>NC_045504.1:0-1200000 GCF_009650955.1 Corvus moneduloides | reverse complement strand
GGGCAGTGCCCAGCCCTGAGCAGAGCCCAGAGCGGCTGTGGAGTCTCCTCCCTGGGGACATCCCAGCCCCATCTGGCCACAATCCTGTGCCCTGTGCTCTGGGATGGCCCTGCCTGCGCAGGGAGGTGGCACCAGATGTGACCCTCTGTGGTCCCTTCAAACCTCTCCAGTGAAAACAAATTAAAAGGCAAAAACCTCTCATATTAGAGCAGCCAAAAACGGGATTTGGATGGAAAATGAAAGGAGGCAAAGCAAGGGAAAGGTTGGGGAGATCCTTGGCTCCCCGGACCAAGCAATGAATGTGAGTGAGGGAATATTTAATATAACAGAGACTTCCTAAGGCTCGGCGATGAAAGATTTTTGAGCAATTTCCAGCTGAAACTCTGATTCAAACATTTAACGAGGAGGGGAACCTATCAGGCCAACTTATCCCGGAGGAAGCGATGCCTGTGCTATCTTTTGTGCATCTTTAAATTACATTTGGGAATGGAGTTCATTCAAGATTCATTCCAGCTCTTTCAAAGCCCACTTTAGGATGACATGACCTGCACCCATTCCCTCCCCTGACAGCACAGGGAGCTCTGGGTGCCTGGTGGCTGCATTTGAAGCATCTCTAAACACTCCATTGAATCCCTCCCAGGGGTGCCTCTCTAAAATAACTGCTGCAGGTGAAGCATGAGAAATCTCTGATTTAAGAGGGGCTTGGGAAGCTTCTCTAGGCCTGGATCGTGGAGCCAGTCCCAGGATGGGGATGAAAACTGCTCAGGTTTAAAATGAGGAATTTAGGGGCAAAATGAAGTGTGAATGCTCCGTCCTGGCGTCACACGGGTGATACCAGAACATCTCTCCCAGTCTCATCCTGGCTCTCAGAAGAGCCAATTTGTAATTAAGTGTTCATTAGGCTTCAGCAGGTCCATCCTGCCCTCCCTCACAGGCTTCGGAACATGGAAAAGGTTTGAGGAGCTGCTCACAAGAAACTCCAAGAAGAAATCTCTGAGCAGCCCTGAAATGGGAACCAGACTGAGCAGGGACTCAGTTTTGCCTCTGGAAGTGTCCAAGGCCAGGCTGGGTGAGCAGAAAATCCTGAGAGGGGATTTTTTTTTAGGGGAAAAAAAGCAAAACCTGAAATACTGAGATTAGAAGGTGGCACAGGTTGGAAGGGACTTTTTTCCAACACCAAAAGGGGCTCCAGGAGAGCTGGAGAAGGACTTTGGACAAGGATCTGGAGTGATGGGACAAAGGGGAATGGCTTTAAACTGAAGGAGGGCAGGGTTAGATGGGATTTTGGGGAAAAATTCTTCCCTGTGAGGGGGGGGAGGCCCTGGCACAGGGTGCCCAGGGAAGCTGTGGCTGCCCCTGGATCCCTGGCAGTGCCCAAGGCCAGGCTGGAGCAGCGTGGGATGGTGGGAGGTGGGGTGGGATGGGATGGGATGGGATGGGTTTTAAGGTCCCTTCCCACCCAACAGCTCTGTGATTGCACCTCCTACCCAGGTGAGGACACCTGAGGTGCTGCTGGAGTGGTCGGCAGGCTCAGCAAGGCCTCCTGCACCAGCCCTGGGCTATTCAGTGAGGAAACTGAGGCACAGTCCCCGTGCCAGGACTTTGGCAGTTTTACACCGTTATTTTTCCAGAAGAAAAGCCAGGCCCCTCCCTGTTCTCCCCTCGGAGCCCGGCCAGGCTGCAGCTGCCTCGTTTCTCCTGGATGGATGGAGCCATAGGAGAAGGTTCAGGGCTGCAAAGGTCCCTGATAAATCCAGCCTCATCTGCAGCACGTGGGAAAGCCCCGCAAAGGCCGAGCGCTGCACGGCTCATCGGCGGTGATGGAGCCACTGTCCTCCAACAGCCCCTTCTCCGGCTGGAATTGCAGCCTGGAATGACAAAAGCTTTAGTGGGATTTGATGAATTCCCCCTAAGGCCTGAGCTCTCCTGGCTGAGCCCCCGCCGGGTCTCAGGGCAACCAGAGGAACCGCCAGGAGATGAACTCATTTCTGCTGGGGGACCTTGGTGACACCTCCAGCTCTGACCCTCATGCTCCAGCCCCCTCTCCACGTCTCCATGGATGCTGCAAATCCCCCCTCGTGCCATTTTTGTGCCTCGGGAAAAGCACGGAGTGGCTTCTGCTCGGGTGCTCCTGTGGTCAGGGGGTCTGGGAGTGACCACCCAGGGCTGGGCAGGGGTGAGGGACCCCCTTCCCTCAGCTGTTCCCTGCTCCTGAGAGAGGCTGGCGGCAGAAATCCCGGGAAGGAACTGGAGCAGCAGCTCCCTTGTGGGAAGCTCATGGTGGGAGGGCTGGGGCTGGGTCACCTCTAAGGTCCCGTCCAACTCAAACCATTCCATGATTCCACAGTTCTCCCTGCCTGCAGGAGAAGGGGATGGAGGGCGGACACGGGGTCTGAGAAGTGGAAAAGGGAGAGGAGGAAAATCCCAGAGAGCGTGGGGATGGTGGGGTGGGGATGGGTCACTCCTGTCCCCTGTGAGGGACACCTCCCACTGTCCCAGGCTGCTCCCAGCCCCATCCAGCCTGGCCTGGGGCACTTCCAGGGATCCAGGGGCAGCCACAGCTTCTCTGGACACCCTGTGCCAGGGCCTCCCCACTCTCACAGGGAGGAATTTTTCCCCCAAATTCCATCTAACCCTGCCCTCCTTCAGCTTAAAGCCATTCCCCGTGTCCTGTCCCCCATCCCTTGTCCCCAGTCCCTCTCCAGCTCTCCTGGAGCCCCTTTAGGCCCTGGAAGGGGCTCTGGGCTCTCCCTGGAGCCTTCCCTTCTCCAGGGGAACAACCCCAGCTCTCCCAGCCTGGCTCCAGAGCAGCTCCAGCCCCCAGAGCATCTCCGTGGCCTCCTCTGGGCTCATTCCAACAACTCTAGGTCAGTGCTGAGGGCCCCAGAGCCGGACACAGAATTCCAGGTGGGATCTCACAGGAGCGGAGGAGAGGGGAGGGATCACCTCAGGTGCCATCCCAGGCCACCTTCACCTGCTGGGCACAGGAACTGTCACCCTCTCCCTGCTCCCGGGGCCAGGCCTGGGCCCTTGGGATGCTGGCAGGACATCCCTGCCTCTGCTCCCAAACCAGATGGGCCTTCGAAGGGGACGAGTAAAAGCAGCGCTGAGAGCGGCAAGAGGCAAAAAGGAGAGGGGGAAAAAAGGAAGAAATGTGAGGAGAAGGAAGCAGCGATGGTGTGATGCAGCTGGAGTGGAGATTTGGGAATGGCCAGTGTGGGGAGATCTCGTCCACGCAGCAATTCCTCACAGGAGGGAGCTCGAGGAGGCAGGAGTAGGCGAGGCCTGGGCCCAGCAAAGCTCGGCTCAGTTCTGGGTTTCCACCTCCCACCTTTGATCCCAGCCCGGCCTTTGACTGACCACAGCACTTCAAACACAGAATTCCCTCTGTTCAAACTTCCAAGGGCGGTGGGACAGAGCTTTCATCTTCCTCATGCCTCAGCAGAGCACAGCACACACACGGTGCTCCTGCCTGGCTGTTCTCTCCCACCTCACAGAATCCCAGAATCCCAAAATCAGCTTGGGAAAGACCTTTGAGATCATCGAGTCCAGCCTGTGACCCGACCCTGCCTCTGAGTGCCACGTCCAGTCTGTTCTTCAGCCTCCCCGAGCTCCGCTGAGCTGTCACAGCCACTCCCACGTTGTCACTGTGGGGTGGCCTCACATGGTGACGGTGGTGGCATCATGTTCCTTCTGTCATTGTGACCTGTGAGCCCAGCTGAGCCCAGGTGTGCCCAGGTGGGCAGGAGGCCGATGGCACCTGGCTGGTGCCAGCCCTGGTGTGGCCACAGGACCAGGGCAGGGATTGTTCCCTGAGCTGCCTCTGCTGAGGGACCTCAAATTCGGGGGTCAGTTCTGGCGCTCCCATGACACAAAAGACCTGGAGGGGCTGGAGTGTGCCCAGGGAAGGGAACGGAGCTGGGAAGGGGCTGGAGAATTCCTGAGGGAGCTGGGAAAGGGGCTCAGGCTGGAGCAAAGGAGGCTCAGGGGGGACCTTGTGGCTCTGCACAAGTCCCTGACAGGAGGGGGCAGCCAGGGGGGTCGGGCTCTGCTGGCAGGGAACAGGGACAGGAGGAGAGGGAACGGCCTCAGGCTGGGCCAGGGGAGGTTTAGATCGGATATCAGGGAAAATTTCTTCATGGAAAGGGTGCCCAGGCCTTGGCAGGAGCTGCCCAGGGAGGTTTGGAGTCCTCATCCCTGGAGGTGTCCAAGAACCCTGAGGATGTGGTTCCATGAACACAACAGGGAGCTGGCTGAGGGCTTGGACTTGATGATCTTAAAGATTTTTCCAGCCTTAACTATTCCATGATTCTGCAGCTTCAGAGGCACCTGTGAGGTCTGGGTGCACAGCCCTGAGCCGGGAGAGCCCCCGGTGTGGGGTTTTAATTGGTCACACCACGGAAAAACAGCTCCGTGGCCGTTCCCCAGCCCTGCTTTGGGGCTGACACCTGAGCTAATTCAAGCTTCTCACCTTTTCTGCTGTAGGTTTTGATCCCCTGGGGACCAACCCTTTAAGTCTCTGGACAAAACCCAAAAAAAAGCCCCTCTTCCTTTGGCTCACAGTTTTGCCATGGGGAGTTTGGGGGCTTTTTTTGTGGTATTTTCACAGTGTGGCTGAGTCAGGGGTGAGTAAAACTAGCCTGTCCAGCCCAGCTTTATGTGTGCTTTGGGGGTTTAGGGGGGTTCATGTGGAGTTTGTATGATTTTATATGGGGTTTGTATGATTTTATGTAGGGTTTGTGTGGGTTTACGTGTGTTTGTGGGGATTTTGGGGGTTTGTGCGGGTTTATGGGGTTTTGCAGGATTTGTGGGGGTTTGTGTGGGTCTCTGTGGGGTTGTGGGGGTTTATGTGGGTTTGTGTGGGTTTATTTGGGTTTGTGTGAGTTTACGTGGAGTTGTGGGGCTTTATTTGGGTTTGTGGAGGTTTATGTGGGGTTTTTGTGGGACTCTTCCCACCAGAGGCTGAACTCCATCCCTGCTCCTTTCCAGCTTGGCTCAGGCAGGAGAAACCTCTCCCTGCTACCTCAGGGGAAGACGCCCTGACATCCCTTCATTTTCATATAGCGTGTGTACATCCTCATTTCAATTAATTATTGCAGACCGGGCTAATTAGAAGCCTCTGGCCACGGCCTCCTGCAGCAGAGCTGTTCCAAGCATTCCTGAGGGAGGCTCTGGATTCCTGCTATTCCTGCTCCTCCTCGTGTCACGGCACCGAAGGGAAGAGCCGCTGGCCCCGAACTCACTGTGACAGCTTCACCTCACTACAACATCCAGGAGAGCTCATCGGACGCCGTTGCCTTTGGCTGGATCTTGTTCCTCCGCGTGGCTCCCGAGGCCAGCGCATGTGGCGGTGGGTACTAGTTTGAAAACAAACCAGTGGGAGGCACCAAGTCAGAATAACAATTTAATGGGGAAATTAAAGAAAAGGAAAAAAAACTAAAAGAAAACACTGGTTCAAACTGACAGAGTCAAGATACAACCTGAGTCCCTGTTAGGCAGGGTGGTGGTAGCAGTCTGGTAGAATGGTGGCTGCAGTCCTCTGAAGCGGTGATCCTGTAGAAAATGGGTCTGCTCTTCCTCAGAAGGTCCAGTGGTGGCTGTGTAGCTCCTGTCCTCTGGAAATCCAGTGGGAAGGGTTCTCTCTGGTGTTCAGTCTCAGCTTATATCCACGCTGGGATGCTTGGTTCCTCCCTCTGGGTGGAGCATCTCACAATGGGGTAATGAGTCATGAGGCCAAGTGTTGATTAGGCTCATTAACAGAAGATAGTCCGGAGGGAGTTATCTCTGAGTCAGGCGGCAGGACAATGATGGGCCATTAACAGCAAGATAGTCTGGGGGGAGGAGGCAAGGAAACACTGCCCCACCTGGTTCCAACAGCTCATGAGGATGGGAATAGAATACACTGCAACCCAGGACACGGTGCCAGAGGCCTGGCCGGGGAGGGGATTTGTCACAGTGGTGCCACCCGGTGTCCTGGCAGGTGATGGATGAGTTTAGGCCCGCGTGGCCGGGGACATGAGCTGAGGTTGTGATGAAACAGATTTGAACAAAAAAACATAAAGATTTTAGTTATAGGCTAGCTGTGTTGGAATGGGTGGAATAGGAAAGAATTTGGGCCCAGTGAGAGTTAATTAAAGTAGTTAGGAGAGCTGGACCTGAAATAGGGTTTTAGATGTTAGTAACTGATTACCAAATAACTGATGATCTGTTATTTGTATGTTTGCTTAGCTGTGCTTAGAATAAGGAGTAGAAACATTGATAAGTTGGTGTATAGAATAAAGACAATTACCAATTTCCTCCCTTTGTGAGAACCTGTCCAAAAGTCATGCAAGAGGAAACTTAGAGGCCACTAAAGTAATTAGGATTGTCAAAACTCCGAAAGGCAAAAAGGTCAAAATGAGGAAGATGAGTCACTTCATCTTCCTTAGGACCACTGACCCAATTCAAGACCACTGACTCAATTCAGATCACACACTACACATGCTTAATGACATGTAAGCTCATTTCCATACGAAGCAGAGAATGGGAGGTGTTAATGTTATGAATATGCATTTGTATTTTGGATATTCATAATATTTGGGAATAAAAGGTATCGTGTTTGCTCGTATCGGGCCCTGCGTCTTAGGGAGCTATCCCACGCAGTGCCTGGCGCCAAATAAAACACGCACTTTCTAACTCTAAACTGTTAGAGAGTTTTTGTCCGCCTCAGTTGGATATCGATATTAAATTGATATTCATATTTTTGGTAAATCAGCAGGAGCCATGGAGGCGTCAGGAGCTGCTCTCAAAGCCGTTTCTCAGCGGCTCTCGGGTGTTCTGTCGCCCTGCCTGGCCTTGCTGGTGGCACAGCCGCCCACACATGCGGCTCCCTGAGGGCAGCAAAAGGTTCTGCTCCCCTCGGGCCTCTGCTGAGGGAGGTGAAATGAAAGCTTGAACATGCAAATCATCGGCTGCACCTGGGCCATCAGCTGGGCTCGGAGAAACTCCTGGGAAAGGTGGACAAATGCAGGAAAACCACCCAAATCGCTGCCCTCGGGCACTGAGCGGGGAGCTGGGGGCCTGCAGAGCCACCAGGGATCCAGCACAGGATGGTGGGGCCTGGTCACAGGTGCGGAACAAGCTGGGGAGTTGCACGGAGTTATTCACAAACGCAGGCTTGGTTTGCTGTGGGCAGGTTTGGGTGCTGGGGGAGCTGCAGAAGTCACTCCCATCGTGGGCAAATTCCAGCTGGTGCCAGAGCTGAGCCCGTGGCGGCAGCACCTCGGTGACAACATCTTTAAGAAAGGGAAAAAAACCAGCTCTGGAAGAGAGGAGTGGGGAAAAGTCCTGTTAAAGTCAGGGAATCACGGAATGAGCTGGGTTGGAAGGAACATAAAGATCGTGGAGTTCATGGCAAGGATACTTTCCACTATCCCAGCTTGCTCCAACCAGGCCTTGGCCTCTTCCAGGCTTGGGGCAGCCATGGAATAACCCATTCCAGGTCCTCCCCACCCTCACAGCCAGGAATTCCTTCCCAACATCCCACCTAACCCTGCCCTCTGGCCATCCCCGTGTCCTGTCCCTCCAGGCTCTTCATTCCAGGCATCACCTGCACCACCCCACAGGTTCTCCTTGGCCAAAAGAGCTGCAGGCAGCTCCCCAAAACAAGATCCTTGGCATATCTGCTAATTACAGAGTGTCATTAGTGCTGTCTGGTGGAGTTGGATCCCTCAAAGCCATCGCTGAAGCCTCAACCCGAGGCTTAAACAGCTCCTAATTACAGCAAGGCTGAGGCTGATGAGTCTGGCTTATCTCAGCATAGATGACTTGCAGCTGTTGTGGGGCTCCTCAAGGTGATGGAACCTGCAGAGACAGGGGGTTTATGTGGAGTTTGTGGGGGTTTTTGTGTGTTTGTGTGGGGTTTATGTGGGGTTTGTGGGGTTTTGTGGGGTTTTTGGTGCATTTGTGTGGGGTTTATGTGGGGTTTGTGGGGTTTTGTGGGGTTTTTTGTGCATTTGTGTGGGGTTTGTGGGGGTTTGTGGGGGTCTGTGTGGGGTTTGTGGGGATTTATGTGGGTCTGTGGGGGTCTGGGGGGAGTTGTAGGGATTTATGTGGGTTTATGTGGACTTACGTGGGTTTGTGGGGGTTTTCATGGGTTTAGATGGGTTTCTGTGCCCACTCGACATTGTCCCCTGAAGAGGCACCTCCGTCCCTGCCCGGAGCACCTGTGACAGCCAGCAGGGATGTGAAGGGGGAGGCTGAGTCCTGCCAGCCCCAGGTGAAGCCACAAAGGGACCCCAGTGCTGGGGCCACCTCCCCTCTTCCAGTGTCACGTCCCCCTCCGTGGCTGCTTGTCCCCACAGGTGCCCTCAAGGCCCAGGTGGCACCTCCTGGGCACTCCCATCTCTCCTGGGAGGAATTCTGTCTGCTCCGACAGCCGGACTCTCCACGTGGATCCTCATTGCTTTGAGGAAAGAGGCAGGAAAGAGATTTCACCCCTCACAACCCCCAGGGCTGATGGTGCCCGAACCCAGAGCCACGCTGGTCACGTAAAATCCCCTCTGAGCAGATCATGGTCTCCAAGAATCACAAAATCATGGAATCATTGAGGTTGGAAAAGCCCTCCATGACCATTGAGTCCCAGCTGTGCCCGATACCCACCTTGTGCCCAGCCCAGAGCTCTGAGTGCCACCTCCAGCCCTTCCTCGGACACCTCCAGGGATGGGCACTCCAAACCCCCCTGGGCAGCTCCTGCCAAGGCCTGACCACCCTTTCCATGAGGAAATTCCTGCTGGTGCCCAGCCTGGCACAGCCTGAGGCCGTTTCCCCTCATCC
Organism: Corvus moneduloides; assembly: GCF_009650955.1. Lineage (NCBI taxonomy): Eukaryota > Metazoa > Chordata > Aves > Passeriformes > Corvidae > Corvus > Corvus moneduloides. The sequence goes on along the minus strand of NC_045504.1, from coordinate 1,191,186 downwards.
TGTGGAGGTTTGAAGCACAAAGCCCAGGCTCAGCTCTGCCAGAGCTGCCCCTGGGAAGGGCCGAGGTCTGGTGAGGACCCAGGAGCTGGAGCCAGACAAAGAACTTGGATCCATCTGCTGCTGAAGTCATCTCCTCACGCCATGGCCGAGGCAGGGAGCTGGGAGAGCCTTTGAATGGCTGCTGCTGCTGCCGCAGTGATAAATTAGATCACTTTGAGAGCACTTTAGAGCTGGACGGAAAATTCAGTTGCTCTGCTGCCAATTTCATCCTGTAAGTGGAATTAATGCCTCGCTTCAGCTGCACTCTCCAGCCATGAGCAAGGCTCCCCAGCTCCGTCTCCAAGGGGTTTGGCTCTCTGGGAGCTGTGTGCCTGAACCAGCAGAAAGCAAATGGGGGAGAAGCTGCAGGAGCCCATTTTGGCCTTCAAGCCTCAGACAAGTTGGATTTGGGCTGAAAAACCAGGTTTGAGAGCACCTGGGAGGCAGGGCCCGTGCTTGGGTTCTTTCCTTGGAGGTGGCGAAGAGGAACTGTCTGGGAAGGTTTGGAAAGTTGAAGGGGAGACCGAGCAGAGAAATCACAGAACATTCTGAGCTGGAGGGATCCACAGGGATCAGAGTCCAACTCCTGGGCCTGCCCAGACACCCCAACAACCCCACCCTGGGCATCCCTGGCAGTGCTGTCCAAACGCTCCTGGAGCTCTGGCAGCCTCGGGGCCGTGCCCGTTCCCTGGGGAGCCTGGGCAGTGCCCAGCACCCTCTGGGGGAAGAACCTTTTCCCATTATCCAACCTAAACCTCCCCTGGCCCAGCTCCAGCCGTTCCCTGGGGTCCTGTCACTGGTCACAGAGAGCAGAGCTGACCCTCAGGAGGAGCTGCAGCCCCCTCAGTCTTCTCCAGCTGAACAAACCAAGAGCCCTCAGCCACTCCAGGCCCTTCCCTGCTGCTCCATCGGGAGGGAGGTGAGTGCTTGGTGGGGTTTTTAAAGCTCAAGTTGACACTTAATGGAAAAAAACCACCCCAAACCCTCTCTGTGCCTCCAGACACCAGATCTGGACGTGGTTCAAGCTGCTGCCTCACAATGCACCAGAGACCTGGGGCTGGCAGGAGGCCTCAGCTTTGGCATCCTCGGAGCAGAGCAGCAAGACAGCTCCAGGGAGGTGGCACTTGCCAGGCTCAGGACGGGATTTGTGCCTGGAACGATGGAGGAGGCAGAAGTGGAGGAGGGCAGCTCAGCAGAGCTGGGGTTCCAGGCACGGGGATGGTTTTGGTAGGGGCAAGGAGACCACTGGCTTGGGCTGGAGCACCAGAAATCCATCCTGCGAGTGGGAAAAAGGAAATGCCAGAAGGGACAGGGCGTTCCTGAAGGATGAGACTTGGGAAGCCAGCGTGGATTTATGAGGCTGAGTGTGAGGCCTGTCCCTCTGTCTCGGGGATGTGCTGTTCCCTGCAAGATGCGAGAGCAGAAACTCCCAGATGAACCACGGAATGTTTGGGAAATTGCGTTAGGAAGCGGCTCCAGCAGCTCCTGGTCTGCTTTAATCAATCCTTTTTTTTTCTTTCTCATTTCCCAGAGCTGGCCTGGCCCCGGTGCAGATGGCCAGTGCTGAGGAGGAGTCCAGAGTGCCAGAGCTGAGGGGGGAACTGAGGGTGGAGAGTGAGTGGGAGAAGCTCTTTTTTGCTGGCAAAGATTCCTGCCTGGTGCTGGGTGAAGCTCCCAGGAAGATTTCTGCTGCAATTGCGGGCTCAGGGGCTGTTCCCTGGGCAGGCTGGACAGGGACAAGGTGGTGCTGTGGCCCCTCTTCCTGGTGCTGAGATGTCTGAGATAGAATCATGGAATTGTTTAGGTGGGAAAAGACCTCTGAGATCACCCTGGCATGAAATGGGGCTGCAGGGAGCTCTGCGACTCTGATTCCTGCTTTATATCTGGATCATGCCGTGGTTTTCCTGGAATTCCTCAGGTTTCGTTCACAGCTTTCCCGGGAGCTCTGTCAGCCTTGTCCCTAAACCTCACGGGGGGGATCTGTGGCACGTGAGGGCTTCCTCCTCTCCGTCCTGGGGCTGGGATTTCTCCCCTCAGCATCTCCCAGGTGAGCCTGACTCCCCACTGGCTGCGTGAGGATGGCAGGGAATTGCTCAAACCTTCTCCCCCCGCTCTGATCCACCCTCCACACCGCAGGCTGAGGGGTCCCAAGTGTCTTTTCCACTTCTCAGTGACCAGGACAAGTCACCTCTGGTGGCTTCAGTCCCCTCCAGTGAAGGGAAATGGGTTTGGGCAGCCCCAAAAGGAGCAGGATCCGGGTCAGTGGTGTCGGTGGAGGCTGTTCCAGGCGGGAGCAGGTCCCCTCTGCCCCGGGCCAGGTGTGCAGGGACCTGGGGATTGACTCCCCGCAGGTGTTAACACCGTGTGGAGCCTCCCCCAGCCCTGTGCTGAAAACTCCTGCCTCATTTACAGCCTCAATGTGCTCATCAGCTCGTCTGGGTGAGCTCTCAAAGGCTCCTCACATCTGATATTTGAAGGATCCTTCGTGTGAGGCACCTGCTCAACTCCAGGCAGTGTAAGAAGCACCAATCCATTTGATAATTAAATGTTTGCTGCCACCTAATTGTCCCTTTCTCCCGGAGCCCAAAGCCTGTCTCCTGGCACTCTCCCCGGAGCGCTGAGCTTCAAAGGGAGCTGCAGAGGAGTTTCTTTTCTCAAAGCACAGGGTAGATTGAAGATGGAGCCATCTCGAAAACTGTCAGGAACCAGATAAGAAACGCGGGAGAACAGCAAACCCAGCGGGCTAATTATAAACAGGCAAATATAGCAGAAAAGCAGATTGCAGCGGGCTGATAAAGTGACAACAGCAGCGACACTGCCAGGGCTGGCGCTCACCTACGAACCCCCGGGCGCTGCTGAGCCTGGGCTCAGCTCTAGACCCCGCTTTGCTCTGCAAATCTGCCCTCTCGGAGCTGGCAGGGCGGCCCAGATCCGCATCCAGGGATCAGCTGCGCTCCTCAGCTTGGCTCCAGCCTAAACCAGAGGAGCCCTGGCCTCGGGAATGAGCTTCCTGTGTGCTTTTCCCTGGATTTGCAGGGCATTTCCCTGCTGGGAGCTGCACTCAGGGCTGGCTGTGACCCTGCTGGGAGCTGCTCAGGGCAGAGATCCCGAGAGGAATTCCAGGGGGGAATGAGCTCTCAGGTGCTGCCTGGTGGGTTCGTGCCTCCCCGTGCTGAGCAGACGGGCACAATCCCCCAGCTGGAAGCGAGGGGAGCGGGGTTTGCTGGGCTATAAATACAAACACAGGCGCTGGAGATGGCTCTGGAGGCACGAGCCGGGGGGGGTGTGCGTGTGCAGGCAGCTCTATTTTCAGCTGCTCCCACCCAGGAAGGCTCTGTAGTGCTTTCAGTTGAACTTTCGGGGTTTTCTATTTTCTCCTTGAGCTTTCCAGGCTGTCTCGAGGGGAACGTGCAAGTTAAGAGGGGTGGGATTTGGGAAAGACGTGGAGGGTAAGTGACTCCCTGGTGGTGGGGTCAGTGGGGTGTCTGTAGGGCCGAGACTCCACAGAGAGGATGGGGGCAGTCAGCAATCCCGGGATGTGCTGCTCCAGAAGGAGCTGGACCTGTTGCAGTGAGAGGAGGAGGCCACGGAGTGGATCCCAGGGCTGGAGCCACTCTGCTCTGGGAGAGCTGGGGGTGTTCCTCTGGAGAAGGGAAGGCTCCAGGGAAACCTCAGAGCCCCTTCCAGGGCCTAAAGGGGCTCCATGAGAGCTGGAGAGGGACTGGGGACAAGGGATGGGGGGACAGGACACAGGGAATGGCTTTAAGCTGAAAGAGAGGAAATTTAGGTTGGATATTGGGAAGGAATTCCTCCCTGTGAGGGTGGGCAGGCCCTGGCACAGGGTGCCCAGAGCAGCTGTGGCTGCCCCTGGATCCCTGGCAGTGCCCAAGGCCAGGCTGGACAGGGCTTGGAGCAACCTGGGAGAGTGGGAGGTGTCCCTGCCATGGCAGGGGTGGGATGGGATGGGCTTTAAGGCCCCCTCCAGCCCAAACCAGTCTGGGATTCCATGATTCCACGAATTTCAGCACCCAAACTTGGGGATCAGGGTGTGGTGGAGAGCAAGGGGGCACCTCCCTGTGGGATCCATTCCCATTCCTCACCACCAGCTCTCAAGGGAGCAGAGCCCCAAACCTGATGACATTGACTTCGCAGTTGTCTGAATTTGGGTGGGTGGCTCTCCCTGACAGCTCCGGTGATGAGGGTTCAGCCGAGCTCCTGAACCCCTGCAGGAGGCACCAAGGCTCTGGAATTGGCTCTGCACTGACTGGGAATCAACAGGATCTCCACATCTGACAATTAAATATCCCTGGGCCCGCTCAGGAGCGCAGGCTGAGCCTGTGGTGGCTCGGATCATCAAACCCTCTGCAGAGCACGATGTCCCCAGCCTCCGGAATGGTCCCTTCTCTGTGCCTGGAAATCATCTGAGAGGTGGAAATGCCGGCATGGCACGGCCAAAAACGGGCTGAAAGCTGTTCAAAGGACACAGCACCGAGGATGATGCAGCCCCTGTGCCGAGGAATATCTGACACTCCCGAATTTTCTGGTGGAGATGGAAGCACGAGGCTGCAAAAACCAGTTCAGGCCAGGGACTGGTGTCTGGGACCCAAACCTTGGGCGTCATCTGCGTCACATCCTTCAAAAGGCCCAATTTTGGGAGGATCCGGTGGGAGCAGATCCAAACATTTTGGTTGCAGCCAGCCCTCGAGAGCAACAGAAAACGATTCTGACTGAAGATTTCCACAGCAAACAGCAAAACATCCCCGAATGGAGACCTCGTGCTCTCCCGACCTGCTTTCCCTCCCTTCCAGAGGAGCGATTTGCTGCCCTCTCCTGCTCGAAGGCAGCCGGGAAAGGGCTGGAAATGGGGTTTTGGGTGTCTGGACGAGGTGGAAACCCGGCAGGGAAATGTTTGGGGGCAGCCCAGGTGAGCCCAGGGCGTTTTTACCTTTGCCTCGATGAATTCCCCTTGGAGGCATCTCTGGACTGGGCTGGGCTGGCACCCTCAGCCTCCCTGGAGCTACAGCCTGGCACTGCCACCGTGCCAGGGACACCCCAAGGCACCTCTGGGTGGCCAAACCCACCATCCTTGGCTGCTGTGATGAAGCCGTTGCTGCCCTGCCGCGCGCCGAGTGAGGCTGGAGCGTCTCACTGATGGGAGAGAAGGCCAGATAAGGGCTTTATCTGGGATGTCTCCGTCTGGGAAGAGGAATTGAAGCGCGTTTTTGTCTGGACACCCCACCCCAGGCTGCAGGGGCTGCCTGCCAGGATCCTGTGCCGTTATCATCCCTGCCGTGCTATCGTGTCCCTGGGCTGACAATCTCCTCCAGCCCAAAAAGGAGAAGAAATCAATGGCTTATCAGCTCCAAGCTGCCACATCAAACCTCTCTTCAAGGGGCTTCCCGTTGCTCTGGCAGTTCCAGGGGTAAGGGACGCTGCTCTCATGCATCCCAAGGATATTTGAGTGTGTGGAGTGCTGGGCTGGGAGAGAGACGCTCTCCAGAATGTATTTAGGAAAAATCAGCTGCATTTTCCAAGGCTTTGACAGATGCTGCTGCACCTGGGCCATCAGCTGGGCTCGGAGAAACTCCTGGGAAAGGTGGACAAATGCAGGAAAACCACCCAAATCGCTGCCCTCGGGCACTGGGCGGGGAGCTGGGGGCCTGCAGAGCCACCAGGGATCCAGCACAGGATGGTGGGGCCTGGTCACAGGTGCGGAACAAGCTGGGGAGTTGCACGGAGTTATTCACAAACGCAGGCTTGGTTTGCTGTGGGCAGGTTTGGGTGCTGGGGGAGCTGCAGAAGTCACTCCCATCGTGGGCAAATTCCAGCTGGTGCCAGAGCTGAGCCCGTGGCGGCAGCACCTCGGTGATATCTTTAAGGAAGGGGAAAAAAACAGCTCCGGAAGAGAGGAGTGGGGAAAAGACACAGGAACAACTCTGCAGGTGGCAGCCCCAAATTCATCTGAGATTTGGGGTTGCCACCCACCGAGGTGAAGGAGGAATTGCTGGCAGCAGCCCCAGGGGTTAAAGGAGTTGCCAGGGGTTGTGCTTGTGCCTTTGGGACCCCTCAAGTCTGACTCAGGCAGGAATGTCCTCCCGGGAAATGGTCCTTGCTCCGGTGGAAGATCCTTCCAGACCCAGGTATGTCTGACCTCCACATCTTCCCAGTCTCCAAACCGATCCCTTCTGCCCCTAAGAGCCACTCCCTGCACTGCCACAGGCTGTCACAACGTCCTCTGAAGCCACTTGTGTCCTATTTGCTCCAAACCCTGGCTAATTTGTCCATTATTATGAGGTTTATCCACTCCCTGGTGGCTGGTTTCACTCCAGCTGTTCCCACTCCTGGCTCCCTGGCATTCAGCCAGAGCTGATGGGATCTGTGTGAGGATTTTAGGCTGGGCTCTCCCTGAGACCCCCTCTGCTCTGCTCCCCACCTGACCACTGCCACCCGTGGACCTTCACACCTGCAGAATTCCTCCTTTAAACGGATTCCCGGCGCTCTCTGGGGCCACACGGGTTTGTTTGGAATTTTTATTCGTGTTTGTGAGAGAGAATTCCCACCAGGAAAACCCATGCCCATCATTTCTGATAAAGCTCTGCAGTCCCTGCCTGGCAGCCTGGTTCTGCATCATCCACTGACAGCTCTTCACCTGGTGAGGAATTCATTCCCTCGGAGATGGAGCTGCAATCAACCCCCTCAAGCCTGGAGCTCTGGGCCAGCTTTGGCCGAGTCCTTTGGTGGTTTTGCAGGAGTTCACTGATTTGGGATCTCTCCCACCCTCCCAGCTCCCTCAGACCTTCTGTGGTTCCAGGGTGGATTAAGCACAGGGGGATTAGAGTGGAAGGGATGTGGCAGAGGAGGCTATTTCTGTCTTGGCTCAGCTCTGCGCTCTGCTGAGTGCCTGATCTCAGCTGTGCTGTGCTGCTGCCCGTGGGTGTGCAGGGAACAGGCCCCACAAGTGTTAATTGGGGTGGGTTATTATCTGTAATAAGAGCAGAGCCTGTGCTGTGTGCTCCAGGCAGGGACTGTGCACGGCAAGAGCCCATTCCCAGGGCTGGGGATGGACTCGTGGAGCCCTTGCCCTTCTTCCTCATCTGCTCCCCTCGTGTCCCGTGAAGCTCCACTGGTGTGGGATTTGCACAGAGGGGAACTCAGGAATCCTGAATTCACGGGGCTCCCAAGCACATCCCATCCCTGCAACATCCTCCCACCAACCCCTGGGCACATCCAAGCTCCCAGGACACCACACCCAGGCCAAAAAAGCCTCTTCAGCCTCTGCCACAGCAGGAAAAACTGGGAATGTTCCGTGGGCCTGAGGCTGGGGAGGTGCCTGTCCCGGAGATGCAGCGCCCCAGCAGCACCAGCACAGCACCAGTCACAGCCCTGGGAGGGACTGGGGTGTTCCCCGTGCCCTGGGTGCCTCTCCCAGGGCAGCTCAGGCTGTCACAGGCAGGGCACAGATGGGACTCGGTGTCTCACTGTGCTTTGTGCTCTCCCCCGCAGCTGCTCCCTCCATTCCCGAGCCTTTGGAAGCGGCAGAAGGACACGGCTCTGCCTCGGTGCCGTCACCGAGGCTTGGCAAAGGCGCTCAGTCGTGCACTGCCGGGGACAGACGCGAGGCTGGGGCATCCCTGAGGATGGAGCAGCCTGGGAACTGCTGCCAGGAAGATTCCAGGTATTGGTACTGACAGGACCGAGAGGGTTTCCCACACCACCAAAGCGGAGCGTGGAAACAGCCAAGCCCTGGAGCTCCAAGACAACAAACCCCAGCTGTGCAGGCACCAGGAAGGATGAGAAATGAGGCACGGAGAGAATCAGGTCAAGGAAACCAGGAAAAAATAATTGGAGAGGACTTGGAGGGGAACTGGACGTAAAAAGCTACGAAGTCACCTCATTTCAAAGCCTGGATAATTCACGGAGTCTCGGGGACAAAGCTGGAGAGTTTTGGTCTGCAGGATCAGCCCAGCCTCAGGAGTGGGGCACTGCAGGTTAAACACCAACACCTCACCTGCAGTCCCACCTGCCCTCATCAGGGTGGGCTCTCAGCACTGAAGGGTGGCAGCCCTGAGGGGCAGAACTCCACCAGAATAAAGCCCTGAACTTGGGGAAACCTCGCTGGCTGCTGGCCCCGGGCGACTGGAAGCACAGAGAGCAGCCTGTCAGGAGGTGACAGGGAAGGGAAGGCAGCCAGGGCAGCCTGGAGAGCCGATGTGGAAGCTGAGGACATGGATTTGGATGCTGGCAGAGAGCTGCACCTTTGCCTTGGGCTGATGCTCCCACCAGAGGCTGCTGAGCACAGAACAGCCCCGCTGGGAGCAGGGCTGGGACTCGTCTGTCCCTGAGGCACCGTCTTGGCCCTGGGGACACTCCCGGCGTGTCCTGCGGGCTGCAGCTCCGCCTGCAAACGGAGATGTCAGAGCCCGGCTGTCCCCAGGCACAGGAGAGGTGAAATTGCGTGTCCTCCTGCCATCCTGCCCCGAGGGAGTCACCAGGACGGCCGGCATCTCCCTCGGAGGGTGACAGCACTTCCAGGTGCCACCGGGCACCGAGGCGGTGCCACACGATCGGGGGCGATGCCTCTGCCCCATCCGGGAGGACACTCTGGGGACACAGCTCCACAGGGAACGTGCTGCTGCACATTCAGCAGCTCCTGAGCTGGGCAGCAGAGCTGGGGCAGGGAATGAGGGGATCCCTGAGGATGCTCCATCCTGTTGGAATTCTGAGCTGTGCCCCACGTGCGCTTCTGGCCAGATGCTGAAGCTCCCAAAATCCAGGCACTGCATCCACGTCCCGAGAGCTGTGAGATCGCCGTGTTTGCAGCCAGCCCTTGCTCTCCTGAGCTCCTCTGGGCTTTCCGTGACAGCCTCCCCGGCCCTTTGTTTCTGTTTTCGTCGGAGCTTTCCTATGCGAATGTTTGAGCTTGTTTATCTGTTTCAGCTGAAAAACTCCACAAGCCCCAGCAAAATGCTAATAAGAAGCATTAGCTGCAGTTAATTGAACTGCTTCTGTGATCCTCATAATTATCTCCTGGTACAGCACCTACCCCGAGAACAGCAGGATGGATGCCAGAGATAATCAGATAGAAGATCTGGGAAAAACATTTAATTTTCTTATCCAAATTAAGATTTTTTTCTTGGATTGATTACCTCACTAAATATTTGCTGTTGAGAGCAAACCAGGCTGGTGCTGGTGGGGACTGCAAAGGGAATGATGGGTGCTCAATTATTTACAGCCTTGCTTGGCTGGCTGAGTGTGCGCCAGGAATGCAAAGGGAGCTGTCGCCGGGAATCTCGCCGGAGATTTTTCACCGGGAGTAAAACGCAGGCAACGACGAGGGGGAACATTCTGCCGAGTCAAAACGCTGAAAGCTGCCCGGTGACAAATTGAGCTGTCAGCAAGGCTTGATGATCACATCCAGAGCACCCCAGCCTTTCCTCAAACTCCTGGAGTTTGTGGACCAGGAGCAAATATTGGCTCGGCGCAGAGCTCGGGGGTCAGCAGGTGAGAGCGCCTGCAGTGCCTTTAGAAATCTCGTCACTAAATGCAGCAACTTTGTCCCAGCCTGGCTCGTGCTCCCTCGATTGGCTCATCCCTGCGTGGGGCTGGACGTCCCCCACGCTCAGCAGGTGGGAGCTGTCACACCTTGTCCTGATCCTCCGCGGATCTCCGTAACTCAGAGCCAGCTCAGCGCCACCAAAACCAGATTTATCAGCGGTGCAAATCCTCACCCCCACTTCAGGAGCGCGGTCCGGGGGAAACGGAGGCACAACAGGTTTGCAAGGGAAGCAAAATCCGTGGATTCTTCAAAGCAGGAGAAGGGGGATTTGGCAGCAGTGGATATTAATAGGCTCTGAAATATGGGTTGCTGTTTAGGAAGCTGAAATATCAGTGAGAAGCTGTGCAGCCAGGGAGAACTGGCAGGGCTGAGAGTTTCATACACACACACACACACAAACATGTATATACACATACAGATAGATATTTATTAAAAGGGAAAGGAATCCTTGCAGTGGCATTGCAAATCTCACTGGCTGCAGATGCTAAAAGGGTCATTAAACATCTGGGAAAGCTTAGAATCCCAGACTTGTTTGGGTTGAAAGGAACCTTAAAGGTCATCCCATCCCATCCCTGCCATGGGCAGGCACACCTTCCCCCACCCCAGGCTGCTCCAAGCCCTGTCCATCCTGGCCTTGGGCACTGCCAGGGATCCAGGGGCAGCCACAGCTGCTCTGGGCACCCTGTGCCAGGCTCCCGCCACCTTCTGAGTAAAGAATTTCTGCCCAATATCCAATCTAAGCCTCCTCTTTGTCAGTTTGAATCCGTTCCCCCTTGTCCTGTCAGTGAATTTAGGAGAGGCAGGGTAACATCACCCAACATTCCCAGCAGAACAGGAACGATGTGAGCCCTAGGCTGGGGCATGGGGGGCTGTGGAGAGATCCTGCCCCTTCCCATGGGGCTGCCAAAGCCTGTCCAGAGCTGCTGATCAGGACAACCCTCCAGAGGATCTGGGCTCCTTGCCAGTGTCTGGCTGCACTGGCCCGTGCCAGTCCCAGCTGTGGAGTCCAGCCTGGGTCTGGATGTGCTGCTGAGGCCCCGTCAGCAAAGAGCCCCATCCCTGCTCCTCCCGCTGCTGCAGCCCTGGCTCATGTTTATTCATCCCATTAAGGTGTTTCTATTCCTCCAATCCGAGAATTATCCAGGCAAGATGACAAAAAGCACCTGCTAATATTAAGCATATAATTATGACAAGGATATGATTGGAGTGAGGAGGTGCTGGTGAGTCTGAGAAAGGGAACTGGGTTGGACCTTAAGCTGCTTTTAGGCCTCGTTTGAAGTTACTGGAGGGATCTGTGTGTTTATTTGTATTTTCCACTAACGGGGGTTTTTATCCTGCTCAGCTGGAGGGAGGAACAGCGGGAGCCTGGCGGGCCTGGCTGTGCTGGTGGCCTTTCTGCCTGTGTTGATTATTGTGGCTCCGTGTGAGTTTGTGTGTGTTGGCAGCATGGGCTCAGCCTGTCCCCAGCACAGGGACGTGGAGCCTGGGCTCTGCAGGATGCAGCAAATCCAAACCCCCACTCCCGTTCCCCCTGGATGCTCGTGCTGGACTTGGGGAACCTAAGGGACAGCGAGGAGCAAAGGATCAGGTGGCTGCATGTCCTCATGAAATTCGTGTTTGTTGTGGATGAGCTTTGCTTGCCCCGGCAGATCACTCCCTGGGCCAGTCTGTACTTGGAAATCTTCCATAAACTGCCCCAAAAAGGGGTTCAGAAATGCTTTCTGTGACCCCCCTCACCGCAGGGCTGAGCTCTGCGGGCAGGGAGCGCCTTTCCCTGTGCTGAGCCATTCCTGGGCTCCTTCAGCTGCCTGGTCCCGGTCCCTGGCTGAGGAGAAGAGCCTCCTCCTCTGGCTCCTGAACCTCCTGGGCCATTCCCCGCAAAGCTCCAGAGCCCAAATCCCGCTCAGTTCCTGCCTTTAACACGCTTCACTTCGGGCAGGTCAGAGGGGACTCTGCAACAACTTTGGACCAATCCCTTCGTTTTGGCTGCAGGAACAGCCCAGCGAGGCCCTGGGTAAACTGGCCCCACGGGCCTTGCGATAACCCTGTTTTATTTTCCCAAACCTCCCCGTTTGGCTGGCCCTGGACCTCTCATTCCAGCTCTGCCTGGAGCTTTGTTTGGGATGAGAACCACAGAGCAACAGTGGCCCCGAGTGGGCATGGGGGACAGAACAGCCACAGCACGAGAGGAGGAAATTAATGAGGAAATTCATTACAGACTCACCATAAAGCTCTCTACAGTCAGGGCGTCCCTGGCACGGGTGGAAATCCAGCCCTGAACAGGAATTTGGGTTGTGGATCTTCAAAGACTCTTCCAGCACGGCTCAGGTGGAGCTGGAAAGGGAAAGGGGATGTGAAAGAGCAGTTCAGCCTCTTCTGGCACAGTGTCACCTGCAGGGACCTCTCCTGCCCTCGGCAGAACCCCAGGGCAGAGGGGACACCCAGCACCCACCTAGGCTCTTGTGGTCATTTGTCCACCCACGAGTGCCACCAGGCTCTGGTCCTACAAACCATCCACGAGAGGTTTTGGACACCTGTGAGCAGCCCCTTCTTGTCGGCGCCCTCCGAAGTCACCCCATTCCCATCCCTGGGCTCCCACCTTCCCTGGAGGAGAGGAGGAAGCGGTTCTGCCGCTCCTGCTCAGCACCAGCAGGGCCGTGGCTGCCGAGGGAGAGGGAAGCGCGGAGTTAATCACCTTCATTACCAACCCCGAGCCTGGAGTTAGAAATTTAAAAGTCAATTTGCACGGGAGAGGTGTGGTATGGGCAGGGCTGTGACTGAAACAGCGCTGTCGTGTGAGCTTTGCTTTCCAATCTCCCAGGAATTAGTGAAACTTCCATGCTTCTGACATCCTTTTGGACCCGTATTTGTGGTGTCCTGGATGTCACTGGGCTGGGGGTGCTGCCAAAAAGCAGTTTGGCCTCAGGGGCATCCTTGGCAATGTCTTTTCGGGGGGGGAAAGAAAAAAAAAATCACAATTCTTCATCTTCTTCCCCACGGTCCGGTGTAAGCAGAGCAGAAACTGCCGCACCTTCCTCAGGAATTTATGGGATATGGGGAAGGAATTCCGCCCTGGGAGGGTGGGGAGGCCCTGGCACAGGTTATTCCGTGGATGCCCCATCCCTGGAAGTGTCCAAGGCCAGGCTGGATGGGGCTTGGAGCAGCCTGGATGGATTCCGAGCCCGTCCCAATGGATCCCAGTGAGTCCTAGAAGATCCGAGCAGATTCCAGGGGATCCCAGTGTGTTCCAAGGGATGCCAACAGATCCCTAGAGGATCCCAGAGGGTCCCAGTGAGTTTCAGCAGATCCCAGTGAGGCCCAGCAAATCCCAGCATCTCCCAATGGATCCCACCAGATTCTAGTGGGTTCCAGCAGATCCCAGTGTGCTCCAGTGGACCCCAGCGGGTCCCCATGGGTCCCAGAGGATCTCAGTGTGTCCCAGAGGATCCCAGTCTCTCCCAATGGATCCCACCAGATCCTGGTAGGTCCCAGTCAGTTCCAGAAGATCCCAGCATCTCCCAATGGATCCCACCAGATCCTGGTAGGTCCCAGTCAGCTCCAGAAGATCCCAGCATCTCCCAATGGATCCCAGCAGATCCTGGTAGATCCCAGTGAGTTCCAGAAGATCCCAGCATCTCCCAAGGGATCCCAGCAGATCCCAGTGTGCCCCAGATGATCTCAGCGTGTCTCAGCAGATCCCAGAGGATCCCGGCAGATCCCAACAGCTCCTAGCAGATCTCAGCGGATCCCAGTGGATCCCAGTATCTCCTGGTGGATCCCAGCAGGTCCCAACGGATCCCCGCAGGCCCCGGGCGATCCCAGCAGCTCCCACTGGATCCCATCAGGTCCCACCGGATCCCAGAGGATCCCAGGAGGTCCCAGCTGATCCCAGCAGCTCCCACCGCATCCCAGAGGATCCCAGTAGGTTCCAGTGGATCCCGGAGGATCCCAGTATGTCCGTGCGGATCCCAGGCGGGCCCCAGGGGATCCCAGTAGATCCCACTAGATCCCAGCGTGTCCCACCGGCTCCCAGCGGCTCCCAGCGGATCCCAGTAGGTCCCAGTAGGTCCCAGCAGGTCCCAGCGGCTCCCCGCGGCTCCGGGCGCTCCTCAGGCGGGGAAGGGCCGCGCACCCCGCCCGGGCCCGGCCCCGCTCCCCCCCGGGCCTTTGTCCGTGCCCGGCCCGGCCCCATCCCCATGGAAACCCGGCCCGGCGGAAAGGGCGGACGGCGGCGACAAAGGAGCGGGGGCGGGACGGGGGCACCGCCGGGCCCGGCTGGGCCTGGAGCCCCTCCGAGCTCCAGAACCCCCGTCCTGCTCCGGGGAACACCGGGGAAGAAACGCCGGGAAAGAAACGCCGGGGAAGAAACGCCGGGAAGCAGCGAGGGGACGGACGGAAAGGCGCCGGAGAGCAGCGAGCCCTCGGGGTGAGGCGCGGCCTGCGCGGGACAGGGGGTGCGGGGGAGCAAAAAACCACCCCGAGTGAGGGGATTTTTTTAAGGGAAACAGGCGAGAGCTGAAATATTGAGATTAGAAGGTGGCAGGGGTTGGAAGGGACTTTTTTTCCAGCGCTTAAAGGGGCTCCAAGAGCGCTGGAGAGAGACTTTGAGAAAGGGCATGGAGTGTGGGACAAAGGGGGAAGGCTTTAAGCTGAGGGAGGGGAGGTTTAGGTGGGATTTTGGGAAGAAATTCCTCCCTGTGAGGGCGGGGAAGGCCTGGCACAGGTTATTCCATGGCTGCCCCATCCCTGGAAGTGTCCAAGGCCGGGTTGGATGGGGCTTGGAGCAGCCAGGGACAATGGAAAGTGTCCCTTCCCATGGTGATCCTGGCTCCCTTCCCACCCAAACCATCCCTCGATTCCTTGAGCAGGGCCAGTGCCCGTTTATAATTTTCCGGTTTGTGGCTGGGATCCAACCAACTCCCCCAAAACATCAGAAAACATCAGCCTCTCTCCACTGCTTTTATCCCTGATGGTTTTTGCTTCAACTCGCGATGCAAAAATATCCCCTCTGGGGATTAATGTCCAGCAAAACACACACAAATCATTTGTGTGGGGCACTCGAGGTGCTTTTCAAAAGACCACATGCTCAGAAAAGTAGTCAAAAGGTAGAAAATCAACCACTTGCCCAGCAAGTTTTGGCACAGCCACCGACACCAGCTCATGACACTGATGGCAAAAGCTCCCAAAATTGTGTCTGTATCTCACGTGATCGTTATCAAGGGAGCAAAATGCAGGAGTTACTGATAAATGTTTTTTAGATGAGCCCAGTCCCAAAGACTAAGCAAGGCTCAGGCACTGGAGAGTTTGAAAATACGTATGATATGATGGTCAAACCCAGAACAAGACACCTGGCTGCCTTTTGGGTGCTTCTGAAATGGCTTGCAAAGGAAGAAAAAGGCGTTACAAATTTAGGGAAAAAATAAGAATATACCTATTGCAAGGAATTGGGGAAGAACCTTCACCATCACACATTTATTAGTAGATTTTTGGCCTGAATCACACAGCTTTACCCTCTGCTTGCTGTCTCTGGCTCTTTGGTGGCTCTTAGAGAATTTTTATTGGGGAACTGGGTGCTTGTACCAATAAAGCCTTGTGGTTGTATTTATATTTATTTATAAAACCTTTCTCTGAGGATACCACAAAGCAGTCCAAGCTGTGATTGGGATTTCCTGTTGCTGTTTCTTTGGGTGTGCAGAGGATTTCTGGATCTCCTGGCACTGCTGATGCTGCCCTGAAGCAGCTTCAGGTGAAGTGGGTCTTAAAGCTCCATCAGTCATAAAATTGCTCAGAGTTTTGTCTTCCCAAAGGCCTTTCCCAGCTGTTTATTAGGTGGTAAATTCTCTGGGTTCACTCTGGGCCACTGCATCCTTGCTCGTGGCTCCTGTTCTTCCTGTCTGCAACAAATGATTTGAGGCTGGGAAGTGACCAGGGATGAGCAGGGGGACAATCAGCAGCTTTTTCACTCCTGACACGTTTCTGTGTGCTGGGGACACGTCCCTTCCCTCTCTGTGTCCAAACAGGGATGTTCTGGCTCAGGACATGCTCCTCCCACAGAATGGGACGCACTGGCCTCCCCCAGCACCAAAACCAGCCTTGTGCTGCTCCCTTCAGTCTCTGCTTCCCAAATTTGTCACACCTGGAAGGAGCAGAGGGACAGTTGGGACCTCAGGGAAGACTGACTGGGTTATTGAAGGTACAGAAACACCTGGCAGGTGCCCCCAGGCCTCCAGAGCTGCGTGTTGGGATGAGGATGAGGCTCTGGTGCTCTCCTGGCAGTGCTGCTGCTCCTCTGGCACATCCCTGCAGCCCCTGGTTCTCTCCCCACTTTCATCAGGCCATGCTCAGACTCCCGGTCCTTTCCCAGGTTTGGTGCAATTAGGGCTGAGGGGAGCTCCAGGCAGGAGGAATGAGGGTTCCTTCAAACCTCTGATTCCGGGGATGTGGCTGCCCATAAAGCCACAGCCATTCTTCTGAGAGTTTTGTGCTATTTAATTAATCATCTCCAGATTTTCTGCTTGCTGGTGACTTCAAAGCAGGCACTTTTGAGGTGCAGCCTCCCAAAATCATGTTGAAAGCTGGTGTCTTCATCCCCCAGAGTGAAGGAACACACAGTCACAGGCTGTGGGAGATTTTTCTTCTTCCTTTAGTGCTTTATTCCTTTGTCTAAGATTTTTTTCTATGACATTTTTAGGCACAGCCTTTGCTCACCCTGCAGATGGGTGTTTTCTGGACTTTGAGTTTTCTCCAGGTCCCAGTTTTCTCCAGTGTGATCACAGCTGGTTCACAGAGGGATTTCTTTCAAGGATTATCAATTTAGTGGGTTATCGTTCGCAGCAGGAAGGGTTTTTCTGATAGAATTTCAACCCCTGCCTTCTTTCACCATTCCAAGGTGGATTTTACTTGTCAAGACAACCGTGAAGCTTTCCATGAGTACAAGGAAAACCAAATCCTTTGGGTTTGCATTAGGTGTGCTGAGGTTGTCAGTGCTGTGCCTCTTCTCTTCAGCACCACACAACTTCACAGCCCAGTCTGGGCAAAAGTCAGGTCCTTGCCAGCCCAGGAGGGAGGCAGGGATTTGCCTCAGGATTGATTCTCTGGGATTTTAGCCTTGAGCACAGAGGTGCCCCAGCCTGAGGCAGGAAGGACAGGCACTGAGGAAAGCAGGGATGCAGCAGGAGCTTGTCCTGTGCAGGTGGAACCCACGTGGTGTGATCTTCACCCTCTAAACATGGGTGTTTTGGGGGGGTTTCTCCTCAGTTCTGAGCTTCTG
Organism: Corvus moneduloides; assembly: GCF_009650955.1. Taxonomy (NCBI): domain Eukaryota; kingdom Metazoa; phylum Chordata; class Aves; order Passeriformes; family Corvidae; genus Corvus; species Corvus moneduloides. Next base: position 1,174,321 of record NC_045504.1, on the reverse strand, counting down.
ACCGTGGTTCCACTGCGGGGTGAATCTCCTCTTGTTTTATTCCTGCTCTGGGCTCTTCTCCGCCAGCAAGAGCTGCCTGAGGTTGGATCTTCAGGTCGCATTGACCCCGAGGCAAAAGCTCCTCGTGTCAGGGAATTCCTTGTCTTGGATTGCACTTAACATCTCCCCTTTCACGGGAATCGAGGGCGTGCTTGGGAGCAAACAGCAGCCTGAAATTTGTGCCGTTCAGGGATTCCAAATGCGCTCGTTCCCGGCCAGGGCTCTGTGACAGAGTTTGATCAATTGTTAATAGGTCAGTGGCTGTAAATGGACCTTTCCTGTTGTTTTGACATTGTCTTCATTTTTTTCCCCAACAGAAGAGGCACAGTGTTTCTTCATTAAAGCCTTGATTGACAGCTTGCTGAAAGGGAACCCATGGTAGCTGCTTTTCCTTTCATTTCTCTGCTCAAACCTCAGGTTTTTGGCGTTTTTTCACCCCGACAAGCAGAGCTCCCCTCACCATTGTCAGTGCTCTGAGCTAAATCCTCTTTCATCTTTATCCCTTGGCTTCTGCAGCGAGGAGGATGCTGTGCTGATGATGCTGAGGGAGATGCAGCAATGAACTCTGCTCCAGGATTTAGCTCTGCCCTCAGCCGAGTGCCGGGGATGCTGCGGAAAGGTTGCCAGAGAGGCGGATACCAGCCTGCATCCAGGTTTTTGCTGCGTCCCTGCTGCCGAGCGAGATATGGATCATCCCCAGGATTATTCCTGCCGTGTCCCTGCGGAAGGAGGGGACGCTGGAGGTGCTGCCGTGCCGGGGAGGTGCCGGTGGGTGCCGGACCCTGCGGCGCTGTGGATTTTTCAGTTCTGGAGCCGACGCTCCCCTCACGGTGAGGTCTCTGTGGCGCAATGGACGAGCGCGCTGGACTTCTAATCCAGAGGTTCCGGGTTCGAGTCCCGGCAGAGATGATCTCCAGGCAGGTGTCTGTTTTATTTTAGTGCCATTTCCCTCCCAGGTCCTGATCCGTTACATTTATAACGCCCCCGAGGGTTTGCATGGGGAGGGAACGACTTTTCCCGGCACGGCTGATGGATGCAACATCCCTGTGCTCCCTTCTCCATCATTTCTCCTCCGTCATCTCCCCCTTCCCTCGTTCCCTTTGGTATCTCCTCCAAGCAGGTGTTTTAACCCCACGTGTCCCCCCAGTGCTCTCCCAGATTTGATACCTTCTTCTTAATGGGAGTTCTGGTCTCTCCAGTAGGGCCCGGCTGGAGGGCAGTGGGTCAGAAGCTTCTGGTGGCGTTTCCTGGGATAAATGGGGTCATTTTTTTCACAGGTGGGGCCAAAGAAGTGTAGGTCTCTGACCTGAATGTCCACCTTGGTAAATTTGGGTAACCCAATGCTCCCCACCCAGACCTCTGTACTCTGAAATGGTTTTAAACTGCCAGAGGGCAGGGTTAGATGGGATATTGGGAAGAAATTGTTCCTTGTGAGGGTGGGGAGGCCCTGGCACAGATTATTCCATGGATGTCCCATCCCTGGAAGTGACCAAGGCCGGGTTGGACGGGGCTTGGAGCACCCTGGGATAGTGGAAGGTGTCCCTGCCATGGCAGGGGTGGGACAGAACAAACTTTAAGACCCCTCCCAACCCAAACCATTCCATGACTCCATGCTCTCTGCACAGTTGCCAGCCCCAGGATACCCTCCCATTGACTGGATTTCTGGTCTCCAGTGGAAAACCAGTCCATCACTGGGCTTGGCTTGTTTCTTGTTCTCCTTGTGGTGTCCATGCAAATGCTGGAAATGCTCAGCCTGTGTGGAGAGCCAGGCCCTGGTGGTGCTGGAAGTTCTGCCTGCATGTTCATCATGGCAGAGGTGTCATGTCCATCACATCCAGGGGGGAAAGGCCAGAAAATTATTCAGAAAAAGAGAAAATACATGGGCAGTGAGCATGGGACACACCCAAAGGAAAATTGGGTAGGAATGAGGGGAGAAAGGGCAGATTCTGCAGAGATCACTTGTGCCTTCAGCAGATGGGGAATGAAATATCTTCATTTGCATTTTGGGACAGAGGCAGCGAGAAAACTGAGATTCCAGTTTAGCTGTGGTTCCACTGGGAAGGGCTGGAGCTCCTCTTCCCTAGACAGGAGTGTGGAAGAGCTCAGGAGTAGATCCTTGGTGTTACCAGGTGTGTTCTCCTGCTGCTGCTGTGTCTGGGAACCCCAGAGTGCCACAACCCTCAGGTTCAGGTACCCCTGGGGTTCAGGTACCCCCCAGGCCAGGGCAGGTGACTCCTGGGACCCCCTGAATTCAGGCACCAGAGTTGTCCCCACCTGTGTGGGACGAGCTCTGTTCATCACCTCACCTGTGTGAGGAGGACACAGAGCTCCTTGTGTCTCTCAGCTGCATTTTTGGTCTCCCTCGGTTTCTTTTTCAGAAGGTCCTGCAGCTCCTTTCAGCTTTTCCAGAATTTCCATCGCTTCCATAATCTTCCCAAACCTTCAGCTCCCCTCTTATCTCACCAGGTCGCCCTCAGGTGCACTGCCCGTGAGGTGAGGAGTGTGAGGATTCCTGTTCCCCTGCAAAAAGAGAAATTCTCATTTAGAAAGGAAAAAAATCAGCCAAATGTGCTCGGGAAGGTGAGGAAAATGAGGAATTAGTGCCATTCCCTGCAGGACACAAGCCCTGGCACTCACTCAAGGTGCACCTGGCCTGTCACTGCTGCAGGGTGTTGTTCCCAGTGAGGGAACTCTTTCTGGGATTTTGGCAATGACCACGTGTGCAAACACAGTTCAGAAGCAGTTCCCTGCTAATTATCCCCCATTCCCCATCAGAATCAGGAAGACTTTGCTTTCTGTCCCTGGAACATTCCAAATTCCCTACAAAAAGGATGTTTGGGATGCCCTATGCTGAAGAGGGGGCTTGCACAGAATCTTGTGTTTATCCCTCCAGACCTCGGGCAGCATCAGGCTCCCAGGAATGAATCCCCACCTGGAGGGACAGGGAATTTGTCTATGAGATCCCCAAACCCTTCCCTGTGGGGCCAACACAAGTGGTGGAACAATCCCATGGCAACCCTAGAACTGAGAGAAATGAGGGAATTCTCCCCTGGGAACCCTAGAACCAACAAATACAAGGGAATTCTCCCCTGGAAATCCTACAACTGGCAAAAAGGGTGGAATTTCTCCCATGGCAACCCTAGAACCTAATAAAACCAGTGGGATGATCCCATAGCAACCCTAGAACCAACAAAAACAATGGAATTCTCCCCTGGTAACCCTAGAACCAACAAAACCAGTGGAATGTTCCCCTGGAAATCCTAGAACCAAATAAAATGGAATGATCCCATGATGACCCTAGAACTGAAAAAGTGGTGGAATTCTCCTCTGGTATCTCCAGAACCGACAAAACCAGTGGAATGCTCCTCTGGAAATCCTAAAACTGACAAAAAGGGTGGAACATTCCCCTGGCAACCCCAGAACTGCCAAAGACAATGGAATGTTCCCCTGGCAACCCCAAGTCCAACAAAAACAACAGAATGCTTGTTTGACCACCCTAGAACCAACAAAAACTGTGGAATGTTCCCCTGCCACCCCCAAAACCAACAAAAATTGTGGAATGCTCCTCTGGAATCTCCTTTCCCGTGGGCTCTGGAGTGTTCCTCCTGCCCAGCAGGTTGGACACCTCTGCTTCCCCCTGGTTCAGCACCCACCCCAAACGGGGCCAGGGCAGTGACAGGGCTGTGACATGAGGGGACAGTTTGGGGCTCTGTGCCCCTGATCCTTGAGGAATTTTTAACCCTGCTCCTCCTCCCTGCTCTCCCCCCTCATGGCTTCCCAGAGCCACTCCAGATCCAGCACGGATGCGGTGCCTGCAGGAGGGGTTGGGCTTCCCCAGGAGCTCCCAGGGTTTGGGGGTCAGGTTTATCTCTAAATAAATTCATCATTTCTGGCTGTTTGGTCATTTAATGCCTGTGCCGGGGGTGGGGGGTGGAAAACCCCCCAGGCTGGGCACTGCCAGGGGGCTCTGCGGGGTCTGTGCCAACCCCAGGAGCTTCAGGAAGGCCAGAGACAGGTGCTGCACCCACCCTGGGCAGCAAAAACATGGGTAGGGTGGGGGTCTTTGGTGTCCTGGGGGGTGGAGGTGGGGTCTCTCTTGGATTTGGGGGTCTCCAAAGTATGGGGCAGTGAAGGTGAGGAGGTCTGGGGAGCTCGGAGTGGTCATGGGGCGGCGTCTCTGGAGGAATGGAGGAGGGAGTTTCCCCTGTATGGGATGATGAAGGAGGGGGGTCTCCGCTGCCCTCCCTGGGGGATGGACATGGGGGTCTCTGTTGTCGTGGAGGTCTCTGCTGGACTTGGGGGTCTCCAGAGCACGGGGTGGTGACGCTGAGGGGTCTCTGGAGTGCGGGATGCTCCAGAGGCCCCAGGGTGAAGCTTCAGAGACCCCAAAGGCTCAGAAACTCCACGAGGTGAAGTGGCAGGGGGTCTCTGCTGCCCTGGGGATGGAGGTGGGGGGGTCTCTGCTCCCCAGAGCAGAACAGGGGTCTCCCTTGTCCTGCTGGATTGAGGTGGGGGTCTCTGCTTGATGGGACGATGAAGGAGGGGGGTCTGCAGTGTCCTGAGGAGCGGAGGCAGGAATCTGCACAGAATGCCAGGCGGAGTCTGGTGGGTCTCAGCCGCGCTGGCAGCGGAGTGGGGGTCTCTGCTCTGAGGGGTGATGGACAGGGGGTCTCTGCTCTGAGGGGTGATGGACACAGGGGTCTCCGCTCTGAGGGGTGATGGACAGGGGGTCTCTGCTCTGAGGGGTGATGGACACAGGGGTCTCTGCTCTGAGGGGTGATGGACAGGGGGTCTCCGCTCTGTGGGGTGATGGACAGGGGGTCTCTGCTGCCCTGGGGGACGGACGGGGCTCGGCGCACACGGCGAGCAGGAAGCAAAACTGCAAACTCCGAGCAGCTCCTGTCTCCCTCCAAACCCGCGATCGCTCCCAAGGGCTCCTTTAACGCGCGGGGCGGTTCCGGGGCGGTCCCCGGGCAGTCCCAGGGCGGTCCCGGGGCGGTTCTCGGGCGGTTCCGAGGCGGTCCTCGGGTGGTTCTCGGGCGGTTCTCGGGCGGTTCTCGGGCGGTCCCGAGGCGGTCCCGGGGCGGTCCCGGGGCGGTCCCCGGGCGGTTCTCGAGCGGTTCCGAGGAGGTTCCGAGGCAGTCCCGGGGCGGTTCCGAGGCGGTCCCGGGGCTGTTCCAGGGCGGTCCCGGGGCGGTCCCGGGGCGGTCCCGGGGCGGTTCTCGGGCGGTCCCCGGGCGGTTCCGAGGCGGTCCCGGGGCGGTCCCGGGGCGGTCCCCGGGCGGTTCTCGGGCGGTTCCGGGGCGGGTCTCGGGCGGTTCCGGGGCGGTTCCAGGGCGGTTCCGGGGCGGTTCTCGGGCGGTTCCGGGGCGGTTCTCGGGCGGTTCCGGGGCGGTTCTCGGGCGGTTCCGGGGCGGGTCTCGGGCGGTTCCGGGGCGGTTCCGGGGCGGTTCTCGGGCGGTTCCGGGGCGGTTCTCGGGCGGTTCCGGGGCGGTCCCCGGGCGGTTCCGGGGCGGTCCCGGGGCCGTGGTCGGGGCCGGTCGCGCCATGGCCGCCGGTGCGGGGCTGGCGCTGCTGGCGGCGCTGCTGGCGGCGGCCGGGGCCGAGCGGGGCCGGAAGGTGAGCGGGAGTCGGGGGGTACCGGGGCCGGGGGACCGGGGCCGGGGTGCGGAGCCCCCGCCGCGCTCCCCGGGCTCTCTCTGCGCTCCCTCCGCGCTGCGATGGTGCCTGAGACCCCCCCGTCCCCTCCCGCTCCCCCTGGGAATCTGAGAATCCCGGGAGAGCCGGGTTGGACCTGGGGTCACCCAATCCAAGCCCCTGCCCAGGCAGAGTCACCCAGAGCGGGTGACACAGGGACATCCGGGTGGGTTTGGGATGTCCCCAGAGCGGGACACTCCGTGCTCGCCCGGGGCAGCTGTTCCAGGGCTCTGCCACCCTCAGCGTAAAGAAGTTCTTGCTCGTGTTGAGGGGAAACTTTTGGTTCAGTTTTTGGCCTCGGAGGATCCTGTCTGGAGCAGAGGCTGGGCTGGACCCCCCGAGATCCGCCCGGTCGCGCTGGGGCCCATCCTTGGGTGGTTTGGGGAGGGGAGGGGGCTCCCCGGGGCCGCAGCCTCACACCGGGCACATCCCACGTGCGGCTGGAGCTGAGCCCGCCCCTCCCTACGTCCTGACAGGGACCGGGCTGACCCCTGCCCTGCCAACCATGCGGTGACATGGCCCAGGGCCACCCACCTCTGTCCCTCGTGTCCCCTTTGTCCTAATCCAGTGAGAACAGCATGGCCGTGGGCAGGGAAAGGGCTGTGGGATAGGAAGGGAAGCAGCTCCAAGCTGCTCCCAAACGTCCGGCTGTGAAATGCTGACCAAGCGCGTTGAGCAACACCAGCGCTGCAGAGTCACGGGAGCCGAGGCAGCTCCGATGTCCCATCCTCCCAGGACGCCGGGATTGTCGTGCCGGGCTCAGAGCGCTCCCCAGCCCTGTCCCTGTGCCTGCCTGCAGGTGTCCATGCAGTACAACCCCGGCTGGAACGGCTCCTCCGTGAACCTGCTGCACGTGCGGGCAGCGGGGCCCGGGGACAGCCTGCACTACGTGTGGAGCAGCATCGGGGCCCCCGCCGTGCTGCTGGTGGCCACCCGGAGCCCCAGCAGCGCCCTGAGGGTCAACTGGACCCAGCTGCTCTCGCCCAGTCCTGCCGGAGCCATCTGGATCGACCCTCCCGACAGCGTGGTCTATTCCACGGCCGTGGTCTTCACCAAGGTACTGTGGGGAAAGGGCTGCTCCGGGGCAGCTGGGGCTGCACAGGGTCCCTGGGCAGCTTCCCAGCTCCGGGGAAATCCCCACCATTCCCATCCGTTCCCATCCAAGGAGGTGTCTGTCTCCAGCCTGAGCTGCTTGGCTGAGGCAGGGTTGTTCCCTGGATTGCAAAGCTCCCGTCCTGCTGGTGCTCCCAGCCCCTCTCCCCTTCCCTCCCTGCAGCTGTTCGAGTTCAGCGAGGCCAAGCCTTTGGGAGAGCTCTTCTACCCCACCTATGACCTGTCCGAGTTCTCCTGGGACAGCCTCAACCACACCCTGAACCACACGGCGCTGACGGCCGAGCTCAGCGGGGTCCCAGCCACCGACCCCGGCGGCGGCTTCGCCAACGGCAGCCTGGCATTCCGGGTACGTCCGGGGGCGCAGAGAATGTGGGGAATATCCTGTCCAAAGCCCCTTCTGGAGCGGGAATGCTGCTCCTCAGCTCTGCCTGTGCTGTCCCCCTGACCCGTGTGCCCCGCAGGTGACAGCCTACGAGGCCAGTGGCCGCGCCGGGCGCCTGCCCAGCCTCCTGCACACGGCAGACAGCTCCCAGCTGGAATTCATCCTGGCCGGGGTGGCCCCGCGGGGAAACGGCTCCCGCTTTGTGCTGGAGGTGGCCACGGTGGAGGAGGCGGGGGCGGTGCGGAGGCTGCGCTCGGAGCGCTCCATCGACGATGAGTACACCCCCACCATCTTTGAGGTGAGCGAGGGGTGACCCCGGGCTGGGGGTGACCCTGCTGTCCCTCACCTCACCCTGTCCCTCCCCAGGTGCTGTCCCTGGTAGCCGAGTCCCAGAACGGCAGCTCCACGCTCGGGTTCCTGCAGTGGAAGGCGACGGCCTACGGCTCACGGAGCCCCCGGCGCGAGGACGGCATCCGCTGCCGGGCTCAGGGGCTGCAGGCGGCCAACTGGACCCTGCCCGTGTCCAGCATTGTCCAGGCCTACTTTGGGGAGAGTCTGGGCAGCACCTGCACCATCAGCGCCCTCAATGTGTCCTTTGGGGGAGAGGAGGGACGGGTGTACCAGGAGAAGCGATACCTCAGCTGGTGAGAGGGGTCCCAGGGGTGCGAGGGATGCTCCTGGGCACTAACGATGTGCAGAGGGGTCTGAGGGGATGCTCCTGGTCATTAACAACATGCAGTGGGGTGTGAAGGGTCTGAAAGGATGCTCCTGGGCACTAATGATGTGGAGAGAGGTCTGTGGGGATGCTCCTGGTCATTAATAATGTGCAGTTTGGGGGACTGGTAGGTTGTAGGGTTTCTCTGTTTAGTAACAGTCTCCCTGTCAAAGTCTCGAGTTTCCCCATAATCCTGTAGCAGAGTTTCTTGAGGAGCCTGATCCTGCCCCGTGTGGGATCTTGAGCTGACCCTCTGGGGTGGGAAAGCCCCAGGGATATGTGGGATCTTGGGCTGAATCTCTGAGGTGGGAAAGTCCCAAAAGCCCCAGGGATATGTGGGATCTTGGGCTGAATCTCTGAGGTGGGAAAGTCCCAAAAGCCCCAGGGATATGTGGGATCTTGGGCTGAATCTCTGAGGTGGGAAAGCCCTAAAAGCCCCAGGGATATGTGTGATCCTGGCCTGACCCTGTGAGGCTGCAGAGCCCCAGGGCTCCCAGCCGTGGGTCAGAGCCCATCCCCGTCCCTGCCCTGACGTGCCCCGTGCCCTCCCGCAGGTCGGTGCTGCTGGGCTTCGGGCAGCCCCCCAGGGACACCTTCTCGGCCCTGGTCATCTCCATCACGGCCGTGGCGCTGGGCACGCCCCTGGCCATGCTGCTGCTGGGCAGCTGCCTGGTGCTGCTGGTGCGGAGGAGACGCTACTCGGAGTACGAGCCCATCAACTGAGGGGGCCGAGTCCCACGGAGACCCCTGGGACCCTCCCCATTCCCGGGAATGGCCGTGGCTGTTCCGGGCCTCCGGCGCTGCCGCCTTCTCCGCCTCCCCTCTGAGCCCCAAGGGGACCAGGGTGACACTTGCAGCTGCCCACGCCACGTCTCCTGTGTCCTGCTCCTTCCCACTGCCAGGTCCTGCGCTGGATTGCACGTCTTCCCCAGTTTTTCCTGATCCATGCAGCCAAGGGAAGCGATGGGGGGGGTTTGGTCAGGGAAATCCCACTCCTCCCAAGGGATACAACCACTGTTGTCCCAGCTGCAGGCCAGGGACTGGCTCCAGTGCCACTTCCAGGGATGCTTGGGCTGGGGAGCAGCACCACTCCAGCTTCCCAGCACATCCCAGCTCCTCCATCCAGGGCTCACGGACTCCTCCCTGCTCCCACGTTCCTGCTGCGCTGGCCTGGGACGTGAGGGACACCCAGTGCCACGTCACAGCAGCTGCTCAAGCTCAGGTGTGTCCAGTCGGGCCATGGGGGGCTGGTCCAGCCAAGATGCTGCTCCTGGATACCCCATGGGGCTGGATCCCAGGTGCTGCCCAGGTGTCAGGAGCCCTGGGACGAGTGTGGCCTGTGGCTGCTCGGGGTTCTCAGAGGTACCTGGGGCTGTGCTGGGTTCTGAGTTCTCCATCACCAACTTGTCTTGAACCAAATAAAGTGGATTTCTAAACACAGTTTCCTGTGGGAATGCTGTACTGCGGCTCCTGGCAGGAATGGGAGGGTCAGCAGGAGCCAAGGGATTCCCTGGCCCTGGACTGAGGTGTGGTGCTCGGGTCAGGGGGGGTTTCCCTTGAGCTGTGGTGTCACAGAGTGTCCAGGGCTGGGGGCTGTGACCCCACTGAGAGGTCACTTGGAAGAGTCACAGAATGATGGAATCTCCTGAGCTGGAAGGGACCCACAGGGATCACCCAGTCCAACCCCAGGCCCTGCACAGACGCCCCAACAACCCCACTCTGGGCATCCCTGGCAGCGCTGTCCAAACGCTCCTGGAGCTCTGGCAGCCTCGGGGCCGTGCCCATTCCCTGGGGAGCCTGGGCAGTGCCCAGCACCCTCTGGGGGAAGAACCTTTCCCTGATCTCCAACCCAAACCTCCCCTGGCCCAGCTCCAGCCGTTCCGAGCCCTGTCCTGGTCACACAGAACAGAGATCAGAGCTGCCCCTCCTGAGGAAGCTGCAGACAGTGTGAGGGCTGTGTTCTGAAAGAGGAACAAGCCAAAAAACCCAACTGAAAGTCCCAAACTTCCTTGTCAACCCCTTCAGAGCAGGAACCCCCAGCTCAGCTGCAGCCACAGCCACAGAAGGGTGGTTCCACGGGAAGCTGTTCCATGGGAAGCCTTGCTGTGCTTTTTGAGCGGAGAACTGTGGTGTTGCTGTCCTTTCTGGTTCTGTGCAGGGCTGAGCTGTGTTGAGGATTTTGTAATAAAATAAAAGGAAAACCACGACAGAAGCTGCCTGGCTTTCACTCCCAAAGCTGTGGTGTCAGGGAGCTGTGAATCCCTCATGGCAGATTTCCTGCTCTCTTGGGCTGTTGTCATACAATTGGCATGAAGTGACCACAGGAATCCCAGACTGGTTTGGGGTCATCCAGTCCCACCCCCTGCCACGGCAGGGACACCTCCCACTATCCCAGGGTGCTCCAAGCCCCGTCCAGCCTGGCCTGGAACACTTCCAGGAATCCAGGAGCAGCCACAGCTTCTCTGGGAAGGAAAGCCCGGGGCAGGTGAAGATGAGCAACAGCTTTCAATCGTGGCACCTTTTGTGTGGGAACAATCCTGGGATGTATCCCAGCTCTGGGGGTGGTGTCCCAGTTTTGGAGGAGGGCTCGTGAGAGGAGGTGACAGAACCTTCCTGGGCACAGCAAGCGCCCGGTGCCAGCGTGGGTGGGGACGATGACAAACTGCTCTCTCCTCGCCAAGCTTCCATCAGCCACCTTCAGGAGCAGCCACCCGCACCACCCCCACGGGGCGGGCGCTCTCCTTCCCCCAGCACCTCCTGCCATCGCTGTCCGGAGCCCGCAGCGGGTCCCGCACACGCTGCAGAGCAGTCACCTTTGCCACCACGCGTTTCTCACGGATTGTCCCCTCACTGGGGCTTTGCTTGCTGAGCCCTGATCCGAGAGGAAAGGGGGTTAAAAACTGAGTCTTCAACAGCTGGGAACGAATCCGAGCAAGGAGAAGCAGCAGCCTCCTGGGAGCGGGACACTGGGGGAGATGGTGGGGGGAGATGGTCGAGGGGAAGCCTCGAGGAGTGGCTGAGGGTACTTGGTCTGTTCTGGAGGAGGAGAGGAGAGAGGGGAGGTTCACTGCAGTCTACAACTTCCTTGTGAGGGGAAGAGGAGCAGCAGACACGGATCTCTGCTCTGTGCTGACAGCGACGGGAGCCAGGGAACGGCTGGAGCTGGGCCAGGGGAGGTTTGGGTTGGAGATCAGGGAAAGGTTCTTCCCCCAGAGGCTGCTGGGCACTGCCCAGGCTCCCCAGGGAATTGTCACATTCCCGAGGCTGCCAGAGCTCCAGGAGCGTTTGGACAGCGCTGCCAGGGATGCCCAGGGTGGGGTTGTTGGGGCGTCTGTGCAGGGCCAGGGGTTGGACTGGGTGATCCTGTGGGTCCCTTCCAGCTCAGGATATTCTGTGATTCTGGCCAAGTGGAGCTGATCTGGGGGCGGTGCTGTGCCTGGGGGGGGGGCAGGATGGAGGGGTCTGGGGGCGGTGCTGTGCCTGGCGGGGCAGGATGGAGGGGTCTGGGGGCGGTGCTGTCCCTGGGGGGGGGGCAGGATGGAGGGGTCTGGGGGCGGTGCTGTCCCTGGGGGGGGGGCAGGATGGAGGGGTCTGGGGGCGGTGCTGTGCCTGGCGGGGCAGGATGGAGGGGTCTGGGGGCGGTGCTGTCCCGACCTCGGGGGTCCCTGCCCCGTTCCCGCACACCCGCGCGGCCCCTGCAGTACCGCGCTCCCACCACGCGGTGGCAGCAGCAGCAGCGCGGGCGGGCGGGAGGAGCTGACCCGGGGCGGCACCGGCGCTGCCGCTCCGCGCGTTGGGCTCCGACCCGGCCCGGGCGGGGCAGAACCGGCGGCCTTTCCTTTCCGAACCGGGAGGCAGCGGCGGCAGCGCCCGGGGCCCCTCAGCCCCGCGGTGCCGGTACCGGCGGGCGGCGGCGGCGGCGGCGCCACTGCGCATGTGCGGAGCCCTGGGTGCAGTACCGACCTTTGGCCACCGGGCGGCGACAGCGCCCTGCGGGCGGTCCGTGCTCGGTACCGCCTCTGGTACCGCCCCCGGCCCGGGACCCCCCTCCGGCCCCGGTCGGTGACACCCCCGGTACCGCCTCTGGTACCGCCCCCGGCCCGGGACCCCCCTCCGGCCCCGGTCGGTGACGCCCCCGGTACCGCCTCTGGTACCGCCCCCGGCCCGGGACCCCCCTCCGGCCCCGGTCGGTGACGCCCCCGGTACCGCCTCTGGTACCGCCCCCGGCCCGGGACCCCCCTACGGCCCCGGTCGGTGACGCCCCCGGTACCGCCTCTGGTACCGCCCCCGGCCCGGGACACCCCTCCGGCCCCGGTCGGTGACGCCCCCGGTACCGCCTCTGGTACCGCCCCCGGCCCGGGACCCCCCTCCGGCCCCGGTCGGTGACGCCCCCGGTACCGCCTCTGGTACCGCCCCCGGCCCGGGACCCCCCTCCGGCCCCGGTCGGTGACACCCCCGGTACCGCCTCTGGTACCGCCCCCGGTTCGGGACCCCCCGGTCCGTACCCCCGGACAGACCCCGCTCGGACACCGCCCCCGGCCCATCCCGCTCTGTCCGGCAGCTCCCGCGGGATGAGGCCCCGGGCAAACTCCGGGCCAGGAATTTCTTACCTTCGGTGGGAAACCCAGACCTGCAGAGGATCCCTGGGGAGGGTCTGTGGTGGGAGGTGAAATCTGCTCTGCCAGGGAGATCCTGCCCCAGCTCTGTAACAGCCCTGGAATCATGGAATCACAGAGTCACGGAATGCTCCGGGTGGGAAAGGACCTTGAGGTTCATCCCATCCCATCCTGCCATGGCAGGGACACCTCCCACTGTCCCACGCTGCTCCAAGCCCCAATGTCCAGCCTGGCCTTGGGCAGTGCCAGGGATCCAGGGGCAGCCACAGCTGCTCTGGGCACCCTGTGCCCCCACTAATCCCTGTCCCCAAGTGCCACATCCACACAGTTTTTAATACTCCGGGGATGGTGACTCCACCACTGCCCTGAGCAGCCTGTTCCAGTGCCCGACAACTCTTTCCATGAAGAAATTTTTCCTGATACCTCATTTAAACCTCCCCTGGCCCAGCCTGAGGCCGTTCCCTCTCCTCCTGTCCCTGTTCCCTGCGAGCAGAGCCCGACCCCCCCGGCTGCCCCCTCCTGTCAGGGACTTGTGCAGAGCCACAAGGTCCCCCCTGAGCCTCCTTTGCTCCAGCCTGAGCCCCTTTCCCAGCTCCCTCAGGAATTCTCCAGCCCCTTCCCAGCTCCGTTCCCTTCCCCTCCACTTTTTTCTTGGGGTGAGGGGCCCAGAAGTGCCCCCGGGACTGGTGGCACTGGCAGGACAGGTGCCCTGGCACAGGGAGCAGCGATCCTGGCCTTGGAGAGACCCCCAGCAACTCCCCACCCCCGGGCACGGCATCCCCACCCTCACTGGGGCAGTTCCCTTCCTCCTCCTCCCCAGAGAGCACCCCAAGGAGGGAGCTCTGACCCCCCCCCGGCACAGGGACAGCTCCTGCTCCATCCTCCTGCTGTATCCCAGCTCCTCAGCCTGGCCGGGGAAACAAAAATCTCCCCTTCCCTGGGCAGAGCAAAACCCCAGATTTTCCCCAAAAAGAGGCCCAAAGCAAGGCTCGTGCTGGAGATGGAGCCTCTGCTCTGCCCCCGGGGTTCTCGGGGCTCCCGATCCCCTTGGGGCACCCCTGGGGCTCTGTCCCTGCCAGCCCAGCCCGGGGCTGCCACACTTGGAGACGTCCCCGTGATGGGTGAGCGGGGCCTTCTGGGCCCCCCAGAACCGGGATTTGCCAATCCCTGGGCTGGGGGGGTCAGGGTGGGGTGGGGAAGATGAAGGTTTGGGGCTGGATTTGAGCTGGCGTTGGGTGAGGTGATGCCCTGCAGTGCCCGGCCAGGGGGACACTGCTGGGGACAGCAGAGCAGGACCCCAGCCCCGTGCCAACCCCACCCCCGAGTGCCCACACCCGGCCGTGGCGTGTCCCGTGCCCCCATCCCACAGCAGCCTGGCTGTGGGGTGCCCCTGTCACCCCCGCCCGTGGATCCCTGGCCACGGGGTCACCCCTGTGGCCCCCAGCCCCACGCATCCCAAATATCCAGATCCCCCACCCCACGTCCCAGGGTGCTCCCAAAGGTGCCAAAGGCACCCAGGCAGGGGACAAAGCTCCAAAGAGACCCTCAGGACCCCCTGTACTGTCCCCACCCCTCACCTTGGAGCTGGGAAAGGGGCTGGGAGAGGCTGGGAGGGGCTGGGGGCCTCCGTTTCCCTGGACAGTGACAGTGACAGTGACGCATCCCCAGCCCCGTGGAGGTCTGGGCTTTGTTCCCACCCTGCAGGACCCCCGAGGGGCGGGGGGGACAGCGGCCACACGGGACAAATGAATTCGGTGTCCAGAGGGACGGGGCACGATGACCCAGAGCTGGGCTGTGCTGCGGCATGGCCTGTCCCCCCTGTCCCTCTCTGGGACACCCCGGTGCCCTCCCTGTTCCCTGCACTGCACCCCCATGACGGTGCTGGGGCACACTGGGGGAAACTGGGATACACTGGGATGCCCCAAATCAGCACTGGGGTGCCCCAAATCAGCACTGGGGCGCACTGGGGGAAACTGGGACACACTGGGGTGCCCCAAATCAGCACTGGGGCGCACTGGGGGAAACTGGGATACACTGGGGTGCCCCAAATCAGCACTGGGGTGCCCCAAATCAGCACTGGGGTGCACTGGGGGAAACTGGGATACACTGGGGTGCCCCAAATCAGCACTGGGGTGCCCCAAATCAGCACTGGGGTGCACTGGGGGAAACTGGGATACACTGGGGTGCCCCAAATCAGCACTGGGGCGCACTGGGGGAAACTGGGACACACTGGACATTGCTCCAGATGTCAGAACTGGGGCGCACTGGGGAACACTGAGGGTGCTCTAGGGAACACTGGGGACTCACTGGGGAGCACTGGGGGTGCACTGGGAGCTCACTGGGAGCTCACTGGGAGCACGCTGGGCACCACGGCCCCAGCGGGTGTGGAGCCGTGCCCGGGGCGGTGCCAGGGCCGTGCCGTGCCCGTGCTCGGGGCAGGAACAGGGACAGGGACATCGTGTCCTGCCAGCACATTCCTGCCTGAGTCACCGCTGCCTCCTGCCCGGGCAGGTCCGGCCCCGCACCCAGTGACCCCTGCCCCCACAGCCTGGACACTCCCTGTGCCCCCATAACCCCCAAATCCCCCCAAATCCCCCAAACCACAGCCACTCAACACCCCCTGTGTCCCCCAACACCCTCATGCCGGGGAGGGCTGGGGGTCCGGAAGAGGAGGAGGAGGAGGAAGAGAAGGAGAAAAGGAGGGCGAGGAAGAGGAGGGAGCAGCCCAGGGACCACGGCCAGGCTGGGGAGCCAGGGAAGGGGGGTTTGGGGTGTCACGGGCACCCGAGTTCCTGGAAAAGGGTCCTGGCAGGGCTGTGCTGTAGGGACAGAACCCCAGGGTGGGCTCAGAACCCCCAACCCCGGGCAGAGCCGGGGGACAGCGGGACCTGAGCCCCGGGAGGGGACAGGAGCCGTGAGGGGGGGCAGGATGGGACCCCACCCCCGCTCTGGAGGGGGGGGGCTGAGGCCTGACGAGCTCATGACAGGAGTGCAGTGACACCCGCCCACTCCCGAAACCCAGAGCCCAATGCCCCAAATCTTCGTCATCTCGGCCCAAATGAGTCACCCGCCCCCGCCCCGGCTCCTTCCCCCGCAGGGAAGGAAACCAGGCAAACCCCAAAGCAGGCAGCCCCTCTGCCCCCAGAGCATCTCCGACCTGGGCTGGGGGCCCCGTCCTGCCCAGCCCCCTGCCCCAGCTCCCAGGAGCTCCCCACAGACCCCCCGGCCCCAAACCCCCCCCCCCCTGCCCCACAGCTGGAGGGGGAAGGCAGTGAAAATCTCTGCCCCACAAGACCGAGGGGAGCACAGAGCAGCCCCCCAAGCTCCCGGAGCCCCCAGGGGGAAAGGGCCACACCTGGAGCCAGAGCAGCTCCCGCACCGTGACAGCCCCCGGGGCGTGACCGAGCCCCAAACGGGCACCGATTTGGGTATTTTGGCCAGCTGGGGGATTTTGTGCATTTGCATGAGCCCCTGCTCGGGAGCTTTCGGGGCCGGGCTCAGCCCCAGCTGCTTCCTCAACATTTCCCCCGCCCCAAAACCCACCGAACCCCCCGACCCCCTCCTCGCCGGGGGTCCCAGAGCAAGGGGAGACCCCAAAGCAGGCGCTGAGATGTCCCAGCCTGCAGCACCCCCGTCCACAGCAGCCCCACAGCTGCGTTTTAATCTTCAATCTTTAGTTCCCCCCCTTCCCCCCCGCTCTTATTTACAGCCCGCTTCGGGGAAGTCGCGGCGGCTTCTGCGAAAAGCCCTGGCGGGGACGGAAGCGGAAACCTCGGGGTTATCGGCAGGGCTGGGCGGCTTCCAGGAAACACCGACCCCGAAACACCGCCGGGACCCCCCCCCCAAAACTGCTACAGACACCCCAGAACTGATACAGAAACCTGCAACCCAAAACTGCTGCAGGAACCCCAAAACTGATACAGGAACCCGCACCCCAAAACTGATACACGCACCCCAAAACTGATAAAAGAACCCCAAAACTGCTACAGGCACCCCAAAACTGATACAGAAACCTGCACCCCAAAACTGCTACAGACACCTGCACCCCAAAACTGATACAGGAACCCCAGAACTGCTACAGACACTCCAAAACTGCTACAGGAACCCCAAAACTGATACAGGAACACCAAAACTGCTACAGAAACCTGCACCCCAAAACTGATACACCCACCCCAAAACTGCTTCCAGGAACCCACACCCCAAAACTGATACACGCACCCCAAAACTGATACAGGAACCAACACCCCCCCCAGGACCTGCACTCCAAAACTTCTACAGGAACCCGCACCCCAAAACTGCTACAGGAATCCCAAAACTGCTACAGAAACCTGCACCCCAAAACTGATACAGGAACCCCAAAACTGCTACAGAAACTCGCACCCCAAAACTGATACAGGAACCCCAAAACTGATACAAGAACCCCCATCCCAAAACTGATACAGGAACCTGCACCCCAACACCCCCCAGCACCCACACCCCAAAACTGCTACAGGAACCCCAAAACTGCTACAGAAACCCGCACCCCAAAACTGATACAAGAACTCGCACCCCAAAACTGCCACAGGAATCCCAAAACTGCTACAGAAACTCACACCCCAAAACTGATACAAGCACTCCAAAACTGATACAGGAACCCGCACCCCAACACCCCCCCCAGCATCTGCACCCCAAAACTGGTCCAGGCACCCATCCCCCACAGGCACCACCAAATTGCCCCAGGCACCCCAAAACTGCTCCAGACACTGGCACCCTAATTCCCTCCCCCCCCCCCCCCAGCCCTTGCACCCCAAAAGTGCTCCAGGCCCCTGCACCTCAATTCCTGCCCCCCAGCACCCACACTGCCACCTGCACGCCAACCTCTCTGAGCCATCAGCACCCCAAATTCCCCCATGCACAGCACTCCAAACCCCCCCCAGGCACCCACACCCAAACTGTGGGAGCCATCAGCACCCCAAACCCCAGGAGCCAGAAACACCCCGAGCTCCAGCCTGTACCCCAAATCCTCCCCAGGCACCCACACCCCAAACCCCTGGGAGCCACCTACAACGCCCCAATAACCCGCAACCACCCACACCCAAATTTGGGAGCCACCAACACCCCAAACCCCTGGAGTCACACACACCCCACCCTCCCCCTGAACCCCAACACCTCCCAGCCACCCACACCCGAATTTGAGAGCCACCAACACCCCAACCCCTCCCAGCCACCCACACCCAACCCCTGGGAGCCACCAACACCCCAACTCCTCCCAGCTACCAACATCCCAACCCCCTTGGAGTCCTCAACCCCCTGAGATGCCCCACACCCCCATCCCTTTGCATATTTCCATGGCAGAGGCCCAGTTTTGCATTAACACCCCAGGGAACCGAACAGGCCCAAAATAGTCCCCACAGACACAGCATTAAAAAAAAAAAAAAAAAAAAAAAAAAAAGAAAACCACCCAATAAAAAAAAAAAAAAAAAAACCAAACCCAAGCTAAAACAAAAACCACCCCAAAAAAGCAGAAAACCCACAGCCAGCAGCAGTTTTGCAGTCTCGGCACAGCAGGGCTGAGTCACTCCGGGTTGTTTTCGGGAGCCAGGGCCTGGCCGGCACCTTGGCAAGCCACGGCCTCGTCCCCCAGAGCGGGGGCTCGGTGGCCCAGGGACAGCAGCCCTGGCACGGATTTAGGGGCAGGGAAATCCTTTGCCTCTCCAGAGGGGATTTTCCAGCTGAAGCTCCCCCAGCAGAGCTGCTCCAGGCAGGAGGGGAGCTGTTCATGGAGCTGGGAGAGGGACACATCCACATCCCAAACCTGCGGGGATGGGAATTTGGGGGCCACAGGGGAGGTCTGGGGGTGCAGGGTCCTCTTAAAGAGGGAGGAAAAGAGGTCCCCATGGCCCCTAAAAAGGGGGGGAAACTGCAGCAGCAGCTCGCTGTGCCCAGGCAGGAGGCACACAGCAGGGCTGGATGAGGCCCTGGCACAGGTTTCCCAGAGAATCGTGGATTCCCCACCCCTGGAAGTGTTTCCAGGCAGGTTGGACAGCGCTTGGAGCAACCTGGAAGGTGTCCATGGTATGGATGGGGTAGAACAAGATGAGCTTTAGTGTCCCTCCCAACCCAAACCAGTCTGGCATTCTGTGACCAAAGCCCCACAGAGAGCACATCCCCATCCCTGGAGCGGGCAAGGAGCACATCCCGAGGACAGGAATGTCCCTGTCCCCAGGGCTGCAGGTGCCCCCGGGGGTGGCACAGCCCAGGCTGTGCAGGCACCGAGCACGAGACACCTCAGGGGCTCTCCCCACCCACACCCAGGGGAACCCCAGAGGTGACACCACACGCCCCGAGCCCTTTTCCACAGCCCACGGAGGCTTTTCCAGCAATCCAGGCGCTGCTGGAGCCCCAGGGGCAGCACAGGAGCTCAGCCCCTCCTTGGGGGACACTTTGGTACCAGAGGAACGAGAACAAAAGACATTTATTGACCAAACTGCAGCTTGTTTTGCACACAAGCAGGGCCTGGCTGTAGCACCATCACTGAGCTGGGCATGGCTCAGGCTGTGGCTCATGTCCTGGGGACAAGGACGGTCCCCATGAGCCCTGTGAGCCCCCTGGGAGCCCAGGGCCACCCCCGAGGGACCCACACAAGCCAGAGGCGGCCCCAGGACGTTTTACATTCAAACATCAGCTTTGTCCAGCTCATGGCTTGGAGGAGCAAGAGGAAGGGAAGACGAGGAAGTGGCCAGAGCGACTTCCACAGCTCCCCGCCCCCGCCAGGAGGGCAAGAGCGACCAAAAAAAGGATTAAAACAAACAGAAACATCAGCTGTTGCCAGCCAGCCGTGGTCACACCGAGCCCACGAGGCCGCTGCTGCTCGTCACCCTCCCTGGCTGTGCTGCTCAAGTACTTGAGGGAAAGGCTCGAGTGGAGTCAAGGCAGGAGGAGAGGCTTTGCCACAAAAATGCCACTTCCCGTGAGGAATGAAGCACAGTGCACCCACATTCAGAACAAATTCCTCCTTTTTGTATCGCCAGCTCTGTAAAAATGTATATATTCTACAGATTTATAGATATTTACAGGTTCTCTACATCCTCCCCAGCCCATGGGGGGTTTTTTTACGTACTTACAAAACGCACTCCCCATTTCTCAGCTGTCTTTGTGCAGCCAGGAGAGGCTGGACGGGGCCAGGACACAGCTGGGTGTGACCCCAGCCCCTCCAAGCCCCTGCCCCACGGGGAGGGAAGGGGCTGGGCAGGGCTCCAGGTCCTGTCTGCTGGCACAGCTCTGCCACTGCCAGGGCCCACTGGCAGCACCTGGGGGAAGGTGCAGGCTGGCACATTTCCAGCATCCAGTGCTTCTGCTCCAGCAGCAGAGCTGCGAGTTTAGGCAGGGCAGTGGCAGCAGAAGGTGCTATTTCCAGAAAAAACCCCACAACCACAACCCTCAAACATCTGCTCCAGGCTCAGCTGCCTCGCCCAGCCCAGGAGGCCTCAGTCCAGGCAGGAGCTGCTGGAGCTCCCAGATGGTTCCTTCTGGGATCGAAGTGAAGCAAAGTCCACTTGAGCTGCCCAGCACCATCCTCTCGCAGGAAGCAGAGTTAACAACTCTTCCACACTCTGTTCCCAAAGCAATAAATCCTCCATCAGCACCCACAGCCTCGGATCACACCTTCCTCTTCCTCAGGAAAGAGCTGCTCCGGGGATACCTCGATATCCTCCTCAGGTCACTCAAGTCCAGCTTCAGCAGCAGTCCTCGGGGGAGCAGGCAGCTCTGCAGCCCCAGCGAGCCAGTCCTCCCAAAGTCCTGGTCCTGGGCAGCTCCGGCCTCACCGGATCATGTAGGCCAAGCCAGCCCCCAGGCTGGCCACTCCTGCAAACGCCATCAGCACATTCCGGATGCTGCCCTCCAGGTCCTCCACTCGGAAGAAGTCCACAAAGCCCTCCTGGGAGAGAGAAGGGATGGTCATTGCCCTGCTGGGCACCCCTCGTGGGCAGGAGGGCATGGCAGGGGGGGAACAGCCTGCCTGGCACACCCCACTGTGCATCCCCCAGCCCCATTCCAGCCTAAAACAGCCCCTGTGCATCCCCCAGCCCCATTTCTGCCCAGAACACCCCGCTGTGCATTCCCCCAGCCCCATTTCTGCCCAGAACACCCCGCTGTGCATTCCCCCAGCCCCATTTCTGCCCAGCACATTCCCCCCCCCGTGCTCCCCCAGCCCCATTTCAGCCACCACAGCAGCCGTGGGCCAGCTCCAAGTGAGCTCAGCCCTCCCAGGATTGCCCTGGCTTTGGGAATGCTGCCCCCAGGCTGGGCAGGGACACGTTTTCAGTTCAAACCACTTCAGGCAGCTCATGGTGAGTCCCTCCTGAACCCCCACAACCCCTCTGGCTCCAGCCCCGTGGTTTTCCCTGGAAGCTGTGAGTCAGCACTGACACACACAGAAACAGGAAAACGCTGGAATGTTGGGAAAAGCCCAGGAATTCGGGGCAGGCAGTGACTCACCCAGCCCCCCTGGCTCTCGAGCCACTCGCGCTTGGACGAGACCAGGGCGTCCGTGATGATCCCGGCCAGGGAGCTGATGCTCTGCTCCTGCTTGATGCTCTTCAGGTGCTTGGCCACGAAGGCCCCGAAGGAGATGAGGGTCACCACACGGCCCCAGTTGGTCACCCCGTCGCTGAACAAGTGGGCAGTCACCTCCACCACCGACTGCAGGTCCTCCTCTTGCTGGATCTCCAGCTTCCGCAGCATTCCTGGAAGACTCTGGTTTAAGGACAGGGACGTGGTACCGAACACCCCCCAGGAGGGGCAGGGACAGGGTGTGATCCCCCCCCCCATCCCCAGTTGGAGTCTCTACAGCTGCAGGAGCCCAGTGTCAGGGATGGAGAGCGAGTCCTGCTTCCTCAGAGGGCTCTGCTGCCCTTCCTCACCTGGGCCAGACAGAAGCCAGCCCCTGACACACTTTTAGTTCCTTCCTCCCCCCGTCTCGAGCACAGCTGTGGTGTCTGAGCACGTCACATGCCGCTGTCTCAAGGCTTCCAAGCCCCAGCACAGCAGAACCAGAGCCTGGGGTGAGCTGAGAGCAAGGACAGCCACGCAGGGCCAGCCAGGCGTGTCCCCGGTTCATTAACATGGGACTAGAGCCTGGGAGAGCAGAATTCCCCAGCTCGACCTCCAGTGCCCTGCTGTGAATAAGCAAACAAGCCAAGCCTTTACGAAACCGAAAGGCGTTGCTTGTTGTTGCTCAAACTTGCAGGAAGCCTTCCCGAGGCAGTTCCTCCTCAGCACTCAGGAAATCACCGTCCTTTACAGGAGCCTCGGCCAGCTCACGTCAGCCTAGACATTCCTCCCCAGAGTCATTCAACAAGCACGTCCGGGAATTGGGACAGAGGAACTGATCCCACTGCCTTTCCCACCGGCACAGCTAAGGATGAAACTGAAGCTCTTTGTGTTCAAAAATCAACAAAAAAAAAAAGCGCCAAAAACCCGGCAAGCTGAGAAACTGGCACATCCTCCTGCAAGGAGGAAGGTGTTTCACCACACGGCACCTCAGGAGGAAATGCAGACACTGCCCTGCTGTGCTGGGCTCCATCCTGACCTGGGATCCGACTGCCCAAAGCAGCTCCAACACCAGCCCCAAGCTGGGAGCTCAGCCCCAGACCAGCCTGAGTTTCACAAACCAGGTCAAACCGGTCACTTCTCACTTCCAGTTCATCCCCAGGACACCAGGCCAGGCACTGGGGGTCAACTTCCTATGGCTGCCTCGGGACTCTGCACAAGTGGGTGAAATGCATTAAAACAGATTTCTCAGGGGAGCTGTGGCTGCCCCATCCCTGCAAGTTCCCAAGGCCAGGCTGGACGGGGCTTGGAGCAGCCTGGGACAGCAAAAGGTGTCCCTACCCATGGCAAGGGATGGGACTGGCTGAGTTTTAAGGTCCCTTTCAACACAAACCATGCCATGGTTCTATGAGCACATTGCCCAGGAGACTTCCCCCCACCAAAAATCCCCTTGCACCTAAACTGCGGGGGTGAGGATTCGAAACTCCTGAGCTAACTAATCTTTGGACGCTTGGGATTATTTGCACAGTCACTCCGAGCCAAGGGGGACACGAGGAGGAACCAGGGCTAATCTGTAACCAGATTATCTCCTCTGCACACACCAACAGCGGCTTTTCCTCGTCCCAATGGAACAAAGTCCAGTTTCGTTTTTGATCACTTCCCAGATGCTTTATTTAACCCTCTCCGAACCAAGGCCACATCCCATGAATGACCCGGCCGAGAGCGCGGCCACGAGGGCATCACCCCCCGCCCTGAGCGCCCTCCTCAAAGCCCCTCCGGCAACGGGGCCGGGCGGCACCGAGCTCTGGAGATCTCCCCAAAGGAGAGGACGGGGGTCGCGGCCTCCTCCCCGGCAGGTCCGGCTGACACCCACCTTGAAAGGCGAGCTCATGTTTCCGCATGACGCCGTCGCCGATCCTCCGCAGCGTCTCCAGCGCCTTCTCCATCACCGCATCCCCCGCCGCGCCGGGCCGGCCGGGACCACCCAGGAGCCCCGGGAAAAGCTTCTTGGCGCTGGGCTGCGCCTCGCCCGCCACCTCCCGCAGGTAGCGGCTGATGAGCTCCAGCGAGTCCTGCCGGAGCCCGTCGGGGGGCCCCGGGGGGGTCCCGGGCAGGGAGTCGGCGGCGGGGCCGCGCTCGGGCTCGGGCTCGCAGCCGTCCAGCTCCTCCTCGGGGCGCCAGAGAGTCGCGCCGCAGCCAATCAGCGCGCGGGGCGCCGCGCCCCGGCCAATCAGCGCGCGGGGGGGGTCGGCGCGGCCGCCGGCGGCCCCGGAGCGGTCGCGGGGCGGCTCCGCAGCGGCGGCGGCGGCGGGCGCGGGGCCCGGGCGCTCCCCCGGCTCGGCGGGGCTCAGCGCCGGGGAGCCGCCGCAGTAGAGGTTGAAGCCGATGACGGCTTTCGGCTTCACGGCGAACATGGCGCCCGGTGTAAGCGGCCGGCGGCGTGCGGGCGGGACCGGCGCGGCCAGTTTATATACCGGCGGCGGTGACGCCGCAGAGGCGGGGCGAGGGCGGGAACGGGACCGGCCTCTTTCTACATCCGCTTCCGTTTGTCTTGGAGTTGGCGAGGTGCCGGCGTGGCTCTTTGGGCTGAGAAAGAGTCAAAAGAGGGACCACCCCCTCCGCTCCCCGAGCCCGGTACCCCCCTCCCGGTGTCCCCGGCTCTTCCCGGTGCCGGGCAGCAGCTCCTCGGCAGTGCCGTGCTGGTACCCCCTCCCTCAGCCCTCCCAGCACAGCGGGGGCTGGAATCCCCCAAGGCAAAGCCCCCCCAGCACCAGGGACCATCCTCATCCCCCGGGCCACGTGTGCCCCTCCCCGGCTCAGCCGCGGCTTCGTTCATGGGTTTGCAGCACAAAGCATCCCCGGGCGCGGGGCTGAGGGTGCAGAGAGCCAGCACAGCCTCGCTGGTGTGGACTAAAAAGGTTTTGAGACTACGGAGTGCCATCCGTGAGACTGCACCAGCAAGAGGGGTGATGGTTTTAAAGTAAAAAGCGGGTAGATTTAGACTGTAAAAGTGGGTAGGTATAGGGACAAGTGTTTTATTCTGAGGGTAATAAGACATTGGAACAGGTTGCCCAGAGGTGGTTGATGCCCCATCCCTTAAAACATTCCAAGTCGGGAAGGACAGAGCTCTTGAGCAGCCTGCTCTGGTGAAGGTGTTGCAGTAGATGGCCTTTAAAGGATGCTTCCAACCCAAACCATTCCGTGCTTCTCAGGAATCCCACCTGGATCTGTCTGGTTCCAGCCCATTCCAACCTTGGCTCGCTTATCTGGATGTTCATGGGGAACTGCCCCGTTGCTTCCAGCCCTTGGTGGGTTGTCCCACATCTCTCCCAGGACTGAAACCCCCCTGTGCCCATCGGCTCTGAGGGGTCTCAGATCAGAGCATTCCCCGTGTCCTCGGGGCTCTGGTAGGACCCACTGCCTGCGTGGGTCACCCCGGGGTCACCTGGGTCAGTCTCGGCATCCTTGGGGCTCTGGGTGTCAATTTTGGTCTCCCCTGGCCCCAGGCCCCTCCTGCACCTCTGGGACTGAGCCTGATGCCCTCAAAATCTGCCCTGTTTTGGGCAAAGCTTGGCCGGGGAAGAAGCCTCAGGGGTTTGTGCCAGTGCAGGTGGATCAGACCCTCAAGGAACAGGGAATGCCATGGGTTTGCCCTGGGGTAGTGAGGAAGGACGGGAGATCTCCGACACCCCTTTGCTGGACCCCTTTCCAGGGCTCTGCTCCATTCCCACCTCCCAGAAAGTCCGGATGGAGAGGTGGGCATGGGGGCAAAGGCTCTGCTGTCCTGCAGGGCTGGCCTGGGGCCGTTCCCACCTGAGAGCCAGTGACCGCTGCAGCTCAACAGCCTTGGAGTTCTTTGATGCCTCCCAAAACACCGGAAATTGGGGTCTGGTACCCCCTGAAATCACAGTTACCCCCCAAATGGGTTTCCCTGCAGGCCCTGATGGCACTCAGGTGCCCAGGGACATGTGCTGGGGCCTCTCTGTGCCACCAAAGGCCACCAAAGTACTCACTGGAGCCCAGGCTCCCACCTGGGAAGTGACACCAGCCTCCAGCCCCCATTGCCCAGTGGCATCACCAAACTGGGATGTGATGAGGGTGAGACACAGGGGCCACAGGATGGGGGTCTGGTTTCCCCTCGCAGCACAGGGTGGGCTCTGTGCTGAACCGCCAGCACCAAAAGGGACCCAGGAAAGTCCTTTCCGTCCCAGCAGGCGTCTTGCAGGCAGGAGATCCCAGTGCCTCGGGGTTCAGGCAGTGGGGGGAGCCCCAGAGGTGGGGATGAAATGCCAGAGGCTGGGAGAGCACAGCTCCTCCCGTGGGGTCTTTGCGCTGCAGGGAGGCACTGAGAGCTGCCACCAGGAAGAAGCCCCTCTCTGGTCAGCATTTCTGGGGACAAACTGCGGCAAACCCAAGCCTCTGTCCCCATCCTGAGCATCACTGAGCTCTGTTTGGAGCAGCGGGGGAGGCTGTGGTGAGCACAGGGCACAGCCCCATCCCAATGGCCCGGAGCTCTCATGTCCCAGATCTTGCAAAAACCAGGGATGTGCATCCCCCCCGGGTGTCCCTTCACCCCCCCAGCTCCTGTCCCTGCTGCCACCCCCCCAAACCAGGGCACGAGCGTGGCTGGGGGGTCCAGCAAGACGAAACTCGTCCCTCTCAAAATCCTTCTCGTGGCCCCAAGGAATGTGTCCTTGTCGGGAAGCAAATTCTTGGCACCAGGAGCAATAACAGGGAGCTCTGG
Source organism: Corvus moneduloides (assembly GCF_009650955.1). Lineage (NCBI taxonomy): Eukaryota > Metazoa > Chordata > Aves > Passeriformes > Corvidae > Corvus > Corvus moneduloides. The sequence continues at coordinate 1,148,483 of NC_045504.1, read as the reverse complement.
CAGCGCCCAGCACATTTTTGTGAGGCAGTGCCAATCTTTAGCACAAACACGGCCCGGGCTGGAACAGCGCGTCCCTGCTTGTTCCCTGTGGGTCCCTGCGGGTCCCTGGGGACCGGGGTGGGCTCCAGGGGCTCTGGAATGGCCACTCCTGGGGAATCTGGGACACAGAGGCTTCGGGAGGATCGGAGGATTCCGGGGAGCACGGCCCAGCCCAGTGACACCCCCGGCTGGGCTGGTGAGCTCCAGAGGAAAGGTGGGACTGAGGAACGGGCAGGGCTGAAAATCCCAGAGGTGAAGCCTCCAGGGTGGCCGACAGTGGGGAGAGAAGGGGGGGTGGCCATGCTGAGGCCACATGGGGCTTCCTGGAGGTGGGAAAGGCAGGAGTGGCCGTGCTCCAGCACCCCAGGGATGCTCTGGCACCTCAGAAGGCACCTGGAGAGACCCTGATGGGTGACAGTGGGGACAAAGGTGGCCACGCTGGGACAGTGTGGAAGGATGTCCCTGTGGGGGAGGGCAGCTGGAGCTCCCAAATCTGGGCAGAGATTCGTGCTGAGGACAAGAGGATAAAACCCCTCCCCTGTGTCCCCAGTCTCCGCTGTGAGCCAAGGTGGGGCTTGGCCCCAAAGGTGGGAGACCCCAAACTCCCCTCTCCCATCGAGCACCGCGAGAGGGGGGGAGGGGGCTGCCAGCATCATCCCCCTCCCCTTCACTGCCCATCCAGCTCTGGGGTGGAATGAGAATGGGAATGACCCCCTTCCATGGCTACCACCCCTGGTCAGAGCTGCTCCTGCTGGTTCTCATCCTGTGGTGTCCAATCCCCTCTCCCTCCTGCACAAGCACACCTGGAAAACCAGGGAAGGACACGGCTGGGGGGCTGTCCCCTCCCTCTGTCCCCCCCCCAGCACAGGGACAGCCCCGGAGCAGCGACACCCCTTTGCATCCTTCACTTTATTTCCTCTTTCGGGTTTTATTTCCCCTTTTGGGGGTTGTTTTAATAAAAAGCAAGCACAGCACTCCAGAAGAGGTGAACATGTAAAAAATTATATATATTTTTATATATTTGTATCTATTTACAACGTGGCTAGGACAGACAGCAGGACATCCACGGAGGGTGTGCAGCCACCGCCCCGGCCAAGTCACACAGGGGCTGGGAAAGTGCTGGAAGCCAGAGCAGGAACCTGTGGGTGCAAGGGGCAGGTCCCAATCCCACCACACTCCTCGTCCCCTCCCCAGAGAGCGGCCAGGAGCAGCCCCAGGGCCACCAGAGCCTGTTTCTGTCGGCAGGATCCAGGACACACATTCCAGCACACCCTCGGCAAACACTCTCCTGGGGAAGCGACACCTCGGCCAGTGACACGAAAGTGCCGAGGGTGACACAGCTTCCCGAGGGTGACACAGCTTCCCGAGGGTGACACAGCTTCCCGGGAACGCCTGGGCATCCTTCACCTGCTGCCTCCCTTCCTTTGGCCCTTGTGCTTCCAGGACGGGGCTGAAACTGGGGCAAGTTTCGTGATGCCCTGGCACAGGCGTGCCCGCATTTCCCACTGCTTGGAAAAGGCCACTGGGATCCAGGGCACGAGGTGGGGACAGTGCCACCCCCAGCATGCGTGGTTCTGCAGGGCTGCAGCAACAGGTCGTTGGGTTCGGGGCTTTTTTGTTGTGATGTTGGTGTTAGTTTGGGGGTTTTGTTATTTTTTTTTCCCAGGCTTGAAACAAAGAAAACACAAAAAGGGAAAAAATGGGAGAAAAAACCACAAATCCAAGCTTGGGATGCCCAACACTTTCAAAACACAGGTTTGCCTCAACGCCCTTCAAATTCCTGTCTCTCGTGCTTTTTTCCCCCTTCTGGGTGGTTACCCCCAGTCCTGCCTCTCTCCCTCCACTGTCAGCTCCAGCAGCACAGATCCCTCTCCCTGGCTGCTGCTGCTCCTGCTCTGCCAGCACCAAGGTCTGGCACCAGGCAGGGGCTGCAGGTGCCCAGGCAGGGCTCTGCTGTGTCCTGAGCTCCTGCTGCATCCAGCTCCCTGATGGATTCAGCTCCCACCTCTCCCACCTCCCAGGAGGAGAAAAGCTCAGTTCTCATCTCCCCCTTGGCCAGGCACAGCCTCACTGAGCAGAACTGCCCAGGGACAGAGAAACTGCCCCCACGGCCTCGGGGCAGCTGAGCCTCTGGCCGAGCCCCTCTGGCCAAATTCAGTCAGGCCCTGCCAGCCACACCACGCTCAGGGGCAGCTGTGCTGGGGCTCTACCCCCTAACCAGCCACAAGATGTTTCAAACACTGCCCAACCCCCCTCTCACACCCCTTGGACATGTTGTCCCTGTGAGCTGAGCCAGGGACAAACCCCAGGCAGCTCAGCCCAACAACAACCCCCGGGATTTTCATCTCAGCCAGTTTCTTCACTTTGAAGCTCTAATGCACACACCTGACTATGCTTCCAGACTGGGATCACACCTGCCCGATCTAGAATCACATTTTCAAGATCAGGGATCACACCTCCCAGATCTGGGATCGCACTTTCCAGACCTGGGATCACACCTGCCAGACGTGGGATCACACCTGCCAGACGTGGGATCACATCTCCTGCCCAGCTGGGTCGGTCTCTGCAGACCCCCAACACCTGAAATCCCTTCCCACGCCTTAGCCCTGCGCTCTCCCCTCCTCCAGGCGTCTCCCCCGAGCCCTCTCCTGCTCCTCCCGGGGCTCTCCCAGCGAGGAGGCAGCATTCCAGTGGCTCTGGGATGGTTTCAAACAGCAGGAAAATTAAGGCAAAGCCTCGCTGAGGGGAAGGGCCAACCCAACCCTGCCCTCCCCGCTCGGGTTTGGGGTGTGTTCGCTGGAAAGACTCAAACAACTACGTGGGTTCTGGTGCTCCCGTCCCTATGGTACAGTGAAGTTCAATCCATTTAGCCAAAAGAAAAGAAACAAAAAGAGGGAAGCCCCCAGCTGGGAGCGCAGGCTACCCCGCCAGCTTGCTGGTGACGAGCGAGGACTTTCTCTGAGGCAGGTCCTGGGGCGTGGGGATGTGGTCTCCTGTCACCAGGTTCTTGTCAGGCCCTGCACTTGGCAGCTGCTTGTTCTTCATCTTTGCCTTGGCCATGTTGTAGTCACCAGAGTCGAAGTATTTTTGCTGCGAGAGGGGGAGGTGTTTGGGTTACTGGGTGTGCAGGAGCATGGGGACAGCAGAGCCATGAGGATCCTTTAGGGCGTGTTGGGATTGCTCTGAACCAGGCCATGGCAACGCCACACAAGGGGGAAATCCAAGCAGTGAGTCTGGCCTGGTTTAAAAGGCCTTTGGCCAAGGGCCAGTGACTCAGCCCAGCCCTGGGTGGCAGCTCCTGACTCAAGGCATCCCTTTCACACACTGACAGGTTCTGGGACCTTTGGCTGTCTGGGACCAGCCTTGACCTACTCTGCCTTTGCTCAACAGGGATTTGGTCCCAGTCCAGAGCCTCTGGAATGCTGAGGGCAGGCACAGCAGAGCCAGGTGCCAGTGCCCGAGAGGATCCTCTGGGTTGGGATGATGAGCCAGGGTGACAGAGGAGGACTTTGCCCCAGGGAACACATCCTGGCTGCTGCCAGGACCATCCAGCTCCCAACAGCTGCAGGACACTGCCTGCAAGGACAGCCTGGGGGCTCCTCCCAGCTCAAAGGGCGTTTCAGTGCCTTATCACACACATATCACATCACATCATCACATCACATCACCCCAGCACTCTGCTCCTTCCCAGCACAGCCTCATCCCTCTGCCCTGCAGAGGCTGGAGCCAGGGCAGTGCCTGGGCCAGAGCTGGACAGGGCTTTGCCGGGCACAGGGAGGGCTGCAGAGCCTGGTTCTGTCCCGAGGTATCCTCAGGGAGCCCAGTCCTGATAAAAAACCTGTACTGGGTGTGCACAGCCAGGTTTGGGATGGACCTGCTGCTGGCCAGGGCTGAGCCTTGGGAATACCAGAACCAGGAGGGGAAAAGAGGATTGTGCAGATGGAATTGTGGCCAGAGGAGCGAGAATGTGTGAGAGACCCTGTGGGCACCAAGCTCAGGGAGGAAGGAGGGGCTGGAGAAGCTCCAAGTGCTCGAGCTGGAATTCCCTGCCAGCCCATGGGGAGCAGAGAACCCCCCACCTTCTAGGTGCTTTGTTAGGATTTCTTTTACTTCATTTTCAGCTCTGCTTGGATGGATAATAAATTCAGTCATTTCCGCAAGTTGAGCCCCTTTTGCCCGTGCTGGTGCTCAGGGACTGAGCCCTCCCTGCCCTTCTCCCAACCCTGGAGCCTTTGGTTCTCCTCCCTGTGCCCTGAGGAGGGCAGGGATGGAGCAGCTTTGGGGACACCTGGAATCCAGCCAGGGCCACTCCCCACGGCCACCACACCCCTCCTTCCCACAGCAGTCCTGGGATCACGGCACGGGGACAGCTGGGAACAGCCAGGACAGGGAAGGGCCAGGACAGACCAAACCCTGCACAGGGGGTGAGAGGGATGCTGTGCTGAGCTGGGAATGGCACTGGGAGTGGCACCAGGAGAGCACTGGGAGTGGCACCTGGAGGGCACTGGGAGTGGCAGCACTGGGAATGGTGGCACTGGGAATGGCACCAGGACACTGGGAAAGGCGGCACTGGGAATGGCACTGGGAATGGCACCAGGAGGACACTGGGAATGGCAGTACTGGGAACAGTAGCACTGGGAATGGCACCAGGACACTGGGAAAGGCAGCACTGGGAATGGCACTGGGAATGGCACCTGGAGGGCACTGGGAATGGCAGTACTGGGAACGGCAGCACTGGGAGTGGCACCTGGAGGGCACTGGGAAAGGCAGCACTGAGAATGGTGGCACTGGAATGGCAGCACTGGGAATGGCAGCACTGTGACGGGCACTGGGAATGGCACTGGGAATGGAACTGGGAATGGCAGCACTGGGAATGGCAGCACTGGGAATGGCCCTGAGAATGGCCCTGGGAATGGCAGCACTGGGAATGGCAGCACTGTGACGGGCACTGGGAATGGCAGCACTGGGAATGGCAGCACTGGGAATGGCAGCACTGGGAATGGCCCTGGCAATGGCAGCACTGTGACAGGCACTGGGAATGGCAGCACTGGGAATGGCAGCACTGGGAATGGCAGCACTGGGAATGGCCCTGGGAGGGGACACAGGCAGTGGCTGCCATCAGCCTGGGAGGGGTTTGTGCTCTCTGTCTCTGGAGCCAGCAGGGCCAAAGCGAGCAGGGCACAGAGGGCTCCTGGAGAGGGATTTCATCCCATTCCTGAGGGATTTAATTGCACTCCCAGGGAGCACATGGAGAGGGCTGGCTTTGCAGTGCAGGTGCAGCCGAGCCCCTGGGCCAGCAAAGTGAAACCAGGGCTAAAACCTCAACCCTGGAGCACCCCAGGGAGGGATCCAGCACTCGTTCCACCTCTGCAGTTCAGGGATTTTTCCCAGGTTTCAGGCCAGGGTGTGGCGACACAGTGGGATCTGCTGGGGGGATCCAGAGCCAAGGCAGGCCCTGGAAGGAGGGGGAATTGTGGGCTGATCCCGTGGCTGATCCCGCGGGCTGTCCCACGAGGGACACTCACATACCCCTTTCTGCAGCCTCTTCATGAGGAAATCGGAGCCCCCGGGCTTCTGGCCCAGGTTGGGATATTTGGCCTTGAGCTTTGCCTCCTCTGCCCTCTCGGGGGGGACGGCTCTGTCCTTCTCCTGAGTGTCCTGGAACACAAAAGGAGTGTGAATCCCCGGAGCCCCACAGCCCAACACCCACCTGTGCTGCTGTTACACAACCTCCAGCAGCACATTCCAGCCCTGCCCTGGAAAAGCACCAGGACAATACTTGCAACACCTTCCCAGGCACAAACAGCTTCTCCCTGCAGGAGCTGTGGGACAGGGAGAGCTCCTTTCCCTGCCTCCTTCCCACCTGGGAGCCCCTCCAAGCACCCACAATGACATCTGGCTTGGTAAACCGGGCTTTTAGTTGGGATATTGGGAAGGAATTCCTCCCTGGGAGGGTGGGGAGACCCTGGAATGGAATTCCCAGAGGAGCTGTGGCTGCTTCATCCCTGGAAGTGTCCAAGGCCAGGCTGGATGGGGCTTGGAGCAGCCTGGGATAGTGGGAGGTGTCCCTGCCCATGGCAGGGGGTGGCACTGGGTGAATTCCAAGATTCCTTCCAACCCAAACCAGTCCATGATTTCCCTTCCCAGATCACCCTGGAGGCAACTTTAGGGGTCCAGGTAGAATTGGAAGGTTCTACTGGAGGATTCTAGGGGATCTCAGATAGGATTCGGGTCTCCTGGGAAGGATTTTGCGGATCCCAGTTAAGATTTGGGGGACATGGGGAAGATTTCCAGATCCTCGATAGGATTTTGGGCTCCTGGAAAGCATTTTGGAGGATCCCAGGTAGGATTTGGGGGTCCTGGGGAGGATATCAGGAACTTCAAGCAGGGTTTTGGGTATCCTGGGGAGCTTTGGGGGTTCCTAGGTAGGATTTTAGGGCTCAGGGGGTCTGACAGCAGCACCCAAAGCTTCGTCCCCTGAAGCCATTCCATGATCCCTGGCTGCTCCCCACAGCTCCACATCTCCCAGTCGCCTTCCTCCACACCCATCACTGGTGCCCATCCCCCCGTGTGCCCTGTGCGGGCTGGGGGGGCACCGCTGCACCCCAGAAACCCCCACCCCAAACCCCCCAGCACCCACAACCGCCTCAGCCCCTTCCCACTCCCATCCCAGCACCCCCATCCCACTTACCCCATCCCCACATCCCCAGTTACCCCTCTGCCAGCCCCCTCCCATCCCAGTTATCCCCATCCCAGCCCCCTCCTATCCCAGTCACCCCCATCCCAGCCCCCTCCCATCCCAGTCACCCCCATCCCAGCCCCCTCCCATCTCAATTATCCCCATCCCAGCCCTCTCCCATCCCAGTTATCCCCATCGCAGCCCCCTCCCATCCCAGTTATCCCCATCCCAAGCCCTTCCCACCCCAGTCACCCCCATCCCAGCCCCCCCCCTCCCACCCCATCAACCCCACGCACCCCCACGCACCCCCCACGCCGCCATCGAGCCCAAGCCGGAAGTCCTGCCCACCCCCAGCCCTACAGCCAATGAGAGCCCGACATTCGCCAGACGGACAACGGAAACAACCAATCCCCGCACAGAACTGGAAAGAGCGACGTGCGGCCGAGCCAGTGGGAGCCGGCCGGACCCCCCTCCCACCCCCGGGGGGTTCCCCACCTGTTTCTCCTGCCCGGTCTCCTCCGTGAAGGCGCCGGTACTGAGCGGGGCTGCCATGGCGGCGAGGGGGGAGCTCCGCTCTCCCTCCGCTGCGTCCGGCCCCGCGCCCTGCTCCAAAATGGCTGCCACCGCCTCCAACGCCTCAGCTGTGTGACGGACAGCAGCTCTGCCCAATGAGCGCAGAGAAGAGCCAGCAGTGACGTCACACCCAACCAATCAGTGCGCGCGGGAGGCGGGGCATAGGGATGAGGCGGGGCAAGTAACAGAGCGGGGCAGCCATGACTGGCACGAACAGTGGCCAATGGGAAGGAGAAACATCGTGTGGGCGGGGAAAGAGGCGGAGCTTCAGGTGCCCCGGACCCGCAGTGCCGCGACGCCGCCGGTTCGAGACCGGGGCCGGGAGGATGCGGAGACACCGCGCAGGACCAGGGGATGCGGGGATGTGGCAGCGACGGCTCAAGGCCCCGGAACCGCTCCCGGCCTTGTCCCTGCCGTGCAAAGGCGCCTGGAGGAGGAAGGGCCCCACCCCACCCAGCAGGGAGCATCAGCTGAGACCACCCGCAGCTCACAACACCAGTGTCACCAGCACCCTGGGGACGCCCCGGCCATCCCGAGCACTGCCAGTGCCCCTTGAGATGCCAGCCCTGGCAGCTGCACCCACTGAAACACGGACAGACCCTGGGGCTGCAGAGAAATACGTTTAAGTGAACTACAGGAGAATAAAGTGGAGGAGGAAGGAAGGGGGTCGTGAACAAAAATAATCACAGTTTAACTTTTCTTCTTACTAGAAAGAGCAGCTGGGCCATGGGGGCACACATGGGGGTCTTTGCAGAGCTGCTCCTCCATGGAGACACGTGGGAGAGGTCTGGGTGCCCCGTGCCAGCCAGGGAGGGGGGTGGTCCCGGCTGCCCAACACCCCCAAACCCCACCCCAGGAGGGTGTGAGTCCCTCAGGGGAACCCGCACTGCCCACACAGCTCCAAGGCAGGACCCGGCTGTGGGAGAGGCAGTCAGGAGTGTGTCCCTGCCCTGTCTGTGCCGGGGTTTGGCCTCTCAGAGCAGCTCCGGGGCCGGGGCTCTGCCACCCCCAGCTCTGCACTGGCCTCAGAAGGAAATCCCCGAGGGCAAGGAGTGAAGAGCTACTGCCACCTCTCCCTGGAGAGCACGGGGCAGTGGGAGTGCCGGGCTCTCACCTCCCACCTCTGCCTGGGGAGGGGAAAGCAAAATCCCCTGATCCCTCCCCAGGCTGAGCCCACCCACCAGCCCAGCAACTGCCCATCCTCTGGGGAAACCCCTGGGTCACATCAAGGGTCTCCCCCACCCAGAGCAAAGGGAGGTTTTAGGACTTATTGAAGGCTGCCAGGACAGCCCAGATCATCTCCGTGCCCCTGGCTTTGGCAGCTTCCACCTCAGGGTCCATATCCAGCAGGTCCTTGGTCCTGTTCATGGCCACGTCGTACTTGTCATCGGCCAGGCTGGCGAAAACGTTCTCCAGCACGTCCGAGGCGTGGGCCAGCACCAGCAGGGCCAGAGTCCTGCGCTCCATGCGCTGGGGGTCGTTGACCCAGCGCTCCAGGACGCTCTCCTGGAGCTTCTTCACCAGGCGCTGCTTCTCGGAGGCGTTGCTGACAGGGTGCGTGGTCATGTCGAAGAGCAGGAAGTTCTGCTTCTCCGTGGTCAGGATGCCCTTCTCAACCAGCGCCTTGGCCAGGCGCTCCCGCACGTTGCGCAGCTGGTACTGCAGCTTGAAGGGGTTCCAGGTCTCTCCTGAGGGGTGGGAGACTCTGCTCGGGCTCTGCTTCCCAGTCCCAGCATCCTTCCACCCTCCCGTGCCGTCTGTCTGTCCTGCACGGGCACCGGGCTCTGCCCTGATCCCCTGGCCTGACTCGGACCCTCCTGTCCCACCTGGCAAAGCTCCCAGGCAGCAGATCCCAGGGCAAATCCCTTTGCAAAGCCTCTTCCACCCCTGGCTCAGCCCAGGCTGGGTGAGGCCTCAGCAGGAACTAAAGGAGAGCAAGGTCCAAGATTTCCATCGAGATCCCAATAAAAAACCACCCAGAAAATCCTTCTCTGCCCCCACATTCAGCCCATAAAAGACCCAAAAAATCCTTCTCTGCCCCCATATTCAGCCCAAAAAACGACCCAAAAAATCCTTCTCTGCCCCCACATTCAGCCTTCCCCTGCTCTGCCCATCTCCAGGGAATGACCCAGCGATCCAGGGCCAGCCCAGGGAGAGGGGTTTTGGAGGGATCTGAGGGTCCAGGGTGATTTTGGGGTTCCCCCCTGTTTTTGGGGTTCCCTCCCCACTGGATCCTGGCGCTCTGGGTGCAGAGGGTGATGCTGGACGTGGGATTCTGGATGGGTTTTGGTGGGCTCTGGGGGATGTTCGGACAGGCCCAGAGGGAGCTGGGACAATGGAATTTCCAGCTGGCCCTACCAGTGAGCAGCTCTATCCAGGTCTGAACCGTCTCCGCCGACTCCGTGGCCTTGATGTGCCGCAGGGTCTCATCCAGCAGCACATCCCCGGTCGGAGCATCCGACTTCAACAGCACCTGGAGGGAGCAGTGGGAACGCGGGGTCAGAGCTCTGCCAGTCCCCTCCCGGAGCAGATCCCGCTCCAGCAGAGCCCCAAACCCTGCCGGGGCTCCGGCAGGACCCTGACCTTCCTCTCCAGCAGCCTCTTCTTGCGCAGGGACAGCGGCTCCAGGCGGATGCGGCCGCGCAGAGCCAGCTCGATGAGGATCCCGCCCCGCAGCCCCGAGGAGATGCAGTCGTTCCAGAAGGAGGTGTAGCCCTGGGGGAGAGGATGGGAAGGAATTCTTCCTCCTTTCAGCCTCTCCCTGCTCCTGTCTCTCTGAATCCTCCCAGCCTTCCAAAGGGAGGGATTTTCCCCACCAGGTGAGAAGCTCCAATTTTCCCCCTTCCTGCCCAAAAGCTCCTGCAAACATTGAGAAGTCCAGGCTGTGCCCTTCCTCCTGCACCCACAGCCACGGGGCACACCCGGCTCTGCCCAGCCCCAGCGTGGAAAAAATCCAAGGAAAAGTGAGAAAGGTGGGATCATTTCCATGGGCACAGGAGGACGCTGCTGCTGCTGAGGGGCTGCACCCCCCAGGAGCTCTGCCAGGCTCTGTCCCAGCGCTGGCTGTGGATGTGCCCGGGGACAGGGGAGCTGCAATCTGCTCTTCTCCTTGCAGGAATTCCCTCCCTGGCTCCAGGACCCCACTGAGAGTCCCTGGATATGCCAAGAAATCAACGTCAGGCCTGGGAGGAGCTTCCCCACAGCCCGTGGGGCTCCAGCAAGACCCAGTTCCCACAGGAGCTTCACAGAGCCATGGGATGGTTTGGGTTGGAAGGGACCTTAAAAATCACCCAGTGCCAGCCCTGCCATGGACAGGGACACCTCCCACTCTCCCAGGCTGCTCCAAGCCCCAATGTCCAGCCTGGCCTTGGGCAGTGCCAGGGATCCAGGGGCAGCCACAGCTGCTCTGGGCACCCTGTGCCAGGGCCTGCCCACCCTCACAGGGAGGAATTTCTTCCCAAAATCCCACCTAAAGCTCCTCTCTGTCAATTTGAAGCCATCCCCCCCTCTCCTGGCACTCCAGGCTGTTGATGGGGCCTCATCCTCAGAGGTGCAAGCTCCAAAGACAAAGAATTTGGGAAAGAAGAAGGTGCAAAGTTTGGGAAATAAGACCCACAAAGAACCAGGAATTGAAACAGGAATTTGGTGCAGGAAAGAGAGGGCAGAGGGAGAGGAGGAGAAGGGAGATCAGACACATAAAAGGCAGCAGCAAAAAAGAAGGGAATGGCCAGTTCCCACTTCCAGGATAGTCCTGGGCTGCAATTGCAGCCAGGGAGATGGAGCTGGGAAGAAATAAACACCTGGACAAGAAAGCCCAGGGAAAGGCAGGGAGGGAATTCGCTGCTCCCTGAGGTTTAACAACACCCAGCTGATGCTTTCCAAGAGAGCTGGCCCCGGTTTGGAGCACTGGGACAGCCCAGGTGACCTTTCCCTTCCCTCCTTCCACTCCTCTTTCACTCCCTGATGAGAACAAAGCCCGATTGTTCCCTTCTGTTCGGTGAGGGCCAACACGGGGAGGCATTCCTTGGATTTCAGAGAGAGCCAGGAGCAGCCAGGGCTCAGGGAGAGGCTTGGGGGGCTGGACTGGCATCTGAGGCGTGCCCAAGGGAAGGGGGAGCCCAGGGGGATCAGAGTCACGAGCTGCTCGTTTGCAGGGACGCCCCAACACACCTGGAATGGGTTCCTGGGGGGAAACTCCCCTTTTGCTGCTCTTTCTCTGGGTGGAAAACAGGGAGGAAAGGACAGGTCTGAAAGCTACCAGGAGACTGGAGACAAGGGGACCCAATGAGCCCCTCCCCAAGGAAAACAGGCTGGGAACCCTCAGCCCTCTCCCAGGGAAGGTTTTCCAGCCCCATGGGTGAATTCCCGTGCCCAGAGGCTCTGTTTGAGCAGGGCATGAGGACACTGGGCTGGCCCAGCACTGAGAACCATAAAAGACATTAAAACCTTTATTTGCTTTCTTCATTTCCTTGTGAGGGAGGACAAAGCAACCTTTCATCCCTGCCCTCCCGATTTCTGCTCCTGGGTTTTGCTCCTGGCTTTCCAAACAAGTTCTCCAGGAAAGGGTGTGAAGATGAGCAAAAGTTTCAATTTCCTGGTCTGGAGGGCACAACACCCCTAGGAAATTTTAAATTCTAAACCAAAACAGTGGAAAGCTCCTGGGTTACTTCCAGCTTCTGGAATCAGTCTGGTTACAAAAGCCAGGCTGGTTTGCAGCCAGGTCCTCCTACATGGACAGGCCGGTGCTTTAAATAATGAAATTACACTGTGAGCTCACTGAATTTGGCAAAAATTGTCTTGTTTTTCCTCAGTCATCGAACCATGAGTGAACACCCGAGCTGTGAGCCCAGCTCAGGGCCAGGCTGCTGCTGCTGCCTCTGGTCAGAGGTACAGGAATGTGGAAGGACAGGATGGAAGGCAAAAAAAAAAAAGAAAAGCGTGACAAGGTTTTTTCCTGTATTTGTTGTGCTGTCCCAACTTCCTGGTGGCTGAAGGGCCGTTCCCAGGATACATTAACCAAGCCAAGAACACCAAACACAGCCCAGGAAAACAGCAGCCCACGGCACCCCACTCCCAGGCTGCTCTCAAATATTTGCTCCAGGATTATTTGCATCATGTTCCCTTCATAGCCCTGAGCTCCTGCCACTTCCTAGATGGCTCCCAGATCTTATCTGGGATCCTCAAACAGGACAGCCCCAGCCCCTGTCACTGTCATCACCCCCAGGCAGGATCCGTGTGACAGCTCAGCACCAGCTGGGACCAACCCAGGAACAGCCAAACCCTATGGAAAAGAAAATCCAGGCACCTCACAGGGGTTTAATTCCACCCCAGAGGAATGAAGAGAAGGAGGCCCATCCACCACAGCTCCTCAGGGCGGGAGACAGGCTCACACAGGAATCATGGAATCGTTAAGGCTGGAAAAGATCTCCAGGATCGTTGAGTCCAATCTTGACCAAAGTGGTTTCTGGAGCTGGGAAGCCTCTGTAGGAGGCTCTGCTCTGCCACTGTCACCCCAAGAAGCACCTCAGGCACCTTGGGTTGGCTTCCCCAGGTCTACAGTTCCCCAGCTACTCGTCAGGAATAGCAGGTTTTAGAATCATGGAATGGTTTGGGTTGGAAGGGACCTTAAAGATCAACCAATCCCATTCCCTCCCATAAGCCAGGCTGCTCCAAGCCCTGTCCAGCCTGGCCTTGGACACTTCCAGGGATGGGGCAGCCATGGAATAGCCCCTGCCAGGGCCTCCCCACCCTCACAGGCAAAGCTTTCCCCACACTGATCCAGAGGATGGATGCAGGGATGAAGACAAGGCACAGTGACAGTGACAGCACAGGCAGGGCCAGGCAGCTCAGAGAGCTCAACACAAGGCACCTCCCCCTTCCCCAGGGCTCCTTCCAGGCAGAGCTGATAAACGAGTTCCTACCAGCTGATAAGCACAAATCAATTCTGTTAGACCAGGATCCCTTTCCCACAGGGAAGAGCCCTCTGGGAATAACCAGCTCTGCATCCCCCCACTGCTGCCAAGCAAAGCCAGCGACAGGCACACAAGAGGAGCTCCCAGCACTGACATTCCCACCCAGCCCCACTCCCCTGGAGCTGCACATCCCCACTCCTGCCTGGCCCAGGAAGCCACCAGAGATGCAGCTTCTGTTCCCTCTCCATCGTGGGTCCAGACTCAGCCCGTGCCTGCTTCCAGCTCCCTCTGCTGCCTCTTCCCTCAAAAGCCACCTCTGCTCTTCTCCACATTGATTTTTAAAGAGCAGAGCAGGGCTCAGGGTGTCCCTGTGTGTCTGTCAGCTGCTGCTTTGGGACAGGAGGCTGCCCTGGGCTGCAGAGGAGGATGTTCACCCTTGGATGGACCAGCTGAGGCTACTTTTACCCCATGGCTTTGGCAAAGAGCAACCTCCCCTTTGCTCTGCACAAGGCAGTGACACGACACCCCCAGGGCACCTCTCACCTCCTGCCACTGTCCCCAGGGCAGAGCTGGTGGGACAGCAGTTACCAGCCATGCCCACAGCTCAGGTTGCCATCTCCTGGCACAGAGAAGCTGTGGCTGCCCCTGGATCCCTGGAAGTGTCCAAGGCCAGGCTGGACATTGGGGCTTGGAGCAGCCTGGGACAGTGGGAGGTGTCCCTGCCCATGGCAAGGGTTTGGAACTGGATGAGCTTTAAGGTCCCTTCCAACCCAAACCATTCCATGATTCTGTGGTTCTAAGCAGGTTCTAAGAGTCTAAGAGAGCTTTGCTGGAGAGCATCGAGAGGAATCCATCCAATCCCTTCTGCTGCTCCCTGAGAGCCTCAAGTCCAGGCTGACCACGGCACTGCCACACCACTGCCCACGTGCCACTGGACACCTGCCTCACCTCCTTGTCCTTCAGCCCCAGGAGCAGCACCTCCTCCATGAGCGTGAGGCGGATGTCTTTGGAGTCATCAGGATCGTCCTCGTTCAGGTCTCTGTCTGCAGCCGCATCCTCCTCACCGTCCGGCTTCTTGTCCGAGTTTCTGCCCTCCACCCGCCGGCCCCGGTGCGTGAGCGTCGTCATCTCCCGCTGCAGCTGGGCACAGGAGGGCACAGGTTTGCTAACCACGATGGACAGCGACGGTGCTGAGCCCGCAGACCCAACCCAGACCCTAAGACCGAGGGACGCTCGCCCCTTCTACCCCAGGATCTCCAGCTCCCCCTTCCCAGGGCGGTGTCGCAGGCGGTGACAGGGAGCGGCCGTCACCCCTCGACGTGCTGGAGGGGACGGTGGCACCCGCAGGTTCCGGAGGGAGCCCCGAGGCGCAGCCGCGGCCCCGAGTCCCGGGGGCCGCATGGCCGGGCCCCGCACCCGGAGGGGACGCGGGGCTCCGGCAGCGTCCCGGGCCGATGCGGGACGGCCCCATCCCACCGCCCGCGACCCCCGCTCTGTCCCACTCACCTCCCAACCCCGGCCCGGCTCTGCCCCACCCCCCTCCCCCCGACTCTGTCCCACCCCTCCCGGCCCCGGCCCGGCTCCATCCCACCCCCCCGGCCCGCTCCGTCTCGCCCCGCCGGACCAGCCCCGCTCCATCCCGCCCGCCGCCGCAGCGCCCCGCGGGTGAAGATTCACCCCCTCCAGGGGGTTCGGGGGCTGCCAACGCCCCCCGCCCGCTGCCCGGCCTCACCGCGGCCCGGCGGGTCCGCCCGCCCCGCTCCGCTCCGGGGCCGCGGGCAGGAAAAGCCTCCGCGGGGCCGCCGCCGCTTCCTGGGCTCCGCTGGCCCCGCCCAGGCCGCGGCTCCGCCAATGGGAGCCCGCGCGAGCCGGAGCAGCCAATGAGCGCGGCCAGGCTGGGCTGAGGGGCGGGACTTTCTCCTGTCTGTCAGCAGGCGGCTCCGCCCCCGCCCGCGTGTCCTGTCCCGTTCCATGGCCCGGCCCCGTTCCTGTCCCGTTCCAGTCCTGTCCCGTGTCCCGTTCCAGTCCCATCCTGTTCCCGCTCCAGTCCCGTCCCGTGTCCTATTCCGTGTCCAATCCCGTTCCCGTCCCGTTCCTCCTCCAGTCCCGTCCCCGCTCGTCCCGGCCTGTCCCATGTCCCGTTCCAGTCCTGTCCCATCCCGTGTCCCATCCCTTTCCCGCTCCGGTCCCGTCCCCGCTCGTCCCATCCCCTTCCCGCTCCTGTCCCGTCCCCCTATCCCATCCGGTTCCCGTCCTCTCCCCGCTCTGGCCCCATCTCGCCGGTAAAGGAACACGCAGCCACGGGTGAGCGCCGTTTAATAGAGGACTGATGATGAACAGACATTCGTAATTTAAAAGTCAAAACTGTCAAGAAATGTTCAGCTGTCCCCGCCCGCGCCGGCGGGAACGGCTTCACTCCCATTCCCTCACGGCACCCGAAAACTAACGGTTTGCTGTTGAAGGACTTGGCACCGTGTCCAGCCTCTGCCATAAACCGTTTTAGGGACATCCAGGTTCTCCCAATACCCCCACACCTTGGAACAGACGCTGCCACGGCTCTTTGTGGCATGGGTAGGCGGCATCAGAAATTCCTGCATTCTGGCAGGGAATCTGGAATTTAAGGCACGAAGAGGGCTTGTTTTTCACCTGAGTATGGTGCTTTTGGTGTGGAAGAAATGCAAAGCATCCAACTCCTCCAACTGAAAAGCGAAAACTGTAACCCCAAAACTGTAACACCCTGTAACTGACAGCCCAGCCCTCTGGAAAGCTCTGGAAATCACCCCAAAACTGGAGAGGTTTTGGGGCAGGCAGGTTCTGGGCGAGTTCCTCAGCTCAGAACCACAGCGCAAAGGCACTGGTGAAACCTTGTGCAGGGGGAATGAATTTCCTCCATCACCAGCAGGACCCGGACGTACCCAGAACCAGAGTCAATCCCCAGATCCAAGGATTTCTGGTCCTGCCTGCTGGTCCTGTACAAAATGAGTTCAGAATTCCTCAGCTGGACTTCCTGGCATTTTCTTTCCTTAAAACACACTCCCGTGGGACTGCTAATGGAGCAGAACTGATCCTTAAAACCCAACAGTGACACAGAACAACCGAACGGAAGCAGAGCACTCCGGGCAGACGAGAGATGGGCGGCTAAAACGGCTCCTTGGGCTCGCTGAGCTTCCTCCTTTTGGGCAGCACGTCCTGGCTGGAGGAGAGCTCAGCCTGCTGAACCTGCCAAGGAAAACCAACTCATGGGATTACAGGAGCTCCGTGGTGTCAGAACAGGGCACAGCCCACCCCGAGCAGGACAGAGGTGTAACACATCCAGAGCCTCACCCCAGTCCCCACCCAGATGTGCTGGGCCTGCAGGAACATCTGGATACCACTTCCTGGCAGAACTGACCAACTGAAGGAAGGCTGGGATGTATTCCTGCTGGGATGTATTCCTGCTGTCACAGCTGCATCAAGGAGCTGTGTCCATCAGGAACTGCAGCACAGGACAAGGAGTCGTGGGTTCAAACTGAAAGAGGGGAAATTGAGGTTGGATATATGGAGAAATTCCCCCCAGTGAGGGTGGGCAGGCCCTGGCACAGGGTGCCCAGAGAAGCTGTGGCTGCCCCTGGATCCCTGGAAGTGTCCCAGGCCAGGCTGGACAGGGCTTGGAGCAGCCTGGGACAGCGGGAGGTGTCCCTGCCCATGGGGGTGGCACTGGGTGAGCTTTAATGTCCCTTTATCCAAACCATTCCGTGATTCCAAGGCAATGCCGGCTGTTCCCCTGCCCATTCCAAGAGCAGCCCTGGGGAGAGGGAGCAGCACCAGGAGGGTTCTGCACCCTGGAGAGGCTGCTCAGCAGCCAACAACCTCCTGGGAGCTCAGTCCTGGTAGGTCTGACTCTGCCATGAAAAGATGACAATGAACCTTTAGCTCCACTGTGCTTTTGGTTATCGAAAGCACTCGTGTTTTGTTTACATCTAATAAATTTATTATTAAGTTCAGTAAAACCTCTTTGAAAAAGACACAGGGATAGTGAGCAAGGGACAGTGAGCAAACAGAACAATGTTCTCTTTTTTCTGTCACATCACTGAGTAAGAACCCCTGAACGTGACTGGTTGGAAGCAGGAAGGGACCTTAGAGCTCATCCAGTGCCACTCCCTGCCATGGCAGGGACACCTTCCACTATCCCAGGCTGCTCCAAGCCCCGTCCAGCCTGGCCTGGGACACTTCCAGGGATCCAGGGGCAGCCACAGCTTCTCTGGGAATTCCATCCCAGCCCCTCACCACCCTCACAGGGAAAAATTTCTTGCTGTAAAAGAGAGAAGAATTCCCCCCACAGGTTTTGGAGAAGGACCTACTCCTAACTCAGCATTCCCAATATTCCCAATACCTGGTGAAGGCCCCCACAGCCTCACAGAGCTGCCAAGCTCAGTCAGTGAGGGAGCAGCACAGACATGGGGGCCCCAAACCCACCCCCAAAAGTCCAATTCCACCCTGGACACAACCTCTGCTCCAGCTGTGCCAGGTGGGAAGGATTTGGCTCCCCACAAGCAGCACTGCCTGCCAGACTGACCTGATGAAGCAAATAAAAGGGATTTTTCTTGGAATGAAGGAGTCACAGAGGTGAGGTTATAATTTTGGCCCAGTGTTTCCCAAGCAGAAGCACAAGGATCTCTCGGTGAACTGTGCTGGGGATCTCTGCTGGCACAAACCCCCATGGCTGATGGATCAAACCAGCAGGAAATCTGGCTAAATGCATTCCCAACAGGATAGCAACTAAAACTAAGGAATCTCTCTCAACCTATGTTACCTACATCGAACCAGCTTCTAACTCTTTGGGACAGAACTCTTTTTGACCCTGTTGAATCTAATGGGAATTTAGGAAGTGATGAGAATTTCATTCTGTCAGTAGCAAATGCATTCAAGCTCCGAGTTTTATTCACTGCTTGGACCAGAAATAATGAGAACTAAAGAAAAACTGATACTAACAATGCAGCTTTGGAATATCTTTCCACTTCTTGTCCTGCTCTCTGACACAATCAGCTCAGATGTTTTACGAGTCAAATGATCAACCTGAAATCAGAAAATAGATTTTTTCCTTGTGAAAGCAGCAAAAAACACACACTGGAGACCACAGCAGGGCTCAGTGCTGGGGCATTCACTGTTCTCTGCTGTGCCTGAGCCAAAATTGAGATATGGGAGTATTTAAATGGTGATAACCCGTGGAAGTCTCAGCATTTACAGCTGGGTGTGCTGCAGGGCCCTGGCAGAGAGAAGCATGTGCTGGTTTTATACAGTAAATCACTCACACTTACCTACAGCTATCCTGTTTTAAGAAATCTTAAGGACCTGTGTGAAGCAGTCCTCCACGTATAAATGCCACCAATTTCTACATGCAGGGAATATAACCTGAGTTATAAACTTGAATTTTTAAGTTTTAATCAACTTCTAAACAAGCTTTGGTCTGTCAGAATTAGCAGTGGAATTCCTATTAAGCAGTTTATTAACATGGAAATTACACTCCACTTAGTAACAGTCCCAGCATCTGTTTGGTTTGGGAGCTGTATCACAGAGGAACAGCCTTTTGTCAGAGCTTTAGAATAGTTTTGGAAAACTCCAGGAAATGAAATGTAAAGGGATTTTGTTGCTGGAAATAGTGACTGTGGGAAATAAGGCTTTAGCAGATTACCCATGGATCACTCAAAGGAGGGAAGAAGCTTCACAGAAGCTCCAGTAGAAGCTGAAGATGACAGAATTTTCATACCTGAGGATTAGAAACACGGGGAGTCTGGATCCCTCCAGCTTCCTCTTCATGAGCTGAAATTTTTTCTGAAAGATGGAAAGAGTTGAAGAGTTAAACAAAGCGGTTCACAACAGCACACCCACAACCCACAGCAAACAACAGCAGCTCTGCTTCAGGGAACACTCCAAACTGCTGGGAACAAGTGCTTCCAGAGGGCTCCAGTTCTCAACTCCACCAAGATTTAAACTTCCTCTTTTCAACTCAGCCATTTCCCACCCCAGCCTCCAGCTCACTTCAGCAGCCCTGGTACACACAGGATCTCTGAAGGATGGGTTTGGGCCCCAGCTCCCTCACACACTGCCCTGCTGAAGGCTTGCCTGCAGTGGGATTTGATTCAAGCCTGAAGCCTCAGGAGCCCGTTTTGTGCTGCAGGACAGGGAAAAGGCCACTCTGGCCCAGCTCCTGCCCCTCCTGAACCCACCCAGCCACACCCAAGCAGCAGCTCCAGCTGCAGAGCCCCTGTCACTGCCTGCAGCTGCAGGAACAGGCTCCCAAGGGGGAACAGGCAGTTCCAGACAGTTTGGTTGCTGTTTCTAATTCATGCTGTTTTTCTAGGATACAGAGAGAAGCAGGGAATGGTGGAGGGTGACTGTGCATCAGCTGTGGAAACAACAGAAGAATTTCAGGGTGACAAATGTGTTTCCCTGTGTCTCGTAGTTCCTGTAAATAAAACATTTGCCAACTCCCTAGGACAAGAAATTTGCTGGATTTTTGCATGGTTTTGGAATTTTTATGACTTTTTAAAAGAATCAGACAGACCTTCAAGTGGTTATTCCAGTTCTGCAGCCTACTAGCATTGTCAAGATAAAAATACTGATCTAAATGTGCTGTTTCCTACACATTTCCATTATCGTTTTTGAGCAGCATGGAAATGGCAGCTGGTTTGGCAAAGCTGCACATGTTACTTCTCAAAAAATCCCAAACCCAACATTTGAAATGTTTTCTGTACAGCAAATGGGTTCCAGATTGTCTGGTTGCTTCTATGCAGCCCCTCCAAGAGGAGCAGATCAACAAGCAGCAATTCCTTCTTCAGTTTGTTTGGCAGCAAAGTTCAGTCTTCAGGCCCCTGGGCTAAACTGGGAAATGTGAACACAAACCATCCTCTGCTTTTCCTCCTGGTTTATCTAAAATCTGAAAAGGAAGCTCCTGAGATCCCTGAGGACAATTTGGTGTCTCATGTTTTGAGTTGGAGACAGTCTGGGTCCACATCTTGATGCTCTGATTAGAAACCAGCAGTGGGGAGCTTCCAGGGCACGTTCCTGGTGGCAGCTGTGGCCAGGCTGGGGAGCCAGGACAGTTATTTATTGACAGATTTTATTTACAGTGTTAGGAAAAACACTTGAAGAAACTCATTTTGGTGTGATTCATACTAACAAAAATACTTTGCTAGAACTTTGTTCCTATTAAAGTTCTCCTACAAGGAAAGGCTGAGAGAGTTGGGATTGTTCAGCCTGGAGAAGAGAAGGCTCCAAGGAGACCTTAGAGCCTCTCCCAGTACCTAAAGGGGCTCCAGGAGAGCTGGAGAAGGAGTTTGAACAAGGGCCTGGAGAGACAGGACAAGGGGGAATGGCTTTACCCTGACAGAGAGCAGGGATAGATTTGATGTTAGAAAGAAATTCCTCCCTGTGAGGGTGGGAAGGCCCTGGCACAGGGTGCCCAGAGAAGCTGTGGCTGCCCCTGGATCTCTGGGAATGTCCAAGGCCAGGCTGGAGCCACCGGGGATAGTGGGAGGTGTTGCTGCCCATGGCAGGCAGGGGTGGAACAAGATGAGCTTTAAGGTGCCTCCCAACCCAAACCCTTCTGGGATTCTATGGTGTGATGGCAAAAAAAGTTCACTTGCAATTATCAAAATGCTCCAGTACACAGGAAAAGGGCAGCAGGTTCCCAGAGCACAATCAGCTGGAAAAGGCACTAAAGCAGGAAGCAGAATCATTCATAAAACCAAACACATTCTGGTGAAGTTACTGCAGCAGGAGCAGCAAACCACAGCCATGAGCAGCTCCCTTTGGAGGTGTTTCACAGGGGCTACCATAACACAAAAGCTCCTCTACCCACAAGAGCCCCGACTCCTCCACGCCCCGGGGCTGGAGGTGTGGGTGCACAGTGGGATTCTGGGCTACTGCATGGGAAAAGGTGGCTTAAAGTGGCATTTCTGCTGAACTGAAGCCCAAAAAGCTGAAATTTAAAAAAAACAAACCCAGACCTAGACCATTGGTTTTTGCAGAGAGAATTCTGCTTCCCAGCTCTGCAATAATGAACTCAACAGTACAAGATCTCTGCAAGTTTAATGTGCAAATTAAGTATTATCAAAAACTAAATAAATCAGTAATTATTAGTAACAACAATAGTAGAAAAAGCAAACAATTTTTTTTCCTAAACATAAACCCCATTCAATTTAGGTTAGCTGATAAAATGGAACAGAAGATCAGAATTTTTGAACAGTAACATGAAGACGTGTTAATCATGTTTTAACATGTTAACATTTGTTAACCAAGTGCTTCACAGAATGAAGCCCTGATAGAAAATAAAGGCAGAGTCACGTATGTGAAGAAAATAATGAAAATTTGAATATAGAAAATCGAAGGTTTTGTTTTAGTAACATCAGGCAAGAGGCACAACTCAGAGACTTGAAAAATATACACAAATGTTACCTTGAGCTTCTGAAATATTCACATGATTCTTATCTTCCACTTCATTATCCAAGACAGGATCTTCCTAGATTAAGAAACAGGTCTGTCACCTACTGCAGATACACAAGGAAGAAGGTCCTATTCAGATGATTAAGGCCAGACTTATTAGATGGATTTTTGGTGGAATAAACTGAAATAAGTGATTGTGACATGGGATGAAGAGAGGTTTCATCTGTGCCCTGTGCTGGGACACATGGCACTGTCCCCATGGCACGAGCTGTCCCTCTGCTGCTCCTCAGGCACAGGCACTGCTTGAACAGTTTGCTTTACTGCAAACTGGAGCAGTAAAATTAAGGCAAACATGGATTGAAGATACTGCCCTGCTTAAAGATACCTGGAAACAAAGGGGGTTTATTAATGTTATGGCTGACATGCAGTGAAACAATAATGGCCTTTTTCTAGATGATAGACCACAAAAAAATTTCAAAAAGCTACACAAATGTCCTGGGTTGCAGTGTATTCTATTCCATCCTCAGGAGCTGTTGGAACCAGGTGGGGCAGTGTTTCCTTGCCTCCTCCCCCCAGACTATCTTGCTGTTAATGGCCCATCATTGTCCTGCCGCCTGACTCAGAGATAACTCCCTCCGGACCATCTTCTGTTAATGAGCCTAATCAACATTTGGCCTCATGACTCATTACCCCATTGTGAGATGCTCCACCCAGAGGGAGGAACCAAGCATCCCATCGTGGATATAATCTGGGACTCTGAACACCAGAGAGAACCCTTCCCACTGGATTTCCAGAGGACAGGAGCTACACAGCCACCACTGGACCTTCTGAGGAAGAGCAGACCCTTTTTTTTCTACAGGATCACCGCTTCAGAGGACTGCAGCCACCATTCTACCAGACTGCTACAACAGGGACTCAGGTTGTATCTTGACTCTGTCAATTTGAACCAGTGCTCTTTTTTTTTTTTTCTTCCTTTTCTTTAATTTCCCCATTAAATTGTTATTCTGACTTGGTGCCTCCCACTGGTTTGTTTTCAAACTAGTACAACAAAATAAAGTCTGTGCTCTTACATCCATGTCCTGGCTCTCCTCTTCTGGATCATCTCCGCTCGCTCCACACACCTGGAGAGGCTCAGCAGTCTCTCCCTGCTTTAGGATGTTCTTATCAACGTTCTCCATGCGCTGTTTCTCAGTTGTAATTCTCAGTTTCAGCATATGAAAAGGCGTTGGCACTTCCCCCACATTCAGGTACATGGGCTCCTCATTAAACATCATCCCCCCGTACTTGGCCTCCCTGAACCCTGGAGGTTGGTAATCAGGGGGTGTAACTGCAGAGAAAATTCATCAGATGTGTTAGAATGAAACATGTTCTTGTCAAACTCTTTTCCCCTTTAAATACAGAGAGTTACTGCAAAAAACTGCGTGAGGAAGGGAGTAATCAATATTCAATTTGGAGTAAATTAAGTTCTTTTCTCTTTGCACAATAGGCAAAGGCTAGTTAAAGGTCCTTGGAAGAGGCTGTAGATAGAGGGAAAATAGAAGCTCTGATTTGTCATTTTAAGGCAGTAACACACTCCGAAAGCAGAGCCAGACATTTGGACAGTCATCAAACTAGAACCAGGCTGGCAAATTATGCTATAGCCTAACATACTCTGGGAAACTCCAAGTGTTTTAAAACACACCCGAATCCAATGAAGGCAGTGCCAGGATTGTGTTCCTGCAGTGAGATCACATCCCTTCCCCCTGGAGGTTCAAAGCTGTCGTGAGAAACAGCCACACGTGAAATAACCTCATTTAACAAGTCCCAGCAACCACGAAGATTATCCACTGAAAATTCCTTTGGATTGCTTTCCAGTGGCTGAACACAGCTGATAAATCAGGGTGGCATGGCAATGTACCCTCATCATAATACAGGAGTTTCATGGTGAGGCAGACATCGCTGGGCAGCGGGCTCAGGTTCTGCATCAGGACATAGATCTTGCGGATGAGGAGGATGCTGGCCTTCTTGGTGTCTGCGCAGGTGATGGTGGAGTCTGACTTCTTATCCTTGCTAAAATCAGAGTAGCCAGGTTATTTCTGATACAGAGTAAGATGTTTCTAGTATTAAGAGACAACTGTTTAACAGACTATGAACATGAGAAGCACCCCATTTCTTGCCTGAGGTCTGAGATCAGAAGCAATTCCTAACCCTGCCTAAGTGCTGCATGTTCTCTGCCCCTCGGGAGATCAAACCCTGAGCCAGGGACAGCAGGAGAGCTTAGGGATCAGCACCTGGTACCAACTGCTCTATCCTACATCACACCTAGTGCTTAAAGGCCCACTCTGAAAGAAAGAGAAAAGGAGGGACGTGTGAAAGCCCCAATTCTTTGAAGTCTTAACTACTTCATTTCCCTTGAAGTCCCACTATTTACTTGGACACAAATGGCTAATGATAATAAACTTGGTACCCAACAGACTCTTGGCATCCAGCTCCAACATTTCCATGCTCCCATTCCACCAGAAGCTGACCCAAATCCCACCTCAATGCCAACACCCCTCCCTCTGTTCTCCTGCTCCTCATAGCCCCCAGCTGAGGCACCTGAGGACTTGCACAGCAGGGCAGGCACCAGGAGTTATTTCCTTGTGGGTCCCTGTCTTCTGGAAGCATTCCCTGAACTGTGATGGATTCAGACCTCTCACCCCTCTCCAGCTGGTTAATTCCTGCCATGCTGGGACCAGAGAAGTAGCCTCACACCTATTTTCAAATTGATCTGACATGAATTTATGCTGTTCCACTAAGGCAACCTGGTGTGGCCAGGAGTCACATCCCCTTCTCCCCTTTCACAGATAAGGAGCTAAACCCAGCCCAAGCATCTGCAGCACTGCAGCCTTTTCTTTTTTAATTTAAGGAGCATTTTATGTAGGAGGGAAGCTGGGAGGAGTTTGTCAGGTATGAATTAACTGTATTTCAATTACTTGTCTTAAAATAAGCCATTTCCCTGTAGCTGTGACTGAGCAGTGAGTCCCTATGGTGGAAGAGGGTCTGGAGGAGATGGGGAGCAGGGCTGTGTCCCCAGAGCTCCAGCACAAGCACAGGGTGTCACTGCCCACAGCTGCTGCCAGGAGTGACCTGATCTCAGCACATGGAGAGCTGAGCAGGGCCTCCATTTTAGACAAAGTTATGGGGGTTGAGTGGGTGAACTGGTGGGCTCAGTGCTTCTCCCCAAGTTCATTAAAAGCCCCTGAATGTCTCCTTGAGTTTGCCAGATGGATACAGGGGCAGTGAAGCTGTGGTTTGGCCCAAAAAGTGTAAAAACTGAACAACAAACAAAAGAATTCTGAAGAGAGGAATTGGCTGGAGCAGCTTCATAGAATCACCAATCTTTAGGGTGGGAAGGGAACATAAAAATCCCATCCCACCCCCTGCCATGGGCAGGGACACCTTCCACTGTCCCAGGCTGCTCCAAGCCCCGTCCAACCTGGCCTTGGACACTGCCAGGCATCCAGGGGCAGCCACAGCTGCTCTGGGCACCCTGTGCCAGGGTCTCCCCACCCTCACAGGGAGGAATTTCCTCTGTACATTTGATCCAAACCTGTCCCCTGCCAGTTTCAACCCAGGGATTCCTTCCCCACGGCTGGGGATGCCCAGTGTCCTCACAGTGAGCTTATCTCAGCAATGGGAATTCCACCATGACCGAGCCATGTAGCACAACAGCTCTGCTTTGCTAAGTGCAGCTTACATTTCTATTGTGGTTTTTGTGTATTTCTACCATTTCTGCTAAATGAGGAATTCCATGTAACATTCAGTATCTTCAGATAATTGAATCTGGTGTTAAGCTTCACCCCCCCTCCCAGAATATCTCAAATATCCTGGTCACAGAGTATCAAACTCTCACATTGAGCATCATCTTCTGAGTGGATATTAAAATTACGAGCATAATCAGACAAAATGATTAATTGTATTTTAGTAAGTCTAAGCTAGCAGTGTATGTTGATAAAATTAGTCTCAAGATCCCGAATTTAAAGAGCAAACACCAAACAGATCAAATCCAAAGTTCTGACATTCAGGTGTGTCCACAGGGACTGTAAGGCCATGGGGCAGTCACAGGGGTTGTACCTGCCAAAATCCAGGAGCGGCCCTTTGTGGGTGTACTTGAACTTGAAGTGGTAACACTCTGTAACTGTCTGCAAACAAAGCCAGTGATTATTACACTAATCAGCTGCCAAGCACCCTCCTGCTGCAGCTCTGGTTAGTAATCTATTAACCTTTAAAGAAAATAACGACAGCCCAACTCCCATCCACTTACTGAATACAGGTTCCTAATCCCCTAACAATTAACAGTAATAATGCATAAGTGTCAGCTAATAAAAATGATGATTCTTTTCTGGGAATCACCATGATAAAATATTTTGAAATACCAGCTGAAGTTTTTAGCACAAAATATTCCAGTTTTAATCGCTGTGAAAACGTTTCACACACAGAACAGATGTGGTGACACCCAGTGGGTTTTGTGTTTTCCACAAAAGTCCCATAGATTTGTTAGGCAGAGTTAGGATGAGGCATCTTTATGGACATCTCCCTCTGCAATGACATTCTGGTTGCTTGCACCAGCCTGAGAATAACCTGACACTGGATACTTAAATGCAATTCCACACATGGCAATTCCCACTGACTCCAGTGATTTTTACATTTGGCATTTCAATATGTCCCCTTTTGAAAAATGTGCACGTTAAATATTCCTGCTTGTACATGCATTTCACTACATCCACATTATCAGCAGTCATCCCGTGAGATATTCCAGCAGATTTACCTGAGGATCTTCTTGCTGAGTGTAGACCTGTATTTTTAAAGTAAAGAAAGGAATCAGAATGAGACCTGCACGTCCCTCAAAGAGCGTCCCTTAAAAACGCATCCCTGCTTTTCAGAGATACTCACTGCTAGGACAATCTGTCTCAGCTGTCAGGAACATAAACAGAGAAAGAAAAAGAACATTAAATATATTTCATAGCCCATTTCTGCTGCCCAAGCTGCTTTGTCTCTCTAGCTCTGGAATCCAACACAGGCAACTAAGGCCTGTTGGAAGAAAAGCCTCTTCCTCTTCACTCCTCTTCTGCGGAGGAGAGGACTCAGCTGCAGAAGAAAACACCTACAGATCCCTGGCTTTCAGTGCTGCTGTTTACAAGAATTTTATGCAGAAATGCCTGTGCATCCCACACTGCAGCTGACTGAGTTAGCTCAGCTACTCCCTGAGCAGTCCTACAACTACACTGGCACATAATGGACTTAAATAAACATTTCAATACAACTGAAATGAGACTGGAGGACTTACGTATTTCTTCTGCAAGGCATCATAGCATCCTAACATCCTGCAAAAACCAAATAATATTGGCCATCTACTACTAATTTTCACTTGTTTCTCACTAAATCAAATAGCACCAAAAAATGAACCTCTTGTTTTTATTCTTAGTATTAGAGCATTAAATAACACTTATTCCATCATTCTATCTTATTAGCACTGATACAAGCAACGAGTCTCTTTGTGACACCAAATCATCCCAACCTCCTGGAAGCGTAATTAAAAATATAACCTCTAGGTAACTAATTTATCAGTAAAAACATATTGCAATACTTCCAACACATGCATTTATTAATCAGGGGAGCAACCTGGTCTAGTTGCAGCTGTCCCTGTCCACAGCAGGGGCTTGGAAGAAGGTGAGCTTTAAGGACCCTTCCAACCCAAAGCACTCCATGATTTCATCACAGATCAGTAATTCAGCTGAACAGCAACACAGCTGAAGCACACAGGAGTTTAGATGTTGTCATTTCCTTTTTACGTAACACCCAAACAGCAGTCAAATAGGGAATCGAAACTGAACCCTGTTGGTTTTTTTTTCCTGACATTCCTTTCAAATACAGTCAACAAACAAAAATTGGGTTTGGTGTGTACATGATGCTGGGGCAAGAAAGGCCACTCACCTGTGAACTCCCAACAGGTACCACATCCTTTTCCCACAAAACCAGGGAGCCTGTCCTGGTCAGCCTCCACAGGCTGCAGTGAACTGCCCTCACTGTGTGTGAGGGGAAGGTGAACTGCACTGACCCTTCTGTTTCCTCAGCCACAGAAGATCCATTAGGAAATTCCAGGTTACAGCAAAGGAAGCTTTTCCCCCCCACTCTGTGACAGCACACGGCTGATTTCACCTCTAACATCAGCTGTCAGCCCTCACATCTGAACCCCTCAGCGCTGCCAGGGGATGAATGCAGCATCATCCCCACGCCTTGTACACAGTGGGGAAGAGGAGGGAAAGAACCTTTATGGAGGTAAGGAAATACAGAAATATGTAACTAAGGCAAAGGCCTTACAGAGTTTTCTAAAAAGCAAGGAGAGCACTAGGAACAGACCTCACAGTTACTGTGAGCAGAAAGAAAACCAGAATAAGCAGCTGCAGTCACAGGTGACACAGCCACACTCAGCTGTGGCAGTGCTCAAGCACACAGACTGTCACTGGCAGGCACAGCTCTGCCTTTGAACAAGAAGCCCGAGTCTCCCACTCTCTTACAAAATCTGTGAGCAAGACCTTTAAGATGCAAAAGGGTGGCATTGAGTCTCCTGATCAACTAGAGAGGAACTACTGGTTAGACTTTTGCATTTCTGTGCACCCTTGAGTACTCATGAGCACCTAGAGGAATGAAGCATATAAATATCTAGTATTAGATATTTAGTATTTATACAGTAAATATAAAGCATAGTCACTCTGCAAACAGAGATCTGTGCTCTCCTAAGGCCTGAGCTGAAAACCTTTCTGGAGACACAACTGTTACATCTACAACACCAATGTGGGCTGCTCACTCACAGCAAGAGAGTTTTTCCCTTGTATCTGCAAACAACCAGGAAGGACTCTTTGGGCACTTACACGCCAAGGAAGTGTTACCTGTGTGCTGGAATCAACCTACCATTTCACCAGCTGAGTAGAGCCAGGACAGTTTTTGTCTTCCCGCAGAATTTTGACACAGACATCTCAAAAAAACCAAAAAAACACACACACACATTTACTTAGGACAAAGTGCAACGAAAAGTTCATTCCCTAAAAGTACACATCAAGAAGAGGCTAAAACTAACATTACTACGCATGAGCATAGTTTTAATGCTGAGTAATAACAAAACCAATAACAAAATTTAATTAATGCATTAGTGAAATTTCCATTACACGCACTGAAATGGCGTCCATTCATTAAAAAGACCAAGTGGCTTTAAAAACAACTTGATGACAACAGGTTTTGCAAATTATCATGGAAAAAAGCCCGTTACCATCCATGTATCTTGTTCCATAGGCACTTTCAGGAAAGATTCCCCTCAGGTACGTGATGCAGGACACTGCCACTGCCAGGAGCCTCTTCACCAGCATCAGGGATTGCTGCTCCGTGGATATTTTCTTGGGAAATACAACTGCACTCTGAAAATCACAGAAAGAAACCAATTAAACTCTACCTACATCAACAGACCTGTACAGGCTTCAATCCTGTCCAACGCCTTCATTTTAATTTAATTGAAAAGTATGACTTCTGTGAGTTATAAAGTTAAGCACATTCCTTACACTTGGTGTTACAGTATTTATAGGACGCAGCTAAAGGACACGTATATATAAAAAATATATAAATAAATATAATGTATTTCTAGGACACGTTGTAACCAGTTTCTACCAAGCGCATGACAACAAAGTTCAGGCTACTTTTCTGTATTTTTTTCTATACATTCTTTATTCATAATTAAAAGACTGAATTAGCCTGCAATTTTCACGTGAAGAAATACCACAGAGCACCTGAGTACACTACTTCAGCCAAAACTCCCCCATTTTTCCCATTACTGTGCTGAAATAAACCACAAAACCGTACCACAGAATTCCTTTGCTTCTGAGCAGTTGCCATGCCGCAGAGACTCCTGTGCCTGTTAATGGAACACCTGCATTAGCACCTGGCTAAGAAGGGCAGCAAAGCCCAGCCTGCAGCTCTCCAGCTTCTCCAGGGCATTCCCTGGATTTACAAACACCTCCCGCACAATTCGCCAGCTCAAACCAACCTGTAATGTTCAGGAAACAGAGCAGGACAGTTCTTCTAATCATCCCCAGTATCAGATTCTTGATATTCACAGCAGCACAGGCCTCCCCTGAGGCTACAGGATGCAATAATTAGAATATTTATATCTGTATTTATATGAACCTCCAAAGGCAATTCTCCTCAGTGCTAACTAGCACCAAACCTACGACATTTTCAAAGGCCCTCCCCACATTTCAAACACCCCCAGGCTTGGGTTGTTTTCATCTGTAATTCAAATGAGTACGGGAGAAACAGAACCCTCATCACCCTGAGTCTGACGCCACACAAGCCTTCCCCCCAGTTCGGAAATATCAAACGCACCCACGCCTGAGGCCATGGAAAACACCTTTCCCAAGCTAGAAGTGGGCTCTGCATCACGCAGGGCACCGAGCTCCCCCTCAGCAAATCCTCATAAACCCCCCCGATCACAGCATGCGGCCGAGTTCAGCCCCACTGTCACAAAGGAGCCGCTTCCCAGCAGTGTCAGCCCAGAACACAGCACCTGCCCCCTCCAGGGAAACTGAGGCAAGCGGAGGATGAAAGCGCGAAGACAGAATACTGCAGAGTAGCGCGGGGCGGAGGGCAGCAAAACCTCGGCGGTGAGGGCGAGGCGGGGTGTGGGTGGGTCGAGAGATAACCGAGGAAAAACTGAAGGAGAATGTGAGGTGAGAGGAAGGGAGCTGAAGGAGCCGCCCGCCCTCACCCTCGGGGCGCGGTTTCCCGCGCTCGCCCTCAGCCGGCGCTGCCGAGGGGCCGTGCGCAAACACAGCGCGGCGGGCTCGCCCTCAGCCGGCGCCGCGCGCAGTCCGCGCACGCGCAGCGTCTGCCCCGCCGGTGAGGGGCCAGGGAGACGTGGAATATTCTGAGCTGTGAGGGACTCACAGGGATCATCGATTCCAACTCTTCGCCCTGTGCAGCCCTGAGAGCGTTGTCCAAACGTTCCTGGAGCTCTGGCAGCCTTGGGGCCGGGACCGTTCCCTGGGAAGCCTGGGCAGTGCCCCACCACCCTTTGGGGGAAGAACCTTTCCCTCATACCGAACCTAAACCTCCCCTGACGCAGCTCCAGCCGTGTTGGAGTGCTGTGATGAAGGTGCAGATCCCTGAGGTCTCCTCTCAGTCTCCTCCAGCTGGACAGACCAAGTGCCCTCAGCCGCTCCTCATACGGCCTCTCCAGACCCTTCACCATCCTCGTGGCCTCCTTGGGACACTCTCTAATGGCTTCATGTCTTTCTCGCATTACCAAAACTGCACCTAGGATTCAAGGTGAGCCTGCCCCAGCCCAGAGCAGAGCAGGACAATCCCCTCCTTTGCCCAGCCAGTGATGCCGGGCCCGATGCCCCTCAGGGCACGGTGACCCTTTGGGCTGCCAGGACACAGTGTGACCCAGGTCCAGCCAGCCACTGACCAGGACCCCCAGATCCTTCCCCAGCCTCTGCTTCCCCAGTCTGTCCGTACACCCCGGGTTGCCCCATCCCAGGTGCAGAATCCAGCACTTGCCCTTGATAAACATCATACAGTCCCAGTGCCTGGTGTCAGTTCCAGCCCTCACTGCCACGGGGACAGCACAAAGGCACCACAAACAACCCACTGCGTGGACAATGGGTTCTGTCTCTTTGTTCTTGGTTGCCTCAGTCAGAGACGTAGTTGCCTTAAGGAATCCGTGGCCAACAAAATCCCATGACACCCGAGAGAACGTCATAACTTCTTTTCTAGTGTCTGGACAAAATTAGGGGCTCTGTTCTTTCCAGATCTATTATCCATTGCCATTTGCCTAAAATAAAGCCTAAATATGTAACTTGCTTTTGATCCGAATGAATTTTGGATGGAGATGGACTAGGACAATACACTAGAAATAGTGCCTCATATAAAGGCATACTCATACCTTTATATATATATAAATATATATAACAAATAGGGATAGATATATGTCATATATATAATGTAGCAATTTTATATACATATATATATATCCTATAATATATATGTTAATAGCAAGTCATCTACACACTGTACAAAACCCTATACACACGGTAATTTCATACCCTTGAAATCCCAAAAATACTCTTTAAACCCCAAATACTCATAGAATCTTGGAATGATTTGGGTTGGAATTGACCTTGAAGCTCATCCAGTGCCACCCCCTGCTATAGGCAGGGACACCTCCCACTGTCTCAGGCTGCTCCAAGCCCCATCCAGCCTGGTCTTGGACACTTCCAGGGATCCAGGGGCAGCCACAGCTGCTCTGGGCACCCTGTGCCAGGGCCTCCCCACCCTCCCAGGGAGGAATTTCTTCCCAATATCCCATCTAAACCTACTCTCTTTCGGTTTCAACCCATTCCCCCTCATCCTGCCACTCCGGGCTCTTGCAAATAGCCTTCCCCATCTTTTGTCTAAGTTCCCTTCAGGTACTGGAAGGTCACAATTAGGTCACCCCAAACCCTTCTCTTCTCCAGGCTGAACAATTCCAATTCTTGGAGCCTTTGGAAGGGATCCAGCAAAACTTTGGGGAAAACGTGTCTGAGGCAGTCACTGTGTTTTCCAGGTGAAGGCAAACAAAGGTTAACTTTCTTCATCCAATGAAATGCTTCAGAGTCCCTTGGGCTAAGCATTGGTCTGTCTGCTTCTGGATACTCTTCCTGGATTCCTGGAATAGGATCCTGTATCCCAGAGGGTCACACTCCTCCCTTTGTTTTAATGCACATGGGCTGTGCTGGGGCCAACAGCCCCTCATCTGTCCTGGTCCTTGCCACCCTGCCCTGTGCTTCTTAGAGTATCTCCAGATATTGCTCCTATTGGAGTGATGCCATGAAGATTTTTTGCCTTTTCTTTTATACCCCTGTTATACCTTTTTTGCAACTTCTGTATTCCTCGTGCTTTTTCCCTACATTCTTGGACCTGTTTGTCAAGCTAAGAGACGAAACATTCTAGAAACTTCGTAGCCAGGGATCAGTGTGCCCCAGACCCCAAGGTCCCCTCCAGAACACATTCTGCAAACCAAGAAGAACCATCCAGGGGAAAGTTCCTTGGGGAGGGGGGCTCACTCGAGCCTCTCATTGGGGAATCTTTGATAGATCTGCTAATTAGTAACACCTATAGTGTTATACCTGATCTTTGGGGGCCCTCTCGGCAGGGTGCATCTCGATGCACATGACCTGGACGTGTGCACCTAAGGATCCTTAAAATAAATACCAAGGTAAAATCCCTTCTCCCCTTCTAACCGTGTATGACTCTTGATTTTAAGACCAGGAAAAGGCATCAGGAGCAAGTCCAGAGGAGGCCACGAAGTTGGTAAGAGGATTGGAGCCCCTTCCCGTATGGAGACAGGCTGGTAGAGCTGGGAATGTTCAGACTGGACAAGATTCTATGGAGATCTCAGACAGAGCACCTTCCAGGACCTGAAGTGGCTACAGGGAAGATGCAGAGGGGCTTCTCATCAGGAACTGGAGTGACAGGACAAGGGGGAATGGCTTCAGATTGAAAGAGGGGAAATTGAGGTTGGATATTGGGAAGGAATTGTTTCCTGTGAGGGTGGGCAGACCCTGGCACAGGGTGCCCAGAGAAGCTGTGGCTGCCCCTGGATCCCTGGAAGGCCAAGGCCAGGATGGACATTGGGGCTTGGAGCAGCCTGGGACAGTGGGAGGTGTCCCTGCCCATGGTCGGGTGAACCCCCCAACCATTAGGTTCCCTTAGGATCCCTTCCAACCCAAAGCATTCTTTGATTCCACGATTCTTTCACAGATATTTGGGGTTGATTTAAAAGGTATGAAATTACCATTTGAGTCGGGTTTTGTGCAGTGTGTGGATGGTTTGTTGTTAACAAGCAGTGATAAGAATGCCTTTACATCAGACACTAATTTCTGCATTGCCCTGGGATAAAATGGGACACGGGGCATCCAAACTTCAGTTGGGCCAAAAGAAAGTTACATATTTAGGCTTCATTTTGGGAAAACGGCATAATACTTGGGATAATACACGTGGAAAGAACAGAGGGGGATTGGACTCGATGACCTTTAGGGTCCTTTCCGACCCCTTATCACCCCCCGCCCCCGCGGGGCCCGCTCCGTCTCCATGGCAGCGGCCGGAAGGGGCCGCGCCGTCCCCATGGCAACGGGCGGAAGCGGCGTCGCGCGGCGGGCGCGGGGCCGGAAGTGACGGCCGGGAGCCGTGTGGGCCATGTCGGCCATGTCGGCGGGCGGCGGAGCGCAGCGGGACGCGGGGGCCGCGGGCGGGTGAGGCGCGGCCGCGGCGGCTCGGGCGGCCTCGGCGCCCCGCGGGACAGCGCCTCACGTTCCCTCTGTCTTTTCCAGGCGCCGCAGCAAGTGGGATCAGCCCGGCCCGGCACCCAATTTCCTCCTCCCCGGCACGGCGCCGCTGCCCGGGCGCCCGTTTCCCGGCGGGGGCGGCGATGGCGGCGCCGCCGTGGCCGGGTCCGAGAGCTCCGCGGCGCCCTCGGGAGCGCTGGATGCGGCTGCGGCCGTGGCGGCGAAGATCAACGCGATGCTGATGGCCAAAGGGAAGCTGAAGCCGGCGCCCAGCACGGCGGACAAGGTGGGTGGGCGCGGGGGGTGTCACGGCTGGGTTCCGGGGACCTTGATTTGTCACCGGGCCGGGAAGCGATGAAATTGGGTGCGATAAAAGCAGATAGAAATCATTTTTAAAATCTTTTTCAGCATAATAGAAAGTAATGGATGGCTGTGAGGTCAGTCCGCTATAAGTCTTTAGCAAAGCCACCTGTAGGGAGGTGAAAAACTTTTTTCTCAGAGCCACAGAATATTCTGAGTTGTAAGGGACCCACGAGGATCATCGAGTCTAACTCTTAAAGTGTTTTTCCTGAAGTGTTTTCCAGATAGCAGAGCTGATGGAAAAACTGCTGTGTGAAACAGCCCCTTTAAAATATGAGACCAAATTATTTTCATGCCTGAAGAAGTTACCAATAGGAGCTTTATGTCCAAGTCTAAACAGCTTGTTCGGCCTTTGCTGAACCCTGCCCTGTGCCTGGTTGACCCTGATTAGCTCAGGCAATTGGACTGGATGGTCCCTTGTGTGTTCCTCTTAAATAGTCTCTGAGTTTTCTATTCTAAAGCAAGTGTAACTTAAAGCCACTTTTCCAGTTCCAGTCCCAGGCTTGTCTTACTCCTTAGCCTGTGCTAGAGCCAAGTTTAGAAGCTGTTTCAAGTTTCATGGAATCACAGGGTGGTTTGGGTTGGAAGGGACTTTAGAGCACATCTCATCCCACCCCCTGCCTGGGACACCTCCCACTGTCCCAGGCTGCTCCAAGCCCCAGTGTCCATCCTGGCCTTGGACACTTCCAGGGATCCAGGGGCAGCACAGCTGCTCTGGGCACCCTGTGCCAGGGCCCCCCCACCCTCACAGGGAGGAATTCCTTCCCAATATCCAATCTAACTCTGCCCTCTGGCATTTTAAAATCGTTGCCCTTTGTCCTGTCACAACCTGCCCGTGTAAAAAAATCCCTCTCTCTCCTTTTTATAAACCCCCTTCAGGCGCTGGAAGGGGCTCTGAGCTCTCCCTGGAGCCTTCTCTTCTCCAGGTGAACTCCCCCAGCTTTCCCAGCCTGGCTCCAGAGCAGCTCCAGCCCTCAGAGCATCTCCGTGGCCTCCTCTGGACTCCCTCCCTTCCATTTTTGAGGACCCCAGTTTCCATCCAAACTTGTTGAAACAGAAAATTAGCGAGGAGAGTGGCTTTTATGGTGTTGTATCTCCTTTTTCACACCGTGCCAGTCCGGGGCTTTGCCTTGTGAGGCTGCATCCAAAGGAGTGCTCATTTTGCCACTGTATTTACTTACAGATAAAACAGAGTGGGAAATTGTCACGAATTCTCCTTAATTGCTTCCCTGTCACTTCTGGGGCTGAAACCACCACTGCAGCCTTTTCCCTGTGTGAGGTTTAGCAGCAGGTGGTTCTTGGAGTGTTGCTGTCAGGAATCCCACATGGAAACGATGGGATTTGCCTCTCAGTGCTTAACAATCCACCCGGAATGGGTGGAATTCCCAGCGTTAAGGACACATGGACTGGTTTCAGGGAGCCTCCATAGTCGTAGCCCATGGAAGTAAAATCCATTTGCTGACTGGCACTTTGAGACATCCAAAAATTGGCAGATGCTGGTGCTGTCTCATTCTCCCAGCTCTGTTTTTGTCACAAGCTCCGGTGGCACTCTGGCATCCTGTGACAAATTGTTTTGCTCTGGGAACCATTAACCAAGTAATTAATGTGCATTTGGGGTGCCAATTTTTATTGCACAGGTTTTTTTATTTTTTAATATAGTAACAAGTGTATATAACATGCATATAGTTCTTCCATTGCATATGTTGCTTTTGGTAGAACATGCTCAGTGATTGCATTTCTGGAGTGATTAACGCTGATGACCTTTCAGGTTGTGAGGGAATGGAAATTAAGGAGCTGCAGGTTGATGAATGTACTTTTTTTTTTTTAAGTGTGGAAAGAGTGGAGCAGTTTAATGTCAGAACAGGGCCCTGTGCTGGAGTCCCTCTGTAGCTGCCTTGTGGCTCTCCTGCAAGTGCTTCAAGTGCTATTTGTGAGAGTGGATGGGTGGTACTGGCAGGTTATCTTTTTTTATAGAGTCTTGGTTTACCTTTATGTCCCCAAAATTAATTTTGCAATTTTTAGAAGGCTGTACCAACTCTGTACATTGAAAAGGTCTATGTGGTAACCACTGTAGCTTCTGAATCTGTGACTGTGGATTTTTATTTCTTAGCCTGACACAAACTATTACACCCCTGTCTTAAAAAAGAGGTTGGGGGAAGTGTAGTGTGGATGAGTTCAGATCCTGAACAGAAATTCTCAATTCTGTCTCTGTAAAGCCTGTTGAGAGAAGCAGAAGCTACAAACATGTTTCACTGGTCTCTCAGATTTCTTTCAGAGCTGCCAATTCAAGTGTAAAATGCTTTGGTTTCTGGTCAGCTCAGTTCTACGTAATTTCCAGAACAGAAACATGAATTATTCTATTAACATGTGCTGAAGAGGAAGCTGGTGTATTTATCTAGGCTCGGGGTTGTGAGGAGGCAGATTAAGTAGTACGTACAATGAGTACAATGAGCTTTCCACTAATCTCTGTAAAGATTTTGCCTTCAACAACTGAAAGGAGTGAACGAGAAGCACGTTCACCCCTCGAGCTCTGGGCTCAGTTTGTTTTCCTTGCATCACTGCTTTCCACCCACTGGTCTTTTGCAACGGTTCTCGTTGAAGCTGCAGGCTCTGGGAAAAGGTCCAGCTACGAGTAAAAGCAAAGATGACCTTGTGGTGGCAGAGGTGGAGATCAACGACGTCCCCCTCACGTGCAGGAACCTGCTGACCAGGGGCCAGACCCAGGACGAGGTACATCCCACACCCACAGCAGCTTTGTTGGCCTTGGGAGCTCTGAGGTTACATAACACCTTACCTCTGTATCTGCCGGGTTAACTGAGGAGATAAAGTTAACTTGTAAGGTTAAAAGAACTTGCAGTGAACCTACTCAGTGGCTGTTTCCTTCTAGAAAACTCGTTGTGTTTTCTAAAAGTGGTTGTTTAGTAGTTCATTGGTTTTTTCAGTAAATTGTTGTATGATGAGTTCAGAGCCAGCATCCGTCTCTTAGCACTTTATTAACAATTTCTGGGTATTTTACACAACAGCATTGTTTAGCCTTTGGTATTCTGTGTGTGCCCTGGTTGTTATTGTCAGGTGTGTCACTGGGCTTTGTACATTTTTTGCAGATCAGTCGCCTGAGTGGAGCAGCTGTCTCGACTCGAGGGAGGTTCATGACTGCAGAAGAGAAAGCCAAAGTGGGACCTGGGTTTGTATTTCTTTTTTTGGAGGTTCTCCTTCTTTTCTCCTCAAGTGACAAAGTGCTGGGGTTCCTGTTTGGTTGGTTCTCTATGAGCAGTGTCACCAATAAATTTGCCATTCTGATGGTGCTGACTGCCTAATACTGGTGGGGTGAAATAACAACCACACCAGCCGTCACCCTGACAGATCACACTGTGCTGAACTCCTCCCCACAGAACACTGCAACTTCCCAAATACAAATTTATTGCTGCTTTTAGTTAGTGAACCATTTATGTGGACAAGCTAATTAAAGTTTTCAGGGGTGTAACTTTTATGAGTCGTCATCATCAACTCCTGAATCATATTTTCAGTGCAGAGCTTTTCTGCCTGAGCACTGTGGTACTTGAGGAATTTGTATTCTGTTATCTGGAGGGCATTTCAGATTTTTATGGAAGACTTTCTGTGTGTAATGACTGTAATACAATATACTAATAATACTAATAATATGACTGTAATATGGATTCATTATTATTGTGTTGTCTGTGGGTTTAATTGAATATTTGACTTTTTCTTTCCAGAGATCGTCCTTTGTATCTTCATGTTCAGGGTCAGACACGGGAGCTGGTTGACAGTGAGTACAAAACATTCTGCTTTTCCTCTCTGAGTTTGTGATAAGGGTTTGTCTGAGTGGCTTTGTTGGATTTGTGTTATAAACATCTTGGTGGTGAAAACAGGCTCCATTCAAACATTGATACCAAGATCTCTGCTCAGACATCCCTAAGGGGCCATGTACTGCATTCATCAGGAAACCAAAACTTTGGATAGACTGCATGGAAGGTGGGGGGAGTGGGCAGGGTTCCTGGGCAGGTACAGCTCTTATCTCACTGATAACACACCGAGATCCCACGGGAATAGGTGTGTGACAGGGAGACCTAAGAGAAGGGACCACAGAGGGTCACATCTGGTGCCACCTCCCTGCGCAGGCAGGGCCATCCCAGAGCACAGGGCACAGGTTTGTGGCCAGATGGGGCTGGGATGTCCCCAGGGAGGAGACTCCACAGCCGCTCTGGGCTCTGCTCAGGGCTGGGCACTGCCCAGGGCAGCACTTCTGCCTCCTGTGCAGGGCAATTGCCGGGCTCAGGCCCTGCCCGGTGCTCTGGTGCCGCTGCCGGGCCCCGGAGCAGAGCCCGGGCCCTGCCCTGAGCCCTCCCTGCAGCCAGGGACAGCCAGGGCTGAGGGCCCCTCTCAGCTGGGGCTCCTCTCGAGGCTGAGCAGCCCCGGCTCCCTCAGCCTGTGCTGGGCACGGATCTCTCCAGGCCCTTCAGCATCTTTGTCACCCTCCGGGAGCTCCGTGTCCCTGCTGTGCTGAGGATCCAGAGCTGGACACAGCACTCCAGAGGTGCCTCCCAGGGCTGGGCAGAGGGGCAGGATCCCTCCCTGACCTGCTGGGAAGGCTCTTCCTCATCCATCCCAGGACCCCACTGGCCCCTGGTCCCCAGGGCTGGCTCAGGGACAGCTTGGTGGCACCCCAGATCCTCCCCAGCAGGTCACTCCCAGCCTCTGCTGGTGCCTGGGGTTGTTCCTTCCTGGTTCAGGACCCTGCCCTTGCCTTAAAACATTGACCCAAACTTTACCAGGGGGAAATGGAGAAGGAATTCTGATACTTCACAGAATACCTGAGCTGGAAGGCACCCACAGGATCATCCAGTCCAACTCCCGATCCTGCACAGACACCCCATGAATCCCACCCTGTGCATCCCTGAGAGCATTATCCAAATGCTCCTGGAGCTCTGGCAGCCTCGTGCCCGTTCTTGGGGAGCCTGGGCAGTGCCCAGCACCCTCTGGGGGAAGAACCTTTCCCTGATCTCCAACCTAAACCTCCCCTGGCCCAGCTCCAGCTGCTCCCTGGGGGTGGCTTGTTGCCATCCTTTGTGATCCCATACCAGGGTGCTAATCCTGGGCCTTCTGTCACAGAATATGGAAAGTAACCGTGTCATGTCAGAATTTGGTTACTGTGGGCAGCTGAATAAGGATGAATTTCATATTCTCTCAACCAGGAGCTGTTAACAGAATCAAAGAGATAATTACCAACGGAGTGGTGAAAGCAGCCACGGGCTCCAGCCCGACGTTCAACGGAGCCACAGTCACTGTCTATCACCAGCCAGCCCCTATCACTCAGATAACTCCAGCTGTTGGCCAAAAACCTCCGTTCCAGTCAGGGGTAAGTGCATCCATCGATGTGGATTTCACTGAGTATCACTGCTTACAAGATTTACCTTTTACACAGCAGACATGTCACATGCTGTTTATTTAAAAAAAAATAACAAACCCACAACACAAAAAATGAAAAAACACCCCAAAAAAATCCCCCCCGACCTTGCGTTGTGAAAACTGGAGGACTAACAAGACTGAGTCTGGAGAGTGAGACTCTGGTGACAGTGGCCTCCTAAAAGAAAAGGGATGGAGAGAGCAGTCCTACTTCCAGAAGAGCACAGGACTCACTGTGCCATCTGACACTGAACCCTTCTGTCTGTCACAGCAATGGGATTTGTGCCCTCAGTGAAACGAACATCCTATTTCTTAGAGTGAAATATTGAGCTTTTGCTGTTCATTTGCAGATGCATTATGTCCAGGACAAGTTATTTGTTGGGCTGGAACATGCTGTTCCCACATTTAACGTCAAGGAGAAGGTGGAAGGGCCTGGCTGCTCCTACTTGCAGCACATTCAGATTGAAACTGGTGCCAAAGTCTTTCTTCGAGGGAAAGGCTCAGGTTGCATAGAACCAGCATCAGGCAGAGAAGCCTTTGAACCCATGTACATCTACATCAGGTATGGGGGAGTTCCTAAAAACCATAAAAAATCCCAGTGGCCAGTCAGGAGTGTTGTTTAATGTTTGATCACTGTGGGGAGTTCTTAATTCTGACTGACTTAATGTAAATGAAATAGGTGTTGAACCTGGTTGGACTTAAACAGAGGTGTCTCTGAAGTGATAAGGATGTAACCATATGGTGATAGGGTGGAGTCACAGAATCCCAGAAGGATTTGGGTTGAAAGGCACCTTAAAGCCCATCTCATCCCACCCTCTGCCATGGGCAGGGACACCTCCCACTGTCCCAGGCTGCTCCCAGCCCCAGTGTCCAGCCTGGCCTTGGGCACTGCCAGGGATCCAGGGGCAGCCACAGCTGCTCTGGGCACCCTGTGCCAGGGCCTCCCCACCCTTACAGGGAGGAATTTCTTCCTTAAAGGATAATTCTGACAGCAGGATCGCTGAAGGAACTCCCAAATTGGACAGAAAAGTTTGTTCTTACGAGGTTTTTTTGTGTATGTTTTCAGTCACCCAAAGCCAGAAGGTTTGGCAGCTGCTAAAAAGCTGTGTGAGAACCTATTGCAAACCGTGAGTAGCTCTTACAAATATGAGATTTCAGAGCCTCTTGTAGCTTTGGGGTGTGCTTGGCTGAAGAATTTTTAATGCTTTCAGCAAAGCTATCCATGTGTCTGACTTGCACACAGGTTTTTTCTTTCAAGGGTTCCTGTCTAATTCTTGTACAGGGAATAAACTTTTCTCAGGAAGGAGCTGAGACTACAGGAATTTTTCTGGGGGAAAAATGCAAATGCTTCCTGAGCAGCACTGGGGGTGAGGACAAGGGAATGTCTGACTGCAGACATTAAAGAATCCTGCTTTTTTGCTTATTGCTCCAGCTTCCCTTGCTTTAGCTTTACATGATGTCCAAAGCTGCACTGTTGGCTTTAGGAAAGATAAAGTGACTGGTGTACCAAAAAGTTCTAGAAAATCTCTCACATGTACACAGAGAAACTTCAATTTCTCAGCTTCTCTTACATGAATGACAATAATGTCCTGGAGTCTTTCCGTTAATACAATAATAAGATAATGGAGTATGGGCTACAAAGTCTCTTTTGAAAAATATTTGGAAGCTTTTTTATTCTCTGAATCTCTGTAGTGGTAATAAATTTGTGGTAATAAATCTTCTCCTGTGAAAGATTATCCCATGATTTACACAAATCTGCCCCAGAGGCCAGTAGGATGAGGGGGATGTTTATTGGGGTTTTGGTGGGTGGATTGTTTGGGTTATTGCTGTCCTTGTGCACTGTGTGTTCTGTAATCAGCATTCCCTCACGTGGTTATGGGGAATTACATCAAGGTTGATTTTGTAAATACATTTTTATTGTCTAATCTTTGAAATTCTTCGTAGGTTCATGCCGAGTACTCCCGATTTGTGAATCAGATAACCACTGCAGTTCCCTTGGCAGGTAAATATCACCAATAACTCGGCCTCGAGAGTCCAGCTTCTTTTACATTTGGAATTAAACTGGATCTTTTGGTGACTGTGGCAGAACTAAGATGATTTTTCCCCGTCTCTCCCCAGGCTTCACACAGCCGGCCACAATCAACAGCGTCCCTTCCCAGCCCTCCTATTACCCTTCCAACGGGTACCAGTCTGGTTATCCTGTGGTTCCCCCTCCTCAGCAGCCTGTCCAGCCTCCCTATGGGGTACCAGGGATAGTCCCCCCTGCAGTGCCCTTGGCTCCCGGAGTCCTCCCCACGCTGCCCACGGCAGTGCCACCCGTGCCCACGCAGTACCCGATACCTCAAGTCCAGCCTCCAGCCAGCACTGGCCAGGTACTGCCCCGGGGTCACTCCTTGCTATGTAGTTGGCAAATTAACCAGCAAGAAAAGACTTTTATAGTTCCAGATGGTGAATTCTTCTTTAGGGCTTTTTTTTTTTTTTTTTTGCCGTGTTTGTGTGTTTGTTTGGAGTTTTTTGTTGGTTTGCTTGGTGTGGTTTTGTTTTTGTGTTTTGTGTATATTATTTTT
This sequence comes from Corvus moneduloides, assembly GCF_009650955.1. Taxonomy (NCBI): domain Eukaryota; kingdom Metazoa; phylum Chordata; class Aves; order Passeriformes; family Corvidae; genus Corvus; species Corvus moneduloides. Next base: position 1,106,170 of record NC_045504.1, on the reverse strand, counting down.
GGTTTGGGGTTTTTTTGGGGGGGGGGTTGGGTGTGTTTGTTGGGGTTTTTTTTTTGTTTGGTTTTTTTGTTATTGTTTAGCTGCTCCTTCCTTCTGAGCAACTAAATTGTCATGTGGCTGCTTCCTACTGCACTTTCCATACTCCCTGTTAACAGCAAGGACATTTTCAGGGGGTGGGGGCTCATTTCTGGGGAGCATCATCACAGGCTGTGGTGCCCCTATGTAGGTGCATGAGTTTGAGTTACAGATGGGGATTAGGTTGAGGTGGGAGCATTCTCTAAATGAAATACTTGTTTTACCTCTTCAGTTGTGAATTTTCCTCTTAAGTTCTCTTATAATCTAGAGAAACCAGTTGTGTGTTCTGCTCCTTTGTATGAAACAGCATGAAATGAATACTTTACAAGCACATTATCCAATTCTCTTGTGTTTTCTCTCTGACTTGTGCATGGCAGAGTCCACTGAGCGCTCCTTTCCTTCCTGCTGCCCCAGTAAAAACCACCATGCCAGCTGGTACACAGCCACAAGTCCAACAGCATCCCCAGGGCCAAAAGAGACGCTTCACCGAGGAACTGCCTGATGAGAGAGAGTCAGGACTGCTGGGATACCAGGTGGAATAAAATCAGCAATTTTACTTCCCTCACCGAGGCAGAGCGGGGTTGGCGAGAGGTTGTTGTTAGCCCAGGTTGTTGGAGCAGTTGTGCAGGGCCTTGGGCAGAGGGCAGTGCTTGTTCCAAAGCACAGGGCCCACGCTTTGGTGTCTCTGAGTGGATGCACTGCTCTAAAGCTGTGGCTGAACTCATTCCAGCTGCTTTCCACACCCCCAGTCCTTCCCAAAGACAGGTGGTGCATCCAGGTCACAGACACGACAAGAGCGTGGGACTGCTTGACTTAAGGGGAGATTATTTGGGGATTTATTGGAATTTTTGGGGGTTTTAGGTAGGCTTTTTGAGGGACGGAAATGTAATAACTTCCAGATTTTCCCATTTACCTTGCAGGTTGCACTTGAGAGGATTTCAAGAAGCCTAGTTTAAAAGTTTTAATTTATTTGTTTTTTAGATAGTCAGATGATTTTTAAGAAAAATAATTTTGAGTTCTTCAGATTTGCATGTGAGCAGAGGGAGTGTCTGTAAATGCTTCTGTGATGCTACACCACTGCCACAGGCAGAACCCTTAATAAAAGCTTTGCCTCGAGGCAATAAGGAGCTGCCATGTGTTAGAGCTAATATTAGAATCTCGAGCAGATTCCTGTGGCATGAGGTCTGCTCAGTGTTCAGAATTAGATGACTGAGGAGGTAATAGGTGATCCATGAAGGGACCAGCTCTCTTTAGTGTCCTGAACTACTGTCAAGGTGGAGTAAGTGAGGAGTCTTCCAGAGTGGTGCTCAGGCATGTTTCTTACCACGCTGCCCTCAGTATTTTTAGGAGAAAGCATTTTGTGTAACAGTGGTGATTAGAGGTTCCTCCTGCTAGTTGGCCATATGCTCTGAAAGGTTGGGTTTCCTAACAGTATCATTAAGGAGCTGTAGCTTTTGTTGTAGTTGTAGATTTGCTAATGCCGTGTGTTTTTCTGCTCATAGCATGGACCCATTCATATGACTAATTTAGGTACAGGCTTCTCCAGTCAGAGTGAAATCGAGGGAGCCGCGGCGAAGCCAGCAAGTTCCTCAGGAAAGGAGAGAGAGAGGGACAGGTGAGTGAGGAAATCATGGCCAGGGCTCTCCTGGTTCTCATGCAAAGCTTATTTCAGAGATGGGTTTCATGTTCTCGTCTGTGACTTGGGGATTGTTTGGTTGTCGTGGGCTATTTTATATTTTGGGTTGGGTTTTTTAAGGAGAAGGGATGCAAGGGTTACCTTTTCATGCTACAGAACGAAAATAGCTTCATTTCCACTCCTCAAGTCTTACTTTGTCTGGGTCTGGTATTCTGCCACTGTCACACGTTCCACTGTACTGGCCCCAGCACAGAGCCTGGAGAGCCACCACTTGTTACTGGTTTCATCTTGGACATTGAGCCGTTGACTGGACATCCATGGACACTGCCATCCAGCCAGTTTCTTACCCCTCTAATAGCCCATCCATCCAATCCCTTCCTGTCCCATTTGGAAGTAAGAATGTTGGGAGGGGACAGGCCTTGTAGAGCTCTGGGTGGGGGCCATCATTCACTGCAGTCCACCAGTACAGTCGCTGGATGAGTCAGGGAATTTAAAGTTGAACTCCTCAGGCCAAGGGCTGAGTTAGGAATTTGGTTTTTATTACCTTTGACTCTCAGCTTGGTTTAAAAAAGAAAAAAATATTGCTTTGAACAGGCAGTTGATGCCTCCGCCAGCTTTTCCTGTCACTGGAATGAAAGCAGAATCGGAAGAAAGAAAAGGTGCGGGGTCTTTACCAGGCAGCCATGGTGAGTGCAATGGGTCAAATGCCCTTGCAAGTCCAGTTTCCTTTCCCAAACACCCTTGTAAGTCCAGTTTCCTTTCCCAAATGAGCTGGTGCTGGTTTTAACACATGTCTAAACTGGTGATTTTTTTTGGCTGTTCTTCGTTGAAGTGCAAAGCAGGTGACATTGCACTGCTCTAAAAGCACTGATGCTTGCTGTGGTTATACACACAGGTTGCTTCTCAAAGCTTTAATAAATATCTCTATGAAATGAGGGGAGTTTAATTAAGTGAGGGACTAAAGACAGGGAGTTTTTGACCCATCAGGCAGCACAGAATGTGGTGGGGTTGTTCTGTGGCACAGGTGAGGCTTTGCATTGTGAGCAGCTGCCTCAGAGGCGCTGAGGAGCATTGGGGGAGTTGTGCTCACGTGGGGATTTACACACATTTCTGGCTGCAGACAACACAAACGCTGTCAGGATTTCATCTTTCCTAGGGCTGTCACTCAGCAAGGGTTTGAACTTGGTCAGACGTGCAGTTGTTTAAGTCTGCAGGCAGTTCAGTGCTTTCAGCTCTGCAGGGACATCACCCAGCCTGTTTAACCTTAGTTCTTCTGCAGTCTTGCTCCCAGACATTGCTCTCCTGTTAGCTTCCTTTTGAACAAAATTTCTGCTTTTCTTTACGTGTTGATCTCTTTAACGGTGAAATTGCCCTCGCTGAGAGCCATTTGCTAACTTTACCTTTTCTGTGTGTTTCTTTCTTGTTTCTCTGTTCTCTTACATGGTTCTGATGGATCACATGGCTGTTGCTGGTGCTGTTTCGTGTGGCCTTCGACCTTGGATGACCATTGGCCTTGTGACCTCAAAATGGTGTCCAACTAACAATTTACAATTAACATCTTTTTTTTTATTATTATTAACTCATTTTGGGGCACTTTATCTCTTTTTTGTTTGTTTTGTTTTTATTTTTCCTTCTTGGGGGCTGGGGGGGCTTGTTTTGTTCTCCCCTCCTAGATCATCAAACCAAGAAGATGAAAACTGCAGAGAAGGGCTTTGGATTAGTGGCCTATGCTGGAGATTCATCAGATGAAGAGGAGGAACATGGTGGCCATAAAAACGCAAGTACTTTTTCACAGGGCTGGAGTTTGGGGTACCAGTACCCGTCCTCACAACAGCGAGCAAAACAACAAATGCCATTCTGGATGGCACCATAAAAACTGCAGAAGAGTTTTCATTCATCTGGTTTTTCCCCTCTAGCAATAATGCATGTATATTCCAGAACGAACTTGGCACAGACGTGTTGTTTTTACATTTGCAGAAGCCAATTGGAACCCTTGGAAGGGCTCCATTGTTTTTAAAATCCTTATTTCGTCAGTGTATTTGTCAGTTTTAAAAAGGAGTATTTGGAATAGCATCCTGACAGGGCTAGTCCCTTGTGCAAGGGAGAAGTGCTGTAAAGAGGAACCAGGGAAGCCTCTTGGGCCACGCTTTCTGTTTTTCTGAGATAATTTAAAGGGAAGAGTCAGTGCCACTGACTCCACTCTGCGTTTGCATTTTATGGAGTGCTCCTGCTGTCAGCCCCAGTGAGCTGCTGGTGACTCAGCCTCAGTTTTGGACTTTGACCGGAGGGAAGGAACATCCAGGAGTCGTGAAAAACTTGAGCATCGCATTTTGAAAACTCTTTGTTTTTATTTCAAACATCTCTTGTAACTCGGCTTGGTTTTATTTTGAAATGTGGTTTTACCAATCCCACAAGTTCTCAATCTAGCCACATGTTGGGGTAGGGGGATGCTCAGGTTTTTGGATAGGTCCACCTTGCCCCAGGTGGCCTTGGCACTTGTAGCCTTGGTACTGAACCGTTTCCAGTCACCCCGGAATGCGCTCCCACCCAGGAGGAATTCCTTTTCCCTCATTCTCTGGGTTCCACCAGAGCCAGCACGTTCCACGGTGGTTTCCCAAAGGGCAGCAGTTGGGTCCAGCAGCTCCTGCTTCCTGCGCAGAACCTGGGAATGAGTTTTTGGACTGTTGTTTTTGGACTGTTTTGGCCATGAACTGCACCGGGGGCTGAGTGCAGACAGAACTGTGGCATGGAGCAGTGGCACAGGAACTGCTCCCAGGCACGGGGCAGCTTTTGGGACAGGAGCTGTGGGTTTAAGAAGGGGCTGTGTCGCTGCTGCAGCCCAGACAGCCGGGATGGCTCATCTATACAAACCTCGGCTTTCCGATGTGTTGTAAATAATTAGAACCATACTTTCATTCTAAATAAATGTATAAATATTCTGCTTCCTGCTGCTGCTGTGGGTGAGGTTTGGAGACAGAGCCCCTGATAGGAGGGGCCGGGGGAGCCCCGGGGCCAGGGAGCTGAGGGGAAGTCCCGGGGCTGGTGGAGCCCTCGGGGATGGGAGGGGGTCTGGGGATCCGGAGGGGGGTTCGGGCTGGAGAAGCCCCTCGGGGAAGTCCCGGAGCTGCGGGAGCCGCCGGGCGGGGAGGGGGACCCGGGGCTGGAGGGAGCCCTGAGATGGAGAAGGGGGTCTGGGCTTGTGGGGAAACCCTGGGTGTTGGGGATGGGGGGATGGAGGAGGCAGTCGCAGGCTGAGGGGGGGTCCGAGAGCCGACAGCAGCCCCGAGATCCGGGAGTCGCGGGGCTGAGGGGACGCGGGCCCTGGGGTGCCCGGGCGGGCGCGGGCAGGGCCGTGTCCCCGCCGAGCCGCCGTCGGGCCCCGCCCGCTGCGCGCCCAGGCCGGGGCGGGCCCGGGCGGGCGCTGTGGCGGAGGAGCCGCCGCCATTTCGGTGTCGCTGGGAGCGGGGCCGGGGAAGCGGCGAGGGAGCGGCGATGGATCCCGGAGCCCGCCCGGGCGGCGGCGGCGGCGCCCCGGGGCAGTCCCGAGAGTACAAACTGGTGATGCTGGGCGCGGGCGGCGTCGGCAAGAGCGGTGAGTGCGGGGCTGCGGCCGCCACCCGCCCCGGGACCCTCCGTGCGCCGCGGGGGCAGGGCCGGGGGACTCGGCCCGAGGAGCTCGGCTGGGCAGCGGCTGGGGGGGGAGCCGCGTTCCCTGAGTAAACCCCCGTTTTGGGCCTGGTACCGCCCCTCCCGAGGTATCCCGACCCTCCCGGGGTGCCCTCGCTGGGATGTCCCGGCCCCTCTCAGGATATCACGGCTCCTCCCGAGGTGGCCCGGCCCATCCCGGGGTGTCCCCGCCGCGGTGTCCGGACCCCTCCCGGGATGTCCCGGTCATCGCTTTCCGCCTCCGGCCGGGTCCCTGGGGCTCGTCCCAGCGGAGGACACGGGCGGAGCATCCCTGGGCCGACTGCAGCTCCCGCGCTCGGCCCGGGCCGTGCCCGGGTTTGGTTTTGTGCCGTGGCTGTGGGGTAACGGTGGGATCAGGGGAGCTGTGAGCTGAGCTGCTCACTTGTTCCCTGATTTCTGCTTTCAGCCATGACCATGCAGTTCATCAGTCACCGGTTCCCAGAGGATCATGATCCCACCATTGGTGAGGAAAATCTCTTCTCTTTTCTGTTCGTTCATTCCCTTGGTAGGTCGAGCTGTTACAGCCCGTTGCTTTAAGGTATTCAATTCAAAGATACCTGTAAATCTGGCTGTAGATTGATCTTTGATCACTCATCAGGAAGAGCCTTCCCAGCAGGTCAGGGAGGGATCCTGCCCCTCTGCCCAGCCCTGGGAGGCACCTCTGGAGTGCTGTGTCCAGCTCTGGATCCTCAGCACAGCAGGGACACGGAGCTCCCGGAGGGTGACAAAGATGCTGAAGGGCCTGGAGAGATCCGTGCCCAGCACAGGCTGAGGGAGCCGGGGCTGCTCAGCCTCGAGAGGAGCCCCAGCTGAGAGGGGCCCTCAGCCCTGGCTGTCCCTGGCTGCAGGGAGGGCTCAGGGCAGGGCCCAGGCTCTGCTCCGGGGCCCGGCAGCGGCCCCAGAGCACCGGGCAGGGCCTGAGCCCGGCAATTGCCCTGCACAGGAGGCAGAAGTGCTGCCCTGGGCAGTGCCCAGCCCTGAGCAGAGCCCAGAGCGGCTGTGGAGTCTCCTCCCTGGGAACATCCCAGCCCCATCTGGCCACAATCCTGTGCCCTGTGCTCTGGGATGGCCCTGCAGCTGATCTGCTGCGGTCCCTTCCAACCTGAACCTCTCCGTGTTTCTGTGATTTGAAGATTCCTAAGAGTGGGATGTGAATCCTGAGTTTCAGCTCTTCAATCGTTTTCCAATCCATGCGTTCAGGGCATGCCCTGTCTCTGTTTGTGTGTTGGCAGACAGGGACTGAAACTGCTGCTAAGCCATTTTTAGTTGTCTGTTCACAAAATCCAGGCTCTGTGCTGTGCTCAGCTCTTTGCTGTTCACTTGTCAGGCCCAAATTGTTTTCTGTGTTTGAGAAACTGGGAGGGATGAAAGTGCTCAACAACTCACTCTGGTGCTGTAGAACTTCGGCAGCATCTCTAGGAGAAACCTGAACCAACATTTACCCAGTGGAAGGAAAAGTGGGGGGAAAAAAGCCAAATTCTTGCTGAGAGTGGGTTCTTAAAGTGTGGGAGTGCTGACTGAGAGGCACAAAATATTTGTGTATTTATATATTCATAAGCAGATTGGTTTTATATGGTCTTTATTATAAATATTTACATATGTAATATTTATATCTACATATATAATATTTAACATTTACATATATAATGTTTCATATATTTTATTGAGATATATATTATAATGTCTTCTAAGAAGTCAGCAGTTGTTGGCGACCAGTTCTTCCCTTGAACTACAGATCTTTTCTGGCTTTGAGAAAAACCAGATGATATTCCTCTGTGTTTCCCACCAGGGTGACCAAAATGAATTTCTGGGCTGAAATTCATTTTGGTCACCAGAAATTCATTTTGGTCACCTTGGTGGAAAACACGATTTTTGCACGTGAAATGTTGAATCGCACCAGAACAATTAGAAATTTAACTTAATTTAAACAACGCTCAGACTGAGGTAGTCCAGTGCTCCTGCTGGGGTGGGTGGTTCTAGTGCAGCACTGTCTTGGTGAGCTGGTGGCTGATGAGTGTTGTGCTTGTATCCCAATCTTTCTGATGTCCTGGGAATCCACAGAGGATGCCTATAAAATCCGGATTCGCATCGATGACGAACCTGCCAACCTGGATATTTTGGACACAGCAGGACAGGTGTGTGAGTAATTACAAGTGAATGGAGAGCACGTGAAGCAGCCTGTAATGATCAGGTGTAGAGACAGAAATCCTGCCTCAGAGATGCCTCTCTTATTCCAAACTGGGGGGTTTGAGCTCTCTCACTTCTCATGAGCACCATGCTGATGGTGCCTGACTCGAACTGTGGCACTGCTTTCCCCACTGGTGAAGCAGCAGCATCTGTGAGCTGGTAAATCACGTGTCAGTGGGGTTTCTGTGCCAAGGCAGCCTCGGGGGCCATCCCAAACACACTCATGGCCTGTGGGGCGGCGAGGTCGATGCCCAGGTGTTTGCACAGCCGGGTTTGGATCTCAGGTTGTGTCTCCCATCCTGAGAAAACCAGGAATTCTTTACACTGGTGGAACTAAAACGCCATTGTCTGCTTCTAGGCAGAGTTCACAGCCATGAGGGACCAGTACATGAGGGCTGGCGAGGGCTTCATCATCTGCTACTCCATCACGGACCGGCGCAGCTTCCACGAGGTGCGCGAGTTCAAGCAGCTCATTTACCGCGTGCGCCGCACCGACGACACCCCCGTGGTGCTGGTGGGCAACAAGTCCGACCTCACCCAGCTGCGCCAGGTAAAGGCCACGGGGAGCCCTCCCTCAGGAGCTGTTCCTGTTGGAAAATGTGGTGAAACAGGAGGGTTTTGTCCCTTTCTTTGTTTCTTGTCATGTTGTCTCTCTGACGAGAGCAGTGCTGGTTTCACACGGAATGTGGTGAAAACCGGCTGCCTGTAGCAAGCACAGAAATGAAGTGTTTAAGTTCAGCTGATCCTGGGCTTTGCTTTGTTTGTAATTCCTGATTTGCTGGTAGGTGTGAGGCTGGGCACGAGCTCAGAGCCCCTCTGAGCCCTGGGCTGAGCCCCCAGTGTGGGCAGCAGGAATGGGGGGATTCTGCCCCTGTGCCCCGCTCAGGTGAGCCCCCACCTGCAGAGCTGCCCCAGCCCTGGGGCCCGGCACAGGAAGGACCTGGAGCTGCTGGAGTCAGCCCAGAGGAGGCTCCAGGATGAGCAGAGGGGTGGAGCAGCTCTGCTGGGAGGAAAGGCTGAAGGAACTGGGAGTGTTGAGCCTGGAGAAGAGAAGGCTTTGGGCTGACCTCATTGTGGCCTTCCAGGATCTGAAGGAGCTGCAAGGAACATGGGGAGAGACAATTTCCAAGGGCCTGGAGTGCCAGGACAAGGGGGAATGGTTTCCCACTGCCAGAGGGCAGGAATAGATGGGATATTGGGAACAAATTCCTCCCTATGAGGGTGGGGAGGCCCTGGCACAGGGTGCCCAGAGAATCTCTGTCTGCCCCATCCCTGGAGTGTTCAAAGCCAGGGTGGATGGGGTTTGGAGCAAGAAAGCTTTTAGAAAGGGTTTTCCTGGATCTGGGAAGTAGTGTGACAAACACAACAGCTTCTGGCAGGGAGAAGGAAACTTCCTTAACTCAACAAACTACCAGGACTGAGGCTGCTCGTGTCAGACAGCTTGTAGGTTTAGGTCAAAAAAAGGAATATTCTTTGAAGTTTGTTTTTTGTGAATGTCCAGAGAGTCTCTGGCATTGCCAGAGAAGTGATGAGTGAAAGCAGAACAGGTTTGCAGAGAAGCCTTTGGAGATGGGTGGAAACGACCTGCCCTGGGACTTGGAGTGTCCCTGCAGAGGAACATTGAGCACAACAGGGGATGGCAAAAGAGTAAACTCACGGGGTTTGGCTTCCCTGACCAGGGTGTGCACTTGTTTCCCAGGTGTCCAAAGAGGAAGGCTCTGCTTTGGCACGGGAATTCAACTGCCCCTTCTTTGAGACGTCGGCCGCGTTCCGCTACTACATCGACGACGTGTTCCACGCGCTGGTGCGCGAGATCCGCAGGAAGGAGAAGGAGGCCGTGATGGCCATGGAGAAGAAATCCAAGCCCAAAAGCAGTGTCTGGAAAAGACTCAAGTCTCCCTTTCGGAGGAAGAAGGATTCGGTCACTTGAACAGAAAATTCCTCTGCAAAACAGGACAAAAGCTGTGACCTTTTGTGACCAAAGCAGCTCGGTGACAACACTGACAGGATGTGTGACACCTGAGGGGACTTTGGGAGGGAATGCGTAACTCTGCCAGTTGTTTTTGTTTAGAACCATGTTCCCTTGATCCTGGATATTGACCTTCAGACCCAGTGACAGTTGTACTTTGTTTGTTGTCATTTTTTACTGGACCCAGCACGTGTTGGCCACAGAGGCCGATGGGTTCGTGGCCCTGCACTTCGGAGTGTTTGTTCTTGGTCACAGTGCCCTGGCAGCTGAACTGTGCCAACCATTGCTGGAGTTGCACCCAGCCTCGCTGAACCCATGTTGTTTGCACAAGAGGATTTTGCTGCTCTCCAGATCAACAACCCACAGAGTGAGAGGCTGAACAGGCGTTCACAAAGCGTCATGGCCTTGGAGGTCACTGAGCAGAGCTGGGCTGGACTTCTTGTGCCCTCATGGAATAGATTTCTTTCCAGGAAAATTGACGTGGAATACTGGTGTGCAAGTTCATCCAAGTGATCAGTTTGTCAGCAGTGCTGCAGGTGGGATGTAAACAAGCCAGAATCACAGAATCATTTAAATGGAGATCATCGAGTCCAGCCTGTGACCCAGCACCATCCTGTCACCCAGACCAGAGCATTCAGTGCCACCTCTAGTCCTTTGAACACCTCCAGGGACCGTGACTCCACTGCCTCCTGAGCAGCCCCTTCCAAATTCCCGTCACCCTTTGTCGTGAAGGCAAACTGTGGTTCCTGTGGCAGCTGTGGCTTGGCAGCAGTGCATGGACATGTGGGCTGTTCCTGCTGCAGACAGCACTGAAGGTGCTGCCACAGCCCCTGGAGTGTGATGTGCTGGAGGAGCCACAGCTTGGAGCTCCCTGGCTCGTTAAAAATCCTGGTGGGAACGGGGCACTGGCTGAGTTGGTCAGCTTTGTGTCACCCTAAAGGAGCCAGCGACTTTGGGAAGTGGGAGTCTCTGATAGTCATTCCCAGCTGTTCTGTGGGAACTGTTGCAGAGAAAGTGGCTGATCCTGAGGGTCTGGGCCCAGAACTGACATTCCCTCATCCTGGTGGGGTTCTCCCAGTGCAGTCTGAGCATTGCTGGAGCAGGGGAGGGAAGCACAGGCCCAGCAGCTCCTCCCCTCCCTGATCTCACCTGTGCAGGTAACTGGGGCAGTTTCTGATGCTCACAAAGAGCGATTTGCTTGTGAGGCAGATCCTCCACACCTGGAGGGACTCTGTGCCCTCGAGCTGATTGGTTTTACAGCAGTTTTGGGATCAGGTGCCTGGTGCTCCTGTGGATTTTGCTGTTTAACCATAGGACAAATCACAGCTGGGTAACTCAGATGTGGTTAAAAGCAGTTTTCTCTGAACCAAGTGCCTGGAATCCTTCAGTGGGAGAGTGAAAGAGTTGATTGGACTGAAGTGATCTTCCTGATCTCCACTCAGATCTGTGCTGTCAGTCTGTGCTGCGCGGGACAGGGGCGTCCAAACTGAGAACCCAGGTGTAAAAGGATTAGTAAAGGAAGTGAGGATAAAAAAAAAATATATATATATATGTAAAAAAACTCCTTATTACCTAAGATAGGACTGGAAGTCCTGTGCCTGTTTGTTTTAAGAATATTTTCTTTGTGGAAGATTTAAACAAATGAGAATTGTGGCAGGGGCTACATTTTACATTTGCTCTGTGATGAGCTGGACATTTAAATTGGTTTCCATTTCTCGTCTCCTCCCAGTGCTACGCTGCTCTGGCAGCAATCAGAGAATCGAAAAATTGCTTGGAAAAGGCTGAGGACACTTGAGATTGTTCAGAATTTCAGATTCTTTCCTGTTCCCGTGTGAGCGGCCGCGGGCATCTCTTCAGCGTTCTCATTGTTGGATTAAAAACTGCCTGAAACTCAGATAAAAACACCACCTGGCCAAAAACTGCAGGAAGAGGAGGAGGAATGAGCTCAGAAGTGGCTCTAAAGCATTTTTGGGCTCTGTCAGGTGTTTCAGAGCCGGGGCCTGACGGTGATGATGTATTTTCCAGTGCTTCTCCATCAGCTCTCGGAGTACAGCTGAAGGAGCCTGGCAGAGGTGCTGAACGCTGTACAGGACTGTTTTCACCCCTAAATAACTGAATTCTGTGCCTTACCTGAGTCCTGCAATGCAGTTTAGGTGTTTACTAATGCCTTTGGTGAGCCTGTTGCTTCTAGAACTCGTAGAGCAGAACAGCAGCCAGCACTTTTTCTTTTGTACACAGTGTTATTCAAAGAGTTTTATTTTTTGTCGTGTATAAATTTGTACACAGACTGATTGTTTTATTTGACACAATATATATAATTTTTAATACAAACTCTCTGCTTTGGATGTGTCCGTCTGTGGTGGGGTTGTTCAGCCTGAGAGTGCTGAAGGAGGACAGTTCATTGTGTGCTTGTAAATTTGGGATGTGCTTCCCGTGCTTGAAAAAAAAAGAGTTGGTTCATTGCATTTGAGTGGTGCAAAGGCTAAAAATTCTGTGAGTCTGGTGCTAAATTGTTGAAATATGAACATTTTCCATCCAGTTGTGTTGCTTTTCTCTGCGTGGTGAATTTCCAAGGGCAGGAGGAGCTGCCTGAGGTCACTGTCCAAGGCTTTTGCTGTGGCCTCTCCTGTTGGGTTTGGGAGGGTCACAGAATCCCAAAGTGGTTTGGGTGGGAAGGGACTTAAAAATCCCATCCAGTTCCATGGGCAGGGACACCTCCCACTGTCCCAGGCTGCTCCAAGCCCCAGTGTCCAACCTGGCCTTGGGCACTGCCAGGGATCCAGGGGCAGCCCCAGCTGCTCTGGGCACCCTGTGCCAGGGCCTGCCCACCCTCACAGGGAGGAATTCCTTCCCAGTATCCTCTGGCAGTGTGAATCCATTCCCCTTGTCCTGTGCCTCCAGACCATTTTAAATATTCCATCTCCATGTTTTTTGTCAGCTCCTTCAGGTCCTGGAAGGCCACAATTACATCACTCCTGAGCCTTCTCCAGTGATCTTAGGGGCCTTTTCCAGTGTCTTATGATTGTATAGAATAAACCCCAGAAATACAGAAACAACTCTGAAGCATTCCCAAAGCTCAGGATGGGGAAACACCACCTTGGGATAACTGAGAAGGGATAAAAAGGGAAGAATGACGTGGCCTGAACCTCAGCGTGTGCACAAGCGGGGTGTCCCTGATGTGCATGAACCAGAAAAGCCAATCCCAACCATCTCAAAGTTGATCTTTCTACCTTCTTTGCCTTCAGGTTTTGGTGTGGGTCGTTTTCCTTTCTTTCCTCTCCTGTACTGCAACTGTTCAAGTGCAGACTGGGTTAGAAAAAGTGAAATAATTCTCCTCTGGAGTCCTCACGTGGGTACAGTGTTCGAGTTATTTGGAAATACAGATGTTCTCTGCAAAAAATACCAGAAGTCATTTTAAAAAAGCCGTATCTGCAGATGGGTTGTGGCCAAGACACTGATTCCGGTGGGATTGGATGATCCTCTACAGGCCCTGCTGGACTTTTCCCCCTGGGCTGTGCATCTTCTGTGTAAGGGCTCTTTCCCGTTCAGTCCTTTTCCCCCCACCATTCCCAAACTTCTTTTCCCCACCAGCTCTGCTATTCCTCTGTTACATAAGAAAAAAAGTGACTTGAAAGCATCAGCTCAGGCCTTGAGCTGTGACAGGAGGCAGCACCTTCATCTTCCTGCCTGTCTGGGGTTCCTTGCAGAGACCCAGGTGGGACTGACACATCCCTTGGCACTGTGGGGAGATGTGAGTGCATGGATCTCAGCTTTGTAATTCCTCCTTGGAACAGCATCGTTCTGGGAGGCACTCGGTGCATTTTGCCTTTCTGAGCTGCTGTTTGTTCCCTTCCTTACCAGGAAGGACTTGGGCAACCTTTGACCTGAACTCTGGATTTTTGTGTCTCTGTATTAACATTCTCTTCAGGCCCAAACACCGAGATGAGGAGCTGCCCGTGGAAAGTTGCATTGCTTAAATGTTTGTAAAAATCGAGGTTACGTAAACTGGATATTCCCCAAATAGTTTTGCCTGTTTGTTTTTTTTTGTTTTCAGGGCTCAGATGGGTCCAGCTCTTGTCCTGTCCCAGCTGAAATCAGCGTGTCCTGAGAATGTGGAGACTTGGGCCACACCTTCCCCTTCCCAGCCCACACGTGGTCGGTGTCCCCGAGCCGCCCAAGGACTCTCAGGCTCCTCGTGCTCCGGGTTAATTTGGGAACGCTGCTAATTGGTTTTCCAAGAGCTGGCTGCGGTGATAACGGGATGTCCCCACGTGGCTGCTGAGTCCTTTTGGGATGAGTCATCCCAGGAGCAGATGAATTCATGTTCTGCTCTAAGTGGCACCACAGGGTTTGTGTTGGTGCTGGGGAGAAGCTGGAGGAGTTGAGCAGCACGGCAGCACTAAGGGCTTGCTTTGGGTTTTTCAGGGTTTGGGATTTTGTGGGTGTGTATTTATTGTGTTGGTTTGGGGTTTTGTTTTGCATTTTCTGCCACTAATGCTTTACTTATCTCTCGGTCTGTTTTTCCTTTCCTGTCCTGTTACATTTGGCCCAGTAAATTCTCTCCCTGAGGGTCAGGCACTGGCTGTGGCAGAGCAGTGACCCGGGAGCTCGGACACCCAGGCTCTGTTCCAGCCCAGCAGCTTCAGGTGGTGGTGGCTCTCTGGGGCTGTAGAATCATGGAATCACCGAGGTTGGAAAAGCCCTCCCAGCCCATCGAGTCCACCCTGTGCCCGATGCCCACCCTGTGCCCAGCCCAGAGCTCTGAGTGCCACCTCCAGCCCTTCCTTGGACACCTCCAGGGATGGGCACTCCAAACCTCCCTGGGCAGCTCCTGCCAAGGCCTGAGCACCCTTTCCATGGGGAAATTCCTGCTGATGCCCACCCTGAGCCTGCCCTGGCACCACTTAACGCCATTTCCTCTTGTCCTGTTTTTCCCTGGGAGCAGAGCCCGACCCCCCCGGCTGCCCCCTCCTGTCAGGGACTTGTGCAGAGCCACAGGGTCCCCCCTGAGCCTCCTTTTCCCCAGGCTCCCTGAGCTGCTCCTCACAGGAATCCCTCCCCAGCCCCTGCAGGCTCTGGAGGGTCTTTCTTGGCTTTACTTTTTGGATCCTTTCCAATTCCCGACAACAACGGAGCCTCCGCAGGGGCCCCGCGATCCTCCCGCCGCTCTGGAAAGGCTCGTTCAGAACTCGGATCCAGCTGTTGCATCTCAATGAGGGTGGAATAAGGGAGAGAGGGACCCCCGGGGCAGCCCCAGCCCCGCGCCTTTGGGGCTCCGAAAGGACACGGAGCCTCCGGTGCCTCCCGCTCGCAGGAGATGCCGGCAGGGCCCCAGCCAGCGCTGCCATCGGCAGTGACTCACATCGCCCTGGCAACGCCATCCGCTCCTGCGGGGAATGAGATAAGGCAGGAGCGGAGCTGGAGGAGGAGAGACCCAATTGTGCCAAGCGCCGAGCAAAATCCCGCCGGTGGCAGTGGCAGAGCCGGGGAAGGTGGGAAGAGAGTCGGGGCTGAGCTTCCATGCTCTCCACAAAACCTTTTCTCTGTTCATGGTTTGTCGAACCCATTCTGTTCGCCTTTTTTCCCCCCTTTTTATGATGCAAATCCTTTTGTTTCCGTTCGTCTGAATGGGGTAAGAACCTGAAACCCGTCGGTTTCTAAAGGCGTGTGGTGCTGGATGCAGGAGTCAAGCAGAGAAGGATGAAGAGAGATTCCCTTTCACATTTTGCACAATAAGTAGAAGATAATCAGTGACTGTGCACTTGGGCTGAATAGTTTTAGCCAACTGCTCAATAACTCTGATTATTGCCCTGATAGATCACTGAGAGGTTTGGAACACCCTGATCAGTGACGCTGCAGAGAACGTGGAAATGAAGGGGAAGTATCAGTGTTAAATAAACCTCTGTGTCCTGACTCGCTGGGCATCGAATTTGAATGCCCGCAAGAGTCACAGAATCCCAGCACGGTTTGGGTGGGAAGGGAGCCTAAAGCTCATCCCATCCCACCCCCTGCCACGGGCAGGGACACCTCCCACTGTCCCAGGCTGCTCCAAGCCTCATCCAACCTGACCTTGGGCACTGCCAGGGATCCAGGGGCAGCCACAGCTGCTCTGGGCACCCTGTGCCAGGGCCTGCCCACCCTCCCAGGGAGGAATTCCTTCCCAATATCCCATCTAACCCTCCCCTCTGGCAGTTTGAATCCACTCCCCCTTGCCCTGTCACTCCAGGCCCTTGCAAAGAGTGTCTCTCCATGTTTTTCGTGGGCTCCTTCAGGTCCTGGAAGGCTGCATTTAGGTCACCCTGATTAGCTCAACTCTGAGTGCCGTGGGTCATTCATTACCTGCAGAATCCTGGTGGGTTTGGGTAATTTTGTGTCTTCAGCACCTTCTCTGGCTGCCTCTGGGGAGCGAAACGTTGGAATTAAATCTCCGGAGCAGAACTCTGGCCGAGCTTAATGAACTTGTGTGTTCCAGTCCCTCCCTCCCCAGTGTGACTGGGACAGCCGAGCCTGTCCCTGGCCAGCCTGGGGATGGGACAGTCCCTGTTGCACTTGGATTGGTTTTGTCTTTGTCCCAGAGCAGAGCTGAAGTCAGATTTTAGTGTTAACTCTGGTTGTGTTGGAGGAGGCACACGAGGTGCTCCAAGGTGTGGAAAGCACAAAAGTTGTGACATCCCAGAGCAGCTGGTGCTGCTCCAACCCCTGGGAGTGCCCAAGGCCAGGTTGGATGGGCTTTGGAGCAACCTGGGACAGTGGGAGGTGTCCCAGCCCAGGGCAAGGGGTGGAACTGGATGATTTTTAAGGTCCCTTCCAACCCTAATCACGGGTCTGTGATCCTCGCCTCCCTCTGCCGAGGAACGCCACATCCCTGTTCCAGGATCATCGCCCACCTCTTCGTAAAGCCTGGGCTGAAACCTCCTGGTTCCTCGCGGACGAGACCCGAAGCTCGTTTTGAGACACCTGAAGCACCTCTGGAAGTTGTTCTCTGCCGCACGGGGAGCTCTCAAGGAGAGCAGAGAGCGGCGTTAAGGCTGGAATCTGTTGCTGGGGAAACACAGCCCGGGGCTATTTGGCCTTTTCTAAAGCCGTGGCTTTGTGCCGAGCGATGTTGTTCTGGCTACTGTCGATGGGCAGCTGCAGAAAAACAACCCCAGAAGCCAAATCCCTGCGCTTGAGGAGGGAGCGCTGTGTCCTGCCCAGGGCGGGATGGACAGAAACCTTCCTGGAGAATTCAGTTTCGACCAGGGGTCCACGAACGCTTCCGTCCATTCATCCTTCCTTTGCAACTAAAGGAATCTTAGGGTCATCTGGGCTTAGTCACGCTTTTCACACCAAGGGAGAAGGGAATTTTGCTGTTGCTGTTAATCCTGGTCAGATCTTTGGAGTGGTGTTGGGAAGCACGTTCTGAGGAAAAGCCTGGTTACAAGCCCTGCAGTCAGATTGCTTCTTTTTCTGCCCGTGTAATGTCCTTTTTCCCCACTTAGATTCAACTTAATGAATATCTGTTCATGCCAGATTGTACCAAATTACACCAAATTACAATGCAGTGAGGGTTTGGGATGGGCTAAGGCTTAAGTAAAAGGGTTATCACGGAATCAGGGAATGGTTTGGGTTGGGAGGGACCTTAAAACTCATCCCATCCCACCCCTGCCATGGCAGGGACACCTCCCACTGTCCCAGGCTGCTCCAAGCCCCATCCAGCCTGGCCTTGGGCACTGCCAGGGATCCAGGGGCAGCCACAGCTGCTCTGGGCACCCTGTGCCAGGGCCTGCCCACCCTCACAGGGAAGAATTCCTTCCCAAAATCCAAACTAAATCCCCTCTCTGTCCGTGTGAAGCCATTCCCCTTGTCCTGGCACTCCAGGCCTTTATAAATAGTCTTTCTCCATCTTCCTTGATGGCTCCTTTAGGTGCTGGATGGCCACAACTGGGTCACCCTGAATCCTTCTCTTTTCCAGACTCGCTTTAATTTAATATTTCATTTGCCAGGATTCTGCTGCGTTTCTTTATTCCACTGAGATTTATTCTGTGTGTGCTTCTCCCGTGAATTAAATGCACATTTTCAGCAGAAATGCATATTTATAGAAACAAATCCTCGGAGCGCTCAGTCGCCTTCGTGTTGCCCACGGTCACACACGGCACAGGCAGCACAATTAAAGTGATTTAATTTTTATTTGCACGCTCAATGTGCGTTAACAAATTCAACATACAAGGTAGCATTACAGAATGTAGGTTAGCTTATAGCATTATGCAGTTTCACACAGGTTGAGTTAGATTTTTTGCCTTTTTTCTTTTTTTTTCTTTTTTTTTTTTCCACACAAAGTTGTAACTGTCCAAGTTCATTTTACAATAGAAGACACAAGGTAAAGAATAACCACACCTGGGAGATTTTACAGTGAGTCCGCTGTCACTTACTGTCTATTTTATGTTTTAAAAAATATATATCTGCACATCTTCAGTTTCCTATTATTCCAGAAGAGTGTTGGAGCTACTCCTACCTGCCCGATAGCCTAAGTCTATTTACCCTGAGCATGTTTCCTTGACAAGAAATTCATCTTTCCTTTGCAACTAAAGGAATCCTAAGATCATCTAGGCTTAGTCATGCTTTTCACACCGAAGGGAGAAGGGCATTTTGTTGTTGCTGTTAGTCCTGGTCGGATCTTTGGAGCGGTGTTCAAAGCATGTTCCGAGGAGAAGTCGTGACAGTTGCTTAAACTGCAGCAACGCAATTGCTTAGTGCAAAAACTAGGATTGAAAGAGATCTACAGCAATTTCCAAGGGGGAACTCGTTCTCTGGGCTGTGGCTCTGAGCCACCAAGAGCTCGAGCTGGAAAGCATTTAAGACACTGATAAAATCTACTACAACCTCAGGCAGAAATCCTGGCCATGGGGATGGGTAACAGGGGGAGCAAAATCCACACTTGTGTCTGCTGAGAAATGGAGCTGCAGCCTCAAGGAGCCACTGCCTGGGAGGGAGGGCCAGTGAGTGAGTGGCTGTGAGTGAGAAAAATCAGCTTTCCAAAAATAATGCCTTAGGAAGAGATGCCAAAGTGGTGGCAGCTCACAAAGTGCTGCCTGTTCACACGGAGCTGCTGCTTCCCTGGCGCCTCGTGGGGAGCCGGGGGAGCCTCGCTCAGTTATTCCCATTTCAGGAGAGAGAAGGTGAAAAGGATCATTTTTCCAACAGGGATCTAAAATTCAGCAGTCAAATCCTGTAAGTAGGTAAATGATCTTAATTTTTTAAAAATGATAATCTGTTATTTGCATTCCTATTTGCATCCCACAGGGCTCAGAGCAGAGTGGCTGCCTGGGAGCAGCGAAAGGTTTCCTGAAAACCTGGGGCTGTCCAAGAGCCTCTCTGCAAACCCAGTTCTGCTTCTGTTTTTCCACTGGAGAGCCCAGGAACAATTTTAGTTAAAATTATTTCTGCTCAATTCACCAACACTGGTTACCATGAATTATTTGCTGCCAGTTATCATCCTTATCTGTGCCCTGGCTGGGCTGTAGCCAGAATACCCAAATCCAGTTCTGTGCCAGGATGCTCTGGTTGCGTCCAAAGGCAGCTCCAGGGCCGTGTGAGCACCACCACGTCAGGCAGCTGCTGCCAAACTTTATGAACTTCTGTTCCAAATTCCTTACTCTGCAGGGTTAAAACAGCCTGAGGTGCTCAAGGTCCCTCTGGTCAGGGCCATCTGTCCCCTTGCAGGTGGTTCCCAGACTCAGGAGTCAGTCAGGATTTCAGGATTCCCCCAAGCTGCCTTGAAACTCCAGGTCTGGCCCATTTTTTAGTGCCAGGCTTTGCCCTGGGTTTGCTCCTCTTTTGGGAGCTCTTGGGTGACTGCAGGACCACGTCTGATGCAAATTGACTCCAGCATGGATGAAGGGAAGCTTTGTGATCTTTTCATGCACAAGCTCTGCCTCCAAGGCCTTTCCCTAGCTCAGCTCTGCTTTGCCATTGGACAGAACTCATCAGCCAGGTAGAATTTGGCATTTCATGTTTAAGGGTTTCCTCACCAATCAATGTTTGGGTTTCTTTCATGCACAGACAGGATTAAATACAATGAAACCGAGCAGGATTTCCCCAATTCCTACAGACTGTGAGATCCTGCCTGCGTGACTCCCACGTGGCAAAAGCAACGGGATCAGTTCGTTGGGGTTTGGATTTTAGAGTCAAGCCTTGGAGGCTGTGACCTCACAGCTCCCCAAGTCCATCCCAGCAACAAGGATTTCGGTGCCTGACACAGAATTGTTTCTTCTCTGGAGGCCAGTGCCATTTTCCCTGTATTTTCCTTTTGTGCCAGTGCAGAATTCTAACCCAGCTCTACATGGAAACGCGGTTGGGACTCCCAAACCAGCACAGAACAGAACTGCAAGAACCAATGGGCAGGCAAAACTAACAAGAAACTAGAGGTTAAACAGCAGAATTCAGAAACTTTGGGAGAAGCCTAATAAAGACAGGCCAATCTTGGTGAATACCAGCAAAGACAGCTCGGCACAAACACAACTTCCATAGTGACAGATAATTGTATTAAAACCTGCAACTTGATATTGGCAGTTATACTAATTTCAGTTTGTAGTAGGCATGCAATAGCGTGATTACACTGTTATATATATTCGTGGTACCTTTTTTTTTTTTTCCATTTATTTCTTTATTCCCCATCAATTTTTTAATGCTCCTTAGAATTTTAGTGCCCTGCAAAAAAAAATCACATCACTAAGAGAACCAATCAGCTGCTGCTTCTCAACGAAAGTTTAGTCCTACAGCTAAAACAAGGTTTAAGTCTGTCCTAGGGGTCGGCCTGTGCTCAGTACTCGCTCAGGCTGTGCCACTTGGCCACGGCTTTCCTGGGGCTGTCACACACCTCGCGCCAGTGCTCGGCGCCCGCCGCGCTGCCGCTGTGGGCGCCCAGGATCAGCCTCCCCACCACCTCGTTCTTGGTGGTGCGGTCGAAGTCGATCACCAGGAACTCGATGCTGATGTCGGGCAGGAGATCCACGGGGATGTCGTAGATGAAGGACTCGTTGAAGACGGGGTTCAAAGTGCACTTCTTGACGTGGGTCTTCTTCTTGGCGATGCGCTTGCGCCCGTAGTAAACGTTCACCTTGACGTAGGGGTCTGCTGGGGGAGAGGGAGGAACCAATAACACAGCCCAGGACAGCTCCAGCACAGGGTGTGAGACACGGGCACGGAGTGGGTTGGGCTGGGAGGGACTTAAAAATCCCATCCCACCCCCTGCCGTGGGCAGGGACAGCTCCCACTGTCCCAGGTGGCTCCAACTCGGCCCTGGGCACTGCCAGGGATCCAGGGGCAGCCCCAGCTGCTCTGGGCACCCTGTGCCAGGGTCTCCCCACCCTCACAGGGAACAATTCCTTCCCAATATCCCATCTGGCCCTGCCCTCTGGCAGTTTGAAGCCGTTTTCCCTTGCCCTGCCACTCCAGGCCCTCATAAACAATCCCTCTCCCTGCTGGCTCCTTCCAGCACTGGGAGGCCACAGGAAGGTCACCCCAAATCCCTCTCTTCGCCAGACTGACCACCCCACCCTTGTTCAGGACACAGCCCAGCAAAGGGCCCAGGCAGTTTTGATAATTTGCAGATGGGAAACGCTGCCAGTGGAAGGTGCTGGGAAAGAAGAAAGTTTAAAACAAAGCCTCCCTTTTCCCCCCAGCCTCCCCCGGCCCTCGGGCAGCTGCTCTTTATGCAGACACTGGTGCAGGATTACAATCGAGATACCAGGCACTGAGAGCTTTTTTTTTTTTCTCGTGCCACACAAGTTTTGAAGCTGGAAGGCCCTTGCCCAGCTGGCACTGCCTCTTTTTCACCTTTTTTTTTACCCGGCTGCACTGGGCTTATGCATAATACAAAGATCATATAAAAATAAACAGTGTTAGTCACAAGATTCTGCAGGTAGAACATCACTGAAAAATTTATCCTGGGGCTTTTCTTTTTCTTTTTTTTTTTTAACAAAAGAGTAAAACGTAGGGCCTACAATAATTAATCCTGGTCTTCATTTGTCTGCATTCCCTCTGAGGTGGCCAGGAGAAAGCTGCAAAACCAAGGCTACGTTTGCTCTCAGTCAGTTACTGAATCTCAGGTTGACTCCAACCATTTCCCCATAATCCCGAAGGAAACTTTGCAAAGGGGATTCAGGAGTCTGAGAATCTGTGAAACAGGGAAGCCAGAACAGCTGCTCTTCTCCTCTCTTCAAACAGCACAAGAACAAACCCAGCAAAAACAACAGAAATGGAAAAACCAAAACACCGAGCCAGAATTGTCTCGAATTCCTCCTCTCCATTCTGAGCCTGCCACTGCTCCTCATCACGCTTGTCCCCCTCCTCTCCCAGGGGCAGGGCCTGACAAAGCCATGGAACAGCTGCTCAGGACCTCAAATCACAAAATCATGGAATGATTGAGGTTGGAAAAGCCCTCCAGGATCATCGAGTCCACCCTGTGCCCGATGCCCACCCTGTGCCCAGCCCAGAGCTCTGAGTGCCACCTCCAGCCCTTCCTTGGACACCTCCAGGCATGGGCACTCCAAACCTCCCTGGGCAGCTCCTGCCAAGGCCTGAGCACCCTTTCCATGGGGAAATTCCTGCTGCTGTCCACCCTGAGCCTCCCCTGGCACCACTTAACGCCATTTCCTCTTGTCCTGTTTTTCCCTGGGAGCAGAGCCCGACCCCCCCGGCTGCCCCCTCCTGTCAGGGACTTGTGCAGAGCCACAGGGTCCCCCCTGAGCCTCCTTTGCTCCAGGCTGAGCCCCTTTCCAGCTCCCTCAGGAATTCTCCAGCCCCTTCCCAGCTCCACTCCCATCTCTGGACACGCTCTGACCCCAGATTTGAGGTCTCTCATCGGTGCCCAGCAAAGGGAACGGTCACTGCCCTGCTCCTGTGCCCACCCTGGGGCTGGTCCAGCCCAGGTGCCATCGGCTTCTCGCCCACCTGGGCACACCTGGGCACACCTGGGCACACCTGGGCTCATGTCCAGCCCCAGCCACCCAGGGCCATTCCCAGTTTTCCTCACACCTTTGGCCTCGGCCTGTGGATCCCATGGATCCCATGGATCCAGGCTGTTCTGGATCCAGCACGGAAAGCTGCTGCCTCCACCAACCCCTGCCTGAACAAACCAACCGGGGCTCCCAGCAGGAAGGATTTGGGCTGCTTTGCACAACCACCTGCAGGTGAGTGACGGAGCACTCGGAGCGATCCATCACCCTCAGGAAGAGTCTGAGGAAAAATGTGCAAACAGCCAAAACCTTCAGCTGAAACAAGGGAAAAGCCCTGCAAGTGGACTTGGGGATTTATTTTTTCCCCACATGTGCAGAGCTGGAGAAAATAGCTTCTACCTGAGAGGCCGGTGATGTCCATCTTTGGCAAATGCCTGGCTTTCAGCACCACCACGGTCATTCTCTGTGCCACGGGCTGGTAGGACAGGGACACCTGCAGCTCCCCTCTGCTGATGCACTTCTGTCAGGGTGAAACGCAGAGAGCTCGTCAGGACAAGGTGGTCTCAGAGCCAGGGATGATTTCTGGAGTTCGCCAGAATTCCCTTTCCTTGTGCTAAATGCCTTAAAGAGTGGGAAAATGAGCCACAGACCACTCTTGGTGCCTCAGGTGCAGAAGGGAAACCACCCCGTGCTCCCCCCAGAGCTGTGAGTGCCCCCACAGCCTGGAATTCTGCATTTCCAGCAGGGCAAACCTGGTGGGACCTTCTGAGGGAGGAGTGGCCACGGCTGGCTTTGGGCATCTGTGACTAAAGGGCTCTGAGGGGTTTGGGAGCTCAAATGCCACTGATTTTTGGTGGAGCCTCAGTAGCTGAGCTCCTCAGGCTCTTCAGGAGTGTCCTGGCAGTCTCACCATCAGTTCAGCCTGTAAAGCTACAGGATGAAGATGAAAAGAAGATAAAACCAGAGCTGGTTTTATCTCAGGTCTCAGTTAAACCTGCTGTGCATCCTTCCAAAGAGTAACATTACGTTAGCATAACATTAAGATAATTAGTTTTGGTTTCCAGATGGTGTGTGCTCACTTCCACTGAGCTGGCACTGACTGAGATGGAGTTGATTTGCTGTCAAGGTGAACAGCACCAGCCAGGGGTGGGAACTCGTGGGGTGTCAGTCACAGAGCTGCTGAAACTTTGGGCTCTCTCCCAGAATTCCAGACCTCCTCCTGCCCCGTCAGGAGCTGGGACCTGGCAGAGCAAAGGGTCAGCGAGGCCCCAAGGAAGGGATTTTTCTCCTTTCAGAACACTGAGGCACAACAGCAAATGCCCCATTCCGTGCTCTGAGGTGAAGTTCTGTCAGTCCTCCTGCTCAGCTGAGCGGGGAAAGTGCAGAGTGGGAACTTAAACATGGAAAATGTTCATTTTAATGTCATTCTTTTGATTTGAGTGGTTTCTGTGTGTTTACCACAAGTTTTTCAAATGCCTGGAATCACAGGATGATAACTATCCTGATTTGGGACTCACGAGGACCATGGAAGTCCAGCTGCTGGGAACTTACTGCTCCTGCAAAATTCTGGGAGGAGAATAAATATTTGAGCAAGTTCCTGGCCCTGGAAGGGAAATGTTTGGAACTTTGGCTCCTTGGATACACAAGAATGCAACAGCCAGAGAGAGATTTTTTATGGAGTGAGGACGTTATTAAGAGTTTTGGGGTTCTTCTGGTCTTAAGGTGTCCCTCCCCATGGCATGGGGTTGGAATGAGATGATATTTAAGGTCCCTTCCAACCCAAGTCCTTCTGGGATTCTGGGATTCTGCTTCAAAGTAATTTGCAGTCTGTGATTGTCAGTTAGAAACTTTTGGGAATGTTCACTAGGATGGGATGTGGGATGCAGGCCTGGCCTGGGTCACTGGGTCATTACTGGGTGTTAAATGCAATTCTGCATCCCAGATTTTGAAGCCTCCAGACAAACTTTGTTTGGTTGTGATGCTGTGGAACGATGCAGATTTTCAAGGTAAATCAATTTTTGATTACTAATAAATGGCAAATAATTGGCATCCTTGATTAAAATTATTTATATTCAAATCTATTTTCCCCTCTATTTTTAATCTATTTCTTCTAAGAGATCCAGTCAATGCACTGAAAAAAAAATATTAAAGACCCTGAACCAGCCACTTGTTTTATCCTAAAAAGCATCCCAAGAACTGAAGAGCAGCCAAGTAATTACCAGAACTCTTGGTTTGTTGGGGTCATTGACACAGAATCTCCTTTAAATAATAATAATAACAATAATAACAACAACAATAATAATAATAATCAAGCTGAACACCCCATAAAGTAGAAACATTTCAAGTTAAACTGTGCCACTCTAGGACACAAGGAAGGATTTTATAGAGCCCAGCAATGATTTCCCAGATGTTACATCAATAAGTGAGCCCAAATGCCTTTTGCTATTGAACCTGGGAGATGGGCAGCAGAAATCAACTGAGCAAGAGGATTAAAATCTTAAGTACCTCCTCCTCTCCCTCCTCCTCCTCCCTGAGCACACAAACATCTGCTCCAGAGTGCTCATCCTTCTGTCTACCGCACCAGGCACCGAGAGTGGGATTCATTTCGCTGGGATTCATGTCACCCAAATTTCAGATGTCTGCCTTTTGTTCCCAATCCAGCCCATCTCAGGTGGGTTCCTGGGCGCTGATTTCTGCTCCAGGACAAGGGGAATCCCATCAGGCTGCACTGGCACAATTTTACAGCAACAATTCAGATGTAAATAATTCCAAGCAGAGGGGTCTAAACTGGTCAGATCAGACAAATCTCCCTCTCTAAGTGAGGTTTGCACATCTAAGTGATGTTACCACATCAGCTTTTATTTGGAGATGGGAATTTGCCTTTTTTCTTGACACCATCCATCATAACATTCCTCATTCCTGTGCCTCAGGGGTGACAAAACCTTACCCACCTGCCATCACCACACAGCAGAGAAGTGCCCAGCTAAAACCACAGCCACATCATACCAAAACCATGCACCTGGGGAGAGCCAGGCCTCGTGGCTGAGGAATTGCATTATTCCTGGTGGTTAAACCACAGATCCAAAGACCTGGGATCAAACACAGGGCAAAGAGCCTCATAACTTACTTGTATGTTCCTTTTGAGGATCTCCCTGGTCAGCTGGACCTTCCCGGTGCTCGGATCCACCCCTGCAAGGGGCACCATCACCTCCCCAATCACATCATCCCGGGAGAAGCGGTCAAAGCTCAGCACGAGGAAGTGCAGCACCAGGTCCTGGAGCTGGCTGTAGGGGATCCCGTAGAAGGTGAAGGTCTCGTCGAAGACCGGCTCCAGGGTCTTGCGGAGCACGCGAGTCTTGACACGGTGCCTCTTGTCGGGCAGAATGGTCATCTTGATGTAGGGGTCGGAGCTCTGGGTGTGCTCGTCCATCACGGGCAGCCCGTGCGCCTCCTGGATGGTGACCACCAGCGCCTTTTTGGGGAAGTTGTAGTCCACTGAGAAAGTCAGGTCTCCCAGCATGACGTCGTCGCCCGGGGAAGAGGGGGAGGAGGTTTTGCTCCCTCCCGGGGTGAGGCTTTGATCTGGGCTGAGTTCGTCTCCATAATCTACTTTGATGGGGAGCTGGTCGACGCGGGGAGCTGCGCCGGGCGCGTCCGGAGCCTTGTCGGAGCCCATCAGCCCAGACTCAGCAGCATCCACCAGGAGGTTCCCCCTGCCCGCCTCCTTGGCCGTGCCGTTCTTGTCTCTCCGGATCCGGTTGATTTTCTTCCTGTTGCTCAAGGTCTCCGGGTAGATGCTGATGCCTTTCAGCATGTGAATGAATTTGTACGGGGGGGTTTTGTGCTTCTTTTCTGCTTGCTGGTGACAGCATGTCCACACAAAGACTGTGACTGAGACAGAAACCACCAGGACGGTGGCTCCAATGAGTCCTGCCACCACGGGAGACACATCTGTGGGGAGACAAGGCAGTGAGGCCCCAGGTGTGCAGATCTACACAGTCCTGTCGCGCTCTTAATCCTGGGATCTGCCTATCAAAGCTTCCCCAGACACCACTTCTGTTTCTAAATTTATTTCTCACACTCCTAAGGCGTGCCTGACCTGTGTTCCATGTGCTAAGGATCTCAAACTGTTGATTACCTTATCTTGCCAAAGCCAGCTCCTGCATCACCAGCATCTCCATAGGAACGCGGGCTCTTGATGTGCAGGAAGCATTTTCTTTTATTTTTTTAATGCCCCTTTCAGAAATGTTACACAATTCTATTTCCACAACGGGGAGGGGGCAATAAATACGGCCACAATGCTGGATCTGAGAGATCCTTTATTAACAATTTTTAAAACACCACTTTGCCCTGAAATGGTTGTTTTGCCCTGGCCCTTGTGGCCGAGGCCAAGGGCAAACGTGAAATCTCCCACGGAAATCCAGTGCCCAAACCGCCAGACAGAAAATCCTGGGCTTGGATTTAGGGATTATCTGATATTTTCTAGATTTTATGCCAACTGTGTTAATCAGTAATGGCAAGGCAGAATAAAAAAAATAAATACCACGTTCATTTTGATCTGGTTATTTGCTAATGGATGACTTTGGAGAAGTTTTGCCAAGGCACAGAATGAAGCCAGTGGTGCTGAGCTCCCCAGGACTCTGCACTGACATCCTCCAGCAATTCCAAGAGGACTGAAAGGCTGGGGTGGGTGGAGGATGGAGAGCAGATGGAAGAGAAGGAGATGTGAAAAGAGCCGGGGTTGTTGAATGTTAAAAGGGGAGGAAAAGGAGGGGATTTTTTGCTGTCTTCAGTTTCTTGGTGGGGGGTTTTAGGAAAGGTGGAGTCAGGCTCTCCATGTAACTTATTTTTGTATTCCTGATTTTAGAGTCATTTTCTTTTATCTTTGGGAAGCCAGCAAACAAAAGAAAAGGTCCTCTAACCCCATATCTCTTTCTTTTACAAATTGTACAAACCACTCCTTTACCAAAAACCATTATCATGGCAATCGTGGCAGTACCCAAGTGAGACAGCTGCTTAAAAAAAGGCAAACCTGTCTCATTTTCCTCTTCATTCTGTACCACAAACAGGAGGAAACAATCTTCTAACCTCATCCTTGAAGCTATAGAGAGCACCATGAGTTTGGATTTTCTCTGTTCTTCCCACATCACTGTTTCCTGAGGTTAACAGGCTGTAAACTGAGCACCTGACAGACTCAGGGAAAATTATTCTGCCTTCTCCCAAAACTGGAAAAACCACTTTTGGTTAGATAGAAGCCTTTCTGACCTGCAGCTGGAATCTTTGTCAGTGGTGATTGATTCCACAAAGAAACCTGTCCCAGGTTTCGCTGCAGAGCCTGGGATTGAATTAACTAAAGCAAGAAGAGTTCATAATGTTGACGAAACACTGCCCCAAAACCCCAACTTCAGTTTGTTATTTAATGTTCCCTCTTTGATATAAGGCAAATGGTCTTTAACAACTCATTTGGAGACAGCTTAAAAAGCTTTGGTGGATACGTAAGAAAAATGCTGAAACTCCATTCTTATTCTTATTCTTATTCTTATTCTTATTCTTATTTCCTTATTCTTATTCTTGCTTCTCAGTGTGTGGTTTTTTGATTCTGTTGTGTCCTCACAGAATCAGCTCTTGTACCTTCATTTCCTGCACCTCTGATGGGACAATTCCAGCAGCAGCACCCGACAGTCACACCAGAAAGCACCAAATAAATATTTTCTCCCACTGAATTGTCGCAACTCTAAATATTATTTCAGCTCTAAATATTATTTCAAGTCTTACATTTGGCTCCTGTGACATTCTGTGGCAAAGAGCTCCTCAGCCTCATGACGTGGCTTGAGGTTTGCTGTGTCCCACCTCATCTCACCCAGTGCCTGTTCGTGCCTCAGGATCTTGCTCACAACCCCCCTTGTCCTGGCTGAAGGCTCCCGTTTATGTAATCATTCCATACATCCTTTAGTCCTGTCTCCATAATTCCCTGCACTTGAAAACTACGCTGACCTAAAGCTGCCTAAACCCAATTCCAGTGAAGCTTTTGCAGCTTTCAGAGCACTCCCCACACCCAGGGTCCATCTGAAATGGCAGCACAGCCTGACACCTCCCTCCAACAGAGCAGAACTTTGCTTTTTTATCCAAACTTTGTGGAAGACGCCTTTGTTCCGACGTGACGCTACGATTTGACCGCAACAAAATCAAAAATCACCAAAAGCCTCCTTTGAAACCCGATGTTTGCTAAGGATACCCCAATGGTGGCCAATGGTTAAATGGTGACAGCACATGGCTCTCGGATCCCAGGAAACACAAGGTAACAGGGGAGTGGGGCCGTTCTCCATGAGATAAATGCTGTCGGATGGAGGAATATCCCTGAGTACTTCGGGATTCAGAGCAAACGCAGCGCCCGTGCAGTGCCCACGGGGCCGGAGGGTGGGAGGGGAAGGTCAGCGGCTGCTGCAGGACAGGCGGAGGCAGCGCTTTGGATGCTCAGCGCTGGAGGAAGCCCCGGCGCTGCGGCCCCCGCCCTCCTCACGCCGAGGCTGCACGAAAAAACATCCCAAACCCGAGCGATTCTCGACCCAACACCCCCGGGCCGGGCCCCGCACGGGCCGGGCCCTTCGCTCCCCCCGGGGGCTGAGCGGGGCTTGGAGCTTCTCCATCGCCCCCGCGGCGCTCCCGGCACCGGCTCCCGACTCCGCCCGGGCCCCGCCAGCGCTCGGCCGGGCCGGTTCCCCGCCCGCCCCGCCCCGCCCCGGCCCCGCCGCCGCCGCCCGCAGCATCCCCCGGTGCCCCGGGCAGGCCCCGCCTTGTGCCGCCGGTGCCGGTGCCGCAGCCGCCCCGGGGAGCGCGAACAAAGGCCGGGGCGCGGCGCGGCCCGGCACAGACATCACGTCATCGGCCCGGGCTGCACCTGCCACCGGCCCCCGCTCCGCCAGCGACCGCCGGCAGCGGCCCCGCTCCCGGGGCCGAGCGCTGGCACCGCCCCAGCAGCGGGCGGCGAGCGGCGGCCGCGGGGGGAGCAGCTTCGCCCGCCGGCGGGGGCGGAGGGGCCGCGGGATGCTGAGGGAGCGGGGCATGCTGAGGGGCCGGTACCGGGGGATGCTGAGGGGCCGGGGCCGCGGCCGTCGGGTGCGGGGAGCCCGGGACCGGCGCTGCCCGTCCCCGCGCGGTGAGAGGGGGGCCGAAGGCGCAGGGCACGGCCCGGCCCCGGAGGCGCCTCTCGGGGCCCCGCCGGGGCGGAGGGGCCGCAGCCGGGGCCGCCGCGGCCCGGCCCCACTCACCGAAGCCGGGGTGGACACTGGTGATCTCGGCCATGGCCCCGCCGAGGCCGGGGCCGCGGGGGTGCGGGGCCCGGTGCGGAGGATGCTCTCGCGGCCGGGATGCAGGAGCTGCCGACTGGTCCCGCTGCGGCGCTCGCCCCGCCCGGCCCCGCCCCGCCCGCGGCGGCCCCGCCCGGCGGTGACTCGGCAACTGTCGGGGCTCTGGGCACGGAGCCGCGGGGCGTGTGCCCGCTGTGCCTGAACCCCCCCCGCCCCCCCTTTCCACAGGGAAGCGACGGCACCGGCACCGCGGGCGGCAGCACCGGGCGGACCCGCCCTGCCCCACGGGGAGACCCCCGACGGCAGAGGCGGGCGGGGGGCTTGCACCGGGCACCGGGCGCGGCGCCGCCGGGGTATGTGTGCGTGTCTGCGTGTGTGTGAGGGGTTGGACCGGGCACCGGCGGCGTCGCCCAGCGAAGATGGCGGTACCCGCGCTCGGTGCCCCCCCCCGGCCCCGCGTCACCGGAGCCCCGTCGGGGACTGGCCCCGGCCGCGCATGCGCGGGGCGAGCCCCGGCTGCTTCCGCTTCCTGCGCGGCGAGCGGGACCGGGCGGCCCGAGCGGGGCCCGGCAGCAGCCCCGGAGCGGCCCCGCAGCCGTGATGGCGCTGGCGCTGAAGATGCTGCCCTGCAAGAAGCGCAGAGCGGCGGCGGCGGCGGGGCCGTCGAGCCCGAGGGAGCGCGGGGAGGACGCGGAGCTGCCCGGAGGCTCTGCCGCGACGGGAGCTGCCGATGGCGGCGGCTGCGCCAGGCCCGCGGGGAGGGGGGCCGGGGAGGCCTCGCCGAAGGGCGGGAGGAAACCCCCTGCGAGACCGGCCCCGAGCTCCGGGCAGGAGCTCCCCGCGGGCCCCGGCAGCCCGGCGGCGGCGGCGGAAGGTACCGGGAGGGGCGGCGGCTTTGGGCCTTGGGATTTGGTGGTGTTTATTTTGTTTTGGAGATTTTTTTTTTTTCCCCCCCCTAGGAAGTGTTATAGATTAGAATGAAAACGAGGTCTTTCACGATGTTTTCCCATCCCTGAAAGTGCCCAAGGCCAGGTCGGACGGGGTTTGGAGCATCCTGGGATGGTTGGAGGTGTCCCTGCCCGTGGCAGGGGTGGCACTGGATGGGCTTTAAGGTCTCTCCCCACCCAAACCATTCTATGGTTGTACGGGAAAGGGACAGTCCGTCCTTGTTTCTTAGTCCCCGTGAGGCCAGAGATGAGGGGGTTGGAGCTTCTCTCTCACAAGTAAAGGCTGAGGGAGCCGGGGCTGCTCAGCCTCGAGAGGAGCCCCAGCTGAGAGGGGCCCTCAGCCCTGGCTGTCCCTGGCTGCAGGGAGGGCTCAGGGCAGGGCCCGGGCTCTGCTCCGGGGCCCGGCAGCGGCCCCAGAGCACCGGGCAGGGCCTGAGCCCGGCAATTGCCCTGCACAGGAGGCAGAAGTGCTGCCCTGGGCAGGGCCCAGCCCTGAGCAGAGCCCAGAGCGGCTGTGGAGTCTCCCTGGGGACATCCCAGCCCCATCTGGCCACAAACCTGTGCCCTGTGCTCTGGGATGGCCCTGCCTGCGCAGGGAGGTGGCACCAGATGTGACCCTCTGCGGCCCTTCAGACTTGATGGATTCTGTGCTTCTCAGTGAGAATTGTTGTCTCTGGTTCTCATGTTGCCGTGATGAGCTCCCTGATTTGACTGCAAGCTGAGTTTGTGTCAAGGAAGGAGGTGGAACGGGACAGTTCCCAGTTGTTTTCTGGGCTGTGGAACGTGTGGGCCTGCACAGAACAGGAGGGGAAGGGTTTGAAGGGTTTGCAGCCACCCCTGCAGCCAGGTGGGTTCACAGGCCCGTGGTGGCTGTGGAAATGCATCCCGAGGGTGCAGCCAACTGTGCTGTTCCAGCTGGGAATAACCCCCTGGCTGTGCCTGCCCCTCCTGTGGCAGTTGCATTTGTACAACAGGGACTAGAACCATGTTCTGAACAAATCACCAAGTTCTGGCAGTTGGCTCATGTGGCAGGGGAGGGTTTGAGCGTGGCTGTGCACAGCTGATAGTGAGGGAGTGAGGCTGACATGGCTGGAATGGGATCTCTCTGCCTGGGTCTGTGTCCAGCAGGATGGAGCTGCTGCTACTCCGTGCAGCTGCATCACATCCGTGGCTGAGTTAGACTTGTGCAGTTGTGCAGGAATGGGTCATGACACACTTTTGTGTCTTGGCTTTGTTCTGGGTATCGCTGTGGTGCATCTGACTGCAGCTGGGTGTTCTGTTTGCAGGGAAAATCCCTAAGCTGTACACAGAGGTGGAAGTGAGTTCTCAGCGGGATCCACATCCAAGTGAAAACCCTGGTGCAGTGCCAGAGGCTCCAGGGAGAAGCTCTCTGCAGGTGGCTGCCAGAAATCCCACCACGATGAAGCCACCGAAGAACGCCAGAGCTGGTGAGTGGTCCCAGCAGAGTGATGAGGAATATTTGGATTTGGGGCCGTTTATTCCGTTGGATAAATGGTGTGACTGATACAGCAAACTCTGGATTGTGAACACGGTGGGGGCAGTGTAAGTGCAATGTATTTTTAGGTTTCAATCTTATGCTCTGTAGTTCAGTGTCTCAGCAAAGTACAGGTGTCCCAGTGGGACTTGCTGGAGTTGATCTCTGCAATTTTTGGCTGCTAAAAGTCACTGCTTTGCTTCAAATAAAAAAGATGATTCTTTTCTTTCTCTGAGTCAGCAAAGCAGGAGAACACTTTTTAAGTCCTGTTCTTGCTGTGTGGTACCTGGATTTTTGCAATGTTGTTGAAGGTGTAAAAAGGCAGCTGAGGCCATTCCATAAATCAGGAGGAGGTGGCAGCTGCAGGACCTTCACCTGCTCGAGTGACTCAGTCAGGTCCTGCAGAACTGAATCCATCATTCAAAAGACTTTCTAGTTCTCGTGGCTGTTTCTGTTTGGGTGGTCTCCCATCAGCTGATGGAGGTTTTGCTGTGTCAGTAGCTGCAGAGCTCTAGCTTGTGTTTGTTTTTAAACTCATCCTCTCACAATGCGCTGGATGTGACAGAGCCGAAGTTTTGGATTCCATTTCTGCTGATTTTCAGAGGAGCAGGACGGGGAGGATGTCGAGAGGAGGAAGAGGAGGAGGAAGGCAACCAAACGGAAGAGAGAAGGGAAAAGCCAGGAAGAAGAGGGCTCTTTGTCCTGTGATATCAAACTGGACGAGTCCCTGGATCGCACCCTGGAAGATGGAGCCAAACAGCACAACCTGACCGTGGTCAACGTGAGAAACATCCTGCACGTGAGTGGGGGGGGCTGGGCTCCAGGCCTGGCTCCTGGGGAACGATGGTGGCTCTGGGATTCCTGATTCTTGCTCAGCACCCACATCCTGATCTCTTCTAATAAATCTATAAAGAGGGAATCACGTGAATAAATCTGTAGAGATGGGATCCGTGGTGTCTGTGCCACTCACCTGGGCCCTGCTTTGCCAGTAGGTGTTGATCCCAAGTTCCCTGTGTTTACAGTGGCACCTGGGCCTGTTTTGCTTTTCTGAAGCAGCAGCAGGAATAACTGAACTGAAATCATCCTTCTGGGCCCACATGAGCAGGCGTAGGCTGTGAACTCTGTTTCTTGTTTTGAATGAGCTGTTTCATCATAAAATTCTGCTGGAATTCTAGTGGTGCTGACAGAAATGCATCACTTTTAGTTACTGTCCATCACACAGCTCTCAGTTAGAAAGGAGCTGCCAGAAGAATATTTGTGCTGTCACAGCTTTGGAGTCAATCTCTTAACTCTGCACCTCTTTTGGGTCTGGATTTCAGTTCATCCCAAAGCATGATCTGGAGAGCAATAGTATTTATTTTCCCACAGAGTCAAAAATCATACATTTTGTTTTCCCTGCAGCCAGAGTTGTCCAAATCCAGGTGATCTCATATATTTTCCCTTCTTGCCATCCCTGTGGCAAACAACGTGGGGGCTGCCACGCTTCTTCCAGGCAGATTCACCCGTGGATTCTGTGCAAGTGCCCTGAATTAATGCCTTTCTCTGTCATGTGCAGCTGTGGGAGGGCTGGAGGTTCCTCACAGTCACCTGCCTTCCCGGGAGCCTTATGGAGGCCTTCAGAAAATGCAGGCTGGGATATTGTGTCTCTCCTGCCTTCCCCTATTTCTCCTAAATATGTGCAGCGTTTGCTGGAATGATGTAGCACAGTGTTTTGAAGACTGTGTATTATTCCACACTTTCTCCAGGGATTTACACCCTTGTTTTGGGAGCCTGTGAGTGCTTAAAGATTGAAGTTTAATCAAGATTGAGGTTTTCTGTTGCAGCTTCCCAGCAGCATTTCTCCTGTGACTGGGATCAGCACATTTTACTGATTACGTGACATGACTGATTACTGATATCAGGGAAACTGCTGTGGGCTTTTGTTTTGACTGTTTTCTTTTCTCTCTGCTGGGAATTTATTCTGGGGAGCGTTCACAGAGAACGTAGTGCAAACGTTTTATTCACTGCTGTGCTACTTTAAATGTTACTGTCTGATCTCTGAGCAATCATTTTTACTGCAGTGTCATTACAAAGCATCTTGTACACTGAGTATTCCTCCATCCTGTTTCCAGGTCGTTTATTCTAACACTTGTTACCTTGTCTGTTTCTCTTTAATAAACATCCTGGGTTTGTGTGTTCCTTTAGGAAGTGATCACAAATGAACACGTGGTAGCCATGATGAAAGCAGCCATCAGTGAGACAGAAGATATTCCTTTGTTTGTGAGTAAAAAGCTTGCTCAGTTGGTTTTATCAGTTGTTCTGAATGCTCAAGGCCTTCCCCACTCTGCCTGCCTGGGCCATCATGGGATGTGGGGAGAAGAGGTAGAATAAATAGGTAATTTACCTATTGGAATAATTAGGTTTCATTATCAGATTTGCCACCTGGATGAAGTGAGTAGTGTCTCAGTGTAAACGATGAAACAGAAGTATGAGGAGTTATTTTGGAGGTCACTATGGTGAAAGGGAATGAATTTAAAGGTAGTGAATTTAAAGGCAATGAATTAAAAAAAAAAAGAGAAAAGTTTCATAGTAAAGAGTTGCTGGGGAAAAGTCTGTAGGTAAGGAAATTACTGAATTCATTGCTGTTGTCTTGTTTTAAACTCTCAGGAGCCCAAAATGACTCGTTCCAAACTGAAGGAAGTTGTGGAGAAAGGAGGGGTAAGTAAACCATCTGCTCTTCCCTGTTGCACCTTCCCCTGCCCAAGGGGCAGCTCCAACTTCCGCTCATTGTGACAGTGACAGGAGCCAGGGAACGGCTGGAGCTGGGCCAGGGGAGGTTTAGGTTGGAGATCAGGGAAAGGTTCTTCCCCCAGAGGGTGCTGGGCACTGCCCAGGCTCCCCAGGGAATGGGCACGGCCCCGAGGCTGCCAGAGCTCCAGGAGCGTTTGAACAATGCTCTCAGGGATGCCCAGGGTGGGGTTGTTGGGGTGTCTGTGCAGGGCCTGGGGTTGGACTCTGATCCCTGTGGGTCCCTTCCAGCTCAGCCTATCCTGTTATTCTGAGTGGTTTTGGTTGTGTGACCCAAAGAGAAATGTAAAGCTTTTGTGTGGTTGAGTCTTGAAATGAAAGAAATCTGTTAAGACAGTGTTAAAAAAAAAAGGATCCATTTGAGCTGAGCAGCACAGGGCCAGGTCAGGGCTGGGAAGGGCAGAAGGGCAGTGAACTCCCAGTGTCCATTGTCCTGAAGTTGCTTCCTGGAGATCCCATGGGAGGTTTGAAAGCTTTGTTTGAGCTCTGTTGTTGCTTGGCCACTGTGGAGATCAGGGTCACAAGCTCAGGTGCTCCTTAGGTTGATGGGATTCACCCCGCCTGCGTGACACAGCCCAAGTGTTTTTGCTGTCCCTAGGTGATTCCAACATGGAATATTTCCCCAATTAAGAAGGCACACGAGATGAAGGTAAGTGAACTGCTGCTGGGAAAGGAGAGACCATACTGGAGGCTTCCTGCTGAGGCAGAGATCTTTTGGAGGGCTGAAGCAGACTCGTGTACTAAAACCATCTCTGAGCTGGTGTCTGCTCGTGCAGTGTTTCCATCATATCATACTAAATCATTTGTGCCTGTTCTTGCACCTTTTCAAACCACCTTTGCCAATCTTTCAGTAATTTATTTCTTTGGTTCCTTCAGGATTTCCTTTCTGAGCTTCAGGGTGTTTCCTCAGTTAGAAATGTTTCCTCTGGCTGTGCACCCTTGGAGTGCAGCTCTTCCTCCTCCTGTTAACTGTGGTCACCCTCTTTCTCTTGTGTGCAGCCACCTCAGTTTGTGGACATTCCCCTGGAGGAAGATGATTCCTCTGATGAAGAATACCAGCCTGATGATGAAGATGAGGATGAGACTGCAGAAGAGGTAAATGCAGCTTGTGCAAAGGTCTGTGTGCTCAGCACAGAACTCTCTGTGTCTGAGGCAGGAGAACGCTCTCTCCTTTAACACATGGACACTTGTAAGTCATCCTGGACCTTCCAGTAATCATTCTTCAATGCTCTACTATTCATTTGGCTAAAAGAGAGGCTTTGAAATATTATTTGGAGCAGTTATTGATTGTGGCACGATGGTTTGAGGGCGTTGTGCATCTCTTGCCCTGCAGAGCTTGCTGGAGAGCGACGTGGAGAGCACGGCTTCTTCTCCTCGTGGAGCCAAGAGGTCCAGGACAAGGCGCTCCTCTGATGAGGAGGGAGGGACACTCTGTGAGGTAAAGCTGGAGGACACAGTCACTGTTCCTAATTTATTAATCCAAACCCAAAAAACCAGATCAATTCCTAAAGCTGTGGGACATTCCAGGTGCCGGGTGGCTTTAGGGTCCCACTGCCACGTTCCTTGCAGGAGGGGCTGAGTCTAAAATAAAGCTCTGGGAATGGAAACAGTTGTCAGGTCCTCAGATAGTGATTATCTTTCTCATCATTTCTGAGGAGTGCAGGAGAATGGTTTCCTGTGCTTGGCTTAGGAGCAGAAAGTGAGTTTGATAAAAGGAGAAAGGTGTTTGTGTGACTGTGCAGTCAGAGGGAGTAGTAGGTGCAGTGTGGGCCAAGGATCAGCAAAGAACGAGGAAGCCCCTGGGACCTGACACTGGGATCAAAAAGAGCAATATTATATTGATATTTCCACATTCTACTCACCATGAGTTGGTTTCTGGGAGGATTCTGCCACAATAATTGGTGTTCAGGTTTATCAGCTCTGGTAATGTTGAGACTGATACTCAAATCTTCCAAATGTCTCCTTTCCAGCAAATCTTCATATTTCTTTGCACTTTCTGGAAACCAAAGTCAGTGTAGTAGGAAAAAATCCACATCCTTCTGTGAAGCATTTCTCCCATTTCCAGTCGAGCAGAAAAAGAGATTTACTCTGTCCTTGGAAATTTCTGTTCTAAATAAAACCTTTTAACACAAAGGCCTTTTTAATTAGATGGAGAAGGTCACTACACCTGTTGTTCGACACATTAGTGCTGAAGTGGTTCCCATGGGACCCCCACCACCTCCCAAACCCAAGCAAACCAAAGACAGCACCTTCATGGAGAAGCTGCATGCAGTGGATGAAGAGCTGGCCTCGAGCCCTGTCTGCATGGACTCCTACCAGGTACTGGGCTGGGGGCTGTGGTAGACGGGTGGTTAAAATTTGTTAGAGAGGAGGGGACTTTCTGGGTTTTTTCAGGACTTTCTGGGACTCTCTGCTCCTCCTTTTACTGCATTCTGCTCTCCCCCTGTAACTTCAAATAATGAGTGGAGCTCTGAGCAGCCTGGGCTGGTGGAAGGTGTCCCTGCCCCTGGCTGGGGGTTGTAACCACATGATCTTTAAGGTCCCTTCCCATCCAAACCATTCCATGGGTCTTAGATTCTGTGAAATTGAATCTCTGTAGTGTGCAGGACATTCAGAGGCAGCTGTTAAAAAGGTTGTTAGTGACATAGATTTTTAGTTTCTTGTAATGACACTATTTGTGCCCATAAGTCTCTTACCGCTGTTGTTTCAGCTGTTAAATGTAACTCTGTAACAGTTACATAACTAATGAAAATAGTTTTCCTTTTGAAAATTACCCTGTTGGCTTAGTTATGTTTTGCAGGCACACTTTTTACTGTTAACAGCTGAGGAATTTGGTTCTCCAGAGACCCAGTGTCCCATTTTAATAAGGGGAAAAGCTCTGTGTTCCTGAGCAAGGCTGAAGTGAAGAGACAGTGCTGGGCTGCTGCTCCAGATGAATGTCAGAGAGTGAAGAGTGAACCATAAGTGAAAGAATTAAATATTGCAAGTGGAAACTGCTTCCTTGGTGGCAGATAAGAGCTGATAAATGAGCAAGGATATATTTATATGTGTAGTTACAAAGAAGAGCAGCTTAACAGGGAGGGTAGTGAGAGCTCAGCTTGCTCAGCCTACGAAAGCGAACGTTTCTCTGCGGCAGAAATCGAATATTTTTGGGGTTGGACTTGCTTGGCTGGGCTAAAAATCCCAGGAAGGCCTTGTCTGTCCCTGCAGCCCCTGGAGGACAGCCTGATTGCCTTCAGGACACGCTCCAAGAGGCCTCTGAAGGACGTTCCCCTGGGGCAGCTGGAGGCCGAGCTGCGCGCGCCGGACATCACCCCGGACATGTACGACCCCAACACCGCCGACGACGAGGAGTGGAAGAGGTGGCTCGGGGGGCTCATGAACGACGACGTGGAGAACGAAGGTACCTGGCAAATGGGGAGGTGGGGGGGTCACTGGGATTGGGGGTTCTGGGGTTTAAGCAGGCCAGGTGCTGCTGCTGCATCTGGGAGGTCGATCCAGGCTGGAGATGAGCGGATGGAGCAGCCCTGGGAGAAGGACCTGGCACGCTGGGCACGAGCTCAGAGCCCCCCTGAGCCCTGGGCTGAGCCCCCAGCGTGGGCAGCAGGAACGGGGGGATTCTGCCCCTGTGCCCCGCTCAGGTGAGCCCCCACCTGCAGAGCTGCCCCAGCCCTGGGGCCCGGCACAGGAAGGACCTGGAGCTGCTGGAGTCAGCCCAGAGGAGGCTCCAGGATGAGCAGAGGGGTGGAGCAGCTCTGCTGGGAGGAAAGGCTGAAGGAACTGGGAGTGTTGAGTCTGGAGAAGAGAAGGCTTTGGGCTGACCTCATTGTGGCCTTCCAGGATCTGAAGGAGCTGCAAGGAACATGGGGAGAGACAATTTCCAAGGGCCTGGAGTGACATGATGAGGGGAAAATGGCTTCACACTGATAGAGAAGAGGTTTAGATGAGGTATTTGGAAGAAATTGTTCCCTGTGAGGGTGGGGAGGCCCTGGCACAGGGTGCCCAGAGAAGCTGTGGCTGCCCCTGGATCCCTGGAGTGTCCAAGGCCAGGTTGGATGGGGCTTGGAGCCACCTGGGCTAGTGGAAGGGTCCCTGCCCATGGCAGGGGGGTGTAACTAGGTGATGATGGCGGTTCCTTCCCACCCAAACCAAGCCATGATTCTATGTTGAAAGCCTGAGGCTTTGTTTTTTATTTACACATGATATTCTTGGTCTGCAGCCATGAATTTGTTTAATCCTGTGCATGAGTCTTGCAGTCAGCTTTCCTCATCTTCCCCGTGGACCTTTGTGAGAGGTTTTAAACTTCAGGTGTCTCACTTGTAAATATTTACTCACCAACACACAGGAACTGGCAACCACAAAGGGATGTGGTGGATTTAACCCCTGGTGTTGGATCCTGGTGCTCACCATTGATCCACCTGAATCCCAGCATGTTGTGCTCCTTGTTTGGGGCACTCTTTTGGGTAGAAACAGCTCTTTTCTCTTTGAGAAGAAACAGGAACAAGCTCTGGGGCCCGGCTTCCTTTTTTCCTGTATGTAGTGGTTGCTTGCAGTTGTGCAAATTGAATATAAACCAGAAACTGAAATTAAACTACTTCACTCTTTCTAAATTTAGCTGAAACTCAGATCCCAGAGAATCAAGCCAGCTTTTTAAAATGGGAATGGCTGTAGGTCAGGGTCCTAACAGCTCAGTTTGAAAGGAAGGGTGGGTTTGATGTTGCTTCCATTAAAGAAATACAGTTGATTTCTAGCAGTAATTCCAAGCCCTCTTCGTGCCAGGTCAGGCAGTGAACAAAGAGCTTCTGCTCCTGGCAGCTGCTTGGTCCTGGGGCAGGGTAATAACAGTTCAAAACCTGCTTCTTCTTAGATGAAGCAGATGATGATGATGACCCTGAGTACAACTTCCTGGAAGATCTGGATGAACCAGACACAGAAGACTTCAGGAATGACCGTGCTGTGAGAATCACAAGTAAGTTCCCCAGGAATTCCCCCTCCTTCCTTGTTGGGAGTAGTAATTCATTGGGAAAAGTGTTTTGTTGCAAGGTTTTTTGCAGTGTGGGTTAATTAAATCAAGAGCTGCATGCTGGCTTGAGCAGCTTTTGGCTCTCTGGGAGTACGTGGAAGGATCTGGGCAGAGCTGCTGTGCTCAAGTGCAGCACAGCCTGAAGAACAATATTTAGGTGATAAAACAACCTGAAATTAAGTGATGATACATCCTGAAAGCTTCAGGCAGTTCAGATTTGAATGCTTGCCTTGTGACTCAATGTAATCAAATTTTCTCTAAGTCCTTACAGTCTTCAACTTAGTTTTATAAACATATCACTTTCCATCTTTGCAACAAGGCACACTTGCTTCAGGTCTTACTACAGATTAACATAACTCTAATCATGAAAGTGAGTTTTTAGATGATATTTTTGAATCTAGACAATCTCAGCTCAAGTTTGTTTGGGCCCAGCATTAGAAAGGGAATTATCAGGGGCCTTTTCTTTTTGGTCCTCTCTTTGCAGGAGGAGGGTTTCCCTTTGTGAGAGGAATTCCTGAAGTGAGCTGATATTATGACAGCATTGCTGAATGTTTCTTGGAAAAGGCATCTTCATAATTCTTTTTCATTTTACTTGCAGAAAAGGAAGTGAATGAGCTGATGGAGGAGCTGTTTGAGACAGTAAGTGATGAACTGAGTGTGGCACTGAACAGAGCTGTCAGATGTGATGTGGAATCTGGAGGGGCGGCTCTGGAAATGCTCAGGGCTGGGGGTGTGCCAAGGGCTCTGCCATAGCTGGGTCGTTTATAGCCTTAGGAAGGAATGTCTGTAGGGGTTTCCTCAAGTGAAGGTCTGCAGGATTTTCCTGAAGTGAATGTGTGTGCTGAGAGGATCATAATGAACTTAATTAGCCAAAGGTAAATGTACTCCTTGAGCTTTCTCCTCCTGACTTGCTCCGTGTTTGCTGCCAGTTCCAGGACGAGATGGGCTTCTCCAACATGGAAGATGAAGGGCTGG
Organism: Corvus moneduloides; assembly: GCF_009650955.1. Taxonomy (NCBI): domain Eukaryota; kingdom Metazoa; phylum Chordata; class Aves; order Passeriformes; family Corvidae; genus Corvus; species Corvus moneduloides. The sequence goes on along the minus strand of NC_045504.1, from coordinate 1,065,144 downwards.
AAGATGAAGATGTTGTTACAGAGTCTCGGCCAAATTTTAACACCCCACAGGCCCTCAGGTGGGAGAATTTGTTTATGGTCCTGATCTTGTCTGAGAAAAAGCCTCTGGTTACCTGTGGCAGCCACCAAAGAGAGAGATTGTCTCAGCAGCTCAGACCACTGTTCTGAAAGCCCTGAGTTATTTTTATTTGTGGGGTTGGACAATTAAATTGAGCCTTTGTCTTCTTCTGTTTGCCACCACTGATTTTACTGATTGTGATGCACCTGAAAATTAAAAACAGAGTGCCTGCACTAAGGCTGGTGCTTATCTCAGCTGAAAACAGCCAAGGCTTTTCAGAATGTGCCCCAACAAGGCAGGATCTGCTGTGGGGAATTCTGTTCCTGCTTCTTCAGCCTTCGTGCTGTGTAGAGAATCATGGAATGGCTTGGGTTGGAAGGGAACTTAGAGCTCATCTCATTCCACATCCCCTGCCATGGGCAGGGACACCTTCCCCTGTCCCAGGCTGCTCCAAGCCCCAGTGTCCAGCCTGGCCTTGGGCACTGCCAGGGATCCAGGGGCAGCCACAGCTTCTCTGGGCACCCTGTGCCAGGGCCTGCCCACCCTCCCAGGGAACAATTCCTTCCCAAAATTTAATCTAAATCTCTTCTAATTCAAAATCATTCCCATGGCCTCTCATGATCTATCCTTGTAGAGTTGTCACTGGCACTGCTCAGTGGAGCAGGAGGTGGCACAGATGGGGTGGTTGTTCCAAGCAGTGGGCAGAGACCCTGGATCTGCTGTGTGTGGGACCAAAGCTCTGCAGGACCTGTGCAAAGACTGTCCCAGCCTCAGTGCCAGCCACTCTTCGTGCCTGTGCTCTGCACTGTGCTGGTGCCTGCAGTGATCCAACATCATTGCAGAAAAATAATAATTTTCTTTCCCTTTTTGTTGCTGGGGGAAGGGCAAAGTTCCCTCGCTGCCCTGACATTGTTGTGGTGGAGCTTGAGGAGCTGTTTTGTCCAAGAGTGTCACCTTCACTTTTAATTAAATATCTTGGATGTGTGTTGGCCATTTCCAAGGAAAAAGAGTGCCTGGGATAGCTGAGGCCTAGGAATGAGATGTCTGTGAAGTTGGGGCACTGGCTTGGGATGGTTTTTGGTTTATACATAACAGCACCTTGAAGAGGAAAGGGACTAAAGCAGCTCCATCCCTGGGAGTGCCCAAGGCCAGGCTGGACAGGGCTTGGAGCAGCCTGGGACAGTGGGAGGTGTCCACGCCCATGGCAGGGGGTGGAATGATGGAATGAGATGATCTTTAAGGTCCCTCCAACCCAAACCACTCCATGATTCTGTGATTTCTCTCTAGGTAGTCATTCCACTGTACTTAACCAGCTGCAGGCTCTGGCTGAAGAGGAGCTGCAGAATGAGTGGGGTCTCCTTATTTGTGGGGCAGAGCAGCTCAAGATCAAGCTGTGTCTGTTTGGGAAAGGAGCTAAAATGAAGGCTGGAGTTTCTGGATGCTCTCTCTGGGCTGAGCAGTGCCAGAGGGGAGTGCAGCAGCTCTAAAACCAGCTACAAGCTAAAAGCCAGGCAGCTTTATGCTCTCCCTTATTTGTATGCATTTGGCTTTGATAATGGGTGGTTTTATTAATTTTTCTTTGGTGGGCACTTCTCCCAGTTGTTTCTTCCCTGGTTTTATCTGTGTACAGGATTATTAAAGGCAGAAATATCTATTTGCTGGATTTATTGTGGTTTTTATGATACCTTGCATCAGGAGCATCATGGAACAGCTCTGTAGCTGACCCCAGGCCTGTTGCAGAAGGGAAGCTGATAGCCAGCAGAAATCAGGATATTAACTGGTGTAGCTAAAATAAATGAAATAATGAATGAAGTAGGAACTGTTTTTGAAAGGATGGTGAGAGGTGCATCCTCCTTCCTGCTACAGCAGCAGCTCCTCCTGTAGGATCTCTGGTGGAGTTCTCAGCATGAGGCTGGGTAATAATTAATTAATTAATTTTTTAAATAAAGTAACAGGATTTGAGGCAGTGTGGGGTCTTTCTGGAGACCTTCCAGGTGATCAAATACCGCTGATAATACCTTGGGTTCAGCCCTTGCTGATGGCAGAAATTAAATAGGATTGGATGATGCATTCTGGAGTGGTTTGGATCCTGAGTGCTGGGGAGAGGATCCAAGCACGTGAGTGGGGCACAGATGGTTGGGAATGGTGGAAAAGGCTTTTAACTGTCTCTGGAATGAGCAGCTGAAGCTTTGTATCCCAAAGCTGCAGCAGTGCTGGGCTGCACTGAGAGACTTTCATGTGGAAATAACTCAGGGTTTCCAAGCTGGAGTTACTGCTGAGTAGTACAGGGATGGCCATCCCTGCACTGTGCAAACCAGGTACAGAGTAAAGTGTTCTAAATGAACATGAACCATTGTTAAATCACACACTTATTCCATTTGGCTCTGCCTGGGTTCAAACAGATTTGAGGAGCCTCTGGCCAATTTGCTGAACGAGCAGCACCGGACGGTGAAGGAGCAGCTGGAGCAGCTGAGAATGAAAAGGTCCTCCATCAAAGCACCCCAAGAGACTGAAAAATCAAAACCCCCAAATGAGAAGCCCCTCCAGAGCCTTGTTCTGGACAGTGCACAGAGGAAGAGGCTCCAGCAGCAGATGCAGCAGGTAAGCAATGTTATCCGTGGTGGGATCTAAGGAGTATTCTCTGTGCACAGTGAGGAGCAGGGGGAGCCAAGGGCACAGCAGGGCTTTGCTTCCTGAAAGGAATTAATTGGAAAAGCTCCATGTGAATTGGAGCTTTATTAGGTGATATTCACATGCCTGGTTTCACATGGAAGGGGAATTGGAGTTGAGTGAAGTAGAGCTCATTTCTTGGCATCTCTTCTCCTGTGAGATGTTGCCTTGGCTGGCTGTGTTCTGTCAAAATCCTGTTTTCACCAACTTCTTTATTACTGTCTAAGAATATTATTCTTGGTATAGTTTGGATTCTTTTTTTTTTCCTCCTGCCACCACACAAAACTGTGTAGAGATTCAGAAATGGGCAGTTCTGCGAGCTGAAGTCACTGTTGCTAAAGAAATTGTTATGTATTTATTCAGGAAGAAACCCTTTCTGTGTTGGTCATTATGAGACTTTGGCACAAAAGCTGGGAAACTGCCCGAGGACTTCAACAGATGATGTGTTAAAAATCTGTGTAATAAACTTCCTGCCAGTGGATATTAAAGCTGCCCCTCAGTTTTCTATTGCTCACAAGATTTTTTGCAGTCAGAGATTTTTTTGGGGTGCTCAGGAGATATTTCTTGTGCCTTTAGACTTGTGCTTTCCAGTTTCTTGGATTTCTGATCAACTGAAAAAAACCAATTTATCTGATTTTATTCCTCAAGCATGTTCAGCTCCTGACTCAAATCCATCTCCTGGCAAGTTTCAACCCTGCTCTAAGTTCAGAGGCCAGCACCACCCGGATGTTTTTGGTAAGGAATGCCTGGAATCAGAGCTCCATGAATTCAAGTGATTGCTGGTCCCTGGGCATAATTAAAGAGATTAAATTATTTCATCGATCCCATTAAACTGAGAACTAAGGTTCTGGAAAAGGCGGGAATTAAAAACAAAATAAAAATTGTGGAATCCCAGAATGGTTTGGGTGGGCAGGGACCTTAAAAATCACTCAGCACCACCCCCTGCCATGGCAGGGACACCTTCCCCTGTCCCAGGTCCCTCCAAGCCCCTCCAACTTGGCCTTGGACACTTCCAGGGATGGGGAATCCACAATTCTCTGGGCACCCTGTGCCAGGGCCTCCCCACCCTCACAGTAAATCCTCTATCCCTGGATTTACGATGCTCAAAGTTAAGAATTCCAGGCTGTTTCTTGCATTACACGTGTTTGTTCTCCACCTTGCACTTGAAGGCCTCTCCCTGACGTGTTTCTGTGCCTGGCTTTGCAGAGCGAGCTCGGGAGCTTTGCCCGCAGCTCCACCCTGCTCCGGGTGCCCCTCAACCCCAAGTTCCAGACCATGTTCCAGCCCTGTAACTTGCAGGGGGCCCTGAGGCTCATCGAGGACTTCCATGCCCAGGTCCCGGTGGACTGGAGCCCTCGGAAAGCTGTGAAGAAGAATGGTAAGTGAGGGGACAGGGTGGGGAAAGCACTGGCAGGGAGAGTTATTCCACGTGTTATGGGAAATTCCCAGTTTGACCCTCCTGGAGCAGCTCTGGGGTCCCCCCAGACTGTCACAGTGCCCCTTCACAGTGACCCAACAGGGCCCTGCTGGACCCTCCCACACTCCCAGCTGGTCCCAGTCAGACCAGTTCCCTCCCAGCCCAGCCCCAGGCTCTGGGTCCTTCCAGCCCTTGGATGGTGGAGCAGCCACACAGAACAGCTCCAGCTGCTGCCCCCGGGGAGGGACCCCGAGCAAAGGCCCCTCCTGGGCTGGTGTCCCCTCCCAGGCTGTGCCCGATGCTCCTGGGGGGGCTCAGAGGGGTCACTTGGCCTTGGTCTTTTTCTTGCTACAGAATAAAAGAAAAGATGGGAGGGGAAAAGAATTTTGCCTTTTGCCGATGTAAATTTAGGGGAAAAAACCAGGAAATCTGCAAATTCCAGAAACAGGAAGAAAGTCTTTTTGCAGTGAGAGGAGTAAAAGGAACAGCCTTTTCAAGAGGGGAGTTGTGAAAAGCATTCATCCACTTACACAGCTGCCCTTACCTGTTCATTCTTTTCACAGCAGGTGAATTCTCATGTTTGCCAAAGCAAGCGGCCTGGATTTTGGCAACGAGGAAAGTCTTTATGTACCCAGAGCTGCTGCCAGTTTGTTCCTTGAGAGCAAACCCTCCCCGGGACAAGATCATCTTCACCAAGGCAGAGGACAAGTAGGTGCTTCAATTATTGTGCAAAATGTGCGGAAATGGCCTTTGTTGAGGAGAATTTCTGGGGTGCAGTCCTTGGGGAGAGCTGTGCCACATCCCAGCAGCTCCCTGAGAGGTTTCTTATCTCCTCATCTCCCTCTTTCCCTGCTCAGCTTGTTGGCTTTAGGGCTGAAACATTTCGAAGGGACGGAGTTTCCAAAGCCTTTGATCAGCAAATACCTCCTGCCCACCAAAACTGCCCATCAGCTGACAGTGAGGATCAAGAACCTCAACATGAACCGAGCCCCCGACAACATCATCAGGGTAAGGGGCACGTGCTGGGGTTTGAGCTGCTCTGTCTTCCAAGGGCCTCTTGGTGCTGGCACTTCCCTAAAATAAAATGCCATCCTTTTGTTAGCAGTGGGGATTTATCCTTTTATTGTACCTTAGCCCCTGGACTTGGCAAGTACTTAGATTACTGGTTTGACTCTTCAGAGCTCAGATAGGCGTGGTACAGCTCAGTAATCCCGACAGAAATTCATACAAATAACTTTTGAGTAGCAAAACTTAAAGAAAAGTGCTGTTTGCAGTAATAATCCTGTCCCGTGAGCTACTGGGAACTGCTGAAGAGAGAGTAAGAACCAAAACCACGTAAAACAACACCTGCACACGTGCCTGACCCTCCGTGAGAGCAGCCAGCATGGCAGGGAGCTCCTGTTCAGCCTGGGTTCTTGGTTTTTAACGTTTCTGTGGGTAGAACGTTATTAAAGAATTGCTTTTTTCACACAAACACTTTGTCAGAGCACAGTCCTGCTCCATCCCAGCCGTGACCTGACCACAGTCACCCTGTCTGGCCTTCTCTCCTGTCCCCACAGTACTACAAAAAGACCAAGCAGCTGCCTGTGCTGGTGAAGTGCTGTGAGGAAATCCAGCCCCACGAGTGGAAGCCGCCCGTGGAGAGGGAGGAGCATCGCCTGCCGTTCTGGTTAAAGGTATTTCCTGCTGCTCTGCAGCCAGGGCTCGGGGGGAGTTGTTGTTTGGTTCATTTCTTGTGGGTTTTACTTGGGTTTCGTGTGGGTTTCCCTTGTGGGCTTTTCCTTGGAGGCACAGAGACCATGCCTGTGAGTCAGTCAGGGAGGACTGTGCCCAAGGGAACAACTGGGCTCAGAGGCCATAAAATCCAGTTCTGTTGATCACCCACTGTTACACAGGGAAGTTCCCTTCCCACAAAATCTTGTGTTTACTAAAGCAACCTTTATAAAGCAGCTCAGTCTTGTTTTTCTCAAAATCTCAGAGTGTCCTAAAGGCTTTGCAGTGCAACTCATGAATTTAAAGTACTACTAAGTAATATGCAATAGGATGAAGTAAATAAAACCCACTTGTAGAAGCAGGTTGCTGTCTCTTGCCTTCTGTGGTGCTGTGTGAAGGTGGGAATACAGGAATAGCCTATAAATAATAAATTCCAGTCAATTCTTGCTCCCTTCAGGCAATCTTGCCCTCCATCCAGAGGGAACTGAAGCAGCTGGCAGAAGATGCCAAGGAGGCACCGGCATCACCTGCTGCAGAACCTGTCCTTTTGGGGACAGAAAAGGAAACTTCAGACACGGAATGTGATGACAAATACCCTCTGCTGATGCCCAAGGGGCTCGCGCTGACCCTGAAGCCTTTGGCCAACCGGTTCTCCAGGAGGGCCTGGAGGAGCCAGAGGTCGTCGGCTCTGAAGCCTGTCCTGATCCGGCCCAGCCCCTGTCTGCAGCCCAGCTCCAACCCTGTGAACATCCAGAAAACTGTGAAGTTGTCCCAGTCAGAGGCTCCTCCCAGCAAAGTCCTGGTCCACGTCCCTCGGCCCATTCAGCCGGCGCCGGCCGTGCCGGGGGTGCAGCCCCTGAGCGTTCCAGCAGTGGTGGGAGGTGGGGATGGCTTGGAATTCCAGAACGTGCTTCCCACTGCCCATCCAGACTCCAGACAAGCTTTCCCAGCCGCTGGACCACCATCTCTGGTGTCCTCAGAGCCGGTGACTTTCCAGCCCAAGCTGATGCTGCCGGCTTTGGGCGGGACGAAAATGCGCAAACCTTGCGTGCGTAAGGGCTACCAGAGGAAAAAAGGGACAAAATCTGCCCCGCTGATAAAACCTTCCCCTCTGATCCAGCCCTCCCCTGTCATCCTGACTGTCCCTGCCACCACAGTGAAGGTGGTTAACATAGGCAATGGCTGCAACATGATCCAGCCCCTCAACACGGCAGTGGGCCGAGGCACTCAGGCCATTCCGGTCACGACCTTGCTGGTGAATCCATCCACGTTCCCATGCCCGTTAAACCAGCCTTTGGTGACCTCTTCCATCCCGTCACTGATTGTCTCTCCCAACCCTGTTGGTCTGTCTGCACCTTCTGTGGGCGAAGGTGAGGAGCAGCTGACCCTGGTCCCTGCTCCCGGTGCCTTTCCCGCAGTGGAGCCCAAGGCGGAGCCCCCCGAGCTCTTCGTTCCCTGCTCCGCCGTCTCCCCCAAGGAGGAGCGGGGCACAAACCCTGCCCCTTCCCACGAGGGCACTCAGGACAAGGGGAGCAAGAGTGACTGCTGCAGCTGGGCAGCGGGAGAGGGAGATGGAAACACCTCAGAGTCGTTGCCTGTGGGCCTCTTGCCTCGCTTGGAAGATCCCGATGAGACGGTGAAAATCAAGTCCGAAGAGTCAAGTGATGCTCCCAAAGAAGCCAACCCGGCAGAGAAGAGGGATCTTTCGTGTGCTGAAGTGAAGGAGGAGTTCATGCTGGGCCTTGGCCAGGAGCTGAACATGGAGGCTGCGTGTCCCTGTGGGGATGAGCCCAAGAAGGAGCACGTTCCCTGCGAGGACAAGGGAGAGGAGGAGCGCCGGGCTCTGCCGTCCCCACCCCGGGGGGAGCAGCAGGGGGATGCAGGGGGGGCTGCTGGGCCAGCAGCGAGCAGTGACTCCCCAAAGAACCTCCCTTACCCAGCAGAGGGGGAGGCAGAGTTCAGCAGCCCCCCAGGAAGACCAGAGGACTCGTCCAGCATCGATGGTCAGTCCGTGGGGACACCGGCCGGCCCTGAGGCCGGAGGAGAGAGGGAAGGGCAAGAAGAAGAGGAAGAAGATGACTTTGATGATTTTACACAAGATGAGGACGAGGAAATGTCATCAGCCTCAGAAGAGTCGATTCTGTCAGTGCCAGAACTGCAGGTAAAGACAAAACTTTAAAACACTTCAAGGCAGCCGTGGGTGTCCTGGAACACCCTGTGGAGTCAGGGCCCATCCCACTGGGAATCTCACTGGGGAGATGGGCTGGTAACTCTGTGAAAGCCTGGCATCGTGCTGGTCACAGAGAAATTGAACCCCATGTTTTGCTGAGCAGATTTTAAGCCCAGGCTGAGGGAATATATTGCAAATACGCAGATTTAAACTCTGCTGAGCTGCAAGGACTCCTCAATGAGGCTGCTCTCGAAGAAGGACTTTAGAGATTACTTTCCAGGCCACAATTCCAGCAAGCCCTTAAGAGCTAAGATGATCATTAAGGAATCATTAAGGAATCCCTTCTAACTCAAGGCTTAATCTGCTGAATGGCAGATGCTGAAATTTAATTTTGCACGGTACAATTTTAGGCAGCTCTGGAGGGGTTTGAATTCTGTTCCTTAACAGAATCCTTTCGTTGGGCAGGTGCTGATCTGTGAAATTGGCTGTTGGAGTCATGGTGCAGTGAGGAAGTTGCTCAATGATACTAAACCAAGCAATAAAATAAATGTGATTTCTTGTTATTAATTGCTTTCTAAGGAGACAATGGAAAAACTTACTTGGCTTGCAACAGAGAGACGTTTAAGTCAAGAAGGAGATTCTGAAGAAGAGAATTCCCAGGAAGAGAACTCTGAGCCTGAGGAAGAGGAGGAGGAGGAAGGGGAAGGAATAGAGAGTTTACAGAAAGATGATGAAATCTGTGGAGATACATCAGAGGAGCCTAAATCTGCCTTCACGATGGCCAAGGCAGCTTCCCCACAGGTGGAAGCCCACAGGATGCCAGCAGGTGAGAGCTGTGGGGTGTTTGGGTGCCAGCAGGTGAGAGCTGTGGGGTGTTTGGGTGCCAGCAGGTGAATTCTTTGGGTTTTTTTTGACACAGGGAGTGGGGAAGTAGAGCTGCTCTCTGCAGGGAAAACAAACCAGTGGGGAATCATGTCTGGGTTTAATTTCACAGATGTGTCTCAGCCAAGTGGTGCTTTCCAGCTGGAAATACAACTTTAGGACCCAGTCACAGCTCTGTAAAAACAGTCTCTTGCATATGAGCCAAGGGTCTTCAGTGCCTCAGAAACCTGCAGACAGATTTATGGTTTGTGTCAGCTAATACCCAATACCTGTAGAAGAACAATGTTAGGCAGTCAAATCTTTGCTAAGTTGAATTTTGTCTGACGAGATCGTGTTGGAGAAAAGGAAAGGAAACAAAGTCCGGCAAGTGGTAAATGAACTTTGCAGGGAACTTTGAGGAGGGGACCTCAGCCCATTAAATCAACAGATTCCTAATCCTGAAGCCACAAAAATCTGCATGTAGCCCCTCTTAGTTCCCGGTTTCATTCCCTGCTGTGTGATTTTAACTCTTGTGTAAATCATAAGCTAAAGGGATGATTTGCAGAGTGAGCAGCCAGCTCTGGTGCTCAGGTTGTGTCTGTTCCCCTCACGGCTGTTCTGCCCTGGTGTGCAGGATTCTGTTGGTCCCAAGACAAGCTGGGATGGCCCTGTGGCTGTATGCAGGGATTGTTCCTGGCAGGTGCTGTGGAAACAAGCAGCCAGTTTGAGATGTTGGCCAGCCTGACTCGTGGGAAGTGTATTTCTCCTGCATTTCCAGGGGAGCACAGACAGGAACTCATCACTGCCTCTGAGGGCTGCTTTTCTGTTGGAATCTTGCCCTGGCAGAGCCGTGGGGCACCTCTGCCACCAGCTGACCTTGTGCTCCTCCACAGGGGAGAGCCTGAAAGCCCCTGGGAAGAGCAGGAGCTCCCACAGAACCAGGAACAAGCGGGGCCGGGCTCGTGCCAGCAAGGACACCTCCAAGCTGCTGCTGTTGTACGACGAGGACATCCTGGAGAGGGATCCCCTGCGGGAGCAGAAGGACCTGGCCTTTGCCCAGGCCTACCTGACCAGGGTGAGGCAGCCCAGGAACAGGAACGGCAGGGATTTTGGGGTCCTCTGACACAGAACTCAGCCACAGAACTGCCAGTTCTGACTGGGAGTACTGGTCTGGCTGGGGTGGAGTTATTTCTTCCTACACCCGATGTGTGGTGCTTCACTTCCCAAACTGTCCCTGTCTTGAGCCGTGAGTTTTCCTGGTTTTGCTGTTCCTCCTCCTGTCCTGAGTGGGGGAGCTGGAAGTGAAGGAGCCAGGGGCTGGGGGTGCTCAGCTGCTGCTCTCAGTCCACAGCACCAGAGCCTTCTGAATTCCTGAATTTAACAGTCTGGTCTGGGATCCCTTCCCTCATGAGCAGCTTAGGTTTATCCTTAAGGAAAAGACTTGGTTGCTTCACCGAAATTGCAAGCACTGTGCAAATTCTGAGTAGAGGAGATCAAAGATTACCAGATTAAAAGAATTTAGGGAGAAATTCCTCCCTGTGAGGGTGGGCAGGCCCTGGCACAGGGTGCCCAGAGCAGCTGTGGCTGCCCCATCCCTGCAGTGTTCCAGGCCAGGCTGGACAGGGCTTGGAGCAGCCTGGGACAGTGAAAGGTGTCCCTGCCATGGCAGGGGCTGGGATGAGCTGATCTTTAAGGTCCCTTCCAACACAAGACGTTCTGTGGTTAACTTGTTTTCTCTCTGGATGTTACCAAGCCCTGTTGCTGCCCCCAGGTCCGTGAGACGCTGCAGCACATCCCGGGGAAGTACGAAGATTTCCTGCGCGTTATCTACGAGTTCGAGATCAGCACAGACAAACGGACAGCTGTGGATCTCTACTCCACTCTGCAGAAACTCTTGCACGACTGGCCACAGCTGCTGACAGATTTTGCTGCCTTTCTTTTACCAGAGCAAGCTTTGGAGTGTGGACTGGTAGGTAGAGTGAAAGGAGGAGGCCAGATTTTAAGCACCATGTATGCTGGTGGGAGTGAAAGGATAAAGAGTTCTTCCTAGGGCCAGAAAGGCAAACAGCTGGTAAATCTCTTGCTTACCTTGCTGCTTTTATTAATCAGAATTGGAAAGTTTGGTGTTCTTTGTAAATCTTCTGCTCAGTGTGACTGTGGAGGATCGGCCTTTTCCCACTTGCATCCCGTCTGACTGCAGAGACAACGTGCAGATACAGCAAACAGTGGTTCCCCTGTCTCCAAATCTGCCTTCCACTTTGTAGGATAGAGGGTTTCACCTGTTCCCTTCTTTCTGGATTTCCCTATCTTACGTGCAAAGCCAAACTTTATGGCTCATGTAAGTATTGACTGTACAAAGTGTTGTTTCTCTTGCTCTGCCTCTTCCCGGTTTTGCAAAGGGCGTCAGTGGAAAACAAAGACCAAGACAGGAATTTTATAGCTTCTTTAAGTCAATTCGAGATGCTTGGGAATATGTGCTTGAACATGAGGGGGAATGTTTTTCTTTTGGCCAGTTTGAGGAGCAGCAAGCTTTTGAAAAGAGCCGGAAGTTCCTCAGACAGCTGGAGATCTGCTTTGCTGAAAATCCTGCCCACCACCAAAAGATCATCAAAGTCCTGCAGAGCTGTGCAGACTGTCTGCCCCAGGAGATTGCAGAGGTAACCAGGGACCCCTTTCCTCCCAGTCTGAGTGCACTCAGCCACCCTGATTCCCTGTCCTGCTCCTGGACACCACGGGATTTGCTGAGCTCGTTCTCCCTTTTGAGGGGACAGCTCAAAGTCATGGAATCACAGAATGATTTGGGTTGGGAAAGTCCCTCTCATTCCACCCCTGTCATGGGCAGGGACACCTTGCACTAGCCCAGGTTTCTCCAAGCCCCATCCAACCTGGCCTTGGATTCAAGGGGAATTGGAGCTGCCTCTCCAAGCCCTGCGTGTTTCCTCTCTCCCACCTCCACCTTGCCTTGATCCCCTTGCAGCTGAGATTTTAGCTTAGTGCCATCTACCGAGTCTGCCTGGAATTCTGGAGGAATATTTCCAGGCTAATTTGATAGCTGGCTGTGGAATGATCTCAGAATATCCAGGAGGTTGTACCCACCCAAGCACCAACTCCCATATCCGAGCTGTAACGAGCCGTGGTGCTTCACTTGCTCTGAGAATCCTTCAGAGCACAGTGAGGTTACATGGAATGAGACTCGTTTGCTCTGGATTTTCTCTTCCAGCTGAAGACCCAAATGTGGCAGCTGTTGAAGGGACACGACCACTTGCAGGATGAGTTCTCTGTTTTCTTCGATCACCTACGGCCCTCAGCCAGCCGCATGGGAGACTTTGAGGAGATCAACTGGACAGAAGAGAAGGAATATGAGGTGGAGCAATCTTTTCCCTAAAACCAGAAATGATGAAAGCAGAGACAAAAAATGTGTTGGAACTGGACTAAGTCATAGAGGGTGCCGTTCCAGGGAGAGGGAAGCAGCAGGCTGGGAGAGCTGCTGGTGGACTGAAGTGAACTCTTCAGATTTTTGAGCAGGATTTGTGTGTCTGGGGAAAACAAAATTTGGTCACCTGAGAGCAGCTGTTGTTTGTTTGTTTTGCTGCAGTTTGATGGGTTTGAAGAGGTGTCTCTGCCAGATGTAGAGGAGGAGGATGAGCCACCCAAGATTCACGGAGCCGCCAGAAACAAGAAGCGGAAAGAGATGGGAGGCCAACCCCACGACAAGGTGGGCTTGGGGCATCTCCCTGCAATTTCTGACCTCTGAGCAGATGCATGGGGATAAATTGTCTGTCTGAGAGACGTGGCAACAACCTCACAAAGGTGGAAGGAATGGGATTGGGGCGTTTCTGTTGTGCTTTGCTTGCCATCATCACTTCAGTTCTCTGCGGGTGTTGCAGCCCCCCATGTCCCCCCTGTGCCCTGTGTGTCTGTCAGCTGGAGGATGTCTGTCAGCTGAGTATGTCTGTTTCCAGGAGGTCGAGTGGGTAGATGGGATGAAGGAATGTTCATGTTCCTGCCATGAAGGGAGTAGCGATCTCAAGCTAAAGAAAAGCAAAAGGAGGAGCTGCAGCCATTGTAGTAGTAAGGTTAGTGGAGAGGCCTGGAGTGCTCAGGGGGAAGTGGAGTCCTGCCAAGTCTCCCTGCTGTGATGATCCTCGGGCCTCGTGTCTCCCAAATCATGGGGTGAGGAAGGAAATGGACCCAGAGGTGCCCAGTGGTGCCTCCCTGTCTGGAGCTCTGACCGCACCTGCCTGGCCTTCTCCCATCTCTCTCCTCCTCACTTTCTACTGCCCCTCCTTGCTCTGCTAAATAATGTCATTTTTGATGTTCTTTTCGGTTAAGAATAAGTTTTTTGAGTGGAAGATGCTGGCGTGGCCACTGTGTGAAAAGACATGTGTCTGTTATTATTATTACTAATATTATTATTATTATTAATAATAATAAGCTTTCTAAAGCAAATGGAATGCCAAAGTGAAGCCTTTGGCAAGGCCAGGAATACCTGGGAAGCAAAGGCTGAGGTGTGGTTGGGATGGACAGGCCACGTGTGTGTGATTGTGCCTGTGGGTTGGTTTGCAGGTGTGTGAAAGCAAGTTTTATAAAAGTAAAGATTCTCAAGAGCTGCCTGTGAGCCTTGCTCAGCGAGAGTCAAGTCCCCAGCCAGAAGGGAAGGATCCTGGAATGCCTAAGGAACCTGCAGAAGAAATCCTGGAGAGCAGAGACGAGGGAGAGGACGCCCAGAGCAGAACAAAACCTGTCTCTAGGAAAGTGGACTCTGTGTCTTCAGGTGAGTGAAGGTTTTGTGCACAGCAGAGAGTAAAATCCTCTCCAGGCTGGCTCACAAATGAGCAGAGGTTCAGGACTTTCTCATGCACATTTATTGCGTATAATGAGAACTTCTAATCATCTTCTTTGGCTTTTTTTTTCTCTTCCTCCACTCTGGATGCTCCAAACTTGTCGAGCATTCCCTTCAACAAAACCTTTCCTGCCTAGAGAATATTCTGCCCTTTTCACAATGATTGCTCCATTGAAGCTTCTCCTGCCAGGATACTGGCCCAGTCCATGGTACTGGTTCTTTCCCAGTTTCCATTTTAGCACAGCAGTTCAGAACCAGCATCCCCAGTCTGCCTTTAAACAATCTCTGTGGTGCTTGTTTTTCCTCCAGTCTGCTACAGACAAGGAGAAACACAATTATGGCAGGATAAACAACCCGAGGGAGATCTCTTCCTCCCCCCTGGAGCCAGGGCTCAGCTCGTGCTGCTGTTGGGGACAACACCCAGTTAAAGACAGGAGTTCAAACGTGCTCTCATGTCTGGGTTTGTAGCCAGGGTGCCAAGAGCAGCAGGGAGAGTTCACTGGAGAGTTTTGCTCTGGGCAATGCACTTTTTAAATCTTCATCACTTCACACAGCAGCTGGCTGCAGCAACCCAGAGGGGCGAAGAAAATTGGCTGTAGATTGGCTGTAGATTGTCTTCCCTGAAGTCCAGGGTGGGTAAAGTGCAGGTAGAGTCACAGAGCTGCTCCCAAACTGTTCTCATGCGCAGCATTAGGCTCTAAAAATAAAAATAAGTAAAACGAAGCCTCCAGGAGTTCTTCCTCACAGCCTCCCTGACCTTGTTTGGGTTTCTTGTCAGGATCTCACCTGGAAGGAAGGGCGGCCTCCAGCAGACCTGGATCTTGTGAAAAACCTGCCCCTGCTGATGCCCAGGTTCCAGAAGCAGCTGCCAGTGCAGGTGTGGATGCTGCCCAGGACAGGAGCTCTGCTGCCACTGGCCCCAGATGGACACAGCTACAAAAAGCTGCTCTAAAACTACCTCAGGAAACCAAAGACTGCCCTTGCACCAAGGGACTGAACCAGCAGCCTGGAGGGGATGCAGAGGCTTCCCTGGGGCTGAGCAGGGACCTGCTGCTCTCTGCTGCAGCAAAAGGGTCCCCGAGACCTCGACCCTCCTGTGGACAGAGCCCGTGTCAGACTGAGGGGCTTCATTCTGCTCCAGCAGAGCAGCTCAGGGGCTCTGCTCTTGCTTCAGAAGGAGGTGGTGGCAAAGAACTTGAGGGACCTTTGCCCCTGGGAGGAAAAGCTGAAGCAAAGCAGGGCTGGATCACAACGAGCAGCAAAGCAACCCCGGGTAAGAGCTGCAGCTCAGGGTCCCCCGGTCGCTGCAGTTTGGACACAGAGGACAGAGGCTGCACTGGAGATGCTCCCAAGGGCAGGTCAAAGTCAAATGCAACCAACTGCTTCCAGGTGCATCAGCATCCTGAGCAGCTGGAGCCCAGAGCGGGCACAGCCTCCCCGGGGCAGAGGGAGGAGGAGCAGCAGCAGCAGCGAGTGACAGAGGCCACCGTGTGTGCCAAGAACAGCAAAGTCAGCTCCACTGGGGAGAAGGTTGTGCTCTGGACCAGGTACTTCTGCCTGACTTCCTGCATCTGTCTGCCTTCACTGTTTGGCTCCAGCTCTCACTGGATCCATTCTTTCCATTTTGTATTCCCCTTTTCTGCCCCCTCCTTTTGAACATTCCTCTGATCACAGTCCAGCAGTTTGGCCCCGTGAGCAGCACTGGCTGCTCCTGGCAGGGCTCTTATTGGAGAACTTCAGGCTGGCAAAGAATCTTTTTTTCTCCTTCAAAAAACTTAAAACCAGGCTAAAGGTGCTCTGCTTAGAGATGGGTCCTGGAATTGGGGGTGGCAGGAGGAGCAAAGGAAGGAGCCTTGCTCACAGATTGTTCTGAACTGGGAACAGGGCTGGGGGGGCTTGAAGTCTGTCACTGGTTTTGAGCTGCTTTCACAGTGGTTGGTTTTGCAGGGAGGCTGACAGAGTCATCCTCACCACCTGCCAGGAGAAGGGAGCCCACCTGGACACCTTCCACGCCATCTCTCAGAAACTGGGCAACAAGACAGCGAGCGAGGTGAGGGCTTGGTGTGGGAGAGCTCCTGCTCCAGGGAGTGGGAGAGGGGCTGGAAAGGAAGGGAAGGTGGGGGGTGCTGTCATACCAGCCTCCCAAACTTCAATTTGATGAAAAATCATCTTAGTTAGAAATAAAAAAATCAAAACCAAACCAAACTCTGCTCTGTTTTAGTGGTGCCAAAAATCCCGAGTGCCCTGGTCCTTCTGCCAGGGTTAGCCTTGATATTTGAGCTGCACATTTGGTACTGGAGTTGTTTCAGTGGCTGCTGCTCAGGTCTTCAGCCTCCTGCTTCTATACTAAGGATCTGCTTTTATCTCTGAATCTTCCCAAACTGCCACATTTTACCTGGAGGATGTAACTCTTCTTCCAGAGAAAACAACAACCCAGTGCTCTTCCATTTCTCTTCCTTTATTACTGAATCTTGTATGAAATGCCATTCAGGTGTTTATTATTTTATTGTTACAAACCACCCTGAACTTTGTAGTATGAAACTGCAGTTCTGTGACACCTCCTAGGTCACTCATCATCCTGGATTTCCCCTGTTCTCCAGGTATCCCACAGGTTCAGGGAACTGATGAGGCTGTTCCACACGTCCTGCGATGGGAGCTCTGAGGATGAGGAGGATGCCACCAGTACCAGTAACACAGACCAGCTGTCAGATAAAGATCTTCTGCTTTCTGAGGAAGAACCTGATGACTGAGGTGATAAAACTACTGACTGCACCAGAAGAGGCTTTTTTTGCCAGTTTGCTGCTAGACAGGTGCTGTGGAAAAATGTTTGCACAGGTACTTGAGACAGCACCTTCCTTTTTTGTTTTGTTCAATTTCCTGTTGCACTTCCAGCCTGTACCAAGCCAAAGGCAGGAAGTTAAGATGAGAACATTCTCCACAACCTCCCTGGGGAGCTTCAGCAGTGAAATGACAGAGCTGAGGCTTGTGGACACTGACCTGGCCTCAGGGTGAAGGTTGAGCCCAGCAGCCTCTGACCAGGACCTGTAAATATTGTACCCTAAGATGTCAGTTCTCATGTGGAACAATCACAAGACTTTTTTTAAGTTCTCCCCTTGTGCTGATTGTATGTGAGATAGTTACAATCTGAACTCTGTATTTATTGTGTGGGTTTATTTGAACGGGCAGAGCAAATCCACTTTGCACAGTTGAAAAAAACCCAACCAAAATACAAAAAATCAGCCCCCCCAAAAAGCAGCTTTCCTCCTTTACAACACAGCTGTGGGCAGCTGGAGAACTCAGGCCAGAAGTAAGAAGATTTTTGGTGAAGTGAGAAGAAAGCAGCAGCTGGGCCATCTCCAAAACCATTCCCTTTATTCTGGGAGTGAGCTCAAAGCCACTCTCACTCCCCCTACCCCCAGAAATAAAGGTGGGTTAGTCTGAGTCTGCTTCATCCTCAGATCTATCTGCTCCAAACCCTGTCTCATAGCACTGGGACAGAGTCTTTAGCTCCTCCAAGGCCTCCTGGAAGTCGTCCTGCTCCACTCCAGCCGTGAAGAAGCTGCTGCAGCGCCGCGCATTCCGCGCCCGCAGGTCCCGGCACAGCCCCGAGAGCAGTGAGTGCAGGACAGGGGAGCTCTGCAGGGCTGCCAGCACCGGGATGCTCTCAACACCTGCAGGGTTAGAGGCACATCAGGGGTTAAAGATCCACCAGAACCTCATTCCCTGCCCTGTTCCACTTCACAAGCTGTTCCCTTACTTGAACTGGGCTGCTCCACACTCACAACTCAAACGCTCCTCACGGCATTGGTTTGTTATTTATGTGCTAATTTTTAGGCCCTGATCTCTCTGTTGCAGAGTTTAAGGGGCATTTGTTACCTGCTGAGGAAGAGCCCTGAGCTTTGTCCAGGAGGAAGCCTCGGCTGGTCAGGAGAGGAGAGAAGAACTGGGGGAAGGGAGGCCGGGTGTCACAGGGCTGCTGGAGCACGTGGGATGTGCTGTGAGGAGGAGGTGAACGAAGTTACCCAGAGCTCCCTCAACTGCTCCCTGTTCCAAACCAGCACCCCCTGCCCGTGCCCACCTGAAGGCTCCTGGGAACTGGGTGTGGAGGTACTGCTGGAGCACCTGCGCGGGGCTCTCACAGCTGTGCAGGGGCGACCGGGGCTGGCCCAGGCAGCTGCTGCAAAGGAAATTCAGGGTTTTCCAGCCTGAAACCGTCACTGCCTCAGCTGCTTTTTAGCTGTTTTGCTCTAACATCAGCAGCACTCAGTCACTAGACTGCTCCTCCCCTCAGCTGCCTCTCCGACTGGAGGGATTGTGGATGCCTGCAGTGAGGAATCCCTGCTGGGGAGAGTTCCAGGAGGTGCAGTTCAAATGCTGATTTACCTGGTGGCTTTCTCTTTGCAAATTCCTCGTAGCACAACAGACTGAGCAAAACAGCAGCTGACCTTTTGCTCCCTCCACGAGGACAGAAGCTTCCAGGGCACGTCCTGCTGGTGGGCACTTAAAGTATCGGGGAGCGAGGAGCCAGATAAGGCAGGGAGGGGAAGAGCTGCCCACGCAGCCACAGCCTGGAGTTGGGTGACACAGCAGAGTCTGGAACACGCTCCTGGCACTGGGGGTGTGCAGAACAGCTGTGGCACAGCTGGAAGGGGCCCTCACCTTCCTCCCAGAGAAAGTCAGGGAGTCAGCAAAGTGCATCATGGAGCCCTGGAAGGACCAGAGCCGGTAGGGAGCCGTGAGGGTGTCGAGTGCTGCTGCCAAAATCGCGCTGCTGTGGTAGTTCAGGGATGCCTGGGGAGGAGGCAAATGCAGGAATTGCAGGACAGGTCACAGTCACCCCTTCCTTAACCCAGTTTTGTGTATTTAACTTAGCCAGATTGTAAATTGTGCCTTTAAAAGAGTTTAACAGTTATTTCGGGGTTGGGATAAGCAGCCAGTGTGTAACAGCAGCTCCAGCCCAGCTGTTTGCTAACAAATGCTCTGGTGCCAGTTTCCTTATCTTCCTTGGCCTCCCTAGGGCTCCAGCAGGGCTGGAGTTACTCTGAGTGTGGAGAATAAGGTAGTAAAGCCTT
The DNA here is from genome assembly GCF_009650955.1 of Corvus moneduloides. Classification (NCBI taxonomy): domain Eukaryota; kingdom Metazoa; phylum Chordata; class Aves; order Passeriformes; family Corvidae; genus Corvus; species Corvus moneduloides. The sequence goes on along the minus strand of NC_045504.1, from coordinate 1,046,341 downwards.
TTCTTCAGTGCCAACACTGCAGGCAGCACCCCACCAGAAAGCACAGCAGCCAAGGAAATGTGTTAATATTTTCAAAAGTAGGAAGAAAACTAAGGAAATTAAAAGTTGTCAGCTAAGTCCCAGTGAAAAAGCAGGAAAAGGTCTCTGCTGAGCAGAACAGCACCAGGAAAAACCACCCAGAAAGCACTTTGAGGGGGTAAAGCTGCAAGAGCTCAAAGCCAAGCACGGTGGGTGATCCCAATCCAGGACTTACGTCGTATTTTATGTATGGAAAAGTCACGGGAGGTTGTGGCTTGATTCCCAAACTCCCACTGAGTGACAGGGGGCAGAAGAGAGAGCTGTGACGAGAGAGGTGGGCAATGCCCAGGGCCGTGTTCATCAGTCTGTAAAAACTGTTCTGAGGGTCCTGGGGGAAAAAAATCCAACCATTGGAATCTTAAAAGAGCAGGCAGGAACCTGTCAAAGCCAGGCTGGGCACCTGTTCTTGGTTCCCCTCATGGTTTACTCACTCCCATGGTACTCAGGACCGGAGTCAGGCCCCAGGTCAGGATCCCTTTCCGTGAATACTCATCGTGGAGCAGCTCTGTCACCTTGGCACCGACTCCAGAGAATCCGTTGTGAAGGTCACAGAGGACTTGAAACCCCTGTGGGAAAAAACAGCAGCATCTCAGGTTCTGCTTCATCTCGAGCCCAAAGTTTCCTGAAAGCCAAAAGAGCCTGGACAAGGTGTGAACCTGCAGGTAGTCACACTCCTCAACATAGAAGTGCAGCCGATCTTCCAGCTCCTCGACGCAGGCAGGGTCCTGCAGGAGACTTTCACCTTGCCCAAAGGCTTCGAGACAACCACAATCCCTAAGGGAAAAAGGGGGAAAGAGTTTATTTTATCCCTTTTATTAGTCCTTGAAGGCAAAACTCAGCTCCTGTTCTGGATTCTGGTCTAACCCCTGGCCATACCCATCGTGCAGGTACTGGCGGATCACGTAGACACTCTTGGGGTGCAGGTGCACGTTGAGGTAATCGGACCAGAGCCGCACAGAGGGCGTGTCCTGGGACCCCGCAGGAGCTGCACCTGCAGGGAGAGAGAGGGGAGAGCAAAGGTCCTTTCAGCTCTGAGCATCCCCGAGAATACAGAAATCAGTTTTTAACTTGTCCCGTGTTTTAGCCCATTTGCTGCCCTGACCCAGCTCTCTGTAAGCCAAGCAGCCTTCTCCCATAGTTTTCCTTCTCCTTGTCCACTACCACGTTCTCCCACAGCAGGGGCCAGGGAATTCTGCCCTTCTGGAACACCGATCCCGCACCGTCCCCGCGCACAAACCTGGCCCCGCAGCACCGCTATTCCCCTTCCCGTCCCCGGCAGCGTCTCCCTACGGGAACAATCCCGGCGCGGTGGTTACGGGGCGCTTCGCCTCGCCCCTGCTCGTGTCCCGGGCAGGGAGCGCTGCGGGCCCCGCGGCCGCGCTCACCCTGCGGCTCCCGGTGTCCCGCGGAGCGCAGCCCCCGGCCGGGGCGCGGTCCCGGCAATCGGCCACGGCCCCGTCCCTGCGACACAAAGCGGCGGCAGCTGCGGCGGCCCCGTCCCCTCCCGTCCCGTCCCGTCCGGCCCCGCACTCACCAGGACACCGGCGGCTCCGTGCCCGCCCCGTCGGCTCTGAGCGAGCCCACGCCGCCTGCAAAGAGAGCCCGGTCACGGCGGGGCCGCCCGGTGGCGGCGGGGCCGCCCGAGCCGCCCCATCCCGCGGTACCTTTCAGCTCCAGCGCCACCAGACGCGGCGTGGGGGTCTCGGGGCCGCCCGGGCCCCGCCCGAACCGGAGCAGCGCGGCCGCGCGGAGCTCGGCGGGCTCGGCGGGGCTGCGCAGCGCGGTGGCCTGCGGAGAACGGGGCGGAACGGAGGAACCGGGGGGAAGAAGAGATCAGAGCGAGCCCCGGCCCCGGCCCGACACCACCCCCGGCCCGTCCCGCAGCCCCCCCGCACCTGCAGCCCCCACCAGTGCGCGCCCACGCAGCCCGAGTAGTGCCCGAGCTGCAGCGTGACCGCCTCCCCCGGCATCGCCGCGCGGCCCCGCCGCAGGAACCGGGAGCGCGTCACGGCCGGGCCCGCCCCGGACGGGCGGGGACGCGAGCGGGGCCGGGCGCGCGCGCCAGGCACGGCCACGGGCTCGAACACGATCGCGGGCACGCGCACGGGACGCGGACTCGGACGCAGACTCGGACTCGCAGAGCGGGGCTGTGGAGCCTTTATTGCGCTATAGGGGCCCCGCCAGCCGGTCCAGCTGCCGCGGGTTGGAGCCGCTCAGGAACTGCAGCTCCGCCTTCCCGTCCTCCGTGTGCGCTGCGAGGGGGAGAGAGAGAGACACTGAGGGGCTGAGGGAGGGATGGAGGGAGGGAACGGGAGCGGAGGCGCGGGCTCTGACACCGCAGGGCGGGCACAGCCCCGGTTTTCTCCCCTCCCCGGGCACCGACCTTTCTCGTGCTGCAGCCACTTGCGCTCCAGGTAGTACCCGTAGCAGCTCTCGAACTCCCTCGGGCTGTAGTTGGCAACCGGGATGGGCACAAAGGGGTCCAAAGCGTCGAACCCCTCCTGGGAAGGGAGGTCAGTCGGGGTCAGTGGCAGGGGCTGGGTGGGGACACGGCCCGGCTGCCTGGGAGCTCAAGCAGAGCTCAGCCATGGAGTCATGGAATATCCAGAGTTGGAAGGGACCCACAAGGATCACCCAGTCCAACTCCAGGCCCTGCACAGACGCCCCAACAACCCCACCCTGGGCATCCCTGGCAGCGCTGTCCAAACACTCCTGGAGCTCTGGCAGCCTCGGGGCCGTGCCCATTCCCTGGGGAGCCTGGGCAGTGCCCAGCACCCTCTGGGGGAAGAACCTTTTCCTGATCTCCAGCCTAACCCTCTCCTGACACCGTTCCAGGCATTCCCTTGGGTCCTGTCTTGGTCACAGGAGCAGAGATCGGAGCTGCCCCTTGTGAGGAACTGCAGATCCCTGAGGTCTCCCGAGACTCCTCTTTTCCAGCTGGACAGACCAAATGCCCTCAGCTGCTCCTCCAGCCCCTTCACCATCCTCATGTCCACCCTTTGGACACTCTCCAGCAGCTTCAGACCTTTCAAAGATTGTGGTGCCCAAACTGCCCCCAAGACTTGAGGTGAGGCTGCCCCAGCCCAGAGCAGGGACAATCCCCTGCCCTGCCCATGTGCCTGGCACACCCCAGGACACTGCTGGCTCCCCTGGCTGTCCGGGCACTGCTGACCCAAAGGTGTGTGTGATCCACAGAGACCCTGAACAGTGTCCCCTGGAACAGAACCAGGTCACCAGCCAGGATTTTTGTTCGTTTCCCAATGTGAAGAGGAAAAAAACCCCAAGAGAGGCCGTGACTCACCTTTCCCAGCAACTCGTGGGGAGTATAGGCTGAGCTGTGTTTGAAGAGCGAGCCAGTCTGGCTGAGGCTGGTCACAACGGCACCTCCACTCTGGAAGGCAGATCAGAAATAAAAATCTTGTTCATGCTGGTTTAGGATCAACCCCTGAGGCATCTTCTTCTTGGAGGATGGAGCTGCTGGAGCAAGTCCAGAGGAGGCCATGAAGGTTCCATGATGGAGCCCCTCTGCTCTGGAGCTGGGCTGGGAGAGCTGCGGGTGCTCACCTGGAGAAGGGAAGGCTCCAGGGAGAGCTCAGAGCCCCTTGCAGGGCCTAAAGGGGCTCCAGGAGAGCTGCAGAGGGACTGGGGACAAGGGATGGAGGGACAGGACACAGGGAATGGCTTCACAGTGACAGGGTCAGATGGGATATTAGGAAGGAATTGTTCCCTGGGAGGGTGGGCAGACCCTGGCACAGGGTGCCCAGAGCAGCTGTGGCTGCCCCTGGATCCCTGGCAGTGCCTAAGGCCAGGTTGGACATCGGGGCTTGGAGCAGCCTGGGACAGTGGAAGGGGTCCCTGCCATGACAGGGGGTGGGACTGAATGAGGTTTAAGGTCCCATTCTGGGATTCTGGGTTCTTCAAAAATTCTACAGGATGGACTGTCTGTAACACTCCTGACCGCACCAATCCTGGCTGCTCCAAGCCCATGTGAGCACAGGGAATACAAAGCTCATGTTCCCAGTGCTGGTATTAAAACTTTTCCTACCTATAATGGGTTTTCTAAGCAAACAAGTGAAATAGTTTAAAAAGGACTTTTCTATGTACCTTTAAATCTGAAGCCTACTCGTTCTAGCTCTGAGCATCCAGGGGATTGAAAAAGCAGCAGGAGGAGCTGACCTCCTACAGCAAAATGCTCAGAAACGAAAAGTTCTCATTAGTTCCAAGAAATCAGAACCCAAACTGCCCCAAGGGCTATCAGACACCTCCAGCTCAGGGTCCTACACCAGAGCCTGGCAGGGGAATCAGGAAATGCTGTTACAGATTTGACCTGCTCTCATTCTCTTCGGGTGGTGACACAAGCACTGGTGAGACACTGCTGCTGTGCCTGTGCTCTCCTTCAGAGGTGTTGGACTCACAGCTTCAGGCTTGTGGCAGCTTTAATTGCTGGGAGTGACACAGCCAAAGGCAGAGCCTGGAACTCACCCAATCGTTCCTCACCATCTTCCGCAGGTTGTGCACGAGCGTCAGCTCCTCTGGAGAAACCTGGTGGAGATTGTCTGCATCACTCTTTTATTGCCAGCAGCTTCTATCTGAGACACTAATTCCCCTCCCCTCCTTCCAATCAGGCTGGCAGCATCATTTGTATCCTTCAGGCATGGTTTTTTCTTTGCTTTCCCTCAGCCCTGCAGCATCGAGCCTGAGTCATGCTGCACTGAGCAACACCCAGGCCCTGCCTCTCCACCACCACCCACCTGCGCTTGTGTCCCAGTGAGACAGTAAAAATTCAGTAAAAATCGTCTAAAGCACCATGTGAACCTTTCAGGCCCCTCCAAAGCCAAACTGAACATTTTCAGGGATTGCCACAGAACTACAACTGAACAAAACGCCCTCCCTGCTCCCCCTGCAGCAGGAACCAGGGCTGTCCCCAGGGCAGAGCTCTCCTCACAGGGCTCTTGTCCTCCTTCCTCAGCGTCGTCCGTCCCCAGAGCGCGTTGACGCCGTCCACGGCCACGAGGAGCCGGAAGGAGCCGCGGTGACTCTGCTGCTTGATCTCCCTCAGCACCACCCCCACAGCGTCACTGGCACTCCTGACACGAGCCAGACCCTGCAGGGAGCACAAGGCACAGCACTCAGCCTGGATTTCCTGCTGGTGCGTGATGCTGGTGACTCTTGGGCTGCCCTTCCTCGGGGGACGACAAACTGACAGTCAACGAGCTCTTTGTTCCTTTCCAAGGAGGAGTTTAAGCACCAAAACGTGGCAATTTCAAATTCTAACTTTGTCTTCTATCCCAATTCTCAGTAGAACTCTTTACAGAGCCACCACATCCTCCACAACATCTTCTGTTGATAGGGAGACACCTCCCATTTCCCAGGACTCACCCCCGTAAGATCTTTAGGAGCAATCTGTTCCCCAAACACAAGGATGGGATCCTCTGGGACAAGGTGAGACCACTCCAGCAGCAGTGGTCATTCCTTACCTGCTCCACCACTTCTCCCAAAGGTCTGCCCTCCTCTGTGCTTTCTCGTTTGCCCCACATGTATTTTTTTTGTGTTTTTATCTGTGGGAAGAGAACTATGATTAGATTGGGGATGGAAGGGGGCAAACCAAGGCTGGATTGCAGAATTTGGGAGAAGTATCCACCACCAACAGCCATCCCCACAGAGGGGATCTGAAGTGCTTTTCCTACAGCACCTGAAGTCCAGCACAGGGCAGTGGGTGGGGTTTGCATCCACAAACCTCTTGCAGGAATCGTTCATTGGAGGTTTTGAAGTTCCTGAGCCACACAGAGGCCTGCAGAGGCTGATCCAGCCGGTCTTTGTTGTAGGAAGACTGCAAAAGCTCCTTGCAGTTCTTCACCCAGAGATGAGCTGTGAGCAAAATAAAACATTTATTTATTTTTTAAATTTTTTTTTAGTCAAAATAATGGTATGAGGTGGGGGTGGTGGGGGTGTTCGTGTTTCCTCTGGTAAGGAAAGCCACAGAATCATGGGATGGTTTGGGTTGGGAGGGACCTTAAAGATCAACCAGTTCCACCCCTGCCATGGACAGGGACACCTCCCACTATCCCAGGTTGCTCCCAGCCCCGTCCAGCCTGGCCTTGGACACTTCCAGGGGCAGCCACAGCTTCTCTGGGCACCCTGTGCCAGGGCCTCCCACCCTCATAGGGAGGAATTCCTTCCCAGTATCCCATCTAACCCTGCCCTCTGGCAGTGGGAGGCCATTCCCCCTCATCCTGTCACTCCATCCCTCGTAAAGAGTCTCTCTCCATTTTTCCTGTAGCCCCATTAGCTCCTGGAAGGCCACAGTTAGGTTAACCCAGAGCCTTTTCTTCTCCAGGCTGAACAATCCCAATTCTCCCAGCCTCTCCTCACAGCAGAGCTGCTCCCTTGATCCCTCTGATCATCTTGGTGCCTCCTCAGGTCCATGTCCTTCCTGTGCTGGGCCCCAGGGCTGGAAGCAGCTCCATCCTTACTGGAGAACTCCCCTGGGATCGGAGGAGGGCACACAGACCCCAAACAATCTCCCCCTGTGCTCGTTAACAAAGGGGAAAACCAGACTGACCCAAGGTACACTTGAGCAGGTGAAAATAACCATTATGCTCTACTTTATTTGGGGGCTTTGTGTTTTATGAGCTTTCTCCACTACAAAAAAGCAAGGATAGATTGAGGTGGGCTATCCTACAGCTCCTGAAGCGGCATCTTTTGGTGTTTGGTGTGGTAACAGAGCCCTGGTTTTCTCACCATCTGGGATGTGCAGCACCAGCCAGCCCTGCCTCGAGCAGTAGTGAACCACGTGGCACAGGGTCATGGTCTTCCCTGTTCCCCTCTCACCATCTCCAGCAAGGACTGTCAAGGAAAGTCTCTGGAAAACCACTTCAGTTTGCACTTGACTGTGATTCCTTCAGAAAGGGCATAAGGGGAGTTCAGAGGTCACCAAAGCAAGGATTTCATTCTCAACAGAGCTCCTTCTCCCACTCCCCACCCCACTGAGCAGAGCTGAGGAGCCCCTGCCCTGTGTGCTGACCCTGTTTGTAGGTGTGGAGGGCCAAACAGAGTCAGAACAAAGGTATCCAAGCTCCTGAAGGTCTCCTGAAGTGCTCCGAGTCCCTGCACTGACCACAGACCACACGGCACAACCACCTCCTGCAGAACGAACCAGCTCAGGCTCAGAACAACCCTCTGACCTGCACAAGCTGGTTGTGTTTCTCTTCATTCCACCCTCAGGTAAGTGCTAAAGGATACAGATCACATATCTGACTGCAGGGTGGGCGAAGTTGGAGCCTTTCAGGTAAGCGAGGATCTCGAGCGCCGGCCTCCGCACCATCACCCGGGCCTCGTTGAAGGTCTGGATCTGAGAAAGGAGCAGATGTGCCCAAGCTGCCACGAGCTGGCCGAGCACAGCTGCTCCCAGCCCAGCTCCATCCCTGCCTGGAGGCTCCCAACACCCCCAGCTCTGCCCTCTCTGCCCTCTCTGCCCAGCAGCACCGACGGGGTTGGTCAAGCACCGCTCCTCCTTGGTGAAAGGACCTCCTTGTCCTGCCTGTGCCTGGACAGGGTTTTCTGGATCAGCTGTTCCATGCTGTTCCCACAGACTGGGGGTGGGTGACTGGCCTGTCCATGAATCCCAAGTCAGTGACCTGGATATGCAAAGGTAAGGAATCTGTTCCTCACTCAGGCAGCTGCTCAGGGAGCAGGCACAGCTCCATCTGCCTCACCACACAAATCAGGAGACAAGATTTTTTTGTTATTTCATGAGACAGCCTGTTCCACAGAAATACAGCCATGGAAAATATTTCTGTAATTCACTGTGTGCTCGGATGTTAGAGATGACAAGTAATGGAATGAAGGTTGCTTGAGGTGGAACCCTCAAACTCTTCTGCTGCTGCTCTGGGTGGTCCCCTCATCTCTTCTAGAGGTTGAAAACAACAGTAATGACCAGCAGTAACTGCACTCTTGCCCTCTCTTATTCCAACAGGGAAGCATCACAGTCACCAACGGACCTGGTTCTTCCCACACAGAATCATGGAATGGTTTGGGTTGGATGGGACTTTAAAGCTCATCTGATTCCACCCCCTGCCATGGGCAGGGACATCTCCCACTATCCCAGGCTGCTCCAAGCCCTGTCCAGCCTGGCCTTGGACACTTCCAGGGATCCAGGGGCAGCCACAGCTGCTCTGGAAAAGCTGAGTGCATTCCCTCCAAGCTCCAAGCTGGAATACCTGCTGCTGGAAGCGATAGGGCAGCCCATGGGGGAACACAGCCTTCACCTCCTCCAGGGGGATGTTGTACAGACAGCCCTCGTGCTGCTCCGTGTGCTTGGCCTGGAAGGGAAAGCAGGAACTGTCACACTGGGGATGCCTCTTCCTGGACACAGGTGGCCTGGGAGGGTGGGACAGGGAGGGAATGCTCCATCACAGGCGCTGCCCTCTCACTGGGAGGCAGAACAAGATAAAGCAGGAATTGCGGGGTCAGGACACTGCTGTGCAGAGGCTAAAGAAAGGAGATCCCACCTGGCACTAAACAATGAAGGGACTCCCTGAGCTTGTGTACGACCCGTGGTGTTTTGGGGGGCACCAGTGGCCTCGTGCTCTGTGAATTTACCTCACCTTTCACCAGCCCCCCAAACCTTAAACAGCAGCATGATGCCCTTTTGAGTTACCTGCTGGTGTCACACCCGCTTTTCTTTTATGACAAAATGTTGGTTTCTGCCTTGGGAGTAATTCCCAGGAGTAATTCCCACAGTGTCATTTGGTTACTGGGGCTGGAGGCTGAAAAACTCACAATCTCTTTTCTGGGGCAGTAATTTCCAGTCCCTTGTGGTGACCTCAGTGCTCAGGGTTATTCCTCCCCTGGACTTGAATCCTGCTGCATTTATTTCCAGTGTTTACCTGCAGGTCTCACCACACACTGCAAGAAGCTGTTGTCACTGGGATCTGAGAATTGAATGCCTCATTTTTCCCTTCATTATTCTCTTTTCCTGCCATGCAACACCTGCAAAGCACTTACTTGTTTCCTTTTGCTCGAGTCATCGGGTTTTGTGTCTTGTCCAATTAGGACAGTAAATAGAGACTACCCTGCAGCCCTTCCTGTGTGACTTTTAGCAGTTTTGTGTTAATATTTGAAGCTTAGCTCATGTCCTGCTCAGCTTTCTGCATTTTTCCATGGATTTAAAATAAAATACCCTCCTCTTTATTCTTGTGCATGGCAGCTTTTATATATAACAACAAACATAACAATTTCCTTGTTTTCTTTATTTTGTGTGCGAGCAGCTGGGCCTCCCGGTGTGACTTCTGCCTGTTTGGCCAGGAATATTTGGCTTTTCCCAGTTCTTGGTGCACTCTTCATGGACCACTGCTGCACACCCACGAATTTTCTGGCCCTTGTTAAGTCTCCCTTCCCTTCTTCACACCCAATTTCCAGCCTTTCAGCCCAAAACACACCTCTGCTCTCACCTTCTGCCCCTTCCACTCAGCACTACCACCTATTCCACACCTCCCTAGGAAAGGTTCTCCCAGGACAGGCCAGTGTGCCCTGGACTCTGTGGTTTGCCTTGGCACAGCTGCAGGATTTGAGGAACTCCTGATTCAAGGAACAATTTCTAGGAAAAAACCAATTGGTAACTTCAGCCAAGGACTGGGCTGCTGGAGCTGCCAAACTGGGGTTTCACTGGTCAGGGAACCTTTGCAACAGGGGGGAAAATGTTAAATCCTGGCTGTTCAAGAGGTGCCCTGCTGTAAGGAGGCGTCACCTGAGGGGACCTGTGAAGTGAGGCTTCAGGCTTTTCCCAACCAAATTTCAAACTGTGGATTTCTTGGAGTTCTCCTGCACCTGCTGGACTTGGGCCAACAGCACCTCTGGTTTCCATGGCTCAAACAGAAGAGCAGGACTCCAGAGCCCATTTTCATTCTCAGCTTCATCCCTGACCTGCTGCATAACTTTGGGCAAATTCCTTCACTCTGCCACATCTGCAAAGTGGCTCAGTGTCTTTATCCTCACATTCAGCCACTTGGAGCTTTGCTGATGGGAACATACACGAAGTCTGATGAAAAATTTCATGTTTAGTGGCTTTCTTAGTCCCGTTTTAAGGGGATTGCAGGAGCTGAGGGGCACCGGGGTTTGCTGCTGGAGCGACCCAGCGAGCCCAGGGAGGGCTGAGCTGGCCAAAGCTGTGCCAAAGCTCAGGCACAAGTCAGAATGCCAGAGCCAGTTGCCTGGCAACGAAAAGGCAGGCACAGGACAGTGGGGACAATCCTGGCCATCTGGCCTGTGCTGTGCAATCCATGGAGACACCGGGTCACGTGCAGCAGATCATCTCCCCGCTGCCGTTTCCATAGAGACCCCGGAGGAATCGGCACAGAGAGACTCCAATTACACAGGCAGCAGAAAAGCACCTCAAAGGCTTACCCCATTCATTTATTCCCCTTCATTTTGTGCTTGAGACGGGGAGCAGGAGGCGGGATTGCGATGCTGCAGAGCTGTGCTGTGCTGAGGTCATCTGGGGTGTGGTTTTTACCCCCTTCACAGCCAACTCAGGGAGGCTTTTCCAGGGAAGAATTAACCCTGGAGTTGACATTAATGGCGTCTGATGACAGGAGAAGCCACAGCCCAGTTCTGCAACACACACTCTCATCCCTGCAGCTCTAGAGAAGGAATCAATACCTGTTCCCAGGGGCTCTCAGGCACAGCAGCCCCATCCTGAGCAGGTGCCCTGTACAGCCATGGCCCATTCCCTCGGGGCTGGATCCCTGGTTTAGGTCTATGTGCCCCCTTCCCTGGAACAACACAGACCCAGGCAGCGCTCCTGGCTCCAGCATGGCCCCTGGTGGCATCCAGGACTGGCCATGTGGCAAGGACAGGGGTGGCAGTCACTCACCGGGTCGCTCTCGCTGGTGTGGAAAATTGCTCGGGGCCTCACTGCCGGGACATCCTGGGTGGGCACAGAGCTCAGGCCATCCCTGGCTGCCGTGTGGAGGGCACAGCCGTGGTCCAGCTGAGGGGAGAACAAGGCAAAGAGACAACAAAGCTCTCAGCAGCCAAGGATTGCTGGTGAAAAACAACGCAGGGAGTCTGTGCTGTGCGCTCGTGGCTCACACCCTGCGATCCTGCCGAGGCATGTGCAGCCCAGAGCTGAACCCTGATTGCAATTAGAATGAAAATTCGTCATTAGCATAGAAATTCACCACGGAAACCCACACGCTGTAGAAGCAGATTTCACACTTAGATACCTGCACTGAAACCATTCCCACCTGAGCCAGTTCCACCTGAAGCCACCTCAGTGAGCCAGGCCCTGCACCTGAGTTTTACCCCACAAAATTCCTCGAGATGCCACATCCAGCCATGAAAGCCTCACTGCTGGGAAGAGCCCGCCACGTTCCTGCCTCCACTGAGGAGTGGCAGCACCCTGAAAACTCCGGCTGTCTAGCAATCCATAATCACCTCAATTACCAAGGGATTAGTGCAGCTCTGCCCACTATTTGATATTTATAATTACACTCCTTGCACTGATCTCCCTGACTGTGTCCCCGCATCCAGACTCTGGCATTAGGATACAGACGTGGCTGAGAAACCAAAACAGCCAGCTAAGCTGATTAATTCATTTTTCCCCAGACAGACTGCTGAAGCCTGCCTGCAAAGCCCAGCCAAAACAGGCAAGAAAGTGAGCAGTGGCAGGACAAGCATTTTATTATGTTGTGGTGAAAGAAAACACAAACATTTGTCAACGATTTAAAAAGTGCATCCTCCAGATAGGCTCCGGGAGAGGCTGAGAGCCCCTCACAGCACTGACAGGGCCAGTTGCAGCTGAACAGAGCCAGCAGTTTCCTATTTTGTCTGTCTGGGTGAGAGCAGCAGAACGCAAAGCTCAGAGCCAGGGACAGCTGTCTCAGCTCTCCAGGGCATGACACAGCTCTGCTGCCACCCCAGCGCCTCTCAGGGGGCCACTGCAAAGCCACAAGGGCTCGGGAGAAAGTGGGATTACCCACATCCCATGCTCAACACGCACCAGATGCCTGAATCAGCATTTCAGCACTTACCCCCCTGTTAGGGAAGGAATTAAACCAGTCTGGACCCTCTGGAACAAACTGCTGCAGTGTAAGCAGGGAGATCACCAAACACATCTTGTTCTCACATTGCCCTTTTCCTCCTCAAACCCAAATGATCCTTCAGGATGGCTTATTTGGCTCTGTTTGGTTTAAAATCCATGGAAGTGACAATTTACAGCCTTGAGCAAGGCACAGAGATGGCAATTTAATACATGAATAGCTACAGAAGGCAACTCTTGTCACCTGATCCCCTAGAAAATGTCAGCCCTAAGTCACTGCCAGTACGGAATCAGAGGCCCTCTCATTTCCCTTGAACATCCTGCCCAGAGCAGCTGTGGCTGCCCCATCCCTGGAAGTGTCCAAGGCCAGGTTGGATAGGGTTTGGAGCAACCTGGTCTAGGGAAGGTGTCGCCGTTGATGGCAGGGGGTGAGACTGGATGTTGTGTGAGGTCCCTCCCAACCCAGCCCATTCCAGGATTCCATGATGCCACATTTCCTCCTCCCCAAGTCCCAGGTGAATGTGTGAGGGCTGTGAGCTTTGCTCAGCTGGCAGGGAAGCTCCCTGGACATCCTTTCCCAGGGGTACCACACAAATCCTTGTCCCTGACCAGTGCAGTGGTGAAGGAAAATGAAGCAAGGATGAACCTCTTGCTCTGTGTTCAGACTTTAGGGGTGTCCAGATAACTGCCTTGAGGTGAATGATGCTTCATCACACCAATATTACCAATCTCATGTTTTAAAAAGCCCAAACTCAGCTCAGCAGGACCTGGAATCTCTATGGGACACAAGCCAGCTCCTCCTGAGTTCTCTGAAGGGAGTGGAAGTCAGAATGCAAGTGTGAGGAGACTTTGTCTTGAAGTCCAGTCCTCTGTTCTTGCAGCCAAATACATTAAATTTCTGTTTTTTCCACCAACACAGCACATCCCATCTGTAAGTGCCTCCCCCTGGTGTGACACTGTTTTGCACTGTCACTTGCAGCCTTAGCACAGTGACAGCTCTTTCCCCAAACCCCCGTGCAGCCTCCTGGTGCTTTGGAACTTTCCCTCTGTGGGCTGTGGGTGTGGGAGCAGCTCCCAAGCACCTGGAGACAGGGAATCGCTGCTCTCTGAGGCGCTACAAAGGCAATGCAAGCAGTGAGTTGCTTGCACCCAGCTCTCCTGAGCTCCAGAGATACAGACTTGCATTTCACCAGCTGCTGCGTCTCCATTTACAAAACCCACTGGGGACAGAATCCACATTTCAAACTGTCCACAGATGGCTCAGGACAGCCCTGCTAAAGCATTTCACCTCCCGGGTTTAGAGCAGCAAGGTGCCCCTTGGTCCCTCCTACCCTGAACAAAAGCTCAGCACTGATCCCTGGGCTCAGGAATGCCAGAAACATCCACATCCCTCCCCGTGCAGCTCCCAGCACATCCAGCAGCCTCTCCCCTCTCAGCCTCTCCCGGGAGCAGCGAGCGGATTTCGGGGCAAGTTTCCATCTGCCAAAGGACAGGAGTCTGGGATCCCTGAAATGGCAGCGAATCATCACGTGGTGGCCGGGGATGGCTCGGGGATGGCTCGGGAGTCCCGGGCCATGAGGTGGAGCTGTTCCCGCGTGTTCCGCGCTCGGGAGAGGCCGGGCTGCTCCCGCAGGCTGCGGGGGAGGGAGGCTGCACCGTCACCCCGAGCCACATCGCCGTGCTCGGGGGGAGGGGGAGGGGGTAAGCCTCGAAAAGGCAGCAGCAAACGTCACCGCTGGAACTCTTTTCCAGCAGGAAGCCGTTCCAGACCTGCACCATGAGCTCCTGCTGCTGTTGAGGGTTTCAGGAGGCTCTGCTGATAACGCAGGGCTGATGTGAGTAGCGGCAGAGCTGGTGTCACTACGCCCACCCGAAGCACTGAGCCGCTTCTTGGCTCAGAAAATGAAAAAAAGAAAAGGTTCTTCCCCCAGAGGGGGCTCAGGCACTGAGCAGGTTCCCCAGAGCTCCAGGAGCTCCCAGCACAGGGTGGGGTTGTTGGGGTGTCTGGGCAGGGCCAGGGGTTGGACTCCATCCATGATCCTTGTGGGTCCCTTCCAGCTCGGGATATTCCATGATTCTATGATTTTTGGCAAAACTCTCCCCACCAGCAGCACAGGCTTTGTGCAGGGCTGGTGGGTTCTTCCTCTGCACATTCCAGCCAGGCAGAGCAAGTGGAATAATGCCTGTTTCCTGAGAAACACGTGCAGGGAAGATGCAGGACCCCAGCATCCTGGTTTAAGCCAGGCTCCCTCTCCCCAGACTCCTCAGGGAAACGTGGAAATGCTGGACCAGCTCTTTCCTTAGCCCACAGTGGGAGTTTACACCCCCAGCTTCGAGGAGCCACCAAGGTTTTAGCTGACAAACGTTAGAAGAATGTCACATTTTACAGCAGTTAATTGTCATTCCAGGCCACGGGAAAGCTGAAATATTGGAAACAGCATCAGGCTCTCACAGGACTCACCTTCAGAGAACGGCAGACGAGTCCTCTCAGACTTCTCAGCATTTTCCTGCAGGGACAGAAGTGGATATTTTAGTTGGTTTTGTTATGCCTAATTACCTTGTGCTGGGAGAGAACTGTTTGTGTTGAAAGAGCTTCCTGACAAATAACTCAGACCAAGTGTCAGACGCTCTGCAGCAACACAAACTGGTGATCACCATCACTTGCCTAAGAAAAACTATTAATAAAATAATAAAACAAGAACCATGCCATTAAAAAACAACGAAGAGTTTAAAATAAAAACCATTCCATTAAAATTTTTTAAAAGCCCCAAGACTAATAAAATATTAATAAAACTAATAAAAAATAAAATAAAAACCATTCCTTTAATTACGTGGCCTTTTCTCAGAGAGACATTTACAGAAAAAAAACCAAACCCCTTACTTTGTAAATCAAGCTATTTCATTCTCCTAGTGAGGAGAACAGTCTTTTGCTGGGTTTGACAGGGCAAGGAATTTTGACTGTAGATGCAAAGAGATATAAGAGCTGCAGCAGTGACTGTCGGGAAGGAAATGGAATCCTGCAGAGACTGAAGGTGTTTCCAGCTTCATCCTAATCATTTACCAGTATCTGCTGCCCGGCCATCCTTGATTACAGCAGGAGAAAAAACCCAAAACAAAACACTTGAGCAGCTGTGATGCACAAATAAGGGCAAAGAGTGAAGTAAAGAGATTAAATCTGCCAGCTCTGCCGGCCTTCAAAGCCTTTTTCACAGAATTTCCCGAGGAGAAAACACTGGCAGTGCCTAACAAAGACGCTCTGAGAATTCTTGGGTGCAATAAGTTGCATTCGAAGGGAGCATTAATTACCTTAACTCCTCAGGAGGAACTGCTGCCTCAGCGGGATTGGTGGTTCCCTGCAGCTGAGCAAAACAAAGCTGGTTCACCTGCACAGAACAGCATTTCCACCTGTTACTGCAGGGAGGGGGAAAACAACCCCGCAGGGGAGGATGTGAACGCCGTGAAGACGCTTTTCATTCGTTCAGCTAAAATAAATACGGGAAAAACAACCCCCACTTTGGCTATTTCAGGAATGAGTGAAGATCTCATCCTGCAGAGGAATTTCTGCTCATTTTACACGCGTGCAGCACAGCGAGGAGGAATCCTGCTCCACGTGGGAATGGATCCCATCGGCTTCCCATCAGCTGTAGCTGTGAAGAGAGCAGGGACGGGAACGCCGCTTTCCCAGACACAACTAGGAAAATCAAGGAATCATAAAGGCGGAATTCTGTTAACATTTTTAAACTTTCTCCTCATTTTTTAAAAACTTCCCGTTGACTTTTTTTTTTTTAAACTTGCTGCCGATTTCTTTCAAAACCTGCCGTTAATTTTGGGCACCCCCGAATGACCAGCGCAGCTCCGGGGCTCTGTCCCCGGGAGAGGAGCTGCAAACCGCGGCCGCTCCCGTGGGGCAGGTTCAGCACAACCACGGAGCTCCCGGGGCGCTGCGGGAAGAACAAGCCTGGATTTCTGTAGTTTACCACCAAAAACTCCGCAGACAACCCCAAAGCCGCATTTGCAGCCATCCATCAACGACCAGAACACCTCGGCTCTCCAGACTAAATAAAAACAACCCCCCGGCTGCTGCGGGCCGAGCGCGGCCCGGCCCCCCCGGTGCCTCCCACGTGCTGCCCGCGGGCTCCGTTCCCCATTCCTGGCTACACTCGGGGCCGGAGCAGCGCGGCCGCTTGGGCGCGACCCCAGGGGGAAGCGGGAGGGCGCGGCCGTGCCCCTGAGGGCATCGCGCGGTCGCCGAGGGGGCCGCGGCGCCCCCGCACTCACCGGGCCCACCGGGGCCGGTCCCTCCCCGCCGCCGGCGCCGCCGCAGCCCCGCGATGACGCGGCCGCTACGGGAGGCGCGGAGGGACACGGGAGGCGTGGCCAGGGAGGGCGCGGTCGCGTGGGCGTGGCCGGAGGGGGCGTGGCCCGCGGCGTTGGGTGTTCGATCGCCCCGTCCGGCTCCTCCGCGCCGCGCTTGGCGTGGGCGGCCCAAAAGCTGCTCGCGATTTGTCGCCGGGTTTTTGGAAACGGACAAATTAAATCACAGTGCCAGGATGGGTCAGGTTGGGAGGGGTCACGTCTGCTCCCGCCTCCCTGCTCCGGCAGCACAGGGCGCGGGATTGTGGCCAGATGGGGCTGGGATGTCCCCAGGGAGGAGACTCCACAGCCGCTCTGGGCTCTGCTCAGGGCTGGGCCCTGCCCAGGGCAGCAGTTCTGCCTCCTGTGCAGGGCAATTGCCGGGCTCAGGCCCTGCCCGGTGCTCTGGGGCCGCTGCCGGGCCCCGGAGCAGAGCCCGGGCCCTGCCCTGAGCCCTCCCTGCAGCCAGGGACAGCCAGGGCTGAGGGCCCCTCTCAGCTGGGGCTCCTCTCGAGGCTGAGCAGCCCCGGCTCCCTCAGCCTGTGCTGGGCACGGATCTCTCCAGGCCCTTCAGCATCTTTGTCACCCTCCGGGAGCTCCGTGTCCCTGCTGTGCTGAGGATCCAGAGCTGGACACAGCACTCCAGAGGTGCCTCCCAGGGCTGGGCAGAGGGGCAGAATCACTGCCTGACCTGCTGGGAAGGCTCTTCCTGATGCCTCCAGTATGTTGTTGGCCTTCTTGGCCTCTGGGTCACAGTGCTGGCTCAGGGACAGGCTTTTATTAATTTCTGAGCAGTCATCTGGATCCTCAGTATTGAATTTTGCATGTGTAGTGCAAAAGAAATTTGCTGTTCATGGTTTCATTGCCAGGTTTTCAGGTATTGGCAACTTAAATCTCTGCTTCTGCAAATACTTCACATCTCTTTTTGCTATGGGTATCTCAGTCCCAGGGATTTTTGTTCATTTGGATTTTATATATACAGATTTCTGTAATACAATTTTTAAATCAATTTCTCCTGTTTCTCACAGAAAATGTTTTAAAAAACTATTTAACAGCAATTACAAATGGCTGTAGTAATTCCCATCAGACATTGTGAACATCATTCCATCATTCCCAAAGTAAGAAAGACATTGAATTGTTGGAGCAAGTCTAGTGGGGACAACAAAGGAGATAAAAGGGTTGGGAGAGTTGGGAATGTTCAGCCTGGAGAAGGATCTGGGGAGACCTCAGAGCACCTTCCAGGATCTAAAGGGACTACAGAGCGATGGAGAGGGACTCTTCATCAGGAACTGTAGTGATAGCACAAGGAGTAATGGGTACCAATTGAAAGAGGAAAAAGTTAGGTCACCCATGAGGAAGAAATTCCTCCCTGTGAGGGTGGGGAGCCCCTGGCACAGGGTGCCCCGAGAAGCTGTGGCTGCTCCATCCCTGGAGTGTCCAAGGCCGAGTTGGACAAGGCCTTGCATGATGTGGTCTAGTGGAAGATGTCTCAGCCCGTGGCAGGAGGGTTGAGACTAAACGACCTTTAGGTTCCATTCCAACCCCTTTTAACATCCCATGATTCCAGGTCCACGAAAAGACTTTAATGACCCTAAGCTGACAAGTGCGTGGGTGTGGCGTTCCAGGACAGATGGCTCTGTGGATGAAAACTCCACCTGCCCCACTCTGAGGTGAAAAGCGCCTTTTCCTTTCCCGTCTTTTCGCTTTCCCGAGCAATTTTCCCGGTGGGCGTGGCCGGGCTCGAGGGGGCGGGGCTCAATGGGCGGGACCAGGAGGGGGCGTGGCCAGAAGGGGGCGTGGCCAAGCATGACCGCCGCGCCCTCTGCCCACGGGGGCGTGGCCGCGCTGGGGGCGTGGCCGCGCTGGGGGCGTGGCCGCGCTGGGGGCGTGGCCGGGCGCGGAGGGGGCGTGGCCGGCGGAGGGGGCGTGGCCGTGCGCTCGCTCGCGGCGGAGCAGGAGCCGCCGCCATTTTGGTTCCGCCGCCTCGCTCGGCTCAGGCCCCGCCGCGGCGGCCGCTCGGTCCCGGTCCCGCCCCGGCCCCGTCCGCGCCCGGGCGGCCGCGGGGATGCGGCGCGGAGCAGCCCGTGCTCGGCCCCGGCCGCGCTGCCGCTGACACGGTGAGGAGCGGGCGGGCGGGCGGGCGGGCGGGGACTGGGACCGCCTCAGGCCCGCGGCCCGGGGGGAGGGGAGGCGCGCCGGGATCCGCCGCGGGGCCGCCCCGCACCCCCCCCCCGCATCTCCCCCGTATCCCCCCCGCACCTCCCCCGCACCCCCACACCGCATCCCCGCACCGGGCCCCGGCGGCGGGCGCTGGGCATCCCCGGCGACGGCGGGGGATCCCCGGGGGCGGCGGGGGGGGATCCCCGGCAGGGCCCGGAGCGCAGCGTGGAGCCGGACGGGGAGCGGGGCGAGGTGTCCCTGACAGCCGGGGATGGGCCGGGGAGTCCCTGACAGCCAGGCCCGCACCGGGAGGCACCGGGGGATCCCTGACAGGGACCGCGGCGAGGGGCGGGGGATCCCCGCTGGCAGCGGGGCCCGGTGACAGGAGCGGCGGCGGCGGCGGGGCCCGGGGCCGGGGCAGCCCCCGGGGGTGCGGGAGCTTGACAGCCGCGCTCGGACGGGTGTCGGGGGCCGCGATGTCACCTGACAGCGGCCCCGGGAGCCCCTCCTGGCCGCCGCTTCCCTGCGGAGCGGGGCTGTGCCCGAGGCTCCGCATCCCCGAAGTTCGGTGTTTCCCCGGGCTCGGCGCGGTCCTGCCCCGTGTGACAGGCGGGGGATGCGGGGGACAGAGCCGGGGGTCTCGCTGCCAAATATTTATGTATTTCCTTTGGGGTTTGCGATACTCACTGGTTTACTGGGTCAGTGTCTTGTGGACTTCGTCCTCCCCTTTCTCCAAAATCATACTTCTGAAATTTTACTTTCATTGCGTTTTTAATTCTATTTTAGCTTTATTGACCGTGAATTTGGGTTTAGGTGGTTGAGCCTTATCATGGCCTTACCGATCTCTCACATCAAAAGCCAAAATGTGTTCCCATCCTTGTCTCTCTCTTCCATAGTCTCCTGACTTTCTAACTCTTGGTTTTGGCCCTTGGTTTGTGGTTCTTCACCCTGTTAATTATGTAGCAGAGAACTGGAAGCTACTTGGAATGTGGGTTTCCATCCGATGGCCTCAGGACACGCATTCACCCTTCTGGTAGTTGTGTGTTGTCAGGAGCCAGTCAGGGAAACTGGAAGTGGTGGGAGCTCTGGGAGCAGGGACAGAACCTGTGGCTTTACCCTCATCCATTGAAATATCCTCAGTTTTCGTTTTCAGGAGCAGTGCACCTTCTTTCCTGGTTTATTTTGGCTGTCCTCCTTGCAGTAATTTAGATTGCACCTGCACTTGTTTTCCAGGGATATGGGGTTTTGGGGTGAATCCTGTAAGAGTCGTGTTTCTCATGGTCATCCTTGAGGACCTTGGGATCATCCCTGGTGCCTCTGTGGGAAACAGGGAAGTTCTGGCAGCTGCTTGAACATATGGGGAGAGACGGGCTCTAAAATCATCATCTGTCTGCCTGCTTGAGTTCTTAAGAAGTGTTCTTACTCAAAGCTTTTCTCAACTGTCTGAGAGTATAAAAGAGAGACTTTTTTTTTTTTTTTTTGAAGAGTTCTAAGTCTGAAACATCTTGGTTTAAAAGACAAAATTACCACAACTTCTTTCTGGACTTGAAATCATTGCTACAGGCAGTCGGCAGTCGCCTAAAAAGGTTTGAGTGATAATAACCAGTGACAAAATTTGAGTTACAATTTCCGGGAGAAGCTTTTTTTCCCAGTTGTTTTCAAAAGTTTAAACTGTTCTGGAGGATATAAAAAGCATTTTTTTTCCTTGGTGGAAGAGACAGACATATTGGTATAAATGGCAGTGCTGTTGTCACAAGAGAAAAGTGGCAATAGCACATGTAGTTACTGAATTAAAGGTATTTTTAAATAGATATTGTTGTCTGTGGGATTGCTGGCTTTTTTTAAAAATTAAATTAATTTCTGCTGCTTTTGGAAGGGCTGGTGCTGTTGTGGACACATTCTTCCACTCCATGAGGTCATGAGTCCCATCTCCAGCTTGCAAAGGGGAAAAAAATCTGTCATGAGACCTATTGTGATTATTCTGTGAAGGCAAAATCTGTGTTTGTGCCTGGTTTTCTGTCCGCTACCTGTGGCACAGGTGTGGCCATCCTGGTACTGGGATGGGTTGGGAATAACCAGAGGCATCTGTCTGGAGTTCATGGGGATGTGCTGGATTGCTGTGACCCTTATCTTTTACTAGATGATATAAATAAATGGGTTTTGTCCAGAAAAATCCCCTGGAAGGCACTGGACCTCTCAGGGAGCTCCTGACTCACACTGTAACAGATGGGATAATATTTTAGGAGAGTTCCCAAACTGCTTTCCCCTCGGCAGTCAGTGTTGGCTGATGTTGGGACTCGAAGCCTAAGGGTGGAGGAACCTTTGCTCCCATCAAACACGGGTTGGTTATGCAGATTTTAGCAATTTGGTGTTTATTTGCATATGAATAGGGAACCGACAGAATTACCCTGCACCTCCAAACTCAGCCCTGTGATTCCAGACCTTCAGTCAGGTAGGGTGTCAGCTGGGGCCAGGTTAAGATACCAGGAGAAACTCTATCTCTGCTTCCCAAGTTTTCCTCTCACTGGAGCATACTTGCAGGGTGTCATCATGTCTGTCCTCTGCCTTTCTTCCCACAAAACCTGTGTCCTGCTCCGGGTGCCTCTGCTCCCAGCACTTCTGTGGAATATTCTTCCTGACAAGACAGGTCCCCTGGGATTTCTGTCTGACAGAAGCACATCCAGCAGATTCCGTTTGGAAAGTGTTTTATTTGTTACCTCCTGTAATGCAAACAGGAACTTTATTCCTGATAAATGTCTCCTTCTCTAAACGTTTTAAGGATGCTCGTGCAGGTGATCCAGGGGCCTGAGCTCCTGTTTCCCCTGTTCAGGGATTGTGATGTGGTGAAATATTGTAAGGCTTTACCCCACTTTTTATTTCTCTTTTCGGAGTGTGGTAGCTGTCTTCCTTAGCAAAGGAAAGAAGACAAGGAGACAAGGGAGGCCACAGAGTTAGTAGTAATATTCTGGAATTTCTAACACTCAGCTGAATTGGTTTTAATGTCCCTTGGAGATGAAGCAACGAAAAGAACCAAAAGAAAAAATATTCACCTTCCAAATATGACATGACAGCGTGTTTTCATCGACAAAAGCAGCAGCAAGAATGTACTCAACATCCTGAATT
Organism: Corvus moneduloides; assembly: GCF_009650955.1. Classification (NCBI taxonomy): domain Eukaryota; kingdom Metazoa; phylum Chordata; class Aves; order Passeriformes; family Corvidae; genus Corvus; species Corvus moneduloides. Next base: position 1,024,587 of record NC_045504.1, on the reverse strand, counting down.
GAATGGGGGGAAAAATCTCAGTTAATATTGCTGAGGGGATGTGGGGAATCATATCTAGGATTTGGCAGCAGAATCAACCCTTGGCATTTTCTTTCTGGGAAAGCAGAGGATCAGAAGAACAGAAATCTTAGCAGCTGATGGGCAGAAAGGGCTTGGGATGGGACACCAGGGGAATAAGGATGAATGCCAGGTATTAAAACTGTGTATGGCATTAGAGAAACCATTCATGAACACCACTTAGTTCCAGGTGGCACGTGTCAAAATGGATGTTAAAATGCTTCATAGTTAATTTTTTGGGGAGGAACAATTTCAGGAGGGATTTGAGATCTATGGAACCCGCCGGCTGAGGGACTGGGAGTTTGATGTGATTTGCTTCGTAGGGAGATGGTGAGAACATGTCTTGCTCATTACTTGAGAGGCCATGCAGGCATTTGGTACTGGATGGTTTTCAATCCAGCAAAAGTTTTGTTAGCCTAAAATCCCATGGATGTAGGATAATTCAGAACAAAACTTGGAACTTCGTGCAACAAACATGGAAACAGAGGCATGGATAAGTACCTTATATCACATGGTTAAAGATGATCATTTTAGGTCTTTAAAGCCCCAAAGCATCAGAGTTTTCAGGGCAAATTCGTGCAGGTTTTTTTAGCTGCCTCTGAACTGTGGCTGTCACCAGTTGGCTGCTCATTTGCTTTGACATCCACAAGGTTTGAAGGCACAACCTGCACGAGGAATGGAATAGATTCTGCAGCGAGTGAGGCACACGGAGTGCGAGGAGTAGCACAGAGAAAGTAAAGTGAGAAAACAAATAGTGGCATCACTGAGGAAACAGCTCCGAGGAAGAGGACCAAGGGAAGAGCCAAGGTACACTTGAGAACACCTTGGAGACAGTGACAGGAAGCTTGAACTTGATAAGGCAGGGAGGAAGCAGCACATGGGGATTCAGGGAGATGAGATCCGAGTGACAGACACATATCCTGTGAATTAGTGGGGTAACTGGGGAGCTGGGAGAAGATTACGCTGATCAAGGCACAGTGGTGATTAGGGCCAGGATTAGCATTTTTGTTGTCTGTGTTGAGAGCAATTAATGGATAAATAAATGACCTGCTCTGCGTTTGTGGGAGCCATCAATTTAGTGACTTTGTTTCCGGGATAGTTCTCCATCCTCTTAGCACAGAGTAAGATGTGAACACCATTCCTCTGCTCTGATTCCCACTGTGCACTTTGGGCCTTGCAGTTTCTAAGGTCAGTGTGTGAGTCTTGCTGTTGGTTTTGTATTTGAAGCCGATTAATTAATTTTATTGGTAAGAAAATGTCAAAAGTATTGTCACTGCTCTGCACCCCAGTCACTGGAGAAGGAAATAGTTGTGTGAAAGCAGATTTGAGAGTTGCATGATGGCCTGTGGGATTGCCCCTTTTCTTGAACTTGAGTAATACAAATTCAGGCATGAGCTCAGAATTATTTACGTGCTGACCAGGAAAATAATGCCTTTTCCTTGCACATTGACATATATGAAAAAGCCCATTTTTGGTGACATGGTGAAGCCTATTGAACTAACACTGGGCCTTGAACTGGGCAGTGCCACTGACTCACTTTCTGTGTCCATGTCACACTGCTCTACCCTTTTTTTCTCCATGTAAAATGGAGATTTTATCTGATTACCTCTGGTCTTATGAGTAATAATAGCGGGTTTGATTTCTGAGGATGTGCGTAGCTGGAAAGCCAGAGCTGCAGATAGAAACCCCGTGAATAATGTGCCCAGAACGCATGGAAATAAGTTTGTTTTCTCTGAGGACATAGCCAGGGAGGCCTGTCTTTGTGACGGGCTGCATGTGGTGTTGCCAGCAGCATTTCTTCTGCCCCCACTAATCCTGGCATCTGTCCTCCAACCTGTGTCCACTGCAGTTGCCTTGGTGCTCTTCGGTGTCGCCTTTCACATTCCTGATCCTTTCCCCTTTCCGTGCAGTGCCTGTGCTCCGGGGCCACCCCAAAACCAGCTCCTTGCCGCTGCTTTCCCAATTCTTGTCTGCCCAGGGGGGCTGTGGGACCTGCCACGTGCTCTGTGCTCCAGTGGGCTCCTGCTGACCTGCCAGGATGCCAAACATCACAGAAAAGTGCCAGGCTCCTTGAAACCTTTATTTGAAACTCTTTTTGAAGTTCATGGTATCTTTCCATGCCATTCCTCACAATTCAGCCTTAAGGACTGTAGAGAAGATAAGGACAGAAGATTCAGGCTGGTTTAGTGCCTGTGATGCACCTTTCAGCAAATCAGTGTTTTTTCAGACCTGTTTCTGATCCATTTCATTTCAAAAATGATGAAGGTATTTAAGTGCTGAAGATATTTAAACATTTTCTGCTTAGAATGCCCCTAAAGCAAATATCTTTTCAGTACCTCAAGGGAGCCTGCAAGAAAGATGGAGAGAGAATTTTACAAGAGCTTGGAGACAGGACAAGGGGGAATGGCTTCATGGTGAAGCCCTGGCACAGGGTGCCCAGAGAGGCTGTGGCTGCCCCTGGATCCCTGGCAGTGCCCAAGGCCAGGCTGGACATTGGGGCTTGGAGCAACCTGGGACAGTGGAAGGTGTCCCTGCCCATGGCAGGTGGGATGAGATGAGCTTTAAAGTCCCTCCCAGCCCAAACTGTTCTGAGATTTTGGGATTTTTGTCTGCGTGATAAAACTACAAGGGGCACAGGTTGGATTTGTTCTCTGGCAGGGAGGGAAGCTCAGGGCTCGGGGTCTGTGTGTGAGCAGGGGGTCAGTGCTTTACGAGGGTCTGGGGACCCTCACAAACAACTTGACTCTAATTTACTTTTGCTGTAGTTAAGATGAAAAGGTTCCCTCTATTATTTTGTGCTAAATAGGTCAATTCTATGTTCGTAACAGTGTCTGTGCTGATGGAAGTGTGGACTTCCCTCTTCCTGTGCTTCAGGAAGCACGAACCAGTGTGTGAATGTGTTTGGTGGGGTTGGCTTCTGTTCTCCCATCCTTCCTCCTGAATTGTGGAAAGTCCTTAACTGACAAGCGGATTTTGTGGCATGTTTGTAAACTGATGCTCACGTGGGTTAGGCTCAGCTTTCCTGGTGGCTCAGACAGTTAAAGCCAGAATATTTCTGGGGTTTGGATGCTTTCTCTTGGGTTTCATTTGCCCCGTCCTTCCTTAGATGCGTCTCTTCCAGTGTATTCAGAGTAAAAGCAGCAAGACTGGGACTAAGTGGGCTCTGGTTATAAATAAAAAAATTACTTTGATGATCAATATTAAAATCTATAGCCATCATCTGAAATGTCCTGTGGATGAATTGGAAATTAGAATATTCACATACTTTTGATTTTTCACTTATCATTTAAAAGTGTTTCAGAGATAAATCGTGGATTTGAAGGAGGTGGCTGGAATGGTTGGTGTCTCAGAACATCAGCTGCTGTGCTTGTCTGAAATACAATTGTTTGCTTTCTAATTGGTTTTAATATTAATTTAATTTCTGCTAGAAAATCCAAATTTATTCTGTCTGTCTTTTCCTCCCACAGAGTGAAAGATGTTGACTGCCCATAGTGGAACAGCTCTTCTGAGGAACATATCTCTGTAAATCTTCCCTAAAATCACCCGAAGGCAAATATTCCGCCTGTGATGGACCCTCGGAATACTGCTATGTTAGGCTTGGGTTCTGATTCTGAAGGGTTTTCTGGGAAAAGCCCCTCTGTGGTAAACATTGGCACGTTGGTGGGCAAAGGGGAAGCGGAGCTCGAAGGTTGCACCAAGGACGAAGAGGACGGGAAGAAGAAGAGCCGGGAGGGGAACAGCGCGGAGAGCGGCAAGGGCGAGGCTCTGAGCGATGCACAGCAGCAGTTCTCGGTGAAGGAAACAAACTTTTCCGAGGGAAACCTGAAATTGAAGATTGGCCTTCAAGCAAAGCGGACGAAAAAGCCTCCCAAGAACCTGGAGAATTATGTCTGCCGGCCTGCCATAAAAACCAGCATCAAGCAGCCAAGAAGGGCTCCCAAGAGTGGGAAGATGACAGAGGAGAAGAGCGAGCACTGTCCTTCGAAGCAAGTGAGTGATGTGGTAGTGGGGTGATTTGCAAGTCACGGTACATTTAAGCTGCGTTTAAAAGCTTCGTCATCTCTGCACCACCGTGTTCTGCTGTTTTTCCATGTAACCTCTGATACTGAAGTGTCTGGAGTTAGAAATGGTTTGATTTTGTGGCCATTAGCAGGAAAAAAAGGCTCTTTCTCAGTTTGCCAATTTGTTGTCTCAACAGCAGTGGAAGATAATTCCCATATTCACCTGGAGTGGGTTCATTTCTGAAAAGTAATGGTGAGATTTTTAGTCTCTTTTCTGTAACAAAGTGGAGGGATTTGGTCTTGTCTCTCTTGAGATGGGGCTCTGGATGTGCTGTGCTTGTCTCTGGTGGTTGGATTTATGTTTTTCCTACCTGTTAGAACCAGTTGTTTTGCTGTGTCCATGGACAGCTCAGGCAGGGTCTGAAAAGTAAAAGAGACTTTTCCAAATGAGCGAGAAACCAGCCTGGTGATAACCTGCATGTAAATGCAGTGGCTGGAGAGATGTGCCAGGGCTTTTCCAAACACAAGGAAGTAGCCCTGCCTCGAGGATTTGTTTTTATGATCTCCATGATGTAATCAGTAAGAGCAGCAGTAGCAGATAGGGGAAATAGGATAAATGGCAAGGATTACAAATATAGTTGCATAGATGGCAAATTTTTGAAGGGTTTGGTTACAGCCTGCTCTTTTTTCCAAAAAACATAAAAGTTTTGTTAATCAGATGTTAGAATATACCCTTATGTAGCACTGCCAGGTGATTCAGCAGGGAGTCCAGGGAATCCCTGGAAGCTGGAGTCCTTCCTTTACAGGGGTTGTCTGTTCAGGGGGCTCCTGCTCCAGAGGTTCCCAAGGCTGAAGCATTTCCCTTTCTCCAGCCTGTGTCCTGTTCTCAAGGCTCCCTGCATAAATCTGTGCTGGCAGGTCTCCTAAGGCAGAGCCTGCCCAAGAGGAAGGAAAATTCCTCACCTTGTGCTGAGGTGATGTCTGTCTGACATACCCAGACCTTTTCCTTTCCCCTGGCACACCCTGACTGGAATTGGCCTTGAGGAAGAGTCACCTTAAAGAGAAGTGAAATTTTGGGATGACCTCATTGTGGCCTTCTGATGCCTGAAGGGAGCCTACGAGAGAGAGACTATTTACAAGTGACAGGACAGGGGGAATGGCTTCCCACTGCCACAGGGCGGGCTTAGATGGGATATTGGGAAGGAATTCTTGGCTGTGAGGGTGGGCAGGCCCTGGCACAGGGTGCCCAGAGCAGCTGGGGCTGCCCCTGGATCCCTGGCAGTGTCCCAGGCCAGGCTGGACATTGGGGCTTGGAGCAGCCTGGGACAGTGGGAGGTGTCCCTGTCCATGGCAGAGGATGGAATGAAATCTTTAAAATCCCTTTTAGCCCAAACCAGCCTGGGATTCTGTGATTCTGAGTAATAAATTATGTCCTGACAAAACAAGTGTGCTGGATGTTACGTGTAAGGAGTAAAATTGCTTTTTCCAGGCTCTACAATGCACTCACATTGGGGTTTTCCTCCGCTGGAAGCAGAGGTGATTTTAGTCAGCCTATTGAACAAGAAATTCTCAAGTGTACGTTGCGTAACTTAAAATTTTGGCAACGGCCTTTATTTTACATTCTTCCATTTCAGAACAAGCTGATTATTCCTAATGATGTTTCTAACTTTGGCTTGAAAAACATCGGAAGAGTCGATCACAGTTTGTTACTACACTGATGGTTTTCTTTTTTTTTTTTTTCATTTTTCTTTTTTTTTTGACAAGACTGTTGCAATGAGTTGAATATTGGGCCAGTCTGGAATATCCAACCAGTGATTTCTCTTGATGTCTGAATTGAGGTGGTCCCTGCAGCTGAAAATCTCTTATTCAGGGGAGGTTTAATGTTAAGTTAATCAAGGGAGGTTTAGGTTGGGTATCAGGGAAAGGTTCTTCCCCAGAGGGTGCTGGGCACTGCCCAGGCTCCCCAGGGAATGGGCCCGGCCCCGGGACTGCCAGAGCTCCAGGAGCGTTTGGACAGCGCTGCCAGGGATGCCCAGGGTGGGGTTTTTGGGGTGTCTGTGCAGGGCCTGGGGTTGGACTGGGTGATCCCTGTGGGTCCCTTCTAGCTCAGGACATTCCATAATTCCCTGCTTCTACACGCAAAAGGCACCATTGCATCTGGAGGCTTTCCCTTTGCATCAAGAGATCGTGCCCTGGGAGTTTTTACCAGAGAAAATAATCAATATTTGAATTCGCATGATGACAGCAGGGATTCTTCATCCTTGACATCTTTGTTTATACACCAGGATTTTTTTTCCAGAGATCCATCCCATTTCACGTGGAAAGTAGAAAGGGAGGCAAATATTAGTGATGTTGTAGAATATTACTGATGTGGTGCATGGCACCGTTGGTACCACGTCAGTTTTAAATTGCAGTCACTGCTCTCCTGCCTGGCGAGCAGCCCCGGTGTGTGATGCAGAGGATGCAGATCTGTTGCATTAAATTTGCATTATTTACAAGAGTTCCAAATCCCTGACTCATGATAACTCACTTTAGATCCTCTGCTCTCTCCTGAATCGTTCTGAGATGGTGTTTAAGTCTGTCTGTTCCCTGCTGCCATTTTGCACTTTGGATTGTTAGAAATGACATTAAACAACATCCTGCTGATTCCTGAAGTGGGATTAGAAGTGTCTGTGTGGAAATAAGTGGGAATGATGGTTTAAAACCATCACATGTTTTGAATATAATACCCAGAGGTTGTTTTTTTTGTCTTACTGCCATGAAATAAAGCAAGTTTTAGCACTGCAGATTACACTTCAGCAAAGGAAAATTTATCCCTAAATTTTTGCTGTGGATGCAGAGGAGGGGAAAGCAAACATGTGACCCATTCAGAGCCAGGTGTGGCTTTACTTGGAGCTCTGAAACGGAACTTTCTGTTCTTTTAAAGGAGCAATAAAGAATTAGAATGAAAATGTAGCTCTTGCAGTATGCACAGTTAACCACTGAAAGACAAAGAGAAGTAGTGGAATTCTTCTCCTGGGAATACCAGTGTGAAAATGAAAATAGTAGGAAAATCCTTTGCACTCCCATCTCTGACAGGTTTTTTTCTTCAAGTTTAGTGCTGACAGGACTTGTAGAACTTGGGGAGTGTCTTCAGGTATACGAACGGAGGGTTTATCCCCAGTCTGAAAGGGGAGTGGGTGGGTGAGGTGAGTTGGAGTCACAGAATCGTTCATGTTGGAAAAGCCTTCCCAGCTCATGGAATGCAGCTGTTCCCAGCACTGCCGTGTTCACCACTGAACCCTGTCCCCAGGTGCCACATCCACACGTTTCTGAACGCTTCCAGGGATGGCAATTCCACCACTGCCCTGGGCAACCTGTTCTAATGCCTGAGCACCCTTTCAGTGGAGAAACCTTTCCTTGTATATTTACAATTTGTCCTCCAGAAATGTGTAGACAGAAAAGTTAATAGATATTTTTTCTGAGGAGAAAATCATAGAGCAGAAAAAGGAAACTCAGAAATGACTGAGATTTCCAGGTGTTACAAGAAACAAAATTACCAGGTGCTGCAATAGCCAGGCAGTGCTCAGTTTGCTTTTTGACAGAGTGTGGAACTTGGATTTCGTTCTTTCAGAAAGTGTCCTGGGGCAGGCAGACATTGCTGTGCCAAGCCCAAGAACCTGAGCCTTGAACAAAAATACACATTTTGCCCCTGTTAGTTTGTAGGATGATGTGTAGGAATGGTTCAGCTGTGCTGGTAAAGGTGCAGTAGTAAAGATTTAGCAAATAAAAGGCAAGAAGTGACAGTAGCAGCCTGTGTAACTCTGACTCGGTGGTTACACAGTGCAGCAGGTTGGGACTTGCCCTCCTGCTCCATCTCCTTATTCCTGTGTAAAACTGCTGAGTGCAGGATTCTGGAGCTCTTCCTCTTGCCTTTGGTCATGCAGGGAAGCTCTACAGGGAAGTTTGCTGATGAAATCGCAGCCACCAACTGAAAAAGTTTCAAGCAAAAAAGTAAAGAAGCTGAAGAATTGATTTCTTTCCTTTTTGGATAGCTCAAGAATATTTCCTGCAGGATCTGAGACATAAGTTTTTGTCTTAGACTAATTCCACAGAATCATTGTATTCCTGGTAGTTCAAACTTGCTTTTAGAAAAGACTAAAAAGTCTTGGAGGTGAAAAGTAGACGACATTTTTATTTGGGGAACTGCATGGAATATGTTGATGCCATAACTACAAAACAACTCCTGTGATTCCTCAGAATGCTCGTTTGAATTGTAGCCTGAGCATTGGCCTGAAGTACAACAGCCAGAGCAGTAATGGGTAAGTCTGTGTATGTGCATAAAAACCCCTTAGTGCTTGCTGGTGGTTCTCAAGAGAAATAACAACCAACATTTTCATTCACAGGCTGGTTCCTTCTTACTACTTCAGGTGTGGGAAGCTGAGACAATCTTGTGTTTTGTAACTTGGTTTTAGTTGAGAAGTGTGACACCAGACTCGATAGATGTCCTTGTTCTCAGGAGAGATCAGCTACCCTTGAGCTTTTTGTAAATAAATAGCAACGATAATCACAGTAAATAATGGTCTAGTAGTAATAAACCCTGAGACTGTGCTGTAGGGTAACAACAGATTCCCTTTTTAGAATAAAATTTTTTTGCTGTTGCTGCCTGTGATGATTCTGGAATCACAAAACTGTTCGGGTTGAAAAGAACCTTTGAGATCACCGAGTTCAGCTGTTCGCCCAGCACTGCCAAGGCCACTGCTAACCCATGGCCCCAGTGATGGATTATAACCTGTTATTAGTTTATATAAAAATAACCTGGAATTATTCCCCAAATGAATGGTGCAGGTCAAGAAACCGTATGTTCACATAGGAGATACGGAATTTCAGTTTAGCTCAGTGCAAACTAAGAATAATACCAATTTTATGGAAACGTAACATGTTTTATGCAATTGCTTTGGGTGATACTTTTATTGGATGGATTCTTACACCAGACAGTTGAACTAAAGATTGCACAGGAGCAAATGTTTCAGTTTTTAAACCACAACATGCTTTTTGTTGCAACGTAATCTCGCCCTTTTGAACAGCTTTGTGCCCAGATGGGCCATTTCATTCCATCTGACACCACAGGAACGTAGAGCAGGGCTTGAAATTTGGGCTGAAAAGGCACAGAATTCCAGGAAAACTGTTTATGGCATTGTCCATTTGATTGCAACACTGAGGCAGCAGTGAGGAAGCTTGAGGCAGGTAGAGACAGGAGCCGAGACTGGGTGAAACACTCAGGAGATGCTGAGGGGTCTTTTCTTTTTTCCACAGTCCTCACAAATCCATCTGATTAAAAGCTGACTTTGTGCTTCCCCTGATACAAAACTGTGCATTTGCCCGAGTCAGACAGGGAAGTAGGGCTCAGGAGGGAGTTGAAGTGCTGAATGCTGCCCTGTGAGCCCCGCTGCCAGCACCCGGAGCTGGCGGGAGCAGGAGACAGGGACACACTTAGAGGTCCACGGGAGCAGCCACCGAAGCCCTGAGGACACTCTGTCACTTGGACTGGACTTCAGGTCTCTGCTTCCCATCCCACAGAACGCTTGTGTGGGCACGGGGAGTTATTCCAGGGAAGCAGGACACCTTTCCTGTCCCCTCTGCGGGTGCCAGTCCTGGCTGCTCCCCACTTCCCAGCTGTGCATTGGGAGTGTTCCAGGGGGAAGTTCCCGAGTGTGTCCATAAGATTGCAGCTGAGGGTCAGCCTGACCACTTGGCCACAGGCTGGAACACTGGGGGGGTGTGTCCTGGGGGTGGATCCCCAAGTGTGTCCTGGGCTGGGTGTCTGGGGGGGTTGGGTCTTAGGGAGTGTCCTGGGAATGTGTCCAGGATGTGGACGCGCCTGGGGCGTGTCCAGGGGTACTCTGCGGGGTGTGTCCAGGGTGTGGGAGTGTGTCCTGGGATCAGGGAGGCACGTCCAAGGGGAAGGAGGGGTGTCCTGGGGAGTGTGTCCTGGGGGATGTCTCCTGATAGGTGTGTCCTGAGAATGTGTCTGGGATGTGTATCCTGGGGGATTGGTCCTGGGGGGTGTCTCCTGTAGGATGTGTCCAGGGGGGTGCCCTGGGGCGTCTCCTGGGGTTTGTTCTGGGGTTTGTTCCAGGGAGTGTCCTGGGGGGGTTTCCCAGGGGTGTCCAGGGCAGGCTGTGTGTGCTGCCACAGTTGGACTGATGTGGCTGAAGCTGATTTACCTGATTCCCTCAGTAAATGAGCAGCAGAGTCCAGTTCTTTTCTTTTACTGCTGCCCCCTCACGGAAAATATCCTTTTTGTTCCTGAAGTTCAGGGCTGTGCATGATTGCAGTTTGATTTTGGTATCTGTCTGCAATACTGTTATTCTTCCAGTGGGATCCTCCTTAGTGGCAGCAATATCTGCTATTCGCTTCGACCAAAAATCTGAAATTTTTAATAATACAGAATTGCAAGAAGCAGCTTTGACTCTGTGGCTGATGTTGGGAGGTTTTTTAATGTTTTTGCAGCCACTGCAACCTTCTCCAAAGGTTACATATTTTGTTCAAGATGTTTCTGTTAGAAGTTACCAGATGAAATTTTGTCCTTAAAAATGTTCCTCCAAAATGTTTTTGTTAATCATGTTAATTATTAAGTAGATTTATGGCAAAAAAAAAAAAAAAGAAAAGAAAATAATTTCCCATGTAAGAATTTTGGCTGTAAAAATGCTGAAAAAAATTACAGACTTTTTTGACATCTTGACTGACTTCTCACTAGATGTTTCCTGTTTTGCTTTTCATGTTCTTTGAAATAATTTTCAGTGTGCTTGGAAAACTCACTCACCCTTAGATGAGAAAGAAGCTTTCCAGGGCACACGCCTTCAGCTTTCAAAGGATCCGTGTTTGATGCTAAAGTCTTGTTTTCAGAATCCTGGCATCTTGCTTAGATCAAAGCTGGTGTTTGGAAGGGTTTCGTTAGTTATGTATTTATTGTTTAAGTATCTGCTCAAACTTCCAAGCTCTTTGCTTGGAAATGGAGGTGAGCAGGGAAAAGCAGAGCCTGCCAAGAGGTGTTGGATTCCCAGCAGTGGCAGTGTGAGAGCACCACAGAGCCTGACCCGGGGCTGGCAGAGCACCCAGGAGGAACGGAAGAAAGAAGGAAGAGTGTGGATACACTGATGGCTGAGCAAATACAGGGATGAGGATCTGAATTCCCAAGTCAGTATTTAGGTGGATTTTTGAAGTCCACCGAACAAAGGAGATTTTCCTTCCGAAGTTCTTGTCAGAATTTCAGGCCATAGAAAGGAGGATGCAGCTCTCTGAAGGTTGCTCACTTAAATCCTCGTTAGGGACTCTCTGGCACTCAGAGGCTGCCCCAGGGAATTCCAGGAGCGTTGGCTCAGAGCGGTGTCATGCTGACTCAGGAGTTTCCATGTGGGTGCCAGGCCTGGAGGTGGGCAGAAAGAAGCCCCCCTGCTGCTTCATCCCTGCAGGAGGGAGCAGCCCTGGATTTTGGGGTGCCTGGGGGTCACTGCAGAGGCTCCCACATTACCCACACCACTGCTTCCCATCTCACCAGTGTCCAGCTTGATCCAGGCTGCAACCTCCTGGTTAAGTCCTGCTGGTGCAGCTGACTGAACAAATACTTCCTGCATGATCAGCACCAAAGTTGGCTGTTTCAGAGGAACCCAGGCTGTCCCTTCCTTCAGCATCTGTGGGTATTTGCTGTGGGTACAGCTCTGGGGTCAGGGTGATGCTGGCTGTAATCAAGGGCAGGAGGTGCCAGGCTGCTGCCATATCAGTTTTTATTGCAGAGGGATGAACAGCTGCGGCGTTGATGGCTTTCACTCCGTATTTAGTGTTTGTTCTGGTAGGTCCCAGAAGGTTTTCTGGTTGTATTTGTAATTAGGATCATGGAGTGGAATCACAGAATCACAGTGACTTTAAGATGGGAGGGACCTCAAAGCCCAGCTCATTCCATGCCCCCCTGCCATGGGCAGGGACACCTTCCACTAGCCCAGGGTGCTCCAAGCTCTGTCCAGCCTGGCCTTGGACACTTCCAGGGATCCAGGGGCAGCCACAGCTTCTCTGGGCACCCTGTGCCAGGGCCTGCCCACCCTCACAGGGAAGAATTCCTTCCATATATCCAACCTAAATTTCCTCTCTGTCCATTTGAAGCCGCTCCCCCTTGTCCTGTCTCTCCAGTTCCTGATGAACAGTCCCTCTCCAGCTTCCCTGGAGCCCCTTCAGATCCTGTAAGGGGCTCTGAGGTCTCCACACAACCTTCTCTTCTCCAGGCTGAACATTCCCAGCCTTTCTCTATAGGGAAGGGGCTCCAATCCCCTGAGCAACCTCGTGGCCTCTTCTGGACTTGCTCCAACAGTTCCATGTCCTTCTTATGTTGGGGGACATCAGAACCATGGGCAGAATTATCTCATCAGGGCTCAGAGCCTTCCATGTCCAGCCCCTGCTTGGAGTGAACGTATCCCCTGCACTGCAGAGATGTGTTGGGCACTCTGTGTAAAGAGTGTCCTTCCAAACTAAAAGATGAACTTATTGAGATGCTCTCAGTAGGATTTATGAAGGTAATGGGTATTGCAATTTTGATTTTAACCTTTACAGAATAAATTTCAAGTTTGGTTGGGTCCTAACTGGAAATAAGTGTGAGTCTCAGTTATTCCATGTGTGTGTGTTACCACCCCCCCCATGCAAACAGAATCATTTGACTTATTTTATTTTACTTATTTTTCTGACTGTCAGTGGTGTGCTGGGAGGAGAAGCTGTTGGTGCAAGGGGCCGGGGGGACGTGACTGAGCTGCCAGCAGGGCTGTGCAGGGACAGGGTGACAGTGCCAGCCCTTGCAGGGCACTGCTCAGCTGCTGCTCAGCACCATGTGAGCTCTTCAAGTGCTCTCACGTTATAAATAGCCCAGCACATTTTTGTTAGTGGGTTTTTATTAATAAACATCAACAGTATTTTTGAAGAATATTTATAATAATTGGGGGACAGATTAAATGGTTTATATTTCCGGAGTAGGAGGGAGTTTGGGTTTCATTAACATCAGGAAAACCTCAACGTGTCCACTGTTATAAAATTTTGCTTTAAATATGACTATCACTATTATTTGCTTAATGTCTTTATTTTATGATGATATTTTATTATTCAAATTATTGATATTACTGTTGTTTGCTTTAAAATTAATAGGATCATGAAGCCTCTATTTATAGAGTAACCATGTTACCAGAGCAAGTGTTAATCACCCAAACATAAGGAGATACTGTGTTACTCAAAGTGATACTTTGTACTCTGTTCCTAAAGACTTTTTTTGTTTATTGACTCTTAGGACCCTTCAAAGTCTTACAAGAAAGCTGGAGAAGTTGCATCGGTTGAGTTACACGTGGATGAAGGTATCCAAGTAGAAACAACCCCTTTATCTAAGAAAGTTTCCCCATTGCACTCTGAAATGACAGATTATATAAAGTCATCTCCTCCGACTCTTATCAGTAGCCATAATTCTGACTTAAAGGATAGAACAGAAATTAATGGAGCAACAACTGTCACAGAAAAATTGGTGCAACTTATTGCAACTTGTCCTCCTTCCAAGTCTTCCAAAACAAAGCAGAAGAAGCCCGGAAGTGGAAATGGAACTCCATCTGGTTTGGTTAAAGACTCCGGGAAGAAGCTGCCAGGGACCGTAACTGCGAGTGGGTTGGTTAACAAAGATTTGGTAAAGAAACTGCCAGGCTCTGGGATTGCTGTTGGATTGGTGAACAAGGACTCAGGGAAGAAGCCATTAGGGATTGGCAGTGCAGCCATATTGGTTAACAAAGACTCTGGGAAGAAGCCCCAGGGGATCAGCCCCTTGATTGGATTGGTTAGCAAGGACTCTGGGAAGAGGCCTCCAGCCATCAGCACTCCAACAGGGTTAGTTCACAAGGACTCGGGAAAGAAGCAGCCAGTGACCAGCTCTGCAGTTGGACTGATCAGCAAAGATGTGGGGAGGAAACTTCCGGGGATCAGCCCTCCAACTTCACTGACCAGTAAGGAGCCTCTCAAGAAGCCAGTAGGGATCAGCACTCCAGCAGGATTGGTTAACAAGGACGCTGGGAAGAAGTTGTTGGGAATAAATAGTCCTACAGGTCTGCTTAACAAGGATTCTGGGAGGAAGATGCCAGGGACTGGGAACACCACAGTTCTGGTTAACAAAGACTCTGGAAGGAAGACACCAGGGATTGGCAGCCCGATGGGACCGGTCAGCAAGGACTCTGGGAGGAAGATGCCAGGAATCAGCAGTCCCGTGGGGTTGGTTAGCAAGGACTGTGGGAAGAAGCCAGCAGGGCTTGGCAGTCCGGCTGGTTTGGCTAACAAGGACTCTGGAAGTCTGAAAGCAGACTCCCTCGTGCCCTCCTCAGAGCCCTTTAGGCTTCCTTGCAATTCAAACCTCAGTAGCCTTGAAAGCCATGAGCCTGCGGATTTACTGAAGGAAAATACTACCAGCAAAACCTTTGAGAAGCACGTTATGAGACAGAGCAAAGAAAGCATCTTGGACAAGTTTTCAATTCGGAAAGAAATTGCTGATGTAGGCAAGGAGGTGTTTAATGAAGGAATGTGTGTTCCACAGGATGCCTACTCATCCAGTGAGAAAGGGATTTATGAAACGTCTAAGCACGAAAAGCAGCCTCCCGTTTATTGCACTTCACCAGACTTCAGGACAGGAGGTGCCTCGGAGGTGTCGACAGCCAAGTCCCCGTTCAGTGCAGTGGGAGAGGGGAATCTCCCGTCTCCTTCCCCCACGGTGTCTGTCCCCACCCTGAACAGGAGCCTCTCCACAGCCTCCTCCCAGCTGGCATCCAACTCATTGCACTTAAGTTCCACGGCAGAGCTCTTGGAAGGCATTTCCGATCCGATGGGCAAAACGCCGTTCTCCTCGGACAGCACCCTCCTGAGTCTGAACAGGACATTGAACCACACCCTCGGCACCGATTTTAAAGGTGCTGAGAAAGACTTAAGTGATTCAAAAGCATCTTACGTGGAAACTTCAAGAACAAGTCCTCCCACAGGGAAAAAGCCCATTTTGGCAGCTGAGACAAGCATCCACGCTACTGTCACCCCTTCAGTAGTTAGTTTTACCAGCTTGTTTGGGAGCAAGCAGTTCCTCAAGATCGGTGCAATAGCTGCATCTGAGAAATCCTGCCAAGGAGCAAAAAACCTGAGCAGCACTCAGCAATCAAAACCTTTAAAGAAAAGAAAAGGAAGGAAGCCACGATGGACTAAAGTGGTGTCAAGAAGCGCGTGCCGACCTCCAAAGGGTCTGGAACTAGAAAGGTCAGAACTTTTTAAAAACATTTCATACAGTGCACTATCGAGCAGTAATTTGGAGCAGGCCAAATTCCTGAAAAACATCGGATCGTCCTCATTTGTGGAGCACGAATTTGTCAAACATCAGTTGCCAAAGCTGAATGAAGCTAATGGACAGTCTCTGGCACTGCTGGCTGAGACTGACAAACAAACTCAGAAGTTCTACAGTGCTCACAAACAACCCTCTAGCTTGTGTATGTCGGATGATTTCTTACCTGACATGTACAAACCCAAGAGAGGAAGACCTAAATCCAAGGAAATGCCGGAACTCGAAGGTCCCCCCAAAAGAACTCTTAAGATCCCAGCGTCAAAAGTCTTTTCAGTGCAGTCAAAAGAAGAGCAAGAACCTCCAATTTTGCAGCCTGAAGTCGAAATTCCCTCCCTAAAACAAAGCTTATCAGGACAAGCTTTTCCTAAAAAGAGAGGGAGACCTAAAAGGCAGATCCGGTCATCGATTAAAATGAAACCACCTATTCTGTCTGTGGCACCTTTTGTTGGAACAGAGAACTCGAGCAAGATGGGACCTGAAAGTGAACAGCATCGACCTGGGGAGTTCTTTGAGAGGACGGACCAGCTCCGAGGGCCAGAAGAAGTCCAAAGCCCCAGTATTTGTAGCATGAGTGATTTGGAAGTAGACTCAGACAGAAAAGTTGCCAAGAGAAATAACGGACAGTTAATGAAAACAATTATTCGAAAAATAAATAAAATGAAAACTCTGAAGCGAAAGAAACTTCTGAATCAGATTCTGTCCAGTACAGTGGAACCAAATACCAAAGGGAAGATGCAATCCAAGCTCCACAACACCGTGTCAACTCTTGCTGCCACATTTGGTTCAAAACTAGGCCAGCAAATCAATGTCAGCAAGAAAGGAACGATTTACATAGGAAAAAGGAGAGGGAGGAAACCGAAAGCTGTCCTGAACGGCATTTTAGCCAGCAGTGCCGCCAGTCTGACAGTTCTGGAGAAGTCTGCCCAGCAAGCTCCTGGTACGTCCCTAGGACAGGTCCTTCCCCACTTGCTGCCCTCGGCAGCGAATCCCTCGGAGATCCTCCCGTCCCCGGTTTGCTCCCAGTCCTCGGCCGTGAGCGGGGGGCAGAGCCCCGTGAGCAGCGACGCGGGGTTCATCGAGCCCAGCTCGGTGCCCTACCTGCACCTCCACTCCAGGCAGGGCAGCGTCGTGCAGACGCTCGCCATGAAGAAAGCAGCCAAGGGGAGGAGGAGATTGTCCCCACCGACGCTGCTGCCCAACTCCCCCTCGCACCTGAGCGAGCTGACGTCGCTCAAAGAGGCCACCCCTTCCCCCGTGAGCGAGTCCCACAGCGACGAGACCATCCCCAGCGACAGCGGGATAGGCACGGACAACAACAGCACTTCGGACCGAGCGGAGAAGTTCTGCGGGCAGAAGAAGAAAAGGCACTCGTTTGACCACGTGTCCCTTATCCCACCCGAAACTTCCACCGTGCTGAGTAACCTGAAGGAAAAGCACAAGCACAAGTGCAAGCGCCGCAGCCACGATTACCTCAGCTATGACAAGATGAAGAGGCAGAAGCGAAAAAGGAAAAAGAAGTACCCTCAGCTCCGAGGGAGGCAGGACCCCGACTTCCTCGCTGAGCTGGAGGAGTTAATAAGTCGATTAAGCGAAATTAGAATAACCCACAGAAGTCACCATTTTATACCCCGAGATTTGCTGCCTACCATTTTTAGGATAAATTTCAATAGTTTCTACACCCACCCTACTTTTCCTTTAGATCCTTTGCACTACATTAGAAAACCTGATTTAAAGAAAAAGAGAGGCAGGCCTCCAAAAATGCGGGAAGCTATGGCAGAAATGCCTTTCATGCATAGCCTCAGCTTCCCCCTGTCCAGCACCGGGTTCTACCCCTCCTATGGCATGCCTTACTCCCCTTCTCCCCTGGCAGCTGCTCCCATAGGATTAGGTTATTACGGAAGGTACCCTCCAACTCTTTACCCTCCTCCACCCTCTCCTTCTTTCACTACTCCCCTGCCCCCACCTTCCTACATGCATACAGGCCACCTGCTTCTCAACCCCACCAAATACCACAAGAAGAAGCATAAACTCCTGCGCCAGGAAGCTTTCCTCACCACGAGCAGGACTCCGCTGCTGTCCATGAGCACGTATCCCAGCGTCCCCCCCGAGATGGCCTACGGCTGGATGCTGGAACACAAGCACAGGCACCGCCACAAGCACCGGGAGCACCGCTCCTCCGAGCAGCCGCAGGTTTCCATGGACACCATCACGGCCAACAGCTCCTCCAGAACGGTTCTGGAGTCCTTGAAGCGCTACAGGTTTGGGAAGGAGGCTGTTGGCGAGAGGTACAAACATAAAGAGAAACACAGATGCCACATGTCTTGTCCTCACCTGTCACCTTCCAAGGGTTTGCTAAGCAGAGACGAGCAGTGGGTCAGGAGAGAGCCTTCGGAGTCTAATTCCTTGGCGCTGGGGTTGCAGACACCTCTACAGATAGACTGCTCCGAAAATTCCCCAGCTCTGTCCCTGGGGGGATTCACTCCCAGCTCGGAGCCGGCCAGCAGCGATGAACACACAAACCTTTTCACAAGTGCAATAGGCAGCTGCAGAGTCACCAACTCTGCCAGCACCAACGGACGTAAAAAGTTACCCGAGAGCCCCGGACTGTTCAGTGGCCAGGACGCGTCGCTCAGCCGGCCCCTCCGGAAGGAGCCCGTGCCTTCCCTGGAGAAGGCCCTGCAGCCACTGTCAGGTAAGGGAGCTCGGGCTGGGCCCGCTTGCCACGAGTCTCGCTGGGTTCTGTTGTACCAAACGCGGCGGGAGCAGGGGGCGGGTGAGGCGCTGGCTCTGCAGGGATCGGTGCGGGGTGCAGCCCTGCTCCCGCCCTCACCGAGGGCTCTGTTCCTGCAGTGCCAGCACAGACTGATGTGGGATCTCCCCCAGGGACACCCACGGCACTCTGGGTGTCCCTCTTCCCAACAGACTCCTCTTGCTTCCTTACAGTCAGGCTAAGGATGCTTTCTTGTGCAAAGATCATTGCTTTTTCCACACAATTTTAACTTTCCAGAGAAATGAGGGAAAGTTTCTCACCATTTTTGGTATTTCCAAAGCCATGTTTCTGTTTGGTTTGAAGTTTGGTTGGTTTGGTTTAGACCAGCTGTTGCTGCTACTGTTGTGAGTAATGTTTCCATTTAAGAAAATGTTTCTTATTCCTTTTGTAACTCCATTTCAGTTATTTTGACAATCTGCTACAACAGAGCTTTCAATCCCTGCCTTGAGGCCTCTTGCAACGCCTCAGAACAGCTGGGGGCAATGCTGGGGATCCCTGAGACCAAACCTAGAAATTTTGGATTTATTCATAGCTGGGAAATGCATCTGACAGCTTCGAGCAAAACTGGAACAGGAGGAGCAGGAACAGGAGCTTGTCATTTGCATAATATTATGGAAAAGAAAAGATAACCTGCAAAGGGCAAGTGTGGCTTGTGCTCTGGCCTGCTTCCACTGTGGGAAGGAAGCCTGAGCTGCTTCTCCCTCCCCTTCTTGCCTACATTCTCCCTGGAAATTTAAATCATTGTCCAAAGCCACTTGTGAGTAATATTTCACAGAGCAAGAACCAGCTGCCAGGACTGAATAATCCCTCCTCACATTCCCGGCTCTCATCTTGCTCCTTCCCATGTGGTACTGCTGCTCTGCTGCCTCCTGCCACCTCCTGCTCTGCACACCTGTCTATGGACAGGGTTCTTCTCTTGGTTTGGGGGGGTTTATGTTTTCCTTCTTTATTTTAAGGGCAGTTGGAAGCAGCTGCATCTTTGACAAGTTCATATTTCTTTGTGCTGGTACTGAAATTACTTGAGGTGGTGAGGGGAGTGTGGAGAAGGCAATAGAGCCATGAGATTGCTTCTCCTGCAGCGATGGAAAGAGAAATTCCAACTGCTGGGTCACTCAGATGGTTAAATTTGACTCTGAGGAGTGAATTGGTTGTGGGAACCTGTGCAGCTCTGGGAATTTTGAGATGTTTTCCATTGCAGTGAATGATCTGACCTGGGCTTGTGTAGGAGTAACCCAAGGGAGGGGGAGAGCAGAGATGCTTTTTGGTGAAAGCTCTGCTCACTCCCTGCCCCAGGAAGTTTGAGTGATTCCTCAGATGTGGGGTATCACTTCCAGGCACTGCATTCCCACCTGGATCCTTGCTGTGTGGTGAGGCTGGTGTTTGGCTCGGTGTCCAGCTCATTCCCAAGGAGTTCCCAGTGCCCCACGCCAGTTGGAAAACTTAAACCACAGCTGGTAAAAAGTCCCAGGAAAGGGAAATGCCAGATTTGGGGGGGTTTAGACCTGTGTCAGTTTGCATATTGTGTTTGGGGTGTTTTGGTTTTAGCTGTGGTGCCTGAATCCATGACCATGGAAGATTAAAGCAAAGGCACAGATAGAGGGAAAACCTTTGGTGCATGAAAGATTGTTTATTTATAAAACCAGATACAGTTTAGGTGCATGGTGGAGAGGTGCTGGACCAGAGCCTTGGAATAAGCAGTCAGGGATCAGCATCAGGGAACCCATCCAGAATGAGTCTTTGGGATCCATAGGGAACGTTTATGGTGCTTTATTTCAGAGTATTCCACGTGGAAAATCCACCTCACCTCCACAGCCTGGCCTAACGGGATGAACAAATTCTTTTTACGATATTGGCCGATGCCAGATATTTTCAGAGGTTTACCCATGGCTGAGTTGCGTTAGGGAAGAGTTGTGGTGGTTGTTTGTGCAAGCAGGACTCCCGTGGAGGTGGGAGTTTCCCGGGAGGTGAAGCACAGGTGGAAGGTCCCACGCTGGGGCTGTTGTGTGACGCTGGCACGGCCGCAGCGATGCAGGTCACGAGGCGCTGATGGTTTGTCCGGGGGAGTTTTGTAGGGCACTGCTGCCTGTTCATCCCAAGTTCCCAGGCGCTGCTCCTGAACTTCCACAGCTTCACCTCAGGAGTTATTTTGGACAGCTGATCCTGTATCATAGCCCAGCCTTGCTGTGCTGCTTACAGTTCCCGTGGCCTCGCTGTGTTCCGCTCCCAGTCCTGGCAGGATCAGCCGTGTGGTGGGGACTGGTGCAGCTGGACCGTCTGTCCCGCTGTCGTTCCCTGTGCAAACACCAGGCCAGGTGTCCACGTCCCGGTCTGGGTGTCCCAGTCTGTCCGTTCCCGTGGGATAACACCTGGGATAACCGGTGTTACCGGGCACGACCGTGTGGGCTCCTGGGGTGAACCGGGCAGTCCTAGACCATGTGTGCCCCGAGGCGTCCCAGTCCCTGTGCCGGTCCCTATCCCGAGGGTTCCCGGTCCCTGTGCCGGTCCCTATCCCCAGGATTCCCGGTCCCTGTGCCGATCCCTATCCCGAGGATTCCCGGTCCCTGTGCCGGTCCCTGTCCCGAGGATTCCCGGCCGTTCCCGTTCCCGCCCCGGAGCACCGGGACCGGCGGGCAGCAGCGCCCCCTGGCGGCCCCGCCGCTCCTGTGCCGCGTCCCGCCGAGCCCGGTGGGGCGGAGGGGGCTGAGCGGGGGGACCTGAGCGGGGCAGGGGGGCGGAGCGTGTCCCGGGATGCTGAGCGGTGGCGGGTGTCACACAGGGGCCCCTCGCGGGGTCTGGGGTCCCGGAGGCCGGAGCACCGGCGGTGACAGCCCCCGGGACACCGGCGGTGACAGCCCCCGGAGCACCGGCGGTGACAGCCCCCGCGACGTGCCACCCCCTGCCAGCAGCGCAGGGCACCGCTGGGCCATCCCCGCAGCCTCCAAAACCTTCTCCCTCTTTTTTCCCCTATTATGAATTACAGCCCATTCCTGCTTAGAACACTTTCTCCCGCTGCTTAATTTCACTTATTTAGTGTAGACTTTATGAAATCAATGCATCTTGGAGTTCCTTAGGAGGAAAACTCACCCTGGAATGACAGACCTGCTGCGGGTGTAACCCCTGGGCAGCTCAGCACCCCCCTGAGCCCAGAAGGGTGGGTGGGCAGAGGGTCGGAATAAAGTGAAACTTGTGGGTAGAGATAACAACTCTTTAATAATTGAAATAAAATTATATGTAATAATAACAGTAGTAATAATTGTTATGAAAAGGAGAGAGGGAAATAAACCCCAGGAAGCACAAGTGGTGCCTGGTACAGTTGCTCAGTACCTGCTGCCAGTCCCCAGCACCGATCGGGGCTTGGAGCAGCCTGGGATCATGGAAGGTGTCCCTGCCCATGGCAGGGGGTGGCATGAAATGAGATGAGCTTTAGGGTCCCTTCCAGCCCAAACCACTCCATGATCCTGTGAATAAACCCCAGGAAGCACCAGTGATGCCCAGTGCAGTCACTGCCCACCCCATGCCCAGCCTGTACCCAATCGGGGGAACCCGGCCACCCCCCCACTGGGCCGGACACTCCATGGTGTGGAATATCCTGTGGCCAGCTGGGGTCAGCTGTCCTGGCCCTGCTGGCAGAGCTGGGGACACTGAGGAGTCCTGGGCTGAGGGTGAGCACTGCTGGACACCAACCAACCATTGGGGTGTGACCAACATCATCCTCACCCTGAACCCAGGCACAGCTGAGCCAGGTACTGGGACAAATTCCCTCAGTCCCAGCTGGAAGCAGGACAGCTCTTCCCAGTGCTGAGCACCTGTGCAGTGTCCCAGCTGAGCTCTGCTGCAGGTGCCTTCCCTGTGTGTGGTGGGAACAGCAGGAGCCAGAGCTGCTGGAAGAGCCCACCAGCACCATCCTACAGCAGGATGCCACGAGGAAATTCAGCAGGAGCATGGGTTGCAGCCTGGGACAGTGTCCAGGAGCCTTGTGATGGTGCCCTTGTTGAGGAGAGTTCATGACAAAGAGAGCTATCCCTCTGCCCTCTCGAGAGGTTGGAATCCTTGGAAAAGTGCTGCTCATTCCCTCCAGCAGTCACAGCTGGTACATCAGGAGCTAAGAGTGCCCATGATTAAAAATTTCCAAACTTTGGGGCAAGAGAGGATCTCAAAGGAGATTTTTCCAGAGACTCTGGTGAGTCAGTTTGATGCTTTCAAGGATTCTCCCATCATTGCACTCCGTGGGGTTTCCCTTGAGGCACTGAAGCCCCAGGCCATGGGCAGAGGAGGAATTTTGGGCAGAACTTCAGTGTCCTGCTGTTACCTTTTGGAGGATTCTTTGAGGAAGGGAGGAAAGAGCTCAGAACCAAAGAGCTCATTCATTATGAACCATATTTTGAAGGGAAACAGCAAAAATCTGGGGTTTTGCATCCTGGATTTTGTCTTCTAGATATTTACAGGATATGCTCATTCTCCTCTCACGCTGCCATGTGCATTTTTGCTTATCTGGGTTTTTATACTGATCTGAGTTTTTAATATCTCAGCATTTTCATAACTGCAATACCAGGTTTTTCTATGACATTTTCATGACTCCCACAGCCTTTGCTTTCAAGAGTAATTGGGATTCTCTAAAAGTTCAAATTTTAGGAAAATAAAGCAGTTTACTGTAAGAAAATATTTATGTATTAAAAGGGAAACAGAAATAGGTCTTTGCTTGTGTTCTCAGCAGAGCTGCCATTCCCAGCCCCGTCCCTTCACCCTGCAGCAGTCGTGGGATTCCTGTGTCTTTCTAAAATTGGTTTTAACTCAAGGAATGGTAATTGTGCTTCCTGCTGCCTGGTGACATCATCCAAGGATTTAGCAAGTAACAGCAAGCCCTGTGTGCTCAGAACACAGAGTGAAACGTGTTTTGCAGGTGCCTAAAATCCAGCGCTGCTCTGTGTGTAGATAATCATCATCCTCACTTGTTTAGGCCCCAGGGCTTTAACAGATTTGCCGTGATGGACTGGAGCAGAAATACTTGTGTTTTTTATTGTGCCAGGATCTTGAAAAGGAAAAGCAGCACAGCACAACAAATCTAAGGGATTTAAAAATCTTAAGTTGTTTTTTTTTTTTAAGCTTTTCACCTTTCTGCAATTCCTGATGAGCAGTTCTGCCCAAGGAGGGGAAGGCAGTGCTTTTCCAGAATGAGGTGACCTTCCAGCACAGAGGGATGGGATCAGCAGCACAAAGCTACTCAGTGTTACCCAGGGATCAATCCGGGTTCCAGCGCTGTTTCACCTCCCTCCCAATGCCCTGAATGGTGGGACAGGGCTGAGAGGGACAGTGGCCACGGCAGGGGACAGTGCCAGCACACATGGGGACCAGCGCTGGCAGGATGGGCTGGAGAGGCTCTCTGAGGAACAGCACCAGGGGCTGGGTTATGGGGATCATCTCCAGGAGGATGAAGGGGATTGTTATTCCCTTCTCCTCCACTCTGGAGAGGCCACATCTGGAGTGCTGTGTCCGGCTCTGGGCTGCCCAGTCCGAGAGAGACACGGACATGCTGCAGTGAGTGCAGTGGAGAGCCAAGGAATGACCAGGGAGGGTTGGAGCCTCTGTCATCCAGAGGGCCTGGGAGAGCTGGGATCGGTCATCCAGAGAGGTCAGGAGAGTTGGGATTGCCCAGCCTGGAACAGAGGATGCACAAAGGGAGCTCTTCCCAGTGTGCCCATGTTCCAGATGGGAGGGAATGAAGAAAAAGGAGCCAAACTGGTCCTGGTGGTGCCCAGTGGCAGGAGAGACAAAGGGCACCTGCTGGAGTTCAGGGAGTTGTGTTTGTGCAGAAGAAAAGACGTTCCCAGTGAGAGTGAGAGCCCAAATACCTGCCCACAGATGGTCATATCCCAGCCATCTGTTGGACTGAGGTTTTGGGAAACAACAAACCTGTAATAGAATGTAAGCTCCGTTACAAATCACATAAAATCAGTATAATAGGAATGTTAGACACAGGTGCTGAGACAGACACAGGTGAGGGAACGGTGGATCACGGAGTCTGTGTCACTGGAGATGTGGAAAACCCAGCGGAATGTGGTGGCCCTGAGCAACCTGACTCTGTTTTGAGCAGGGTGGTTGGTCTTGGTAGTCTGCAGAGGTCTTTCCCAAACCCTGAAATCAAGGAGTTTGAGTGAAGCAGGGGAGTTCAGTTGAGAGCAGGAATATGGGGGGGTTTTCTTTTCTCACCTACAAGCTAATTTGGGTGGTTAGTATTGCATGGCTTTAGTCACGGCTTGTTTACCTATGCTGTTGGCCTGTGCCAAATCCCTGCTTGGTGTTTCCTTTCCATCCTTCCCTGTGTTCATGGGAGCACACAGGTGTTCCTGAAGCCACACCAGAGTAACCTCAGTTTGAGCCTTTGGTGTTGTATTGGCACAGCCAGACCGAAATGATGTTTTTTGTGCCTTTCCCTGATGTGCTTTGCAGGCACTTTGCCAAGCCAGGACAAACCCTCACAGAGGCAGTCGGAGAGCACAAACTGCAGCCCTTCCCGGAAGAGATCCACGTCGGAGAGCACTTCTTCTCCAGGCAAGTCCTGCTCGGGGGCCTTGGTTTTGGGATCGCTGCTTTGCTCAGACCTGTGCTGAGACACAGCTGGGACAGCATGGCTGTGAGGACTTCAGCTCGTGGAGATACTGAGTTTTTCCACTGGCATTTTGGGATACAAGTGCTGTAGGTTGGGTTGTAGAACAGGGAGACTTGAGCTGGTGCTTAGAGAAACAGCAGCACAGCTGTGGCAGGGCAGGGTTTGGTTCCCCACCAGGTTAAGTTAGGCCTTGTGGAGCTCAGTGCTTTAATCCAGACCTGTGACATTACAGCTAATCAGTTAACTAGAGGAATAAATTAATTCCTCCCTGGGGAAGAGCCTGACTCTGGCACTGCTCTGGAGGCAGAGGGTTCTTGCCCCTGGGTAGGTCAGGGGAGGATCAGGCTGGACTTTGCTGTTGGGTTTTCTTCCTCACATGTGAAAATCCTGCCAAGGTGATGGAGGATGGCATGTGGCTCATCCCACTCATCAGTAATGGTCCAGCTGTGAATGCCCCAGCCAGGTCAGGAATACTCATGGGAGAGAGATAATGGAAGTACTGGAAGGCCTGGGAGCTCTGCTAGCATCTCATCAAGTCTGTGGTACAAGAACAAATCTTGGGTGCAGGATCCTGGTGAGGTGGAGTGGATGTTGCAGCAGGAGAGCGAGGGAGCCAAGGGCTGGCAGTCCCTGCAGGTCGCTGCTTGAGGCTCATGAGGAAGGGAAAGATTCTCCCTCCTGACAGGGCAACAAAGCTCTAGACAGTCATCTGAGGGATGAGGGAGCTGCAAAGGGGCTCAGGCTGGAGCAAAGGAGGCTCAGGGGGGACCTTGTGGCTCTGCACAAGTCCCTGACAGGAGGGGGCAGCCGGGGGGGTCGGGCTCTGCTGGCAGGGAACAGGGACAGGAGGAGAGGGAACGGCCTCAGGCTGGGCCAGGGGAGGCTCAGGGTGGACAGCAGCAGGAATTTCCCCATGGAAAGGGTGCTCAGGCCTTGGCAGGAGCTGCCCAGGGAGGTTTGGAGTGCCCATGCCTGGAGGTGTCCAAGGAAGGGCTGGAGGTGGCACTCAGAGCTCTGGGCTGGGCACAGGGTGGGCATCGGGCACAGGGTGGACTCGATGGGCTGGGAGGGCTTTTCCAGCATTAGTGATTCCATGATTCTCTGACTCTGTGTTTGAGCTCTGTTTTGTCAGGAGGTCACAGTGTGTGTGTGACTGTGTGTGTGTTGCTGTCAGCCACATTTTACCCCTGTGACAATGTCAAACCTATTGACCAAATTGTCACAGGGAGGAGCTGAAGATGTTCATCTCCTGGGTGTTGTCACCCAGTGGTTATCCCAGATAGCAGGAGAGGCTGGAGTGGGCTGTGAACAACCTGCCCCAGTGGAAGGTGTCCCTGCCCAAGGCAGGGGAGTGGAGCAAGATGCTCATTAAGGTCCCTTCCAACCCAAACCATTCTATGATTCTGTAAAAATGGAATGTGAGCTCCCCTAGGATTGGACAGAAGAAAATCCAGCAGGTTGACCCATTTTTTAAGAAGCTCAGTTGCAGAAACACTCCCATTACCAGAATTCAGACATTCTTAGACATCCAAATTGACTGCAAATATGTAGTAAATCCCTAGGATTGGTACTTAGAACTAGTTATGATTTCCATCTAGGAAGGATATGCCAAAAGTGCCATTTCCTCCCCGCTTTAAACAGATGTTTGCAACAGATGCTCCATTCAGCCTGTGCTGCACAAAGTCCTTTGCAGTGGGAAAGGGATCTTCCTTTTTCCTCTGTCTCATTCACTTTCTTGCCCTTGCTCACTTGAAAGGGGCAGCTGCAGTCGTTGTAGCTGGGAATAGGAAGTGTTAAAGTTGAGGAGTGTTTTGTGCAGGAGCATTGGAATGACATGAATCACGAGTTTATCAACTTCAAAGTCACCGAAGTGACAATGCAGCTGAGATCAGTCATTGTTGTATTTTCCGTGGATCTGGAATGCATGTGGGTTTCAGTGTGTTTGTCAGAGAGGAGCTGCAGCTGTCCTGGGGTCAGAGCCTGCAGTGTCCCAGCCCTTTGGATCAGTTTCCAAGCAGCAGCACCAGTTCCAGGGCATCCAGGGGATGTGGTGCTGGTTGAGGTTCACTGAGCAGGTGGGTTCTGTGAGGAGCCCTAGCTCCATCCCCATGTGCCTCTAAAGGCCAGAAGAAAACAAAGGGTAATTTATTTTTATTATTTCATCTGAAATGCAGAGCTGAAAGCATAAATCCTTCCAGTTGTCTCGGAGTTGTTGGGGTGTCCAGGTCAGCTCACAGCAGGAGGCTCCTCTTGTCCTTTGTCACCAGGAAGAGCATTGTCCAGAGGAGGATTTTTAGAACACGTTTTGCTGACTCTTCCTCCTCCAAACTGTGCACTCTCTGAAGCACCTTTTCATTTGCACTTACAAATTCCTGACTTTGGAATCTTAGTGAGAAACGAGTTCTCCAGTGTAACACAATTGGACTACTGAAAATATTAGAAAATACTTCAAGTAGAAAAGACTTCAAGAACAGCTAGAAGGGTAGAAAATATTTAAACTGGTTGTGCTCTATCTCTGTCATCTAACAAATACTCTCCCTCCTGTCAAGTGCCAGAGCCCTTTATAAACACATTTTGTTGTCTTCCTTTAACAGTTCCCTTGACACCAGGATGTGCTGCTCAGGCTCCAGCCTGGGCCCCGCTGGGTTAAGCAGATCTGATCTAAATAATTGGCCACAATTACAGTAACATTTTGTCAATGCTAATGTGCAGTTGTGATGTATTTGTGAGAAGGCCGCATCCATTTCATTCCAGAAAGAACAGGATTTCTTCTGATGGAATGTTATCACTAAGGAGCAGCAGGGCAGCTTTGGGAAGCTCTTAGTTTAGAACAAATCCCTTTTTAATGCAGCATAATCTACATGGTTGACCTGGAAACTCTCTTTTTCAAGCACCAGTCTTCAGCCCTAAAGCATATAACAGTTTTAAAAGCCAGATCTAAATCTACTTCCTCTGTAAATTAGCCTTTCTCTTTTGTCCAGCTGCTTTGATTTACCTTTATCCAATCAGTTCTGTCATCATCAGCCTTGTCTATTTGATAAAAAAACTGGAAGAGCAATGAAAATAGTTGTTTCAGTACTTCCAAACTTTAAAAAAAAAAGAAAAATTACTTTAAAAACATTTCAAATGTTGCTCCATTTTTTATCAGGATTCAACTTTTATGTGCACACAGAGGGTTTTGTATTTTTAGTGTTGAATAGAAAGAAACTTGAGGATCATGTGAACCCTCGTTGCTCTTTGCTGTTAGAAAAGGGGGATTATGTGGGAATAAAGAGAAAATAATTGTACATTAAAAGTGATGATACAAAGTTTGACTGACTTGTATCACTGGGTCCCTCTCCACGTTACAGAACCTTGTCAACGAATGTTCTGGGCAGCCCCAGGGCACAAACGCTGTCAGTTGATGCAGCTGCTGTGTTTCAGCTCCATGTTTCTGCTCCCAGCCCCTCTCCAGCCCTGTCTCTGTGTGTTCCAGGGGTGGCGGGGCCGGCCCGGAGCGCGCGCCTGGCCCCGGCCGCCGAGGACTCGGTGGACACCCTGCTGCAGCGCATGGCCCAGCAGGACGGGCCGCCCACGCTGGACAAGACCCTGGAAGCCGTCATGGCCAACGTGTCCGCCCCTCCATCAGCCAGTCCTGCCCGGAACCACTCCCGGGAGAGAGCCCTGGGCAAGCAGGACGGCCTGGGGGCTCCGGCCATCCCCGGCAGCTCCTGCAGCGACAGCATCTCCCTGCTGCAGGAGCGGCTGCCCGGCAGCTACTCCCCGCGGCACCTCAAGAGGAGCGTGGTGGAGGCCATGCAGCGGCAAGCGAGGAAAATGTGCAATTACAACAAGATCCTGGCGACAAAAAAAAATCTGGACCACGTCAACAAAATCCTGAAAGCCAAAAAGCTGCAGAGGCAGTCGCGGACAGGGAACAACTTCGTGAAGCGCCGGCCGGGGCGGCCGCGCAAGTACCCGCTGCAGGCCGTGGTGTCCATGCAGGCCTTCCAGGCAGCCAGGCTGGTCAGCCAGGAGCTGGAGAACAGGGAGCAGAGCAGCAGCCCCCTGCACCTGGGGCCAGACACCATCACGGACGTCATCGAAGCCGTGGTGCAGAGCGTGAACCTGGACCCTGAGCACCGCAAAGGCTGGAAGAGGAAGAGGTGGCTGCCGGAGGAACAGGCCAGGAAGAGACACAAGTCTTTGCCTGAAGATGAGCAGGAGAGCAATAAGAGGTGATTCCCTTACAGTTTTGTACCTCAGTTGGTTTTAGAACGGTTCAGTCATTGAGGAAATCGTCTGCTTGATTTTATTAAGGAGTTCAGTGTAGAGGGCACCAACATGAACATGTCAACGTTAAGTGTGTTCAGGGTCTTCCTCAGGTACTGAACACACCCCAGAAATGGGGTGGGATCTCAAGTGATCTAAAACTGTCAGTTCTGTGCTTGTTGTGTTGGTGAAGGATACATTTTAATGAGTTGTAACAGGGTCACTGATGAGGTGCCCCAGATTGTTCCTTCCTCCTGTGTGGAACAAGGAACCCTGAAGAGTTGCGTGTGCCGTGGGATCTGCTCATGTAGATCCCAAACAAATACTTACAGGCAACACAGGATGTAAAGGGAGATCAACTGATGTACAGCAGATGAAGAGTAAAAGCTAAAGCAGCAGGGAGGAGTTAAGGGGTGCACCTGTGCAGTCACTGGTAAAGGACCACACCAAAAATCTCTCTCTGATCTCATCTTCTCATGCTTGTCCCCAAAGCCATCAATAAACAGATCAAACTCTGTCAGGAGTTCTCCTTCCCAGAAATGGGTGCTGTGAGGGTGCTGCTGGCACCACGTGTTCAGGGGCTGCTCTGTGACTGTCCTGAAGGCTGAGGAAAGGGTTGCCACGTGCTGGATTTAGAGTGCAAAAGCAGAGAGCAAGAGCTGCCTTCTGAATTACTCAGCTGAGGCTCCAAGGGATAAACAGCAGCAGTACAAACAACATTCTTTTTGTAATAATAATATCACTAAAAAAATACCATACTTTTCTTAGGATTATGCTTAACCCTCACTTGATCATGATTGTTGAGCTGCATTTTTTTAAGTAGTTGAGACACCCAGAAATTCAGAAATATGAAGTTTTTCTGCTGACCAGATTAGAGAGAGGAATAATGAAATACTGTGAGATGATCTTAATGGGAAGATGATTTTTTTTATCTCTACTTTTTCTTCCAGTTTCTCTGAGACAGTAGCTGGACCTCCCAGTCCACATGAAGCTCTTGGGAAACCACCTGAATCTGAAACCCCTGAGCAGCCTTTGCCTCCTCTAACCCAGCGTGAGAAGAAAGCCCCTCGACCCCCAAAGAAGAAGTACCAGAAGGCTGGGCTCTACTCTGATGTGTACAAAACAACAGAGTAAGTAAAACAGAGCAAAACTGCTCTCTGATAGGCCAGTGGAAACTCTCCTTTCACCTAGAACCATAAAGAGCTGCCACTCATGAGTAGCTGAAATAAAACCATCGACTTAATTGAAGCCTGTGGAAAATTATGTGCATGATAACTGTCAGAATCTGACCCAGTGAGGATGTAAAATGTAACCCCAGTCAGAAAGCAGCCTCGAGCAGCCTGAAAGGGTTTCTGATTATCAGCTTTGAGGAAGGCAAGAGATTTATTCAAGAGTCTTAATGGTGCTGGCAATGCAGGTGCTGGGAGAGCTGGATGTGTGCAGGTTCTGAGCAGGAGCTGAGCACAGGGGCTGCAGAGAAGGGGTCACTGGGTTGCTGTTTTCATTGGCTCAATGGTGACAACTGGTCATCTTCTGTGTGAAAGAATTTCAGATATGCACCCAGTTCATTTCACAGTTCAGTGAAGTTCATCTCTATTTTCTCTGAGATGTTTAGGGTAAAACAATCCAGCGTTTCTTTATTTTTCCCACTGGTTGGTTTGCAGCCTGGCGTTCCACTAGAATGTGGACACCTCCCTCTTCCCTTTGTAGTCACACATGTTTTCTAATGCCATCTGAACAAATGAGTTGAAGTCAGGAATTTGTGCTTCTGTTCCAGTATGATCTGACAGATTGAAAAGAGAGAAAATTTGGCACCTTCTCACTATGTCATAGACCACGTTAAAGTGTTACGGAGACCACTGGGAAACTGCCAGTACAGTTTATCAGCTGCTCCTGCTGTGGTCTCTTTCCATGTTAGAGTGGAGGAATCAGTGAAAAGGTCAAGCCTCTAAGGAAGAAACCAAGATTTTGGTCTGACCAAAGTGAGGCCACTTGAGTTTTATCTGTTTTAAAGAGGTGTGCTAAAACTTTACCCTCTGGGTGTTCTGTCACTGCTGTACACAGCATGCAGCCTTCAAATCTCACAATTTCGTCTGTTGCCTTAGGAGAGGAGCTCAGAGAGTCTTCCCCTTTTCTTTAATGTAAAATATTTAGAACTTTGAGTGTTCCTAAGTTGGAAGGGACCCACAAGGATCATGGAGTCCAACCCCTGGCCCTGCACAGCCCCAGCAATCCCACCTTGTGCCTGAGAGCGCTGTCCAAACGCTCCTGGAGCTCTGGCAGCCTCGGGCCGTGCCCATTCCCTGGGGAGCCTGGGCAGTGCCCAGCACCCTCTGGGGGAAGAACCTTTCCCATTATCCAACCTAAACCTCCCCTGGCCCAGCTCCAGCCGTTCCCTCGGGTGCTG
Source organism: Corvus moneduloides (assembly GCF_009650955.1). Classification (NCBI taxonomy): domain Eukaryota; kingdom Metazoa; phylum Chordata; class Aves; order Passeriformes; family Corvidae; genus Corvus; species Corvus moneduloides. The sequence continues at coordinate 993,126 of NC_045504.1, read as the reverse complement.
TCCCTGCTCTCACAGAGCAGAGATCGGAGCTGCCCCTCCACTGCTCCTCAGGAGGAAGTTGCAAACCACTTGAAGAGGGCTGGTTTGTCTTCCCTTTGCCTGTTGCTCCACATACTGAGCTCTTCCCTGCTCTGATCCTGGGGTTTGAGATGAGCTGCTTAAGGACACTGAGGAACTTCCCACTTCCAGGGAAGCAGTTGCTGTGCCTGCACCATGTGAGCTGCCTCTGCACTGTTTGCACTGATACTGAAGCAGGGCATGGACCTGCGTAGCTGGGCAAGGACACTGCTGTGGCCATCTCCATTTAGGACTCTCTTGCAGCCTGAAGGGCTGATCCCACCATTCCATCCTGCTGGCACTGGGTCACTTCTTTACCAAGTTGGTTCAGCATACTAAATCCACAGAACAAGAGTCACTTTTTGGTAATTAGATTATTTTTCTGGTTTGGTGTGCTGCTCCCATTCTCCTCCACGGTCAGACACATGGTTGGATATTTGAGAACAGAGTAAGAGGAGAGCAGAAGTTCATGTTGTTATCCCATTACTTACCCAACTTCCTGCTGTAGGAGTTTGAAAACCTGATCTGAGGGGAGAAGGAAAAGGCAGCTCTGTGATCATGGGGCACCCTCTAAGTGCTGTCACAGTGAGTGTTGGTCCCTGTCCCCATTCCCACAGTCCCTGTGTCCCATTAGTGGGTTGTACTCGCTGGTTTTCTGTAGTTGTTTGCAGTGTTCACTGCAGACACTTTGCTTTAAAAACCATTTTCCTACTCTCTTTCATCCTTCCTAAATAATTCCCAAGTGTCACGAGGCCGTGTGAAGCAGTGAAGGTTGTGCTGAGGTTTGTACAAGTCACGGCCTCTCTCTGCATCGCTCACATCCAGCTGCTCAACAGCAGCACAGGAAAGGTCTGGCCTGGCCTGGTCAGTGTTGGTAGGCTGTTAAAAGAGATTTCAGGAGTTGATTCTAACAAATCTAAAACTGCCTCATTTCTCTGCAGCCAGGTACAATTCGCCTCAGGAGGAGTTCACTCCAGCTCCCCTCAGGCTGGAGACCTTGTTAAATACAGTGAAGAAAGCTCAGATTTTGATACTTTGCAAATGAATAAAAGGAATGGTTCCTGAGTGAGTCTCAGTTCTACCTCATTTCCAACTGTAACTCTGTAAGCAGCATGGCTGTAACCTCCACAGGGGTGTTCCCAATCCTGGGCTGCCACTGGGAGTTACATGGACCTGGAGAGAGGTTCAGTGTGTGGTTGCACAAGGTTGCAGCTTTGAAAACAAGGGAAGATCTTGTGCAGGAGTTGTTCTCTGTATCCAGCAGTGGTTTTCCTAGAGGAGTGAACTGCAAAGTCCAGTTCACCAAAAAAAAATTTAGTAATTAGTAAATTAGCAGTTAATTAAAATGTTGTAGAGTGTTTAGAGAAATACATAATTTTGATATTTGAGCAGGACACGAATTGCAGTTCAGGAGGTGCCTGCTGTTGGCACAGGTTGATGTTGCACCAAAAGAATCAGCTGTGCTTTCTCCTCACCTCTGTGGCATATTCCTGTTCCTGTGCTGTCCCTTCCTGTGTCCCATCCTGATGTCCAGGTGGGATAATGGTTGGATGGAATCCAGCCTTCCACTGGACGGTTCCTGGAGCAGTTAACCCTGCACTCAGACCAGTGATCAGACCAGCATCAAAGCTGGCTTATCCCTGCTTTAAATGTTCATCAGACTATGGTCTGAGGCAAAAAGGGGCTCCACACTTCAAAAATGGAATTCCACAGAGAAGTAATTCCAGCCAACATGATAAGAGTGTGGAGACACTGGAAGCTGGAGAGGGGGAACAGAAATGAAACAGCAAAAAAGGAAGGAGAGGGATGGAGTGGAAGGAAGGTACAGGGAAGAGAGCTGTGGTTCTGGTCTTTGTTCCCTTAGTTTGCCTGAGACTTCAGACTGACATTTGGAGACTAAACCTGGTCCTCAGCCCCTGCAGAGGGGTACAAAATATTCTCATCTTCTACAAAACTGTTATTTGGCCATTGCCCTGTTACTGGGAGCCTGCACAGAGAGGCCAGATTGGTTCTGTTGGTGGGGAGTGCACCAAAAATGGGTGTTTTAAATTTGCCCCTACAGAAACTGAACCAAACAGCTGTAGGCAGTGGATTATAGAGCGGGAAGCGTTTCTTACAGAATCAGAGAGCCTTTCAGGTTGGAAGAAATCTCCAAGATCATCAAGTCCAACCTTTTGTGAAGCCAGGCTTATGTTTCAGTCTGTCAGGTGCTCAGGAATGTCCTCCCCTGGTGTCCTGTTGTAGGTGCCCACCTGGGCTGTTGGAAGTTGTCATTTCCCTGATTATTGGTGAGGTCTCACCCGGGTCTGACTGGCTTGCGTGGAATCACAGAACCATGGACTGGTTTGGGTTGGAAGGGACCTTAAAGCTCATCCAGTGCCACCCCTGCCATGGGCAGGGACACCTCCCACTATCCCGGGTTGCTGCAAACCCTCTCCAGCTTGGCCTTGGGCACTGCCAGGGATCCAGGGGCAGCCACAGCTTCTCTGGGCACCCTGTGCCAGGGTCTCCCCACCCTCACAGGGAAGAATTTCTTCCTAATTATTTTCAGTTGTTGATATCTGTATCTCAAAATTTGTTTTTAACTTGCATTTTCCCTTCACTGGTTAAACAATAATATCACATTTTTATTGACTCATGTTTCTGTTATTTGTCCAGTTATTAAAATAGATCCCTTAAAAAACTCCAGTACACTTTAGTAGGCTTCAGTATCACTTAATCTTTGGTATAGTTAACATTTAGAAGTCTCCTTTGAATGTTGCAGGACTGCAGTTCTAAATATAACCACATCAGATTCTGTTTTCCAAGGTTTGTTGTTGGCCAGGAGGAGATGTTTATAAACACCAGATTACAGAGCTGTCACCTGCCTGACCCATAGGACCATTCTAATTTCATACTCCTATTTTTCCTTCTGTGAAGGGGCATCTCATAGCTTTTTAAACTCTGATTTCTATTCTTTTTCTGCCTTTCCTGGTGAACAACCTTCTAAAGGGCAGCACATCAGTGTTTGCTCTTAGGGAAGTGGGAGAGCAGGGCTGTACATGTGTCACGTGTCCAGTTCCTCAGCAAAAACCACCAGATACAATCTGTCAGCCGTCTTTTATTTGTGTAGTTTTAGTTACTACTTTTATATCACGTGCTGGGCATTTAAAGTCGATGGTGTTGCACTGGGTGTTGCCTTAACAGCATTTATGGAGACAAGTTCCATTGTGGAAGGGCTGGGATCAGTGTGTTTGTTAAGAAACCCGGAAAGCAGTTCTTTGGCCATTTCTGTTATTATTCTCTGGCCTGATGCTCCAGACATTCACACCTTAACTAAAACAGAAAATGTGTTTTGTGCAAGTGACAGGCGTTCCCCATTGTGATGTTTTGGTTCTGTCCCTGTCCTCCACAGCCCCAAGAGCCGCCTGATCCAGCTGAAGAAGGAGAAGCTGGAATACACCCCAGGGGAGCACGAGCACGGGCTGTTCCCAGCCCCTATCCACGTTGGTGGGTACCTCACCTGTGTTTTAATTGTTGGGAAACAAATGTGGCACTGGGGGGCCTGCACAGCTTCTGCCTCTCTCTGGTTTTTATCCCTTGCCATGTCACCTGTGGATTTTGGCACATGAGCTTTGCCAACTCATCCCTCTGTGTTCCCCAGTTTCACTTGAGAGGCTTTTTTTAGCTTAAAACACGAACTTTGTTCTTGATTTTTTGTGTGTCGGAAGATGCCATTCTGGTTGAAAACCTGCTTTAACTGTGATAATCCTTGGATGAAATTCCACCTCCAAGGAAAATTACAGCAGAATACCCACAGACAATTATGACCATTTGTTAAATCCCAAAAGCTGAGCATGGAATGATAAATTCCCCCAAGTCCCCATGCACTCAGTGTTGTCTGTCTCTAAACAGGGATACAAGGGTGGGAGAATTAAAAGCTTTGGTGTTATCTTTGTTTTTACTTTATCCCCATTTTTAGGTCTCAGGTAGGAAAAAAAAGGGGATTTAGGATTTCATAAAATCACAGAATCATGGAATGGTTTGGGTGGGAAGGGACCTTACAGGTCATCTTGTTCCACCCTGTTCCATGGGCAGGGCTGCCTTCCATAGCCCAGGTTGCTCCAAACGCTGTCCCTGGCCTTGAACACTCCCAGGGAAGTGCCTGTGGGAAGAAGCCATAACCTGAGTCTGTCCCAGGCCCTCAGAGGTGATGGAGCACAGGATGCTCAGGGACTGGGCTGGGGGGATGCTCCAGAGCTCCCACTGTTCACAGCTCACATCATTTCCCAGGATAAAGCACTGAGTAATTCCCTGATTCTCAGGTGATTGTTTCAGCTTTTGAAGTGCTGTGATTTCTGGCTGCAAGTCCCGTCACGCCCAGCGAGTTTGGGGAATTCTGCGTTGTTCAGCAGGAATCTTTGTCCCATCAAACACAGCTGTCATTGGCTTGTCTTCTTGTAGCTGAGCTGTTTGGCTGCCTACACAACTGCACAGCAAGGGCAGGACAGCAGGACAGATGTGTGTGGATCAGGAGCCACAAAACAGGTTTCAGAACTCAAGGTGACAATTTAAATTCTCCCAAAAGTGCCCTTGCTCAGCTCCTTTTTGAATGGGGTCATAAAATCAGGTTCACCGGGTTCCCCACCCACACTGCTGGTCCTGCCCTGCAGCTGCTCCCGTTGCTCCAGGGGTGCCTGGGGATGGTTTAACCCCAGAGCAGTGACCAGGACTGGGATTCTGCTGGGGGACTGCACTGATGCCCACTTGAGGAGGGCTGAGGGGACCTTCCCTGTGCTCCAGGCTCGGTGCCAGGGCACCTGAAAGAGCCTTTTGTTTGGCCTGCTGAGGTCATAGAAGTGAAAGCAAATTCCTGGCAGATTTAGCTCTTTCCTGGAACCTGCTAGAGATGAATAAGGCATTAAAAATGGAAAGTAATTTAGGGGTAAATTGTAAGGAAAACATTACCATTTTTATTTTCCAGTGGCGAGGGTATGCATGTGAATTTATATGAAGCCACAGAGCATTACTGGAGGAATATAAAGGCACTTGTTAACAGTTAGAAAAGCTGGGGGAAAAAAAATCAGTCCTGGGCCTGACACCTCATCCTAGGCACTCTGCTCCCTGCAGTTTTGTGACACAGGATTCCAGCAAAATGATCAGACAATGTTGAATCTTGGCTGGAGCTAACCAGTGTCAGCCCTCGGGTCTGGTGTGAATGATGTAATGGGTCTGTGTCCTTTAGGGGTGACAGTGAATGTTAGAATAGAGCCAAAATCTCCAGTGAAGGCAGGAACTCCTGTCTAAAACGAGTTCCAGTTATTGCTGAAAATACAGATCCCCTTGAAGCCTTTCCAAAAAATCTAGGAATGTGTTTGCCAAGTCTGAATTCATTCTTAAATGTCTTCTGGTAAAGGTCACGGCAACGGGCTGGGAGACTATTTTCAAAACTGATTTGATTTCTTTGAGTACAATGTTGTGATTTAGGGCCTGCACAGGCAGTGCAGGTCTTGTCCTGGGTGTTGAAGTGTTGGATTGTGCACAGGAAAACTTAGGAGAGCGTGTCAGCTTCGAGGTTTCTCACAGAGAACACACAGGGCTGTGGTCAGTTCTGTCAGGGGTCATGGTCAGTCCTGCCAGGTGCTGTGGTCAGTTGTTTCAGATGCTGTGGTCAGTGCTGTCAGGCGTTATGGTCAGTCCTTTCAGGTGTGGTCAGTCCTGCCAGGGGTTGGCCGTGGTGCCCTCACAGGGTTGTGGTCAGTGCTGTCAGATGCTGTGGTCAGTTGTTCCAGGTGTTGGCTGTTGTCCTTTCACAGGGTTGTGGTCACTTGTTTCAGATGCTGTGGTCAGTCCTGTCGGGGGTTGTGGTCAGTCCTGTCAGGGCTTGGCTGTGGTGCCCTCACAGGGTTGTGGTCAGTCCTGTCGGGGGTTGTGGTCAGTCCTGCCAGGGGTTGGCTGTGGTGGGGTCTGACCCAGCTCCTTCCACCCCTCGCTGTCCCTGGATGCTGCTCCTGCGCTGGACAGGGGAGCAGGACCCGGCCTCAGTGTCCTGGGGGCTCTTCCCTGGGCCTGCCCTGGCATCCAGAAGGCTCTGGAGGGTTCTGCCCCTCTCCTTTCTGCCCTCCGGCCGTGAGAGGCCCTGTCAGAGCCTGCCCAGGTGCCCGGAGCAGCTCCCACTCTCTGCGGACTCGTGGCTGTGAGTGTGTGCCACTTACAAACGTTTTTGTTTCAGGGAAGTACCTCAGACAAAAGAGAATCGACTTCCAGCTGCCTTACGACATCCTCTGGCAGTGGAAACACAACCAGGTACGAGATAAGAGATAAGAAGTCACGGGGCTGCTGAGATTGGGATCAGAAGGAAAGAGCAGCCCTCGGAGAGCTGTGTTTACACATCCCGGCCGGGGAGGGGATTTCTTGTCGTGAGGGGAGAAGGGATTTGCATATGTATTTAATGCTGAAAATTCCCATTATTCCACCTCCTGCAAAATAGCAACCCTGTGAGTTTCTGCTCCGACAAAAGTCATGAATTTGGCTGCAGACTTTTATTTTGGCGGTGCTGCTCTGTGCAGGGAGCTGCTTTCAGACGCCTCGGGAGAATTCGGATGTACTGCCAGCAGCACTGAGAAATTTCAGGCCTTATTTTTCTTGGATCAATCCCAGCAGAGTGGAATTTATTTTTCACTTGCAAGCTGAAATTTTCGTACTGAGGAAAGAAGAGAAACTGTTTAACAGTCTCGTTGTTTTTAAAGAGCTTTAAATATGTGCAAGCTTAAAAATAGGATTTTTTTTTTTTTTCCCTGAGATGTTTCCACCAAGTGATTTACCACAGGATTTAAGGCTGGTGGGAGAATCTGTCCTCAGCTCTGTGGTGAGAAAGTGTAACTTGAGCATGTAAATGAGCAGGACACATTCCCAGGTGCTGTGGCTGCAGCTGCACTCCAACACCCCTGGAATCTGATCCTCAAGTCAGGAGCATTGGGGGCATTTCAGCCGAGGACACTTTCTTGCCATGTATTGACGGTGGCCTGACTCATCTATTCAGTATTTTATAAGTAATAAATACATGGAATCTGTTTCCCTGACATTTTCCAGCTCATCCTGGACTATTGGAGGCCCTTGCAGAGGAGTTTTCTCTGTACAGGGGTGTGAAGATGTCTGGGTTGTTCCTGTGGGCCACTAAGGTCACTGAGGGAAGGCTCTTAGTGCAGGAAATGTGTGAGAAATAGTGAATAATTGGAAATTATTCCTTAAAGCTTGTTTGAAAGGCTGGCATGTATATGAAATTATGAATTGTGATGTAAGCTCCCCTTTCCTCTCCCATCCTCTCCCATCTGGGAGAGGAAGCTCCTCTGCAGAGAAGATGAATCTGCATTTCTCCTGGCTCCCACCTGTCCTCACAGTTCTCATAGACCCCCACAATCCTTTAGATTGGAAAAAACCCTTCAGATCATTGAGTCACTTTGATAAATCAGCACCTTGATTTTTTGTTTTCACTCTTTTAAGCATTGGCACATGGTGATTCCACCAAAGATGGTTTCTCCAAAGTAGGTATAAGTAATTCCTCTTCTTCTAAGCCCTGTTCAGAGGAGCCTGTCCTCAGGACAGCTGTTTCCCACATTGCTCTGGGCAGACAGAATAAATAATGTGGTGAACAAACTGCTCCACTGTCTCACTAAGCCCAAATTCCACTTATTCAGGTCCTTCTTGTGACCTAGTTGTTAATGCAGTCTGAGCCTAGAGAAGAGAACACAGATTTCTAGTAATGATTACAGAACAATTCCCTATGTACAGAACATAATTTCCCTGATCCTTTTGAATAACAGATGCACTTATGCAATGTATTAAAATTTTCTTTCTTTTCCTTTTAGTTGTATAAAAAGCCAGATGTCCCACTTTATAAAAAAATCCGTTCCAGTAAGTAAAACCTTATTACTAAAATGTGATAACTGTGGAATTTTCATGTGACACCTTCCTTTCTGTCCTGCTCTTTGTCCTACCAAAGACACTTCCACCTGCTTTTTTTCCCCTTTATCTAATTGGAATGAAAATACTGTAGATAAGCAGTTCTTTTTCAACTGAAAAGAATTTTTTTCCCTGTTTGGGTTTGTTTTTCTTCTTTTTTTTTTTTTTCCTTCTCCAGATGTCTATGTGGATGTCAAACCTCTCTCTGGCTACGAGGCCACCACCTGCAATTGTAAGAAACCAGAGGATGACAGTGGGAAGGGCTGTGTGGAGGATTGTCTGAACAGGTTAGCAATGGATTATTTCACATCAGCTCATCACCTCCTAGGAAAAGAGTTGTGCAGAGAAAAGAGTGTGACCTTCTGGAGATGCTCTGGGGTCCCAGTGTCACCCCCAGACTGTCACTACTGGCACCGAGGCCCCTTTGCAGTGGCGGCTCCAGTGACCCAACAGGGCCCTGCTGGACCCTCCCACACTCCCAGCTGGTCCCAGTCAGACCAGTTCCCTCCCAGCCCAGCCCCAGGCTCTGGGTCCTTCCAGCCCTTGGATGGTGGAGGAGCCACACAGAACAGCTCCAGCTGCTGCCCCCGGGGAGGGACCCCGAGCAAAGGCCCCTCCTGGGCTGGTGTCCCCTCCCAGGCTGTGCCCGATGCTCCTGGGGGGGCTCAGAGTGGCCACTTGGCCTTGGTCAGGCAAAGGGTCAGTGCCAGGTCCGGCCCCTTGCCGGGGGCTCCGGCCATTCCCCCTCCATGGGCACAACCTGCAGCTCCCCCCGAGCTCCCTGCACCAGGTGATTCCTCAGCACTGCCCTACCCCTTTCTCCAGGGGAAGATCCCATTAAAATCTCCATTTTGCCCTTTGAATAGCAGTGAGAGCCAGGCAGGGAATCGCTGTGGGAATTACACCTTGAAAACAAAAAGCCCTTTAGTTGTTGAATAGCTTCTGTTTTGTTTAATTTATTATTAACTTTTATATGTAATACGTATAATGTAGATTTATATATTGATTTTATACATTGATTTTATATATTGATTTATTATTGATTTCTATATATTATTTATGTCATGATTTGCATATTTATTTATTATATTTTGATTCTATATATTTATGATTGGTTTTTATATGGTTATATATTTTATATGTGTTGATTTATATATTGATTTCATATATTGATTCATGAATGATTTTTATATTATATATTTTATATACGTGTTGATTTCTATATTGATTTCATGTATTGGTTTATGATTGATTTTCCTTGTATGACAGATCCTGAAGTATGCTCTTCCCCTCCCTTTACCTTCTGTGTTGTCTCTTTCAGGATGATCTTTGCAGAGTGTTCCCCCAACACCTGCCCCTGTGGGGAGCAGTGCTGCAACCAGCGGATCCAGAGGCACGAGTGGGTGCAGTGCCTGGAGAGGTTCCGGGCCGAGGAGAAAGGATGGGGTATCCGTACCAAAGAACCCCTGAAAGCAGGACAGTTTATCATTGAATATCTGGGAGAAGTTGTTAGTGAGCAAGAATTCAGGTAGAAATATTTATTTGCTGCCTTAGCATGGAAGGCTCATAAATTACTTTAACATCTGTGGTCGTGGTTGGGATATCCTCAGGCAGGAGCAAAGGGGAGGATGAGGGGGAAAAGGAATGTTGTTCTGGTCCCAGCCAGCAGGAAGGCTTAGAATTCTGGTTTTTTTGATTAACCAAGATTTTCTCAGTCCAGTAGAGAGGGGTGATTAATGTTTGAAATGTATCATCTGCCTCATCTGCCCTGTAAATGCCAAATGCCACGAGGGACTGAATCTGAAATTAGCACTCTGCAGGATTTGGACTGCACAAGGTAGAACTGAGGGGCAGAGTGGGGCTGAAAGGGGCTTCTGCAGAGAGATGTGAAGGAAAAAGAACAAGTGCAAGCATTGATAACCATTGGAAAAAAGGAATTGTCTTATTAACTCCGTGGCATTGTGGGATATGTGAGGTTGGAGGGACTTGCTGCTCTCAGAGCTCCACCAGAAGGCAGCTGCATTCTCCTCATACAGAGATAACCACTAACACTGACTCCTGTCCCTGTGCTCTTGTGATCCGTGGATGTGATTCCAGAACTGCCCAGTCCCCAGGAGGAAGCTGGTTGTTGTACACGTGCATACACAGACACCCCAAGGAATGTGTACTTGCATTTTCTCTTCCATACACAGGTTACCAACATGAAATGTGTACAAATAATCTGCAGAACCCAAAAGGGAGCATTCCAGAAGAGCAAATTTCTAAATTCTAACCCAAGCTCTGTCAGTGGCCTTGACTTATAAAAATAGGTACAATAATGGCTTTCCTCCATCTCTAGGTGTACAGTTCTATAAAATATAAAATACTATCATTGCTTTTTCTTCAAACCCCTGTCTGAGATGTGCTCTCGCTGTGTCACTCCCCGTGTGCTGTGTGGGGACAAGCAGAATCACAGGACACTCGCTGTGTTGCTCCACAGGAACCGGATGATTGAGCAGTACCACAACCACAGTGACCATTACTGCCTGAACCTGGACAGTGGCATGGTCATCGACAGCTACCGCATGGGCAACGAGGCTCGCTTCATCAACCACAGCTGCAACCCCAACTGTGAGATGCAGAAATGGTGAGGAAAAGGGATTCTGCTCCCCGGAAGGCTGGTGCCCCCAGAGAGAGAGAGAGAGAGCCAGTTCATCTGAGGGAGTCAGATGTAAAAATAGGGAGGGGTCTCAAGCTGTAAATAATCCTTACACGGTGCTCACGCTGCTCAAGAGGAGTTGTGTAGTGTTGGATGCTTTGGAGACAGGATCCAAGTTTGCTGGCAGATCCAGCACTGCTGGTTGTCACACTGGGACATTTTCCTCCCAGCATTACTGGTTACACTGGGCTGTTTCCCTCCCAGCACTGCTGGTTTTCACACTCCTAACCTGCTGCAAAGGTAATGCTCTAAAATCATCTGTGTGTGTATATACCCTTTCTTTCTGACAATTCCAGTATTTTTTTAAAAGCAGGGAAAGAGGGAAATAGTCGGGTTCCAGCACACCCTTGTCATACCAGCACTCTGTGGGACCCAGGCTAGGAGGAAGTACTGCTGAGGGATTTGTAGTGAGTGATTTGCAGGGGAACAGCAGATGGTGCAACAGGAGTCACTGTGGGGACAGTACAGCAGAGTAGCTCGTGGTTCTCAGATAATTCTAGATTTAAGCAATAGTAAAGTTTTAAATGTGAAAATCCAACACAAAATAAAATAGTTGAAGAGACAGAGGGAGAGGATTCTGCCCCTCTCTGCCCTGCTCAGGTGAGACCTCACCTGCAGAGCTGCCTCCAGTCTGGGGTCCCAGCACAGGAAGGGCGCCAGATTAATTACAGGGCTGGAGCAGCTCTGCTGTGATGAAAGGCTGGAAGAGCTGGGATTGTTCAGCCTGGAGAAGAAGAGCTCCAGGGGACCTAATTGTGTCCTTCCAGTACCTGAAGGAGCTGCAGGAAAGATGAAAACTATTTACAAGGGGTGACAGCAGAAGGGGGAATGGCTTCCCACTGCCAGAGGGCAGGGTTAGATGGGATGTTGGGGAGAAATTCCTCCCTGTGAGGGTGGGCAGGCCCTGGCACAGGTTGCCCAGAGAAGCTGTGGCTGCTGCCCCATCCCTGAAAGTGTTCCAGGCCAGGTTGGACAGCACTTGGAGCAACCAGGATAGCAGAAGGTGTCCCTGCCCATGGCAGGGGTGGCATGAGATGAGCTTTAAGGTCCCTCCCAACCCCAACCAGTCTGATTTTGAGATGAGGTGTGATGCTCAGTGTATGGAGGACCCGAGTGTTGCAGGGGATAAGGTGACTGTCACAACAGCCAGTTTGTAGCTTCTCTGTCTGAAGCACAACTTCCTACTCTTTGTAGATGTGGTGTTCACTTTTTAGCCCTCAAGGTTTATTGTAAGAGAGAAATAAAAGAACTGCACAAGTGGAGGGCAAGCATAACCCAGGGCACAGCAGAGGTGTTGCTGCGTGTCTCTAACACTTCCACTCTGTGCACAAAGATGATTTTATGTTTAATTTTGGGGGTATTTGATTGTATTTCCCCCGCAGGTCTGTGAATGGTGTGTATCGGATAGGGCTGTATGCACTCAAGGACATGCCTGCTGGGACTGAGCTCACCTATGACTACAACTTCCACTCATTTAATGTTGAAAAACAGGTAAAAACCCCACCCTGAGACCTTGAAAAATCTCACCAAGGACTAACAGTTCTGTAAAGTGTAAAAATTACACAAAACCTGTCGTGTTGTATTAGACAGAAAATGTTCTTTTTAATATTGAGAGAGAATCTAAATGTTCGGGGTTTATTGGATTTATTTTTTTTTCCCTCAAAGCAACTCTGCAAATGTGGCTTTGACAAATGCAGAGGAATAATTGGGGGTAAAAGTCAACGCATGAATGGACTCTCAAGCAAAAGCAACCAGCCTGTGAGCACCCACAGAAGACCTGGGCGGTCGAAAGAGAAGAGGAAGTCAAAGCACAAACTAAAGAAGAGAGTAAGTAGGAAGGGCAGAGTTTGGTGGGGTGAGGTTAATGGGAAATCAGTCTGTGCCATCAGACCAAAACCTGGTGTTTCTGTACATTTTAAACTTGAAACAGAAACCCAAACTTTGAACAGAAATGCAGTAGAGTAATGCTGCAGGTTCTGTCTCAGGGACTGCTTTGGCTGCTTTGCTGAGTTCTTGGCACAGTTTTTCCTGTCTATCAGAACAATCTGTTTTCCAGAGGGGCCACATCCCTGAGGAGCCCAGTGAAAGTGTGAACGCCCCGACCAGGCTGACGCCTCAGCTGCAGATGAAGCCCATGTCTAACAGGGAAAGGTGAGGGGTGATTTCAGGGGGATTTGCCTCAGGAATGGAGTGCTGTGCAAATATTGACATGTTCTTCTGTAAGATGGGCCATCCTGAAATTTCTGAGGATGCAGCTTTTAGTTCTCCTTTACCAGCCAGGCTGGAATTCCTCTCCACTGAGGAGAGAAGGCCCAGGGTAAACTCGGAATATCCAGCTTTTTCTCCACGTTAAAGAACTAATTTTCCAGTAAAAAGCGATTCTTGGATACCTTCCTAATTCCTGCAGGAACTTTGTGCTAAAACACCACGTGTTTTTGGTACGGAACTGGGAAAAGATCCGACAGAAACAAGAGGAAGTGAAGCACGTCAGTGACACCATGCACAGCTCGTCGCTGTACACCCGCTGGAACGGGATCTGCCGGGACGACGGCAACATCAAATCAGGTGAGGCCCCTCAGCCTCCTCGGCTGCTGCTTTGTGACATGGAGAGTTAAACTCTGTGTAAATCCAGTGTAGAGCTCCTACCAGATCCATACACCTTCTGTAAGATGTGCAAGGGCTGCTGCACAGGTGAAAGCTCCCAGGAGTCACTCGAGTCCCTGGAGAAGTTGTCACTTGTGGTGTTCATTGAGAGTGGTTTGTGGGAGGAGGAGGATGGCATTTGACATCGTGGCACTCAGTGCCGTGCTCTGGTTTGCAAGGTGGTGATCAGTCACAGGTTGGACTCTGTGATCCTGGAGGTCTTTTCCAACCTCAGTGGTTCTAGGATATTATTCTGTGATATTAGGGAGAATTCCTCCCTGTGAGAGTGGGGACACCCTGGCACAGGGTGCCCAGAGAAGCTGTGGCTGCCCCTGGATCCCTGGCAGTGCCCAGGGCCGAGTTGGATGGGGCTTGGAGCAACCTGGGATAGTGGAAGGTGTCCCTGCCTGTGGCAGGGGATGGGTCTGGATGAGCTTTAAGGTCTCTTCCAACCAAAACCAGTCTGGGATTCCATGATTTTCCATGGTTGAACCCTGATGGAGAAGAGCTCTTTCCTGCTGTCTGTATCCCTAAACCAGAAACAGTTGTGTAGACTGTGAAAATTGTCATTTATCCTCAATAGTTTCACAGCTTTCAGGCCTTTAGAGAACAAAGATTTTTGGCGTGCAGTCACTTGTGGGAATGGGGCAAAATATGACTATGAGGGAAAAATTATTGCTCCTATTCCAAAAATAACCCTGCTGGTGGGAGCATCATCCTCAGAGCCTGGCAGGATTTGGCCCCCAGTGTCAGGTACAGGAGAAGCTGAGTATTTGGGGTGAGTTCAATGACATGTTTTATTTGCTCCAGCAAGATAAAATATTCCAACAACCAACGGATCCATTTAGGTGAGAACTGATGTGGGAGTAGGGAACTGAAGCCGTGGATGTTGCAGTAGCTTAGAAAATTAGAAAACATCTCCGTTTAATAATTGGTGGTAGAGTTGCTACACCAGAGAAGATGCTGTAATTTGATCTCTTAACAAATTTCTTGTTTAGAAAGGAATTTCTTGTCTGGAGGTAATTCTCTCTTGCCCTTTCCCAGATGTGTTCATGACCCAGTTCTCAGCCCTGCAGACGTCGCGCTCGGTGCGGACGCGGCGCTTGGCCGCGGCTGAGGAGAACCTCGAGGTGGCTCGTGCTGCCCGCCTGGCTCAGATCTTCAAGGAGATATGTGACAGCATCATATCCTACAAAGGTGAAGGTGATTGTCTTTAAAAAAAAAATCTCCATGGGCACGTTTTCAACCTCTGGAAATGGACTCTCTGGATAGGAAATGCTAGAAAAAGATGGGATGTTAAATAACTCCTATTTTTTAAAATTTCTCCCCTTACCAATAATCACTTTGCTTTAGCCTCAAGCCCCTGCTTTGTCACCAGAATTTGCAGATGTTGCTGTCCTTTGAAATTGACATTTCAAAATTCCAGAAAAAATCAGAAAAACTGTGCTTCCTTGTGCTGCCTGTGCTCCAATTGCGGCCACCAACATCTAGAAATGCAGAAGCATTTCAATTCCCTGTGACTTAGATAACAGAAAAGCCTTTTTTTAACCTGGATTGAATGTTGTTAGTTGCTTTTCTTTGGAAGTTTTACTCCAGTGGCGGCACTAAGCTCTGTTCCTGTTGCAGACTCCTCCAGGCAGGCGCTCGCCGCTCCTCTCCTGAACCTGCCCCCAAAGAAAAAGTAAGTGCTGCCTTCCTAGAGCTGCTTTCTCTGATGGATTTGCACAGTGGGAATTGCTGGTGAAGCTGACATTGTGCCAACATTCCTGTTGTAGAAATGCAGACTATTACGAAAAGATCTCTGACCCCTTGGACCTTGCCACGATTGAGAAGCAAATCCTGACTGGCTATTACAAAACTGTGGAAGCTTTTGATGGGGACATGCTGAAGGTCTTCAGGAACGCAGAGGTGAGGCTCTGTCTGGCACTGGCAGCAGGGATGTGCCCTCCTTTAATGCTCTTACAGTAATAAAAGAAGACATTTACTCTGGAGGAAGAGAACTTGTGCTGATCAGTTCCTCATGAGGCCTCGATAGCAAATCGTGAGCACTTTGGGTGCCTCAGGTCAGAGAGGAGGTCAAGGACACGCATGGATAGCTGACCTAAAGAAACTCCTGTTCCTTTTGGAAGGGGTACCCTGTTTTTCTGTATCAGATGTCATGGAATCACAGAATCATGGGATGGTTTGGGCTGGGAGGGACCTAAAAGTTCATCCCATTCCACCCCCTGCCATAGGCAGGGACACCTCCCACTGTCCCAGGTTGCTCCAAGCACCAATGTCCAGCCTGGCCTTGGGCACTGCCAGAAATCCAGGGGCAGCCACAGCTTCTCTGGGCACCCTGTGCCAGGGCCTGCCCATCCTCACAGGGAAGAATTTCTCCCATGTATCCATCCTAAACTTGCCCTCTGTCAGTGTGAAGCCACTCCCCCTTGTCCTGTCTCTCCAGTTCCTGATGAGCAGTCCCTCTCCAGCTTCCCTGGAGCCCCTTCAGATCCTGCAAGGGGCTCTGAGGTCTCCACACAACCTTCTCTTCTCCAGGCTGAACATTCCCAGCCTTTCTCCACAGGGAAGGTGCTCCAGTCCCCTGAGCAACCTCGTGGCTTCCTCTGGACTTGCTCCAACAGTTCCATGTCCATCTCCCACTGGGGCCCTGGAACTGGACACAGCACTCCAGCTGGAGTCTCAGGAGAGCAGAGCAGAGAGGGAGAATCCCTTTCCTTGACCTGCTGCCCACATTCCTTTGGATGCAGCCCAGGACACAGGTGGTTTCTGGGCTGTGAACACGTTGGGAGTTTTTGGTCACCCATCACCCCAAGCCCTTCTCCCAGGGCTGCTCTCAGTTCCTTCCCTGCCCACATCACATCCATGGACCTGCTGGTCAGAGTCAGGAGGGACATGAAGAGGTGCACCCAGCTTTGGGGCTGCAGCTGCAGGGAAAACCCCTCCCAGGCGTGCATGGGCAGGAGCTAAACAGGACAGGACTTGGAAATAAAGCACTTTGGGGTGGGGTTTTTTTTGATTTCTCCAGAAATACTACGGCAGGAAGTCCCCGACGGGGCGGGACGTGTGCCGGCTGCGCAAGGCCTACTACAACGCCCGGCACGAGGCCTCGGCCCAGATCGACGAGATCGTGGGGGAGACGGCGAGCGAGGCCGACAGCAGCGAGACCTCGGTGTGCGACAAGGACAACGGGCACGAGAAGGACGAGGACGTCATCCGCTGCATCTGCGGCCTCTACAAGGACGAGGGGCTCATGATCCAGTGTGAAAAGTGCATGGTGAGCGTGGGGAGCCCAAAGGGAGCCTGCTCTCTTCTCCTCCACAGCAAGCGGGGCTCTTCACCAGCAGTTTCCATGTGCTTGGGAGCATTAATTAACTCTCCAGCCCTTCGTTTCCTCTCCACAAGAGGAGAGATTTCTGTTTTCACAGAGCAAGTGCAACTTCCATTGAGCAGAGGAGCTGAAACTGCCCCAGCTCCTGCCCTTGGGAGAGGGAAATTAATTTTAAAATTTTGGGCTTTTAAATTTATTGCTACATGGAGATTTTGTCTGTCTGCTGCCGTGGTGTGAAATAGTTCATAGAAAATCTTGAATTTCCTATGTGAAGTTTATTTTCTTGCTTTCCTTAATACTTTTTGAGAAAATGCAGATTGCAGCTGTAATCTGTCCCAGGACTTTCTGACTGGGCTGTACCTGTTTTTCCAGGTCTGGCAGCACTGTGACTGCATGGGTGTGAATTCGGATGTTGAGCACTACCTGTGTGAGCAGTGTGAACCTCGAGCTGTGAACAGGGTAAAACAAGACTCTCCTTCCTTATTTAAACTAAAGCAGCTCTTTAGGGGTTTTTTTTTTGTATTTTCATTTAGAATTTATATCTTTTGGGGTTGATGAAGCTTCCTTGACTTAGGTTCAGTTCCGTGAGGGGTCACTTTTTCTCTGCATATTTCCAAAAAGGTGTCAGCCCAATTTTGGACTGATTATGGTGGGCAGCTCAGGATTCCCTTTCTTTTTTCCCTGCAGGAGGTTCCCATGATCCCTCGCCCCCACTATGCCCAGCCTGGCTGTGTTTATTACATCTGCCTGCTGAGGGACGACCTGCTGCTCCGCCAAGGTATGTGCTGGCTCTGGGGCCTGCTGGGGTTTCCATCAGATGTGCAGGGATCTCTGGTATTACCCTGTCAAAAATACTCTCATTTTTCACAAGTGGAAGCTGCTCTCTCCGTGATGCTGGGAGTGATAGACAGTAGGAGTTCTCACAGGCTCTTGATGAAGAAATGTTAATTAGCACAGCCAGGGCTGTCGTGGCCAGGGGAGGATGATGCTGAGGCAGCTACTGGTAGTTAGCATTTAGAAGTGAAGGCCAAGAAGGCTGTTAGACCTCCAGTATTTTAGTGCAGAATGGTCATTAAAACATCCAGCTCATTGCTTATGTGTTCCCCGAAGCTTATCTCTCCGGACTGTGCTCTGAATTCCTGAATCTGTCCAAGGCAGCTGCCACAGCCACACAATTCAGCTCACTGATAAAAAATACTGGTTTTCTTATTTCATCCTACAGATACACACAAGGTTAGAAAGAACCCTTTATCATTATTAGGAAACTGCTCTTTAATGAGTGAAAACAGTTGATAAGTTTGCTGGATGGGTAGAGGACGGCCTTCAGGAAAGTGGGGAATTAAAAAAAGGTCAAAGAACAGCATATTTTTTATCCCATCTGCAAGATTCTGGAATTGGCATTCAGTTCTCCTTGTTGGTTGTTGCTCTGCGTTGTCTGTCCTGTCCAGAGTTCAGCCTTTGGGGTTCTCATGTCTTTTTTTGCTTTTTGTGAGAGAAACTCACTTCAAGGGCTGTACCAGACCTTGCTTTTACATTCTCTGTTGAAATGGATGAAGTTTTATCTGGGGCTTGTGGCATCTTCCAGGTATTCAGAGCATTAAGATCATTTTTGTCACAGTGTGTTAGATTTTACTTGTGTGCCTCTGATCTGATCTTGGTGACCTGAATTAGAGAAATGCCCTTTAAAGAGAGAAATGTCCCTCTGTGGCTGAGCTCCGTGTGCCACCAGCAGGGGACAGAGGAGACCAAACTGCCGCAGTTGGGCACCACATGGCTCTGCAGGCACAGGGAGCAGATGAAGGAAGTACCACCAGAAGGTGCTGGAACAGAACACGCAGCTCCAGCAGGGAAAGGGGAAATCCATGGGCTTCTTGCTGGTCTTGAGTTCTCCATCCAAACTCCTCAGGCACAACCTTTACTGTGCTGTGGGTGTATCAGGCAGCTTGGACAGTGGGAGAAGCAGCTTTTTACTCCCTCTGGTGTCTGAAAGGACTTGTAATTCCACATGCTGAGGCAAAAGCATGGCTTTCAGCCTGGGTGTGGATTTACATTTTCCTGGGAGTTGTGTTTTGGAAAGAGGCTGATGTTGCCACAAAGTGTCTGCCCAGGGGAAGCTGCACCCTGAACACCAGTTCCTAGCTTGAGAGCTGATGTTTTGGAGGAACAAGACTGAAAATCAGCTGTGTGAGTGGTCACACTCTGCTGTGATCAAATCCCTCTCATTCAGAAGGATCTCAGGGAAGGTCCTTCAGTCGGTGCCTGGAGAACTTGTTTCTTAATTTCTTGGCAATTCTGCTGGAAGTTGTTGAGTGTTACATCTCAGACAAGTTTCCTCTGCAAAAATTGCCTGATGCCTAAACCCAGGAGATGATGCAAATAAAACAGATCTGATCCATCACATCCCTTGGAGTGGACATGGAGTTCTACCTTGGATAGGAATCCATAAACAGGAGTCAGAATGGATCCTGGAAAACCCACATAGCCAGAAATTGTAACACATCATCATCTCTGGTGCACCAGCAACAGCTGCTGTGGTTTTTCCTTGGAAACTTCCTTTTTGGGGCAGAGGGGCATCTGGAACATCTGCAGAAACTGGAACTGAAATCAAGTTTCCTGATCTTTAGAGCAAGGGAGCATCTGTCTACATCTCTTTCTGAATGCTCCTCTTGCGGTCAGGCACAATAATGCTGGGGTTGCTTTCTTCTCATGGGAGAGATGGGGAAGAAGAGTTGAAAAAAGCTCATTTAAAATGAGGTGGTTTAAAATTGAATGGTTTTATTTTCATTTTGCTTGGGGCCAGCAGCTCCTCTCAGCACATTCCTTGTTTTCTAAGAGTCTTTTAAAGAACGCACCTCCCCAATTTCTTTAAAAGTTACCCTTAAAGTTGCAAAGGGAAGCTGTTGTTATCCCAGCTTTTGTTCAGGTGGGAAGAAGACCCCAAGCTGTGTGGTGTGGTCAGAATGCTGGAGGGAAGGGATGGATCCAGAGGGACCTGGACAGGTGGGACCATGTGAACCTCATGGATGTCAGCAAAGCCAAGTGCAAGGTCCTGCACCTGGGTCAGGGCAATCCCAGGCTCAGCTGCATGTTGGGTGGGGAAATGGCTGAGAGCAACCCTGGGAGAAGGGCTTGGGGTGATGGGTGACCAAAAACTCCCAACGTGTTCACAGCCCAGAAACCACCTGTGTCCTGGGCTGCATCCAAAGGAATGTGGGCAGCAGGTCAAGGAAAGGGATTCTCCCTCTCTGCTCTGCTCTCCTGAGACTCCAGCTGGAGTGCTGTGTCCAGTTCCAGGGCCCCAGTGGGAGATGGACATGGAACTGTTGGAGCAAGTCCAGAGGAAGCCACGAGGTTGCTCAGGGGACTGGAGCACCTTCCCTGTGGAGAAAGGCTGGGAATGTTCAGCCTGGAGAAGAGAAGGTTGTGTGGAGACCTCAGAGCCCCTTGCAGGATCTGAAGGGGCTCCAGGGAAGCTGGAGAGGGACTGTTCATCAGGAACTGGAGAGACAGGACAAGGGGGAGTGGCTTCACACTGACAGAGGGGAAATTTAAGTTGGATGTATGGGAGAAATTTCTGCGTATGAGGAGTCCTTAGGAGCATTTTTTAAACTTAGACAAGATGGATAAATGAGATTATACTAATGAAAATTGAATTACTTGTGCTTCACTTTAATCCTGAATCTGGTTATAGTGAAGCTGGGGTGTTGGTGACCCTGGGGCCATGTTGTCCTCAGTGTTTCCCTGGCATTTCTTTCCCAAGCTGTGAAGTTTCACAGTTTTTGTAATTAATAACAGCAGTATCCATGGAGGGCAAACAGCCTTAACTACACATATGGAAAAACAGGGGGAAAAAATATGGGAAAAAACCCCAGGAGTCATTGCAATTTAATGGGAACATGAGAAAAAATGTTTTACATGAGTCAAAAAGGCAAAGGGAGTATCAGAGATGGTTATGCACAAAATAGCAGAGTGATTGTGCCTCCCTGTAACCTCCTGGGGTGTCTGTCCCCTGCCTGCCCTGTGCTGCTCTGACATCCCATTGCCCAGAGGATCTCACTACCCATAAAAACAAGGCTAACAAGGATAATCCGATCTGGATCATCTTTTCTGTGGCCAGAGTCTGCCCAGGTGATTTGGAGGGTGATTGATGAAGGTCTGTGAAATGCAGCACGGGAAGGCACAACAGTGCAGAAGTTGGGGAACAAACAGAAATGAGCTGGCAACAGTTCAGCTCTGGGAAGATTTTTTTACGAAAGCATAACCAGACTGTGGCTTGCAACAAGCATTGCCACAGGAGGGTGGAGAGGTCAGAGTATGAATGGTTCCAGAAAAGATTAGACAAATTCTTGGAGGAAGGATTAATCCCCAAAGGTCCAGCTGTAGCCTTTGGCTCTGAAAGCCCATAAACAACAGAAAGGCAGCTGGGCAGGGACAGCACAGGGAGGCTTTTCCTTGGCTCGCCTGCTCCTGTGCTTTCTCCTCCTGAGCAGCTGCTGCTGCCCGTTTCTCCAGCCAGAACATTCTGCTGTGTGACCTCTGGTCCTACCCAGGGGAGGTTTTATGGCTTGGGACCTCCCAGGTTTTGGTCATTTTTAGGTAAATAACAGAAGAGGTGGAATCTCTTCCCAGCCCTGGAAGTGCTTAAGGCCAGGTGGGATGGAGCTCTGAGCAACTTGGTCTAGTGGAAGATATCTCTGCCCATGGCAGGGGTTGGGTCTGGATGGTCTTTAAGATCCTTTCCAACCCAGGTCATTCTGGGATTCTGTGATTTCACAGGTCAGAGCAGAGAAATTAAGGAGTAAATTCACTCATGGGACAAAATTAATGCATTTAAGTTTAGGGGTTGCCCTTGGGAAATACTATTTGATTGCCAGCAGTGCCAGTTTGTTCAGCCCTTTCTGCATTCTCTTTACCTTTCCTGAGCTCTGTATCTCATTGGAATTCTGCTGGAATAACCAAAGGATTGGGGCTTCTCAGGCCAGGATTTATTTTCATAATAGTAATCTTCTCTCTAAGTATCTTCTCTCTGAAAGATTTCTTCTTTACACATTGCAGCCATCACTAACTCCTACACCTTTTCTTAATCACGACTGACTTCGTTACATATCCTGTGGTCTGTCATGATTATGGTTCCTTACAGGTTGGTGTTTTCAGGCTGGGCATGGAAAGTTATGAATTGTTTTTCTGTCAAGCTGCTGTGAAAAACATCTGAGTGTCCTTTGTTCCCTTGGCAGGTTCTGCAGTGGGTTTGTGTCGTTCCTTACACTCCAGCATTAGGTGCCTCTGTTGTGTTTGTTCTAATGATTATTTACCCTGGTTCTGTGTGCTGGGCTCAGGCCAGGCTCTTCACAGGTGTGTCTTTTGTGCCCCTGGCCAGGTGACTGTGTCTACCTGATGAGAGACAGCCGCAGGACCCCCGACGGGCACCCGGTGCGGCAGTCGTACCGGCTGCTGTCCCACATCAACAGGGACAAGCTCGACATCTTCCGCATCGAGAAACTCTGGAAAAACGAGAAGTATGTGCAGGACATCCTTGGGGTTTGAGACATCCCATGGGCCTACCACAGGGATTTCATGGAAGTCTCATCTTAAGAAGGCAGGAATGAGCACGGTCCAGGTGCAGAGGCTGGGGAATTCCCAACTGGAGCTGTGCTCCACAACTGCACAGTGGAAACACGTGAGGTTGGAGGTTTAAGCAAAGAATCAGAGATAGAAACTGATGAGATTTCCCCAGTGTTGGAACAGACCATGGGTACACAGTGACAGCTGTGAGGGGGTCAGTGCTGTGCCCTGGCCGGTCACAGTCTGCTGTGCCCATGGAAACCACGCTGGGAGTGTTTGCCCTCACTGCAGGCGGGCAGTGGAATATGGAACACTTGTGTGACTCTGCTGTTCATCACAGCCAAGTGCAAGAGAGGGAACTCAAAACGAAGCAGGGGGCATGAAGTGAGTTGTGTCAGGATCTGATTTGTGTTTCTGTCCCCTTTGCACCCTCAGAGAGGAGCGCTTCGCCTTTGGCCACCACTATTTCCGTCCGCACGAAACGCATCATTCCCCGTCTCGGAAGTTCTACCACAACGAGCTGTTCCGGGTGCCCCTGTACGAAATCATCCCCTTGGAGGCCGTGGTGGGGACGTGCTGTGTGCTTGACCTGTACACCTACTGCAAAGGTGAGAATTGAACACATTCCTGAGCACGTGGGCAGTGGGCTGCGGGTTTAACCCCTGCTGAAAGCTCAGCACCACCGAGCCACTCACTCCCCATGGGACAGGGAGGGAACTGGAACAAGGTAAAACCCAGGGGTTGGGATTAAAACAGTTTCATGCTTGAAATAAATTAAAATATTAGAATTGTAATAATAATGATAGCAGTAGTAGTAATGGAAAGGGAGGTTACAGAAAGAGACAAAGGTGTCCGGTATCTGAAGGGGCTACAAGGAAGGTGGAGAGGGGCTCTTAATCATGAACTGAAGTGACAGGACAAGATGGCTTTAACCTGAAAAAGAGGAAATATAGGTTGGATACACAGAGGAAATTGTTCCCTGTGGGGGTGGGGAGGCCCTGGCACAGGGTGCCCGGAGAAGCTGTGGCTGCCCCTGGATTCCTGGAAGTGCCCAAGGCCAGGCTGGACAGGGCTTGGAGCAGCCTGGGATCATGGAAGGTGTCCCTGCCCATGGCAGGGGGTGGCATGAAATGAGATGAGCTTTAGGGTCCCTTCCAGCCCAAACCACTCCATGATCCTGTGAATAAACCCCAGGAAGCACCAGTGATGCCCAGTGCAGTCACTGCCCACCCCATGCCCAGCCTGTACCCAATCGGGGGAACCCGGCCACCCCGCCCTGGGCCGGACACTCCATGGTGTGGAATATCCTGTGGCCAGCTGGGGTCAGCTGTCCTGGCCCTGCTGGCAGAGCTGGGGACACTGAGGAGTCCTGGGCTGAGGGTGAGCACTGCTGGACACCAACCAACCATTGGGGTGTGACCAACATCATCCTCACCCTGAACCCAGGCACAGCTGAGCCAAGTACTGGGACAAATTCCCTCTGTTCTGGAACCAAGGACATGCCCTGAAGCAGTTCCTGCTGTCCAAAGGCCGTGGGGGATGTTTGCATGTTTCAGAGCTGAGGACACGCCATGGCTCTGCCCTGGGACAGGGATTCCTGTTTGAAGAGGGACAGCACGGGGCAGGGAAGAGAAAGTTATGTCAGTTGATAATTGTTTCTGTGAAAGTTTGGGAACTGTTTGATCAGAGTGTGCAGGTTCTCCCCTCAGAGTGACCCAGCAGTGTCACTGCTGGGGTTCTGAACGAGGGAGCGAACAGGGACACCGTGACAGCCCCTGCCTCGCTCACACTGTGATAAACCACGTGTTTCCCCCTCAGTCCATGACTGTTTTTTCCTGTGTGCCTTGTTTTGATCTCAGGGAGGCCGAAGGGTGTGAAGGAGCAGGATGTTTACATCTGTGATTACCGCCTGGATAAATCAGCTCACCTCTTCTACAAGATCCACCGGAACCGCTACCCCGTGTGCACCAAGCCCTACGCCTTCGACCACTTCCCCAAGAAACTCACGCCCAAGAGGGATTTCTCAGTAAGTGGGATTGTTCTCACCTTCCTTCCCTGTTTTTAGGAGACTGGGTGGAGTTTTGGAAAGCCCCTGACTGTTGATGGATGAAGCTTGGTCAGCCAGAGGGAGCTGATCCTTTAGGTGGGGGTTGGGCTCTGCTCGCAGGGAACAGGGACAGGAGGAGAGGGAACGGCCTCAGGCTGGGCCAGGGGAGGCTCAGGGTGGACAGCAGCAGGAATTTCCCCATGGAAAGGGTGCTCAGGCCTTGGCAGGAGCAGGTTTGGAGTGCCCATGCCTGGAGGTGTCCAAGGAAGGGCTGGAGGTGGCACTCAGAGCTCTGGGCTGGGCACAGGGTGGGCATTGGGCACAGCTGGGACTCGATGGTCTGGGAGGACTTTTCCAACCTCAATCATTCCATGATTCTGTGAGTATGCACAGCTGGGGGGAAAGCTGGCTTGAAAGCAAGCTTGGAAAGTAAAAATGGGTGTAAGAGAAGCTGCAGTTCAGAGGCAAGGAGGTGCTGAAGGGATGGTGGTGGTGAGCTCAGAGCAGGTCGCAGAGCAGCACAGAGGTGGCAGATGTGCAAACCTTCTGCAAGCAGCAAGCTCTGTTCTTCCTGGAACAGAGGTTTTTGTAGTGGCTTTGAAGAAGGTTCCAGACTCGTGCTGTGCAGAGAGCAAAGATGATTTTTATCATGGTGGTCTGTGGCTTAAAATTTATTTAGAAGATGTGAAGAATCAGACAAGTCTGGCTCTAATTTACCTTATTACTTGGTTGTGCCTCCTCCTGTGAGGTCTGATGGGTGAGGTACACCAGCATTTCCAGAGTGTCCTGCATTGGTACTTCCAGGGTATTTGACTGACCAGCACTTCCTTCCACTGTGAATTTGATTTGGTATTAACCATAATCTTCATTGTTATTGCAGCCTCATTATGTGCCAGACAACTACAAAAGAAACGGAGGCAGGTGAGTCTCCCCCCCCCAGATTGTTGAGAGGAGATGAAATAATTCTGTTTGTTTGTTGTGCCCACTCTCCTCCTGCCCCTTTCCCTTGGGTGCCATGGGAATAAGAAGTTTAAATTATTTAAAGCTCTCTAAACTTTCAGAGAGATAAAAGGGAACAAGCGAGAAGGGATAGGCAGCCTTAATAATGCACATCAGGAAAAGAAAGGAGCCATTTGAAAGTCAGGAAAAAGCAGCTGAGTGAGGAGATGCCCAAAACAGGAGCCTCCAACCTTGTCAGATGGAGGAACCCAGGTCCTGGACCCACTGCCTGTGTCTGTGGGGCAGTCAGAGCCCAGGTCTGGTAGAAGAACATCCATCACGGGCTGTGACTATTGCAGAAAAGCCCCACTGAGGGCTGGGCCAAACTGCTTTTGGAGATAAAATCGTTTGCAACTGAAAATAAAAAGCCGTTTGGTTTTCAAAGCTGCGTTTGTTGCGGTGCAGATGAAGTTACAGCACTTGGAGGGTGTGAGTGCAGGGATTGAGGGAGGAAACTGAGCTCCAGAGGGGCCCTGCGCATGGATGAGTCCTGGACTCACTGGGAATTGTCCTTTCAGGTGAGTGGCTGACAAACTGCTGCTTAAACCCCTCTTCTCCTGGCAGGTCATCCTGGAAATCCGATCGCTCAAAACCACAGATCAAAGACTTAAACCAAGAGGAAGATTCCCTGCCCCTCATGGAGGAGGTGCTGGGGGCCCCAGAGCAGGCTCCGGGGGAGCTGCCCAGCCCCGAGGAGCCCGACAAGGAGCCCGTGGCCAGCGAGAGCTGCGAGAGCGAGAAAAAGGGGGACGAGAACCCCTCGGACACGAGGCCGCTCTGCAGCCCCGAGGAGCGGCGGCACCTCCAGAGGGAGAGGCTGAACCAGATCCTGCTCAACCTCCTCGAGAAAATCCCAGGGAAAAACGGTGAGATTTCAGGCTCTGGTTACACAGCCCCAGGTCTCCTGCAGGTCTGGGGTCACTTTGCTGAGCTGTGTTGATAAAATGAATGTTTTTGTCTGAAATTGCTGCTAGAAGCATTAGGAAAGTCAGTTTTCCTTGGAGCCATGTTTTCCTTTGCAACAGAAATCCATTAAATCCAAGTGAAATTTCTTACAACTTTGACACCGTGTTTTGTATAGTATTTTTAATAACCACAGAAACTTTCTGTGGATGAATTCCCCCCAATCATTCCCTGTCTGCAACTGAGAAACTGAACAGACAGGCCAGGAAAGACTGAAGAAAATTTGGAAAGTCTCTTTTGACCTTTCATGAGCTTTCCTTGGGTTCTGAGTACCTGCTGTAGGTGTTGTCTGAGCTGTGGGATAAGGGGGCAGGGGCTCCACTGGTGAAGTGTGTCCCTGCTTTTAATTTAAAGCCCAGGATGAGCCCTGTCCCATCTCTTCCAAATTCTGGCAATGCCAGACAGTCACGGACTGATGCAAAATTTGGGTTGGGAGGATCTTTGGAGGTTGTCTGCTCCAGCCATGGCTCAGAGCTTGGGTCACTCAGCACCTTGTCCAGGGATGTTTTGGATATCACAGTGGAGGGAAACATCCTTGAAAGAACCAGGAATAAGGAAATAGGAACTTTGTGTTCAAGGAACGACGGGCCGTGGCACTCAGTGCTCTGCTCTGGGTGCCCAGGTGGGGATCGATCACGGGTTGGACTCGATGATCCTGGAGGTCTTTTCCAGCCCCAGTGATTCTGTAATGACTGAAATCCCCTTTTGCACCTGTGCTCTGTTGCAGCCATCGATGTCACCTACCTGCTGGAGGAGGGGTCGGGACGGAAGCTGCGGCGCCGCACTCTGACCATCCCCGAGAGCAGCTTCAGGAAGTGACACGGGAGGGGCAGCCGAGCTCTGGGGTCTGTCACTGGGGCTGGGGGCCAGAGCCCAGCCCAGGGAAGGAGGGGCAGCAGCAAACTGACAACAAAACTACAAAACAGTAGCACCTGGGGGGCCGGGCCGGCGCGGCGCCCACCCTGCTCTGCAGTGCTCTTGGTGTGTGTGTTGGTGGGCGTGCCTTGTATTGATGTTAGGTACTGAGGAAACCTCGTGGTTATTGTCCAGGATGGTCAAATTTAATTTATTTTTGCTTGATATTCCCACTCAGAGGAAAAAAAAAAAAAAAAAAAAAAGGGGGGGAGGGCAGAGGAAAAGGACTGAG
Source organism: Corvus moneduloides (assembly GCF_009650955.1). Lineage (NCBI taxonomy): Eukaryota > Metazoa > Chordata > Aves > Passeriformes > Corvidae > Corvus > Corvus moneduloides. The sequence continues at coordinate 965,738 of NC_045504.1, read as the reverse complement.
TTACTCTGAGGAGGATGTTCCCTGTGATAACCTGGGATTGTACCAGCTGCTGTCGGCACCGCCGTGGCCCACGCCAGGGAAGGGAATCCAGAGGGGAGAGGAAAGGCCCAGTGGCTTAAAAGGAAAGGCTGCCCTAAAGCTGTGGCCTCTGATTTGCACAAGTTCCAAGAAGAGAGAAACGTCCCCGGACGAGCGCCAGGTTCGCCGTGGGACGGCCCGTGCACGTGTCCCTGTGGTCTGTGCCAAGGAGAAGCTTCCAGAGGCCCTTGGAGCGGGGCAGGAGCGCTGGGATGAGGCACTTGCTGTGCGGGGGGAGGGGGTGGGGTGTGAGTTTTTTCACTTTTTTTCTGCAGAGAAATTTTATAAAAGCAAAGTCAGCTCCTGACGCCACCATTGCTGTTGGTTTTTTTGATAAGCTGTGGTTCTCGTGTGTCTCGTGTGTTGTGCAAATAAAAATCTGTTAAAAGAAAAAAGAAAAAAAAACAACAACAAAAGAAAAACCACCCAAAAAAAAAAAAAAAAAAACAACAAAAACCCCAAGGACCCTTTCACTCCGTGCCCGTCAGGCAGTATCCGAGCGAGTGTTTGTCGTGAGCTGTAGAATTTATCAACTGCTAACACTACCCTCGTGTGCTGGTGGACAGCTGAACGTCCGGGCAGCGGGTCCCGCTGGCCCCTCCCACATCGCGATTGTCCCGACAGCCCGGAGCCCCCGGGACGGGGCCGGGGCTGGGGCCGGGCGGCCCCCACTGCCCCTGGACGGTGGCTTTGCTTTCCTGTCTCAGACGTACACATGCATATCCAGTCCTGTTTTAGGTGTTCTTATAAGAAATCCAGTTTTTAATGTGCCAAGTTGTATATATCTGCTGCGTGGATGTAAAGCAATACCGTAGTTACATGTTCCTTTTTATGGACCAAGCTCGTCCTAATGTACATTCTTGTTATTATTATAATTATTTTACTCTTAGTGGAACATGACTCATTCCATTAACTTTTTCTGTGTTGATTTAAAAAGAGAAAACAAAACAAGAAAAAAAAAAAACAAAAAAAAAAAAAGAAAGGAAAAAAACCCTTTGAGAAAAAAAAATATTTTATTAAAAAAAAAAGAAATAAGAAAATAGTTTGGAATATTTTCTTACTGTAGAGAAGCACTGTACAGTACCAGGAACCCTGAGTATAAAATACTCGTGCGTGTAGTAGGAATATCGCATGTCCAAACCCTCGAGTTGTCTCATTTAGTTTCAAACAGAAATCATTGTCTCAAATGGTGTTAAACACTAAAAAGTTTTTAAAAAAAAAAAAAATAAAGTGCGTACAGAAGCGAGACACTAGCTCTGTCATTTTATCTTTCTTTTGTTGAAAGACTAAACAAAATGTTTTTTAGACAATCAAATGTTAGGTAAGTGCAAAGAATTGTTTTTTCTTACTGGTGTAGAAATTAATGACTTTTTTTATTTTTTGGTTATTTTATAATACTGAGCAGACCCGTGTGTCCCCAGGATCGCCGCCGGAGCCAGGAAGCACTACGTTACTGCAAATAGAGCTGAACCTTAGTCTGCATGGGTGTAGGCTGTGTGATTGCTGAAAATAAATGCTGCTAATATATTTCCTTTTTACAAAGCATATCTAAATAGATCATTGTTTTGATGTTAATCTTTGTAAATTATGTATTACCAATTTTAACATTGGATGTAATTGCATAAAAAGCCTGCATCTCAATCCTGAGAGTCTAGTATTAAATGGAAAATCTTTTCCTACGGCTGGCTCGGGGGGTTTTCTTTGCTGAGCTGGGTGGGAGTGTGGATCTGCCAGGGGGCAGGAAGAGGGATCTGGGCAAGCTGGATCCATGGGATTGGTGGGCCAAAGCCAGCAGGGTGAGGGCCAACAAGTGCTGGGTGCTGCCCTTGGGTCACAGCAGCCCCATGGAACTCTCCAGGCTTGGGGAAAAGTGGCTGAAAAGCTGGGAAAGGCCGTGGGGGTGCTGGTGACAGCAGCTGGACATGAGCCCAGGTGAGCCCAGGTGGGCAAGAGGCCAATGGCACCTGGCCTGGACCAGTCCCAGTGTGGCCACTGGACCAGGGCAGTGACCGTCCCCTTTGCTGGCTCTGCTGAGGGACCTCAAATTCGGGGGTCAGTTTTGGGCCCTTTATGACAAGAAAGACCTGGAGGGGCTGGAGCGTGTCCAGGGAAGGGAATGGAGCTGGGAAGGGGCTGGAGAATTCCTGAGGGAGCTGGGAAAGGGGCTCAGGCTGGAGCAAAGGAGGCTCAGGGGGGACCTTGTGGCTCTGCACAAGTCCCTGACAGGAGGGGGCAGCCGGGGGGGTCGGGCTCTGCTGGCAGGGAACAGGGACAGGAGGAGAGGGAACAGCCTCAGGCTGGGCCAGGGGAGGCTCAGGGTGGGCAGCAGCAGGAATTTCCCCATGGAAAGGGTGCTCAGGCCTTGGCAGGAGCTGCCCAGGGAGGTTTGGAGTGCCCATCCCTGGAGGTGTCCAAGGAAGGGCTGGAGGTGGCACTCAGAGCTCTGGGCTGGGCACAGGGTGGGCATCGGGCACAGGCTGCGGCTGCTGCGCTCCTGAGGGGCTGTCCCGGCTGCCAAGCACACCCAGCTGGGCTGGGAACACGGGAACACCCAGCTGGGATGGGAACACCCAGCAGCCACACCATCAGCGGTGTTTCAGAGGATCCAGTGTGACTGCAGTGGCTCTGCTGTGGCAGATGTGACAGGAGGGCCGGGGCCGGCTCAGTCACCGCGTGGTGTCCGAGGGGCTGTGGCCACGGTTGTGTGGGAGACAAAGTGGGACAGCAACCATTAAATGCACCGATTGGGTGCCTGTTCCAGGCTATAAACCCCAGGGATATAAACCCCTGGAGTGCCTGGAGCCCTCCTGTCCTGCACAGGTGGCAGGCTGGGGACTGTCACCCCCGGGAGTGTCCCCCCAGGACAGGGCACAGCGAGACCAGGGTCCCTCAGGAACGAAACAGCTTCTCCACGGCAGCCCTTCTGTGGACCCTGATTTTTCTGTTTCCCTTTCCCAGTCTGACTCCCTCCGATCATGAAAATGCCAGGCTTGACCCCTACACTCCTTTTAAACCCAAGGCCCCAGGCCAAGGCTTGGAGGGCTGTTTATTTAAAAAAAAAAAAAAAAAAAAATGGAAGAGCCACCCGGCTTTGTCCCCTCCTGGCGTGACCCCATTTCAAAGTCCAGAAGCAGCTGCGGAATTCAATCAAACCTCCTTAAGGCGAGCCAAGTGACATTCCAATTAGGATATAACGTCACTCGTCTGGGAATACAAATTCCAGAGAGAGAAGTGAAAATGAGAACAGAGTGAAAGGAGAGCAGCTTTACCCGGGCAGCAGAGCCCGGCCCGGGGGCTGACACAGCGGCTTTTTGCCACCGAAACGGGAAGTCAGCCGGGTGAAACGTGTCCCTTGGCCATGGGAGGCAGCAGAACCACCTCTGGGGACAGGCTGCTGCTGCCGTGTGGCCGCTCCCCAGTACGGCCACATCTGTCTTTTACTGGGGGGCCCAGCATGAATTGTAAACTCTGGGATGAAATCACAAGCAATGACAAAAACCTGGAAAAACTTGGAGGCATTTAGCCCCTCCTGCCATCCTCCGCGCCATGAAAAGTTTAGTTGAAGTGATATAAATAACTAAACCGGTGACCTGGGGCGTTCCCAGCGCAGTGGGGCCGGTCCCCGGCAGCTCCTCCAGGGATATTCCTGGCTCTGGGAGGCTGCAGCCGCCTCTCCCATGCTGTGGAGGAGCCTGGGCACCTTCTGCTGGGGCGTGAGGCCTCCCTGCTCTCCCTGGCCGGCAGCCTGGATGCCGAGAACCAGCACAGCCCCAGCCCGCGCCGGCTGCTCCCATCGGAGCGTTTCCTCACCCCAGCCCCAGCCCGGGCCACCCGCGTCGGGCCGGGCCAGTGGCCACTCCCAGCCCTCCCAACCCCGCTGCTCCATTCACACACGCGGACACATGAGTCACAACCTTTATTTCCAGCCTTTTCCCCGTGGAACAAGCTCATTCCTGTGGCTACAACTATTTACAGAGTGCTGGGACTGCGCATCGGTGGCGGGGGCCGGCCTGGGCCACCGGCCCCAGGGCAGAGCAGGGCACGTGGAGGTGGCGGGACACGACGGCACGGAGACGACACAGGGGACTGTGAGGGCCAGGCAGAGAAAGGAGCCGTCCCTGCCCTGGCACAGGTGCGGGCAGCAGCTGAGGAACCGAGAGCCAGAGCAGGTCCCGAAGAGGAGCCGCGGCTCCGCGGCAGCGGGGCCGGGGGACGCGGTGGCAGACGGGGACGTCATGCGAAGGAGCAGCAGTGACAGGCACAGGGCACGGTCCCCCGGCAGCTGCCAGCCCCGGAGGTGGTGAAGCTCTGGAGGTGGCAAAGCCGTGGCAGGAGACGTCCCCTCCCGGAGCTGGCACCCGCTCCGGCGGGCGAGCGCAGCTGCTTCCTCAGGTCCCTTCCGCCTCCTCACAAAATCAGGGACGTGTAACCAACAGGAACAAGGCCGGTGCTGTTTCCATGGCAGCAGCGGATCCAGTCTTCATCCACAGTGGAGAGAAGCTCCAGGATGTCCCCTTTTTGGAAGCTCAGGTGCCCGTCAGTGGTGCCCGTGTGGTCGCACAGCGCCCGAACTGCCCTGCACCACAAATGTTATCGGGGACTCGCCTCCCCGGGGACCCCGAGGACCCCCAGAGGCTCCCACAGCACTTGGGGGGAGGGAATTGGGTGGAACCAGGGACCTCCTTCTCAGGCAGAGGTGGCACCTGAGGAGGGGTCTGTGCAAGGAGCCACCTGACAGAGCTGTCCTGCCCAGCAGGCCCTGGGAGGGGGAGCAGGGCAGGAGGTGTGGGGACATCAGAGATGGCACAGAGGGTGTGGGGATATCGGGGTCAGGGCCAGCAAGGATGGGGAAGAGGGAAGCAGCCAAACACCATTTGGGGGTGGCCACATGCCCACCCAGCTCACTTGGGCAGAGCTGTTCTGACCTGCCACAGCCAGGTCAGAGCTGCCACATGCTTGCCCCAAACGAGCTGCCATGAATCTGGAAAGCACACGAGAAAATGCTAAAAATTGTCCCCAAAGCATCTGGGAAAAACAATTGATTGCAGGTGGGCAGAGGCTCAGGTTCCCCCAAAGCCAGGCAGAAGGAGGGGATCCTCGGGGGTGCAGTCATGGCACAAGTGGGCAGCGGTGCCTTTCCCTAGGGAGACGTGTGGCACCTCCAGGCCGTGTGTGAGAGCAGCCCCGGCTTTCCGCACCAGCTCCCACCCTGACCACTCCCGTGCCCTGCCTCACCTGTGGGCCTGGGGCAGGGCGGGCGTGCTCCTGTCCGGCTGCTCCGGAGCGCGGGTCCTGTCGGCCGCCAGGCCCTTCACCACCCCGGCCAGGACACGTGGACTGGGGGACAGCCAGCGGGACGGTCTCCTGCCACAAAGCAAAGGGAGCCACAAGCTTGCCTGGGAGCTTTTCCCTCTGTTTATCTCAGACTGTTCTGGTGATCTGGGAGCAGACAGGGAGCCATCGAGCACCACTGAGCCTCCCCACGAGCTCCTGCTGCTCCACAGGACTGAACAACACGATAGCAGCAGAACTTGGGACATGCACTGATCCCAGGAGCACAGATCCTGGGCCAGGGGCAGTACAAGACCCCCGTGAGGCCACCGTGGTGAGGCTGGCACAGAAACCCTTCCTCAGCACACGCCAATTCCCCCCTCTGCCTGCCCAAGCTGGGTCTTACCTGGACCTGGCCAAGACGGTGTCAGGACTGGGGGAGAAGCTCCTGGATGAGGGGTTGGTGGCTCCAAAGAGCCGGCCCAGCCAGCTGCCCCTGTCAGGACTGGGAGGATCACCCCTCTCCGGGCCAGAAGGTGCTGCCTGGTTCCTGTTGGCAGGAGGCTCCGGGGAAGCAGCCAGGAGATTCTTTCCAGCAGTGGGATCATCCAGCTTGGTGAGTGCTCCAGTTCCAGTGGGCAAGAAGAGGTCTTCAGGGGAAGAGGTCCCTGAGGTGTCAGTGCTGCTTCTGGGCTTTGGGCCGGAGGGTTCAGGGACAGCTTTGGTCTGAAGGAGCTGCAGCTCCGTGCCTCTCGGCTCACTTGTGGAAGTTTGGGATTGCACAGCCTGGCCCGGGCTGGGATCCCCTGCAGCCGCCCGCAGCTTCGTCCACCAGACCAAGGGGAACTTCTCCTTGCTAGGAGCAGTGTAAATCCTGGAGCTCTGGCTCAGCTGGCCCCACCAGCCACTGAGGCCAGCCCCAGTGTCCCCAGTGCCCCCAGTGCCCTCCTCAGGCCTGTGACTCTCTGGGGGGGTGCCAGATCCCAGCAAGGTGCGGCTGAGCTGGTCGCCCCAGCGCAGCACGTGCTGGAAGGTTTGGTGCAGGGCAGCACCCACTGGGGGGGTAGGGACCAGCCCACCCATGGTCATTTGGGACCGGGCCCTTGTGCTGCCCCCTGTGCCCCCCACCCTGCCCAGAGCATCGGGGGGGTTCTCATCCTCCGGGCTGTCCCTGGCAGTGCCGCTCCGGCCCTCCAGAGACACAGCCCCCCGCACCGGAACGGGGGGACGGCCGGGAGACAGCGGTGACTGCAACCGGCGGGACAAGGGCCGGACATCCACAGAGAGGTGGTGGTGTTCAAAGAGCAAGTCCAGGTGGAAAGTCAGCACCGAGAGAGGTTGGATGAGCAGCAGCAGTTCGTCAGCAAGGTGGGGAAGAGGGCCTTGGCTCAGGGCAAAGAAGGCCGTGGGTGAGTAAAGCACGGAGATCACACCTGAGGGGACAGGGACAGGTGAGGCAGGTGCAAAATACCCTGTCCTTGCCACATCCCCGCCAAGAGCCAGCCAGGCTGTCTAAGTCAGTCAGACCACCCTCTGTGCTGAAGATGCACCATGGAAAATGATGCCCTGATCCACTACGGAAACTCCAGCCAAGCATGGATGTGCCCCAACCCCAGTGTGGGATTATGAGCCTGGCAGATGTGAGAGGGCTTGGGCAGGGAGCTCCTGGGCACTGTGTCCTTACCTGGGCTCTTCTGCAGGTGAGATATCCACAACTCCAGCTGTTTAATACTAAACAAGACAAAGGGAGCCCAAATTAGAGCCCTTGGGACAGTTCCAGCCTGCCATGGCAGCGGGGCCGGCGGGATCAACACTCACTTCAAAAGGCCGAGGATGAAGGCGTGGAACTTCTGCCTGGTGCTGCTGAGGGGGGCCAGCCCGGCCACGTGCCAGCACAGGGAGTGCAGGGAGCGGGTGTTGGGGCCTGTGGGGTACAGAGTACAGACAGTCACTGCCCAGGGCACACACTGCCCAGCCCGGGCTGCAACGGGACTCCAGGCACCTCCAGATGCCCCCAACCTCACCCTCACCTGTCTTCACGGAGGCTTCCACCACGCTCCAGGGGGAATTTTTCCTCTGGCCTGTGATAACATCCTTCTGGAACGGCTTCAGCCCATCCTCCACCAAGGCGTAGAGCGCAGGGCAGAGGGTGTGCAGCAGCAGGTACCCCACGTCGGGGTTGAGCCGGCTGTCCCCCAGCTGGGCCTGGGAGAGGCACAAGGAGAGGGGAAGGAGGGGAAGAGCAGCACCTGACCCTGATCCCGCTGGGAGGAATGGGAGAATCCCACCCCTGGGACTCCCAAACCCTCTCCTGCGCAGCCCAGCCCAGCCCAGCCCAGCCCAGCCCAGCCCTCACCTTCTGCACCAGGTTCCGTGCGGTGCTGAAGTGGGCGATCACCTTGTCCACGGCGGAGCTGACGGCGACCAGCAGCGCTGGGGACGGAGGGAGAGAACGAGAGAAGGGTCAGCACAGAGGGACCCACGGGCACCGAGCAGCCCCGGACACCGCCACCGGACCCTGCAGCGCCCACGGTGACCAAGCCGGGCCGGAGCCGCAGGCGGGGGACCCTCGGGGGAGCTGCGGGGGCGGCCGCACCCGCGTTCTCCGGCTCGACCGGACCACCTGCCGGGGCTGGGCAGGGCCGGGCCCGGTGCAGGCAGCGCTGCCTGTCCCTGCCTGCACTGTCCCTACTTCCCCTTCCCCTGCCCGTCCCTTCCTGCCCTGCCCCAGCCCAGCGCTGCGGGTGCCCAGGACACCGACCCGCCCCAGGACGAGCCCCTCGCACCCTCTCGACCCTGGGGGTCCCGTTCCCCCCCCCTCCCCTCCCGCCCCATTCTGTCTCACTCCCTCGCCCCCCGCCCCGCGGGGGCTCCGGGGAGGACCTGCCCCAACCTTTCGTTTGCTCCCCATGGGCCCCCTCCGCTCTCCCCCCGCCGGGCCGGGCGGCTCCAGCGGCGGCTCCAGCGGCGGCTCCAGCGGCGGCTCCAGCGGCGGCTCCAGGGGCGAGCGGCTCGGGCCTGGCTGGAGAGAGCGGGGCAGCGGGGTCAGGCGGGGCGGCGGCGGGAGCGCTGCCCGGGGCCGGCGGAGGAGCGGGGCCGGCGGCGGGGCCCGGGTCGCGCCGGCTCATGGAGCCGGGGGCGGCGGCGGGGCGAAGGGCGGCGGGGCCGGGCCGGGCGGCGGGGCCGGGCCCGCGGCGGAGGACGCGCGCTGGGAGCCGCGGGGCGGAGCGGGGACAGCCCCGGCAGCTCCCGGGCCGCGCGTCCCTCCGGGCGCGGCGGCGATGCGGGGGAACCCCCGCGCGGAGGGAGCGGCGGCTCTGACCGTGCCCGGCCCGGAGCGCCCCGGGATCGCTCCCACCGCCCGGAGACGCGCACCCGGCCCCGCAGCCCCCCCGGCAGACTCCACCCGGCCCCCCCCGGAGGGACCCAGACTCACCCCCCGTGCAGGTCTCGTCTCCTCTCTGGGCCGCCCGTGGCACCACGGGGTTCCCGCCGGGACCCCCGAGCCTCCGGACCAGGGCAGTGCCCAGCCCCTTTTCCCCTGGGGGCAGCCCCCCCTTCTCCACATCCCTCGGCTGCCCCTCCGCGATGGGCTGCAGGCTCGGCCGGGGTCTCCTTCTCAGCTGGTGGCCGTCACTGGGTGCCAGCACCTGTCCCCCCAGGGGCGCGGGGGGCCCCCAGCCCACGCCCGTCCCCGGGGGCACGGGGGGGGTGCTGGGCCGGCTCTGCCCGCTGGCCCTTGGGCTGCCTGGCGGCACTGCGGGACCGCAGCTCCTTGAACGTCGTCACCTCTCTCTGTCTGGAGCCGGGAGGCCTGGCTGGCCCGTCCTGCTGGGGCTGGGGCTGAGGCTGAGGCTGGGGTTGGGCTGGTTCCTGGCCCGCGGTGCCGGAGAGCAGCTCGCTGGTGGGGGGCAGCTCCGTGTCAGGCGAGAACACGATCAGCCAGTCACTGCGGTCAGCCCTGGCCTGGGCAAGTGTGGGCCCAGCCACGTTCCTCTTCCTCCTCTGGGCCAGCTCGTGGAAGGAGGTGATGGTTTTCGTGCCCGTGTCTCTGCAGAGCTCACCTGGGCCGGCCTTGGGCTCTGCGGGCCGCACTGGCCCGAGCGGCTGCTCCACTCTGTGCGCGTTGAGGACCTGCAGCCGGCGCCGGGGACGAGGGGGCACAGGCGGGGGGAGGCTGCCGGGCCGGGGCCGCGGCTCTGGAGCGCTGCTCGGGATCCCGGGGTCCCGCCGTTCCGGCACAGGCGGTGCTGGAGGAGCAGCATCGGGCTCGGGGAGCGGGTTGCAGTTAGGGTCTAGGTCAGTGCAGATGCTGGTGGTCTCCTGTGCTGCTGTGCTGGGAGAGAGCTCATCGCAGTGGGAGTCGAGAGAGTTATTGCTGCAGAGGCTGTCTGGGCTCTTGCTGGCCACGGCAGTGGCTCTCCGGAGCACCGGGGAGTTGTGGTTGGCATCTCTCCCATCACACGTCCTGTCCTGGTCAGCCAGAGCCTCGCCATCCCAGGCGTTTTCTATGGGAATGACGTCCAGCTGCCCGTCAGGGGATTGGGACTCTTCTCTGGCAAACCCCTTGCAGTACACCGAGACCGGGGAGTCATCCAAGCTGAAATCCGAGCAGCTACTGACAGAGGAGGAGGAGGAGGAGGAGGAGGAAGAAGAAGCCAGATCACAAGGGGGATCACAAGGGGAAGCCGCCTCCTCCTCGTCTCCGCTGTGCAGGCAGGGGAAATCCTCTTGCACTGCCTGGTTCTGGAGCCCAAGCGTCTCCGGCTCTGGAGCGTGGGACTCGCAACACCGACACTTCACGGAGGGACTGTTGGAATTGGCATCCACTGGCTCACGGTTCTCCGGGCATTGGGTGCAGCCGGTCTGGTCTCCCCCACCGGTGGAACCGTCCGTGTCCTGGAGCTCGGGGTGCCGGGAGAGGTGCAGCCCCAGGGAGATGTGCTGCAGGTGGATGTGGTTGAGGTTGCACAGGAGGCCTTTCTTTGGAGCCAGCATGGCGCTGCCTCACTGGGAGTGCCGGGGCACCCGGGAAAGCCCAGCAGCTCCTCTCTTCAGACCATCCAGCTCCCTGCAAGCACCAAACGCCCTCCTGGTCAGGGGAGAACACGGCGGCACAAACCCGGAGAGAGAGGCACAGCTGGGGGAAGAGAGATGGCAGTGACCTTGCGGCAGGGCCTGGCACGGGGGTCTGGGGATCAGAGATGGGGATGTGCCCTGAGAGAGGGGCTGCCTGAGACAGGGGCTGCTTCACAGCGTCCTGCCAGACTTGGGGCTCTGCGGCCGGGCAGGGACTGCAGCCAGCCGCTGGTCCCTGGAGCATGGCCTGGGAATGATCCCAGGAAGCTCGGGTGCTCCGGGGCTGGATTCCCTCCGGAGGGTCGGGAGCATCTCGGGGATGCCGTCAAGGAGAAAACGCCCTTGGAGCCTCGTCGAGGAGGCGGGGGGCTGTCCTGGCCGGGGGCGGTGGCACGGCGGGCGCTCAGGGACCGGGGCTTGGCCGGAAGCCCCCGGCCATGGGAACCGCTGCAGAACCGCTGCCGCACCACCGGACCCGGCCTTACCGGGGGGGGAACCCCGGCCACAGGCACCTGCTAAGAGGCCCCGGGCAGAGAACGGGCAGCGGAGACCGCGGGAGGGAGGCTCCGAGCATCCGCCAGCCCCGAGCATCCGCAAGCTCCGAGCCTCCCCCGGCCCCGAGCATCCCCGGCCCCAGGGCGAGGACCGGCGGCCAGGCAGCAGAAGCGATCCTCCTGGGCGCGGCCCTACCCATCCCCCTCCAGCCCCCGCCCGGCTCCATCCCCGTCCCCGTCCCCGCTCACCTCGGCGCTGCGGCGGCGAATGCGGCTGCGGGAGGGAGGGAGGAGCCGCGGCCCCGCCACCGCCCGCCGGGAGCCGCCCGGTCCCGCCCCGCCGGCGGGGGCGGTGCTCCGGGCATCCCCCCCACCCTGGAAAGCACGGGCGGTGCCGGCATCCCCCTCCCCGCCGTCCAGCCCTGTCCCCAGCCAACACCAGGCAGTGACGCACCTACAAGAACTTACATTTATTGACACACGGCCGCGGGGAGAGCGCTGAACACCCCCAGGCCATCCCATCGCACCCTCTACAACCCGGCCCCGGCCCCTCCCAGAGCAGGGAGCAGCTCCAGCCAGTGGGTGACTAAGCCCAGTCCTCTTAGCCAAGGGCACGCAGCCCCCTGCCAGGCCCCTCCATCACTTCTGGCGCTTGTAGATCTTCCGTGCGAGGTCCAGGAAGATGTCCTGGGGCAGTTGCTGGGCGTGCTTCCCAATCAGCTCCTGCAGCCGCAGGTAGCTGCTCTCCTCGTACTCCCGGAAAGCCGCCTCCATGCCCAGGGCATTGTAGAGCTCCTTCACCTTTGCCACCTTCTCGGGCTCCTTAGAGCCGTAGTTCTCCTGAGAAAACCCTGGAGTGAGTCAGGTCCCATCGCAGCCCATGGTGCTGCTGCAGCTGCTCCGTCAGGATGGGGCGGGAGCTTTGTTCTCTGTTTGTCCTCCCGTAGTGCTCAGCCCCCTCCTGCCAGCCAGGTAACAGCCCAGCACCTGCACTCCAGGTGTACATTCCAGCACTACATCCCCTCTCCCAGGCGTGTCATCCCGGCCTTTACCTCCAGGATCTGCCTCTGCTCTGGCGTGACCCGGCGCAGACACTCCACCACCAGCCAGCTGCACTTGTTGTCCTGGATGTCAGTGCCAACCTTCCCTGTCACTGCTGGGTCCCCGTAGCAGTCCAGGTAATCGTCCTGTGTGACAACAGAAACACCTGAGTGCCACACGCAGCACCTGGCACGCACCGAGGGGCACGGAGCCGCCTCCTACCTGGATCTGAAAGAACTCTCCCATCTCCAGCAGGATGGCTTTGGCATTCTCGTGCTCCTCTTTCCCGTTAATACCCGTCTGCGGGGAGGGAAGGAAGAACAGGGATAAAGGCTCCCAGCACCTGCCCTCCTGGACAGCCTCACACGAGGGTGAGGCCCCTCCTGAGCTGCTCCCACCAAACTCACCATGTACATGGCCGCGGCCACAGGCAAGTAGAAGGAGTAAAACGCTGTCTTGTACTTCACAATCGCCTTGTACCTGTGGCAGAGGAACAAGGCTCAGCCCCTCTCCCACCCCCTGCGCATCAGGAACAGAGGGGACCAGCAGCAGCTCCCCCCAAACCAGCCCCAGGCTCAGTTTTAGGGCACAGCTGTGTCCGGCACGGCCGGGAAGGGACTGAGCTCTGCCCCTTGGCCTCCGTACCGCTGCTCGCTGAACCGACTCAGATCCACCTGGGAAACGGGAGCAGTCATAAGGTCTAGTGCCTGCCCCAGCTCGGTCTGGTAGCCTGTCTGGAGAGGAAAGAAAGGATTTGAGGCCTCATTGCAGCCTTCCAGAACTTAAGGGGCTTATAAAAAAGGAGGAGGAGGATCTTTTGCATGGGCAGAAGGAACAAGACAAAGGGTGATGGTTTTACACTGAAAGAGGAGAGATTTAGATGAGATATGAGAAGGAAATTCCTCCCTGGGAGGGTGGGGAGGCCCTGGCACAGGGTGCCCAGAGAAGCTGTGGCTGCCCCTGGAAGTGTCCAAGGCCAGGTTGGACGGGGCTTGGAGCAAGCTGGGACAGTGGAAGGTGTCCCTGCCCATGGCAGGGGGGTGGAACAAGATGATCTTTAATGCCCCTTCCAACCCAAACCAGTCTGTGATTCCGTGATTTATTCACACAGTCCTCCAGGAAAGTCCCAACATCACAGTGCAGACACCAAGCCCTGTGCCAAGCCCTGTTTCCGTTCCTCTTTGAGTCCGAAGGAAGGGTGTGTCCAGCGGGATATCCAGGAATTTAAGGAACACTCCAAGATCCACATGCTGTCGAATATCAGAAAGGGCCCAGACCCCAGGAAATCGGGAAGGGGTTGGGGAGCCGGGCTCACCTGCAGGAAGAGCTCCACCAGGTGCAGGTAGTAGGGCTGCTTCCCACAGTACTGCTTGAGCAGCCGGTACACCGACGACTCCAGGAGAAAAGCATCATTGATGGCATCCAGCCCGATCCCCTCCTGCACCAGGAAGGCAGGGAGGTGTCACAGAGCCTCCTGACTCCCAGGGGACCCTGCCCATGATCAGGGGCCTCCTGAACGCTCTCACCTTCTTGTACCAGCAGAGCTGTCCCCGGCGAGTCAGGGACGCGTCCATGATGTCGTCAGCCACCAGGAAAAAGGCTTGGAACTGCGAGAGGCTGGATTAGGAACGGGGGGCGCCCAGGGGGTCCCATCCCCGGGGTCCCGTTTCTCACCAGCTCGATGCACCAGCCCACGGCCAGGGCGCAGCGGAGGCTCTCCGGGTCCTGCTGCGCGGGGCCCGCCAGCTTCCGGAACGCGGCCACCACCGTCAGGCCCCGGTTGCCCTTCCCGCCCGGCACGTTGTACTCCAGCACCTGCGGGAGCGGAGCGAGGCGGGCAGCCCTGGCCCGCAGCCCCCCGCCCCTTGCCCGCCGCTCCCTTCCCGTACTCACCTGCTTCAGCCGCGCCACGGCGTCTCCCACCTCCGGGTGCCCCAGCCTGTCCTCCGTCAGGTCGCGGACGATCTGCGGGAAGAAGGCGGCGAACTCTTGGCGCTCGGCCGCTGTCCAGGCCGCGGGGCCGCCGCTCATGGTGCCGATCCCCGATCCCGCCGCCGCCGCCCGCGGCCGCCACTGCCCCGCCAGCCCCGCCCCCCGCGCGGGGCACGCCGGGACGCGCAGTCGTGAGACGCGGCCGCTGCCGCTGCCTGCTCCGCTGCTGGACTACAACTCCCAGCGTGCCCCGCGCCCGAGGGGGGACGCGGCTGGAGCAGCGCCCATTGGCCCGTTTCATGGCGCGAGGATGAGCCCAAGGCGGCTCAGCCAATCGAAGCGCAGCGGGGGCGGGAGCCAGGCGGGTGATTGGTGGAGAGAGAGAATGGAGCGAGCGCCGTAACGGCGCGCGGGGACGGGGCGGGGCTTGGGGGCGGGGCGTGTCCGGGGGCGTGTCCGGCCGGCAACCGGGCAGTGGATGGGGTGCGCTGGAATTGGGGGAAAAATGGGGGCGTGGGGTGTCGGTGTGGGGTTTCCTGTGGTCTGTGGGGTTGTAGGGCAGGTTTGTGGCGCTGTGCGGATGTGGGTGTCCATGCAAGTGTGGAATACCATGCGGCCGTGGGGTGCCGTGCGGTTGTGGATGCAGCGCAGGTGTGGGGGGCAGCACAGGTGTGGGGTGCCGTGCGGCTGGGGGTGCAGTGTAGGTGTGGAGCGCCATGCAGTTGACACGCTGCGCAGGTGTGGGGTGCAGCGCAGGTGTGGGTGCAGAGCGGTTACGGGGTACAGAGCGGGTGTGGGGTGTGGCGCAGGTGTGGGTCACTGTGTGGGTGCTGTGCAGGTGTGGTGCTGCACAGGTATAGGGTGCAGTACAGGTGTGGGACCCTGTGCAGGTGAGGGGTGCCGTGAGGGTGGCGTGCACCACACACCTGTGTGCGCGGGCGAGACGCCCCGGCTGCCGGGGGTCAGGCTGCCCACCGACCCCCGAGGGGACGCCGCCGGGGTGACCTGGGCCGAGGACCCGCTGGGTGGGCACACGCGGTGACACCTTCCCGCTGTTGCCCTCAGCTCCTGCTCGGCCCCCACCCCCCCGCAGATTGGCGCCCGCCCCGAATCCGCTAATCCCGGCTCACCCCCGTTAATTAATCTCTCTGTGATGCCCTCTAATCCCCCTCTCGCCGCCGCCGGGGACGCGGGGGCTCGGGGCAGAGCCTCCGGCTCCAGGATGGGTGTCTTTGGGGAGCGGGAGCCGGGGACGGGCACCTCCGGGGCTCTGCGGGGCCCTCGTATCCCGGGGCTTCGCCCTCAGCCCCGGGCGGGCAGCGGGGCTCTGCCGTGTCCCGGGACGCGCCAGCCCGTCCCTGTCCCGCTGCCTCGGCCGCCCGAGCCGCCAGCCCTGCCGATGGACACAGACCAGATGGAATAGTGTTGGAATGGGACACATGCCGGAATTCATTCCCAAAATACGCTCTTTTTGCGCCCTGCAGAGCAGCCCCGCGCCCCCTTAATCAGGCTGGCTGCAGTGTAATCTGAAATAATCAAATTAGAGAGAAACCGCTAATCAGCATTGAGCTCTTCGTGTGTCACGGAGCCTAATTCCTGCGGGGAGCGGGGGGGTTGGGGGGCCGGTAGCAGCGTCCTGCGGGCAGGGGCTGCCCCGGTAACGCGGGGCTGCTGTGGGGAGAGTCGGCGGGGTACAGCGGGGTGGCTGCCGGCACCTGCGCCCTTCCTGCGACCGTGTCCTGCCTTCATCCTGCCTGTGCCCACTTCCAGCGTGTCCAGTGTCCAGCCTGTGGCCGTGTCTGGCCTGCACCTGGGTTCTGCCTGCATCTGCATCCTGCCTTCACCCTCGTCCTGCTGCCTGTGCCCTGCCCGTGCCCGTATCCTGCTTGTGCCCTGCCTGCGCGGTGCTGAGGGTGCCGTGGCAGGTGCTGAGGGTGAAGAGGGTGCAGCCAGAGCACAGCCGTGCCCCGAGACCTGCGCCAGGTGCGGCGAACGCCGCAGTGCCGTGGCTCGGGTGCCCCAGCCCACCTTGCGCTGTGTGACCTTCATTTAATCGCGTTAATGCCTCGAGTCTGCTCTGCAATCAGGCGGTATCAAACCTGCCCCTCCCCCCGGCAATAAAGGGAACGGAGATGGAAGGGGAAAATAACCAAAGATTAAACATTAATCTGCCCAGGGCCGAAAGGGACCGGGGTGGGCGGGAGGGGACCTGTTGCCTTTGGGCTCCTGCTGTGCCACCCAGGTCGGTGGGGCCTGGGAGAGGCCCCTGATGGGCTCCCGAAGATGTTCTGGCTGCCCCCGGCTCTGCAGAGGGCCAGGATTGGAGCTGGGGCGCTGCAGCATCCCCTTATCCTGTCCAATCCCCAGGCAGGGTGCTGTGGGGCCGCAGGTGGTGCAGAAGGAGTCTCCCCCAGACCAGCTCGGAATCTCTCTTTATTATTTAAATCCATTATGTACAACGACCAAAAATAAAAAAACGCTCTTAAATTCTCTGCGATATGAAAACTACAAGCTCTGTACATCGACTGCCGTGAGTGCAAGAGTGGAGGATCATGGTCTTTGGTGGATAAACTTGCGCCCGCGCACAGCCGGCATCCCCAGCCCCTCCAGCCTCCCCGGGGTGAGCACCGGCCCACGAGGTGACACGGTGCAGGGCAGGGGCGACGGTGACAGGAGCACGGGGTGGCTCTGACTCCCGACACGGGGCTGTGGCGTGGGGAGGGTGCTCCAGAGGCGCGGCCAGCGGGAGCTCGGTGCTGTCCGGGCCGGGCCGCGCGCTCTGCGGGGCGCTGGAATGACCGCTAAGACATCTACATCACGCAGTGTGAACACAGCCCGGGGACGTGGGACGCGCGGCTCCGCTGCAGACCCCTGCCCGAAGGGCTGCTGGGGACACACCGACCATGGGGATGGAGCGGGACGTGGGGGTGGGCAGGGAAGGGCTGTTGAAATTCACGGGAAAAAGGCAGTGCAGGACATCCCCTCTGGCAGGCACTGCCGGGGTTCCTGGTGGGCTGCTGCACCCCGCAGGCCGGGCTCCCGCAGCAGCCCTGCGCTCCGGGCTGCTCCCGACGCCCCAAAACACGAGGGTGGAGAACTGAACACCTCACTTCAATAAGTACCGCGGGGAACAAGACCTCGCCCGCTGCTGTGCTGGGGGTCTGGCAGGCTCCGCTGAGCGGCAGCCGAGCCCCAGAGCACGAAGACAAGCCACGGTTCCTGACTCCGGGAGCGGGAAGCAGCTGGCGCAGCGCGGCGGGGTCGGAGGGGACACTACTCTAACCAGGACTGAACACGGTTGGCCCAAAGCGACACTGTAAGCAGAGCTCGGCTGCTCGGCAGAGCCACGACTCGCACACACATTGCACACTACTGTCTCGGGAGGGGGGGGCGTGGGGCATCTGTGGGGACCCCTATTCGAGGGAGGGTGACCCCACAGCCCCACACATCACTCAGGCGCTGCCTGGGACTGGCATCTCTTTGTGACAGCCTTCTGCTCCTGTGGCACTGGTGACTGGCATCTCCAGGCAACCTGGAAACAGGACTGCAGCGCAGGGCAGGGGAGCAGAGCCCGGGCTGAGCATCCTCCTGGAGCCACAGAAGGGTCCCCCCTGGTGACCTTCTGGACACCATCCTGGAGCCACAGAGGGGTCCCTTGGACTGACCCTCTGAACATCCTCCTGGAGTTTCAGGCAGCAGAATCTCCCCCGGCTGCCCCCAGGCCAGGTGGGGGGACAGCCACAGTGCCCGGGTGTGGGGCAGAGCCCTGCCCAGCAGCACATCCCAACCTCACAGGGACTCAGCACCTCTGAGGCAAAATGGTCCCACAAGCTGGGGAGAGGGACTGGGTGGTTGCTCAGTGGAGACACCCCTGCCCCCAGCATTGCCCCTTGGCACTTGTCACACCAGGGGAGCCCTGCCCGGGACCCCCAGGTCCTGGCACCTGCACTCAGGGACCCACCAGGGCCTCGGGGAAGGGAGACCTGGCCCCTGCTGACCCTGGACCCCTGCGCTCTGCCTGCCCCTGCCGTGGGCTCCAGCCTCCAGCCGGGCAGTGGACCCAGGGGGCTGCCTCTCCCTCCTCACCCTAAAGGCAAAGGTGCTGGGCAGAGCAATCTGGGGATCGAGGTGGGCGTGGGGCAGCCCCTGCTGTGACAGAGGACAAGCTGGAGGAGCTGCCAGCGCCAGCCTGGCCCCGAGGACAGGCTGTGGGACACGCGGCACAGAGAGTGGGGGGCCCGGCCCCTAAGGGGCAGTTGTGGGGAGCTGAGCTCCTCAGAGAGGCCAGAGTTTGGGCAAGGGCTCTGACCTGTCCTGTGCCTCCAGGAGGAGAGCAGAACTCACAGGTGGTGATGAGCAAGGAGGGGAGAGCCCGGGCAGGGTGACCCCCTGGGGCAGTCAGCAGAGCCCCCTCCTCATCCGGCTGGGCCAGCTCTGGGGCTGCCCCATGCTCATCCCTGCCGTGCCCCCGCGCCTGAAACAGCCCCTCCACGGCCCCGGGTGCTGCCTCTCACCTCATTTTCCCTCTGACACGGCGGGGCTGGTGCTCTGCTCCTCTCGCCTCCTCTGCCGCCGGGATGCCCGGCTCCCTCCTGCCCGTGTGGGTGCCGCCAGGACTCACATGTTGGATGGGAGTTTGGGCTTCCCCGTTTCCACCTCGGGGCTGAAGGCCACGGAGCCCTTGCGGGAGGGACCTGCTGCCTGCCTGGACGCGGAGCCCGGGGACTGGGGAGTGGACGCTCCCGCCGTGGAGCGGCCGGGCTGAGCCAGCGATCCTGAAGGCATCTGCTGCGAGTGTGCGGGCTGGCCTGGGATCGCCGCGCACGGCTTGGCGAGGAGTCCGGCTACCGACGGCGAGGACCTGCGGGCCAGGTTCCCTGCAGATTTCCTGCCCTGCTTCAAGGAGCTCCCGTCGGCTTGCTGGGCCACCTTATTGGGAAGGGAGGGCTGGGAGGCAGAGAGGAGCCGGACATCCTGGGTGAGCCGCCCCACCGGCAGGCCGTGGATGCTCCTGTGCTTCACCAGCTGCTGGGGCTGCATCAGGAGCGAGATGTGGGAGCCGGTGGCTCGGGACAGGCTGTAGTGGAGCGTTCTCCCCGGCGGCAGCGCCTGCTCGGAGCTGGGGGACGCAGCGCCCGCCGCTTGCTGCAGCAGCGAGGTGGAGACCGAGGTGCCGCGGGACCTGGAGAGCTGGGGCTGGGGGCCGGCCGGGGGCTGCTTGGCCCCCGCTGGCATCTCCCCCCTCTGCGCCGAGCGCGGCAGGGGCTGCGCCCCGGGGCTGGGTCTCTGGGCCGCGCTCTCCAGCGGCGCCTGGGACTGGACCATGGGCGAGGAAGGCGAGCCGGCGGCGGGCGTCTGGAGGTGGGACTGCGCCCCGGAGGGCGAGCTCACAGAGGAGGGCCGGGAGCCGCCCAGGCTGGGCTGGGACCGGCGCACCGGCTTGGTGAGCAGGGTGGCCTCGGGCGAGAGCGGGCTGGAGATGGAGGAGGGCGGCAGGAAGATGTGGGCCTGCAGGCTGTGCTGGTGGGTCAGGGCGATGGCCACGTTGGTGGTGGCGGCGGCCGTCTGCAGGGGTGCGTGCACCAGCGGCTCCCAGATCACCGGCTTCCCGCTCAGCTCCCGGCCCATCGCCATCTGCTGCAGGTCCTGGATGTTGTGGGCCATGTCCTGGTCGTGCTTCACGATCTGCTGGATCATCTCGTTGTTCAGGGGCCCCGAGCTGTGCTCGGCTCGCTTGCGGAGAAGGATGGAGTTCTTCTTCCCTGCGGGGGGAGGCAGGAGCGTCACCGACCCTGGGAGTGTGGGCTCCTGGGGACAGTGTAGAGGGCAGGGTGCCAGTGGGGAAGGGACGATAAAACCTCACCAGCGCGTCAGGGGAAGCAAGACCCTGGGAGGGGTCCAGACTAGAGCAGAGGAAGCAGCAGGGACAAAACAGGGGAGTCCTGACTCCAAAGGGTCCATGCTGGGGGCTAGGGTCCTGCTTGTCCTCCACAGACAAGGAGAGGTGTGGACAAGCAGCTGGCCACTGCCGGACAGTGCAAGTCCAGTGCAGTGCAGTGACATTTTCCCAAGGAAGCCTGTCCTATGGCAGTGCCTGGACTTTTCTGGGAAGGAGAGAGAGGGCAGGCTCCTTCCCCATGCTCCCCATCATCCTCCTTACTGGGCACCCATGGGGTTGGGGCACTGTGATCCACAGGGTGACTCCATCATCCCAGCTCTGTGACTCCATCACCCGTACGTCTGGGGGCCCGTGGGCCCTGGGAGTGGCTGCAGAGCTGATTGTGCTGAGCCCGGGAGGTCACTCCTCACCTATGCGGTCCAGCCGGTCCATGGCCACCGTCTCGAAGGCCCTGCGCATCATGGGGTACTCCTCCAGCACCTCGTTGAAGTTATCCACGGCCAGGGAGTAGAGGCGGCAGTAGGTGTCGGCTCTCACGCTGGCCGTGCGCCTGCCCCGCGTCAGCAGGCAGATCTCTGCAGGGACACAGGCTGGGGGTCAGGGTGACACGGCACACATCCATCCCCCTCCCAGCAGTTGGAGCAGGAACAGCACTGCCCGGCACCCCAGCACCCTGCACGGAGGCGGAGCACGGCTCAGAGGGAGGGACAGACCCCGGAGCCTGCACTGCCATGGCTGTCTCCTAATCTCCTCGGCCAGGCACAGCGTTTTCCTCCCTCTCCAGGCCATGGAGACACCGGCAGGCGTGGCTGCTGTGAAGGCCTGGCCTGTTTCCCTCCCAGAGCTGTGCCTGTATCCACAATAAACTGGCTCAGATGTTCTGCTCTAAACTCCCCTCCTCCCTGGCCAGCAGCAGGCTGGTGGATGCTTCCTCTGCCCCAGCCAGCCAGAACTGGGGTGAAGTGGATGCCAAGCCTTTGGCACTGGGCAAGAGGAGATGGGCAGGCAGAAACATCAGGGATGCCCCAGCTTCTGCTCCCAGGCAGCTTTTGGCCCCTACTCTGCTCTCCAGGTCCCCCAGCCCAGCCTCACCGCCAAAGTAGGAGCCATCAGACAGCTTTGTCTCCTTGTTGCCCTTGGTGAGGATGCTGACCACCCCGTGCTGGATGAAGTACATCTTTTTGCCCACGGTGCCCTCACGGATGATGAAGTCCCCGGGCTGGAAGACCTCAAAGCGCAGCTTGGTCAGCATGGCCGTCACGAAGTTGGGGTCCGCATTGGCAAACAGGGGCATGTTGGCCACCAGGTTGCGGCAGTTGAAGTTGATGATTTCCTGTGGGGTGAGGAGCAGGTCAGTGGGGATGTCCCCTGAGCCTGGCCCCTGCAAGCACCAGCCTCTCCCACCCAGGTCACACCACTGGAGTGCTGCCCGCACCTCTTTGAGCGGCTCGCTGAGCTCCCCCAGGATGTTCTCCTCGTCAAACATCTTGCCCTGGTAGCGGTGCTCGTAGTACTCGTGGATCCTCTGGCGCGTGTCCCCGGGCAGCTTGTGGAATGACATGTACTGCTCCACTTGCTTGTACTGTAGGGACAAGGGGAGTCACACAGGGCTGAGCTGGGACCACCTGCATGGCCGGACAACGCATCCCTTCTCCTCAGTGATATAGATACAGACACCCCTGCTCCAGGGCCCTGTCCCAAAGGCCTCCTCTGGGGCAGAGGACAGGATCCCCGTGCACTCAGGATGCAGGTGGACCCAGGGCAGAGGGCAGGATGGGGCCACACTCTGCAAAAGTGACCCCCGGTATGGACACCAATATGGTCTCTCTCTCAATGGGCAGTCTGAGCTCCACCTGCAACACCCTGAGTGGCAAGGACAAAGATCCCAGCCTCTGGAATCAGTAGGGCACGGCAGCTGTGCCGAGCTGGTTCTGGAGCTGGACCTGCTCGCACCAGGACCCTTCCCTTAGTACCCAGGCCCTCCCTCCCTCACCCCGCTGACCTTCTCCTGGTACTGGCGTCGGGACGAGTCCAGCGACTGGATGAGGGCAGTGGCGTGGCCGATGAACATGGCGTAGCAGGTGGCCCCCACGATCATGCTGAGCATGGTGAGCCAGACGTCGGTCATGCCCTCGGGCGCCTGCTGCCCGTAGCCAATGCAGAGCATGTGGCTCATGGCCTTGAACAGGGCGTGCGAGTACTGCTTCCCCCACGAGTCGTTCTGTAGGCGAGGGACAGTGGCACTGGGGGGGTCGTTGGAAGGTGCTGCAGGGCTGAACCCCCCAGTCCCACCTCCCTAAGCCGGGGAGTTCAGAGACCCAGCGAGAACAAGGTTCCTCCAAGGCCAAAGGGATGAGCTCTCCTCCAGGAAGAGGCACAGGGATTGTGTGAAGCCCTGAGCAGGCACCAGCCCCTGCTCTGGGGAGGAGGCAGGAGCCCCAGTGCCCTGTTCCCTTCCCGAGGGATTCCCTGACTCCAGCAAGGTGGGCTGAGATGGGAAGGCGATGTAGAGATTCTCTCTGCCCTGTGTCACTGCTGTGACCACAGAGATGCTGCTCGGCAGCACGCATCTCCCAGCAGCTCCAGCCTTGCAGTAGGAGACAGGCAACCAAATCCTCTTCCCACCAACTGGGATCACCCCTGTCTGGCACTCACCACCATGCGGTTCTTGGAGACCCAGCAGTCCTCGGGGAAGTCCTGCAGCATGGGCACCAGGAACTGGAGGCAGCCATCCCAGTGGCACAGCAGCAGCATCATCCCAATGAGGTTAAAGATCCTCACCACAGCACTGGCCAGGTCGTACGTCATGTGGAAGATCTGGGGAACAGGCAGGAGTGGAGCTACAGAGAAACTCTTCTCCTAGAACAGCCCTTGGAGCCCTCTGCCCTCCAGACAGCTGTACCCTCTAGCTGGGGACCCCCAACCTGGCCTGGGACCCTCACCAGGAGACCCCCAAGGGGTTCTCACCTCCTCCCACTGGTGGATGTAGCGGATGAGGCGCGAGAGACGCAGCAGGCGCAGCAGGCTGAGGATCTTTGTGAAGCGCACGATGCGCAAGGCCCGGGCTGTCTTGTAGACATCAGAATCCACCTGGGTCTCCAGGTCAACGATGAGGAAAATGTAGTCAACAGGGATGGAGGAAATGAAGTCGACCAGGAACCAGCTCTTCAAGTACTTCATTTTGATGGTGTGAGGGTCAAGGATAATCTCCGTGTTGTCCTCCACCACGATGCCTGTCCGGAAGTTCAGCACCAGGTCAGCCAAGAAGAAAGTGTCCGAAAGCACGTTGAAAACGATCCAGGGAGGGGTGTTCTCATCCTTGAAGAAGGTGATGCCCACGGGCAGAATGATCAAATTCCCCACCATCAGGAGCAGCATGATGAGGTCCCAGTAAAACCTGCAGGGTGGGAATGCAGGGGACAGAGCGGGACAGGGAGGAGTGGGGAGAGGCAGGACAGGGGCAGTTAGACAGCAAACCCAGGGTCAAAGTTAGGGTCTGACAGGGTGCAGAGAGGCAGGTGCCGAGAGCACACACACACACACACACACGTGCCTGCCCACACACATGACTAACACCCTGCTGCTTGGCTGGGACAGATGTGAGCAGATGTGTGTGGAGAAGAGCAATTCAGCACCGGGCCAGGGGCCCTGGGGTGCAAAAGTCACCCTGTGTGGGAACGGGGGGCTGTAGGAGATTGGCTGTCTACCTGTGCCCCCACCCCAAAGCTGACATGTGCCCCACGGAGAACTCAGAGAGGACCTGGGCTTTGCTCCCTTGGAGCTCCCTGTCATCCGCTGTCTCCCCGCCACCACCCGAGTTGGCTTAGCAGGATTTGGGATAAGCTTTGCTGGTTATGCAAACCGAGTGCCGAGCTCCTGGGGCGGCCGAGGAGGATCGGGGAGGCTGTTGTGGTGAGCCAGGCAGCAGCCAAGCAAGGACAGACAACGCTGGTACCAGGGGAAGGTGGGAGGGATGTCTAACCCTAAAGGAGCTGCCAGCATGCACAGGGCAGGAGCTGCACGGCCCTGGGCCTGCAGCACTCCTCATCCAGCTCCTTTTGCTGAGAGTGGACGAGCTCGGAGGGAAAGCCGAGAGATGCTGGGAGCAGCTGGTTATGTCAGGACACCCAGCAGCCCTGGTCACATGCAAATGCCACTGGGATGTTTTCATTCTACACACAGACACGTAACGCCTTCCTCCACCAGGCTTGTGACTCCTGGGATCCCCCGGCAGAGCCGTCACGGGCCCTCGGGAAAGCAAGTCCAGCTCCCACCTTCAAGTGTCCCCAGGCATCCCCTGTTAGTCCCAGCCCTGGTCGTGGGTGTAGGCTCAAATCTCCAAAGGTGATTTCAGGGCAACTCGTAGTGCCCAGTGGATTCAAATCGGCTTTTACAGGTGACAAGAAGCCTGTGGGGATTTCCCACCCCACACCCGTGGTGGGACACAGGCACTGGGCTCCCTGCAGGTGAGGGAAGGGAAGGGAAGGGAAGGGAAGGGAAGGGAAGGGAAGGGAAGGGAAGGGAAGGGACGTCATGGTGCCACAAGAGGCTTCTTCAGAGAGAGAGTACCAGAGCCTGAGCAGGGGTGAGAGGAGGCACCCTCTCCTCAAGGAGCCACTCAAGGTCAGGAGTGATGCCAGGTCTAGAAACCACCCCAGGGTCAGGAGCCTCTCACAAATTAACACCTTCTTGTTGGTGGCCAAGGTTTCCTGGGCCAGGCGAGGAGACGCAGCCAAGGCAGAAGGGGCTGACCTGGCTGAGGAATTGCCTCCTGCACCTCCATGCTGTGCCCTGAGAAATGCTGTGTGCTGAGCAGGGAAACTGCCTGTCCCTGTAGCTGCCCACGCCTGCCTGGAGCTCTCGATTCAAGATTTAGGCTTAAGCTCTTTAGGACAGGCCTTGTCCTTCACACCATGTCAGACTGAACACTCGGGGCCCTGATCTCCATGGCCTTTATGTATCCCCCTAATGTGATAAACACCGGAGTAATCCCTCTGTCTGTCTACCTGCCAGCTCTCTTCATGGCACTGGTTGCAGAAGCTGCTCCTGCCAAGCTCAAGGCTCACAAACTTTGGGATGGTTTCCCTGGGAAAAGGGCTCTCAGGGCTGGGTGTCCTGCTGGGGTGGTGCAAGGGACCAGGTGACTGGTTGGGGCCCAGTGGTTCGGGGAGATGGCTACAGGTGCCAGAGACCCACACCGGTTGCTGGCCCCGTTCTGGGGTGCTTCCCAGGCTGGGGACATCATCCATGTCACAGCTTGCTGCGGGAGATGACTGCCTGGCAGCTTCGTTCCCCGTGGAGAAAGCCCACCCTATATGACTCAACATCCCCGTGACACCCAGTTCCTCCCACATCATCCATCCCCGAGCTCCCGCTGTGATCCCGGTGACACCGTGAGCCAGGCCCGGCTCCTCGCTGGATGACCAGCCCTGCTCCAGCCGCGGGGAGCCGCGTCCCAAGGGGATGAAGGCTCCTCACCGAATTAAAAACAGCATCGAGAAGGGCGGGGGGAGCTGTAAGGGCAGGCAAAGCCCAGCAACCCCTGCCTCCGCCTCCGCACGCCCGGGGCCGGGTCAGCGGAGCTCCGCGGCTTGGCGGAGCCGGGCTGCCCCCGGGCACCGGGAGCCCCGAGGGCCCGGGGAGGCTGGTGCGGGACGGAGTTGTCCGTGCGGGCGGGATAACCCCAGACGGGAAGGGGCTGGGGCAGCGCGGCCCCGGGCTTCGGCGGTGGGCAGCCGCCTCCCCGGGCCGGTACGGAGCCCCGGCTACCGGCACTTGTTGCCCCTACGGTGTCGGGCGGCGGGGCCGCGCTCAGCACCACGGACAGCGGCGGCGGGCACCGGGCCGGGCAGCGGAGCCGAGCGGGGGCCGGTGAGGGGATGGGGGCCGGTGCCGGTGCCGGGGCGGGGGTCGCGGGGCCCGGATCCCACCTGAAGTCGCTGTAGGGATGGATAATCCAGGCGCCCGCCGACTTCACCCGCTGCCGCTCGATCTCCACGGCCCGGTGGCTGCCGAACATGCGCAGCGAGAACTTGTTCACGGCGGGCTGCAGCATCGCCCCGAGCTGCCGCTGCACGAACGTGCCCGCCGCCGCCGCCTCGCCCTCCGCCACGATCTGCTCCGTCGCCGCCGGCGAAGCCGGGGCCGCGCCCGACGCCCCCGCGGGCGCCCCCGCTGCCTCCCCGTCCAGCACCGGCGGCTTCTCCCGAGGCTCGGGGCTCCGCCGCGGCGCCGCCTCCATCCCGCCGCCGCCGCCTCGCCTCACGTTTCCTTCAAACGCCCTTGCCCGGGCGCCCTGCCCGCCGCCCCGCCGCACATGCCCGGCCCCGGGCGGGCGGGCGCTCGCTCGCCGCCCGCGGCCACTCGGTCACCGAGAGCTCACGAAGCTCCGCCGGCGCCCGCCTGTTGCGCACGCCCCGGCGCGGGCGCGGCCGCCGCCGGCAGCCGGGAAGAGCCGGCGGCACCGGAGCGGCGGCGCGGGCAGCGGCGAGGCCCGGGCGGCACCGGAGCGGCGGCGGCGGCGGGACCCCGCGGCGGGCGGGGCGGGGCGGGCGGGGGCGGGGCAGCGGGAAGGAGGACACGCCCCCTTTGTCTGGCCACGCCCATCGGCCCAGCCCCTCCGCTGCCGGAGGACCTGGAGAGGGGCGTGGCTTCAAGGAGAGGTGGGCGGGACTACCCGCTCTAGACCCCGCCCTTTATCTTATAACCCCGCCCCATCGCCGGCAGAGAAGCGAGAAAGGGCGTGGCCTGATGAGACGGGGCGGGGCTAATTGCCATAGTCCCCGCCCTCCGGTCTAAACCCGCCAGGGGCGGGCACGGGGCGGGGTTCCTGAGCAATGGGCGGGGCTATCAGCATAGCCCCGCCCCTCGGCACCGTTCCGCCGCCGTCAGAAGGGCGGGGTGTGGCTTCAGGGATGAAGTGGGTGGGGCGATCTGCCATCGCCCCGCCCCTCGGGTCTAACCCCGCCCCTCGGTCTCGCCCGGTTCGCGCCGGTGGGGCCCGGAAAGGGGCGGGGCTTAGGCAGGGAGCTGGGCGGGACGCGCCTCCGTCGGCCACGCCCCTCGGGTCTAGCCCCGCCCCGCCGGCCCCACCCGGTGTGACGCAGCTCCGCGCGCCTACGTACGTGCGTACGTGCGTGCGCGCCTACGTGCGTGCGCGGCCCCGCGGGCTGGCAGGACCCGGATCGGCGGCGGCGGCGGGAGCTGGAGCGGGGCCCGGGGGCCCACGGCCGCCATCACGGATTTCCTGTGGGACAAGCGCACCGGGCTGGCTGCGAGGACGGTGCGGCGCGGGGCGCGGCGGGGCGGGGCGGGGTGGGTAGGCCGCGGCCGGTGAGGGCGGCGCGGGGCGGGCCCGGCCTATGGGTCCCGGCGGGGCCGCGGTGGGAATCGGCGGCCTGGGTGTTCCCGCGGGGGCGGCGGAGCCGGATGGCCCGGGGAGATCGGGTCGAGGCCTCATCGCCGAGGCCGCCTCGCCCTCGGCCGATCTCTCCCGGTGTCCCGGTGCTTCCGGCCCTGCACGGCGGAGGCCCCGCCCGGCGCGGCCGCCATCACCGTCTCCAAACCGGTTCCAGCCCCGCTGCGGAACGCCCCGGTGCTCGTTCCACGGAGACGGGGCTTGGCGGGCCGCCAGCGCCGCCTTCGCTCTCCCTTTAGTCAGCGGCTGGAAACGGCGAGGCTCGGGGGGAGCCCCGGGCAGAGCCCCCCCGTGCAGGGGGTACCGAGTCCGTGCCCCCGGGTCACCCCATCGCCGGGGCCGGTTCGGCCTGTCCAAGCCCAGCCGGTGATGTCAGCGCAGGGCGGGGACGGGGACGCAGCCGGGGGCATTTTGGATGGGGGAAATTGCCGCGGGAGCTTTTTGGGCAAAGGGAGCTCCGGCTTCTATTCCGGCCCTGGCACAGATTGCCCAGAGAAGCTGTGGCTGCCCCATCCCTGGGGTGTTTAAAGCCAGGCTGGACGGGTCTTGAAGTAGCCTGGGCTAGTGGAAGGCGTCCCTGCACATGGCAGGGGGTGGAACTGAGTGAGCTTTAAGGTCCCTCCCAGCCCTTAACATTCCACGATTTTATGATTCGTGCTTGAAACAAAAATACGCGTGGGGAGCGTGTGAGAGCTGTGGAGCACGGCTTGGCAGGGTCTGAGGGGCTGCACGCGCTGTGCCATCTCACCTCAGGATCTTCTTGGCTCATATTCCCCCAGAGAGGCAGAGCTGAGGGTCTGCAGGGCTCTGTTAAAGTCCATTGGGAAGGGTAGGTTTGCTTCTGGGCGGATCCCCATGGGCAGAGGATGTGTATCACAGATCTCCTGAGCTGGAAGGATCATCAAGCCCCACTTCTGGCCCTGCACAGGACATCCCATGAATCCCACTCTGTGCGTCCCTGAGAGCATTGTCCAAACGCTCCTGGAGCTCTGGCAGCTCCGGGGCCGTGCCCGTTCCCTGGGGAGCCTGGGCAGTGCCCAGCACCCTCTGGGGGAAGAACCTTTTCCTGATACCCAACCTAAACCTCCCCTGGCCCAGCTCCAGCCGTTCCCTGGGGTCCTGTCACTGGTCACGGAGAGCAGAGATCGGAGCTGCCCCTCCTGAGGAAGCTGCAGCCCCTGAGATCTCCCCTCAGTCCCAGCTGAACAGACCAAGTACCCCCAGCTGCACCTCGTGTGGCCCCCCCCCAGACCCGTCCCCACCCTTGTGTCCCCTCCAAGTGTAGATGTCCCTTGCTTGGCAGTAAACCTGAGGCATCTCTTGAGGAGCTGCTCTCTGGGTGTCCATTACTGGTGCACAGGGACTTTGGTGATATCCAGGGCTTCATTTCACCTTCCCTCAGTTCTCCGTGGTGCTGCTTCCCACCTTCCCAGGGAGCTTAAAGAGACAAGGTGCAAAAGCTGTTCCTGGAGCTGTGACAGTAGAGATGGGTGTGAAAAAGGGATATGAACCTGGGAAAGAGAACCAAGGGGCAAGCACAGCCCCTGTGGGTGGTCTCATCCAGCCCTGTGGGGCTCTGGGATCTCTCAGAGGTTCCTCCCCTCTCTCTCAGATCCCCTGGCTCGCTCACACGCGCTGCTGGTGGCCTCCCTGCTCCTGTCCCGTGCAGCTGTTGGGGCGGTCCCTGCTGTCCCCAGGGGTGTCTCACAGGGTCCCCACTGTCCCCGCAGATGCCGCACTCCCGAAGGTACCGCTCGTCGGAGCGCAGCAGCCGCGGCAGTTACCACGAGCGCTACCGGAGCCGCAAGCACAAGCGGCGGCGGACGCGGTCGCGGTCGAGCAGCAGCGAGCGGGACCGGCGGCACCGGCGGGAGGACAGCTACCACGTCCGATCCCGGAGGTGAGGGGGGCTCAGACCTGCTCTGTTGTACAGAGTCACGGCGGTGTTGGGTTGGGAGGGAGCTCTGGGGACACGTCCAGGTGGATTTGGGATGTCTCCAGTGAGGGAGACCCCGTGCTCGTCCTGGGCAGCTGTTCCGGTGCTCTGCCACCCTCCATGGGAAGAACTTCTTCCTCGTGTTGAGGTAGAACGTGGTGTGTTTTAGTTTATGGCCATTGCTGCCCATCCTGTCACTGGGCACCACTGAAAAGAGTCTGGTACTATCGTGACACCTGCCTTGGAGATATTAATATGCAATAACGACATTTCCTTTCAAGTCTTTTCTTCTCCAGACTAACCAGGCCTGCCTCCAACACCTCATTAAGAGAGAT
Source organism: Corvus moneduloides (assembly GCF_009650955.1). Taxonomy (NCBI): domain Eukaryota; kingdom Metazoa; phylum Chordata; class Aves; order Passeriformes; family Corvidae; genus Corvus; species Corvus moneduloides. The sequence goes on along the minus strand of NC_045504.1, from coordinate 936,256 downwards.
GCTCCAGTCCCTTAATCATGGCCTAGTCATCCATACTCACCCAAGTTCTGTGTGACCTTGGCCTGCTCTGAGCTGTCACAGCCTGGGCAGTGCTTGTCACCAAACGCCCTCCACTCCCCTCTAGGGAAGCTTCCCTGTCCGACCACCCAGGAGCCCCTCTGGCAGTGCCACTCCACCACCTGAGCTGGGACCGAGGCCCCTTCGCAGCGGTGGCTTCAATGATCCAGTGGGTGCCCTGTTTGACTCCCTGCACACCCCACGCTCCCAGTCAGACCAGTTTCCGTACTGGCTCAGCCCTGGTTTCCCACAGCAGAGTCTCAGACATCTCAATCCTTAAAATTAATTTAATCTTGTTGCAATAACAAAATAACAGCTCTAGCTGGTGCCTCCAGGGAGGGATCCTGAACAAAGGACCCGCTGAGCTTTTATCCCTTCACAATCTCAGCACGGGAAGATCTGGGGTCCTCATCTCCAAGTGTCCCTGAGTGTCCTTCACCTGGCTGGGACACAGGTCCCTGTCCCCGTTGTTGTGCAAAGGGTTGGCAGTTCATGGCCCCTTGCCTTGTGCTCCCATCCCTCAGCTGCCACTGTCCCTGGAGCTGCCAGCACTGAGTGTATCCCCTCTGCCGTGCTTTTGTGAGACACCTGGAGCGCTGCAAGGTTTTGGTGTTCCCAGCATAACAAGGACATTGAACTGTTGGAACAAGGCCAGAGGAGGCCAGGAAGTTGTTAAGAGGACTGGAACACCTTCCCTATGGAGACAGGCTGAGAGAATTGGGGCTGGGAGAGTTCTCCAGCCTGGAGAAGAGAAGGTTTTGTGAAGACCTCACAGCACCTTCCAGTATTTAAAAAGGGGCCTACAAAGAAGCTGGAGAGGGACCCTCCATGAGGAACTGTAGTGATAGGGCAAAGAGCAATGGGTACAAACTGAAAGAGAGAAAAATTAGGTTAGACATTGGGAAGACATTCTTCCCTGTGAGGGTGGCGAGACACTGGCACAGGTTGGCTGTGGATGCCCCGACCCTGTCAGCGTTCAAGGCCAGGTTGGACAAGGTGATCTGGTCTAGTGAGAGGTGCAGATCTTTAAGTCTGTTCCGACCCTTCAACGTTCCCCTCTGCATCCCCCTGCCCAGCTACGACGACCACTCTGCAGACCGGAGGGCCTACGACCGGCGTTACTGTGACAGCTACCGGCGCAACGACTACAGCCGCGAGCGGGGCGACGCCTACTACGAGCCTGAGTACCGACATTCCTACGAGTACCGGCGCTCCCGGGACCGCGAGGGCAGCTACCGGAGCTGCAAAAGCAGCCGGCGTAAGCACAGGCGGAGGCGGCGCCGCAGCCGGTCCTTTAGCCGCTCCTCATCGGTGAGTATCCTGCTGTGCTGCGCCTGCCCTGTAACCTTTCTCTCCCAGGTGCCGAGCTGGGTAAGTAGAAAACTCACTTTCTAACGCTCTCTCAGACTCGGCTTGAACTGTGTGTTAGAGAACTTTTGGTGCAGAGTGTTCCTGCCCGCGTCCCTGTGCGCCATGGCCGGTGCTGCCCTGTGCCAGCTGGGCGCGGGTGGCTCAGACCCTCTGTCAGTGTTGCCCGCGCAGGTGGGAGGACAGGAGTGCCCCGCGAGGCTGGCGGGTCCCCAGGGTGGTGCTGCAGCTCCTCCCGTTCGGTGATGCTCGTGGAGAGCTGTGTAGGAGCCCCAGCCAGGCAGGATTTGTGCAAGGTTCAAACAGCCAGCGCTCAGCTGGTCCCAGTCCCAGAGAGCCTGTGACAGGTGGCTTGCCCCTGTGGTCTCTGTTTCAAGCTGTGGCAGGAAGCCCCTGGCTCTGAGGGTTAGAACCTGCTCCAGAGCAGGATCCTCCTGGGTGGGCCCAGCTGACGTGGGGTGTCATGTGAGGGGCTTTGCGGAGGAGCAGAGCTTTTGGACCACTCAGTTCAGGTGGAGGCAGAACCATCCCAGGCTCTTCCTGGCAGCATCCCTGGCTTTCTCTTCTTGTCTGTTCTGCTGTTCACCTTCCACTTCTGTTAGACCTCAGACATGTTCTCTGCTCTGTGTGTGGAGCTCTCAGTGTTGTCTGGTCTGTTCTGGCTCTGTGTCCAGGGAGGGGATTGGGGGCTGGATTAGGGTCCCAAGTCTGCTGGCTGGTTGCTCCCAGGTGTGGGGATACTTAGCCGAGGAACCGAAGGCAGGAATTTTCTCTTCTGTGGCATAAACCTCTTATCTGCCTCATCCCAGGCTGTCCCTGTTCCCTGTTGGGCTCTGCTTCTCTTCTGGAAGTTAGTCCTTCCAGGATCAGCTTCTTTGGGGGAGGGTCTAGGAGGTGTCCGTCTTTCCCCAGGCAGTCACTGCAAACTTTTGGTTTTGGATGGATCGTTGTATCTAGAGCTGCTTCTGAAATCTCGGAATTCATCTTTCCCTGAGTGTCGGGGCTGGGGGAAGCCGTGTGGGCGGTTATTGGAGTGGGATGGGGGTGCCTGTGGGGGCAGCCTGGGCTTGTGCAGGACCTCCCGGCACCTGACTCCTGCTGCCCTTGCTCTGCGGTGGCTGTGGGGCTGCTGGGAGCCCCTCCCCGTGGCCTCTGGCCCTCGGCGTGCTCAGGCAGTCCCCAGGACCCGAAGGCCAGTGCTGTTCCTCTCTGAGCCCCCGTGGGAGCGAGAGCAGCCGGCCCCTTCCATGCCCCTCGGCTCCCTCACTCTGACAGCTCTGCTGTCACACTGGTTCGGGTTGGGGCTGTTTGTAGGTTCTTTTTTTTCTTTTTTTTTTCTTTTTTTTTTTCTTTTTTTTCCTTTTTTTTTTTTGCTACAACGAAAAGCAAACTGTTTTTTTCTTTTCTGAGCTAGTGTGTTGTATCTTGACATGTTCCCTTGCAATATCCCTATCGTTATATATTCCTCTGTGCCGTATGAATTGGCTGGGAATCTCCTCCTGCAACCCCTCCTCAAACAACCATGTGAATTTCCAAACCAACCAATGCGTGACGCTGGCTGCTGCGCTGGTTTGAAAATCTGATTGGTGAATGATGAATTCCCTGTCTGCCTGGGCCAGCAGCGGAGTCGACAGAGCAGCAGAAGGGCCAAGAGTGTGGAGGACGACGACGAGGGGCATCTGATCTATCGCGTCGGCGACTGGCTACAAGAAAGATGTACAGCCAAATCGTAACATAATTTAGCTCTCTAGTTAAGCTCCCATCGCAGTCGCAGATCTGTCTTATCTTTCTGTTTCATTTTATTTTCATTGTTTATTAAAGAGAAACCCTCTCCTTTTCCTTCCCCTTTTGTTAAAGCTACGTTTATATTGTGTATTGTTACTGAAGTGCCAGGGAATTAGGGCAGCTGCCTTGTGCAGCCGGTGTCAGCCTTCCGCTGCTCCGGTCTCTCCAGCTGTGTGCAGGTTAGGTGTTGCAATGCATTCTCCTCTGCCCTGTGTATCGCTGCAGCCAGGTCCTGCTCCCTCTCTCAGCTCCTTCCCTCTCCTTCTCTCCCTCCCAGATGAGATTATCAGCACCTTGGGGGAAGGCACGTTCGGCAGAGTGGTGCAGTGTATGGATCACCGGAGGTATGTGGGAACAGGAGAGACCACAGCTGGCAACAGAGCATTTTGGGCATCATGTGGGAGCCTGGGGGTGAAAATCAGTCTCTTGGTTTCCAGTAGCCTCTGCTGCTCCGGGCACTCACCCTCTCGTGTTGCCCATGTGCTGGGGGAAGCTTCTGGGCTGTTTTGTAGCAGGGGAAAGGGCACAGCCTTGGTGGACACCCCTTAATAATAACCTGCTCGAGCAAGGGTGGGAAGGCTGGTCAGAAGGTCCCTTTCACAGGGCTCACCTTGTGCTTTCTTCCTGTTTCTCCCACAGGGGTGGTGCACGTGTTGCTCTGAAAATCATTAAAAATGTAGAGAAATACAAAGAGGCTGCTCGACTGGAAATCAACGTGCTGGAGAAAATCAACGAGAAGGATCCTGAGAACACAAAGTGAGTGTGCCCTGGTGTTCAGCAGGAGGGGCCGGTTCCAGGGTTGGGGTGGAAGAGGTGCTTGGTGGTGTGTGGTTGAATGTGGTCCTAGATGGTTTTGGAGGCATCTTGGCTTGCTGTGGGATACAGACTGAGCAGGGAAAGGAGGAGCCTGGCACAGGGGTGACACAGCTGAGCGGTGCCTGCAGAGCTGTTCCCAATTGGAATGTTTCTGTCAGTCTCTGTGTCAGGATGTTTGACTGGTTTGACTACCACGGCCACATGTGCATCTCCTTCGAGCTGCTGGGGCTCAGTACCTTCGATTTCCTGAAGGATAACAACTACCTGCCTTACCCCATCCACCAAGTACGGCACATGGCCTTCCAGGTGTGCCAGGCTGTGAAGTGTAAGTGTTCCCTGCTGCTCTCCCCCTGCTCTGGGCTGACCTGGGGAGCTGAGCAGGTTGCAGTTCTGCAACTGGTGGCCCAGAGCAACAAGTTTTTGCTGTGGTTCTGAGCCTGAGCCTTCCTGCCCCTCTGGGAATGAATCCTCTTCATTTTCTGATGCTTGTGGGCTGGCAGTAGCTCAGAGCACTCCAGCATTCACCCCCCTGCACCTTCTGGCGATCAATACAGTAAATCTCTGTGCTTCTACTGAAGCATCGTGGCCTAGACTTTGCCTGGCTGTTCACACCCAGGTTGAAACGTGGGCTAAACTGGTGCCAGGATGAGCAAACTGAACCAGTGATGGCTTTTTGTGGGGTGCAGCCTTGCTCTGCGTCTGTCCCCTCACCCCGATTCTTTTTGCTCCCTCAGTTCTGCACGACAATAAACTCACCCACACTGACCTCAAGCCAGAGAACATCCTCTTCGTGAACTCTGACTACGAGCTCTCCTACAACCTGGAAAAGGTAACACACTGCCTCGAGTTGGGTCTCCTCTTGGATTCTTGATGTCCCTGACCTTACCAGAGGAGTCAGACAGAGCCCCAGGGGATGTGGGCTCCATGCCTTCAGGGCTTTGCATGATCTGCCAGTGCTCAGGCAGCGCTAAGTGAGCCATGGTGACCCCAGGCTGGTGGTGGGAGCTTGTTTGGGGCTGAGCTGTGGGGCTGCCGAAGCTTTCCCCTCCCGTGGTGCCCTCAGCTCTGTAAGGAAGGGGCTGGAGCTCGCAGGTGACGGATCCCGTTCTCCCCATGCAGAAGCGGGATGAGCGCAGCGTGAAGAGCACGGCCATCAGGGTGGTGGACTTTGGCAGCGCCACGTTTGACCACGAACATCACAGCACCATTGTCTCCACCAGGCACTACCGGGCCCCTGAAGTCATCCTGGGTATGTGCCACTGGGTCTCTGCCAAGGCAGGTGTGCCCCTTGAGGGCACTGAGTGCTGCCCACTGGGCTGGCCGGTGTTGAGCTTCCACATCATTCAGGAGCTGTCCTGGATTTGCCCTGGGAGGCGGGAAGTGCTTTATTTACCAGCTCTGCAGTGCTGTTTCCTGGGAAGGCCGTGGTTACGGTCCTGTCATTCTGGGGTTGTTCTACCTGGAGAAAAGGAGGTTGAGGGGGGACCTTCCCACTCTCCACAACTTCCTGATGGGGTGGGGTCGGGTTCTGCCCGCAGGGAATGAGGGACGGGGAAGAAGAAATGGTCTCAAGTTGTGCCAGGGTTGGACATCAGGAGGAATTTCTTCCTGGAAAGGGTGGTCAGGAACTGGAAGGGGCTGCCCGGGGAGGTGTTGGAGTCCCCATCCCTGGAGGTGTCCAAGGAATGACTTGATCTGGCACTCAGTGTCCTGGCCTGGGTGACAAGGTGTGGATTGGTCACAGGTTGGAGTTGGTGATCTTGAAGGTCTTTTCCAACTTTGATGATTCCATGATTATTAGCTGGTGTGTTGGCATTGCTGCCAGCTGGGCAGTGAATTGCCAGCAGAGCTCCAGGAGCCTGGCTGGACTGGGATGTGTTTTTTCAGTTACTTATTTTTAAAAGGAAGAGGGATTTGGAACCTTGGGTTGTAACTGGATCATTTATTTAAACAACATTGTTTTTCAGAGCTTGGCTGGAGCCAGCCCTGTGATGTGTGGAGTATTGGCTGCATCATCTTTGAGTATTACGTGGGCTTCACCCTTTTCCAGGTGAGAACTGTGTTGTGCGGCTACTTCCCAAGTGGTGAGAGGATGCTGGCTGCTTCCAGCACAGCCCAGAGGCCCTGGGACTGATAGGCCTGTGTCTTGTAGGGACACCCGAGGCGTTGGCCAGGAAGGGGTTCTGGGTGGGGGAATACCCAGGGCTGGAGGCAGAACCACTGGCATCTATTCCATGCCTTCCCTTTACATTTTCTCTCCCTCAGACACACGACAACCGGGAGCACCTGGCCATGATGGAGAGGATCTTGGGGCCAATTCCTTCTCGGATGGTCCGGAAGACAAGGTGAGTGAGGCCAGCTGGGCACTGCAGGTTTGCCAGCCCTCCTCTGCTCCGTGGGCAGTGGTTCTCCCTGAGGGATCCCACTTTGGAACTGCCTGCTGAGCCAGCTGGCTTTGTCCCACTGGGGCTGGCACCTTGCTGCTGCTGCAGGGTGTGTTGTGCTCAGGTGTAACCTGCTCCCCCCTGTTACTCTGACAGGAAACAGAAATATTTCTACCACGGCCGCCTGGACTGGGACGAGAACACCTCAGCTGGACGCTACGTCCGGGAGAACTGCAAACCACTGCGGGTAAGGCAGCTTGGCCCCTCTGATTCCCCCTCTGGGCAAGCTTGGGCCAGCAGAAGGGTCAGACCGGCGACTTTCTGAGGGAGCCTTGGCTGTGCCAGGCATAGGAAGCTGCAGCAGCCTGAGTTTAATCTGAAGTGGAGCACAAGGAGGGCACGGAGAGCTCAGGAAGTGCCTGGGGAAGGGAGGGTGTGTGAAAATCCGTCAGTTCTGGGGAGAGGAGCACAGAGTTCAGGTCCTGAACAAACCAGCCTTCCCCCAGCTTAGCCTGTCAGCCCAGGGAGCATCCCAGGACAGGGTTGTAGCCTCCTTGGGCCTGACCTTCCCCCTGCACCTCGCAGCGATACCTGACCTCGGAGGCCGAGGACCATCACCGCCTGTTCGACCTCATCGAGAGCATGCTGGAGTACGAGCCGTCCAAGCGCGTCACCCTGGCTGAGGCCCTCAAGCACCCCTTCTTTGACATGCTGGGCATGGAGCCCAGCACAAAAATGTGGGACTCGAGCCGGGACATCAGCCGGTGACGCCACAGGTGCCAGCCAGCCCTCGGATTCTAGCCCCCGTGGAGGCCTGTGTGATTTCTATTCAGACACTTGGTGCTTTTTTTTTTTTATACATGAGATGAACTTCCTGGACACGTTTGTAAAGCTGTTAATATGTGAGATACTGTAAATAGCCCAGATTCTCTGTCGGCCTCGGAGCACCACGGGCCTGACCTGCTGTCGCTGCTGCCGTTCTCGTGAGGTGAGGGGGCCTGTGTGTCCGTGCTGTAAATACCTCTCGTCACGTGTTGCTTTGTCTCCTGTTCCTGCCCTCCTCGGTGTAAATACTCCAGGACTCGCAGCTCTCTGTAGCTTATCTGTTTCCTTGTAAGTTATGGAACTGGTGGGACTGCATGGGAATTATTTTTTGGATCAATGTCATAGCCCATCCCCACACCAGAGTTTTATAAGAATTTTGTACAGTCTTTGTGAAAAATAAATATGAAGTGAATAAAGCACCTGGTCTGGGTTTGGCCTGACAGCAGCTGATCCTGGGGCTGTTCTGCTGTGCTGTGTGGGGGGAAGGAGAGGGATGAAAGGAACTTTGTGGTCCAGGAAACCAGCTCTATCCACCTGCACCATTCCTCCCAAGCCTACACTGAGTAGGAGCTGCTTTTAGCCCTCAGGGCTGCAGCTGGACCTGAGTCGATGCTGGTATGGGCGTCAGAAAACCAGGGGCTGGCCCTTTCCTCATGCCCTGGGTGTGGTGTTGGCGTGGGAGGCAGAAGGACAGCGGGGCCCTCAGGTGTTCCCTTACCCCAAGAAACCTCTCAGCCTCAGGTAGGGTGGAGCACTGGCTGCTGGTGGTGGCTGTTGGAAGAGGGGTGTCAGGAGCCCACATCCAGCTGTCCTACACCCACCCCAGGGCTCTCTGTGTCTTTTTGGCTCTTCCCAGCTCTGCAGGGAGGCTGGGCCTTGGTTTGGACTGTTCCCTGGGCATTGGTGGGGCTGTTTCACAGCCGATGGCAGGCGGGAGAGCCTCGCTGGGGTGTGGGAGACAGATGTGCTCTGCTTGACCCTCTGCGGTGGCACCATCAGGCTGTGCCAGGCTGTCCTGGCCCTGGCGGGCTCTCACTGTGTGGAAGGGAAGGGAAAGGTCTGGTTTCACCTGGAGTGAGTGTGGGGGAGTCTCAGCAAGAGTGACACTGAGGGATCTCCGTGGGCTTGTGATCCCGACTTACCGAGCTTGGGCTGGGAGCCCTCACCTGCCTCCTGCGGCAGCAGATCCTGTCCCCCTGCCCGTGTGCCCAGCCCTGCACTGAGGTTGGAGGAGAATTAAATTGACCAAATCACACCTGTGGTCTGGCTTAGACTTCAAAAAAGTAACAATCTCATGCTGGTGTCCAAAACCCAAACCCACAGCTCCTACCTCTGCCTGGAGCAGCTCCGGGCTTGTGTTGAGGTGGGAGCTCACCTGTGGGATTCGTGTGTCACTCTCAGCCTGTTCAGAGGCTAAAGAGTCTTTTTAGCAGTCTGCTGAGCACCGAGAGCTGGGAGGGGACCGAGGGCAGGGACGGCTGCATGTCCTGCTCCCGGGATGCTGAGGAATCCCTGCTCGGGACGGGGTCAGTGTGCAGTCCGCGGGCAGCTGGAGTGGATGGATTTGGGGATTCCTATAAATAACCGGTCCAGGAGACACAAGTGAAATTCCCCAAGTGCTCGTCGTGCCGCGAGTCCCTCCCTGGGGGTCGGACTCGGCGCCGGCCGGCTCGGTGACAGCTGCTGGGGTGGCCCCCGGGACCCGCGGGGTCACGCCTGGGGGGGCTGCGCGGGCAGCAGGCGAACGGCACCGAGGCCGCCCCGGTGAGAGGAGGGAGCCGGACCGGGGGCCGGAGGTGAGGTCTCGGGGGGACCCGCAGGAGAGGCCGCCGCCCCGGTAGGTCCAGCAGGGCGGGGACCCGGCACCATGGGGACAACCGGGGGCGACGGGGCCCGTCCCGGGGTCCCGGGAGAAAACGGGGGGGGGGGGGCGAGGGGGGATGCGCCGCACGTGACCCCGGGACACGTGGCCGCGTCACGTGCGCGCCCCACCCGCGCGTGCGCAGCGGCCCCCTGCGGCGGGGTCTCCCGAATGACGTCACGGCGCGACGGGACCAATCAGCGGCGGGGAGGGGCGGGGCTTGGCGGCGGCGGCGGCGGCCCCGGTCCCGCGGGTCCAGCGCGCTCCCGGTCCCGCGGGTCCAGCGCGCTCCCGGTCCCGCGGGTCCAGCGCGCTCCCGGTCCCGGTCCGGCCATGGCCCAGCGCGGCGGCCCCGCGGTGCTCCCGGACAACCCCTTCCAGGACCCCGCGGTGCTGCAGGCCGGGCCCAGCCCTGTGCTGGATGGCTACAACCCCTTCGAGAGCGACGCGGTGAGCGGCGGGGCCTGCCCGCAGACCGGGGCCTGCCCGGGCACCGAAGCTTCTTCCTGGCCACCGGAGCCCTCCCTGCTGCCGGCGCCGTCTCACCGCTCTCCTTTTCCCCTGCAGCCGCCGCCGCCGTTCCAGACCCCTTCGGTAGCCCCGCCGCCCCCGGTAGCGGCGGCCGCGCAGCCCCCGCGGAAGGCGAGTCCCACCGAGCCCCGCAACTACGGCTCCTACGGTTCGCAGGTACGGGGGGAGGCGCCGCCAGGCCGGGCGGGCCGGGGGGACGCGGGCCCCGGCGGGAGCCCAGGGTTTGTGTCCCCCCCCCTCCGCAGGCCTCGGCCGCCGCCGCCACGGCGGAGCTGCTGAAGCGGCAGGAGGAGCTCAACCGGAAAGCGGAGGAGCTGGACCGGCGGGAGCGGGAGCTGCAGAACGCGGCCCTCGGCGGTTCCCAGAGTGAGTGGCTGCGGGGCTGGGGAGGGACGGGACCCCCTCGGACCCCGCCTCGCTCCTCCTCACCCCCTTCCGTCTGCAGCGAGGCTCAACAACTGGCCCCCGCTGCCGTCCTTCTGCCCCGTGAAGCCCTGCTTCTACCAGGACATCCCCGTGGAGATCCCTGCTGACTTCCAGAAGACTGTTACGACCATGTACTACCTCTGGATGGGTGAGTCTCCACGGGAATCTCAGGGCAGACCTTGGGAGGAGGTGGCAGAACAAGTGTCCTGTGCTGCTGCTCTGGGGAAATTGGGATGAACAGGTGGTCAAGGGGGTTGGGGGAGCCTGGCTCGGGCTCCTGAGTGCTGTCCTCTCCCTCAGCCAGCACCATTGCTCTCTTCCTGAACTTCCTGTCCTCGCTCGCCTGGTTCTGTGTGGACACCTCATCTGGTTCTGGGTTCGGCCTCTCCATCCTCTGGGCTCTGCTCTACACGCCCTGTTCCTTCGTCTGCTGGTATCGGCCCATGTACAAAGCTTTCAGGTGTGTCCCTGAGCTGTGGGTATCTGCTCCAGCTCCTGGGGGCCTCTGGCTCTGCGGGATGCGGTGGTTCCACCCCGAGCTCCCTGTTTCCCCCCTGCCTCCTGCTTTAAGGAATGTCTGAGAGCTCTTTTCCGTGGCCTAACCTCGCCCATCTCTTCCTCTCAGGAGCGACAGTTCCTTCAACTTCTTTGTCTTCTTCTTCGTCTTCTTCGCCCAGAACGTGATGTATGTGCTGCAGGCCATTGGCATCCCAAACTGGGGATTCAGGTGAGCCATGAGCTGACTCTGGAAAGGCAAGAGGTGGGTGGAGAAGAGGGAACCTGGGGGCAACAGCCTCTTGTTTTGCAGTGGCTGGATCCTGAGCCTGATAGCGCTGCGGACTAACACAGCCGTGGCTGTGATGATGATCCTGGTGTCCTTGTCCTTCACGGCAGTGGCTGTGTTGGGGATCATTATGCTGAAAAAGGTGGGTTAGGATCAGAGCCCTCCCTTTGGGGGAGGTTTGGGCCGTCACAGCTCCGTTTATGAGGGGCCTGGAGCCCCAGCCCTGACCCTCAGCCTGCTTCTGCCCTCCAGATCCACTCTCTGTACCGTCGGACGGGCGCCAGCTTCCAGAAGGCTCAGGAGGAGTTTGCGGCCGGGGTCTTTTCCAACCAGGCCGTGCGCACGGCCGCGGCCAACGCCGCTGCAGGCGCGGCCACCAACGCCTTCCGTGCGCCGTAGCCGCGCGTGTGCCCGGCTCTGCCTCCCTGGCGCATGCGGGCTCTTCCCGAGGAAGAGGAAATCCGAGTTGCACTTTCACTGGATCCCCGTGCGTCTGCATCAGCTGTCAGAGGCTGCCTCATCCCAGCTTGGAAGTGCTGGTGCCTGAATCGTCTGCTGCTCTTAACCCCCTTTCCTCACGGACAGAGGCTGTTCTGGTTTGTGCTGGTCCCCTCCCCTCAGCAGACTGGGGGGAGCAGGGTGGGAAGTGCTGCGGCCGAGCCCTGAGCCTGCCATCGCCCTCCCTTCCAGCACCAGCTGCTGGGGGCAGGAGCCTCCTCCAGATGGTTGGAATGCTGCTTCCAGGGACTGGAACGGTCACTTGCCTTCCTTGTGCTCTCCTGTTTCCCCACCTGGTGATGACGCTTGTGTGCCCTGGGGTGTGGAGGGCCCCCTGCCCCCTGTGTGCCCAGGGACCCCCATGCTCTGCTGAGAACATCATCCCCCTCTTCCTCCTGGGGCTTGCTCCAGTGAGATGAAGATGGGGCTGGTGCTGTCCCCAGGGTGTCTGGTCCTTTTGTCCTGTCCCTTTCCCCGTCCTCTCCCTCTCTCCAGGCACAGGGATGAGGAGAGCAGGGCAGGGATGGGCAGCGCTTGGGCAGCTGCTGCCTGTGGGGATCCTGCCTTTAGCCCATGTGGACCCCAAAGCCAGGCTGGGTGCTGGGGAGCAGCCCTGGTGTTTACATGGCTCCCCCCTCGCCTCCAGGGAGGGATGAACAGCTCCTCCCGTCCCCCTCCCCACCTGCTTCGAGGACTGTGACCCCTTGCTCCCCCCAGCACCCTTCACCCAGGGCCTTCACCCTCCTCAGGGGCTGAGCCAGTTCCCCTGCGCAGCCCCGCATCCCCCTTACCTGCCCTTTGTCCCCTGTCCCAGTGTCCCCGGCGATCCCCAGGACAGGTCTCATGCATTCTGCTTTGCCCCATCTCCTCTCAGATGCTCCCGGTTTGTCCCTGCAGCTCCGGGGCTGGCGAGAGGCTTTGTGCCTTTAGCTGCGGGGGCCGGTGCCCTCCCTGTCCCGCTGCGGCGAGGGCTCCTCTGGGGCTCCCCGCCTCCTTCGCTGCTCCCCGTGTGCTGTTCCCCGACCGCCTCCCGGTTTATTTAAGGAATAAATGAAGTTTCACTCTGTTCCTTTGCAATCTCCGTGCGCCGACCGGGGCTGGGGGGAGCGGCGGGGCCGGTGCCGGTGTTGCAGCTCCCGGGGGTGGTGTGGGTGGACTACAGCTCCCGTCGTGCCGCACAGGGGCGGCCCCGGGGCGGGCGCGGCCGAGCAGCCGCCGGCGTGCGGGACCGTCCCCGCAGCTCCCGGCGCTCCGCCGCCCGCCTCCAGTCGCGGCCCCGGGCATCCCGGAGGGCGCGGCGGCGGCGATGCTCGGCCGCAGCCTCCCGCCGGCCCAGCGTCCCCGCCCGCCGCTCCTCGCGGCGCCGGGGCTGCGGGGCGCGGGGCGGACGGACCGCCGGTAGCCTCCCGCCCCTCCCGGCATCGGCCCGGCGGCGGGACCCGGCCCTGCGCCCGCCGCCCGCGGAGGATGCTCCGGTCCGGACCGCGGCTCCCGCCTGCTGGCGCTGCCCCGGGGGCCGCGTCCCGGGCGGCGGCTCTCGGACCCAGCGGGGCGGGATGATCCCCCGGCGGGGGCCCGGCGCTCCACCGACGTTCAGGGAGGAGGCGGCGGTCCGTCTCCGGCCGGCGGCTCTAGGCCGGCCCCGGCCTGGGTGCGCAGGAACCGGTGAGGCCGGTTCTGTTCTCCGCGGAGCTTCTGGTGGCCCTGGCCCCGCGTGGCCGTGGGCGCTGCCCGAGCCCCCCCGCCCGGGGCAGTGAAGAGCCGCCGTCAGCATCCTCCGGGAGGCGAAAGGTGGAGCCCGGCCCGTTCCCGCAGAGCGGTTGCTCCCGCTCCCCGCGGTCCTGGCGCGGTGCCGCCGGCTGCCCCGGGGCTCCGGGGCCGGCCCCGAGCCGCCGCCCGCCGCGGCCATGCCCTCCCCCACCGACTCCAGCCGCTCGCTGACCGGCCGCAGCTCCCGCAGCCTCACCCACCTCCGCCTTCAGCGCACCTGGCTGCAGGTCCTGCTGGTCCTGGGTCTCGTCCAAGCCATCCTGGGCGTCCTCATCGTCACCTTCAGCCTGGTGGCGGCCGCTATCACGCCCTCCACCAAAATCCGTCACTCCTGCCCGTCCTGGGCCGGCTTCTCGGTGAGTGCGGGGCCGGGGCGGCACAGGGAGGGGGCTGCGCTGCTCCCCGGGGGCCGAGCTTGCCGCCGGTCCCAGGGGAGGGCAGCCCCGCTGCTCCCCCACCCTCTGCCCGTGGCTGCCGCGGTGCATTGTGGGAGAATCCCAAGGGCTCCCCCAGGGTGGCTCTGTGAGGGATGGGGACCCCCGAGCGGTGCGGGGGCTGTCCGGGGGTGTGCATTGAGGTTTTCAGCCACGGGCAGGGAGGGGTGTGGGGGCACCACAGTGACGGCAGGGCAGGGACCGGGCAGCGATGGAGCCTCTGCTCTGTCTGCTGTGCACTGAGGTGAGGGCAGGACCCGGGGTCCCCCACGGTGACCCTGCAGCACGGATCCTGGCCTGGGTTTGCTGCCCAGCCAGAGCAGCCCGCAGTCCCCAGGCCCTGAATCAGCAGTTTCTCCCACCTTGTGGCGCCAGGGCTGCTCCTACAGCCCTGCTGCTCCTGGGCTGGCTCCAGGCCTGCAGGGATCGGGGGACTCTGCCCGTGGGCAGGGGCTGCTCGGGGCCCCACTGCCCAGCAGAGCTTCCTCCCTGTGCTCACCCCGGGGCTTGTGCATCTGCAGCTGGCACTGTCCGGGCTCGTGGGCATCATCTCCTGGAAGCGGCCGCTCACCCTGGTGGTAGGTGTTGGGGGGGACACCCTTCAGCAGGCGGGGGAGTCCAGGCTGGGGAGGCCGAGCAGCCCCTCGTGCCCCTGGATGCGCAGCCGCCTGTGCCGGCTCCCCGCTCCGCAGCCCTGCACAGCCGGCAGCCCCTCTCCTCCCGCTGCAGATCGCCTTCTTCACGCTGCTCTCGGTGCTGGGCGTCATGCTGAGCCTCGCCGGCTCCATCCTGTCCTGCCAGAACGCGCAGCTGGTGAAGACCCTGGAGGCCTGCGAGAGGGTGAGGCTGAGCGGAGGCAGCCCCAGCGCCCCCCGGGCCTCCACGAACAGCTCGTCCTTGGCTGCGGGGCTCTGGGGACACCGGGAGCTGCGGAGCTGGGGTCTGGTGGTGGGATGTGCTGGCGGCTCTCAGGGGACAGCGTGGCATCCAGAGCTTCCTCACAGTGTTTCCTGTCCCCAGGAGAGGGACTCGTGTGTCTGCTGCCAGGCCCGCTCGGAGCCCCCGCCTGCCTCCTGCAGCCAGCAGAGCGAGATGCTGACCATGTTCCCCAACCCCAACTGCCGGAGCATCCGTGTGGCACTCAAGGTGGAGGACCAGGGGGATACAAGGGCTCCCTGGGAAGCGGCCGCACACCCGGCCATGCTCTGCGGGCTCTGCAGCTCACCCCACTGCTCCCCAGGATCTCCTCTTCAGCGTCTGCGGCTTGACCATCTTCTCCACCATCGTCTGCACGCTCTCTGCTGTCGTGTGCTGCATCCAGATCTTCTCCCTCGACATCGTCCACGTGGTGAGTCCCAGCTCTGGCTCAGGAGCAGACGGGGCTGGGGAGCAGTGCTCCCAGGCTGGGATGGGCCCTGGGGCGCCAGGGCAGGACCCAACCCCAGCCAGCTGCAGACTGAAGCCCAGGATGCACATCCCTTGCGGGATCTCTGGACAGGGGGTCTCAGCTCTGCCTTCTCGCCTCTCGCTGCAGCTGGTCCCACAGCGCTCGAGCTCTGTGACATTGGAGTGCACGTCCCCACCTGACACCTTTCTGCAGAGCATGATGGACTTCGAGGAGTTTGTGCCCCCAGTGCCACCGCCCCCCTACTACCCCCCTGAGTACACCTGCAGCTCTGAGACGGACGCGCAGAGGTACCAGCTGGGAGCGAGGCTGGTAGAGCAGGGGGCCCATGTGCCCCCAGGCTGGGCTTGTCCCACCCAGTGTGGCTTTTCTGCTCTTGCCTCCGCAGCATCACCTACAACGGCTCCATGGACAGCCCCGTGCCCCTCTACCCAACCGACTTCCCCCCATCCTATGAGACTGTGATGGGGCTGCGGGGAGACAGCCAGGTGGGGGCCGTGGCGCCGTGGGCAGGGGAGGCCAGGCAGGCTGAGCAGGAACTCAGCTGAGCCCTGTGTTGTCCCACAGGCCACCCTGTTTGACTCGCAGCTGACAGACGGCTCCCACGCCTGTACCTGCGACCGCGTCCCCTCCATCGTGCTCAGTGGAGAAGGTGAGTGTCCCCCCCCCAGCACCGGGAACGGGAGAGGGGCCGTAGCAGGTCCGGCTCTTCCCGGCAGCTCTTCAGTGGTGCCCCTCCGCTCCTTGCAGTGTCCATGGACAGCGGGTCCCTGATCATGTCCGAGATCATGGACATCCCCGGGGACAGCAGCCCCTCGGAGGACTCGTGCCTGCTGGAGCTGCAGGGCTCCATGCGCTCCGTCGACTACGTCCTGTTCCGCTCCATCCAGCGCAGCCGCGCCGATTATTGCCTGAGCGTGGACTGCGTGCAGTGCAGCCACCACGCGCGCAGCCCCACGCTGGGCTTGCAGGGCCCCTTCGAGGAGATGCCGCAGCCCCGCGTGCGGGGCGAGCGATCCTATTCCTGCTCCACCGCGGAGCCCGGCCACGACGGCATCCTGGTGGGGGGAGCCGTCACCCACAGCTGCAACCGGCTGGCCGGGCTGGCGCGCTGCGCCGGGCCCTGCTTCCCCGAGGTGCGGCTCAAGGACAAGGGCTCCTCGCTGCAGGGGCGCGGGGGTGGCCGCCCCACGGACCCTGGTGCCGGCCGCCCCCGGCGTAACAGCGAGACCTCCTGCCCCTCGTCCCCGGCCCCGGGGCTGGCCCCGCGCCCGCTCCTGAGGTCACACAGTGACCCCGGCGTCCCGATGGCTGGCCATGCTGGTAGGTGACAGTGACGGCCGGGGCGGGATGGGCGCGTGGCAGCGTCCGTGCGGTGCAGCCGGGATGCGCCGCCGGGTTTGGCTGTGTTTTTCTGTGGCCAGGTGGGATTAGAGCCAGTCTGGGGAGGAACGGGGGAGCAGGGGAGGTCTGCTGGGCTGGGAGCAGGGGGGTGCTGGGGGGTTGTGCTGCCTGGGGTCTGCACAGCTGCCGAAGCCTGAAGGTCCTCTCTGCTCCCAGCAGATTTCAGGGAAGTACTTTATACCAAAGCACTGGAGGACACCGTGTCCGATTCCTCCGCTGATACAGGTCAGGGCACTGGGATGTATTGGGATAGAAAGGGGGCTTGGGGGGGTGTCTGTAGCCCTCTGGGGACTGCTGGGGCTGGGACAATGGGGATCAACAGTGGGACCTCTCCTGCTGACTTGGGACGGGAGACAGCAGGACCCCAGGCCTGTGGGGATAGATCTCCTGGGAGCAGTGTCCTGGGGTCTGACAGTGGGGATGGGTCTGTCAGAGCGGTGTCCTGGCTCTGATGGTGGGGATGGATCCATCCGAGCAGTGTCCTGGGTCTGTCAGAGCCGTGTCCTGTGCCTGATGATGAGGACAGCCCTGTCAGAGCAGTTCCTGTGTCTGACCGTGCTCCCTCCGCAGGGCTGTGCTCTGAGGCCTGCCTGCTCCACCGTTCCCACTGTGACTCCCCGCCGCTGCTCCGGGCTGGCTCGGTGGGGAAGAACAAGCTGCCACCCTGCAAGAAGGTGCCGCAGCAGCTGTCAAAGACAACCACCCGCTCCCTGGGGGACCTCAAGGGCTACCGGGGCACCCGTGGGCTGGTGGCCAGGTTCCTGCAGAGACCCAAGCGCAGCCTGGCAGCTGGCATGGAGGTGTCTGGGCACAGCTTCCACGGGCACAAACAGGTGGGTCCTGGAAGCCACAGGGGATGGGCAACTCTTCCTTCCCAGAGAACTCCCATCCACACTCTCCCTCCCTTCTGTCCCCATCAGCACCTCCACCCTGGCCCTTCCACAGCTTCCCCTCCCCTGCCACACCCCCACGGTGTTGGCACCCTGGCTGCAGGCAGAGCCTTCTTCCTGCAGCACTGCCCTCGCCCAGCCCTTCCTGGGGGGCAGCTCCTTTTCCTTGATCCCCACTGGAGCCACGGGTGGGAAAATCGTGCCTGTTGCAATGGCTTTGGCTTTGCCTCTGAGTCACTGCACCTGGAGGCAGTTGCTGGGACATCCCGGCAACTCGGCTTTATGGGATGCTGGAGACCTTGCGCAGCCTGGGAGGCCTTGACGGGAATGAGCCTGTCCCAAATGCCAGTGTGGGCGCATGATGCACGCCTCTGCCATCCCTGTCACCTCTGTCCTCCTGCCCCGTGTGCCACCTGGCTGCACTGGAGCGTGGAGGGTTGAGCACAGAGGGGTGAGTGCAGGAGGGCGTCACGGGCAGGGGTGTCTCGGGCAGGGGTGTCTCGGGCAGGGCTGCCACCCCTGTGGCTGCAGCCTGTCCCCATGGGTTGCAGGCTCCCTGGAGTGCCTGGCCGGGCGCAGAGCGGCCCCACGAAGGAATCCACCTGCAGAGCTGCGGGGACCTGAGCTCCACCTCGTCCCTGCGCCGGCTCCTGTCCGCGCGCCGGCTGGAGCGCAGCCGCCCCCGGAGCCTCAGCGGGGCCTGCAAGGAGAGCGCGCTCTGAGGGCACGGCCTCCACAGGGACCCCCCCGGTGCCCCGCTGTGGAAAGGGGGTCCCGCTCTGGGCTCAGCCCTGGACATTGCTCGGACATTGCTGCTGCCCCGGTGGGCTCTGCTGGGCCCCTTCCCCAAGTGGGGCTGGGGCGAGGGGCTGGTCCCCTGGGGTGTCTGCTGGGGGTCGGGACGGCCGTGCCTGTCCCCTGCCCTGTCTGGGATGGCTATGCCTGTTCCTTGCCCTATCCCTTGTTCTGGACATGCCTGTCCCTTGCCCTGTCCCTTGTGCCAGCTGTGCCTATTCCCTGGGATGGCCACGCCTGTCCCCTGCCCTGTCCCATGTTCTGGCTGTGCCTGACCCACACACTGGCCATACTCTGTCCCCTGTGCCAGCCGTGCCTGTACCCTGGCATGGCCGTGTCTGTCCCCTGTGCCAGTCGTGCCTGTGCCCTGGGACAGCCATACCTGTCCCCTGCCCTGTCCCCTGCACTGGCCGTGCCCGTCCTCTGCCTTGTTCTTTTGGCTGGCTACGCCGGCTTGATCCTCGGTCCCCTGTGCCAGCCGTGCCTGCACCCTGTGCCTGTCCCCCGACCTGTCCCTTGTGCTGGCCTGGTCCCTGGTCCTCTGTGCCAGCGTGCCCGTATCCCGGAACTGCCATGCCTGTCCCTTGCCCTGTACCCTGAGCTGGCTATGCCTGTCTCCTCTCCAGCCCCTCCGCCCCGCCCCGCCCCGTCCGGTGCCGGTCCCGGTGCCCCGCGCTGGCCGTGCCCGTTCCTCCCCTCCCCTCCCCGCCCCGCCCGGCTGCGCCCGGGCCGCGCTGCGGGGCCGGTCCCGCGGTCACTGCCCCTCGCTAGAGACCGAATAAAGGTGGTCGCCGCCGCCCACGGGGCCGGTGTCAGAGCGGGCGGGGCGGGGCGGGGCGGGGCGGTCAGTCAGCTGACCGGTCACGGGGTGCCGGGTCCCGGTTTCCCGGTGGCGGCTCCGCGGAACGGGGCGGCTGGTGCCGTCGGGAGGCAGCGGGGGCGCGGACCGGGACCGGACCGGAACGGGAACCGGGACCGGGACAGCCTGCGCCTCCTGGGGAGGGGGGGAGGGGGAAGCGGCCCGTGCGGTTCCCCCGGTTCGCGGTTCCGGTACCGGCGCGGGGGAAGGGCCGGGGCCAGGCCCGCCCAGAGTCGGTGCCGCTCCTGCACCGGGTGTGGGCGGGACGGGCTGCCCGGGCGCCCTTAAAGGCGAGGCCGGTGGCGGATGCGGTGCTGCCGGGCCGGCTCCGAGCGCACCGGGAGCGGCGGGGCCATGGGGGCCGTCGGTGCCCTGTGCCGGCGGCTGCTGCTGGTGCTGCTGGCCGTGAACCGGGCCGCAGGTGAGAGAGGGGAGCCCGGGGGTACCCGGTGGGTGGAAGGGACGGGGGTCCCCGGGCGGCCTGGGGCGCTCGGTGGACCGGAATGGGAGGGGAGGGAGAGGGAATGTCCTGGGAGTCCGTGGTCCGGGATGCTCGGGAGCTGTCTGGGCATCCGGGGCAGCGTGGAGCTCGGTGCCCGGGAGGTGCTGGGGTGTGGAGCACGGGGGCAGCGGTGTCATCCCGGGGCAGGCGGGAGAGCTGGCAGGGACACGTCCCCGAGGCTGCCGCCACCACCCTCCCGTGCCCCCCAGGCGCCCGGCCCTGCAGCCCCAAGTACTTCGGCCGCGATGCCATGGTCTGCGTCTGCAACGCCACGTACTGCGACACGCTGGACCCCCTGGTCCTGCCGGCCATCGGCTCCTACGCCAAGTACGAGAGCAGCAAGGCCGGCAAGCGGCTGGAGCGGAGCGAGGGGAGCTTCCAGCGCAGCCTCTGTGCCCCAGGTAGCGCCGCGGGTGGCAGGGATGGGATGGACCCTGCTGCAACGCACCGTCACGCTGGGCTCCCCTCCCTGCAGATGTTGTCCTCACCCTGGACACGACGCAGCGGTTCCAGAGGGTGAAGGGTTTTGGTGGTTCCATCACCGACGCGGCTGCCATCAACATCTTATCCCTGCCGGAGAGAGCGCAGGATCACGTGCTGCGCTCGTACTTCTCTGAGGAAGGTGGGACATTGGGGAGACGGGTGGGATGGTGACAGGGGCCATGGCTGCCGGCAGGCCTTGGAGACCTCATGTCCCATTGTGCCTGGCAGGGCTGGAGTACAACCTCATCCGGCTGCCCATGGCCAGCTGCGACTTCTCCCTCCACGCCTACACCTACGATGACATCCCCTACGACTACGAGCTCACCCACTTCAGCCTGCGAGACGAGGACACGAAGCTGAAGGCAAGCAGTGGGAGGGAGCAGGGTGGGATGGAGGGTCACAGGGGCTGGGCTGAGTCGGCCCCTCCACCTCCTCCTGCAGATCCCCCTCCTTCACCGAGCCTCAGCCGTGAGCAAGCGGCCGCTGTCCCTGTATGCCAGCCCCTGGACCTCCCCCACCTGGCTGAAGACCAGCGAGTCCTACGTGGGGAAGGGGACACTGAAGGGGCAGGCAGGGGACAGGTACCACAAGACCTGGGCCAACTACTTCATACGGTGAGGAGCGGCTGGGGCAGGGGGACGGGGGCGATACCTGAGGGACCCTCAGTGGTGGCACTGGGGACTCCTCACGGCTCACCCCTGCCCCCCACGCCAGGTTCCTGGATGAATACGCCAAGCACAACCTGACCTTCTGGGCGGTGACAGCAGAGAACGAGCCCACGGCCGGGCTGATCAACAACTACCCCTTCCAGTGCCTGGGCTTCACGGCCGAGCAGCAGCGGGACTTCATCGCTCAGGACCTGGGCCCAGCGCTGGCCAACAGCTCCCACCGCCACATCCAGCTCATCATCCTGGACGACAACCGGCTGCACCTCCCGCACTGGGCCAAAGTGGTGAGCGCGGCAGGGGATGTGCCAGCATGGTGGCCCGGAGCAGAGCCCCTGTCCCTCTGGGGCGCTTGGCTGCTCCGTCCTGTGGAGGGCTGGGGGGCCTCTGACTCTGCCCCGTGGGACTGATTCGTCTCTCTGCCAGGTCCTGGAGGATGAGAAGGCAGCTCGCTACGTCCACGGCATCGGCATCCACTGGTACCTGGACTTCATCGGCCCCATACAGGACACAGTGTTGCCCACTCATGAGCTCTTCCCTGACTACTTTATCCTGGCCACAGAGGCGTCCATTGGGGCCCATTTCTGGGAGCGGGATGTGATCCTGGGCTGCTGGGAGCGGGGGAACCAGTACAGCCACAGCATCCTGACGGTGAGGGCCCTGTGTCTCCCTGTGCGCTCGGCCCTGGCGAGGGCTGCCAGTGTGCTCCCTCTTCCCTCAGCCTCCCGCTCCTTGGGCAGGCGTCTGAGCTGTCCTGTTGCAGAATCTGAACCATTTTGTGGCTGGCTGGACTGACTGGAATCTGGCCCTGGATCTGGAGGGGGGCCCCAACTGGGTCAAGAACTATGTGGACAGCCCCGTCATCGTGGACAGCAGCGAAGGCATCTTCTACAAGCAGCCCATGTTCTACCACATGGGGCACTTCAGGTGGGTTGGGGCCCACAACACGTGCTGAGCTGCCTGGGCTCCAGCAGCAGCTTGTCCTGAGAGGAGCAAGGCAAGTTTGGCTTGCGAGGAGCTCTCCTGGCATCTGACTCCCTCCCTGGGGTTGCTTCTTGTTTGTCTGTTCAGTAAATTCATCCCCGAGGGCTCCCAGCGCGTGGGGCTCACCGCCTCCAAAGAGTCCAAGAAGACAGCGCTGGAGTACACGGCGTTCCTGCGGCCCGACGGGGCTGTGGTGGTGGTGGTTCTGAACCGGTGAGCGATGCAGCCCGGCCCCGCTGCGTGGGACCCCATCCCCCTGGGCCCTGTGCCCTAGCAGGTGCTGCAGGTCTCACCCCCCTGCTCTCTCCTCCCAGCTCCCCTCAGGACATCACCTTCGGGCTGGCGGACACCGTCGGCCTCATCGCAGCCGTGGCTCCGGCCAACTCCATCCAGACCTACCTGTGGCGGCGGCAGTGAGGGGGCCAAGACGCCCGTGGCCGGCCAGGGGCCGGACGCAGCCGGGCCGGAGGCGCAGCCCCAGCTGCCCACGGGCTCGGGCCGGGGCGCGCGGGGGAAGCGGCTCCCCAGGGCCACGGCGGAGCCGAGAGCTGGGCCGGGGACGCCGTGCATGTGCAGGAGGGCTGGGGGCACCGGTGCCCCTCAGGGTGGAGACTCCACAGGCTGTGAACGCTGTGTTCTGCTGTTCTGACATTAAACACGGATGCTGCCTTGATGTCTGCGGCTGGAAGAGAAACGTCCGGGTCCCTCCCCTGCTCCTGGGCACTGTGGCTGGGTGCCACCCCGGCATGGAGCCTGCTGGAGCCTGGCGAGCAGCGCAGAGCACCTGGAACAGCGTGGGGCAGCCCCTGTCCCTGCCCATGCCCTGCCCCTCTGCCCACCTCAGCTCCCCGTGGGGCTCGCCCTGCTGAGAGATGCTCTGGGCATGAGTCTACTCCCAGTTCCAAGCGTATGCTGCCTGGCTGGGGCTGAGCAGAGCCTGGGTGTGCTCCTGCTGCTTTTGGGGACAGGTTTTAGGACCTAGCAAGTAGCTCAGGGTTCACCCGGAATGCAGATGCTCTGGGTGCTGCATCAGGAGCAGGGACAAAGCACTTGGACACCCCCCTTGATGCAAGGGGTGAGCAGGGGTTGTGGCCAGGCTTTAGCTTTCTGTGCTTTTCCTGCCAAGCTGGGGCCACTCGCAGCCTGATGTCAGGCCAGGGGCTGTGTGGGTCATGTCTCTCCCAGACCAAGGCCCCTGAGGCCGGGGCTGGACGCAGAGCCAGCTCCAGGAGCATCGCAGCATGGGGTCTCGGGGTCCCAGCCAGCTCTGGCTGAGGTCAGGGCAGTGCCAGCTGCTCCTGGGGCTTTTCTGGGACAGGGAGGCTGGTCAGGCTGCAGCAGCCCTGCCTGGACCCTGCTGTTTCCCGTGGGGATTGAGCCGAGGGGTCCCCACTGTGATGAGGAGGGTGGGGGTGTGCCAGGGGCTCAGTGGCCACCACAGAGCTGGGGTGGCTTGAGCAAGTGGGGACAGGACCGGGAGTGGGTGCTGAGTGTGGGCGCACCCAGGAAGGAAGGAGGGAGCTGGCAGGGCGTGGGAGCAGGAGATTAGGGCAGGGAGGTCACGATTTCAGGGCGAGGAGGGCGGCCGGGCCCCTGGGCTGATCCGCGCAGGCGGGATGTGCCCGGGGGTGCTGTCAGGACTGACAGCCCCGATGCTGCGTGGGCTGAGCACAGCCCAGGCGTGGTCAGTGAGTGACAGTGTCACCCTGGGACACTGGCACGCCATGGTGCCACAGGGACCCCCCGCTCCTGGGACCCCGCAACTCCGGGAGGTGCTGCCAGAGTCCTGGGGAGAGCACCCTGCTCCTGCCCCGAGGCTGTTTGTGTTTGGCCACAAGAGGGAAATGTTTCTCCAGGATCAGCGAGCCCCACTCCCAGCACCCCGCTCCCAGCACCCCACTCCCGGTGCAGGGCTGCTCCTCCACCTGCTTCTGACTTACCTGTCCTGGTGCTAACAGCTGGTGGCCGGATGCTGAATCACCTTGGTCCACGTGCCCTGGTCCCTGCGCTCGGCTCCGTGCTGAAGGACGGACTGGCTCTGGGATAAACGTAGCGGAGGCGAATCCTCCGACGTCGCTGGGCTTGGCTCATTAATTCTTGTGCAAAGCCTTGGCTTGTTTGGAGCTCTCAGTGGCTGGGGGCTGCTGGGGTCCCGCAGCAGCTGGCCTGGAGCTGGTGATCACCCTAAGGACTGTGTCCCCACGTGCTCCGGGCTGGGGTCTCACTGATGGGAAGGAGTTTCTGTGATGCTGCACTGAGGCTCTTTGGCATCGATGTTTACGGAGTCGTGATCCCCATAAAAGTGACTCAGCCCATCTCCGTGTCCCCTGAGTCCCCATCCACACTGTCCTGGCTTAGGGACAAAATTCAACCCCGGCTCCTCCAACAGCTCCATTGACCCCACATCCTTGACCCCATCCTGGAACGAACCCACCTGTGCACTGCAAAGGGCGGTCACACGATGCCACGAGGCCCCTGCGACCCCCACGAGCTCCCCATATTCGGAGGTTGGCTGCAAGAAGCAGCTTTGGGGGGCTTGGTGGGGCTGCCCAGTATCTGCTGTGCCAGCGGCTCCAAGTGAGGCGTTGCCTGGCCCCTGGGTCTCACTTTTCCTGCTCAGCAGGACGCTCTTATCAGCTGCTGTTGATAGGGATGAGCTCCAGCAGCCTCCGCAGTGTTTTGCTTCCAGGAGCTGTGGGACCTGAGCCAGCTGGGGGGCTGTGTCTGATGGGGGGCAGGAAGAACTGGACCTTGGAATAGGAAAGGGTGAGCGAGGGCATCCTGGATGGCTGGAAGTAAGCTTGGAGGTGGCTGACTGCCTTAGGAGCTATTAATCCCTCCCCAGAATTGGAGTTCATTAGCCAGGGTGTAGCAGTCTGATGGCTCCTTAATCACACTTGGAGGTGGGAGATCCCTGGCGCAGCGGGACAGGGACAGGAGCTCCCTCCTGGGGCACCTGTTTGCCCCATGAGATACAACCAGGGACTACCTGGCTCCATCTGCCCCAGCCCCAGTGGCTGCTGGCCCGGGTGTCCCATGGCTCAGCTCCCAGTAGAGGTGTGGAACCATGGCAGGGCCCACAGCAGGGCAGTGCTGGAGGTAGGAGGGACTTTGATGAATTGAATTGCCCCAGAGCTGCATCTGATATGCCAGAAACGGAGAAAATTACTCATGAGGTGCTGCTCCACCCACGGAGGGAAAGCTAACGGAGCAATTTAACCCTGTGCAGGGGAGCCCTGACCTGGTGATTGATGCTCCAGGCCAGCAGAGCCGTGGCTGGGAACTGTGGCTGGGATCTGGGCACTCTCCATTCCCTGGTCCACCCCTGTGTGGAGATGCCGAGGATGTCCCCGCAGTGATGGCTACATGTCCAGGGGAGTGGGAACATCCTGGGTGATGGGACCAGGTAGGGTCTGTGTGCCCAGGGGAGCTGGCCCAGTTCAGCCTTGGCTTGCTGGGCTGGAGGGTCACTCTTGGAGGAGCAGGGAGCGCTCCTGGAGCAGCAGAGCTGGGCTTTGCTCCTGGCACGGTGTTGGGACAGCAGCGTCCCCTTTGAGGGTCCGGCTGCTGTTGTTGACAGCCAGAGTGCAGCCCTGCTTGTCCAGGAGCTGGGGTATTGCCCGCTTGCTGTCACTGCTGTCACTGCTGCCGCCTTCCCCAGCACGTGCTGAGTTGGGGTCAGTGATGCCAAAGGCTTGGGCAGGGAATGGCAACGGCCCCAGCTCCCGTGTGGCCACCCCTGCTGTGTCTTTATGCTGCCCTGGGCCATGCAGCCACGTTCACTGACCTTGTCTGGGTGTCCTGGACCCTCCAATGCTGAGTGCATGGCCCCGCGGCTCCTTGGGGACAGTGGGGTGTTGGCCAGGGATAAGTGGGTGTCCCAGGGTGCTGTTGGAGGTCCCCAGCAGGAGAGGCGGCGGTGCCACGAGCCTGCCCTTGGCTCTGCTGGGCTCCCAGGGGCTCCTCCAGACCCTGCCTGACAAAATGAAGGAATCAGCTCGTCCTTCAGGGCTGGCAGTGAGGTCTCAGAGCTGCCCCTGCGACACCTCCCCGTGCTGGTCAGACCTTTCACTCCGGCAGAGCTTGGCACGGCGGCGAGGGCGAAGGGGACCCGGTGCTCCCCAGCCCCACGGCGAGGAGATGCACGGCGATCCGGGCCGGGAGGAGGGCAAGGAGGAGCTGTGGGGGTGGGAGAGGGTGTGCTGCGGAGGGAGGTCTCCGAGCAGCTCCCTGTAAAAGCGAGGTGGGGAGGCTGGAGCTGCTGAGGAGGAGGAGGGCTGGCGGCAGCGCAGGTCGGGAGCAGCTGGGGTGAAGGTGGGTGGGGTGCGGGCTCCCGGGAGGGATGGACCCACCCCAACCTACCTGCAAGATGAGGGTGTTTGGGGGGAATGGAGCAGGTGGCAGGAGCTCTATGGCCCTGGAAGGAGGAACAGGGGCTGAGGAGATGGGGCTGATCCCTCCATCCCCCTGCCTTGACTGAGGGTGTCCCCGCCCGCAGGTGCTGCTCCCTGGGACCCGCCAGAGCTCGGGGACCGCGGAAGGGCCATGGGGGCTGCCGGCATCCTGGGCTGGCTGCTGCTGCTGCTGGTGCCAGTGCCCCAGGTGGCAGGTGAGCACGGGGACGTCGCGGGGGTGGCAGCGGAGCTTGGGCACCCTGGGACAAGGACAGGAGCCCAGGGGCAGCGCGGAGCTGGGTGCCCGGGAGGTGCCCGGGAGGTGCCGGGGTGCGGAAGACGGGGACAATGGCATCGCCCCGGAGCAGGCGGGAGAGCAGACAGGGACACGTCCCTGAGCCGGCAGCCACCCCCACCTTCCCATGCCTCCCAGCTGCCCGACCCTGCATCCCCAAGGATTTTGGGCACGGCTCGCTGGTCTGCGTCTGCAATGCCACGTACTGCGACACGCTGGACCCCCTGGTCCTGCCGGCCCCCGGCTCCTACGTCAAGTACGAGAGCAGCAAGGCCGGCAAGCGGCTGGAGCGGAGCGAGGGGAGCTTCCAGAGCAGTCTGCGCACCCCAGGTAGCGCCGCGGGTGGGTGGCGGTGCCCCCGCGGGACCCCCAGGCACCACGGACTGATCCGGGGTCTTCCCGCAGAGCTGCTGCTGACGCTCAACATCTCCGCGCTGTACCAGCACGTGAAGGGCTTCGGCGGGTCCCTCTCTGATGCAGCTGCCATGAACATCCTGAAGCTGTCACAGCCGGCCCAGGACAACCTGCTGCGCTCCTACTTCTCTGAGAGCGGTGAGGGCACGGCGGTGTGAGCAGATCGTGGGGTCACCAGAGGTGGCTGTGCCTGTCCCCGCTGCAGGGACACCGTCACCTGATGTTTTCCTGCTCCGCAGGGATTGAGTACAACCTCATCCGGGTCCCCATGGCTTGCAGCGACTTCTCCGTGCGCCCCTACAGCTATGATGATGTCCCTGACGACTACGAGCTGAAGCACTTCAGGCTGGTGGACGAGGATGTGAAGATGAAGGTGGGAGGCTGAAGCCGCTGCCATGGGCACCTTGTCCCCTCTCGCGCCGGAGCTCCTGCGCGTGCTGGGACCCCCATGAGCAGGTGCTGCTGAGCCCCACACACCGTGGCAGCCCGTGGGAGCTGGCACCTCCTCTGGGGCACGTCCTGGCGCATCCCAGCTGGCACTGGCAGGGTGAGGAGCCAGGGTGCTGTGCCATGGGGTGGTGCTTGCCAGCTACCAGTCCCCACTGAGGTCCCTTGAGTTCCTCCCATGCCGGGCCCCGTGGTTTTGGGGAGCTGTAGCTGACCCCGTCCCTCTGCTCCCTCCCGCAGATTCCCCTCCTGCGCCGAGCTTTGGCCATGAGCAAGCGGCAGCTGTTGCTGTTCGCCAGCCCCTGGACTGCCCCAGCCTGGATGAGGAGTAACGGGGACGTCCGTGGGAAAGGCACTCTGAAAGGGCACGCAGGGGACAAGTACCACAAGACCTGGGCCAACTACTTCATCAAGTACTGTCTCTGGAACCAGGCTGGGATGGACAGCGGGGGCACTGGGGAGGGGGGTGGGGGGACAGCACAGCTGATTCTGCCCCCCCTTCTCTGCACCAGGTTCCTGGATGAATACTCCAAACACAACGTGACCTTCTGGGCAGTGACAGCACAGAACGAGCCACTGGCAGGGCTCTTCACGCCCCCCCAGGCCCCCACCATCGCCTTCACGGCCGCACAGCAGCGAGACTTCATCGCCCAGGACCTGGGCCCAGCGCTGGCCCGCAGCCCCCACCGCACGCGGCTCCTCATGCTCGACGACCAGCGCATCCACCTCCCACACTGGGCCAAAGTGGTGAAGAGCAGAGCCCCTTCCTTCCCCTCTGCCTCGTGCCCCAGCCCCAGGCTTTATTGGAAATGGAGCCAGCGGCCTCTCCCAGCCCTAGAGAGTGGGAGCAAACCGGGTCTGCCGGAGTGGGAGCCGGAGCTGGCTCCTTCGGGAGCAGCCACCTCTGCATGTGCCCGGCGGGAGTGAGGACAGGAGGTGGCACCCACATCCTGGATCCCTGGATCCTGGCAGTGCTGCTGCCAGCACCTTTTCTGGGCAGAGTTTTGGCTGACTTGGCTTCCCCGCACAGTGCTCCAAGGGCTGTTTGGGGGAATCACCTTAAACAAGGAGGAGAGAAAGTAAAATGTTCTCCTGCCCCAGCCTCAGGGCAGGCAGCCTGCCCTTCCTTTGCCTCCAGCCATGGCATGGCCACAGGGCTGGACCACCCCAGGGGGGATGTGGAGGGAGGACCAGGCAGCAGCAGAGCCAGGTGGGGGGCAAGGGGTTCACCGAGGGGCAAACCTGGACCCCACCCCCTCAGCATGGCACCCAGCGAGGTGCCAAAGCCATGTTGGGGTGCTGTTGGGGCGCCAGATCCATGCTGGGGTGCTGCTCAAAGGGGTGCAGTGCTGCAGGGAGGGGACAAGAGGTGGCCCTGGGAGACCACACTGGCACATAGAGTCCGTGTGTCCATCTCCACGGGCTTCAGGCATGGGTAGCCTCGGGGTGAGGCATCTCGTTTGCTCCCCAGGTCCTGGGGAATGCCACAGCTGCCCGTTATGTGGCTGGCCTGGCGGTCCACTGGTACCTGGATGCCATCGTCCCACCCGGCTGCAGCCTGGAGGCCACCCACAAGCTCTTCCCTGACCATTTCCTCCTCTACACGGAGGCCTGCACTGGCTTCTTCATGTTCCGCTTCGCCGTGTCCCTGGGCTGCTGGGAGCGAGGGGACCACTACAGCTACAGCATCCTGACGGTACGGCCCCCACACTGCCCGCCCGGGGCCGGGGGACTCGGCCTCACTCAGCCCCTTCCCTGCCCCCCCCAGGTCATGAACCACTTTGTGTCCGGTTGGACCGACTGGAACCTGGCCCTGGATCAGGAGGGGGGCCCCAACTGGGTTAAGAACTTTGTGGACAGCCCCGTCATCGTGGATGGCAGCAAGGACATCTTCTACAAGCAGCCCATGTTCTACCACCTGGGGCACTTCAGGTGGGTCGGGGGGGCTCAGGTGCTGCCGCCAGCCCCAGAGCAGGGGTAGAGCCCCTCTCCTGGTCCTCTCCCCACAGCAAGTTCATCCCCGAGGGCTCCCGGCGGGTGGGGCTGCACAGCAGCCGCCGCTGCCTCCTCTGCCAGCTGGAGCACGTGGCCGTCGTGCGCCCCGATGGTGCCCTTGTGCTGGTGGTCCTCAACAGGTCAGCCCAGGCAGGGGACAGGGGGTGATGCTCAGCCCCGGCTGTGCCGACCTGCTCAGCCCCTCTCGGTCCCCAGGTCTGGCCGGGATGTGCCACTTGGAATCCGGGACCCTGTCATGGGGTTCATCGAGACCGTGGCTCCAGCCCACTCCATCCAGACCTACCTGTGGCGCCAGCAGTGATGGCCAGGGGAGTGCTGGGGGGCTCTGGGGGGCTCCGGGGGTCAGCTCTTCCGCCACCCTTTCCAGCACCCCTCAAGGGTGGAAGCAGATGGTGACCCATTGCTGGGGGTGCAGCCCCTGCACGAGGGGCTCCGCTGGCACCGGGGTCTGCCCGGGGCTGCAGCTTCCCAGCCTCCCCTCCCTCCCGGCACTTCCCATCCCCCTGGGAGCTCCCTCCGCACCGTCTCCTGGACCACACTTCCACACGTGGCCCCCTTGAAACCTTCGCGTGTGTCTCGGGCGCCAAGTAAAGCCATGACGCGCTCCCTCCGGAATGCGCCGTTCCCGTCAGTGTTTCCTCTACGCGCTCGGAAATCGCTCGGTTTTCCTCGGCGGGGCGGCGCGGGGCCAGGGGTGCCCCGGGGGCTCCGGCCCCCGTGGCCTGCGGGTGGCTCCTTGTTTATCCCTGCAGCTGGAGCCTAGGCCGCTGCCAGCCCTTGATTCGTTCCGTATGTGCTGTTGGTTTTCCCCAGCCTACTTTTTGGGGGAATTTTTTTCAAAAATCCAAATGTCAGACGCTGTCGGAAAGGCAGAGTAAATGATATCAGTGTCCCCATCCACCGAACCTTATGGACAAATTAGGCCGGTGCCACCTCTCCAGGGTGGCCTCTGGACAGAGTCCCCTCTATTCTGGCTGTGGCCAACACCGGCCGCAGCCCGCAATGACCTCCCCGTCCTGTTTGCTTTCCCTAAATACCAGTTACAGTATTCCCTGTGCCTTTGGGAATGTTACCAGCATCTTTGAAGTACAGGAATGAGAAAGCCAGAGTGCTCCTTGGCCAATGCCCCTGTGTGAGAGCCATGGAACTGCTGAGGTTGGGGAAAACGAAAACCCCAGAGGTTTAACAGCTGGTTTATTGGAGTGTGGTGTGAAGGTGGCACCGGGCTCCATCCCAGCCCTGTTCATGGAGCACATCAGCCTGTCCTGTGCTTTTATCCGTGTTCCTGGGGAACGCTGGCCCCAGCAGCAGCTGGGTTGGGCTGCCTGTGCTTAGAATCATAGAATAGAATCATGGAATCCTTGAGGTTGGAAAAGGCCTTGAAGATCATCAAGTCCAACCATTCCCCCAGCGCTGCCAAGGCCAGCACTAAATCATGTCCCCAAGTGCTCCATACGCATCCGTTAAATCCCTCCAGGGATGGCGACTCCACCACTGCCCCAGGCAGCCGATGCCAGGGCTGGACAGTCCTTTCCATGAAGAAATTTTCTTTAATATTCAACCTAAACCTCCCCTGATGCAACTTGAGGCCATTTCCTCTTGTCTGGTCCCTTGCTCCCTGGGAGCGAAGCCTGACCCCCACTTAGCTGCCCCCTCCTGTCAGGGACTTGTGCAGAGCCACAAGGTCCCCCCTGAGCCTCCTTTTCTCCAGGCTGAGCCCCTTTCCCAGCTCCCTCAGCCTCTCCTGGTGCTCCAGACCCTTCCTCAGCTCCATCCCCTTCTGTGGACATGCTCCAGCCCCTCAAGGTCTCTCTTGTCATGAGCGGCCCAGAACTGACCCCCAGGATTCGAGGTGTGACCTCATCAGTGCCCAGCACAGGGTCACTGCCCTGGTCCTGCTGCCATTCCTGACACCTTGGGAATGTCCCCTTCCCAGGGGACAGCTGTGCCAGGATGGCACACACGGAGCCCTCACCCCAGGTGTTCAGCACCGCCCAGGGACCAGTGTGCAGGGAAATGTTTTGGCCCAGCCCCTCTGGGCTGGCTCCCTGCTCCTGCCAGTTTGGAACCGAAGCTGCTGCAGGGTGGTGCCTTCCTTCCCTCCCTGTTGAAAAGCCAGCCGGGAAACGGGGGGATGCAACATCCCCGGCCATGGGTGCGAGGGGTGGGGTGAGGCTGGAGGAACCACCCCCATCATCCCCTCTGGCTGCAGCCTGGGTTGGGGGATCCCTTCTCTGGTGGCTGCAGGAGGAGCAGGGCCTTGGGTGGGGGGCTGTGATCTCCAGCGAGGGGCTGTGACCCTGGGTCAGGGGCTGTGGTCACTGTGTGGGGGACTGTGGCCCCTGGGTAGGGGACTGTGGTCCCTGGGCGGGGGTCTGCCTCCCTGGCCACCCTCACCAGCTGCCCCAAGGGGTCCCCGGGGCAGATGCCACTCCCCCTGTGGCTCTGCCCGCCTCCTGTTTCTCCTGCGGAGCAGATGCCTGCAATTAGGAAGGATCCCAAATTAGACGGTGTGGAGCCCAGACTTGTTTTGCAGAGGATAAACTGCTGCAGCCGGCTCCACCCAGCCCGCTGCGGCCTCCGGCGTGGGGGGCACGGCCCCACGGCGGGGGCGAGGGGACCTCGGCGGGCAGCGCCGGCAGCCCCCGCTGTGCCCATCGCCTGCGGAGCCAGCAGGAGGGGTCGGGGGTCCCTGCCGTGACTGGCTGCTGTCTCTGCCCGTGCCAGGAAAGGCGCTGGAGCAGCCACAAACGGGACACAGGTCACGGCGGTGGCCCCTGGATGGGTACAGCCAGCCCTACCCTGTCCGAGGTGTCCCAGGGACACAGGGCTGCTCCCGTGGGGCTCTCCCCAAGGGAAGCAGGGCAGGCCTGGCTGTGGGGGCTGATGGAGGCACCTGAGGGGCTGGCGAGCATCCTCCCCTCCCCAGCTTCCCTCTGGCCACTGGAACAGGTTTCAGGAGAGCTTTGCAAATGCTGTGGTGTGTGGAAAGCTCACTGGAGCCAGGTTGCAAAATCATCCCCAGGCTCCTCTTCAAACAGAGTCTCATGAGTCTCATGAGCTGTCCCATTCCAAACTCACCTTTCCTGCTCCGCCAGATGCATCACCTCCCACCAGGCACAGCCAGGACACAGGTCCTGCTGCCGCTGCCGCAGAGACGCAGCGAGAGGCGGTTTGGCAGCAGGTGAGTCCCCTGGATCTGGGGTGGCTTCAGCAGGTGGGAATGGGGATGGAGATGGGGATAGGGATGGGACAGCCCTGGGCAGCAGGACCATGCTGGGGCCATGCCCTGGCCAAGCTGGGCATCATTCCCAGGCAGGGAGTGGGAGGCAGTGGAGGCGTGACGGCTGCCTGGCCCCACTCCACATCCCACTGGATCTCGGCACCATCCCACCCTGGCGGAGGTCCCCAGGCGTCCTCAGTCTGGTACCGGAGTCCTGAGGCTTGGAGTTGGCTCCTTCTGTGCTCTCATTGAGAGGCTCCTTGCCCAGCACCAGGGGAAGGACAGGACAGGGTGTGAGCAGCTGCGCAGAACAGGGGAATGTGGGACTCTCCATGCCAGGGCCTTGGGCTCCAAACCACTCTGGCTGGACAAGCCCCAGCTGCCACGCATGTGGGATTGGGAGTGCGGAGCTGTTTGCTCCTAGCCGTGGCTCAGGGGGCACTGGGGGTACATGGGGTGATGCAGTGTGGCATGACATGGCATGGCACAGCTGTGGCACATGTGAGGAGGAAGAAGGAGTGGGAGGGAGTTGATGGGAGTGAACAAAGTTGCTGGGTACAGCCAGCGTGGGCAGCTGGGAACAGCGGGCTGGGGGGGTGGCTCACACCTGGGGGGCTGCCCACACCTGGGGGCTGCCCACACCTGAGACATAGCCACAGCTGTTGGTGGGCTCTGGAGGGGTGGGAGGGAAGGTGAGTGCTGGGCTGGAGCAGTGGGCAGAGGGCAGGACAGGCTTTGCCCTGACGGGAGGGGGGTCTGCTGGTCCCCAAAGTCCCTGGGCAGGGGGATGATGCTGGGGCTGTCCCTGCCCTGTGTCTCTGTCCCCTTGCAGGGCTGGGTCAGGGTGAGAAGAGCTGGGTGCTGACACCTCACCCTGTTTCCAGCTCCAGAGTGTCCAACAGCATCGTCTGAGCTGCTGCAGCAGAGGTGCCATGGGGCCAGGCTGTGCCAGCATCCTGGGCTGGCTCCTGCTGGCACAGGTGGCCCTGCAGGCCACAGGTACGTGCTGGCCCATGTCTCTGGGCTTTGGAGGGTGGCAGATTTGGAGTCTGTCATGGGTCAAAGGGATGAGCTGGGCTCGTGCCACACCCTCGGTGCCCACCTGGTCTCTCCTCTGCTGCAGGTGGCCGTCCCTGTGATGCCAAGGATTTTGGGCACGGCTCGCTGGTGTGTGCCTGCAGTGCCATGTACTGCGACACGCTGGACCCCCTGGTCCTGCCGGCCCCCGGCTCCTACGTCAAATACGAGAGCAGCAAGGCCGGCAAGCGGCTGGAGCGGAGCGAGGGGAGCTTCCAGCACAACGCCAAGACCCCAGGTACCACCCTGGCTGGCACCTGCTGTGAGAGAGCCTGTCCCACAGAGCAGGGATGGTGACACTGTGTGTCCCCACAGATTTCCACCTCACCCTGGACACGGCGCAGAGGTATCAGAAGGTGAAGGGGTTTGGTGGCTCCATCACCGACGCAGCTGCCATCAACATCCAGTCCCTGTCCAAGGATGCCCAGAACCACCTGCTCCACTCCTACTTCTCCGAGGAAGGTGAGCCCAACGCTGCTGGGTGGTGGGACTGGGGTCTGGCTGCTGAGATTTGTTCTGAGGGGCTCAGGGAGCTGGACCCCCCAAATACACCTCGGGGATGCCCATCACTATCTGCCCTGTCCTCAGGCATTGAGTACAACCTGGTGCGTGTGCCCATGGCCAGCACCGACTTCTCCATCCGCCTGTACACCTACGCCGATGCCGAGGGCGACTTCGAGCTGAGGCGGTTCAACCTGACAGAGGAGGACACACGCATGAAGGTGAGACCTGCAGGAAGAGTCTGAGGGACTGGGTCTGCTGCCTGGGTGGGATGGGGCAGAATGGGACTGGGATGGGATGGGATTGGGTTGGGACAGGATGGACAGGGGATGAAGGGGAGTTCCTTCCTGCTGATTAGCAGGGAGAGGACTCATCCTTCCATCTGGGTGGGTTAAAGGATGGGGTGGGACATGATGGGATAGGATGGGATGGGATGAAATAGGAAGGGGAAGGTGAGCACTTCCAGTGGGGAGGAAGAGGATTCATTCTGACACCTGGGTGGGATGGGATGGGATGGGACGGGATGGGATGGGATGGGAAGGGATGGGAAGGGATGGGATGGGATGGGAAAAGGGAGCACCTTCCCACCTCTGGGGAGGGAGATGACTCCTCCTGCTGCCTGCACTGCCAGTGCTGGGACAGACCCGGAGAGCTCTGTGCCACCCCATTTGTCCCTAGATCCCCATCCTCCAAGCAGCTCAGGCAGTGGCCAAGCGGCCGCTGTCGCTGTATGCCAGCCCCTGGACCTCCCCGGTCTGGATGAAGACGAATGGAGCGATGACAGGGAGGGGAACACTGAAGGGCAGCCCCGGGGACAAGTACCACAGGGCCTGGGCCAAGTACTTCATCCGGTGAGGGGTCACGGGAGCGCGGTGGGTGCTGGGGATGCCGTGCCTGGAGCTGGGGCCGGCACAGGTGCAACGGGGCCATTCACCGTCTACCCCACACCAGGTTCCTGGATGAATACGCCAAGCACAACCTGACCTTCTGGGCAGTGACGGCGGGGAACGAGCCCACGGCCGGTGAGATCGTCTTCTACCCCTTCCAGTGCCTGGGCTTCTCCCCTGAGCACCAGCGGGACTTCATCGCCCAGGACTTGGGCCCGGCGCTGGCCAACAGCTCCCACCGCCATGTCCAGCTCATCATCCTGGATGACCAGAGGGTGATGCTGCCCTACTGGGCCCAGGTGGTAAGTCCCCATAGCAGCTGTCCTGGCCCCACAGCAATGTCACAGCCCTGGGCACTGGTGACCCTTTTCTCCTGCCAGGTTCTCAAAGACCCTGTGGCTGCCAGCTACATCAGCGGCATCGGCATCCACTGGTACCTGGACTTTCTGGCGCCCATCGACCTGACCCTCTCCATCACCCACCACCTCTTCCCGGACTATTTCCTCATCTCCACAGAGGCCTCCACAGGCTCCTACTTCTGGGAGCCCAGGGTGGTGCTGGGTGGCTGGGACCGAGGCAGCAAGTACAGCCACAGCATCCTGACGGTAGGGTCTGGTGGGAGCCATGGATGCACTGGCCGCCCTGGCCACCTCCTGGGCCTGCCTGTGGCTCAGCACCATCCCCTGCCCTGCAGAACCTCAACAACTACGTGACGGGTTGGACCGACTGGAACCTGGCCCTGGACATGGAGGGAGGCCCCAACTGGAGCAAGAACTACGTGGACAGCCCCGTCATTGTGGACAGCAGCAAGGACGTCTTCTACAAGCAGCCCATGTTCTACCACCTGGGGCACTTCAGGTGTGTTGGGGGCCACAGGCTGGTGGCTCCAGGTACCACGTCCTAGGTGCCACACTCTGATCCTGCTTGTCCTCACAGCAAGTTCATCCCCGAGGGCTCACAGCGTGTGGGACTGGCCGTCTCCAAGAAGTGCCGCCGGTGTGACCTGGAGCACTCGGCTTTCCTGCGCCCCGATGGTGCCATCGTCCTGGTGGTCCTGAACCGGTGAGTGGCTCAGTTGTGATTGCTGGTAAAAGACCCCACTGACCCCACTGAGCTCCCATCTCCTTCTCATTTCCCCCACAGCTCCCCCATGGACGTGTCCTTTGGGATCTCTGACCCGCGGGCCGGCTTCATCGAGGCCGTGGCTCCTGGCGACTCCATCCAGACGTTCCTCTGGAAGCAGCCACGGCCAGCAGAGGAGTGAGGTGCCAGTGGCAGCTTGGAGAGAAGACTCCAATGGGGCTGAGGCTGCAGCACAGCCCCTGCAGCCCCCTGTGCCCCAGGGGACCTGTTTGACCCTAGGGCTGCAATGCCTGTGCTTTTCTAGATATTTTCATTAAAATAAGCAGGTTTTCTACAAACTTGCCTGAACCCCTGACCTCCCCTTGGTTCCAGCTCAGTGGGCAGGACTATGGCAGGCACCAGAGGAGGCAGATTTGAGGCTGATGGTACCTCCTGAGCCCCATGGGTCCCGTCCTACCTCTGCCCAGGTTCCTGGGGCATCCCACGTAGCTGGTGCTGCAGGGATGCAGGGGACTGTCACCCCAAGGGGTGCCATCTCCCTCCTGTCTGCCACTGCAGCATCCCCCCACAAGGAAGGGCCCAAAGCTGGCAGGGACCAGGGCCCTGCTGCAGTCAGGACACGCAGCCGGGATTTAGAGCAGAGCTCTGGCGTCGGCAGCTCCAGCTTCCCCCCGGCCAGAGCAGGCGGCTGTGGTTTCTCCTGCCGGAGCAGCCATCAGCCCATCCAGCTAATGGGAACCGGGAGCGTGGGGCACATACTTCCTGAGTGACGTTAGAGGGGAGCGTGCTGGGGGGGGGCTGCACTGAGTCATCCCCCTCCCACTGGGGCCCCTTGAACTGGGCCAGTATGGAGGAGGCTCTGCAGCTGGCCCAGCACCACGGCTCTGCTCCGGCGCAGTGTGGGAGCCTCCGGCCATTGCGCCCGGGTGGGGGGCACGTGGGGCGCGTGTCCAGGAGCTCAGCCTGGGGACATTCGGCCACCGCAGCAGCAGGGCTGGGATGCCGGTGGCGGCGGCAGCCGGCGGCCAAACAAGCGAGGGCTGTGTGCCGGCCTGGCCCCACGCCGCCTTTCCATCCGCGCACTCGTAAACCGGCAGCGGCCAGCGGGAACGGCAGCGCGGCCAACACCGGCACCAGCCCCGCGCCGGGTGGCCCAGGGGACCGCGGGGGCAGAAGGAGCCCAGGTGGCCACCCCCGACCCCGCTCGCAGCCCACGCGATGCGCTCCCAGCTGTGCCAGCTGCGGGAGCTCCCCGGCGCTGGCAGGCGCGGTGGAATGCAAACAGATGTCAGTGCTGGAGGGATCCCGGCTGCTGGAGCGGGGCTCAGGGCGTCCCGCTGGCAGCGGGGAGTGCTCCTGGGCTGGGGACGTGTCCTGACGAGCAGCCCCGGCTGCCCTTGGCTCCGGTTTTGTGTGCTGGCTGTGCTGCCGCTCTCGGGGCAGCCGGGCTGGCAGCAGCGTGGAGGGGAGGTGCCAGCCCCACAGAACTGCTGCCTGCGCTGCCCGGAGGGATGCCACAGTGGAACGATGCAAGAGAGATGTGGGGCTCAGTCCCACAGCTGTTGGAGAAGGGGCAGGGGACACTGCTGAGATGCCACAGATGCTTTTAGGTTCCCTCCTCTGCCCAGTCCTCAGCAAGACCCAGGGCTGGAGCGAGGGGCAGAGCCGCAGGCAGGACACACTGGTGCCTGCTGCAACACTCCAGCCTGGGCAACTGGGGAAACTGGGAAGGGCCTCAAGCACGCTGGGAGTATGAGAGGGTGCAGGTGGAGAGAGGGAGGTTTATTGGCATGGCAGGGATGCTCCCACGGAGGGGGCTGTGCTTCCTGGTGGGACACAGAGCGGGGAGCGATGCTGCCAGGCTCCCAGTGTAAAAACAGTCAGTTCCAGGGGCTGGGGAGGAACAGTCACACAGCTCGTCCTCACTCCTCCTCCTCCTCTTCCTCCTCCAGGGTGATGGGCTGCCGGCCGGCTGGCCCCACGCTGCCGCGCTGGATGGAGACGATGCCGCTCAGGAAGGCGTAGCCCAGCATGGCTGCCAGCCCCACCAGCACCGACAGCAGCTGGTTGCGCCATTTGTGGGGGTCCTCCTCTGCTTCACTGCCATCTGTGCCCGCAGACCGAGGGGCACCAGTCAGGGGGTCACCTGGAGGGGCAGAGCAGGGATGTGGGTGGGAAGGGTCACCCTGAGACTGGGCGCCAGCTGGGGACGCACCTGGGGGAACAGGTCACCCCAAGCCCGCAGGGTGAGGTGGGGGACGGCTCTCACCTCCGTCCCAGGGGAAGTAGAGGCTGAGGATGGAGGTGCAGTAGTTGCACAGGTTCTGCAGGGACTTCAGGTGCTGCTGCAGTTTCCCGTTGGGCAGCTTCGCCTTCAGGAGCGGCGCCAGGCGGCTGAAGACCAAGGCGTCGAGGGAGGCCGGCCTGGGGCACAGAGAGCCGTGCCTGGGCCACTGTCCCCACCCAAAGCCACCCAGACCCACCAGCCACCCCCAGCCCCAGCACTCCAGGGGACGGCACGTGGCTCCTGCTCCTTGGGAGGGTGCCCTGTCCCCTGCAAGCCTGTTCCACCCCCAGAGCAATGCAGAGGGGCTGCAGCTCCCCTGCAGACCACGGGGGTTCAGCCCTGCTGGGGTGCAGGGGGCTCTCAGGCCCCTTCCCCTCTCCCCCTCTGGCCACCTACGAGTCTCCAAAGAAAAACTTCTGGGAGCCGAGGCGCTGGGAGAGGAGTGTCAGGCATTCCCGAGCTTCCCGATAGAGCTGCAGGAGAAGGACAGAGGATTGTCACCTGCCAAGTACAGCCACAGTGCTCAGGGGAGGAGGAGAGGGAACCCCAGACCCCAGTTTGGGATTTTGGCCTCACATGGATTCCCCTGGACACCGCCGAGGACCCACTGTGCCCAGACCTCATCCCTCCTCACCTCCTTCTCCAGCTTCTCCTCATCCTCCATGTAGTCATCCCCCCACAACAGCTGCAGCCGCTCCAGCTGCCGCTTGTGCATGGCGTTGGGCAGGAAGAAGTTGAGGGGGAAGGGGATGGTTTCCGCGTACCACTTCCGCGTGTGCTCCACGTAGTTCTTTGCGTCCACCCAGAAGGTGTGGATCTGTGGTGGAGAACAACCCACAGCCCGGCCATGGCGGGGCTGCAGCCAGAGCTGCTGGCACACCAGAGCCCCTGCCTGGCACAGCCACCCTGGAGACCACAAGGGGCTGCAGGAGCATTGGGGTGAAGGGCAGACCCCAGCCCGGGCTGCACAACCCACTGCTGCCACCCCCGTACCCTGATCTTTGCCATGCCAGGCTCCCGGGATGTTGCTGCTGGCAGCGCTCGCTGGCTCTGCTGGCAGGTGGGCACACACCCGAGCCCACCAGCACAGCTCCAGGGAGCAGAGCCCATCCTCGGCAAGCCCCCCTTCCCTGCAGCCCCCCCGAGCCTCACCAGTACTGGCAGCAGCTTCTCCTCCAGCAGGGACACGAAGGCCAGTGCGTCCGCACTCTGTGTGGCCGACAGGTCGTAGTCAGCGTTGTACTTCTGCGCAGCAAACGCCATGGTTGGATCCCACGGGACGCACCAAATCCCACCCGTGGGTGACACAACAAAGTCCCCTCCTCCCTGAGGGGCTCCAGTACCCCCCAGCCCGGGGCAGGGGGTGCCCCAAGCCCAGCCCGTACCTGTTTCCTGAGGTGTGTTATGATATGCTGTGCTTTGGAGATGGTGCCCTCGTCCCGTGTCCTCAGCGCGGGCAGGTGCCCTGCGGGCAGGGGGAGTGGGGGCTGCAGTCGCTGTGCCCGGGGGCACCCTGAGCGGGTGAGGGGTGCAGGGGGCTGGAATGGGGGATGGACCCCCATGCCTGGATGAGGGGCACGAGGCAGAGGCGCAGGCAGTGACAGGGGTGTGAGCTGAGGTGGGGGACAGAGTGGTGCAGGGGAGGGCATAGAAACTCTGTGATGGGAAATGGGGAATGTGCTGGGATGAGGGGGGTGCAGTGGGGAGGTGATGGGACAGGGGGAGCAACGGGGAAAAAGGGTGCAGTGATGTGGGGGGCCACAGAAAAAAGGGGGGTGCAGTGAGGTGGGGGCTGTGATGAGGGCGTTCAATGGGACACGAGTCACAATGGGATGAGGGGGTGCAATGGGGCAGGGGGTGTGATGGGGCATGAGGGTGCAACAGGATGGAGGATAGTGATGGGATGGGGGTGTGATGGGGCATGAGGGTGCAACAGGATGGAGGATAGTGATGGGATGGGGGTGTGATGGGGCATGAGGGTGCAATAGGACAAGGGGGTTGTGATGGGATGATGGGGGTGTGACAGGGTACAGGGGAATGCAGTGGCGGGGAGGACACAGGACAAGGGGGTGCAATAAGACGAGAGGGTGGGGGGGTGCAGGTGAGGGGGCACAGGACATGAGGGATGCAATGGGGTGGGGGGTGTGATGGGGTAGAGGGTGCAATAGGATGGAGGATAGTGATGGGACAGGTGGTGTGATGGGGTGGGATGGTGCAATGGGGGGGGCGAGAGGCCATAGGGCAAGAGGAGTGCAATGGGATAAGAGGGTGCAATAGGGCACGGGGTCCAGTGGTGTGGGGGCCACATGAGGGATGAGATGGGGCGGGAGGCTGTGATGGGATGGGGGGTGTGTAACGTGCGGAGGGCGCAGTGGTGCGGAGTGGGGGCAACGGGATCACGGCGCTGCGATGGGGCGGGGGTCCCGGTGGTGCCGGTATCCTCGGCGGGGCCCTTACCGGAGGGGCTCCTCCAGGGGCTGGTGACCCGGTGCACTTTCAGCGGCGCCCCCGTGAACCGCGCGTAGGTCTGCGGGAAGGAGGGACGGAGGGAGGGATAGAGCGGGGGTCTGCCCGCGGGACCCCCGGCCCGGCCCCGGCCCGGCCCCGGCGCTCACCAGCACAGCCAGGCAGTCGGGATCCACCGAGGGCAGCCCCCAGCCCCCGGCCCAGCAGAACAGCTCCATGGGCGCCGCCATCTTCCGCCGACCCGGAACCGGACGGGCGGCCCCGCCCGCCCCCGCCGCGGGGCGGCACCGGCGGCACCGAGCGACGGCTCCGCGATGGAGCGGAGCCGAGCAGAGTCTGGGGACGGCGATGGTGGTGTCTGCAGGGTCCTTGGGGCCCGGTCCGCAGAGCCCCGCACCGCTCACTCTGCTTGGCCCCGCACAGCCCCGCTGTGCCCTGCATGGCCCCGCACCGCTCAGTTCAGCTCCCTACCTCTCACCCTGTTCGGTCCCGCACCGTATCGCACAGCCCTGCTGTGTCCCGCATGTCTCTGCACTGCCCCGCACAGCTCAGCTCAGCTCCACACTGCTCAGTCCTGCTGTGCCCCGCATCTCCCCGCAATGCCCCACACTGCCCCGCACGGCTCGGCTCAGCTCCTCACTGCTCACCCTGCTCGGTCCCGCACCGCTCAGCCCCGCACCCCCCTCCGCACGTCTCCATGGACAGCAGCCGGGCCGGGAGCCCGCTGGCAGCGGCGGAGAAAAAACGCCCCGTGCGCGGCTCGGGAACAGCCCCCTCCACCGCCCGCACCCCTCCGTTACGCGGGGCCGCTGGCGTGGAGCCGGACCTGGGGCGCGGGGCTGGGGCGGCCCCGGGGCCGGGCTCGGCCCGTTGTTATGGCACCGGGGGAAACAGCTGTAAACACGGCTGCAGCGCGGCGGGCCGCCCGCCCGCCTTGGCCGGAGCTCCGCGGGAGCGGCTCGGCGGCCCGAGCATCCCCCGGCGGTACGGACCGGCCCCGGGGCTCTGCCGGCCCGGGGGGCTCCGCGGCGTGAGGCACCCCGGTACAAGCGGCCCCGCAGCCGGTTCCGCTCTCCCGGGCCGGGATGCTCTGGCGCTGCTGGGGCGGCCCCAGCCCGCCCGCCTGACCTCCCGGTGAACCGGCGCTGTGAGCGGGGGCTGCCCCGGGGCGGGCAGTGCCGGGGGGTCTCCGCAGCCCCGGGCCCAGTGCGCGGCGCCGGCACGGTGCCCTCCTCCGGGGCTGGGGCCGCAGCCGGTGGCTCGCCGGTGTCCCCGGGATGCGCCCGGTGATTGACGGCTCTTTGTTTCCTCCTCGCCGGCCCCGCCGGCCCCTCCCCCGTGCGCCACCCCGCCCCGCCGCGCTCCGCTCCGCACCGGCGGCACCGGCGGCATCATGGGGGCACCGGGGGGCCCCGCGCTCCTGGCGCTGTTCCTGCTGGGCGCCGCCGCCGCGGCGCGTCCGGGGCTGCAAGGTACCGGAGGGGCTCGGGGCGGCGGTGGGGCGGCCCCGAAGGGGCGGCGGGACGGGCGACAGTCGGGGGTCGGCGGCGGCAGACCCCGTCCCACGGCCGCTGACAGCGGCTCTGCTCGCCCCGGGGAAGCTGCGGGCAGCGGGGACGCAGGAACGTTCATTCCCGAGGCGCGGGGTGGCCGCCGGTTCCGATGCTGGCTCGGGGCCGCGGGGGAGTGCCGCGGCGGGGGCTGACCCTGGCGCCGGAGCCCCTCTCGGTCTGCCCGGTGCGGCTGCACGGAACAGGCGGGCACCCGTGCGGCAGCGGGACCGAGTTGTCCGCGCTCCCCACTGAGCGCCCCGGGCCGGTACCGGAGGCCCGACCGTTCCTCCGGGATCTCCCGGTCCGGCGGCCCCTCGTTGGGGCTGGCCCGCGGGGGGCTCTGCGGAGCGGGATGCGGGGAAGCCCCAGAGCGGGGCGGGCTCCGGGCCGGGACTCCGCCGGTCTCGCCGGTGCGGGGGCTCCGCGGGTCCGTCTCGGAGGCGCTGCCGGTCCTGGAGCGCCACCGCGCGGGGGCGGCCCCGGAGCCCCCGGGGCTTCCCTGGTCCCCCCCGAGCCCGGCGGTCCAGGGACACCCCCACCCCATCCCCGCTCTGACCGCACCGGGCATCGCCGTAGTCACCGGCCGAAGCTGCGGCTGCCGGTGCAGAGGCGACCCCGGTGCTCGTCTCCCGCAGTCATCGACCTGCTGCTGGTGAGCGAGGCACGGCAGATGGCCAGCGTGGCCCACAAGATCCGCATGGAGCTTCTGACTGTCAACGACGTGTACCTCCTCTCCACCTTCCGCCTGCCCCCCAAGCAAGGGGGGACCCTCTTTGGCCTCTACTCCAAGAAGGACAACACCCGATGGCTGGAGGTCTCTGTCGTGGGGAAGATCAACAAAGGTGGGTGCCCTCCGTGTGGGGATGGACTGGCCCTGCTCTTGCCGTGGCGCTCTGAGACAAACGGGACTGAGTTCCTGCAGGGAAGAGCAATGGGCACACGCTGGTGCCAGGGTGCCGCCAGTGCTGTGGGGGAGCTGACGGCCCCTTCCTGCTCCTCCGCAGTCCTGGTGCGGTACCTGCGGGAGGACAACAAGGTGCACTCAGTCAACCTGCAGCACGCGCAGCTGGCGGACGGGCAGAGCCACTCTGTCATCGTGCGCCTGAGCGGGCTGCGGAGGGACACGCTGAGCGTGGAGCTCTACGTCGACTGCAAGCAGATGGACTCCAGCGTGGGGCTGCCTGAGCTGTCTGAGATCCCCCTGGCCGAGGTGGAGTCCATCGAGGTGCGCACAGGGATGAAGGCCTACCAGAGGATGCAGGTGAGTGCCAGGGGGATTGAGACCTCAGCCACTGCACCCGGGGGGATGGGCAGAGCCCCCCATGCTGACTGCATCTCCCCACGCACATCAGGGGTTCGTAGAGTCGATGAAGCTGATCCTGGGAGGGTCCATGAGCCGTGTGGGGGCCTTGAGCGAGTGCCCTTTCCAAGGAGATGAGTCCATTCACAGTGCAGGTAATGGCTTGGGGGGCTTACGGGGTCACCTGTGTGGGCCGTGGCACAGGGAGGTGGGGGCAACAGCACAGAGGGATGTTCTGGCCCCTCCTGGCCCAGTGTCCCCACACAGGTGGGAGTTCCAGTGCTGCACGTGTGCTGACCAGGAGTGACTGTGTGAGGTGACTCTGCTGGGGTGTGACAGCAGCGTTTGGTAATGTCTCATCTCTCTCCTTGCAGTGACGAGCGTGCTGGCCTCCATCCTGGGTGAGTCCCTGCTCTGCTTCCCTCGTCCCCTGGTGTGAGGCATTTGGGGCTCCATGGAGGCAGAGATGCCTCCACAGCCTGTCCCAGTGCCCCATGTGGGATCAGAGGGTGTGGGGTGTGC
Organism: Corvus moneduloides; assembly: GCF_009650955.1. Classification (NCBI taxonomy): domain Eukaryota; kingdom Metazoa; phylum Chordata; class Aves; order Passeriformes; family Corvidae; genus Corvus; species Corvus moneduloides. The sequence continues at coordinate 892,265 of NC_045504.1, read as the reverse complement.
TACAGGAAAAGGGGCCCTGCGTGAACCAGGGAGAAGGATGGGCTGTTGGGTGCCTCATCCTCCCAGCTCAGTGCCAATGGGCAGAGCAGTCCTGGCCCACAGCCCTGGGAGGCCGTGTCCGTCCTGGGATTGATCTTGTCCTTTCTGCTGCTGGCAGGTGAGCAGACCAAGGCACTGGTCACGCAGCTGACCCTCTTCAACCGGGTCCTGAGCGAGCTGCGGGAAGACATTAGGGACCAGGTGGGACTGGGGAGGTTACTGGCACTCCCTGGGCTGGATTTCCCTAGAGCACGGTGCCAGCACCCTCCTGATGCTCCGTGCTCTGCTGCCTTGCAGGTGAAGGAGATGTCTCTGATCCGCAACACCATCATGGAGTGCCAGGTCTGCGGTGAGTGCTGGCAAGGGCTCTGCTCCCGCCTCGGGGGCCTAAGGGCCACCTTGTTTCAGCCCTCACCTGCCTCTCCTCTCCTCAGGCTTCCACGAGCAGCGGTCCCGCTGCAACCCCAATCCCTGCTTCAGTGGCGTGGACTGCATGGAGACATACGAGTACCCCGGGTACCGCTGCGGGCCCTGCCCACCGGGGCTGGAGGGCAACGGCACGCACTGCGTCGACATCGAGGAGGTGGGCACGGTCTGGGGGGGATCAGCAGCCCTGGCAGTGCCAGGGCTGTGCCTGCAGAGGACGCTTCTTCTCAGCAAGACCCCACCGAGATGCGGGATGCTGTGCCCGAGGATGAAGCCTGTCTCTCTCCCGTTGTTGCAGTGTGCCCATGCCAACCCCTGCTTCCCTGGCTCCAAGTGCATCAACACAGCCCCTGGGTTCCGCTGCGAGCCCTGTCCCCGCGGCTATCGAGGCAACACCGTCTCTGGCGTGGGGGTGGATTATGCCAGGGCCAGCAAGCAGGTGAGTGCAGTGCCACGGGACTCGGCCAGGCCCCCGTGGGATCTCCGGAGTGCAGGACAGGGCAGAGGATGCAGTGCCTGTGGAGTAGGACAGCTTCCTGGGGGCAGGAATGGGCACAGCCACCCACGGGGAAAGGTCCCAGGTGAACGTTTCTCCCCCACTGCTCACAGGTTTGCACGGATATCGATGAATGCAACGATGGGAACAATGGGGGCTGCGACCCCAACTCCATCTGCACCAACACGCTGGTGAGCAGCGCTGTCCCGCTGCCTCCCTGGCTCCCAAGGCCGCTCAGCTCTCCTCATCCCACACCTGCCCTCTCTCCCCCAGGGCTCCTACAAGTGCGGGCCCTGCAAGTTGGGCTTTGTGGGGAACCAAACATCCGGCTGCGTCCCGCACAAGTCCTGCAGCACTCCCACCTCCAACCCCTGTGACATTAACGGCTTCTGCCTGTTCGAGAGGAACGGGGAGATCTCCTGTGCGGTGAGCAGGGGACAGGGACAGGAGGAGGGTGTAGGGACTGCAGCATGGCACCATTGGTCCTGCCAGAGCCCTTTTCAGCCCCTGATCTCGTCTTTATTCAGTGCAACGTGGGCTGGGCTGGCAACGGCAACGTGTGTGGGCAAGACACAGACCTGGATGGGTACCCAGACGAGCCCCTGCCCTGCATTGACAACAACAAGCACTGCAAGCAGGTGGGCTCCTGGAAGGGGGGCACGGGGTGCAGGGTACAGGGTCCACAGCAGGGCTGTGCTCCAGACCTCGTCTCCTCCCCGTTCCTAATGCTGGCTGTGCCTGCAGGACAACTGCCGCCTGACGCCCAATTCTGGGCAGGAGGATGCTGACAACGACGGCATCGGGGACCAATGCGATGACGACGCTGATGGTGATGGTGTCAAGAATGTGGAGGTGGCTGTGCTGGGCGGGTGGCCATGCCAGTGGCTCTAGGAGGGCTTCTCCTTTTGGCTCAGTTCTGAGTCCCTCAAGATGCCTCTCCTGGGGAGCAGCAGGCTGGTGGCTTGGGAATGGTCTCAGAGTGCTGGAGACGTCCTTCTGCCCTCACCACTGTGGGACTGTGGCCTCTCGTCTGCCTGCCACCGCAGCGACAACATCCCTGTCCTCTTCTCCGCAGGACAACTGCCGGCTCTTCCCCAACAAGGACCAACAGAACTCGGACACGGACTCCTTTGGAGACGCCTGTGACAACTGCCCCAATGTGCCCAACAATGACCAGCGGGACACAGACAGCAATGGCGAGGGGGATGCTTGTGATAATGACATTGATGGGGACGGTGAGCAGCTGTTGGGTCGACCTGGCTGTGCCAGGGGGGCTGTCCCGCAGGGGTGGGGAAGGGTATCCACCCAGTGCTATCCTTGCAGGGATACCCAACATGCTGGATAACTGTCCCAAGGTGCCCAACCCTCTGCAGACTGATCGGGATGAGGACGGTGTTGGGGATGCCTGTGACAGTTGCCCTGAAATGAGCAACCCCACTCAGGTATGGCTGGGGCCAGGCTGGGCCAGGGGGCCTGGGATGAGTGGGGTCTGGCCCAGTGGGGAGCAGGGGGTCCTTCTCCTCGCCCTGGGATGTCCACTGAATTAGGGCTCCGCTCTCCTCCAGACAGATATGGACAGTGACCTGGTAGGAGACATCTGTGACACCAACGAGGACAGGTGTGGACAGCACTGCAGTGGGGTGACCTCCCCATTGTGTCCCTGAGGGCAGAACTGGGCTCCCGGTTCAGGGAGGGACAATGGGGTCTTCAGGGAGCTGGGGTGTGGTGCCAGATCCCTGATTTTGGCATTGCTCTGACCTTGTTCTTGCTCCCAGTGATGGGGATGGGCATCAGGACACCAAGGACAACTGTGCCGAGATCCCCAACAGCTCCCAGCTGGACTCGGACAACGATGGGCTGGGGGATGACTGCGACAATGACGATGACAACGATGGCATCCCGGATTATGTGGCACCTGGCCCAGACAACTGCCGTCTCATTCCCAATCCCAACCAGAAAGACTCGGATGGTGAGCACGGGATGGGCAGGGGGAGGCAGACCTGCGTGGGCTCAGCCCAGCCCTGACTGGGCACGTGTCCCCAGGGAACGGCGTGGGTGATGTCTGTGAGGAGGACTTCGACAATGACACGGTGGTGGACCAGCTGGACGTGTGCCCCGAGAGCGCCGAGGTGACACTGACCGACTTCCGCGCCTACCAGACTGTCATCCTGGACCCCGAGGGGGACGCCCAGATTGACCCCAACTGGGTTGTCCTCAACCAGGTGTGGGTGCTGTGCCCCGTGTTTCTGGGGGCTGCGCTGCAGGGTGGAAGTTGAGGGGACTGGGAGGTCCCCAGGGGTTCTGGGGTGCCCCTCACCCAGCTGTCCCCCACAGGGCATGGAGATCGTGCAGACCATGAACAGTGACCCGGGTTTGGCTGTGGGTAAGATATGTTCACCCACCCACAGACTCTGGGGGCAGCCCCCCCTGCTCCCACCCCCCAGTGCTGAGGAGTGAGGGCTGGTTCTTTGCCCCACAGAGGGGTGAAGGGTGGGTGGGCTGGGAGTTCCGTGGGGAGAGAGGGCTCCCCGCAGCGTTTCCTGCCTGTAGGTTACACAGCCTTCAACGGCGTGGACTTTGAGGGCACCTTCCATGTCAACACCATCACCGATGATGACTACGCCGGCTTCATCTTCAGCTACCAGGACAGTGCCAGCTTCTACGTGGTGATGTGGAAGCAGACGGAGCAGACGTACTGGCAGGCCACCCCCTTCCGTGCTGTGGCCGAGCCAGGGCTGCAGCTCAAGGTGGGTGGTGGCCCCACCCGTGGGCCGGGTCAGGACCCCCCTGTTCAGGTCCCCCCTGAAACCCTCACGCACCCACAGGCGGTGAAGTCCTCGACGGGCCCTGGGGAGCACCTGCGCAATGCGCTGTGGCACACGGGCCACACGCCCGACCACGTCCGCCTGCTCTGGAAGGACCCCCGGAACGTCGGCTGGAGGGACAAGACATCCTACCGCTGGCAGCTGGCACACAGGCCCCAGGTGGGCTACATCAGGTAAGCGGGGGGGGCACGGGGGCTGCTGGGGTGGGGGCTGCTCTCACCACGGTGCAGGATGGGGTTCAGCCCCAGTGGGACCACACCAGTGGGGGGGGATGCTGGTCATTGGTGAGAAACCAACCCTAGTGTGAACCCGCCCCGGTGAAGATGATGATAACCATGAGTAGGGGTCCTGCCCTGCGGAACCACCCCAGGGGTAGGATGGTGTCCATGAGGAGGCATTGTGCCCCCTGGGACCACCCTAGCGAGGGGATGCCGGCCACGGGGGGGATCCAGCCCTGTGGGACCACCCCAGTGTGGGGATAGCGGCCGTGGGGGAGCATCCAGCCCCGTGAGACCACCGCAGTGGGGGGATGTCGGCCGTGGGGAGGGGTTCTTCCCGGTGGGGCCGCAGCCGCGTTTCTCCTTTAAGGCTCCCGCCGGGGCGGCCGCGGCGGGGGAGCTCCGCCGCCGGGCCCTCCGCCCCCCGGGCCCCCGGGGCCATTGTCCCGTCGCCATGGCGACCCCGCCGGCGCCTTTCACATGCAAAGCGCCCGACAAAGGCGGCGGGGCCGGGCCGGGGGCGGCGCGGGGGGCTTCAGCCCGGCCACGGCGGGGGGCCCCGGCCCGGGGATCCAGCCGATCCGGTACCCCCCGGCCCAGCCCCCCGCAGGATGCCCCAGCTCCAGCCCGGTGCCACCGTCCCCGGGTCGGGATACTCGGGGCCCGGTGTCGGTCGTGGAGGGGTTCCAGTGGGGTCCAGGTGCTGGCCCCGATGGCGTCTCAGTGGGATCCCGATGTTTGCCCCGGTCGGATACCGGCGGGGTCCCGGTGGAATCCCGGGGCTGGCCCCGGCGGGGTCCCGGTGAGGTCCCGCTGACCGGTCGGGCCCCGTTCCCCCCCGCAGGGTCCGTCTGTACGAGGGCCCGCAGCTGGTGGCCGACTCCGGCGTGATCATTGACACCACGATGCGCGGGGGCCGTCTGGGGGTCTTCTGCTTCTCCCAGGAGAACATCATCTGGTCCAACCTGCAGTACCGCTGCAACGGTGAGCAGGGTCCCCGGGACTCCCGCACCGGCCCGGCGGCCGGCCGAGCATCCCTTCCCTCGCCCCTGCGGCGGGGCTCAGTCCTGGGCCGGGGGCTTTAGCGGGGCTTGCTTCCCCCGCGGGCTCCTGACGCCCCCCGCGCTGCTCCCCACAGACACGATCCCTGCCGACTTCGAGCCCTTCCGCCGGTTCCTGCTGGAGGGACGCGAGTGACCGCGCCCGGCACGGGCCTCCCCCGCCAGCGGCACCGGTGGCGCTCCGGGCCCCCGCCGCCAGCGGCACCCGGGGGCGCACCGGGCCCCGCCGCTCCTCCCGGCCGGGCCCCGTTCCCGGCCCCCCGCGGACTTTGCACTGCCAGTACCGGGGCCCCGCAGTGCCGGGGCTCCCCCCACGCCTGCCCCGGGCGCTCCGGTCCTTGCCCCACGCCTGGCCATAAAGTTTTGAGTGTTTTCTAGCCTGCGCGCCCGGTCCCTGGGAGTTCCCGCTGGCCCGAGAGGGCTGTGGGTCCCCCCCACCCCCGTGCTCTCGGCTCCGTCCCGCGCCGTCCTCCCGGTGGTCGCGGGGTTGGGTCAGTGCCCGGCCGGTCCCACCGGCGCAGCCCGCGGCGGCGGGAGGCCGGGACGAGTGCAATATTGGTGGGCGAGAGCACAACACTGCACCGCATCCCGGCCCTCCCGCCGCCCCGGAGGGAGCGGAGCCGCCGCCGCCGCCGCCCGGGCCGCTCCGTGGGAACTGCGCGGCGCTCACCGCGGCTCGGCGGCAGGGACCGGTCGCCACGGCGACGGCTGTCCCGGCAACGCGGCGGAATGTGCCCCCACCCCCCCCACCCCGCCCGCCCCGGAGCGCGCGGCCCCGGCACCGGCCCGGCCCCCCCGCCCCGCGGCGGCGGCGGCGACAATGGGCGCGGCGGCACCGGGCCCCTCTTAAAAGGGCAACGCGGGACTGCCCTCCGGTGTTGGGGCCGGGACCGGGGCCGGTGCCTGTGCTCGTTCCCGGCCCGGGGCCGCGGCGGGAGCGCAGCCGGCCCTCCCCGGGGGTACCGGACAGGTGAAATCACCGCTTGGTACTGAGCGCCTCGTCCCGCGTCCCCGAGCTGCGAGGGGAGACCGCGGGTCCCTTTCCTTTTCCGGTCCTTCTCCTGCTCCCTCTCCGGTCCCGGTCCAGTACCGTTCCCGATTCCATTCCTGCTGCGGTCCCGCTCCTCTTCTGCTCCATCTCCTGCTCCCTCTCCTAGTCCCTCTCCCGCTCCAGTTTCGCTCTAGTCCCGTTCCCGCTCCGGTCTCGCTCCAGTATCGGTCTCACTCCCGCTCTGCATTACTCCAGCCGACTCCCGATTCCGCTCCCGCTCTCTTTCCAGCAGCGGTTCCGCTCCCGCTCGGCTCTGGCTCCAGTCCTAGTCCCGGTCTCACTCCCGGTCTCGCTCCAGTAGCGGTCCCCTTCCACCTCCCGCTCCGGTCTCACTCCAGTCCCTCTCCCCATTCCGGTCTCGCTCCTGTCGCGGTTTCGGTCCCGGTTCTTGTCGCGGTTCCGGTCCCGGTTCTTGTCCCGGTCCCGTCCGGCGGTGCCGGTGCGCGGTGCGAGCGTCGTGTGGGGCCGTGCCCGCCAGGGGGCGCCGCAGCTTCAGGGCCACCGGCCCGAGCCGGGAGGGGAACGGGGCGAGTCCGGACCCGCCGGACACGGACAGGCCGGACACAGGGGATGCACCGGGCATGGGCAGGCCGGACACAGGGGATGCACCGGGCATGGACACGCCGGACACAGGGGATGCACCGGGCACGGACAGGCCGCACACAGGGGATGCACCGGGCACGGGCAGGCCGGACACAGGGGATGCACCGGGCATGGGCAGGCCGGACACAGGGGATGCACCGGGCACGGACAGGCCGGACACAGGGGATGCACCGGGCATGGGCAGGCCGGACACAGGGGATGCACCGGCCACGGACAGGCTGAACACAGGGGATGCACCGGGCACGGACAGGCCGCACACAGGGGATGCACCGGGCACGGACAGGCCGGACACAGGGGATGCACCGGCCACGGACAGGCTGAACACAGGGGATGCACCGGGCACGGACAGGCCGGACACAGGGGATGCATCGGGCACGGACAGGCCGCACACAGGGGATGCACCGGGCACGGGCAGGCCGGACACAGGGGATGCACCGGACACGGACAGGCCGGACACAGGGGATGCACCGGGCACGGACAGGCTGAACACAGGGGATGCACCGGGCATGGGCAGGCCGGACACAGGGCATGCACCGGGCACGGACAGGCCGGACACAGGGGATGCACCGGGCACGGACAGGCCGCACACAGGGGATGCACCGGCCACGGACAGGCCGGACACAGGGGATGCACCGGGCATGGGCAGGCCGGACACAGGGGATGCACCGGGCATGGACAGGCCGGACACATGGAACACACTGGACATGGATAGGCCGGACACAGGGGATCCACTGGACAGGGTGGACAAAAGGAACTCACCGGGCACAGTAGGGGTGTACACACAGGATCCCCCGGGCATGGACAGGGTGGACATATGGGACCCACTGGACATGGTGGGCATGGGTGTATGGGGCCCACTGGACAAGGACAAGCTGGACACAGCGGATCCACTAGGCATGAACAGGGTGGACACATGGGACCCACCGGACATGGTGGGCGTGGGCACACAGAATCCACTGGACATGGTGGGGTCGGGCAGATGGGACCCACGAGATGCACACAGGGTGGGCATATGGGACTCATTGAGCATGATGGGGGTGGACACGCAGGTCCCACCGGACACAAGGTGGACACATGGAACCCACGGGGTGCGGTGGCAGTGGACACACAGGACCCACTGGACATGGATGGGGTGGACACATGGGACTCACTGGACACATGAGAACCATCGGGCACAGCAGGGATGGGGACATAGGACCCACCGGTGGTGGGTGCCTGGGACCCACTGGGCATGGACAGGGTGGGCTAATGGCCCCCACTCCCAGAGCTGGCGGGTGAGGCGATTGCCACGAGAGAGCAGTTGCTGGGACCCCCCCCTGCCCCTCAGCCCCCCACACGTTGTGCCCTCTGTGGGTGTCTGCAGGAGGAAAACTTCAGCCCCCAACCCCCTGCTTTGGGGGGGATGGGGAGGTTCAGGGGAAAGCCCCCAGTGCTGAGCGGGGCTGGGGGTTGGGGCTGGAGCAGAGGGCAGCAGGGGTCAGCATCACTGCATGGGGGGAGCCATCCCCATGTTGAGGCCTTTCGGGAAGGGCATGTTTGCTCAGAGCTGCTGCCTGCACCTGCCTGGACATGGCCTGGCTTGCCAAGGCTGTGGCGGCCGTGGGGGGAGCAGAGTGCTGCTGGTTCCCATTCCACCTGCTCTGAAAGCTGGGCCATCCATCCCTTGCCCTCTTGTCACTGTGGCACGGAGGGTCCCCCCTCTCTGCTCCCCTTCTCAGCACCACCTCAGAACTCTTGGCCTGACTGGGGTGGCACTTCAGCTTCACACGAGGCTGGGCAGGAGCCAAGCATGGAGGTCCTGACGGAGACCTCCCCAGGAACTGGGACCCTCACGGGAATCAGCACCCTCCTGAGAGATTGGGGCTCTCCCAGGAATCAGGGCTCTCTGCAGGGCAGGGGCAGAGAGGGACCAGAGTAGCTTTTGATGCCTGTCCGTGCCAGGAGCACGTGTCACCTGCACCCAGGCACGGGCGGTGCCGTTACCTCAGGGGTGGGGCATTGGCGCCCAGCATCACCCGTGTCCTGAGTGGGGATGGGGGTTTGTGCCTGCTGGGGGGGGCCCCGGGACCTGGAGGGAGGTTACTGGGACGTACTGGGATGCCGTGGGGCCCTGGGCTGTACCTGCGTAAGCATTTCGGGGGGGTCACCGGTGTTTATTTGAGTGTAGGGTGAGGCGATGACCAGCCGGTAATGATTAACCCTGGGCTGAGCCCAGGGGATGAGGCCCCCCTACACGAGGGGCTGGGGCGCTCCGTGTCCCCCTTGTGCCCCCCCTCCGTGCCCCCCACCAGGCCCTGGGGCCCGTGGCTCAGCCCACGGAGCCAGGCAGATGCTGCTCCCGCCCCTGCCCCAGGATGCCCGGCTACTGTCCCGTCCTGTGCCCCCACCCGAGGCTGGGTCCGCCCACGGCACGGGGACGCTGCCAGCGGTGTCCCCCCGACCCAGGGAAGCGCGACAGACCCAGCCGGGGGGGGTGATGCTGCGGGGGCCCCACCGGCGCGGTGGCACCCCTGTGCCAAGTGGGGCAGAGCGACCCCCCCTCCCTGGAGCCGGCGGCGGGGTGGGGCCTCCCCACCTGCCCCAGGTGCTCTATAAAGCTCCGGCCGCTGTCGAGCTGCCAGTTCCGGATCCCTGGGTTGCAGCGTGTGCCACCGGCTAACGGGAAAGCAGCCATCGCCGGGCCCCACGAGGCGCCGGGACCCCCGGACGAGCCCCATGGCGTTCCCTGTCTTTCTGCTGCTGCTGCTGGGCACAGGTGAGGGGCTGGGGCCGGCGGCACCTCGAGCCAGAGGGAGCCGGGCAGGGAGCCGGGCAGGGGGGGAGGTACCGAGGCAGGGGGAGTGGAGCGGGGTCCCTTTGAAAGTGGGGACTGGGGGATACCGGAGCCAGTGGCACCCTGGCAGCAGGGACATTGTTGCCTCTCCTGGTCTGCCTCCGGGATGCAGCGAGCCGGGGCTGGTTGAGCCCAGGAAAGTCGGTACTGGGGGCTCAGACTGCGGCCCCTCTGCTGTGTCCGAAGGGCTCGGCCAAGGGCTGGGCTGTGCCGGGACCAGCCGGAGCAGGCTGTGCCCGGGGCTCGCAGGCTGGAATGCAGGTGTGTCCCGGTGAGCACCCGGACCCCGGGCTCTCCTCCAGTGCTGCCGGCTCCTGCAGCACCCTCTGGGAACCTGCCCGGGAGCTGCCTGTGCTGGCCCCCAGCCAGGCCAGGCAGCTCCGGGGGGTGCGGGGACACCCCAGCCTGTCACCCACAGCAAGGGGAGCTGTACTGGGTGGCAGCACGGCAGGGACACCCCAGGACGGAGGGGGCTGCAGGGCTGGGCACAGCGCTGGTGTCAGTGCCCAGACAGCACCACCTGGACCTTTGGTGGTGCCACAAGTGCCCAGCACCAGTCCCGATCGTGGGGGGTTGCCGAAGGCCTCGTTAGCCTCGTGGGCAGACGGAGCCTCTGGCTGTTGGCTCCTGGGGGTCGTGGTGCTTCCCACAGTGACTGGCTGAGGAGCTGTTTTGGGTAAAACCTCCCCTTAGTGGGCTGCAGCCACTGACTCCTGGGGTTCCCTCCAGGTACACGTGCCATGACCACCGAGACGACCATGGAGATGGAAACCACCGAAACGACCACTGTGGAGATGACCACGGAAACGACGACCACCACCTTGTCTCCAAATATATTCCCCAAAATCACAGATGCTACCATGTTCCCTGGCACAAACACCACGAACTTCCAGTTCAGCAACCACTCCATGTCCAACAGCACTGTGGTGCCTGTCCTCAGCAGCCCAGCCACCTCCCATGTCAATGCCACCTCAAACAGCAGCAGCTGGGCCCCCCACTTTGGCACCAACGGCAGCTCTGCCGCTCCCGCCACCGTGGATGGCAGCAGCTCCAGCACCAAAGGCAATGGGAGCACCAGTGCTCAGATCTTTCCCACCAGAATAACATCTGAGGGTGGCATGGCTCCCAGGCAGACCCCCACCAGGAGCGTTCCCAACCCCAGCAAAACCACAGGCCAGCTGCCCGCTGCCGTCCAGCTGCTCCTCCGTGTCCCGCTGTCCTTCCGCATCATCAACAAGAGCTTCAACGAGAGCCTGCATGACCCAGCATCCGAGGACTACAGGAGCCTGAGCCGCACTGTCCTGACCATGGTGAGTCCCAGTCCTGCCCCTGGGCCGTGCTGGGAAGGAGCCACCTCCCCTTGGGGCTTTCCATGGAAGCGCCCCGAGCATCTGTTCTGCCAGCAGCTCCAGCCGCCCGGCCAGTTCTGCGTGGGGACAGGAAAGGGGGGTGGGGAGGTGGCCATGACCTCAATGCTTCCTTCCAGTTCGAACACGTCTTCGGCTGCGCGGGCTGCATGGGCACGCAGACCTACACCGGGTGCAGCGAGCTGCGGTACAGGTGAGCAGCACAGCGCCAGCAGGGCTGGTGTATCACAGTGTATCCCCCTGGTATGTAGCCCCTCGAGGGACAATCCAGGTGCTGATGCCTCCTCCCGTGCAGCCAAGGCTCGGTGGAGGTCCAGTCCACCCTCGTGTTTGGGAATGGAAGCGATGCCGTCACTCCCGACGCCGCTGAGCAGCGCCTGAGGAAGAGCCTGGACCAGAATGGCTTCATCATGGGCCTGCAGCTGGACAGCATCCAGAGTGAGAGGAGGCTCCAGGCTGGGGAGGGAGCGGGAATGGAGCCTGGGGGAAGCTGGGATGGCTCTATAAACATTGCCCTGTCCTGGCTGAGGCAAGGGGCCCTACTTGGTGCTGTGATGGACTTGGGGCTTGCAGCAGGCGGAGCCAATGCACATTCCTGGTGCCTGTGGGAAGAGCAAGCAGATCCCACACAGGAGGGCTCAGCCCCTGCTGTCCTGTCCCAGGGGTCTCTCAGGGTTCTGTCCCAGCTCTGTCCCTTGCAGGCTCCACAGAGGTGATGTCCCCGGCTCCAGCACCCGTGGTCCCGGACTGGGCCATTGCTCTGTTGGTCCTGGTCAGCATCCTGCTGCTGTTCAGCATGTTCACCTGTCTCCTCCTGATGGTGAGACCCCATCCCCATCCCAGTCCTCACCTGCATTCTGCTGGTTGGTGCCCTGTCCCTGTCCCCACACTGGCCAGGCCCCAACCCCTTCTCTCTCCCTAAGAGCACCTGCACGTGCCGCCGGAAAAGCCAAGGGAAGCTGGACCTGCTCAGCCAGAAAGATTCCTACCACCCCATGGCTGAATACCTCCAGTACCAGAGCCACGGGCGCTACGCACCCCCCAACAGCAAACCCAACCCCTACAGCCAGGTGAGAGCGAGAGCCCCGTACCCGGGGTCCCGGCTGCTGCGGGGGCAGAGAGCAGGGCTGCATCCCCGCATTCTGGGTTAATGGCTAACGGGGATGGCAGGGCAGGGACAGGTGTCCGGGAGCTCGTCCCACACCAGCCTTGCCAGGAGGTGAGCGTAACATTCACGCCTGGCTGGAGCGGGAGTGCGGCCGGCGCGGGCAGACCCGGCCTGGCTCTGGGGAGCTCCCAGCGACCTTGGGCAGCCGCTCCCTGCGCCCCGCCCCACCGGCTCAGGGGGCTCGCTGCCTCCCCACCCTGCCCCTTCTCCTGCTCAGCTGTGTCCCAGCCGGCCCCTCAGGTCTCCTGCTGTCACAGCATCCTCTGCCATGGGTGGGGAGCGGAGCTGGGGCACTGCAGGGCTGCTGGGGGGCTGAGGACACGATTCCCATAGCCAGCACCCCACATCCCGCACCAGCAGCTCCGAAACTGGAGCTGCGGGTGTGGCGCCAGGAGCTGCCTGGAGGCGCAAAGGGCTCCCCAAGGAGCGCTCCCCCCACGCGGGGCTGTGGGCGGGGGCCGTGTCCAGCTGCTCTGGCTCCCTTCGAGCAGCTCACCCTGTGCAAATACCAGGGGCCTGGGTAAATATTTACCTTCGCACTCGCCGGGCCGGCTTATCTTGCGGGAACACGGCCACCGCGGCTCCTCCTGCGCGCGGGGGGGCTCGGGGTGTCCGTGGGGGCCTGGAGTGCCCACAGTGCCCATGGCTGGGGGCAGCAGCCCACCACGATGGCAGGATGCAATTTTTGGTTGCCTGTAGTGGCCGTGGAGAGGGTGCAGAGCTTCCTCTGCTATCCTGGGCTGGGGGCTCAGCCCTGTCCTGACACCCCCTCACCTTTCCTCCCCCCAAGGTGGCCGGCAGCAGCACCAAGAGGGCCGGCACCTTCACCTACACCAATCCCGCCGCCGGCTCTGACAACCTCTGAGGGGCTCGCTGGAAAGGAGGGCGGCTGCCGAGGGGAGGGGGCGGCTGCGACCCCCCCACTCCCGGGGGAGCAGCACCGGCCCCGGGCACATCCCCCGGTGCTGCCCGGCCCCTCGCCGTGGGCAGCGGGAGCCGGATGGCTCTGGAGCAGCCGGATCCGTGCACATGCCAGAACTGGATGAACAAAGATTGGGAGCAGGAGGGAGGGTCCCGCACACCCCACGGTCCCTGCGCTCGCTTGGCTTTGCAACCCCGCTCAGTGCTGGGGGTGGAGGACTGGGCTGGTGCTCCCCCTGCGCTCACCCCCGGGGATTCAATGGCTCTTTTTGTGGTGTTATTTTATATAAATATCTCTATTTGCGGGGTGTTGGTGCCGGGCTTGGCTCGGCGGGGTAGCAGGCCCTCGGCTGGGGTATATTTATCGCAGTTACAATAAAAGGACGGGGGCAGCCATGTGTCCCCAGGGCTGCGCCGTGGTGTGGCAGGGGGGCTTCTCTGGGACAGTGACTCCCCTCTCGTGGCTGTCACCCACCCAGGTGGCCTCGGCTTGGGTGGTGGCTCTTGTTTCCCGATCCAGGCAGTCCTGGTGTTGCTGCTGGGGGTGTCACCGTGTCCCTGGTCCCTGCATGCCTCTGGATGTGACATGTCCTGCCAGACTCCATCCCTCTCATCCCTCCTGTGCTCTCGGTTTCTGTTCACGGTCAGACGTGTCTCGTTTGACACGGCCGGTTTCCCCACGGCTGCACAGGCGGAATGCGCCGGTGCTGACGGGGCCGTGCAGCTGCACGTGTGTCCCTGGGTGCACGCGGCGTGTCCTGCTCCCGGCCCCTGCCCGGCTGGGCTCGGGGTCTTCCAAACGCTCAGTGAGCCCCAAAAAAGCTCTGGGGGGTGCTGGAAGAAGAGGCTGTGTGGTGACCCCAGGAGGCCGTGTGCCAGGGTACAAACCTTGGAACAGCCATGCCTGGAGTGCAGTGGTGGCCCCCTGACAGCCCCAGTTTGGGCTGGGCCTGTTCCTGGGCACTGGGAGGGTTTTGGCAACCACTGAAAAGGCAGAAAAACAAGGAACCAAACCTTCCCCAAAGAAATCCCGTGTGAGTGCAGGCACGGAGCCAGTGCTTGGCCGGGAGCAGCCCAGCAGCAGGCAGCTGATGGGTCCCTTGGCCACAGCCTGTGGGCTCTGGGTGGGGCCCATGGCTGTGCCAGGTGCCCAGGGACCCTGGCATGTGCTGGGAGGTACCCGAGCTGTGCTGGGGTGCAGGCAAGGGGCTGGGGGTCTCTGGAGCATGGAGGGAGGCCTGGTGCCCTGTGACTGCTGTGGGGCTGGGGGGTGCACTGATGGGGGGCTCTGGCACAGCGTGGCACCCCCCAGCTCTGTTCTGCCAGCTGGGGATGGGGCTGTGTGCCTAGGGCAGAGCCCCGTGGGGGAAGGGGTGTGCCTGGGACTGCTGCTGCCCCACTGAGCCCCCCCAGCCCTGGGCAGGGCCCCAGGAATCAGAACAGGGGCCTGATTTGCAGGGCTGGGCCCTACAAAGAGCTGCCTGTTGGCAGAGAGCTCAGCCCCATGGCCCCCTCCCTTTCCAGCTTGGGGGCCGGGATCTCCAGGGACTGGCACCCACCCAGGCAGGGCCCTGCCCCACTTGCAGCCCCTCCACCTGCCATGCAGAGCACCTGGGTGGGGGGTCCAGCTCCAATACCCACTCAGAGAAGATGCCTCAGCACCGAGCAGCTCCCCTGGCTGGGCTGGCCACCCTTGGGACTCCCCAGTAATGTGGCAGGAGTTTGCTCTAGGCCCAGCGGGGAGATGGCCGGTCCAGCAGCCCCCTGACACCCTGTGATGGGGTGGCAGTGACCACGTGGCCGGGCAGAGCACGGGTAGGACCTGACACGTCAGCACTGCCCGGGCTGGGCAGGGTTGGTGCCTGCTGGCCACGGCCCAAAGGGCAGCCCGGCCCCACGGCCCCCTGGTCCCCTGGACAGCCTGGTCTCACAGCCCCATGGCCAGCCCAGCCCCACAGTCCTGTGACCCCACAGCCAATCCAGCCCCAAGACCCCTGCTCCCTTGGCACCCTGACCCCATGCCTAGTCTGGCCCCACGGACAGCCCGGCCCCACGGCCCCCCTGTGGCAGGGAGGCTCCGGAGGAGTCTGGCATCGCAGTTTATTGTAGGAAACCGTGAAAATACAGCGTTTGTTGTAACAGAACCCAGGAGAAATGACAGCAGCTCGGACGGATCCCGGCGTGGGACTGCCGGCACAGCCCCCGCGGCACTGGGGCTCCCTGGCGGGTCGGATCCGGACCCCGCAGCCCCAGCCCCCCCCGGCTGGGTGCAGTTTGGCACCGAGCGGTGTAACGGGAGCCAAGCGTGGCCCTCAGAGCACGTGCAGGCGGGGCACGGGCAGGGCTGGCCAGGCACGTTGCTGCCCAAGGACAGGGCAGAGCAGGGGGCACTGAGGTGCCCAGCAGCCCACGGGAGGGACCCCACGGTGGCTGTGCCCAGGGGCGGTGCCTGGCTGCAGCCAGATGATCCACATTGAAAACGAGCCATTTTACAAAACATCTTCACACCTTGTTCCAGCCCAGCCTCCCCCCGCCCTCTCCCCCGCCCCAGCTGCCTCCCCCACCCCCAACCAGCACCCAGTCTCTCCACTCCACTGTCACCCCACTGTCACTTTCCACCCCCCTCCCTGCGCAGCCCCGTCCCCCTCCCTGACCCATCTCTAGGGCTGACCCTCTGCCAGCCCTGCCCACAGCCCCAGCCCAGAGCAGCCTCGGGCTGAGCTGGAGCTAGGGGCAGGCGGACAGGGTGAGGAGGGGACGGCAAAGCTGTCCCCGTCCCCCCCATCCCACAAAACAAACACCTGGCCTGTCCCCAGTGGTGGCAGGGCCGGGGCCACCCCTTCTATGCTCTGCTCCCTGCCCACTTGTGTCCCCCCCAGGCCCTGGCACTCGCGGGGTGCCCGGGGGGCAGAGCCGGCGGCGTGCGGGGAGCGTGGGCACGGATCAGTCCAGCTTGGCGAAGTTCCCGATGGTCACTTTCCGCTCCTGCTTGTTGGCCACCAGCTCCTGGAGGTGCAGGGCCCCCCCTCCGATGAAGCAGAAGGCAGGGCAGACGGGCCCCGAGCAGTCCACGCCGCACTCCCAGAGCTCACGGAAGGAGACGGCGTCGTAGAAGCTCACCTTGCCCCGCTCGTAGTCCAGGCAGATGCCGATGCGCGGGGGCAAGGGCACGGTGCAGCCGTTGGGGTCGCGGGATGTGAGGGCTGAGCCGTGTGACAGCAGGATCTTGCCCATGCCGATGGTGAGGAAGGCGTAGGGAGGAGGTGCCTCCACTGTTGTGTCCTCTGCCCCACTGTCGTGGCCACTGTCGGGGTCGTACCTGCGGAGGGGGGACAGGTGAGTCCTGGTGCCAACACCCACGGGACAGGCTGGAGCTCCCCTCACACCCCAGTGCCCGCTGGGGAGGCAGGAACAGGCAGAGGACACCCTGCACCCCCAAACCACCCCGCTCACCTGGGGCTCACCACGTCCTGTGGCACCTGGAACCACTCCTGCAGTTTGCTCTCCAGCCCCACGCCCACCTTCACCAGGTAGGAGCTGGGGTCCACGCAGCAGGCCCAGTAGCTCTTGCCCTGGGTGATGGCCACGTCGCCGATGACCAGGTCGATGGACAGGTGGCAGCTGGTCATCAGGCGCTCGGCCGCGAAGAGCATGGGGATGCCGGGGACGCTGCGCACCGCGCGCTGGTCCTTGCTGATGGCCAGCCGGTCCCGGTTGAAGCCCCAGCGGTTGTCCAGGAAGAAGTTGAGGACTGTGGGGAAGAGAGTAAGAGGAGGGTGAGCAGGACAGCACAGCGGGGCACTCTGGGGTGACCCAAGCCCGCATCCCCTCTCACCCGGGGCAGGTGGCGTGTGCAGGTAGATGTCCTCACTGTAGTCCCCGAAGCCCGCCTTGTTGTAGCCCTTCACCCGGAGCACGTAGACGCTGTCGGTGTCCAGGTACTCGACGAGGGCGCAGGTGCCCCGCACCTCCTCCCGCCGCTGCCACAGCTTCAGCCCCTTGGCCTTGGTGTCGGTCTTGCGGAACTCCACCGTGTAGTGCCAGGCGGGCGGCGAGTGCTGCGGCAGCCGCCAGCACAGGAAGATCTGGTCGTAGGTGTAGGTGCGCTGCGTGTCGATGACGGGGGCCTCGGGCGCTGCGGGGAGAGGCAGCGGCGGGCATCAGGCAGCATCCCCTGCCCCGCAGGCGGGGAGGCGGCCGGACGCAGGGAGGGGGCATTCCGGGATTCCGGACGGACTGACGGACGCACAACCAGCAGAGTCTAGAGGGATCTGACTGCGGAGACCGTGTGTCGGCACCGGAGGAGAGCGAGAGTCAGGGGGACAGAGGAGCTGCTGCTGTGGGGCTCCAGGGACCAGACAGGCTGAGTGCAAGTCGGGAGGGAGGAGAGAGAGAGAGAGAAAGAGAGAGTGGAGGCAGCGGAAGAGGAGGAGGAGGAGGAGATGGGGATGGAGGGTGGTAGAAGGTACTGGCAGGAACAGAGGCAGGGTGGGAAGGAGAGATGAGGGGATGGCGGGTGGGAGAAGGGTAAGGGAAAGATGGGAATGGGGCAAGGAAGAGAAAGGAAACAGAATGAGGAGGGAGGTAGAAAAGGGGCAAGGAGAGGGATGGAAATGGGGAGAGGAAGAGGACAGAAATGGGGTGAGAGTAGGATGGAAATACAGAAAGAGGGAGAATGGAAATGGGGCAACAATGGGGCAAGGACAAAGTGGGAATGGGATGCAGGAAGGGACAGAAATGGGGCAAGGAGGCAGATGGGAACAGGGCAAAGGGGGAAAGAAATGGGACAAGGAGAGGAATGGAAATGGAGTGAGGAAGAGGATGGAAATAGGGTGACAGTGGGACAGAAATGGGGTGCAGAGAAGAACATAAATGGGGCAAGAATGTGGACATAAATGGGGTGAAGGGGGAACAGATATGGGGCAAGGAAGGGGATGGAAATGGGATGAGAGAGAAGAAAATCGAACAAGGAGAGGGGTGGAAATGGAGCAAGGAGAGAATGAAAATGGAGTGAGAAATGGGGTGAGACTGGGACGGAAATGGAAAGCGGGGGAATGGAAATGGGGTGAGAAGGAAGTGGAAATAGGGCAAGGATGGGGTTGAAATGGGGCAAGAGAGAGTGGAAATGGGATGAGGAGGGGGGAGAAAATGGGGTGATGAATGGGGCAGAAGTGGGTGAGGATATGGACAGAAGTGGGGTGACAGTGGAACAGAAATGGAGTGAGGAAGGGGATAGAAAGAGGGTGAGAGGGTACAGAAATGGGGTGAGAGGGGGGCAGAAATGGGGCAAGGAAGGGGGTGGAAATGGAGCAAGGAGTGGGATGGAAATGGGGCGAGAGGAGGATGGAAATGGGGCGAGGATGGGGACGGAAATGGAGTGCGAGGGGGTGGGAGGGCAGGAGGAGCGGCGGCAGATGGAGGAGGCAGAGCCACCGGCTGCCAGCGCCGGCGGGCAGGACGGGGATGGAGGATGGCGGCGGAGCGGGGCCGGGGTGGGAGCGGGATGGAGGGATGGAGGGATGGGAAGAGAGAGCGGGGCGGCTCTGGGGCAGGGGTGTGACTTGCCTCAGTTACTTCGGTGACGCCTCGGCAGCGGCCGCAGCCTATAAACAAAGAGAGGTAGAAGCAGGTCTGAAACGTGTCGCCAGCGGGTCCGGCAGGGCCCCGCGGCTCCTGCCCTGCGGGAAGCGCCTGCCCGGCAGTGGGGCAGCTCCGTACTCACCCTCCGGCACTCCTGCTGCCCTCACCTGGCACCACGGCCCTGCCTGTCTGCCCCTGGCCCGGATGCCCTGGCACAGGGCAGGGCAGGGATATCTCTGGGGGCTGCTGGGGCGGGGGCTGTCCCTGACGGGGAGGGGGCACCGGCAGATCCGCGAGCGCCTGCCCGAGCGTGGCCCTGGGCAGCCGCGGCTGAGCTGGAGCTCCGAGGCGGGGAGGGACCCGCTCTGCCCGCGGGGGCTGCGCCTCGGCACGGGGCACAGCCGGTGCCCGGGTGCCGCTGCCTTTACCTCGGATGAAGGCCAGGTCGGTGAGCAGCTTCAGCTCCCTGCTGACATCCAGCTGGAAGTGGCTGAAGGAGGCGTTGGCTGCAGGACGGAAGCTCTGCAGCGAATCGGTGGCCCTGAGGATCCTGCAGCGCAGGAGAGAGGGGATGTCACGGGGACGCTTCGGGCACCAGAGGGCCCTGACCCCCCCAACAGCCCCGTGCCCGCAGCCCAGCACCTGTTGTGCAGCTGCTTGGCAGCCTGGACAAAGCAGGGGTGGTCAGTCTCCTTCAGCACCTCCTGAGCATAGCCCACCATGCCCGAGTTCTCCAGCATGGCCTGGTGCTCCCGGATCTGGCCGTGCAGGCTGGCCAGCCGCTCCTGCTGGCACTCCTCGATGGCCTGCAGCAGGGTGGCCCGCTTCTCCTCCAGCATGGCACAGAGCCCCTGGATCAGCTGTGACACCTCTTCCTTGGCCTGTGAGCCGTTCACCTGCCGGGCACAGACGTGGCAGGGTCAGTGTGTGGCATGTCCTGGGACCAGAGGGGACTGGGCTGGCTGTGCCACCTAGGGACAGCTCAGGGACAGACGGGCGCCCTCTGCCCCTACCTCAGTGTGCTTCACTGTCTCCTCCAGCTCGGCAATCTGGGTCTGCACCGTGTCCTGGCTGCTCAGGATGTAGGCGAGGCTCTTCGTCAGCTTCTCCTGCAGGAAGGTGATGAGACGTGGTGCCGGCAGACACCGCCCCACACCCCCCATCTGCACCGGGGCTCTGCGGTGCCCCCAATTCCCCACAGGGCCCCAGCTCGGCCCCAGCAGCCCTTACCCTGAGGGCTTGGTAGGCGCTGAGCACTGGGGTGATCTTGTGGCTGGTGTGGGTGCGGCGCACACGGCAGAGCTGGCACACCAGCCGCTGGCAGGTCTTGCAGTAGTGAGTCACCTCCTCCTTGTGCTCCGGGCACATCAGCCCCTGCGCGGGCACAGCGGGGCTCAGCGGGGTTCTTCACCCCGCTCCAGCCCTGCAGAGTCCCACCCCTGCACCCCCAAATCTTAGAATCATGGAATGGTTTGGGGTGGAAGGGGACCTTGAAGATCATCTTGTTCCAACCTGCCTGACATGAGCAGGGACATCCTCAACTCGACCCCGTTGCTCAGAGCCCCACCCTGGCCTTGAACACTTCCAGGGATGGGGCATTCACAACTTCCACGGGCAACTTGTTCCAGTGCCACACCACCCTCACTATAAGAATTTTTTCCTAATATCTAACCTAAACTTACTCTTTCAGTTTGAACTCACTGCCCTTTGTCCTGTCATTCCAGGCCCTTGTAAATATTCTGGCCCCACCTTTCCAAAAGTTCCCTTCAGATACGAGAAGGCCACAATCTGGTAACCCCAAAGCTTCTCCTCTCCAGGCTGAACAAACCCCATTCTCTCAGCCTTAATCCCCCATCGGGGCAGGAGGACCCATAGGGAGGCCGTACCTTGGGGCGGAAGGTGAGGGTGGGGGGCGTGGGCTCGTGCTGGGCTTTCTGGGTGCCCCAGGGGTGGTAGAGCTTGAAGCACTCATTGCAGAAGCTGGACTTGCACTCCGTGCAGCCCTTGGTGGCCTCCAGCTGCGGGGGCTTGCAGAACTGGCACATGATGGCTGCGCTGATGTTGATGGTCTGCCGGTACCGCTCCACCACCCGCTCCAGCGTTAGGTTGCGGAAGAGGCTGCCCAGGCCCCGCTCGCCCAGGTCCACGTCCCGCTGGCAGGCGGGGCACGGGAAGCTGACGGTCTGGGGGTGCACAGCACCCCGCTTGCGCCCTGGGTAGGTGCCAAAGCCTGTGGGAGGGAGGCAGGGAGGGGGTCAGCAGGGCATGAGGCCAGAGTCCCTCAGCCCTCCTGATGTGCTGTCCCCATCCCCATCTCCATCCCTTCCAGCTGTCCCTGTTCCCAACCCCTCCAATTATCCCTGTCCCCATCCTCTCCAGCCATCCTCATCCCCTCTGCTGTTCCTATTCCCTCTGCCATCCCCTCCAGCCATCTCCCTCCCCTCCCTCCATCCTGTTTCCTCCAGCCATCTCTGTCCTCATCCGCTCCAGCCACCCCTGTCCTCTCCAGCCATTCTTGTCCCTTCTGCTGTCCCCATCTCCCCTAACCATTTCTATCCCCTCCAAACATCCATCCCTGTCCCCTCCAGCCATCCCCCTCTCCTTCAGCCATCTCGGTCCCCTCCAGCCATCTCCACCCCCTCCAGCTGTCCCCAACCCCTCCAGCCATCCCTGTCCCCATCCCCTCAGCCACCCCTGTCGTCTCCAGCCATCCCCATCCCCTCTGTTGCCCCTCTCCCTTCTGCTGTCCTCTCCAGCCCCACCTGACTTAAGGAGGCGGTCGAGCCGGTCGGGTTTGGGGACAGCCCGGCGGCCCAGGCGGGGGCTGCGGGTGGACGGGGTGGCTGCAGGCGAGGTGGGCTCGGAGGTGGGGTCGCAGCACAGGTGGCCGTGCTGCAGTAGCACCTCGCTGGCACACACGTGGCACACGTTGTGGGTACAGGGCAGTGCCAGAGGCTGCTTGTACATCTCCTTGCACACCGGGCACACCAGCTCCCGCTCCATGTTCTTCATGCTGGTCTGCGGAGAGAGCGGGAGTGTCACCCCCCGGCGGCAGAACAGGGCCGAGACCAGATGGGACCAGCACCAGGGCCAGGACCAGCACCAGGGCCAAGATCAGCATCAGGGCTGGGACCAGCACGAGGACCAGGATCAGCATCAGGACTGGGATCAGGGCCTGGGATCAGCATCAGGACCGGGATCAGGCTGGGACCAGCACCAGGGCCAGGATCAGTATCAGGACCACGACCAGTACTGGGACCCAGGCTGGGATGGAGACAAGGACTGGAACCACCATCAGGGCAATGATGAGGCCTGGGACCAGCAACAGGGACAGGATGAGGACAAACACTAGGACCAGCACCAGGATGAGGATCAGGGCTGCCACTGCGATGAGGAATGGAGCTGGGATCAGCAGCAGCGCCAGGATCAGGCCTGGGAGCAGTATCAGGAACAGCACCAGGGCCAGCACCAGGATGAAGCCCAGGGCTGGACTGGGGATGGGAACTGGGGCCACACCACGACCAGGACTGGGGCCAGCACTGGCACCAGGACCAGCAGCATGGTCAGGATCAGGATCAGCACTGGGACCAGCACAGGGATGGGGCTGGGGGCTGAGGCTGGGATCACAGCAGGGTCAGGATCGGGCCTGGGAACAGAACCAGAGCCAGGACCAGTATCAGGACTGGGGCTGGGGGCGAGGATGAGCGCCAGGGCCAGCATCAGGCCAGGATCAGGCCTGAGACCAGCAGCATGGTCAGAATCAGGACCAGCACCGGGATCAGAACCTGGATAGGACTCAGGCCTGGGATGGGGATGGGATTGGGGCTGGGCCCAGAGCAGGGCCAGGATCAGGCCAGTATCAGGACCGGCAGTGGAATGGGGATGGCGGCCACCACTGGGATCAGCACCAGGATGGGGCCCAGGGCTGGGATGGGAATGATGGCTGGGATGGGGATGAGGTCCAGCACTGGGAACAGTGCCAGGATGGGACCCAGGGCTGGAATGGGGATGGGGACTGGGATGGGTGCTGGGATTGGAACTGGGATGGAGAGGGAGATGGGGGCCAGGGTGGAGATGGAGGCTGGGATGGGGACTGGGGCTGGACCCACAGCAGAGCCCGGATTGGGCCCAGCACTGGAACCAGCGCCAGGACCGGGCTGGGCACCAAGATCGGGGCCGGGATGGGGCCGCCCCCTCTGCACCCGGTGCTCCCGGCTCGACCGTGGCTCGGTGTGGGGGGGTCTCGATGACGGCCCTCCCCGGAGGTCGCTGCGGTGAGTCGGGGTGCGGGTCCGCTGCCCGCCCACCCCTCAAGGGCATCGCCCTCCCCCCTCCGTCCCCGCCGCGTTGCCACGGCGACCCGGTCCCGGAGGACCCCTGTCCGCCCCCCCGCCGCCACCGCGGCCGCTCACGCTGATGCGGACGAGCGCGTCCATGATGGAGGTGAAGGTCTGCAGGTCCTCGCCCTCGGCCATGGCTCCGCTCCCCGCGCCCGTGCCTGCGGCGGCAGCGGCAGCAGCGGCGGCCGCGATCACCCCGGTGTGTTGCAGGGAGCGGCGGAGCCGGGGGGGAGGGCGGGGGGTGGCGGCGCGCATGCTCGGCGGCGCCCGCCCCGCCGGCACCGGGGGGCGGTGGAGGCACCGGAGGGGCGGCACCGGTGGCGGGGGTCGGCGCGGAGATGCTCTCACCGCACAGGCGGGCATCCCCCGACGGGCGACGCTCGGGGAGAGGCGCCTGGAGTGGGCTGCGGGCAGGATGAGCGTGGCACTGGTACCGGCGGTGCTGCCGGGGGGGGTCCCGGGGTCGGTGCCGGGGCCGGGTGCGGGGGTCCCGTCCCCGCGCTGTTCCTGTCCCGGCCGCCAGAGGGCGCTCCGTGCGGCGGGGACGTTGCAGTGCCACTCCCGGCCGCCGGGGGGCGCGCGCGCCGCCGCGGGGGCGGGGAGGGGCGGGGCCGCGCGCGCACGCGCAGTGGCGCAGCCCGGTGCTGCTGCCGTGTCCCCCCTGCGCGCGGCCGCAGTGCGCGTGCGCGGAACGGCGGCACCGGGAGCGGACCGGGACGGGCTGGGGACACCATGGGTAAAGGGGGGCACGGGGGGGGGGGTAACGGGGAAACGGGGGGGAATGGGGGGGCACGGGGACAGCGGCGGTAATGGGAGTACCCGGGGGCAAGGGGGGCACGAGGGGTAACGGGGGTAATGAGGGGAGGCGGCGTAACGGGGCAGGTGGGTAACCGAGGCGGGAGGGGTACCGGGGGTAGGGGCGATAGCGGGGGTAACGGGGGCAGGGGGGAGGGGGAGAGTGAGGGGTACCGGGGCAGGGGGGCACGGGGGTAACGGGGGTAACGGGAGCGGGGGGTAACGGGGGCGAGGGGAGTGGAGGGGTATTGGGGGCACGGGGGTAACGGGGCGGGCATTAACGAGAGTGGGGGGGTAACTGGGCTGGGGGAATGGGGGAATGGGGGAATGAGGGGGGTAGCGGGGGCGGGGAGCACGGGACGGCCCTATGGATGCAGGCTGGGCTCAGGTCCCGGGCCCGGTCCTGGTCCTGGTGCCGGTGCTGAGTCGGCCCCGGGGCGCAGCCGTAGGCACGGGCACGTCCCTGGCACTGTCGTCGCTGCTGTCGCTGCTGCTGTTCGCCGGGATGCAGATGTATAGCCGGCAGCTCGCCTCCACCGAGTGGCTCACGATCCAGGGAGGGCTGCTGGGCTCCGCGCTCTTCGTCTGCTCCCTCACTGCATCCCTGGGGACCGGCAGTGGGACCGGGGGACAGAAGCGGGGCTGGCGGGGAGTGGGGCCAGAGCACCGTGTCAGGGGACTGGAAACGGAACCAAAGGGGTGGTGGGGAGCAGGGCCAGGGGCTGGGAGTGGGTCCAGAGGCTGGGAGCAGGGCCGTGGGATGGGAGTGGGGGGACGGGAGCAGGTCCAGAGGCCAGGAGTGGGGCTGGAGCAGAGAGGATGGGAGATGGGAGGACAGCAGGATCCCGTTCTGTCCCTTAACCCCACAACCAGGCCTTCAACAACCTGGAGAACCTCATCTTCGGGAAGGGCTTCCAGGCCAAGATATTCCCCGAGAGTAAGTGCTGTGGGAGCTCAGGAGGGGAGCGGGAACACGTCGGTGTCCAAAGGCCTGTGGAAGGGCTGGGGGTGCTCCAGCAGTGAGACTGGATGGTCCCAGCCCTGCCCTGGAACTGTGGCAGCTCCCCTGGAGCTTTTGCTGGGCCTGGGGGAAATGATGCTGCTGCTGCAGCCACGGCCTCCCCCATCACCGGGGGCAGCCCTGCAGCATCGTGTGTCTCCTGGTTCTCCACAGTCCTCACCTGCCTCTTGCTGGCCCTGTTCGCCTCTGGCCTCATCCACCGGGTCTGTGTGACCACCTGGTATGTCCAGAGCTGCCCTGGAGGTTGGGGAGCGATCAAGGGGACCCCGACGGATCACGGGTGACACTGGGAGAGGGACGGGATGGTGGGCAGGGCCAGGACTGCCAGAGACCCTCAGGGGGCTGGCAGGAACGGCAGCACAGTGGGAGCCAAGGGAGGGTGTTCAGGAAGGACAGGGGAGAGTGGGATCCAAGGGGGAAGTGTTGGTGTAGGAAGGGCAGGGGAGTGGGACCCAGGGAAGGTGTTGGGATGACCCTGGCGTGTTCCTGTGCCCAGCAGCTGAGCACCCTCTTTCCTTCTGCCCTCGTAGCCTCATCTTCTCCATGGTCGGTCTCTACTACATCAACAAGATCTCCTCCACTCTCTACCAGTCCACAGCACCCGTCGCTGCTCCTGCCAAGGCTGTCGGGAAGGGCAGGAAGAGAAATTGATGTCCCGATGCCCCTTCCTGGGGCAGCCCCCTCCCTGTGGCCGATCCGGGACTCCCCCCTGCCCAATAAAGCCATTTCTTTGTAGCTTCTTGTCCCCTTCGCCAGCTCCTGGCCCTGTTCCTGCCCCTGCTGTGCACCAGTGTGGCTGGGAGTGGCCCTGGAGCCTGGGGTAGGTTCTAGGTTGCCCAGGGAAGCTGGGGGTGGCCAAGGGGGGCAAGATGTGCTGCTGGTATCTTGTCTGCCCAGACCTGCAGGGGAGGAAGATCCCAGGGGAGCCAGGCAGGTTGGAGCAGACTCTGGAGCGGGCAAGGGGGCTGTGGGGGTCCCAGTGGCTCGGGTTGCAGCCCCAGCTGCCACCAGACTGCTGCGCTGGCACAGCCGAGGCTGCTGGGTTTGGCAGGGGATCACAGACTCATCTGTGCCTTCCACAGGACACCGTGGGGGGGGGCACCGGGGCTGCTCCGGTGGGGGGGTGGGAACGGCACGGTCCCTGCAGCTGTGGGAGGGTGGACGGGACTCGCTCCCACGCCAGGCCCCTGGCACCCCTCCGGCCGGACGTGGAGGAAACCAGATGCTTCCTGCGGCCCCGGCCGCGGCCGACAAAGCCCGGCGCTTCCTGCGGCACCGGGAGCGGGGCCGGACCCGGGGTCCCGGCGGGGTCCCGGTGGTGCCGTGCCCCGCCCCCAGGGGGCGCCCGCGGCCGCTCCCCTGTGGAACTACAGCTCCCGGCAGCCCTCGCGCGCGGCGCTTCCGTGACGTCACCGCCGCGCCGAGCGGGGAGCGGGACCAGGACCGGGAGCGGGACCAAGCCAGGTGGGGGCGGGGCTGGGCCCGGGTCTTTGAGGGGGGGGGGGGGCTCGGAGGGGTGCGGCCGGTACGGCCGGTGCAGGCCCAGAGGGGTTTGGGGCCGCGCTCCGGTCAGGAGCCCCGGGGAGACTGGGCCCGGCGCGGGGCGGCCCGTCTTTCCCGGCTCCGCTCTCCGGGCTTCCCTCCTCCTTCCTTCTCTGCCCCTCCCCCCCGCCCCGCTTTCTCCCCCCGTCCCCTCTCTCCCCTTTTCCCCCTCTCTCCCCTCATGGGTCCCCCTCTCCCCGCTCCTGTCTCACAGCCCGTCTCCCCTCAGGCCGCCATGACCAAGCTGGGGCAGTGGCTGTGCGGACTCGCCCTGCTGGGCTCGGCCTGGGCCGCGCTGGCTCTGGCCCCGCCGGGGCTGCAGCCGCCGGCCCCGCTCCGCCAGGCGCTGCTGCCGCTGCCCGTCTACTTGCTCGTGGCCTTCGGCTGCTACTCCCTGGCCACCGTGGGCTACCGCCTAGCCACCTTCAACGACTGCGAGGAGGCGGCCGCCGAGCTGCAGGAGCACATCAGGGCGGCGCGGGCCGACCTGCGGCGGCGGGGGCTGCGCCTCGGACCCCAATAAAGCCCCGGGACGGCAGCTGCCGGTGCTGTTCTGTGATGCCGGGACACGGCGAGAGCGAGGGGCTCCAGGGACACGGGGGCCTCCAGGGACGCGGGGGCCTCCAGGGACGCGGGGGGCTGTGGGCACTGAGAGCCTCGGGCGCTGCTGGAAGCCGCCCCGGGGGAATCACTTGGCTCTCCCGGGAAATCGCTCAGCTCTCACCGGTGTGAGGTGGGGGTTCGGGGAGGGTCTCTGTGAAGGGTGGGGTCTCCATGCAGGCCCAGTTCTCCCACCACTCTGAGGGGCTGCAGGGAACCCCCACCCCGTCTTGCCCTGCCTCTCCCTCCCTGAGCTCCCTGGAACCTGGCTCTGGAGTTGGATGCGGTACCAGGCCGTGCCCCAGAGCCCAAGCACATTCCCGGCTCACATCCCCGGCAGGTGGGAGCTGGAGGAGCTCATCCCATCCTGCTGGCCGGATTCCCGGGAAGGAGGAGAGGGACTGGCAGGGTGGAGCGGGCGACACAGCCTTTAAATCGCGGCGTGGTGTCCCCCCTGCCCCGGCAGCTCGAGGGGAGCTCCCCCGACTCCTCTGCCCATCCACAGCACCACACTGGGCTTCACTGGGAAGAGGGAGGGCTGAGGGGCTCTGTCTGGGGGGGGGCCCGCTCCTGGGGACCCCCATCCCTGCTCTCTGACCCGATGTGCCCGGACCTGCTGCCCTGGCAGCCGCCAGCTCCTCCAGCCAAAGGAGCTGGGGATTTTAATTAGCAGCTGTGTATCCTCTGCAGAAAGGAGCAGTTGGGAGCGGGAGGGAGGATCGGGTTAATTAGCAGGAGCAGCTAATTAGCTGTTTCCTGAGCAGCAAAGGCTGGTGGGAGCAGGGTGGGAAGCTCCAGCACTCGCTGGCACACGGATGCTTGGGGGATGACATTGCCCTGGATTTGGCCACGTGGGGCCTTGGTGGGGTCAGGACCACAGCACAAGGACAGGAGTGCACTGACGGGGCTACTGACGGCCCTGTGCGGGCTACTCAGGGTCATCAGGGGCTACTCAGGGTTATCAGAGGCTACTCACAGCCAACCAAGAGCTCCTCATGATCATTCAAAGGGGCTACACATATCCATCCAGCGGCTACTTGTGGTCATGCAGGGGCTACTCATGACTCTGCAGGCTACTCATGGCATCCAGCCCCATCCTGGGGCTACTTGTGGCCATCAGGGCCTACTGAAAGCCCTCTGCGAGCTACTCAGGACCATCAGGGGCTACTACTCGTCACCTAGGGGCTACTCACAGCCATCTGTGAGCTACCCATGACCCTGTGCAGGATACTCATGGCAATCCAGAGCCTCTACTCATGGCCATTCCGTGGCTATTCATGGCCTTCAAGGGGCTACTTGTGGTCATCCAGGGGCTACTCAGGGCAATCCAGGCCCTCTACTCATGGCCATCAGGAGCTACTCCCAGCCCATGTGCCAGCAGCCTGGCGGCAGCTCCTCCCTGCATGGCAGCGTCCGAGAGCTGCCTCTGGCCTGGCACGAGTGGCCACGTCACAGCCGCTCCCGGCACGGGGCAGCCGGAGCGACCGGTCGGCAGCCAAGGCGTGTCAGTGGGGAAAGCTGCCCTTTCCCGAGGCTGTGGGGCCAGGCTGGGAGCTGCTCCCACTGCTGGGGGGAGCGGGGGGCTCCTCCCCACTGGGCCGAGTCCCGGGAGCAGCCAGAGCTCCACAGGGGCAAGACAGAGCACGCTGGGAGCTCGTCCTCCCTCCCTTGGCACTGTGCTCGGCTCGGCCCCGTCCCTCTGGATGGGTTTTTCCAGGCTGTGTGTGAGGTGTGCACAAGCAGCTGAGGCACAGCCACAGCTCCTGCCGACATCGCCGGCACCGCATCCTTCATCCCAACGGTGGCATCTGGCCGGAGTGTGGGCTCCTTGGTCCTGGGGTTCTCCTGCACGGGGTGGGGGTCACCTTCCACGAGGCTCTGGTGTCTGCTGTGTGATTTGGCCCCTCCTGCCTCTCCACCGAGGCACCGGCCCGATATCTTCATTCCAGATCGCTGTTAATTGGTTAATCGACGTAGGATCGATGCTTGATCCAGGTCCGCTCGATCCACGGGGGTTTAGCAAGGATTCCCATCGATTCCCAGTTCCTGGCATGGTGGCTGCTTGTCAGCTCCACCGGCTTTTACCCCCACGCTGTGAGGGGTGGTCCCGTAGCTCAGGGGGGTCAGAGCAGAACCCCGGCAGCACTGTCTTCCCTGGGGTTCCCTTGTGGCCCCATCCCAGCCCTCTGCCCAACACCAGGGCTGATGCCTGGTGAGGGTTTGCCAGAGCCCAGGGGGTGTCAGGATGAGCCCCCCACCACAAGCAACCCCTGTATGGCCATAAGCAGCCCCTGGTTGGCCACAAGGAGCTCCCAAAGCAGCTGTAGGGCCAAGAGCTGTACCATCCTCTGCAGCAGCACCAGGAGGGAGGTACAAGAACCAGGCACTGGGAAGTCTCTGATTTATTAAAAGGCACTTGAATCCGTACAAAAGAGACACCTGAGCCCCTGGAAGCCCCATCCTGGTGCCAGGCAGGGCCGTGGGCATGGAAAACTATCCTCCCACCCTGGGATGTGAGGGGCTTACGGCACCCCAAAGGCATCGCCAAGAGCTCCCCGGCCATTGCTGAAGGATGCAGGGCTGGAGGCAGGAGGTCCTTCCTGGTGTCCCACTGGGAGTGGCCAAGGGGACAGTGGCGGCGGTGGGGCCAGCCCAGGCCAGAGTTGGGGTGCTCCTTAGGGGACCTCTCAGGCGGGCAGGGAGCTGTAGGGCTTGTCCTGCTCTGGCCTGTACCGCCGGAAGAGCCAGAACCGCACGAGGCTGGTGACGATCCCTGGCACGTTGGGGACCTGTGGGAGGACATGGGGGGAGAGTGGATGTACCCCTCCCCCTGCAGTGCCGGGGGAGGTTTATTGGCCCCATCCCAGCTAATTAATTAAAATCAATAGTCATCGTGCTGAGCCTTGTCACCCTTGGCTGGGTGACACAGGCGGTGCTGAACAGGGCCGGCCCCAAGCCAAGTGCTCAGCTGAGCCATGAGAGGGGAATGGGGTGGAATGGGATGGGATAGAGTGGAATAGGATGGGGTAGGATGGGGATGGGATAGGATGGGATAGGGCAGAGTGGGATGGGATAGGGCAGAGTGGGATGGGGTGGGATGGTTTAGGGATAGGGTGGAATGGGGATGGAGTGGGGTGAGATGGGAATGGGATGGGGCAGGATGGGATGGGATGAGATAGAGTGGGGTGGGATGGAGAAGAGTGGAATGGGATGGGGATGGGACTGCGTAGGATGCAATGGAGCAGGATGGTTTGGGACGGGATGGGGATGGGATGAGATGGGATAGAGTGGGATGGGATGGCACCCCTTGGTTTTCCACCACCCCAACCCACTGTGATGTAGGGGTCGTGGAGCTGCAGGCCATAGAGTGTCCAGCTGCTGGAGGCCACGAAGGTGGTGACGGTCAGGGGAAAGGACAGGCACCGTGTCGACTTGCTCCGGACAACCTTGGCCTGCAGGAACAAATGTCAGGCAGGGCCTGGGCTGGCAACCCCCAGCTCTGTCGAGCCCCACACACCAGGTCAGCCAGCGGTGACAGGTACATGGTGATGGTGAAGATGCTGCAGAAGAGCCCCAGGTGTGTCAGGCGCGTCCCCGTGTCAACCAGGATGGTGAAGTAGCTGTAGCCAGTGACCACCACAGCCAGGAGCAGCAGGACCTGCAGCAGCACGGAGCGCTGGGAGGAACAGCAGGGGGATGTCAGGATGAGGATCCCCCATCCTCCCCATCACCCCAGGCCCCTGCCCCACCTTGGCGGGGCTGTAGTAGAGATACACCAGGATGTAGAGGGTCTGCAGAGCTGCCCCGATGGCGTTGACCGTGATCAGTGTCCCGTCCCCCTTCAGGCAGCCGTAGCCCAACCAGCTCAGGTTGCTGCAGGGACATGGCACAGGCACTTGGCTGCAGCCTGAGGATCTCCCCTGCCCCTTGAATATATGTGACCCCCCTCCCTAAGGCCCGACCCCGCTGTACTTGGCATCAGTGGTGAGGAAGGGCAGGAACTGGATGTTCTCCACACTCTTGGTCGCCAAAATCTGGCGCAGGTCAGACCTGGGGAGAGTGGGGGGCAGCGGCCTCCTGGGTGCCTGGCAGTGCTGGGGTGGGGCACTGCACCCCTCCACTCTCCTCCCTCTGCACCCCCCAAACTGGACTCAGTACCATCCCC
This sequence comes from Corvus moneduloides, assembly GCF_009650955.1. Lineage (NCBI taxonomy): Eukaryota > Metazoa > Chordata > Aves > Passeriformes > Corvidae > Corvus > Corvus moneduloides. The sequence goes on along the minus strand of NC_045504.1, from coordinate 861,214 downwards.
ATCACACCCCCAGTCCCTCTGCACCAGCTATCCATGGCCTACTGCACCCCCAAACTGGCCCTGGTGCCCTCTCTATTGCACCCCCCCTATGGCACCCACTGCACCCCCAAACTGGCCCTGGTGCCCTCCCCATTGCACCCCCAACCCTCCCACCAGGCCCCACTGCACCCCAAAACCGGCCCTGGTGTCCTGACTGCACCCTCACCCCCCCCATGGGCCCCACTGCACCCCAAAACCGGCCCTGGTGTCCTGACTGCACCCTCACCCCCCCATGGGCCCCACTGCACCCCAAAACCGGCCCTGGTGTCCTGACTGCACTCTCGCCCCACTGCACCCCAAAACCGGCCCTGGTGTCCTGACTGCACCCTCACCCCCCCCCATGGGCCCCACTGCACCCCAAAACCGGCCCTGGTGTCCTGACTGCACCCTCACCCCCCCCCATGGGCCCCACTGCACCCCAAAACCGGCCCTGGTGTCCTGACTGCACCCTCACCCCCCCATGGGCCCCACTGCACCCCAAAACCGGCCCTGGTGTCCTGACTGCACCCTCACCCCCCCCATGGGCCCCACTGCACCCCAAAACCGGCCCTGGTGTCCTGACTGCACTCTCACCCCCCCATGGGCCCCACTGCACCCCAAAACCGGCCCTGGGGTCCTGACTGCACCCTCACCCCCCCATGGGCCCCACTGCACCCCAAAACTGGCCCTGGGGTCTGCCCCCTTGCACCCCCAGCGCCCCCGGCCCTCACTGCACCCCCGAGCCGGTCCCGGTGCGTTCCCCATCCCCCCGCCCCCGCCCGGGGCCGCCGCCGATCGCTCACAGGCCCGTGGCGAACATGGCGAGGGTGGCGGCCAGGCAGACACCGGCGAGCACCGCCGGGGCCATGCCGGACACCGGGCACCGGCGGGAGCGCGGCGGGGGCGGCGCTGCCCGCGGCGGGGCGGGGCGGGGCGGGACGCACTACCGGGGAGGGACCGGCCGCGCACCGGGCGGGGAGGGGCGGCGGGGAGCCGGCACCGAGCGGGGGGAGCAGCGCCGGTACCGTCGCGACCGCCCCGCGGGCACCCGGGCGGCAACGGGGAAAGCACCGGGGCCGGTTTGAAGGGGGGGCGGGGAGCTGGGGGGAGCAGCCCGTGTGTCTCGTGTCTTGAGTGCCCCACTCCAGGCCTGGGGTCCCCAAGTCCAGGGGCCTCGTGTCCTGGTGTCCCACGGGTCACCCTGATGGCCCAGATTTCACAGCCCTGGGGTCACACATCCCCGTGACCCCAGCTTCCCACGCCCACCCCCCTCCCCCTCCAGGTGTCACACATCCCTGTGACAGTAACTCCTCAGGATCCTGCAGCCTGGGATCCACATTTCCATGGGCTTCCAGTCCCAGGGTGCCTGTGACCCCAAGATCCCGCCTCTCCACAACCCTCCATCTCTAGGGTCCCCCACATTCAGATGCCAGGCATCCCCGTGACCCTAGTTCCCCAAGATCTCACCTCTCCGGGACCCTTGCGCTCCCCAGGGTTCCCAATTCCAGGGGCCTCAAATCCCTGTGATCCCAGCTCCCTGCACCCCCACTGTCTCACACCTCAGGGCCCTACATCCCTGGGGTCACTCCTTTGTGATCCCCCATCTTTATATCCGTGAGATTCCCTCCCTTCCCAAGGCCAAATGTCCCCAGGGACCCACCGGCCCTTGTGGGGGTCCCTGGGGTGCAGCCAGGCTGCAGCCCCTGCCCAGCCCCGGGGGCTCTGGCTCAGCCCCCTCCTCACCACCGGTGGGATCTGTCCCATCCCATGGGGTCTGTCCCACTCCAGCGGGGTTTGTCCCAGGAGCCGCTGCCCCCCACCTGGAAGCTCACTCCCGTGCAGGGGGAGGGGCCCCCACGCTCAGGGGAGGCCTTTGTGTCACCAGATAAAGCCAGGGACAGTGCCAGCCACTGTGGCACTTGGCCACTTTACAGCCCCGTGCAAACACCAGCCAATTAATTAATTAACCAGCCCAACCCCCCACAGGGGCTGGGAGAGCCCGGCCCAGGAGGGTGGGGGACGTCTCAGGAGCTCAGTGTGGTTTCGGTTATTTATTCCCGACAATGGTATAAAAAGTCCCGTGTTAGAAAGCTGTACAAAGGGGGTGCTGAGGGGCCCCTCCGGCACCCAGCGGAGGGGAGGGATGGGGAAGGGCCAGGGGATGAAGGATGGAGTAGGGGTGCAGCACGGTGGGGAGTGGGATGTTTCTTAAAACCCTGCTCCCCTGGCTGCGGGGCATCCCCAGCCTGTCTGTGCTCCCCGAGCCAGTGACACTGGGGGTAAGCAGCCCCCTGCACCGGTGTCACCTGGCCACCCCCACGTCCCCGCCTGCAGGACACATTCCAGTCCGAGCCCACCACGGGGAGAGCCCCGAGGGTGGTGGGCAAGCTCAGCTGTGGGGCAGGGGTGCCAGCCCCCTGCCCCTCTCCAGTCCAGGGCACTTTAGCCCCTCCAGCTCCAGGCTCCCGCTCGGCCTCTGGCTGCCAGGACCATCCTGGAAGGGCCAGGGAAGCCTGAAGGCTCCAGCTGCTCCGATGGCTTTGGGCCCTCCAGCCCCATAATACTGACAAATCCTTTCCTTGCCCAGACGTGCGCAGGGCAAGGCACCCGGGGCAGACATGCGGGGACCACGAGGGTCCCCAGTGGCCACAGCCTTGGTGGGTCCGGGCACGAGGGGCGGCTCAGAGCCCCTGCGGCACCAGGAGGGGCAGGAGGAGGCTGATGAAGGTGAAGGGGCGGCTGCTGCTGCGCATGGCTGAGTTCTGCCCCACGCTCCTCAGCACGTGTGCGGCCGCATCATCTGCGGGGGAAAGAGAGGAGCAGTCAGCACCCCCAGAAGACGAGCTGTACCCCAAACCAGCAGCACATCACCCCTGCAGAGGGTTGCCACCAGCCTCGGTACCTCAGCCAGCTCCAGAGCCCCCCAGGAGAGGCAGCTGGGCTTAGCCCAGTGTCCCTGGCAAACCCCTGTCCCCCCATGAGGGTGGCTGCGCTCAGGCCACTGCCCCCCCACCTGCCTCACTCCCCCCAGGAAGGTAGCTGGGCTCAGCCTGGTGCCCCCCAGAACCCCCTGTGTCCCCGGCAGGGAAGTTGGCTCGGCCTTAACCCACAGCCCCCAACACACCTGCCTGGATCCTCCCCTTCTGTGTCGAGGCCGGGGCAGGCGGTGCCGGAGCTGCGGAACAAACAGGGGGTCACGCCAGGGAAGGGCAGCACCCCAACCTTCCCAAAATCCTGTTTCACTGTGGGCTGTTCCCCCCCCACCCCCACCACCTTCCCGGCCAAGCCGCGCGTGCTCACACCCCGGGCTGGCCAGAGGCCACGGCCAGGCCGTGACTCAGCGCAGCCAAGGCCACACTGGGCACCGGCGCCGAGAGCGGGAAGGGGAGGACGCGGAGGGGAGCCCTGAGGGGGTGGTGATACTCACTGCCTTTGCCTGTCACCGTCACCTTCAGCTTCAGGCAGGCTTCACCGTGGTGGTGGATGGGCTTGGCTGTGAAGGAAGAGGCAGGTTAGGCAGGGGTGGGGGGAGCCCGATGGGGATTCCCTGCAGCACCTCGGAGCCCCCCCTGCAGCCCCCCAGCACTCACAGATGTAGTAGTAGCTATGCCCCTCCTTGAACTCCTTGCCCAGCGTGAAGGGAGTGAAGCGCTGGAACTTCTCCGAGAATTTCTCGGGGCCGTGCAGGGCGCTGGGCTTGTCGCATTCCCAGCGGATCTGCTCCTTGGAGCGGGGCTTGCAGGCCTGGTACTCCTCAAGCTCCACCAGGTACAGCGTGTAGCGCTCCATGGCCCGGGGGTCCACGCTGCCCTCCTCGTAGTGGGGGCAGATGATGTCCAGGTAGTCATTGAGACGAACCTCCACTGTGTAGTCACTCCACAGAAACCTGTGGCCGGAGGGAGGGCAGGGGGGTCAGCTCCGGGTTAGGGGCCTTACTTGCAGCCCCAAATCCCGCACACCCAGGGGGGCCAGCACCCTGCCCACGGCAGTGCTGGGTGGGGGCACCCTTGGGTCCACCCTCTCCTGTGCTGAGCCTTGCGGCACCTGGAATAGTTTTGAAAGGACAACCCCTGCTTCACTCTCCCTCCGGCTTGGCCCCCCGGCAGTGAGTGGTGAGCGCACCCCACTTCCCAGCGCTTCCCGAGAGCTGGGGAGCAGGGAGGGGACCCGCTGGGACGCGCACCCTGCCCGCACCCTGCCCGGCCCAGCGCTGCCGGAGCAGGAGGCGTCGCGGCTCTCGCCGTGGGGCAGCCAGCCCGGCTCCAGCTGCGCCCCACACCCCAGCCGGGGGGGGGCACGCTGGGGGCCCTCCACGGGGTCCCCATCTCGCTGGCTGTGGTGGCCTAGAGAGGGCTCAGCCACCCATGGGGGCACCCCCTGCTCCCCAAACCCGGTGGGGGGACCCAGAGGACACAGCCCTACAACCTGGGGGAGTCCTACAGTCGTGGGAGACACGGCCTGGGGAGAGGGGAGAACTCCCACAATTTGGGGAGGGACTGACTTAGGCCAGGGAGAGAGGGGAAGCCCCACGCACCCCCACGAGTGCCTAAATGTGGGGCACCCCCACAGCCTGGGGGTCTGGAGAGTGAGGGGGGCTCCCCGAAAGCCAAGGGGGACACTCGTAGAGCCTGAGAGAGGTCATGCCCTGGGGGAGCACGCCCACAACCAGGGGGAATCACGGCTCAGGAGGGGGCGGAGGCACCCCTAGAGCCTGTGGGGCTGTTGCTTGGGATGGGGTCCCCCCGCAGCCCCGGCGGCCGGTGAGCGAGGGGGGCCCTCGATCCAGGTCTACCCCCCCGCACATCCTGCCCCGTGTTTGTCAACACGGTCCCCGGGGCCGGCGCCGGGGCTGGCGCCGCGCCCCCCCCGCGGGAAGGAAGCGGCCCCTTCGCACGGCCCTGGGAACGGAAAGGCCCCCCCGGGCGCACCTGGGCCGGCCCCGCCGCCCCCCGCACGGCCCCGCCGCCCCCGCACCGAGCTGCGCACCGGCCCCGCCGCCTCGTCCCGCCGCCCGCTCCGCACAAAAGCCGCCGGGGAGCGGAGCGGCGCCGCCCGCGCCCTCGGGGCGGCCGGTGCCTGTCCCGGTGCGTGTTTGCGGGGGGGGTCCCGGTGGGAAGCGGGGGTCACTCACCGGGGGTTGGAGCTGTTCCAGAACACCGTGTGCCGCTCGGCCGCCGCCGCCCAGCACAGCCCCAGCCCCAGCAGGGCCAGGGGCACCCCCGGCTGCCCCATCGCTCCGCGGGTGCTGCGCTTCACGGGCGGCCCCTCGCCCGCCCCCGCCTTAAGTACGGCCCCGCCGCCGCCCCGCCCCCGCCACCGCCCCGCGCTCGCACAACAACACACGGGACGAGGCGGGGGGGGGGGACACACACGACACACCCCCCACGGGTATCGATCAGGGGTCACAAACCACCCCCACACGGAGACCAGCACGGGCGGGAGCACGCACTGGCGAGCACCAGGACCGCCACCGGGCAGGGGGACACAAACCCTCCCTACCGGGACCGGCACTAGCCGGGACACAAACACACACCTTCCCCCACACCGGGACCGGGCAGGGGGACACAAACCCCCGCCCCCCTACCGGAAACGGCACCGGGTAAGGGGACACACTCCCCTCGTACCACACCCTCACCCTGCTCTCCAGGTCCGCCCCCCTCGATGCTCACACGCCATCCCCCTGCAGGAGACCGGCACAGAGCAGGGACACCCCCCCACAAGTGACCCACACCAGGTAGGGGCCCCACACACACACCGGCGCGGCGTGGGGGGCAGGTCCTCCCCGGCAGCACCCACCACCCACGGTCCCCCCTGGGGTCACCTTCACCTGGAGCGCGGCCCGGGCTGATCCCCACAGAGTGACCTCGGAGGCCCAGGGAAGAGTGAACCCTCCTTACCAGGAAGTCTGGCCGAGGGTGCAGGATGGGAGCTGTGGGTGCAGGACAGGGGGCTGAGGGTGCAGGGTGGGGAGCTGTAGGTGCAGGACGGGGCTGTGGGTACAGGATGGGGGGCTGTGGATGCAGGGTGGGGAGCTGTAGGTGCAGGATGGGGCTGTGGGTGCAGAGTGGGGTGCTGTGGGTGCAGGATGGGGGGCTGTGGGTGTGGGACAGGGAGCTGTGGGTGCAGGAATAGGTGCTGCCGGTTCAGGATACAGGGCTAAGGGTGCAGGATGAGGGGCTGTAGGTGCAGGACGGGGGCTGTGGATGCAGGGTGGGGAGCTGTAGGTGCAGGATGGGGCTGTGGGTGCAGAGTGGGGGGCTGTAGGTGCAGGAGGGAGAGCTGTGGGTGTGGGATGAGGGGCGGTGGGTGCAGGAGGGAGAGCTGTGGGTGCAGGATGGGGCTGTGGGTGCAGAGTGAGGGGCTGTGGGTGCAGGGTGGGGGGCTGTGGGTGCAGGACAGGGAGCTGTGGGTGCAGGAATAGGTGCTGCCGGTTCAGGATACAGGGCTAAGGGTGCAGGATGAGGGGCTGTAGGTGCAGGACGGGGGCTGTGGATGCAGGGTGGGGAGCTGTAGGTGCAGGATGGGGCTGTGGGTGCAGAGTGGGGGGCTGTAGGTGCAGGAGGGAGAGCTGTGGGTGTGGGATGAGGGGCGGTGGGTGCAGGAGGGAGAGCTGTGGGTGCAGGACGGGCTGTGGGTGCAGAGTGAGGGGCTGTGGGTGCAGGGTGGGGGGCTGTGGGTGCAGGACAGGGGGGCTTTGGGTGCAGGAGGGAGAGCTGTAGGTGCAGGACGGGCTGTGGGTGCAGAACAGGGAGCTGTTGGTGCAGAACAGGGAGCTGTGGATGCAGAGTGAGGGGCTGTGGGTGCAGGGCGGGGGGCTGTGGGTGCAGGACAGGGGGACTTCGGGTGCAGGAGGGAGAGCTGTGGGTGCAGGACGGGCTGTTGGTGCAGGACGGGCTGTTGGTGCAGGACGGGCTGTGGGTGCAGAACAGGGAGCTGTGGGTGCAGAACAGGGGGCTGTGGGTGCAGGGTGAGGGGCTGTGGGTGCAGGGTGGGGGCCTGTGGGTGCAGGACGAGGGGCTGTGGGCGCAGAGCCGGGGTGGGCACAGTGGGCACGCTGCCACTGCCTGGCGGGAGCGCGGTGCCTCGTTGTCGGCTCCCATTTGCTCTGACATGGATCCATCCGTGTCCCGGCCGGCGTGCGACGCTTCGCCGCGTGTTGTGAAGCGATAACTCAGCCGCATTTGCAAAACAACTTTCCTCTTGTTTATTCCATAATGATCCATTGATTGTGGGTAATGTTGCATGCCCTGTGCCGCAGCGGGCGCGGAGCGCTCCCCTGGCACACGGCAGGGGCTCCGGCAGGCGCCGGCACTGTAACCTGAGAGCGACTGTGGCTCCCACAGCCAAGGGATCGTGCGGGTCCAGGCCGTGGGGCCGGGTGCCCCACATCCCACCTGCACCCCGCGCATCCCAGCCTCTCTCCCCACGCCCTCGCTCCCAGGGAGGGGGACTGGCTGCTTTTCTCTCATCCTCCCTGGTTGTGGCCAGGCCTGACATCATCCATAATGACAGTGCGAGGCCTCTGTTCCTGGGACGCCGGCGCTGCCGTGGCTTGTACAGGGGAGCACCTCCTGGGAACACCCCTGGCATCCCAGAGCTGGAGCGTGGCACGTGCAGGCCACGGGGATGGGTGCAGCCAGATGGTGGTGGGAACCGATCCCGTGGTCCCGGCATCGCCCTGGTACTGCCCCCTCCACGTCAGGGACAGACTGTGCCTGGGGAAACCAAGGCAGGGAGCAGTGATGGGGGAGGGCTGGGCGGCCCCTGGTGCTCAAGCCTTGTGCTGGCCCTGCCAGGGGCATAATGAGCCTCCTGGGGCACCGTGCCGGATCCATCCTGTGGCACTGGGATGTGGTACCCAACTCCACTGGCCAAGGGGCTCCCCTGCCCCATCTGCCATGGCCCCAGCCCTGGAGCGAGGCCACCAGGACACAGCGAAGGGGCTGGGAGTGAGGCCACATGGACACACCGAGACCCAGTGTCACCACCATGCCTGGCCCACAGTACTGGTGGAGGACCAGGAGTGGAAAGACAAGCGCATGTCCCCTGCTGGGGACAGTCTGAGGGACAAGCTGAGGCTAGAGGTGCCCCATTACCTTCCTTGGGACCCAGTGGTGGGGGCACAGGGTGGGCAGCACCCCGCATAGGGTGGGTGCCCACCTGCAGTGGCACTGGGAGTGCCGGCGGTGGTGCGCACACGGTGCACGTGGTCATGGCCACGGCACCTGGGAGCAGGTGACAATGGGCTGGGATTGGTGCCCATGATGGCAGGACAAAGGTGAAGCCGTTTTATGCTGTAAACATCGCTGGTGCTCCGTGTGGGGCAGGTGGGGCTGGCCAGAGGCCGCTGAACTCGTGACAAAGTGTTTATGGTTTCTTGGCTGGGGATACCCAGAAGTGCCCCGGCCCCTGACTGGGCTGACGTCACCGGTGCAAGGCTGGGGGAGGAAGAGGAGCCGTCCAGTTCGTGGCCGGGAGCGAAGGCCGTGGTGACGCACGGTGCCGGCTGCGTGCAGCCCGGCAGGTAGGCATGGCAGGTAGGCATGGCCCGATGCCAGCCTGGTGGGGGCAGAGCCGCAGCCCCAGGGCTGTCCAGCTGTGCCAGGACCTCATGCCTTTGGGCAGAGAGCCCTGACTGGGCAGGGGAGCTGCCCTGAGGTGAGGCAGGACCTTGTGCCACACGGCTGCTCCTGGCACACATCCCCTGCCTGGATCTGCTGCCAAGGCTGTGGAACCCCAAAGTACCCAAGGGGCACCCAGACCTCAGCACTGAGGTCCCAACAAGGGCCTCCCACTTGACTTGGGGCATCTGCGCTTGGGAATCCCGTCCACCAGCACCCCAGAGGACTCCTGGTGGGTCTGGGCTGTCCCGCTGTGCTCAGCCCTAGGGCATGAAGCGGACCTGAGCCAGGTGGCCGGTGCCCACGGAGCCATCGGTGGTGCCACGCATGCACAAGAAGTGGTGCCAGGGTCGAGGCAAATGGCAGGAGGGATCCTGCAGGCAGAGCTCTCCATGCCAGGGCGGTGACTGCAGCTCTTGCACCCCTCCAGGGCACTGGTCACCTGAGCTGTGCCAGGCTCACTATGCCACGTGCCACCAGCATGGCACCACCCGGGGACAGGGACTGTGGCCAGTCTCTGGCAATCAGCACCTGGCCGGATATGGCCCTTGGCAGTGGCGGTCGTGCTGCCCCAGCCACACCATGCCCACCCTGCCCTGGGTCAGCAGACAGCTGCCAGGGGCACCTCAAGACCCCGGGAGGGGGTCCATGGCAGGGACTTCAGCTCCGTGTCGGGCCAGGCCTGTCGGAGCACGGGGTGGGACGTGGGGAAGCCGGCGCCTGCTGGGAGCGCTCCCAGGACCCGTCTGACGGGTTCGTCGGCTCTTCCCGCACCCGGACAAGCCCGGGCCGGCGGGACACCCAGCCACCGCCCAGCAGCGCCGGCTGGGTGGGGGAGAGCGGCTGCCCCGCCGCCACGGCTGTGCGGACCCCTTTCCCCAGGAATCCACACCGAGAGCGGGGCCGCAGCCCCTCATCCCAAGCTGCCCTGGGAGGAAAGTGGCTGTCCCCTCCCTGGGGCCACTGGGCTCCCCCAGCCCCGCACGCTGCAGGGTCAGGAGCCCACGCCTACTCCCCTGTGCCTGTGGGGGCTGTGGGGGTCTGGTTGCCCCAGCAACATCCCCCTTTAGATGAGACCCTATCCCCAGGCACAACCCAGCCCCCCACATCCCCTTGGCTGGAGACACTGTGGGGGAGATGAGAGCGTCCCCCATCCCGCAGGAGCTGCCAGCGCGTGCCAGATCCCCCCAGAACAGGCAGGAGCCGGCATGCCCGGCAGAGCCAGACGCGTCGGGGGGGTGATGCCGGAGTTCCCATGGGGCTGCAGCACCCCATGTCTGCTCACTCCGTGCAGCTGGTGAGGATGGCAAGGAAGGCTCTCCTGCTCCCGCTGCTCTCAAACACCACCCCAGCACCCCCAGGGCTGCGTGCCAAGGGCCCCCCGCGCTGCCCTTACCTGCAGGCGCTCTTCTGTCCATGCCGCATTCCTGTGGGAAGCACCGGGTCCCTGCCAGATGCTCCCTGTCGGTGCTGGGGGGTCGGTGGGGAGCAGAGCCGGTGGTGGGGAGCACCCTGCATCCCCCTGCCGGCGGTACCGAGCCCGTGGATGGAGCTGTTGTGCCTGGCAAGGCGGGTGGCACGGCGGAGGTCAGCGCTCTCCTGAACGCCTGTCCCGGCCGGAGCCCCCCCGGGAGGGCCAGAGCCCTTCCGAGGGCTGGAAGTGCTGCACGCCACCGTGACAGGGGTCCGTTTTTTTATCCTTTTATTATTTTTTTTTATAGACTAAGAGCAGAATATGAAAATCACCAGCCAAAGCACTTGAAAAAAAGATCGAGAATGTTTTTTTTTTTCTTTTGTTTTGTTTTGTTTTTCCCCAAAAAGTGTCTGTGCGTTTGCATAGGTCAGGTCTTCACGGAAGACGAGGAAAATCCAACACGTTCGACTATGTACAAGCCAGCCCAGGGCCGGCGCCGCTGCCTATGGTACAGTATAGATATATCTCTGTAGTCGCTCTCTGTACAGTATGTATACATCTATATGGGTATGTACAGACTGCCCGGCCCCGGGGGTCCCTGCTCTCACCGGGCTCCCCTGCCCCACGGGGCAGCCACGGGGCACCGGGGGGGCTGCGGGCAGGACCCCGCGCCCCGGGACGGTGTCGGCGGAAGGTGCGGCGCACCCAGCCGCATCCCTGCGGACGTGGCCGCAATCCACTGGCGGGATGGGAGGCGAGTCCAGCCGGATCGGTGCGTGCCATGATCCCTGCCCCGCGGGGCAGCTCTGCAGGCGGCTCTCCGGGCAGGGGGTGGTGGTCCCGCGGTGGTTCCCCGCTGGCTCTCACGAGGGGCAGCAGGTCGGGGGGGCCGCACTCGGCAGAGCGGCGCTGGCCGGGCCCCCGCAGGCGCCGGGAGCTACGAGGCCAACAGCGTCATGAGGAAGAGCGCGGCGGCCACGGCCAGGGGCAAGTGTTCCCGCTTGGGGCTGGTGCCGCTGATGCTCTTCTCCAGCTTCGGCATCTCCGGGTTGAAGTTTTCTGTGGGGAGGAGCGAGAGGGTGAGGAGGGCAGCGGGGCGGCCCCGAACCCCCACCCCGTAGCTGGGGCTGCCCCAGGGGCGGCGGCGGGGGGCGGGGACACGGCGCTGCGGGGCCGGGGGCTGTGCCTGACTCACCCAGGTCCTCGATCTTCACCTCGGGCCGCAGGGTGAACTGGGGCAGGGTGGGCGCCAGCTTCTCCCCGGAGTGCGACGCTGTGGAGGGAGAGAGGGGACGGGGGTCACGCTCCCTGGATGCCCTGGGGGACCCGCCAGCCAGCCACGCCGCCCCCGCTCGCCCACAGCCCCCAGGGTGGGCACGGGGGTACTTACTGGAGGCGCAGCAGACGAACACCTTCATCTTCAGGCAGGCCCGGCGATGGTTGTGTGTCGGCGTGGCTGCAAGGCAAGAGCATGCTGAGAGGGGCTCCGTGGCAGTGACCCGAACCCCAGGCACCCCGAGGCTTGGTGGGTCTGGGCAGAGGGGGGTCTGGTCCTGCTCAGGGGTGCGCTCTGGGCTGGGAGAATGCAGCAGTACCCCAAATCCTGCACCTGCACCCGAATCCTGCACCAATGCCCAGTACTAGCACCCCAGCCCTGAACCATCAGCCCCAGCATCCCAACCCGGCACCAGTATCTGGCACCAACACCTCAATCCTGCAGCAGCAACCCTTGAACCCCGATCCTGCATCAGCATCCTGCATCCTACATCATCATCCCCCAGCACCCCATCATGCACTGGCATCCCTGTCCACACCCCCAGCCCTCCTTCCATCTTTCCCCACATCCCCATCTCTCCCCCACGTCATGTACCCCCACCCTTGCTCCTTCAACCCCTCCCAGAGCTCCAGCTGCCCAATTTTGGGGGTGCAGGGGAACTAGACAAGGAGGTCCTCCCTGGGGACGCAGAGAGGCCCAACTGGGTGGGGGCACCTGAAAGGACCCATCTGGGGCTGGGGGCTGTGTGGGGGTCCCGCCCCGGCGCCCCACGTACATATGTAGTAGTACTCCTGCCCCGCGCGGAACTCGTAGCCCAGTGAGAAGGCGCTGTAGCGCTGGAACTTCTCCGAGAACTTGATGGGGCTGTGGGGTGCGTGGGGCCGGTTGCACTCCCAGCGCTTGAAGCCCTGGCTGGTGTTGCAGGTGCGGTACCCCTCCGCGTTCACCATGTACAGCACGTACTGCTCCAGCCGGTGCTCGGGCACCGAGGCGTTGTAGTGCGGGCAGTAGATGTCCAGGTAGTCATTGACATTCACCTGCACCGTGTAGCCCTCCCGCCGCAGGCTGCAAGGGAAAGCAGGGACGGGAGGTCAGGGGCACGCCCTGCACCTCCCCAGACAGTGTTGCCCTCCTCCAAGGGGATCCAGAGGCTGGACAAGGGGCAGGCTGCAGCGAAGGTTGGAACTCTGGGAACGGTGATACTCCCTGTTCAACCTCTGTTTGGAGCCCCCGACACAGTGGGACCCCTGCACAACCTCAGCCTCACGGACCCGTGGAGCAGAATCACCATCCTGGAGGGCACGGGCGGACTGGGGGGGGGCGGGGGGAGGACAGGCGCTGCTGGGGACGGGTGCCAAGCCACATGCATAGGTGGGATGGGCAAGAGCATGGGCATACGAGACGGCGCTTCTGGGTCTGCCGGGAACGTGCTGACAGCCTCAAAGAGGAGACGGACACAGCACGATGGACAGACAGACCCAGAAGGGCATCATTGTCCCACAGGCACCAGGGTCTCCACGGGACACAGTCCCTGGGTGTGCGGGGGACCCCGGCATTCCCTGGCATTCCCTGGCATTCCCCATTTCCAGCAGCCTGGAGCCGACCCACCGCTGCCGCCCACCACGGCCCTGGCACGCGCCGCAGCTCGGAGCCAGGATTTCTCACCCTGCTCTGGCTAATCCCGTTAGTTCGTTAATGCCGTAAAGGGTGGCCCTGGGGGAGCCTCATTTACATTGATTAGGAGCAGCAATCCCCTCAGATCCACTCAGGAGAGGCTCCGCTGGCTCCTAATCCGCGCCCGACGGAAATCCCGGCCGCGGTAATCCTCGCCGCCGCGCTGACCCGCTGCTCCTGCCAATTAATTACCACCCGGCGCTGGCTCGGCACCGAGCCGCCGCGGCTGCACCGGACCCTGACCGGACCACGCTCCGCCGCCCGCTTCAGCGCTGCCTCAGGGGTCTCTCGCCCGCATCCCACAGGACACGGACCGCAGCATCCCGGCACGCGGCCGAGCTCCCCTGTGGAGCTCCAGCTCACGGCGCATCGCTCTGGATCACGGCCCTTTTCCCACCTCTCAGGGCAAACCCCAGACCGTGAGCCCCCAGCGCATCACTCCGAGTCCCCTCGGCCTTGGGGGGGGGGGTCCCACCACCCCTCCCGGAGCCGAGCGGCTCCCTGGGTCTCCCCGGCAGGGCTGGGCAGGCAGCGGGCAGGGCTGCGCGTGCAGACGCCCCACCCTGCACCACCGCCCCCGGCGCTGTTTGGGGAGCCCCGGCACCCTGCCAGCACCCGCGGCACCCGGAGCCGAGCGTCGGAGACAGAACCATAGCGGGACGCGGTATCGGGCGGCAAAGAGGGGCCCAAGAAGCGTCGCCTCCGGTACCGGGGGGGCAACATGGGGGGGGCTGACGGCAGAACTCATCACCCGTGGGACAGGGAGCGTAGCCCCACGCGGCCCCTCCCTCGCTGCGCAGCCGCTATTCCGGAGCCCATCCCGGCACCCGCCGGCAACTGCTCCGCCGGGAAGGTGCTGAGGCAGCCACCCTTGCTGAGCGGGCGCCGGGACCTTTCATCTTCCCCCTTTGATGTGGTGGGAAGGGGGGCGGGGGGAGAAAAAGGCTTGTTATTAAAGAAATGGCCCCAAGGAGAAAATTGCAATTAACTCCACGCGGGACGCAGAGCTGGGACGCCAGCGTACCCCAATACCAGCTGCCCCACACCGGGGCAGGCACCGGCAGCTGGGGCTCCCCGCGGCCGGGCTGCGGCTGTGCCATGGGACAGAGGGACTAGAGGAAGCATCACACGTGACAGACACCCTGTCGTGGGGTGCTGGGGAGCCGTAACCCCCCATTCCCTTGTGGCACCCAGCGTCGAGGCACAGTCCCCTGGGACCCCCACGCTGGGGCTCGTTAAGCCACGGCTCATTAAGAAGTGTGGCTGCTGATAAACAGCCTCGCTAACGAGGCACCAAAGTCTCCCCCGGGCTGGGGGACACCAGCACCCGTGGCAGGGTACAGGGGCCCCAGGTGGAGTGGCAAGGGCCCCATGGTAGCGAATCCCACGGACACTGCCAGCTGCCACGGCATGCTGGGAGCCCACAGGCGTCATCATAAACTGGGAGTGGCTGGGGAAAGGCCCCACATGGGGAGAGCCACAGGGCCACCACAGCCCGAGGCACATCCAGAGGACCCCAGTAGCAGCTTTGGCCACAACACTGTGTCCCTGCCACGCTTGGCTCCTGCACGGTCATTGCAGAGCAGCTCCTCACGCAGCTAGATACCCCCAAACCCAGCAGCCCCCCCAGTGTCACGGCCCAAGTGCCCCAAGATCTGCTGACAGCACCATCCAGGGAGCCCGTGGGCCTTGTTTTGGGGTGGAAGGGCAGGAACAGACACTCTGAGAGAGGGACTCTGCCTCCTTTCTCACCAGCACCCATCCCAGAGCAGGCATGGGCTGCCTGGTCCCTGCCAACTCCACAGCTATCAGGAAGCACCAGCAACCTGGGTCGGGATGGACCCTCGATATCCCAGACTCCAGCAGCCATGGCCGGTGGGGATGGTGGGCTCTGGCAGTGCCTGAAGGGTTAAGTGCAAGAGAAGAACGGGCAGCATCACTTCTGCACGACTGCGTTTGTAGAGCAGGGCTTGGTGAGGCAGTAGTACCTTCCAGCAGCCTGTCATGCTGGGCAGATGGATGTCCCCTGGCAGCACCGGCCCCGGGCTCAGTGCCCACCGGCCCCGCACCGGAGGGACCCTGGTGGGACCCTGGCTACCTGGCACGTCGCAGCCACCGGTGAGCTGGGAGGCCGCTCCGCTCCCATCTGCTGCCATAAATCCGGGCTGCGTGCCGCACACTGGCTCCCACACTGCTGGGGAGCGCCTGGTGCACTGCAGCACGCCCCGGCAGCAGTGGCACAGCGGGGACCAGACCCCTGTCTGGACCCCCACACTGCGGAGACTCATTCCCATGGTGCTGGAGAGGCCTGGAGGGCAGCAGGGCCAGAGCTGGGCTCAGCACCCCCACACTGGTGGTGCCAGTGGTGAGGAGCAGGGCAATGCGGGGTGTCCTCGATGTGGTGACGGCACGGTGCCCCCCAGCACTGGACAGCCCCCAGCACAGCCAGGCTCTTTGTTTGGCTCCAGCGCCTTCATCCTTTTGGCGCATCCGGGGCCCATCCATCACCCAGGGAACAAAAAAGTGCCATTGATTTACGAGTCCCCTTCCCGTCACCCCGCACCACAGCGAGAGGCAAAGGCGCATCGACCGCTGTGGCCGGTTCACCCCAACGGACGGAAGGACAGACAGACCGACCGTCCGCCTGCACCCACCGCTCCGCCGCGGGGGAGATGGGGGGGGGGCTCAGCGCGGCCCCCCCGTGCCAGCCCTCCCCACGCAGCCAGCGCTGCACAGTCACGGCGCCCAGACGGCCACGCACACGCGCGCTGGCTCGGCAGACAGCGCCTGCGACGCAGCCCACGCACGCGGGTGGCACCGAGCCACAGCACAGCCCCCCCGGCCTCGCCTGGCGCAGCCGCAAGGCGCGGGCGCTAACGGCATCGCCGGCACACGGTGTCCCCGGGGCCACCTCCCTGCGTGGGGAATTGGGGCTCCGGGGGGGGGGGGGGTTGGGGGGGTGGGGGGGGAAGCGGGGGCTGCTCCCCACGTGGAGGGACCGAGGTGCCACCGGGCAGCACCGGGGTGACGGGCACAGGCCTCCCCAAGCACTGCGGGACTCCAGCACCACCCTACAGGTGCCCCCAACAACCCCCGTCACTATCGACGGCCATGCAATCCCCGTAATCCCGGCTAAAGCCGGCACCTTCCCGTGTAGCTAACAAGATCAATGAGGTTTCTAATTGGGTTTTAATTAAACCATCAATCTGCAACCGGTGACTCAATTACCAGCCCGGGCAGGAGCAGGTGGCCCCGGCCCTGTTGCACCCCGACACCGCGGCTGCTTCTCCCACGGGAACGCCGGCCGCGCTGCCGGGGCTCGGTGCCGCCCAGCGCCGTGACTCACGGGGCACGGCACGCTCTGCCCATGGGCACCCGCTCCTTCCAGAGCCGCGGCGAGCACCCGTGGATGGGGGGGGTGGCTGTGGTCTCCGGGTGCCCTGGGGACCAGCCTGGAGGGCAGAGCCATGGGGTGGGGGCTGGCTGAGCCCCCCAGCCAGCCTAGGGATGCCAGAGGTGGTGTCGTCGGCACTGTCCCCACATTCAGCCCCACAAGCAGGCACGGAACCGCCCCTGCTTGGGCACAACTGCCCCGCACCCCCACAGCACCTCCTGCTGGATGCCCCCAGACCCGCTGGTGCCTCCTGTTGAGGGTGACTCCATCCTCAGCCCTGCGGGTGCCAGCGGATGGGATGGGGGGATCTAGCCAGACACAGCTCCGGTGTTGGGGTCTGGCTGCTGCAGGGGAGCCCGGGCCCCTCCAGACCTGCTCTGCAGGGATGTGGTTCCAGTCCTGTGTGAGATGCTCCCCAGTGAGCCTGCTCCGCCTTGGAGCTTTCCAGAGCTCGCTCCAGCCCTCTCCAGAGCCCACTCCAACCCTCTCCAGAGCCCTCTCCCAGCCCTCACCACCTGCGATGCAGTCTCGGCCAGATAAAAGCCACCTTTGAAGAGGTGAGCGTGGCAGCAGTGCCGGTGCTGGGGGGGCTGCGTGAGCTGGGGGCCTGCACACAGTGCCAGATGAGATAAATTATGGGGGGCTCACAAGTGGGCTCTGACCCCCGCACCACTGCCAGGGCACCCTGCATACCCCATCTCACAGCACCCCCCCGCTCTGCCCCCTCCCTGGCACCCAGTGCCCTCAGTACGAGCATCCTCAGTCCCCACACCGGAGTCAGTGGCACAGTGTGGCACACCCCAGCCTGCTCTGGGGTGCTTCTTGGGGTACAGCAGTATGGGGAGCGCTGGCCACGTCTGTGTCTGTGAACAGGGACAAATTGCAGTCCCCATCTTGGCATCTGGAACACCCAGCAGGGAGGTAGCCTCCACCGGCACCAGCATGCCAGGGCCCAGCTCGGCTGGGGACACTCCAGGAACCCCTGACCCTGCTCAATGGGTCACCCCAGGGTCACAGGCCCCCCAGAAGTCAGTGCTGAGTGGACATGACTGTCCTGCACCTTTGTCCCACAACACCAGGCCTATTCCTGGCAGGACTGGGGAGTGGAGGGCAGGGACGAGTCCAGGGTCATCCCACACCCCCAGGGCTCACTGGCTGCCACCAGTGGAGGTGATGGGACAGATGGATGGAAGGCACAGCTGGACCAACAAACCAGGCCGAGCAGGAGCAGGATCTGAGGATCCCACCTTCACACCTCCCCTGGGCTTTGCCAACACACCCCAAACCCACAGCACAAGGGGTGCTCTGCCTGCTTGGTGACCCTTCCCAGCCTCCTGGCACCCACAGCCACTCCTTGCGTGGCCGGGGGGCTGAGCTGCCACCAGCCCCCTGCTTCCCAAGGCACTGTCGGGACCACAGTGGGCTCTGTGGGGTTGCTCCCTGGGTTGCTCTTCATCCTGTTGTCCCACCGAGGGCAGCAACAGGGTACCCAGGGCAGCGTGGCAGGAGATAAAATAAATTTCTGGGGTGCCAGGCACTGCCCTCAAGGAGTGGCCGCAGCCAGCAACCCCCTCCTCCCCAGAGAGCCCCGCAAGGCCGCGCTGGGCTTGTTTATGGCTCCGCTTGCAGCAGGGTTGCTGGGATTTGCAGGCTGCGGCCCAGGGAGCCTAATTCCCCCCATAATTTATCTAATCCAGACACTTTGCCGTGCGCCTATAATTGCGTCCGAGCTGCCGCACTGCCTAACAATAAATATCAGCTCCGGAGTCCCTGGGACACGGCTCTGCCGCAGCCGCCCCCACCGCGCCGCCCATGCCCTGAGCCGGACGCTCGCGGCCGCGCCAGACACGCCTGCGCAGGGGGTGCGGGCATCTGGCTGCGACACCCCCGGCTTGGCATGGCCCGGGCACCGCCGGCACCCCCTCCGCCCTGTCCCTCAGAGGTGTCGGGGCAGCGGCAGGTCACGGTGGTGATGGGGTGGGGACCCTTGCTCGTGGAGAGATGAGGGTGGGAGTGGTCCCACCCGCCGATGTCGTGGCAATGTCACAGTGTGGGAACGAGACTGGGGGTGTGTGGGGGGGGTCCGGGCAGAGCAGGGGGGTGCAGGGGGATGCCGAGCGTGGTGGGGCGAGCACAGCACCTCGCCATTGTGCTGCGCCTCGGCACGTCGCACACACGCACGATTTATGGGGCCCGAGCTTCCGCCTGGCGACACAATCTCAATGGCAGGGGAGGGGGCTGCCGGGGCTGCTCCCGCCCTGCACAAAGGGGTGTGGGATGGGGGGAGCCCAGGAGAACTCCTGCACCGACGGGCACCAGGAGATGTTCTGGCTGCATGCTTGTCCCCGCCACACCCCTGGGCACTCGCACCAGCGAGGGACGGAGAGGTGGGCGATGGCAGTGGGCGCAGATTCCCGTGGAGGGGTCCGTGGACACACCACAGGCACGCAGCCCCCCCTTCCCGGGAGGGTCCAGCCCAGACCGTCCCCACGGCACATCCGCTCTCAGGTGTGGGTGCGCCGGCGAGGGCAGGGGCAGCCCCGGCGCAGGGTGTGAGGGAGGGGCTGAGCGTCCACGGCCACCGACCCCCGACTGCTCTGCTCCCGGGGCGACCCTCCGCTCTCACGCCCCACTGTCCCCGCAGCCCCGGGAGCCACCGCTGCCGCCCCGGGGGTGTCACTGCTGCCGGTCCGAGGCGGTGGGGGGCGACAGGCACCTGTCGGGCCCCCCCACCTCCGCCGCGCCGCCGGTGCCGCTCCCGCACCCAGACATGCGAGGGGCGGGACTGGCGGGGGGAGCGGGACCCCTGCCCGCCCCGGCGCACCGGGAGGTGGATGCCTGCGGGAGCCAGACTCTTCCCGTTGCTCTCGGTGGGTCAGCGCTGGCGGGGGGCTCTGCCCCCAGCGCCCACGACCCCCTCGCGCCCGTGCCGGGAGCCGCCGAGCCCCACCCGGCAGCGCGGCCGCGGGGACACGAACGGGCCGGGCGGCTGCCCCCCTCCCGCCGCAGCCATCCCCGCCTCCGCGGGCAGGGCGAGGGGCACCGGGGGCACCGGCACCCGGGGCCCCGCAGCCCCGCCCGCACGAGGGCGCAGCGACGAGACCGGCACCGGGGGGTCCCGCAATTCCGGTGTCGCCCGCCGCCCCCCGCGCATCCTTCAACGCGATCCCCGCCGTGTCCCCGCCGCGTCCTTCCCGGCGGCGCCCCCCGCCCCGCGCGGCCCCGGGGACAACCCCCCCCCCCCTCCCGGTGCGGGTCCCGGTGCCCCCGCCCGCACTCACTGCGGGTTGGAGCTGTTCCAGTGCACGGCGTGCCGGTTGCCCAGGGCCCCCGGCGGCCCCCGGCCCGGTAGCAGCAGCAGCAGCGGGAGCAGGGGCAGGAGCCCAGCCGCCATCCTGCCGCCGCCCGAGCCCGCCGCGATCCCGGGGAATGGAGGGAGAACCGAGCCCGAGCCGCCCGCGCCCCGCGGCCCCGGCGCCCAGCTCCGCCCCGCGCGCGCCCGCCGCCGCCGCGCCCCCCGCGCGCGCTCCCGCCGCCGCCCCGGGCCCGCCCGCCCCGGCACCGGCTCGGCACCGGCACCAGGCTCGGACCGCGAGTCCCCGCGGGTGGAGACACCAGGGCCGGGTCCCAGGAGGACCAGGGGCCACCGGAAAGTCACCAGGACCCCCGTGGGTGGGGGGGCACCTGTGTAAGGTCCTGTTGACATTGGGGTCTTACTGGGACCCCTGTGGGTGGAGGCACTCACCGGGCGATCCCACCGGGACCAGGTGTCACTGGGATCTCCCTGGGATGCCCACAGGTGGGGGCATCAGAGCCAGGACCCACCGACATTGGGGTCTCCCTGGCTGGGAGCTTTGGGTCTGTGGGTCTGTGTTGCTGAGGGAGCTGTGGGTGGGGGCTCAGGACCCCAGAGGGTCCTCGTGCTGCTGCTGCTGCCAGTGCTGTGGGGGTCACACGTATTCACTGAGGGGTTTGGCTGCCCTGGAGGCACAGGAGTGGGGGGGGAAGGTGTGTGCCCATGTGCCAGGACAGCCCGGGTACTGAGGAACACGGACGCAGTGCCAGGCTCTGCTGCCTGCCCTGACCTCCCTCAGGAGCCAGCACTTGGCCAAGTGCCCACCCACATGGCCAGGCCCTTGTTCTCCCCAAGGGTTCGTGGGGTGGAGGTTCCTGGGGGGAGCTGCGGGGGCTATGGGTGCTCCCCTGGGTGCTGGTCCCTGCTGCCCATGAGGGGACCGAGCTGGGTGTCAGCTCCCACTGCCTGTCCCCAGCGAGATCCCTTAGCAACTGGCGTGCAGCACCTCCCGGCAGAGCCGAGTGCCAGGTGATCGGCACCCTGGCACACGTGTGCGCACACAGGCGTGCTCGCACCGGCGCGGGCACACGCAGCTCACCGGGCACACGCAGCTCGCCCCCAGCTCCCACGCGGGGCCACGCCGAGCGCGTGCACATCACCAGCGCCAGCCCGGCGGCCTCTGCCCCACCAGCAGTGCCGGCATCATGCATCACCTGGAGCTTTGGCAGCCTGAGGAGCTTGTGAATGAAACCAGGAGGCTCCCGAAACCGTGGCTGGGCTTGCTGAGCCGGCCTGAGCTGCTCCTGCCAAGAGCTATCTCGCTGGCGTGGTGAGCGTGGCCAGGGTGGTGCGGTGCCAAATATCATGTCCCCAAGTCCCCAGTGGGCCTGGTGACTCCCAGGCCTGGGCAAGTGCCACAGTGTAGGTGCCCCGATGCTGAGTCTTGGGGGGTCTCCTGGCTCCCCAAAGCTTTGGGAGGAGCTCAGTGTGGGAGGAGAGCCACCCCATTTCTTCTCAGGCTCCCTTTGGGCATGTGGATGCTGCCCCAGCCCATGGAGGGGGGACAAAGATGGTGATGGGCAGGGCCCGTGGTTTCACTCAGCACTGTGGGACACCCAATGCCCCGGCCCCCATTCCCCATCCATACTGGTGGCACTGGGAGTCCAAGCCCCCGCCGGGGCCCTGCTGGGAAGGGGGAGGGGGCCAGTGGAAGGGCCCGGAGGACCAAAAAAGCCTCTATTAATTATTCATCCGAAGAAGTGAAGTGAAGAAAACACAACACGTGGAAAAGGGCTCTGGCTGCCTGGGGGTGGGAGCGGGGGAGTGCTGGGGGGGGGCACAGGGGCTGGGGCAGTGCAGTGCAGGGGTGCGGTGGCAGCAGCAGCGGTGGCATCCCGGGGTGCTGCACACCTCTGGGAGGACCCACAGCACCGCGCTGCCACCATGGAAACGCCTTGGCTCGGCAAACCCATGGCAACACCCACCTCCACATGGAAACCCCCCGCTCATGGCAACGCACGCACCGCCGTCAGCACCCGCACAGCGCCGTGCTCGCCACGGGGGTCCCCCCCCACCACGGCACGCCCCTGTGCGGGGCCACGGAGGGATGCACCTGGTGGGGACGAAGGGACCCGGGTGGCAGAACACAGCCCTGGAACATCACAGTGTGCGCTCGTGCAGGTGCCAGCACCCACCAGGGATTACTCCTGGAACCAGCAGAGAGAGGGGGCTTGGCTGGGTTTTGCCACAACGGGATACGGTGTCTGTGGTGGGATGGCCGGGGGACACGCCCAGGTGGCTTCGCTCTTGGAAGGACACGAGGCTTTGAGCTGTCCAGGAGAGCTGAGGCACGGAGCAGCCCTGGTTCCCTGCTCTTTCCATGCGCCTCTGTCTCCTCCACCCTGTGCCTGTCACACCGAGGACCGGCAGCTTTCGGCGTCAAAGTGGAGGGGAAAGCTTCCCACCTGCCATCCACGAGCACCGAGGGGCCGGAGCGCGTGCCCGGCGGGGCAGGGGACCCGCTTCGCCCGCCTTGGTTAATATTTAACCGCGGCTTCCTGTGACAGAATGTCGCAACCGCAGAGCAGAGCCGGCATTCAATAAATCATCGCGCCGGGCTGGGAGCTGGGCTGGGGGAGTGGGGGGGGGGGGCAGCGCCCAGCCGAGCGAGAGGGGGAGCCGATAAATAATTCATTAAATAAATAAACATGGCGAGAGTGCGGGGAGGAGGCAGGAGTGTAACCAAGAAAGGGCTCGGTGAACGCGGGCGTGAAATATTCACCAGCCACACCTACCAGGCCCCAACGCGCTGAGCTCAGGGCTCCCGACCCGCCCGCGGGAGCCAGGTGCAGGCACGTGTCCAGCCAGACACGGCAAGAACATGCCAGAGGCATGCAGGGCGGATGTCCTGGGTCGGGGAGCAGGGAGCTGGCAGTGCTGGCACGGCCATGTGGAGATGAACTGTCCTGGCTCCTGCCAGCTTCTCCTGGCAGCGTTTGGGACAGCTCCTCACAGCCCCATGCTGGTGTTTGGGCAGGGGTCTGTCCTGCCAGGCTGGCACGCCTGGGGCACGCTCAGCACACACCGTGTGCCCACCGGCTCCCAGCCCCGCTCCTCCCTGCCCCTTCCCTTTTACATCCCATGTCAGCCGTTAAATTTGAATGAAGCCTCACGGATGGTTGCGCTGCGCCGGCGCCTTGACGAGCACTGGGAGGGCACGGGGTCTGAACCTTCCCATTTCCCAGGGAGAGGGGGGAAGACCCAGCTCTGGAGGAATCCTGGGGGACATCCTGGGGCTGGGCTTGGGCATGCGTGGACACAGGGGAGGTGAAGATGGGTGGCCGTGCCACCAGCCACCAGGCAAACTCCCTGGTGAGCCACAGGTCCAGGCAGAGCAGCCTCTTCCCAGAGGGACCAGGCGTGAGCCCTGCTGCTCAGAGGGGCATGGGAGCGATTCGTTAATTAGCACCTCAGAGCCCTGAGTTAATTTACGTGGAGCTGGATTTTGTGGGCTTGCAGAGGAGGGTTAGCTGCCACCGCAGCACCGGCCACCAGTGAGGGAGCAGCGGTGCCAGGCGGCAGCGCCAGGGCCGTCAGAGGAAATCAGCTTCCTCTCGAAGCCGCTGGATGAAGCCTTGCGTGGTTCCCAGCCCGGCGCTGGGGCTGCTCCCGCTGCCCGGCGGGAGGAAGCTGCAGGGTTCCTGCCCTGGGCGCCAGACGCCTGCTTGCCGGAACCCTGGCTCCAGCAGGCTCCGCTGTGCCAAATCTCACCCGCCCTGGGTGTGTGGGTACCCAGAGGTGCCGGGTGGGAGGTGAGAGCCACCAGCTCCTCATGGCTCCCACGGCCAGCAGCCATGTCCCGGCGGTGCTCCCAGGCAGAAGCAGGTCACGGCACGGTGCTGCACAGCCACGCACACTCCCGCTTTAGCCCACGCTGGGCGCTGGGCTGGTGTGCCAGGCAGTGCCGCGGTCCCGTCTGTCCCCTGTGCCACATCCCTTGTCCCAGCAGCCCACAGGCCGGCGGCGGAGGTTACCTGGCAGGAAGCGCCTGAGTCAGCAGCCGGCACCGGGTGACTCAGCCGGCTCCTCTCCTCGCCTCCCGCATGGCAACTCTCCCTCCTGGCCTCAAGATCACTCCAATATCATCGGCCGGTGGCAGCCCCGGCCTCGCTCCCAGCCCCTGCTGCTCTGACAGGGCCACGGCACGGATGTGCTGGAGGGTGTGAGGGCCGTGCGGGGTGGGAGGCTTGGGCAGGGTGGGCATGGTGGGGGCTGGCACCTGGCCCCACTGCAGCCACAGCTCCCTGGGGAAGGGACAAGGACACAGAGATGGGTTTGTGGCTGCCAGCCCCAGCACTTGGCTCCCCACTGGCCCTGGGACGTGCTCTGCTCATCCCAGCCATGCCACCCTGGTGTCCCCCGTGAAGTGTTGTGGTGTTTAAATGACGTTAATCTGATGAAGGAGTGACAAGCAGCATCGATATCCTGCTCCCACCGTACAGAGATCACGCCACAATCGGCAGCTGGGAGCACTGGCAGAGGTGGCAGTGAACCAGGAGGTGCCAGGCCAGGGGTGCCAGGGACAGATCCACAATGTGCTGTGCCCTAGGTTGTCCCCATTCTCCTGCCCTGACCCTGCAGGTGATGGTGCCAGGGGACCTGCAGTCCCTCAGGCCCAAACGAGGGCTGGGGATGGGCACAGGTGTCCTAGGCAGCAAAGGAGCCATCCTAGGAACCCCCAGCTGGCACTGAGCTTGGCAGTGTGGGGATGCTCTGGCTCTGCCCAGCAATGGGCCACCAGCACCTCCCACCTGCCCCTCGGGAACATCCCCATCCATCCCCATCCATCCCAGGCAGGGGCTGCGGACACAGGTGACCATCCCCAGGGAGAGGGGCTGGGTGACACCGTGCCCCCGCCGTGCTGTGCCCTTGGTGCTGGGCAGAAGCGCAGGGAAACAAAGGAGCCGATAAGCTGGGGGGGCAGGGGGGACTGGGGCTAAGCGTGCAGGCGCAGGAAATTTCAGGGCCTGAAATATTCATCAGGGCTGATGCGGCGCCTGCCGTCACGCCGGCCGTGAGCGATGGCATGGGGGGGCTTCAATAATGCATCGCTTGGAAATGGCTCATGAGAGGGGCTGGGGGCACAGCGAAAATGGGGGTCCCTCCACTGGCTGTGGTTGCCCCAGGCCTGTGCTGCTGGCCAGGTGACACTGCTGCTGGGTGCTGGACAGGGGACAGAGCAGGAGGTGCTGGTGGCACCACCAGGGACAGCCAGGAGAGCACCGAGAGGTGCTGGTGGGTGTGGGGTGCCCTGTGCTGCTGGCACCCACCACCCGAGGGGGTGGCAGAGGACCCTGCGTGGGTGCGGTGTCCCTGCAGCCTGGCAGTGAGTGTCCGGTTGCTCCATCTGGGCTGGGTGGGGATGCCATGCCTGGGTGTGAGCACGGCCCCATGCCCCCCATGACGGGTGTTGTTGTCGCAGCCACTTTGTGCTCCCGTGCTCAATAATTCAGTGCATCGATCTGCCTGTGCTGCACTTGCCTCTGGCCACAGCCTGGCCACACCAGCCAGTCCTGCCAGCTGCTGGGACTGGCCCGTCCTGTCCCTGTCCCTGGGACTGCAGGGACCGGAGGAGCTGCCCAAGGCAGAGCAGAGAGCACCAGCCCCATGCCCAGTGGAGCCAGATGCTGGTCAGGCAGCACCAGGCTCTGCCATGGCTAACGAGCTCTTTGCCAGGGAAGCTCATTAGCCGCCTGAGGATCAAAGGAGCACAGGGCACATTGGTGGATGTGGGGAGCAGGGCCCGAGACGCTCCAGGGCTCCATCTCCACCATCCCCACAGCATCCTCCCAGCGGACACGTGCCCAGAGAGGCCGGACGGCAGCGCAGGTGGGGTGAGCCTGGTGACACCCCAGGCACAGAGCCCCTCAGCATCCACTCTGGCACCCTTGGGAGGTGCTGCCCTGGTGGGCACCTGCCCCAGCCTCTGCCCTCACTGTCTGGCTGCCCTGGAGATGGGGGCACAGTGTGCTGGGGTGGTGACCCGTGTCATTTGTACTCATTGAAGTCCTAATCATTCTCCTCAGGGATCCAGAGATTGTCCCAGAACGGGAACCATGCAGGCCCTCAGTCTGCAGCAGGTCCAAGCAGTGCCAGCAGCAAGGGCAGCTCCGGCCCATCCCTGTTCTGGCACAGCAGGATTATTGTCCAGCAGGATTACATCAGACTGGGGATGCACTCCAGCATGTGCAAGGGCACAGGCATGACAGGACAGATGGACACAGGCACGGACAAACAGCCACCCTGGCCCAGAATGGTGATGGCACAGGCAGCATCTGTGCCGACACCCCTGCATGTGCACACCCACCAGTGCCAGGCTGTCTCCCACCCCAGTGACCCTCCCTGCCACACTGACTGCCACCCTGGGCCTAACATCAGTGTGGACATTGTGTGGACACAAACATCAGTGCCTGCTGCTCCCACCTGGCAGCTGGGACCGGCCAGCTGCTCGCCCAGCCCCCCGGGATGCGGGTGGGATGCGACAGCCCCTGCACGCCTGTGCGGCGCCAGCGCCAGCCCGGTGCCCGCACCCTCATTGCTATGGCAGGAGCGGGCTCGGTGCGTGCAGCTCCGGTTAATTAAGCGGCGCGGGCCAGCTCCCTCCAAGCCCCCGCTGAGTGTTTTGCTAAATTATAACCTTGACGATGCGCATCATCAGGCGGCTGCTGGGGAACAGCCGCTCTGGCCCCCACACCCTGTGCTCAGCACTGGTGTGGTGGTGTGGAGCTGCCCGGCCGCGGTGCCATCAGGCCGGGGTGGCATCACGAAGAGGTGACATCCCTCAGAGTGTCCGTGACCACCGGGTAACGAGGGAGCCGGTCCGAGGTGGGTGATGGGCTCCGTGGTGTGGCCTCAGAGTCCTGGGGAGCCTGCGGCCAGTGCCTGGTGTCCAGTGCATCGTGCCCAATGTCCAGCACCCCCAGTGCCCTGCTCCTCAGGGCCCAGCATGTGTGTCCCCTCAGCACACGTGTCCCCTCGGCATGTCGAGCCAGTGGCCCCGTTTCCATGGTGACACGGAGCCATTTCCCATCTCCGGGATGCTCTCGACAGCTCTCGGGTGGGCGCTGCCGCCGTTGCCCTTCGCCCATGGGAAACCGGCAGGGATGGGCCCCACCGCCCTGGGCGGCCGCGCTCCTCGCTTTCAGCCCTCGGGGCGGGGCACCGTGCCCATGTCCCCTGCGTGTCCTGGGGCTGCCCCGGCACGGCTGCAGTGCCTGACCTTATCCTCACCCCGGGGTGATGAGGGGCGTTTGGGGTACGCTGAAGCCCGTGCCATGGCAGGGTTGGGTGGGGGGACCCCGGCAGCGTGGCCGGGTGAGGGATCTGGTGCCAGGAGCAGAAGCTGCTGGGAACACCACGGAGCTCAGGGACTGTGCCCAGGCTCATCCTGGTGCCACGGTGCATCCAAGGTCCCTGTCCTGACAGTGAGCCAGGGCATGGCGTGGGCATGGCCATGCTGTGTCCCCCCCGATTGCCCGCTGCGGCTCCCAGCCCCTGGCACGACACGGCTCTTTATCCCGCTCTCCATCTCAGTGCTGCCTATTACCATTTCCCATCACTTGCTATTCCAGGTGATAAATTTTTCCTTCCCAGTTTCTGAAGGTTTAACTCCCACCCACCAGGGGCACCCGACTTCCTCACCCCACACTCCTCCCCATGGCACCCCAGCATCCCCGCTGGTGTGTGCGGCACTGGGGGGGGTGGTGGTGTAGGGGCGGCCCCGAGGCAGGGGGGTGGCGAGACAGAAGGGATGGGCTAATGGAGCCCATTCCTTGAATAGATTCAATTTCTGCCGCGGCGGCTGCGGGGTGCGGAGCCATCAATTGGATTCAGGGGATGGGGAATCTGATTTGGAGCGGCCGCGCCATCAATTAGCCGTTATTGATGGCATTGCTCATTGGAAGTCGATGGGATTTGAAGCTGGTGGCAGCTCCCGCATACCAAACAACGCCGGCTCAAGGACAGGACCCTGCTGTGCCCAGACCCAGCACCCAGACCCAGACCACCCACCCACCCGCCCTTGGCCTTGTCTGAGAATCCCTGGGGATCTGGGGAAGAGGCGGTGCAATGGGCAGCCCCCCCTGGAATCCCTGCCTGGGTTCCCACAAGGCACAGCCCACCAAGATCCCTGCATGGGGGTCCTGCGGGGCACAGTTGTGCCCCAGCATCTTTGCATGGGGCTCCTTTGGGGGATGCCCCCACCCAGCATCCCCACATGGGGATCCCACAGGGCACAGCACCCCAGAATCCCTGCATGGGGGCCCTAAAGAGCACAGCCCCTCAGCATCCCTGCGTGGGGGTCCCACAGGGCATGGTTGTCCCCTGGAATCCCTGCAGGGGGGTCCCACAGGGTACAGCCCCCGATCATCCCTGCAGGGGGGTCCCACAAGTCACCATCACCCCTGGCATCCCCACACGCTGGTCCTGCAGGCACCATTGCCCCCCAGCGTCCCCACAGGTGGGCACTTTGGGGTTGCCCCCACCCAGCACCCTACAGGGGGGTCCCTTGGTTTGATGTCCCCCAGATGGTTTCACCCCCTCCTGGTGGGAGGGGCCCACAGGACCCGCATGCCCCCCTCTGCACTGGGCAGTCCATGGGGATGGGGTACCCCTCCCTGCGGGGCTGGGGTACAGGATGGGGTACAGGACGGGGTGCAGGACGGGGTGCAGGGTGCAGTGGGGGAAGGGCAGGCAGCAGAGTGGGGGGAGGGGAGCGGCACGGTCGATGCTTTCGCTCAGCCTCTTGCCAAGCAGCTTCTTTCTCCCAGAAGCCATAAAACCTGTCTGACGTGCCCGGCACCACTGCGGCAGGCGGCCGGCAACGCCTGCGCGGCGAGGGGCTGGGGGCCCTGCTGCGCGCAGCCCCGGGGGGAGTTGGGCACCTCTTGAGCCCCCCAGGAGGACAAGTGGGGGGCTGCACCCATGGGATAGGGGACCAAGAGCCTCAGGGAACTCTCCTGCCAGTTGGCAAGCCTGGGGCACGTGGCTGCGCCGGAGCCACGACTGACAGGGATTCGGTGGTGCCATGGGATCGGCCCCCGCAGCAGCCTGGGCGCCTGGTTGGGAAGGGGGAACCCTGAAGCTCCCCACAGCCCCCCACGTCAGGGGTGCAGATGGAGAGATGGACAGGGAGTGGCTGCTCTGAGGACACCCCAACCACACCCAAGGGTGGCAAGAGGGACCAGGGTGCCTGGCTGGGGGCCTTGGGTCAGTGACCCCCAAGTCCATTGCCCCCTCACCCCCTGTCCCAGTGCTCATCCCACCGCCAGGTGTTAATTACCAGCAGCTCGTCTGTAATTAAAGCTCTCCGGTGACAGGAGCTGATGACTCAATATCAAACTGCTGCAATTAAGCCCCTGGCCATAAAGGCTGTGCAGGGAGCGAGGGGCAGGGACCCCCCTGGAGGAGCCGCCCTGGCACCGGTGCGGGGATGGGGGGCACGGGCAGGGGGATGGCGGGGGGGCCGCACAGCCGGGGCGCAGCGATCTTGCAAATACTGTATTGCTCAGTCACTACCAGGGGTTAAAACCAAACCGAGGGCACGGAGGAAGGCGTCTTCCCAGAAGACAGATCAGCGTGTCCTCGCCGGAGGAGGACACGGCAGCGGCGGATGCCACCATCGGAGCTGCTGCCCCGCTCCGGGGTTGGGGGTCCCTGGGCCCCAGGGGCGGGGGGTCCGTGGGGAAAGGCACGAGATGAGGTGATGGCCGTGGGGCAGAGCAGGCGTTCGCTGAGGGGAGCCCAGCACCGGGGCAGGTGGCCGGCGGGGCAGTGCCAGGGTGCGGCAATCCCAGCGTGCGGCGATGCTGACTCGTGGCGATCCCGACGTGCGGCGATGCCGGTGGCAAGCGATGGCCCTGGGAGAGAGAGAGCCCCGGCTAGGGATGCTTCAGGGCAGCGGGCGGGTGTTCACCCACTGCCCCGGAGCCCCCGCTACCCCTCACCTTCCAGCCCGGAGCTCCCGGCTCAGCTCGGCTTTGCGGAGGTCCGGCAGGTGGGTCATGGCCTGGGGCTGCCCCACGGGCTTGAGGGGGGTGGCTGTGAGGAAGAGTCTGGAAGCGGCGTTGGGGCAGAGGAGCCCATCCCCCCGCCACGGGCAGCGCCGGGGTCAGATCCAGAGCAGGGCCAGGAGCACGAGCGCCAGGCACGGGGTGCAGGGCTGTGATGGGACCGCGGTGCCCCGGGCAGGCACCACATCTGCCAGGGCAGAAGCAGTGGTCAGTGCGAGCCGGTCCCCGGCCTCCCAGCTCCCCCACCCCCCCATACTCACCCTCGGGGCCCCCGCGCCCTCGGGGCTGCGAATTGGGCACCTCTGTCACCGGCTCTGGCGCTGAAAAAAAACCCCACGGTTGTCAGGGATCGGCTCCCCTGGGTTACCTGGAGCCGCCCCCGAGGCTCCGGTACCCCCCAGTGGGGACTGGTCTGCCCCTTGGGGAGCCCCCAAGCTTTGGGGCACAGCCCCCCCAGCCGGACTCACTGGTGCCTCGGCAGCAGACGGTGACGCGCAGCTTCAGGCATCGCCCGGCGCTCTCGGGGCTGGGGACGGCTGGGCAGGGGGGGTCAGCGGGGACCGTCCGACGCGGCCCCCCCGGGACCCCCGACGGCGGCTCAGCGCGGGCCGGGGGCGCCCCCTCCCGGCGGAACGCGGGGACGGCGCCCCCAGCCCGGAGCGCCCAGAGCCCACCCCGCACCCCGAACCGGGGGCACCCCGACCCCTCGAGCACCACCCTGGGGCATCCGGACACCCCCTTCACCCCACCTCCCCATGCACCCCCCACGCCAGGGCATCCAGACCCCACCCGTGCACCCTGAGCCCTTGTGCCCCCCTCCAGGGGCATCCAGAAACCCCTTTAACCCCGATCCATTTGTGCCCCCCTCCAGGGGCATCCAAAACCCCTCGGCACGCCACACCCCCAATGAATCCCCCACCCCAGGGCATCCAGACACCCACTGCATCCCTATCCCTTTGTGCCTCCACCCTTGGGACATCCAGAGCCCCCTGCACCTCAACCCTGGCATCATCCAGAACCCCCGTGTTCCCCTTAACCTCACTGACATCCTGGATGTACCCTGACCCCCCCATGTGCCCTAAACTCGCTTCCGTGGGGACCCTGGTGAGACCCAACCCTGGGGAGCTGCACTCAAGACTCCTGACATGTTCTGACCCCGGGGACTGCACCCAGGTCCTCAGCGTGCTGTGGCCGCAGTGCAGCCCCCGCGGCACCCCGAGGGGACTCACAGATGTAGTAGTAGGTCTCCCCCGGCTGGAACTCGAAGCCGAGTGAGAAAGGGGTGAAACGCTGGATCTTCTCAGAGAAGCGGACGGGCCCGAAGGGCGCCCGGGGCCGGTTGCACTCCCAGCGCTTGAAGGCGCCGGGGGTCTCGTAGCAGCCGCGATAGCCCTCCCGGTCCACCATGAAGAGCGTGAAGGTCTCTGCCCGGCCGGCGGGCACCGCACCCTCGTAGTGCGGGCAGTAGATGTCCAGGTAGTCATTGATGGCCACCTGGATGGAGTAGTCGTCCCGCAGGAACCTGCCGGGCAGGACGAGCCGGGAAGCTGGGGGTCCGCTGGGAGGGGTACCCTGCTGCCTCCTGCCCCAGCGGAGCAGGGAGCCGGGCTTTTCCCTAAACCACCGACCGGACACCGCCCGCGCCACGCAGCCAGGCATCAGCTCAGATTAGCCGCAGGCCGCTGGAGCTGAATGGGCTCGGCCACCGCGGCCGGGGGGGGTGGTACAGCCACGCTGCCCAGGCACAAAGCCCCTCGCCCCAGGCACCCGCCTCGCCGCTGATCGGACATGACACGCCGGTGGGGGGGCCGTGCGGCGGGACGCTCCCGCCCCGTCACGGTGCTGGCAGGGGGTGGCAGCCGGGGCAGGAAGCACGGGATGGGCTCCGGTGGCGGGGCGGGCAGGGGATGGGGCCCACCCCAGGTACAGGCGCAGCAGTGGGGATGCCATGAGCTCATGGTTGTGCCGACAGCAAGTGCGGCCAGGCCAGGGTGGAGCAGCCGTGCGGGCACACACACGTGCACACACGTGCACACACAAGAACATGCACACGCGTGTGCACATGCTGGGTCCTGAGCGTCTGGGCCGGACGATGGGAAAGAGGGGCTGGCAGGGAGACCTCAGCCCCCATGCTGGCCCCGGTGCAGCCGGTGTCCACAGACGGTGCAGAGTCCCGGCAGAGACCAGAACATTCATCAGCAGGATGGCAGCGCTGGCAAGGGCGGGGGGCTTGAGCCCCTGACCCCCCACTCAGGCTGGGGGCTCCTTGAGGGCAAGATGGAGCACAGACTCCTGCTGACTCAGAGCATCCCACGGGCGACGCTGGCTGGGACGGGCCTGGGCAGGGCCAAGGGCTGGGGGGACGGGGTCCTGCCTGACCCAGCAGAGGGGCACAGAGTCCCTTTTCCTGGGGCACCCATGGGTAGGGGGGTCCCACCTTTCCCATTCGCAGGATGGGAGCAAGGCAGCACCTGTACCCCCTGCCCATCCTGTGCCCGTCTGCCCCACTCCAGCAGGCCCAGAGCACAGGACCTCCAGGGGGGAGGCTCCAGGATCCTGACCCTGCCCCCTGCTCCCTGAGCAGCCCTGAGCTGGGAAATACCTAAAATGGAGGAGGTTGGGAAGAGGGATGGAGCCAGTCCCTGGCCCGTTGGTGACGGCAAAGCTCATAGGCAGCACCAATGGCAGGGTGTGGGCTGGAGTAGCCTCCACCAGAGGGGACACCCGCCATGGGAACCCACAGCCCTGAGAGTGCCACCCACCAGCTTGATGCCACCAGAGGATGCCCAGAGTTCAGTGCTACCAAGGGCATTCAGGCTCAGCACAGGTGGGTACCTCCAGGAAATTGGCAGCACCAGGATTGCCCACCAGCTTGGTGCCACCAGGAGTGCCCACTGGCTTGGTGCCACTAGGGCTGCCCACTGGCGTGGGAACACCCAGAGCTTGGTGTCACTGAGGGAGACTCACGTGTTGGATGCCACCCGGGGCTCAGTGCCACCAGCAGTGCCTGGGGCTAAGCACCACCCAGGTGTGCTCGCTGTCCCGGTGGCACCCAGGGATGCCCAGTGACTCGGTATCACTGGGGGTGCTCAGCGGTTCAGTGCCCCCCCATGGGCACCCGGGGCTCGGTACCAGCTGGGGCACTCACCGCTCTGCCGCCCGGGGCTCGGTGCTACCGGGGGTGCCCGGTGGCTCGGTGCTCCTCAGAGCTCAGCACCCCCAGGGGTTCTCACCCGCTCGACAACGCCCAGGGCTGCCCGGTGGCTCGGTACCACCGGGGCTCGGTACCATCGGGAGGTACCACCCGGGGGTCGGTGCCGGTGGGGATGCCCGGGGACTCGGCACACCGGGGGACGCTCGCCTGCTCAGCACTACCTGGGGGCTCGGTGCTGTCGGGGATGCCCGGAGGCTCGGTCCCACCGGGAGGTGCTCCCCGTCTCAGTCTCGCCCATGGGCGCCCGGTGGCTCGGTGCCCGGCAGCCCCGCCCCCCCGGAGCCCACCGCCCGCCGCCCCTCCCGTCCCGTCCCGTCCCGTCCCGTCCCGTCCCGTCCCGTCCCGTCCCGTGGCGGCGGCGCGGGCCCGGGGCTTGGCGGGGCCCGGGGCTCGGCGGGGCCCGGGGCTCGGCGGGCCCGGGGCGTACAAAGGCGGCGGGGCCGGCGGGGGCGGCGGCGGTACCTGGGGTTGCTGCCGTTCCAGTGGACGCCGTGGCGGAAGCCGCGCACCGGCGGCGCCCAGAGCAGCGGCGCCCAGAGCAGGAGCCCGAGCAGCGGCGCGGGGCGCATGGCTCCGCCGGCGGCGGGGGGCGGCGGGGGGCGGCGGGCGGGGCGGCCCGGCGAGGCTCGGCACGGCCCGGCCCGCCCCGACAACTTCGGGCCAATCCCGCCGCGCCGCCGCCCGGCAACTTCACCGAGTGCCATTAACCCTTGGCGGGCGGCACCGGCACCCACCGGCACCGGCATCGAGACCGGTAACTCCCCACCGGCCGGTACCGGCGGCATCCAGCGACACCAGGACCGGCACCGGCAGCCACGCCCCAGTCCGGCACCTCCTGGTATCGCCAACATCCACCGGGACCGGTATCCCTGGCAACTCCCCGGTACCTCTCCCAGTCCGACACCGACCCGGTACTGTGAATATCTACCGGCACCGGGACCAACACTGCCCGGGCACCTGGGATCAGCAACCCCGGCAACAGCATCCCTGGCACCGGCACCGACCAACACCTCCGGCATCCACCGGCACCGCCCCTGGGACCGGCAGCTCCGGCCCAATCCGGTTCCCTGGCAAACCCCACCCCAGCCCGGCACCGCCCCAGGACCGGCACCAGCAGCAGCGGTTGCCCCCCGCGCCCACCTCCCTGCCCTTGTCGGGCATCGGCATTCACCGGCACCGACACCAGCTGGGCCCTGCGGGGCCCGGGGATGGGGACACCGGTCCGTGCACACGGGGCAGCTCTCGCACACGCGTGTGCCTGGGCCCACCAGGCATCTCCTGCCCACGGGCGTCTGTGCCCACGAGCAGCTCTTGGACACGCGTAACCACGCACACAGGCCAGTTCTTGCACATGCATGTGCCCATGTTCGTGGCAGCTGCTGCCCACGTGTGTCCCTGCCCACCAGGCAGCTCTTGCACACGCGTGTGCCCTCAGAGCAGCTCCTGTAGACACACGTGCTCATGTGTGACATCTCTGTCCCTGCCCACCAGGCAGTTCTTGCACACGCACGTGTCCCTGTGTGCAGCAGCTCCTGCCCATGTGTGTGCCTGTGTGTATAACAACCTTGTACATGCACGTGTCCCTGGGTGCAGCAGCTCCTGCCCATGTGTGTGCCCATGTGTGTAACAGTCTTGCACACGCACGTGTCCATGCGCATGGCAGCCCCTTTTCACACACATCCCTGCCCACAGAGCAGCCCCTGCACACGCGTGTGTTCGTGTGTTCAGCCTCTGCACACATCCATGTCCCTGCCCACCAGGCAGGTCTTGCACATTTGTGTGCCCAAGCGTGTGATGGCTCACACGTGTTCCTGCTCACATCTGTGCCCACGCAGAGCAGCTCTTGCACACGCGTGCCCGTGTGTGAGGCCGCTCCTGTCCAGGTGTGGGTCCCTGCCCTCAGAGCAGCTCCTGCACACGCATGTGATGAGCACACAGGGCAGCTCTTGCACACACATGTACCTGTGGCCTAGCAGGCAGCTTGCACACACATATCCCTGCCGACAAAACAGCTCCTGCACCCAAGTGTGTGGCAGCTCCTGCCCGTGCACACAGGACAGCTCCTGCACACGTGTGTGTCCAAACCCATAGGGCAGCTCTTGCACGCACACGTGCCCACGTGTGTGGCAGCTCCTTCCCCTGCATCTTCAAGCCCAGAAAGCAGTTCCTGCACACGTGTGTGCCCATGTTTGTGACAGCTTCTGCCCACGAGTGTGCCTGAGCCCATGGGGCAGCTCTTGCACACACGTGTCCGTGTTTGTGGCAGCCCCTCCTCACTCGTGTGCCCATGCACACAGGGCAGCTTTTGCACACACACACACACACACACACACGTGCCCACGCAGACTGAACAGCTCTTGCACACCTTTGTGCCCATGTTCGTGGAAGCCCTGTGAACACAGAGAAGCCCCTGCACACGTTA
Organism: Corvus moneduloides; assembly: GCF_009650955.1. NCBI lineage: Eukaryota > Metazoa > Chordata > Aves > Passeriformes > Corvidae > Corvus > Corvus moneduloides. The sequence goes on along the minus strand of NC_045504.1, from coordinate 825,816 downwards.
CTGCCCACCAGGCAGCTCTTGCACACGCGTGTGCCCCTGCGTGTGGCAGCTCCCGCTCACGCGTCCCTGCCCACCGGGCAGCTCTTGCGCACGCGTGCACACAGACCCCTAGGGCAGCTCTTGCACACGCGTGTGCCCATCCGCACGGCAGCCCCGTGCCCCTAGGGCAGCTCTTGCACACACACGTGCCCACGTGCGTGTCGCCCCGTGTCCCCTGGCCCCGTGTCCCCTGGCCCCGTGTCCCCTGGCCCCGCCCCGTGCCCACGTGGCCCCCCGGGACACCGCCCCCCCCCCCGGTGCAGCTGCGTGCAGTCCCCGCCAGGGGGCGGAGGCGCTCGGGAGCCCCTTCCGGCGCGGGGCCTGCCGGGAGTTGTAGTTCCGCCCCGCTCCCCCCCGGTGCCGGTCGCGGTGCCCCGGTGCCGGTGCGGCGGAGGCAGCGTAGAGGAGGCTCACAGCCCCTTTATTGACGTGGCGCGAGGAAACGCGGGCGGCGGGGCCCGGCGGGGCTCGGCCTTCCTCGCGGATCCAGCGCTGCTCGCGGCTCAGGCCTCTGGCGGGGCCGGGGCGGGCCTGGGGAGAGAAGGGGGGGCGATGGGGTGAGGGTGGGGTCCGCACAGCTTCCCCCTGCAGCTGCCCCCGTCCCCTGCTCTGGATCCCCACCGTAACCCCCTCCTTTCTCTTCTCCCGTCCGGTTCTGGCCCCTCATTTCTCCTGGCTACCCCCTCTCCCCCACCTGCACTCCCCTCTGGCCTCTGCAGGCCCCCATCCTGGCACCCCACAGCCCCCCCTCAGCCCCTAAAAACCCCCCTTGGGCCTCCCAGCCCTGTCCTGTCCCCCCCTGCTCACCTGGCAGGAATCACGGTGACATAGGGGTGCCCAGGGGGGGTCTCGCTGCGGGGCAGCGAAGGGCCCGGGGGGTCCGAGGGCAGCGGCCGCTGTGGTGGGGGGGGCTTGGCTGGACCTGGGGGCTGCAAGGGGACGGGGGTGTCAAGGCTGGGTCACGGGCCGACCCCCCGATGGCCTCAGAGGGTGGGAACTGGCCTCCTGCCCCACACGCAGGTGCTGCTGCCGTTACCTGAGCGCTCAGCAGCACCGGGTCTGCAGGCAGCGGGCGTGTGGGGGGGGGTGGCCTGTCCGAGGGGGGGGCCTGGGCAGAGAGAGAGGGACAGTGAGACAGCAGGGGGACAGTGGGGGGCACGGGAACCAGCCTCCCGCTGGGCAGGAGGGGTTTTGGGGACACCCGTGTCACAGAAGTCCCCGAGAGCTGGAGCGCAGCCAGACATGCAGCGGGTCCAGGGTGGGCTGAGGGACCCCCCACCCTGCCTGGGCGTTACCTTGGGCACAGGGTCCGGCGGGAGAGGCCGGGAGGGCGGATCAGGCCGGGCCGAGCCGAGGGCAGCCGGCTGCGGAGAGAGGGAGAGGGGGGACAAGCCATGCAGCATGCGGAGACCCCCCTCCCGCCAGGCAGAGACAGAGAACCCCCCTCAGTGCACAGCTCTGGGGCCCAGCCCTGGCTGGGACGGGCACCAATCCCAGTGAGCGGCCGGTCGTGCCAAGTGGCCGTGCCAGGCTGCTCCGGGTGCCAAGGAGTGGGATCCCACACGTGGGATGCTCTGCTGAGCTGGCACCCAGGACCAGAGCGAACTCGGCACCGCTGCCCCCAGCACCCCCATCCTCACCTTGCTGCCGTGCATGACCTGCAGCTCCGTGGCCTGATGCCACTGCGGGGGCCGGGGACGCGCGGGGGGACCTTGGTTGCTGCCCGAGCGGGTCTCTGGCTGTGAGATCCTGCAGGGAAGAGGCAGGATGAGACCCTGCTCGCTCCGGGCACTCGGGGGGCCCCGCACGGCAACCGAGTGACACCGACACCAGCAGAAGCCCAAGAGAAACGAACCCCTTGGCGCTGGAAGATGCGACACCCCGCACCCCGGGGCTGCCCCACACCCCACAGGCACTGCCAGGGGAAGAGCGCAGCACCGGAGGCCTTGCGAAGCAGGACAGCTCGGGGACAGCCCCACGCCCGGGCGCCGGTGGTGACGTTACCCGCTCCAGCCGTCTGCGGCTCCGGGACCCAGGAACCGCACCCGGGTCTCAGCACTGTGGGGAGAAGAGTGGGGGGCTCAGCTGGGGCTGGGGGGCAGCAGCGGGAGGAGCCACGGGGACGTGGGGCGGCAGTGCAGGATGGGGCCGTGACCTGTGCTGGGGACACACGTGCACACGGATGGTCACTCTGCGGGGACACGCGTGCACAGCGCTCGGGCGGCCACCACGGGGGACAGGTGTGGGTGTGTGCGTGCACACACGCACCCCACTGCTACACACACACGTGCTGCGTGGCTCTGGTGCCTGCCACGGCACACGCATGCAGAGCTGTGTGTGCCACCTGTGCGTCACAGCACACGTGAGCAGAGTTGAGCATGCCACTCATGCGCCACGGCGCACACGTGCAGAGGGGTGTGTGCCACCTGCGTGCCTTGACACACACATGCAGAGGCGAGCATGCCATCTGCATGACATGGCACACATGCAGAGGGGTGTGTGCCACCTGCGTGCCTTGACACACACATGCAGAGGCGAGCATGCCATCTGCATGACACGGCACACATGCCACCTGCACGTCACAGCACACGCATGTAGAGGTGAGCATGGCACCTGTGTGTCACGGCACACACATGCAGAGGTGAGCGTGGCACCCATGTGCCACCCGTGTGCCTCGGCACACGCATGCAGAGGCGAGCGTGACAACACCCACGTGCCCCCCACATGCCCCCTGTCCCTGGTACCTGTACTGGCAGGAGGTGCCCTTGCCAAGCTGGCAGAGGTGCTTGTGCAGGCCGGCGCGGCGGGCGCGGCACAGCCCCAGCGCCAGCGCCAGCCCCAGCAGCGCGCTCAACAGCAGGGCCGTGGGCAGGGCGCTTCCCCCTGCGGGAAAGCAGCACGTCAGCCCCCGCCGTGCCCATCACCCCCCCGACACCCGCACAAAGCCCCATTCTCTGCGCTCGCCTTGGCCCTCACCTCGCTCGAGGCCGGCAGGGCCGCTGTCCTCGCTGCCCCCCACGCCGGGGCTGTCGCAGGTTGGGGGGGCCCAGCCCCGCTCACAGTGGCAGTGCCCGTGGTTGTTACACACCTGCGTGGGTGACACCGGCCGAGCTCAGCCCCTGAGGGGCAGGTCCCCACTGCCAGCGCCCGCTCCTCAGCCCCACACTCACCCCGTGCCCATGGCAGTTGCTCTGGCACTGCTGGTCACCCAGCACGGAGATGTCCTGGCACCGGTGCTGGAGGCACATCTGTGGGGGATGGGGTGTCAGCACTGTGAGAGCCCCTGCTCCCTTCCCTGTTGCCCCACTGCTCACCTTCCCAGGGCCACAGGTGGTGCCGGGCAGCACCATGGCCGCATCGGTCACATCCTCGTCCCCGGGCAGGGGTGTCCCCTGGCAGGACCCTTCCGGTCTGTCCCCACGGGTGCTGCCGCGCTGGCACTGCAGCATCCCACAGCTGGTGTCCCTGCAGGGACAGTGGGGTCAGGGCAGGGGGCACGGCAAGTGGGACATGGAGAAGGATCGGGACATCACTCACTGCTGGCCGCAGGTGACATAGGAGCCATTGGGGAGCTGCCCGCAGTGCCCATGCTCATCTCCTCTTGTGTTCAGGGTGGCCATGCAGGAGCTGGAGACAGGACTGGCACCTGCAGTGGGGGCAGAGACCCTCAGCATCCCTACCTATCCCCCAGCACCCCACCCCGGCCCTGCTGTACCTGGCCCCAGCAGCTGCTGGCACTGCCCCTCGTAGGTGGCACAGGCGCCGCTGTAGCAGCGCGCCCGCCCGCCGGCGCAGGGCTGCCCGTCCTGCAGGAACGTGTCAGGGGGGCAGCGCGGCGAGACCCCGTCACAGAACTCGGGCAGGTCGCACTCGCCCAGCCGCTCCCGACACACGTGTCCAGCACGGCGCAGCTGTGGGGGGACGTGGTCAGATAAACAGGGTGAGTGGGGGACCCGCCCACCACGGGGTGTGCCCACGGCATGGGTGCCCATCCCCACGCACCTGGCAGTCCTGGCAGCAGGTGTCCTCGGTAGCACACACGGCCCCTGGCATCAGCTGGCAGGAGCTGCTGTTGCAGCAAGGATCGGTGCACTCCTGTGTTGGGGGGGCTGCAGTCAGCGGGTGCCACCAGCACCCAGCACTGGGCACTGGAAACCACCTTGCCAGCCCCAGACGCCCCTCGGCAGAGCCACGGAGAAAGGGGGTGGCTTTGGGGCTTTAGGCCCGCCCAGAGCTCCCCGTACCACGCTGAGGCCACAGTCGCATTCCTCGCCCAGCTCCACGAAGTGGTTCCCGCAGGTGGGGCTCCCAGTCAGGAGCTGGGGCTTGGGGACGTTGGAGAGGCACCAGCCCTGGCCCTGCTGCAGGCTGCGCTCCAGGTCCTGCCGGCTGCAGTTGCTGAAGCTCAAGCCAGGCGTCAACCTGCAAAGCCAGGAAGGGGCCTGTGAGGTGGGGAAGGGGCTTGGCCCTGGCCCCCCGAAGGCCTGCCCACTGCCCTCACCCCGTAGGCGGTGCCATGATGCAGCCGCGGTCGTGCTGGAGGTCGCTGCAGTGGCAGAGGCGCCCGCTGCTGTCGTGGCGCATGCCCAGGTTGTGCCCCAGCTGATGGGCCACGGTGGAGGCGATGACAAGGACACTGACGGAGTGGTCCTGTAGGACAGTAGGGTCAGGGAGGGCAGGTGGTGGGAGAATGGGGTGAGGGGACAGAGGTACTGACCATGCTGACCCCCCCGGAGCGTGAGGGGGAACACATGGAGGCTTGAGTGGACATCCCCACTGAGACATCATCAAAGCGGGCACCCCTGGGGAGAGAGCACAGGGGGTTGGGGGAGCTGCTGTGGCCTTGTCCCTCTGTCCCCACCCTGTCCCCCACTCACGTCAGGAGCTGGGCATTGTCGTGGGGCAGCCGGGGCAGCAGCTCCTCCTGGCGCCAGCGCAGGAACCGCTCCAGCACTGCCCGGGCACTGCTGCCCACCGCGATCTTGTCACCCTCGCTCCAGACCTCCACCGCCAGCAGGGCCACCCGCACTCCCAGCGGGCGGAAGAACTGCGGGGGCACAGAGGAGTCAGAGCCCCCCCAACACTGCAGCGGCAAGGGCACAGCCGGGCACTGGGCTGGGACGGACAGACCCGACGGTCACTCACCACATCCACCTGGTTGGCGACTTCCAGGGTCCGGGTGTGAACACGCTGTAGGGTGGGGTAATTCTGGAACTGGGGAAACAGGGAGGGGGGTCAGAGGGGCGGCTGGGGAAAGGGCAGCCCCTGTTCTGGGGACACTGCCCAGCACTCACCGCAGCGTGGTCCACCACCATCACCAGCTCCACAAAGCGCTGCTCTGCCGCTGCCCGCTTGCCCTGGGGGCAGAGGGGGATCAGAGTGCTGATATGGGGACACTCTCTGTGGGGCAAGACCCCTGAGTGACCTACCCGCTGTGGCCAGAGGGGCTCTGTTGCCTCTGCCCCAGGGCGAGGGCCCTGCCCGCAGCTCTGTGGCTCCACCCGCAGACGGGACGCCACGTGTTGCCCTGGTGGGCTGCTGGTGTCCGGCTCCAGCGCGTAGCTCCTGGTCTCTGACAGCCAGAGGTGGCCGCTGGGGAAGGACAGAGGAGCTGGGATATGGAGCCCGTCCCATCACCAGCACAGTGGGAGTGGGCTCATGGACCACTGCCCTCGGGGCTCACCTGACTCCAGCGCATGCACAGAGGTTGGCCCAGGAGCCAGGGAAGCCCTGCACTGTCCCCTGGTAGCAGCAGTGCTCCTGCAGCAGAGAAGGGGGCTCAGGATCCAGCCACAAGCTGGGGTCCCCCTGGGGAACAGGGATAGCTTGGGGACACCACAGGTGACAGCTGTGCCCCAGGCCATACCTGCTTGCTGGGCTCCTGGATCACCCGTGTGCCATCGGGCAGGTAATAGAGCAGCGCCCCGGTGCCCTGCACCAGCTCCCTGCCAGAGACTCGTGTCACCCACAGCAGGGACCCCCAGCTCACCCTGCCCTGAGCACACCCCAGCAGAAACAGAGGACCCACCACCTCCCACCCTGCTGTGGGTGCACCCTGGGGCCCCCACCCCGCCTGTGCCATGGATGGAGACAGGGAATAAGGGAGCCCCACTCTAAGTGCACCATGGATAGAGACAGAGCCCCAGGGTCCCAGAAGGGTCCAGGGCCTCCATCCCACTCCCTGCTGCCGTCCCCGGAACCACAGACTCACCAGTTTTGCTCCAGCTCCAGCACCAGCCGCACCTCCTCAAGCTCCAGCAGGACTCTCAGACGGGCGGGGAATCCCCCCTGCCACAGGCCGCGGTTAAAGGGGTACCCCCTATCCCAAGCTGTCCCATCCCCACGCCCCCTCAGGAGCGCCGTGACCCGTGCGGCGACCGGGGACCCGCGTGGCCCTGGCGCGTGCCCGGAGGGAGAGGTCGGAAGGGATGCCCTGCCCACCCCGCAGGAAGCGTCCCTCCCTCCCGGGCTCATTGTGTCGGGGAAAGGGGGGGTGGACGGAGCTGCGCCCCCACCCCGTTCCCCCCGCGCTTCCTGCCCGGTGCAGCGCGGCGGAAACACTGGAGAGACTCCCAGCGGCCGCGGGGTGGGCTGGGCCCTTCCGCCCCCGCCGGGAGGGGCGCGGGGTGGATACCCCGACCCAGAAAGGTCCCTCCCAGCATCAGGAGAGGAAGGGGGATTTGTTGAGGGTTCCCCTCCCCACTGCTTCTGGGACGCCAGGGGTTCTGGGTGCTGGGACCCCCGAGGATGTGGCGCCAGGACACCGCATGTCCTGCACTGAAAAGCGGGCAGGGGAAGGTGGCAGGGTGCAGGCAGCCCCCAAGACATTGTCACGAGTGTGGGGGACGCCAGGGATGTGGGCGGGGGCTCACCTGGGTCGCTTCTGCCAAGCTGAGTGTCCGGTTATCCCACAGGACCCGCGGGGTCACAGACCAGGAGTGCCCTAATTCTTCACTGTGCTGCTGCGAGCTGTCACCTGCACAGGGCCCGGGGCCGCCGTGTCACCACCGCGTCACTCATCACATCCCAAACCCCCACGGTCACCCATCACATCCCAGACCCCGCAGTCTGCACCCTGGACCCTCCTGGTCACCCATCGCATTACGGACCCCTGCTGTCACCCACTGCAGCCCACCAGGGCAGGGGTTTGTGGTGGGAAGCAGTAACAGGGACCCCCACATTCACCTCACAGCAGCCAAGGGCACGGCTCCCGGCAGAGCCTGTGGGGGATCCCCCTGTTTGGGGGGTGCAGGAGGACGGGATGGACTCTTCGGCCAAGCCTTGCATCACCTCGGCCGGCTGCCCAGTACAACCAGCACAGAGACTGGGCAGGGCTAGGAGCCCGGCTTGGCTGACTCAGAGTCCCCCTCCCTCTCCCGCCAGCTTTTGGGGAACCCCAGCCCGCCCAGGGCCCGGGGGATGCCGGAGGGGGTTTGGAGGGGGCACGCAGACTCCGCTCCCCACGGCCCCACCAGCCCGGGGAGCGCCGGGTCCCGGCAGCTGGACAGAACCGCGGTCCCGGGAAGGGATCCCCGAGCGTCCCGGGGAGGGGTCCCCGCGCGTCCCGGGGAGCGCACCGACCGTACCGGGAAGACACACCGGACATCCTGGGGAGGGGACAACGAGCTTCCAGAGGGGCTTCGACTCCCGATCCCATCCCGGTCCTCCCCGGCCGCTCCCCGTGGGTATCCCCGCGATGCCCTGACCGGGGGCGAGCCGCGGTCCCCACCGACCCCCTCACCCGAGACCCCTGTTCCCCGCTCACCTGCAGCGCTCCCGGTGCCGGCGGCGAGCAGCAGCCCCGTGGCGAGGAGCAGCCGCGGCCCCATCGCCCCCATGGCCCCCCCGGGCCGCGCTGCCCCGCCGCGGCCGCCCCCGCCGGCTCCCGTCGCGCATGGCCCCGGCCCCGGCACCGGCACCGACCCCGCCCGGCCCGGCCCGGGGGCGGAACTTCCCTCCCGGCCCCGCCGCCCCGTTCCGCTCTCCGGCACCGCCCAGGCCGGGGCGGGGCGGGGGCGGCTCCGTGTGCGCCGGGAGGGGCTGGTGTTGGCCGGGGTAGCGCGGCTGATAACCCGGCGGTGCTGCGGGCGGGACCCCTCTCCATCCCGAGACCCCTGCCTTCAGCACCCCCTAGAGTGGAGACCCCCACCTTCACCTCCCAGGAGAGCAGAGGCATCCACCTTCACAATCTCGTGCTCTGGAGACCCCTCCTTCATCGTCCTGTACACTGAAGAGCCCCACCTTCACCAACCCCTGCCTCCATCCCCCAGGGCAGCAGAGACCCCCACATCACAGCAGAGAGACACCCCACCATCACCATCCCGTATGCCAGACACCCCTGCCTTTATCTCCTCGTGCAACGGAGACCCCCACCTTCATCATCCCAGACAGCAGAGACCCCCACCCTCATTACCCAGACACCACACAGCCCCACCTCACCTGCCCACACACGGAAGACCCCCCACTTCCATCTCCCCTCCACCCCCTTCCACCCCCCTGGCAGCTGCACCCCACAGACCCCACTTCACGCCATGCATGGGGGTTGCAGCCTTCACTGCCCACGGAGCCTCCTCCTTGCTGCTGTCCTGGAGGGGCTGGGAGCTGTGGGACCACGAGCAGGACACGAGCTCCCACCCCCCTCCAGCGCCGCTCGCAGCCTGAGGCACCACAAGAGTCCTGCTTGATCCTATTCTCCGTTACTGGGTGCAGGAAGATCATCCAAGCAAGGCTTTATGGCCCTCCCATCTGGGTCACCAAAATGTTGTCCTGAAAAGGGTTCCTTCCCCTGGTGTGCAAGAGGCCAGTCCCACCCAGAGCTGAGGGATTTGATTTATTTCCAGTTCTGTGCCAGGGGTCAATCCCCAATGCAACCCCCAGTGAGCAAACTGTTCGCTATTTCTACACTTTAGCAAACAAGTACTAAACATTCATGGTCTGCAAGGTACACAGCTCCTCATTTATTAGTAGTAATTAGTATTTTCTCTTCTATTGGTTAAAGGATTTTCTCGCTTCTCATGCTACCTAAGCTGCATGCTGAGTTTTCTCCTTTTGGGTCAGTGGGTTTCTTGACTCGGTGGTCGAGATCTTCCCTTGCAGCAATTACCCACTTTGCCCTTTTGATTGATGGTCAGCCTTGTTTGTTCCTGTCCATCTCGTGGTTGTGTGGCCAAGTGTCCTTGGTCCGTGCATTCAGTGTTCCGAGGGCTCCAGTTCCCACTGATGTATTGCCCCAAGTTTCTTCTCTCTACAGGTGCTGAGGCTTATTAAAGCTGCAATTACTGACACGTAATTACACAGAATTTCTCTGTTTGGAAGATGGACCCCAGGGCGAGCAGCACCCACCGCGACAGAGTGCAACTGAAACTGCTGAAGTGTTCTGAAGGCAACGGAAACTGTCACGCAGGAGCTGACAACGGTGGGAGCCCTGCAAGCAGCACCTTGGAAACTGCTCACTCAGTCTGCTGCCATCCCACAGAGAGAGGGAGCCGGAGGGAGCAGCAGCACCTCAGCATGGAGCTGGTCTCGTGGCTGGGCAGAGCCCTGCGGGGCCGCAGGGGCTGGCGCAAGAACCGGGCCCCGCGGCCTGCGGCCAAGTGCGGGCCGGAGGAGCTGACCAAGGCCCAGGAGTTCTCCCGCAGCATCGGTGGCCTCACGCTGGGCCTGGTTCTGGCCACCATGTATGGGGCTCTGGTGCTGCTGGTGCAGGGCCACAACATCTGGTACTGCCTGAGCGTCACCGTCATGCTGGGCGTGGGGCTGGGGCTGGGCATGGCCTTCTCCATGAAGATGCGGATGATTGTGCTGCTGGCGCTGCCACACTTCTTCACCAGTGAGCAGCCGTGGGTCATGTGCTGGGAGCTGGGGGTGCCAGGGGATGCTGGCTCCTGGCTGAGCCCCAGGACTGCCCTGTCTTTGCAGGGGAGGGGAAGGTGATGATCATGATACTGGCGCTGTGCCTGACCATGCAAGGCCCTGGCACCAATCTCCTGCACAACGTCTCCCAGGTCGCCAAGGCACTGTCATGTGGGGCTGAACTGGCCCAAAACCAGACGGCCGAGCGGCTGCAACGCGCCAAGGAGCCGCTGCTGAGTGAGCAGGGGGCTGGGGGAAGGTGGAGGAACTGGAGGGGCCCTTCCTGGGGGAGCCACAGACAGCCCCAGGCTACCCTCACCCTTTGGGGTACGCTCAGGTGTCCCCCCCCCTCTTTGCAGACTTGCAGAACAAAATCAAAGACATTGGTCAGAATGCCAAGGTGGTGGGTGACCGTGTCCGCAAGTTTGTCCGCTCCATCACGGACTCCATCAGACACGTTGGTGAGCGGGGTCCCTGGGGGTCTCCCCACCTCCAGCACCCCCACCCTGCTTTCAGTCCTTCCCCGTCTCCAATGCCCGCTCCCTGCCCACAGCCCGGGCCCTGCGCAACGTTTGGCGGTGGCTGGGGAAGGTCGGTGACGTCTGTAACCGCGAGCTGGGGTCACCCCAGAGCAGCTGCATGCGCTACATGGACAAGGCCAAGGACAGCTGCGAGCGTGCCTTGCCCCTCCTCTTCCACATCTGCTATGTTGTCCTCAGCTTCAAGATCCTCTGCAACATGGTCAATGCTCGTGAGTCCCTGTCCCTCTGCCACGAGGGGTTAACGGGGTGGTGGGGCAGATCCCTCCCCATCACCAGGCCCCAGCCCTAGCAGAGATCCCCCTCTCTGCAGTTGCTGTCATGTTCTGCGTCATCCCTCAGTACATCCAGACCTTCATCCAGGCCAACGTCGCAGCCCGTGAGTATCCCAGTGCCGTGGGGGGTCGGGGGTCTCTCTCTGCGCCCCTCTTGTGGCTCTCGCCCCAACGCACAGTGCCTCTCATCACCTCTGCAGCCATCATGGATACCCTGAACCGTGTCCGCGCCGAGTTTGAGTTCAACATCTCAGTCGTGCACCACTTCAACGTCAGCCTCAACGCCAGCAAGAGCCTGGGGGAGGTGTCTGCAGACATGATGGAGGCCGTGCAGCAGCACATGGAGCCCTACCACCGCGCCCTGGAGCTCTTCTCCTACATCTCCTTCTTGGCCATCCTCTACTTGTGCTACCAGTGAGTGGGCAGCAGTCCTGCTCTGGTGACCCATGGGGACAGGGACCTGGCGTGCAGGTGCTCAGCTTCCCCCCCGTGCCCCCAGCGCGATACGGTACCGGCGCCGCTACCTGTGGGACGACACCTTTGACAACGTTTACATCACACGGCGCTTCGTGGAGCTGGACCTGCGGTGTGCAGAGCAGGGCAGACCCACCGTGCTGCCCCTGTCGGTGCTGGAGAGGGGCCGCTACATCCCCCCAGGTCAGCCCCATCCCCGAGGGCATCCCCCAGCCCAGCCCTGAGCACCAGGGAGTCCCGACGTGGCCTCATGGTGCTCCCGTGGCCATCCAGGCGCGCTGTGGCTGTCAAAGAAGGAGCGACGCCAGTACGGGCTGCAGCTGTTTGGGTTCCTGCGCCATGTGCTGCTGGGGCTCAGCATCATCCTGGCTGACTACAGCATCTTCTGGCTGCTTGACCTGTTCCGGCACCATCTGAGCACGGACATCATCGCCAGGGGTGAGCAGCACCCTTGGGTGCTCTGCTGGCTGAGGGTCAGGGCTGTGGGGTGGCCCCAGGACTGAGCTGCTCGCCCACAGCGCCATCGACAATGACCATCAGTGTCAATGGGACGGGCTACACCAGCGAGATCTTCCAGGATCTGGTCTCTGCCTTCAGCGCGCTGCAGGAGGGCAAGGTCTCGGTGCTGTCCCGGGTCTGCCTCATCGAGCCTGTGGAGCCCGACCACAGCACCTACATCACCATAGGTGTGCAGACCGGGGGTGCTGCACCCTCAGTGACCCACGTGGTTGGCAGGGTGAGGGGGGGCTGCTGACCCTACATAACTCCTTTTCTTCCCACCAGGAATCCTGTACGGTGTCTGGCTCTTCATCTCCATCTTTGGCTCCTACATGGCACGCCTGCGCCGTGCAGTGTGTGCCGCCTACTTCCCATCCCGTGAGCAGGTGAGAAGCCCCCTCTGTGTGTGTGTGTGTCCCTCTACACTCCCTCAGCAGCCAGCTGCCCTCACCCCATCCCCTCCATGCCAGGAGCGCCTGGCCTTCCTCCACAACATCATCCGGGCACAGCGGGAATGGCTGGCGTTTGCCATGTGCCGAGTTGACACACGGCGCTTGGCTGATACCGGGAAAAGCCGGCTCTTCCTTATCCTCATCTCCAGGTCAGCTCCTCCAGGGGGTGGAAAAAGGGCAGCATCATCCCTGGGGGTCTGTGGCAAGAACCCCTGAGATGGCATTGCCCCACGGGTCATTGCTCCGTGCTTGCAGGTTCCCTGCCCTTGTCCGCCTCGCTCGCTTCGTGGGCATCCAGCGCAAACACTGCCTGACCTGCGGGGCGGCAGAGCAGCCGGGCTTCAGCGCCTGCCTCACACCCGGCTGCAAAGGTAGGAGCTCCCACAGCTTGGGGTCCCTCTCCCCAGAAAATTCCACGTCCCCCCTGACAGCCCCGTTTTCTGCAGGGTTGTATTGCAGCGAGTGCTACGCAGCCCTGAACAACACCTGCTCCGTCTGCATGGCCCCCCTGAGCTACCCGGACTCTGGGGATGAGGAGATGTGAGCAGAGGGATGCCAGGAGCCCACCCGAGCCTGGGGGGCTGCAGCAGGTGTGGGGGGCTGCAGCTGCCCCCTGCCCTCTCTGCCCCTGCAGGGACTCCAGTGACGAGGAGACACCGGGGCTGTGGCTGGGAGCTGTGCGGTCGCCGCGGGGCCAGGAGCGAGGGCGGCTGCTGCGGCAGCGCATCAAGGACATGATAAAGGGCTGGAGACTCCCCTTCAGAACGGCCACCCGGCTGCAAGACCGGCTGGAGGAGGAAGAGAGCGAGGAGATGCTCTCCAGGTGAGAGCTGGCCGTGGGGGTGGCGATGTCCCCCCTCCCGTCCAGCACTGGGAGTCCCCAATGCTCGTCTCCCCACTGCCAGACATGACTTTGACTACAAGGAGCAGGCTGAGGGAAGGGACAGAGAGCTGCAGGAGGTGGTGGTCTTGCAGACACCCAGCCCTTCCCACCACGTTCCCACTTCATTGGAGCATCCCACCGACATCAGCTCTAGGGCAGCATCCCACCATCCTCAGTTGCAGGAGAACATTCCTGCTTTTGGAGCTGTGGAGCCAGAGGCCCCCGGGCAAGAGCCTTTGGCTGGGATTGAGACACGCAGGAGGCAGAAACCCCCCAACACAAGTGAGCTCTGCTCCCACTCCTCTCCCAGCCAGGGCTGCCCGTGGGCAGTGGGAGCGGGCAGGGCTGACACGTCCCTCCCCACCCAGCCCTGAAGCGAGTGGTGGTCTCGGTCCTGCCTGGCCCGTGCAGCCGGTTCCTCTGGAGCCGGCCGGACAAGTATCGCTGCAGCAAGGTCTTCCTGGGCGCTGGCTTTGGGATGCTCCTTGGCCTCGGTGAGTGTGTCCTGGTGCTGGGCAAAGCATGGGGCTGGTGGCACTGGGAGCTCAGGACACATTGTTGGGTGTTTCAGGGCTCTGCCATCTCCTCATCATGCCTCTGGACCTGCCAGAGACACAGAGGGTGAAGCTTACCTGGGGGCTGACAGGTGAGGATGGGGCAGGGAGGGGACTGAGGTGATGGGGGCCATCAGGAGCCCCAGGGGGTTCTCTGTGGGACCATGGGGTCAGCTCTCTGCTCCGCACAGGGGTGTCTGCCTTGGGCTGGGCCACGTCCCCCCACTTCCGCTGCGCCAACCTGCTCATGGTCCCCAAGTTCCTGGGAAAGGAGGGTCGGCTCTACGTTCTCTCCTTTGTCTTCGCTGCCATCTACAATGGTAGGGTGCGCCCATTTACCTGTGTCCCCCAGCGGGGCCCTGGGAGCTGGTGGGCTCTGAGCCACCCCTGCTGCCACCAGGGCCTGGGGCCAATCTCTGGCACAACCTGATGGAGACGAAACGCTCGATGGATTGTGTGGTGGAGCTGCAGGTCAACCACACTGGAGTTCTCTGGCAGGCATCTACAGCCCCCCTGCGCCAAGTCATGGAAGAGCTGGTGGTGAGGAGGGGTCTGGGCCAGTGGGTGCCTGGGGGGCTGGGGGAGCAGGGCCAAGCCTCTGCCTGTGTCTGTGTCTGTGTCCTGGCAGAGGAGCGGGGAGATGCTCGATGCTGAGATGCAGAACGTCTCTCACGCCTTCGTGGAGCTGAACGAGCAGGTGGCCAGCGAGGAGGGCTACGACCTGCGGCAGCGCCCGGCCACGGGCGCCCAGCGGGCCCCCAGCACCCAGGAGCTGTATGAGAAAAAGACCAAATATCGCTGTGCCAGTGAGTGGGGCGGGCAGGGACTGGCAGCACGTGGGAAGGGGGCTGCCCCAGACCCCAGTGGTGTCCCCACAGGGTGCCCCAGTAGGGGGCTGGGTCAGTGGGGCTGGGGCTGCACAGGCAGCTGAGGGCTCCTGCCCCCCCAGCTGTGATCGAGAAGGGCCTGCAGCGCTGCAGAGGCCATTTCCAGAAGATGTACCGGGAATGCATGAAACGTGTGACTGTGCCCCTCATCAATCACCTCGTCTGCCTGCCCATGCAGTTTGGGTTCCTGTGCCAAGCGGTCAAATGTAGGTGACCCTGACCCTGTGCTTCCTTGGAGGGGCAGATCCAGTTCTGCCCCTGCAGCCCCTGGCACGGCAGCCACCGCTGCCACCGCCCCTGTTCCCTCCCTGCAGTGATGCGCTACTGGTGTGAGGAGAGGATCCCCGTGGATGGGAACTTCGGGCAGGTGTATGACCAGGTGAACAGCTCCGTCAACGGCCTCAGCCAGGAATTCAGCGCCAGCATCACCTACCAGGTGGGTGCCTGGGCATCCTGTGGGTGCCTGTCCCCTGTGCCCATGGCCAGGATGGGGGCCAGGTCCTGCCCTGCCTCACGGCCCCTCTGCCATAGGAGGAGCACCATGAGATGCTGGTGGGCACCGACATAGCGGAGCAGCTGCGGGAGGAGGTGACCTCGCAGCTGCGGGAGGAAGGCGCCCGCCTGGGCCTGGCCGTCTCCTTCTTCCGCCTGCTGCTGTCCTTCACCTTCCTCTTCATCTTCTTCTCGTGAGCCTTGGGATAGTCAGGGGGTGGGGGTGACACCTGCCAGCTGCAGGGCACAGAGGGGTGGGGGGGCCTTCTTTGGCAGCAGGTCTAGGGGGGACATGAAGACAAGGGAGGGGTCCTGGGGGCTGCACCCAGTGCCTCCTTCACCCCAGACCTATCCTCTCTCACCAGGGCTTTCCACTACACCTATCAATACTGTCACAACATTGGCTTTGATAACTGCTACATCACCACTTATTTCCGCCAAATCGATGCCCGGCGTGGAGAGCAGGTTGGGCAGGGGGAAAGGGGTGCAGGGCAGCCCCGTCACACCCAGTGGGGTGTCCCAGAGGCTGTACTGAGCCACCCCCTGCCCCTCACCCAGAACAAGCAGACACTGCTGCCCCTGCTCCGGGAGGAGACCTCATCTTTCATCTTCCCGTGCCACCCGGCCGTGCAGCGGCCTGAGCTGCAGCACATGGTGAGGGGCTGGGGGTTATCAGGGGGTCCGGGCTGGGGACAGCAGGCTGTGACAGCTCCCCTGCTCCCTGCAGGTGATGGAGCTGCTCAGGTGCATCCCACTCCTGCTCTTCCTCCTCTTTGCCTGTGGCCTGGACCACTTCATCTTCAGCATTCTCAGCATCATCCAGCATCATTCCTTTGTGCAGTATTCCTACCAAAGTGAGCTCACGGCCCTGGAGGACAGGCCCATGGTCCCACCATGCCCCTTAGCCCTCCCGCCCCCTCCTCAGCCTCCCTATCCTCCCATCCCACAGCCAGCCACCACTTGTCCGTGAACGTGATGGGCACATCCCTGATGGCGCAGCTGCTGCGGAGCACCATTGGGGCCCTCAACACCTCCTTCGACACCGAAGTGGAGACCTCTAACCTCGGTAAGCCCCTGCCAGGGATGGGACTCCCCCAGCCCCAGGCCTGGCCAGGGGCTGCCGCAGGGGCTCACACGGATGCCGTGTCCCCAGCCTGCCTGCCACAGCCCAGCGGGATGACCAGGCAGCAGTACCTGGACACCTGCCTGCCCCTGGGCATGCTCGCCCTGCTCTGCCTGGTCCAGGTCTACCCGTTCCGCCTGCGCCGCGCCATCGCTGCCTTCTACTTCCCCAAGGTGAGCGGTCCGGGGGCTGGGCACAGTTCTGGGGTGGGTTTTGGGGTGGGTTTTGGGTGGGCTGTGTCCCCAGCCACCCACCCCTCACGGTCTTTGCTGGCACAGAGGGAGAAGACTCGGGTGCTGTTCCTGTACAACAAATTGCTGCGGCAGAGGAAGAATTTCTTGCACCTGCAGCGCGGGCGCTTAGCCCGGCAGGCACGGCAGCCCCCCGGGCTGGTGAGTGGGGACAGCGGCACGGGGTGCTGGGTGGGGTTGCCACCGTCCCCTGACCCTGCGGCCGTTCTGCCCGAGCCCCACACGGGCCCGTCCTCGCCGCAGGGAACGTCGCTGCTGCAGTGGTGCCGCCGGCGCTGGCCCTGGCTGCGCCGCTGTTTGCGCCGGAGCTGCACCTTGTGCGGGACCCCCGAGACGCCGCGGCACCGGCCCTGCCCGGACCCCGACTGCGGAGCCCTGTACTGCGAGCCGTGCTGGAGGGAGGCGGGGGGCACCTGCCTCGCCTGCAGCCCTGCGGACCCCGGCCTCGTCCAGGACAGCAGCGAGGAGGAGGAGGAGCAGGGATACGCGAGCTGAAGGCGCTTGGTAATAAATGTTTCAACCCCCCCGTGCACGGCGTGGAGCGGGGTCTGTGGGGTGCGCCTGCCGGGGGGAGGGGGGGATGCTGAAGGTCTCTGCTGCACTGGGGGATGGAGGAGGGGGGCTTGGGATGGGGAGGATGGGGGCCCTGCCCACAGCAGCAGCACTGAGGGCTCTGTCACGCAGCACCAGCTGCTCCCAGCGCACACGGAGCTGCCCCTGCCCTACCTGGCACTTCCTTCCGAGGGCCGGGGGCACCACAGAAATAGAGATGGGGGCGCCGAGGGGCTGTGGGGACAGGCACAGGTCTGAGTGCACCATGGGGACGGAGGTGGGGACATCACGTGCCTGGGAACAGGGACATCGAGGGGTGGATGGCATCACAGGGATGGACAGGGATGTGGAAGGGCTGGGAGTACCCTAAGCATGGAGATGGTGGCACCAAGGTGCTGGAGAAGGGGACATCGAGCGTTGGAGGGGGGAATGGCCAGGATGGAGCTGGAAGCAGCACTGGGCTGGGGGTATCCCAAGGTCGGGAGCACCATGGGGTGTGGGCTCAGGGCGCCAGGACCGTGGTGCCTCAAGGACCAGGTGTTTTCTTTGGCAGCCCCTCCCCATCCAGCATCTCTCAGCTTCTGCTCTGCGGCTGGGGCTCCAGCCACGTCCTGGTGCCTGGCCCCACGTCCTCACTGCTGCCTCCTTGTCACTGGAGTCCCTGCAGGAATGGGTGGGGCAGGGGTGAGCTGCAGCCCCCCAGGCTCGGGTGGGCTCCTGGAACCTCTCTGCTCACATCTCCTCATCCCTGGTGTCCCCCCTATCTCGGGGGGCCCGTGCAGATGGGGCAGGTATTGGTCAGGGCTGTGTAGAAGGTGGGTGAGGGAACCTGTGGGCACAGAGTGATCACAGAACCCCAGGGTGGCTCGGGTTGGAAGGGCCCACAGTGGGTCACCTGGTCCCACCTCCCTGCTTAAAACAGCTCAGCCCAGAGCACAGGGCACAGAATTGAATCCACACAGTTCTGGAATATCTCCAGTGAGGGATATTCTCTGGACAATCTGTTCCAGTGCTCGGTCACTGCACAGGGAAGAAATTCTTCCTCCTGTCCAGGTGGAACTTCCTGGGCATCAGTTTCCACCCTATTGCTTGGCACCCCTTGCAATGACCTCCCCATTCAGCTGGGAATGAGTCTGGGGGCGCTTTGGGGGTCTTTGATGGTTTATAACCCCTTCTAAGACATGACTTAGAGGTGAATGTCCTGATACCTCCTGGGGGCAGCAGGGGCCGTGCAGTTTTACACCTGAGCCATTTGTGTAAGGGAGGACAGTGCCACGATAAAAAAACATTTGAGCCACCTCTCAGGATCTGCTTCTCATGGGCCTTCTCCCTCATGTGGCTCAAAACCAACTTGTTGCTAAACAAGGTTGGTTTGTTTGTCCTGGTCATGCCCCGGTGGTGGGTGGGCACCCCCTCTGCCCCAGGATATGCTCTTGTGCCGCCACGCATCCAAAAACCCTCCTCTGCCCCTTCGGCTGGAGGATGCAAGCCTGGCCTCAGCAAAGCACCTGCTGCTTTTGCAAAGGCCAATTTTGAGTCGTTAACCTTTAACATTCCAGTTTCTCACACCTGGCCCCCACCCTGCTCCTGGGCACAGGGACGGGCACCCACAGCGTGCCCAGGCACACACCGGGCAGAGGTGGCAGCAGAGCCCGAATCCCCAGGCATCGCTGCAGCTGCCCACCCCGAGGGAGCTCAGGGTCAGGGGATGGGTCCCACACATCACCCCTGACCGCGTGGCACAGGAACCCGAACTGCACGGGCAGGCAGACGAGGGGGCTGATGAGGGGCACGGACACTACTTGCATGCAGGATACAGGTGCTGGAAATGGTCTCTGCAGCGCTGCAGGCCCTTCTCGATCACAGCTGGGGGCCAGGAGCCCTCAGCTGCCTGTGCAGCCCCGGCCCTGCTGGCCCAGACCCCGCCTGGGGTGCCCTGTGGGGACACCACTGGGGTGTGGGGCAGCCCCCTCCCCTGGATGCCAGTCCCTGCCTGCCCCACGCCCATCCAGGGGAAAAGGGAGGAGGTTGTTTTGAATCTCTGTGCAGTAATGAGAGGGATAATAATGATTATCCAGAGGTCTTTGCAAATAGAACAGTAGTTATTGGCAACGACTGAGCTGACTTGGATTTGGGACTGAGTGAAACTTGAAAACAACAACATTAAAGCAACTCAGAGAAGGAAGGGGGAAAATAAAGAAGGAAAGGAAAGGAAAGGAAAGGAAAGGAAAGGAAAGGAAAGGAAAGGAAAGGAAAGGAAAGGAAAGGAAAGGAAAGGAAAGGAAAGGAAAGGAAAGGAAAGGAAAGGAAAGGAAAGGAAAGGAAAGGAAAGGAAAGGAAAGGAAAGGAAAGGAAAGGAAAGGAAAGGAAAGGAAAGGAAAGGAAAGGAAAGGAAAGGAAAGGAAAGGAAAGGAAAGGAAAGGAAAGGAAAGGAAAGGAAAGGAAAGGAAAGGAAAGGAAAGGAAAGGAAAGGAAAGGAAAGGAAAGGAAAGGAAAGGAAAGGAAAGGAAAGGAAAGGAAAGGAAAGGAAAGGAAAGGAAAGGAAAGGAAAGGAAAGGAAAGGAAAGGAAAGGAAAGGAAAGGAAAGGAAAGGAAAGGAAAGGGAAGGGAAAAGGGAAGGGAAAAGGGAAGGGAAAAGGGAAGGGAAAAGGGAAGGGAAAAGGGAAGGGAAAAGGGAAGGGAAAAGGGAAGGGAAAAGGGAAAAGGGGGAAGGGAAAAGGGAAGGGAAAAGGGAAGGAAGGGAAAAGAAGGGAAAAGGAAAGGGGAAGGGAAATGGGAAAAGGAAAGGGAAAGGAAAAGGGAAAAGAGAAAAAGGGGAAGGGAAAAGGGAAGGGAAGGAAAGGGAGGGAAAGGAAGGGAAGGGAAAAGGGAAACGGGAAATGGGAAACGGGAAGGGAAAGGAAGGGAAAGGGAGGGAAAAGGGAAGGGAAAAGAAGGGAAAAGGAAGGGAAGGGAAAAAGGGAAAGGGAAAAGGGAAGGAAGAGGAGGGAAAAGGGAAGGGGAGAGGGAAGGAAAGGGAAAAGGAAAAGGGAAGGGAAAGGAGGGGAAGGGAAGGGAAGGGAAAAGGGAAGGGAAGGGAAAAGGGAAAAGGAAAGAAAAAAAAGAAAAAAAAAGAAAAAAGAAAAAAGAAAAAAGAAAAAAGAAAAAAGAAAAAAGAAAAAAGAAAAAAGAAAAAAGAAAAAAGAAAAAAGAAAAAAGAAAAAAGAAAAAATAAGAGAAAAGAAAAGAAAAGAAAAGAAAAAAGAAAAGAAAAGAAAAGAAAAAAGAAAAGAAAAGAAAAAAGAAAAGAAAAGAAAAGAAAAGAAAAGAAAAAAGAAAAGAAAAAAGAAAAGAAAAGAAAAAAAAGGAGCTCTTCCCACCCTTGGATTCAGTGGCGTGCTGGGTCTGTCCTGGCTGTGCTCCGGTGCTGGGATCACCCTTTTCCCCCGAACTGAGTCTTTTAAAGCCCCTGAGCTTTAAAAGACCTGAGATTTCACCCCCACACCCATAAACTCCCCCTTTCCCCGCCTCAGAGAAGCCCCTCCTGCCTTTCCCAGCTGCAGGATCTTTGAGGCACTCACATTTAACCTTTCAGTCTCACGCCGTTGTCCCCGGACAGGCTCCCCAGCCCTGCTCTGCACAGAGCAGTAAATCAATCAAACACCTCGCTATCTGTGTGTGCGCTGGCCTCTTGCACAGCGGGGGAAAAAGCCTGTTCTGGGACAACACCACCCCCCCGTGGCTCCGGGCCGCTGAAATCTCCTTCCTGGGAATAATTCTTCCAGGTTGGTGATTGTGACACAGTGAACAGAAGGAAGAGATGAGATAGAAGAGGGCAAATGAGGAGTTCTACAGCGAACAACGGCAGTGCCAATCCTCAGGAATAGAAATCCCACTAACAACATCACTCCATTTGCATCAGCCCTTTCCCCGCCCTGTAAGCCCCAGAGGCTACAACAGCAAGACAATCCGTGGTTCAGGACTCCATCCACCAAACCAGTCCATCGGTTGTGTTAGCAGAGCAACCCCAGGGTTTGCTCAGCACTTTTGTTCACCTCGGCTTGGGCAGCTTCTGTGGAAGCAGCAGCGATGTGGATGGAGCATTCCCCACTGGTGAAGTTTGATATTCCACATATCCCTTGTTCCTTTAATCACAACGTGTCTGACGCTGGTGCGTTCTGCAATGTCATCCTCACAGCCTGCTGAACTGCAGGTTTAATTCTCCAAAAGCAAATCTTGTCCTGTTACTCAGAGCGTGTGCTTGCCAAGCTAAATCTCCCAGAGCCCATTGGTGCCTCATTATGGCACTTCTGGGAGAGAAACCTGCTTCAAGCCCAAGGGCTAAAGTCATTCTGAAGGTAGAATCACGGAATCATGGAATGGTTTGGGTTGGAAGGAACCTTAAAGTTCATCTCATTCCACCCCCTGCCATGGGCAGGGACATCTCCCACTATCCCAGGTTGCTCCAAGCCTGGTCCAACCTGGCCTTGGATGCTTCCACGGATCCAGGGGCAGCCACAGCTTCTCTGGGCACCCTGTGCCAGGGCCTCCCCACCCTCACAGGGAAGAATTTCTGATGTAACCTTGCACTCTCTCAGTTTGAAGCCATTCCCCCTTGTCCTGTCACTCCAGCTCCCAATGAACCCCCGTGGACCCTGTCAGGCTTGACAAGGGACAGTGCAAGTCCCTGCTCCCAGCTGTGCATGGGCCTGTACAGGGATTGTCCTCCCTCCCAGGCTGTGGGACAGGCTTTGCTGGCCTTTCTGGGACCCCTGCTCCCTCCCGGGGTGCTCAGGGGCTCCACAGAACTTTCCATGGCATCGCAAAGACCCCTGCTCCTCCCCAGCGGCCACAGCGGGATCTGATGGAGTTTCCATGGAACAGCACGGACCCTGCTGCCTCCGAGGAGCACGGTGGGCTCTGCTGGGCTTTGCCCATGTCCGCACAAGCCCCTGCTCTATTCTGAGTCAGTGCAGATCTCCTCACGCTCTGCCCAGCCCACAGGAGCACCTGCTCCCCCCATAAGGCTCAAGGGGCTCCATCAGCCTTTGGCAGATCTCCCTCCCATGTCTCCACCAGCCTTTCTGCTGGCCAGATGGCCCCTTCTTCCTCCTGGGGCTTCTCCCTTCCCTGGGCTTCATGCAGGCCCACAGGTGACCCCACTCCCACTCCTGGCACAGTGTCAGCCTTTCCCTTCCTTGTGCTCTGTTCCCTGCCACGGAGCACAACGGGCACTGCCATACTTTGAGTAGGACCCAAAAGATTTTGGGTTCCCACCTTGTGCACACCCTGGAGGGAGCAGTGACCCAGCACGGAGCTCGGGGGGGAGCCCACAGTGCGCCTGGGACCCCACCAGTGTCCCCTTTCCTCCCACCACGGTGCCAGTGCCCTATGGTTCCCTGGCATGGACACTCAGCAGGGACTGGGCCACAGGCAGCCACGCCAAACACCCCCACTGCACACCAAACACCCACACCGCACACCAAACACCCACAGTGCACACCAAACACCCACAGTGCACACCAAACACCCACACCAAACACCCATAGTGCACACCAAACACCGACACTGCACACCAAACACCCACACCAAACACCCCCACTGCACACCAAACACCCACACCAAACACCAAACACCCACACCGCACACCAAACACCCACAGTGCACACCAAACACCCCCACTGCACACCAAACACCCACACCAAACACCCCCACTGCACACCAAACACCGACACTGCACACCAAACACCAAACACCCACACTGCACACCAAACACCCACACTGCACACCAAACACCAAACACCGCACACCAAACACCCACACCGCACACCAAACACCCACACTGCACACCAAACACCCCCACTGCACACCAAACACCCACAGTGCACACCAAACACCCCCACTGCACACCAAACACCCACACCAAACACCGCCACTGCACACCAAACACCCCCACTGCACACCAAACACCAAACACCCACACTGCACACCAAACACCAAACACCCACACCAAACACCCACAGTGCACACCAAACACCCACACCAAACACCAAACACCCACACCAAACACCCACACCAAACACCGCCACTGCACACCAAACACCCACACCAAACACCCACACCAAACACCCACACCAAACACCCACAGTGCATACCAAACACCCACACCAAACACTCACACCAAACACCCACAGTGCACACCAAACACCCACACCAAACACCCACACCAAACACCCACAGTGCACACCAAACACCCACACCAAACACCGCCACTGCCCACCAAACACCCTTTATTCACCACCCGCGGCCCCGTGCTCAGGGACAGGAACGGTCCCAGGGTTCTCCAGTCCCCGCAGGGATCCCCCGTCCCCTCGAGGTTGGTCCCTCGTCCCTCAGCGGTCCTTCCTGCGCAGTGGCGGGGATGGGGGGTAGTGGCGGGCGGGTGGCACGTCGTAGTGACTGGGGATGTGGCTGTTCTTGGGGGAGTCGTAGTGGCTGGGGGGGTCTCTGTGGGGGGGGCCGTCAGGCCCTTCAGGACAACTCTCTGTGGGGTAAAGAGAAGGCTGCAAGGAGACACGTTCCCCCCAGGGTTGTGCAGCCCCCACCGCCAATGTCCCCTGTCCCCAGGGTCACGTCCCCCCCAGCGCTGTGCAGCCCCTGTCACCGAGGCCGGTTCCTCCCTGGGGCTGTCCTCCCCATCACTGGGGTTGTGTCCCCACCGCCCAGGGCTACCAGGGCCAGGGGAACGCCAGCCGTACCCTCCTGTGGTGGCTCCTCAAGGAGCCCGATCTCGGCGTAGGACATCTCCCGCCGGACGGGGGATTTCATCTCCATGTAGCCGGCCTCGTGGGCCTTGGCAGTGGCAGGGGGCAGCTCCTTGATGGTGGCGTAGGGGTTCTCGCTGGCCAGGGAGCTGGCGCTGGCCCCCAGCCCCTCCCAGGGGTGCTCTGGAGGGAAGGAGTTGGGGATCCCCCCATGGCGGGGAGCACAGGGGGGAAGGAGCAGCTGTGTCCGGCTGTGTCTCAGGCAAGTCCCAGCCCCATCCCTTTCCTATCCCATCCCATCCCATCCCATCCCATCTCATCCCATCTAATCCCATCCCATCCCATCCCCATCCCCATCCCATCCCCATCCCATCCCATCCCGTCCCATCCCATCCCATCCCATCCCATCCCATCCCATCCCGTCCCATCCCATCCCCATCCCATCCCCATCCCATCCTATCCCCATCCTATCCTATCCTATCCTATCCCATCCCCATCCCATCCCCATCCCATCACCATCCCATCCCATCCCCATCCCCATCCCATCCCACCCCATCCCCATCCCATCACCATCCCATCCTATCCCATCCCTTTCCTATCCCATCCCATCCCATCCCATCCCATCCCATCTCATCCCATCTAATCCCATCCCATCCCCATCCCCATCCTATCCCCATCCCCATCCCATCCCCATCCCCATCCCATCCCCATCCCATCCTATCCCATCCCCATCCCATCCCCATCCCATCCCCATCCCATCCCCATCCCATTCCCATCCTATCCTATCCCATCCCATCCCATCCCATCCCCATCCCATCCCCATCCCCATCCCATCCCATCACCATCCCATCCCATCCCCATCCCATCCCCATCCCATCCCCATCCCATTCCCATCCTATCCTATCCCATCCCATCCCATCCCCATCCCATCCCCATCCCCATCCCATCACCATCCCATCCCCATCCCATCCCCATCCCATCCCATCCCCATCCCATCCCATCCCCATCCCATCCCCATCCCCATCCCCATCCCATCACCATCCCATCCCCATCCCATCCCCATCCCATCCCATCCCCATCCCATCCCCATCCCCATCCCATCCCATCACCATCCCATCCCATCCCCATCCCATCCTATCCCATCCTATCCCATCCCATCCCATCCCCATCCCCATCCCATCCCATCACCATCCCATCCCATCCCATCCCATCCCCATCCCATCCCCATCTCATCCCCATCCTATCCTATCCTATCCTATCCCATCCCATCCCCATCCCCATCCCCATCCCATCCCCATCCCATCCTATCCCATCCTATCCCATCCCATCCCATCCCCATCCCCATCCCCATCCCATCCCCATCCCCATCCCATCCCCATCCCATCCCCATCCCCATCCCCATCCCATCCCCATCCCCATCCCATCCCCATCCCATCCCCATCCCCATCCCCATCCCATCCCAGCCCATCCCCATCCCATCCCCATCCCATCCCCATCCCATCCTATCCTATCCCATCCCATCCCATCCCATCCCATCTCATCCCATCTCATCCCATCCCCATCCCATCCCCATCCCATCCCATCCCCATCCCCATCCCATCCCATCCCATCCCGTCCCATCCCATCCCCATCCCATCCCATCCCCATCCCATCCCCATCCCATCCCCATCCCATCCCCATCCTATCCCCATCCTATCCTATCCTATCCTATCCTATCCCATCCTATCCTATCCTATCCCATCCCATCCCCATCCCCATCCCCATCCCATCCCAGCCCATCCCCATCCCATCCCCATCCCATCCCCATCCCATCCTATCCTATCCTATCCTATCCTATCCTATCCTATCCCATCCCATCCCATCCCATCCCATCCCATCTCATCCCATCTCATCCCATCCCCATCCCCATCCCCATCCCATCCCATCCCCATCCCCATCCCATCCCATCCCATCCCGTCCCATCCCATCCCCATCCCATCCCATCCCCATCCCATCCCCATCCCATCCCCATCCTATCCCCATCCTATCCTATCCTATCCTATCCTATCCTATCCTATCCTATCCTATCCCATCCCATCCCCATCCCCATCCCCATCCCCATCCCATCCCATCCCCATCCCATCCCCATCCCATCCTATCCCATCCTATCCTATCCTATCCCATCCCATCCCCATCCCCATCCCCATCCCATCCCCATCCCCATCCCATCCCCATCCCCATCCCCATCCCATCCCATCCCCATCTCATCCCATCCCCATCCCATCCTATCCTATCCTATCCTATCCTATCCTATCCCATCCCATCCCATCCCGTCTCATCCCGTCTCATCCCATCCCATCCCATCCCATCCCCATCCCCATCCCATCCCCATCCCATCCCATCCCCATCCCCATCCCATCCCATCCCATCCCATCCCATCCCGATCCCATCCCCATCCCATCCCCATCCTATCCCCATCCTATCCTATCCTATCCTATCCCATCCCATCCCCATCCCATCCCCATCCCATCCCCATCCCCATCCCCATCCCATCCCCATCCCCATCCCCATCCCCATCCCCATCCCCATCCCATCCCAGCCCATCCCCATCCCCATCCCCATCCCATCCCCATCCCCATCCCATCCCCATCCCATCCTATCCTATCCTATCCTATCCCATCACCATCCCATCCCATCCCATCCCATCCCATCCCATCCCCATCCCATCCCCATCCCAATCCCATCCTCCCCCATCCCACCCCTGTCTCTTCCCTACCCTCCCCATCCCACTCCCACCTTTGCTGTCACACTTCCTCAGGCCGTGGCTGTAGGTGTAGCTCCGGTCCAGCTGCCCCCCTGTTAAGAGGGCAGGTTTGGGGTCCCCTCTGCTTTGTCTTCCTCCCAGTATGAACGTTCTCCACCCACCCCATCCCAGCCCCTTCCCCGTGGATCCTGAGCAGGGAGGGGACTCAGGGATCCACCCCACTCTGGCCAAGATCCACAGTGGAGCTGCCCCCCACTCCTCCTTACCCCTTGGGCCCAGGGCTGATGCCCCGAGGTGTTTCCAGTCGGGAGGCAGTGTGGCATTGCCTTCAGGGCCGTAAGGGCTGTAGGGTCTCTCCGTGCTAGGGAAGAGCTGGGTGCCAGGCACCTGAAGCCCAGTGAGGGGACGAGTTGGCCCCGAGGGTGGTGGCAGTGCTGCCCCATGCCGCACTGTGCTGTCCTGTGCCACACCCTGCCATACCTTGAGGGAGCTGGCTCTGTCCTGGGGGCCGGGGGCTGGCAGCGGGCACTGGGACAGGGTGTGGTAGCTGGGATTGGAGTAGTAGTGCGCGTGGTGGCTTGGTGGCACATCTGGAGGGACAGGAGTCAGCCTGGTGCAAGAGAGGCACCGGGGCTGGGGCCGCATCTCCAGCACCACGCCGGGCTGACCTGGCACCATGTAGTCAGAGGTGTCCGTCTGTCCTGCTCTGTAGGCCACGGCCAGGTGCCGCCGCTCCTTTCCCCTCTGCCGGTGATGGTAGCACAGGGTTGCCACCACCACGGCCACCAGCAATACCACCAGGGCCACCAGGCTCAGCACCATGCCCAGGGGGCTGTAGGCTGCAGGGGGGGCTGGCTCGATGGTGTAGGGCTGGTCAGGGTTCCCTGTGGGGTGGGGAGGAGTGTCAGTCCTTAGGGTGGGCGAGGGAACCCGGGGAGCTCCCACTCTGCCCCCACTCACCGGCCTCACAGTGGGGCCCAGTCGTGCCTGGGGCGCAGGGACACGTCCCGTTGGTGGGGTCGCAGGTGGCGTTGTGGGGACAGCGGCAGAGCTGCTCACACTGGAGCCCAAAGGTCCCGGGGCTGCAGGCTGGGGACACAGGGGTACCATACAGCTCCACACCGGCACCATTCGGCCACAAGGCGGTCAGGACCGTGGAGGTCCACAGGAGCCTGTGTGGCTCCGTACTGCCCAGGCCAGAACTGCCCAGGGGTCACCCAGGTGGCCACGGGCACTTCTCTCTCTTGCTCCCTCCAGACCCCCCATCTGAATCACGGGCACCTTTCTCCCCACACCCCTCAGCCCTGAGCCCCCCGAGCCCCCACTCACGCTGGGAGCAGCGGGGGCCCTGCCAGCCCGGGGTGCAGAGGCAGGAGCCGTTGTTGGGGTGGCAGGAGGAGCCGTTGGCGCAGGAGCAGCTCAGGGAGCAGCGCTTGCCGTAGCGGCCGGGGGGACAGGCTGGGGAGAGAGGGGCGGGCTTGGCCTCAGCTCAGGGCTTAAGGACCAGGCTGGGAGCAACCTGGAGATTTGGGGGGCGTTGACTCACGGCGCTGGCAGGTGGGGCCGCGGTACCCCGGGGCGCAGGTGCACGATCCGTCCTGGGGGGAGCAGGAGGCTCCGTTGCGGCAGGAGCAGGACATGCGGCAGCCCCGGCCCCAGGAGCCGTGGGCACAGCCCTGCTTGCACTGCGGGCCTGCAGGGAGAGTGAGGGATGAAGCTCAATGGCTGAGGGCACAGGGGAGTCCCCCCAAAGCCCGGTGTCCCCTTTACCTGTCCAGCCGGGCAGGCAGTGGCACTCTCCCGTCAGCGGGTCACAGCCATCAGCGTGGGCGCAGACGCAGCGCTCCCCGCAGCCTGCCCCAAATGTCCCGTTCTGGAGCAAGGGGACAGGCTGGGGAGTCAGCGCAGGGCGGTGCCACCGAACCCCAGTGCCAGCAGTGCCAGCACAGCCAGAAGGACTCACCGGGCAGGGCTGCAGGCAGTGAGGGCCCTGCCAGCCTGGGGGGCAGTGGCAGGTCCCGCTCTGGGGGTCGCAGGCTGCCCCATGGGCACAGTCACAGCTCCGGTTGCAGCTGGGACCCCAAGTACCAGCAGGACACGGCATCGAGCAGTCAGGTCCATGCCAGCCTGTGGGAGGAGGGGACAGTGGGGTGGGTGTGGGGCTGGGGACTGGGACCCCCCAGACCCCGGTGTGCACCCACCTTCCTTGCAGAAGCAGGAGCCGTCGAGCGGGGAGCAGGCGAGGGCGTGCTGGCAGGAGCAGTGCCCTGAGCAGTTTGTCCCGAAGGTGTTGGAGGGACACAGGGAGGAGCAGTGCTCGTCCTGGGTGTGGGGACCAAGAATTCAGGACAGACAGGACCCCTGCCCAGGGCTGGGGAAAGGACCCCTACAAAGTGTCCAGGGACCGCCCAGCTTCTCTTGGTAACCTGGTGCTGCAGGGGAAGTGGAGAACCCCCAAACCCCCATTCTCCCATGGGAGCCCCAATCTCTCCCCGGGGTTGCCCAGACCTCCAAGTTGCCCGCCAAGGATGCCCACATACTCTGTCCCCCCCAGAGAATGCCCAGACCCTGAAACTGCCCTCAGAGATAACAAGACCCCCAACCCATCCCCGAGGATGCCCAGACCCCCACGATTCCCCCAGGGGTGCCCAGACCCCCACGTTTGCCCAGCCTCCAAACCATCCAGACACCCCGATTCCCCCCAGAACCATCCAGAGCCCCCATGATCCCTCCAGCACCACCCAGACCCCCACTCTCCCCCCATGCTGCCCCAGGAGCCCCCCGTGCTCCTCACCGTGTAGCCAGGGGGGCAGTGGCAGTGGCCAGTGGTCCCATTGCAGACCCCCCCATGGAGGCAGAGGCAGCTCTGCAGGCACCCGGGCCCGAAGTAGCCAGGGGGGCAGCTCTCATTGCAGTAGAGCCCAGCCCAGCCAGGGAGGCAAACGCACTCCCCAAGCATTGGGTGGCAACTGGGGGTGCACGCTCAGAACCCCAGTGCTCCCAGTATGGGGCACTGGCTGTGCTGGGAAGGGGCTTTGCAAACAGGGGAGCACAAAGCACCTGCCCCAGGTGGGGACTGAAGTGTTCCTGGTCACACACACGGCTGGGTGAGGGTGCAGGGGCATCGTGGGGGGAGGAGGCAGGAGAGGGTGAGGTTGGTGCAGAGGGAGATGAGGATGGAGGGGGTGAGGATGATGGGAGAAGATGAATATGGTGGAAGAGGTGAGGATGGTGGGAGGAGCTGGGTGGGATGGGGATGTTGGGGTGGGATGGGTTGCCAGGATGGGATGGGGATGCTGGTGTGGGATTGGGGATGTTGGGGTGGGATGGGGTGCCAGGATGGGATGGGGATGCTGGGGTGGGATTGAGGATGTCAGGGTGGGATGGAGTGCCAGGATGGGATGGGGATGTTGGGGTGGGATGGGGTGCCAGGATGGGATGGGGATGCTGGGGTGGGATTGGGGATGTTGGGGTGGGATGGGGTGCCAGGATAGGATGGGGATGCTGGGGTGGGATTGGGGTGCTAGGATGGGATGGGGACCATACCTCTGGCTGTGCTGGGGGTGGCAGAGGCAGCGGCTCTGGCAGTGGAGGCCGTAGAGGCCAGGCAGGCAGTGCCGCTCCTCGCAGCGGTTGCCCTGGAAGCCGGCCTCGCACAGGCAGCCCCCATCCACGTGGAAGCACTGGCCCCCGTTGGCACAGTCACAGCTCTCCTGGCAGTCCTGCCCATACCGGCCCACTGGGCACCTCTCCTGGCACCTGCATGGGGGGCAGGGGAGGTGACACAGCCCAGCCGAGAGCTGAGGAGGTCTTGGAGTCCCCCATAGCCCCAAGCTGAGGCCATCCAGCTCTTTGCATGCCAGACTTGGGAAGCTGGAGGTGCCTGGCCCGCATGGACACCTGGTACTGGCAGCAGTGGGTCGTGGTGGCCCCGTTCCCATGTGCCACATCCCCACGTATCTCCTACCATCCCTGTGCCCTGTCCCAGGATGCCCCCTCCCTGTGCCCCTCCATCTCCACCTGCTCCCAGACCCATGGACCCCCACTCCAAAGTGCCCTGTCTCCAAGTGTCACACCCCCTGCCCTCCATCCCTTTGGCCTTCCAATCTCCCCAGCCCCTCATCCCCCTCCCCTCCATCGCTTTGTATCCCCAGTCCCCAGCCCCCAGTGCCCCCACAATCCATGTCCCACTCATCCCCCTCCCCTCCATCCCCCCAATACTTCAGTCCCCCATCCCTGTATTCCCTGTTCCCCCACCCCGTGCCCAGTTCCCCCCTCACTGCTCTCCGGTGAAGCCAGGGGCACACTGGCACTGCCCGCCGTGGGGGTCACAGTGGCCCCCGTTGTGGCAGCGACACTCGCCCTGGCAGCCGGGCCCAAAGCGCCCGGGGGGGCACGGCACGGAGCAGATCTCCCCCTGCAAAGGAGCACCAGGGTCAGCAGGGGAGTCTGAGGCACAGACCCCGTTTGGGGGGGCACAGTCCTCCTACCGTCCATCCATGGGGGCAGACGCAGGTGCTGCTGCTGGAGGGATGGCAGATGCCCCCATTCTGGCAGGGACAGGGAGTGGTGCAGGATGTCCCCTCAGGGCAGGGCACCTCGCAGCTGTGGGGGGTGAGGCGTGAGCAGGACCCTGCCTGGGGCTGGCAGGGGAGGGGAGGGCACAGAGTGAGGGGTCCCTACTCACAGGGGGCCGCTCCGCCCCGCTGGGCAGAGGCAGGCGCCAGTGGAGGCGTTGCAGGGGGCCTGGTGGTGGCAGGGGCAGGACAGGTGGCAGCCCTGCCCGTAGGTGCCGGGTGGGCACGGCTGGTGGCACAGGGGGTCGGCGAAGCCGGGGGGGCAGGAGCAGACCCCGGTCAGGGGGTCACAAGGGGCCCCATGGTGGCAGGGGCAGCGCTGCCCACAGTCCGGCCCCCACGACTGCTCATCACACTCTGCATGGGGGAGAGCAGAGGTGCTTCCCATCCCATCCCATCCCATCCCATCCCATCCCTTCTTCCCCAGCCCCTCCTCATCCTATGTCCATTCCCATCATGTCCCCTTCTTGTCCTCATCCACGTTCCAATCCCATCCTCATCCCATCTCCACCTCCACCCCATTCCCATCCTATTCCTGTTCCCATCCCATCTTCCTCGCCATCTTACATCTGTCCCAATCTCCATCCTCGTTCCAACCCATCCCATTTTCCATCCCCATCCCATGCACATCCCAGTCTCTCGCCATCCAACACCATTCCCAGCCCACCCCCATCTCCATCCCATCTCCATTCCCATTCCAATTCCATCCCTACCCCATCCTCCAACCCTGTCACTATCTCCGTCCCCAGAGTCTCCATCCCCAACCCCATTAACCCCTTGGGTATCCCACCGTTGCTGCCCAGTTCTCCAGGGACACCCACTGCCCCATCCGCCACCCCTGGTTGGGGTCCCCAGCCCCAGCTGCCCCCAGTTCCCCCACCCCTCACCGCTGGAGCAGCTGGGGCCGCGCCAGCCCGGCTCGCACTGGCACAGCTCGGGAGCGACGCAGCGGCCGTGGACGCACTCCTGGCTGCAGTGAGCTGGGGGACATGGCCAAGCACAGAGTGTCCCCAGAGAGCTCTGGGGACACCCTGTAGTGGGACACAGCCCCAGGGCCCCCCGGCCGCTGTCCCCACTCACGGACACAGGAGTCCCGGCTCTCGTAGTAGCCCTGGCAGCACTGGTAGCGTCGCCGGTATTCGGTGCGGATGGCCTGGCGGTACTCGGTGCGGTACACGACCCTGCGCCAGCGAGGGGGACACTGACCATCCTGTCCCCCTTGGCCTTGGGGACACCCGGCACTGGGACATCCCCCCCAGCCCCTCTGGCCTTGGGCACAGCTCCCCTCCAGCCCTTCCAGGGCCTTGGGGACCCCCCCTGTGCTGGGATAACCCCCCTCCAGCCCCCCTGGTCTTGGGACACCTGCATGGGGACAGCCCCTCTCCAGCCCCCCTGGTCTTGGGACACCCTGCATGGGGACAGCCCCTCTCCAGCCCCCCTGGCCTTTGCAGCCCCCCCATGAGCTTGGGGACCCCCTGCACAGGGACAGCCCCCCTCCGGCCCCCCTGCCCTTCGGGCAACCCCCCTCCAGCCCCCTCCCCAGCCTTGGGCACAGCCCCCCTCCAGCCCACTCAGTGTCCTTGTCCCACCCTGGGGTGGGACATTCCTCCGCCAGCCACTCACGACCTTGGGGACACCCTGGGGTGGGACAGCCCCTCCATGAGCTTGGGGACACCCTGCGGTGGGACAGTCCCCTTTCAGTCCCTCATGGCTGTGGGGACAGCCTCCCTCCATGCCCCTGATATCCTTGGGAACACCTTGCAGTGGGACTCCCCCCCTCCAGCCCCCTGGCCCTGGGGACACCCTGAGGTCCACGAGGGTCTCTGGAGAGCTGGGGGTGCTCCCACCTCTGCTGTGGGCAGGGCAGGGGGAGGCCCGGCCCCCTGGGACAGGGCTCACTGGAGGACACGACGTGGGGTTTGGTGTACGACTCCTTCACTGGCGCAGTGAAGCTGCGGGTGGGGAGATGTGGGGTGACTGCAGGTCCTGGGAGACCCCAGCTGTCACTGACCCCCTCCCCTGTTCCCCCAGTCCTACCTCTCCCAGTAGCTGCAGACGTTGGGGTCTCCAGGGCGGAGGGCAGCCAGGAGCCCGGCATGCACGGCCAGCACCGCGGCCCGCAGCAGCATCCTGCACGGAGAGACCACGGCTTCAGCCCGTGCCCCCGCACATTCCCGCTCCCCACCCACCGCCCCCGGCCCCAGCTCCAGACCCGACCTCCCTGCAGGGCTGGCTTTGCATTCCTCCATCCAGAGAAACAGCCCCGGCCCCGCTGCTCCCCCAGCGCCGGCCCGTGCCAAGGGGAAACTGAGGCACGGCCGCTCAGCAGCCTGGGTGGTCCCACGCAGCCTCATCCCAGCATCCTGAGACGCCCCGGGGCACATCCTGGCATCACCCCGACCTGTTCTGCCAGACCCCATCCTGCCACAGGTGGGAACCCGGGGTGCCAGGGCGGGGTTGGGCACGGCGGCTCCAGCCCCTGGCACGGCGCCGCACGGCCCCACTTCAACCCGTTCTGTGTTTATTCCCAGTTGTGTTTCCTGGATCCAGCGGCTTCTTGCTCAACCCAGGGAAGGTCCGGCTCTGCCGGGGCGGCTCTAGGAGCGTTGCCAGCCGGAGGCCAGGGTGGGAGGGCCGGCGACCCCCCGAGCCCCCCGTGCCGGGCGTGCTGTTTACTGGGATGAGTGTTTCAGGGCAGGACTGCCGTGTGCCAAGGAGGAAACAGAGGTTTCCTGGCCAGCACAGCTGGATTTATGGGGGCTTCCTTGCTGCTCCAGCCATAGGACACCCCAGGGGTGCTGCCCCGGCAAGTCCCTGGGTTCATCCTCCCCCTCACCAGAGCCCGCGCTGCGTTTTGGGGCCAGAGCATCCGGTTTTGGGTGGAAAAACTGTTTAGTGAGAAAGTTTCCCCCCATTTCCCTTCGACTCCCGGCAGTGAGGAATTAATTGCTCATCCGCTGCCAAAATTCCCTCCCATGGACCCTGCCGAGGAGGGAGAGCCAGAGGAACCCCAAGCTCTCCCCAGTGCCCCACTCATCCCCAGCCATGTGGGGGGACCAGGGGGGTCCCAGCATTGCTGGGAAAAACAGGAACCACGGGGAGATGCTGGCAGGAAAAGCAAGGAGTCATCACAAGGAGGAAGGGGCACGTCCCCTCTGCTCCTCAGCGTGGGGCTCAGCCGCGGGAAAGAGTCCCCCCGAGGTTGCCATAGTGGCAAGAGACCCCCCAAGACCTGGCGCTCCTCTCCCCACCGGTGTCCCTAAGAACACCCCGGGTGGGATGAGAAGCATCAGTCACTGGCGATGGGGGTGAAAGGAGCCTGTGGGGTGAGGCCAGGGGACCAGGGTGCCCGTCCCTGCGGGGGACACGGTGCCACAGCCACTATCTCTGCCCCAGCGCTTCCTCTGCCACAAACGCGTTTCCTCTGCGGACCCGCAGGGCTGGGTGAGGGCGAGGGGGGCACGGGTGCAAGTCAGGGACAGGGACAGGGGCAGGGTCAGGGGCAGGGTCAGCATTGGGGTCACCGCGGAGTGTCGCAGCACTGTCCCACGCCCCGTCTGCTGTCCCCCAGCCACCGTCCCCTCACCACCATCCCCTCACCACTGTCCCCCTCACCTTGGAACCTGCACCATCCCCAGGCCCCCCCCGGCGCTGGGGACAGTCCCCTCCGACAGCACCCAGCAGGGCACGGTGCAGCCCCTCCAACCCAGCCCCGGCCCCGGGGTGCCCCGGGCGGGGGACAGTGGCACTCACCTGGCCGGGGGCCGCGGTGGCAGGCAGGGTCAGGGCGCAGCGGCCCCGACACGGGGCTGGCCTGGCCGGCCGGGATGGCGCAGCGCGGCCGTCGGAAGCGGAGGGAGGGCTGGAGCTGCTCTCAGGAAGTTTGGATGTGGAGTCAACTACGGAAAAGGGAAAAAAATAAAAAAAACCTAATTCTTTTTTTTTCTTTTTTTTTTTTTTTCTCTTCTGTCCAGAAACCAGCTGGTTTTGGCACAGCAGCACCGCCGGGGCTGCTCACACACAGCACTGGATGGGGGGGGGTCTGTGGGGACATCCTGGTGCAGCCCCTCAGCTGGGTCCTGGTGCTGGAGGGTGTCCCCTTCCCGAGGGCTCTGTGGCACCCATGGGTGCAGGACCTGGCCCGGGCTGTCCTGCAGGGCTGGGACAAGCGAAGGGATCCCCTGATGGGGGGGACAGCTGCTCTGTGGGGAGGAAATGTGGGGACCAGGGTGTGCTTTGGCTTCAGGGCAGCAGCTGCTGGCAGCAGAGCAGAGCCCAGGGCTGGTGCCCAACATCCTGGGCATGGCATCCCTGCATCCCAGGGACACATCATCCCTGCATCCCAACATCCCGAGCACAGCATCCCTGCATCCTGGCATCCCGGAAAGACATCCTCCCTGCGTCCCAGGGATGTATCATCCCTGCATCCCCAAATCCCAGGTACACATCCCCCCCACATTCTGGGCACACATTGTCCCTGCATCCTGGGCACACGTGATCCCCACATCCCAGGATCACAGGCACGAGTCACCCCTGCACCCCAGACACCCCAGCCCCACACTGCAGGATCCCTGGCCATGTGTTCCCCCGCATCCCAGGATCTCTGGCCATACATCACCCCCATATCCTGGGATCCCTGGCCTTGCATCACCCCTACATCCCCGGATTCTCAGCCATCCACCAGCTCTGCATCCCCGGATCCAGACTGTGTATCACAATTATATCCCGGACTCCTGACCATCTCCTCGCATCCCGAGATCCCCGTGTCACCGCGTGTCCCCCCGAATCCGGGACCCCCGCCCAGGCAGCTCAGCGCCACGGGCCCCCCTGCCCAGCCGCCCCACACCCCCAGCACATATTAGCGGCCTCCGCGGCTCCCGAGGCGCCGTTAATTGCTCTGCTCGTTACAGGAACAGCTCTAATCACTCACAACGATTTTCACGTCCCAGGGAGACTCAGCTGCCCGCCCCCCTCCCCGTCCCCCTCGCCGGGTCTCCATTAGGATCAAGCCCACCCGCAGCTGGGGCCCCGCTGTGGCCACCCCAAAACGGCGCTTCCCGGAGCAGGGGTAGCCATCGAGAACGTGGGGGCTGCGGCGTCCTGGTATAGGAAAGGATATCGGTGATGGGACAAGCTGGGGACATCCGGAGCTGAGGATTTGGTGGGGAAGTGA
Source organism: Corvus moneduloides (assembly GCF_009650955.1). Lineage (NCBI taxonomy): Eukaryota > Metazoa > Chordata > Aves > Passeriformes > Corvidae > Corvus > Corvus moneduloides. The sequence continues at coordinate 789,709 of NC_045504.1, read as the reverse complement.
CCCGCCCTCCAAAGCCTTTTAAGGTGTCCCCAGGGCGGTGGGGAAATATTGCTCGGGGACACTCCAGTGGCACTTCGGTGCCGAGATGCCTTTGCAGCCCCCCCGGGACCCTTAGAGCCAGAGAGGACGGAGACCCCCAAGTGCACTTTGGTGTGGTTGGGGCTGTGCGGCGTCCATCCCTCTCAGTGCCAGGACACAGCTGGATTCCTCAGCTCCCCTAAACATCCACCCCATCAGGAGGGGAACCCCAAACACACGACTGATCCTCTTAGAGGGGGTCTGGCGTCCCCTTAGGAGCTTCTGGGAGGGAGTGGGACCCTCTAAAGAGCAGACCCAACCCTGCCATTGTCTGAGGCGGTGGCACCAGGGCGCAGGAGGGTGGCACAGCCAGGATGGGACCCCCGGGGCAGGATGTGGCTGGGGACCACCAGCAGCTGCGTTGGCTGCACGAGGCAGAATCGGGTCCGGGACCCCCCAGCCCTGCTGAACCCGGGTTAGCAGGGCCAGGCCCCGGTGCAGCTGGGGCGGCAGCTTCGCCCGGGAGCGGAGCCGTTAATTACCTCATTGCCAGAGTCCATTACCGCTTCCCCCGGAGCCGTGAAATGGAGAAACTTCGCCAGGAGGGCGGGGGGGGGGGGGGGATAAAATCGATCGCGGGGTGAACCTTAACTCTTCCCTGGCCACTCTAAGGGGGAAACTGAGGCACGGGGAAATTGAGGCAGCGTCACCCCATGAAGGAATCTGAGGCGTGGGTGCAGGAAAGCCCACCCTGTTTGGAGAGGAGGTGTCACCACTACACACGGTCTCTTTTGGGGCACTGCTCTGCGGCAATCTCCAGCATGGGGCTGGAAAAGCTCAAGGTTGTAATCTAGTTCCTTCCTCAAATTAGATAAGAGGGAAAAAGGCCATAAATCAGCGTGGGCAGCGATTAGAGACCCCAAGGAAGCAGGTGGGGGGCTCTGCCAGCCAGGCAGAGCTCCAGCAGAGCCGGACCCTGCCCATGCCAGCTCCCCATTTCCCGGGGCGGGACCCTCGGCAAAGATCCGGGGCCGGCCAGAGGGGCCTGACCCCACTGCAGGGCTTTGGGATGCGTTACAGGCTGGGAGCTGCCGGGCGCTGGGGATGGCTCCCACTCCCTCCAGTTGTCCTTGTGACACATCCAGCCCCAGCCACTGGGCACAGCCAGGTGCCCTGCCAGCCCCAAGCCCCTCAGCACCCACCACAGACCCCCTGACTACTCCCACCTTGTGCCGTGCCTCAGTTTTCCCAGCGACCCTACTTTACTCCTGCTTGTCTTGGGTCACAGGGGGTAACAAAGGAGCTGCCAGGGTTCTGCCTGTGCTGCCTAATTATCCAGATGAAATCAATTCAGCTCCATTATGGTCAAATCCAGGTCTCAACCATTACCAAGGCGGCTGGAGAGCCTGAGGAAGGATGACGGAGTGGACGCTACAGGGCATGTGATAACCCCCTGGTTCCAATGCGAGGACACAGGGAAGGGGGGATGTCACTCTTTTGGGGGGATGGGCGTTGGCTTTGTGCTGCTAAGTCCCATCCTCCCCCTGGAGTCCTTGGCGAGGAGACTCGGGTGCCCCAGGCCTGGCTATGGCACAAGCATCCCTGGAGCGCTGCTCAAGGTGGTCCTCATGGCACAGCCAAAACCGTCCCTTTCTGGGCTGGGGATGAGGACACCATCCCTGCACCAGGCTCAGGTCCCTGGGAACAAAACACGGCATCCTGGGCACCTGCGACCCCTGTATCCCAGGTTCCTGGGCACACACTGTCCCCATATCCTGGCATCCCTGGGGCAGCACCTCCTCTCCAGTTCCTCTCCCCCCAGACAGGGCAGCTTCCCTGATGTAAAAAGCCCCTCTTCCTCCCCCAAATCCCCCCGTCCCCCGTGCCCGGCCGACACCCCGGAGCACGCAGGGCCCAGTGCGGGGGAGACACAATTTATTATTGACTGGTTTCGCTGCAGAGCGGGCGAGTGTGGGGCACCCCAACTCCCCTGGAGAGCTGAGCCCCCCCAGCTCCTGCACTGGCACGGACCCTGTGCTGGGGGGCTCCCAGCTCTGCCCCCCCTGAGCCAACCCACATCAGCCAAGAGCCTCCATCCCGGCGCTGTGGGAATGCCAAGGAGCCAGACAGCAGGGCCACAAACCGGGGGCCACAGCCCTGAGGGTCCCCCAGCCCAGCCCTCCAGCCCCCCCGGGAGTGGGCTGGCATTTTCCACTATAAATAAGGTTTCAGGCTTCTCCCGCCTTGGGGCATCAGTCCAGGGCTCTGTGGGGCCATACCCCTGGGCAGCAGGGGGGGCAGGGGAACAGCAGGGAGCAGAGGGTGGCTGGGGGTCCCCACTCAGCCCAGGATGTCCAGGTAGACAGGGGGGGTCTTGACGAGGGCCTGGAGGCGGCTGTGGATCTCCTTGATGGGCCGGCGCTGCTGGGGCTCCCGGTGCCAGCAGCTCTGCATGATGGCATAGACCTCGGAGGGACACGTGCGGGGCCGCTCCAGCTCCCGCCCCTGAGTGATGCACTCGATGGCCTGCGGGAACAGGGGTGGAGATGGCATCCCCCGCTCTGGGTACCCCTGGGGGGCTGTTACCATCCTCCTTGCCCCGCTCGCCCACCTCGGTGTTGGAGAGCTGGTACCAGGGCTGCTTCCCGTAGGTGAAGATCTCCCAGAGCACCACGCCGAAGCTCCAGATATCGCTCTCGGTGGTGAATTTACGATACAGGATGCTCTCGGGAGGCATCCAGCGGATGGGCAGCATGGTCCTGCCCCCCACCTGCCCACAGCGGGGCTGTCAGCAAGGCAGGGACCCTCCCGTTTCCTTTCCCCCATCCCTGGCCCCACTCATGAAGCCCCAGGTTGGGTGTAAGGGAGAAATTTTTTACTCTGAGAGCAGTGATGCCCTGGCACAGGCTGCCCAGAGAAGCTGTGGCTGCCCCATCCCTGGAGGTATTCAAGGTCAGGGTTTGGAGCAAGCAACCTGTTCTTGTGGGAAGCGTCCCTGCAGGTTGAGCTGGATGGCTTCCAAACATCCTTTCCAGCCCAACCCATTCCGTGGTTAAATATGGATGGAGAAGGGGTGGGAGGCAGCAGCCACGAGGGAAAATCAAGCGTGGCCTCCCAGCCCAACACAGAGCAGAGAGGAGAGAGGGAACAGCTCACCCGGTAATAGTCAGTGCTGTAGATGTCCCGGGACATGCCGAAATCCCCGATCTTCACCACCAGGTCATGGCCCACGAGGCAGTTGCGGGTGGCCAAGTCCCGGTGCACAAAGTGGAGCGAGGCGAGGTAGACCATGCCCGAGGCGATCTGCGTGGCGATGTGCAGCATGTGACCCAGCGCCAGCGGCCCCCGGGGCTGGCCCGGGCCCTGCTCCAGGATCTTGGCATCGGGGCCGTGGGACCTGCGGGGCAGAGGGGCTGCTTGGAGCGCAGGACGTGTGTGGGAGAGGGTGGGCAAAGGCAGGGGACTGGCTGTGCTCCCTGGGCGAGGGAAAGGGGTGAATCTAGAGAAGGGTTTGCACGTGGGGAAAGGAGTTCACGCGTGTGTGCACAGATACCAGGTGCGGGCAAGCCCTTGTGTTCACAGAGAAGGGTGTGCACATGCGTGTGCACGCACACGGGGAAGAACGTGCACGCACACACGCGTGTGCATCCTTCCCTGGCACGCAGGCACACAAGGGAAAGGCAGGGACGTGTGCCCGTGTGTGCCAGGGAGGGGACATGTGCTGACACACATGTGCATGCACGGGGGAAGAGCACGTGCTTGTGTGTGTGTCCAGGAGGGGCTGCACAGTCCCAGGGGAGGGGTGTGCCCACCGGTGTGAACAGGGGGGTCTGTGTGTGCACACCTGGGCACGCACACGGGGAGGGCACACACGCTTGTGCACACACACGGGCTGTCCCCCCAAGGAAGGCAGCGTGTCAGGGTGGAAGGCAGCGTGTCAGGGTGGAAGGCAGCGTGTCGGGTATGAAGGCAGCATGTCAGGGTGGAAGGCAGCGTGTGGGGGTGGAAGGCAGCGTGTCGGGTATGAAGGCAGCATGTCAGGGTGGAAGGCAGCGTGTCGGGGTGGAAGGCAGCGTGTCGGGGTGGAAGGCAGCGTGTCGGGTACGAAGGCAGCGTGTCAGGGTGGAAGGCAGCGTGTCGGGGTGGAAAGCAATGTGTCAGGGCAGAAGGCAGCGTGTCAGGGTGGAAGGCAGTGCGTCAGGTATGAAGGCAGCGTGTCGGGTATGAAGGCAGCGTGTCGGGTATGAAGGCAGTGTGTCAGGATGGAAGGCAGCGTGTTGAGGCGGAAGGCAGCGTGTTGGGGTGGAAGGCAGGGTGTCGGGTATGAATACAAAGGCAATGTGTTGGGTACGAAGGCAGCGTGTCAGGGTGGAAGGCAGCGTGTTGGGTACGAACGCAGCGTGTTGGGTACGAAGGCAGTGTGTCGGGGTGGAAGGCAGTGTGTCGGGTACGAAGGCAGTGTGTCGGGTACGAAGGCAGTGTGTTGGGTGCGAAGGCAGCATGTTGGGTATGAAGGCAGCATGTCGGGGCACGCAGGGCGGGTGTGAAAGCAGCGGTGCGTGTGAAGTGGGGCGTGCGAGCCCGGCCGGGGGCCAGCGCAGCTCCGGCCGCCTGCAGCCCCTCGGTGCCTTTGATGCCGAGCACGGCTGACAGCCCGGCCAGGGCGGCCGTGGCCGGGGGCTGGGGGAGCTCTGCTCGGCAGAACCATTAATGCCAACTCCCATAACAATAATCATAAAAGCCACGTCTCAGAGCTCCTCGCGCGGCCACTAAAGCGATGCCTCTGGCAGCCCCCCCCGTCTAGCAGCAATACCTGGGGGGGCAATCGAAAAGTCTCTGCTTATTCCAGCTGATGGCCAATCTCTCTCTATTTAAGCCTCTCAGACAGCTAATCTAATCAATATTGCAAGGAGGGCTGCATTAGCAGGGAGCAGGCTGGCTGCGCTGATGGAGCAGCAGATGAGGGGCTCCTGTCCCCCCCCGGCCCACCTGAGGAAGCGGTTGAGGTCGCCGTGTTTCATGTACTCGAAGACCATGATGAGGGGCTCGCCCTCGGTGCAGACGCCGTAGAACTTGACGATGTGCTCGTGCTGCAGCACCGTCAGCAGCTCGGCTTCGCGTTGGAAATCCAAGCGGGCACTTTCTGTCACCTCCTTCAGCGCCTGGGGGCACACGGCATCAGTGACACCCCCACAGACCCCCTCACGCCCACGTCGTATCCCCTCCTCACCTTCACAGCCACCAGCATCTTCTCCTGCTCCGGGAGGAGGTTGTAGCACTCGGCCAAGAAAACCTTCCCGAAGGCGCCCTCGCCCAGCTCCCACTTCAGCACGATGTCCCGCCGCTGCACGTGGTGCACGCCTGGGGGGACCCCCACCCATCAGTGCCCCCCGGGTCGGGCATGAGCACGGGGGGATGCTCGGGGACCGCAGTCCCCAACCCAACCCTTACAGGCGTTGCAGAAATACTGGGGGTTCTCGATGAAGTTGCTCTTCAGCCCCTCCAGTTTGCTCTCAGCCGAGGAAAGGGGGCTGCTGCCCAGGTTCATGAAGTGTAGGGACATGGCCAGGTCATCCTCTTGGGCCAGCACCGCTGAACCTTGTGGGGACAAGGACAAGGCCATCAGGGGGTCCCCCAGCCCCCCCAGCCTGTGCAGCCAGTGCCAGGCTCTGCCGAGCAACCCCCCGCCCGTGTGGCCCCTGGGGGCCAGGCAGCCCGATCAAAACCATTTAGAGGCTGAATCCATTCCAGGAGTGAATTAGCAGCTGCTGCCCACGCTCCCAGGGGAGCCAGCACCCCTCCACGGGAGTCCCCCACCCTCGGTCCCTCTTCCCACACCTGTGTCCCAACCCAGGTGCCCGACACAGCTGCGGCTGCCCCAGGGATGTGGGAACCGGGCTGTCCCCGTGTCACAGCCCAAATATTGAGTCACCAGGCCGGGGGCACTCACGGTTAATGCCAAACTTGGACCGTCGCCCGCACTTGTTGAGCAGGATGAGCATGACAGAGAGGGAGAGGCAGGCGAACACAGCCAGAGCCACAGCCACCGAGACCTGGTGGCAGTGGGGATAGGGCTCAGGTTGAGATCCCACCAGGTCCCTTTTCCCAGCCCGTGGGATGGGAACAAACCCATGAGATGATTACAAGCCCCAGGTGACACCACAGGGAAAACTGAGGCACTGACACTCTGTCCTTCATCCCCACCGTATACCCCCATCCCGCTCGGTGCTGCCTTGGCTGTCCCCTAGGGATTTGTCCCACCCTCTTGCAGGCATCCTGGTCCTCCCATCCCGGAGGAGGGATACAGAGCGTCTGCAGAGCATCTCCTCACCCCAAGCGTGTGCTCATCCGTTGTCTCCACAGGCCCCTCCAGTGAGCTGTTCCTGGTGCCTGGGGCAGGGAGAAGGTGTAGGGTGAGTGTGGGGTCCCCATCCCCTGAAGCAGCCCTGGATACCCCAGGATGAGCCCTGAGGGGTGGCTGGAATGCCCAGTCTGGGCGGGCTGGGGCAGCAATCCTGGCCACTCACCCGGTGGGGACAGAGACACTGGAGCAGCCCAAAGGGAGAGAAAGCAGAAACACTCGTTATTTCTCAGGTGGGAATGCCCCATCCTTCCCCTCTCATCCCTGGGGAAACTGAGGCACACCAGGGCTTGTGTAGACAGCAGGCAGAGCCCGATGCAACCCGTTCTGCACACCAGGCGTGACACATCTCCTCTGTAAGACAGGGGACACCCCGGGCAGCCCCCACTGGCACCTACCGGGGATGGGCTCCTCGGGGCTGAAGCTGAAGGGATTGTCCATGAAGCGCCCCTGGACGCTGCGGGCGGCCGAGCCCAGGGGGTTGCGGACCAGCAGGGTGTAGTTGCCGTTGTTGACGTGGGTGGGGCGGTTGAGCTGGAGGCAGCCGTGGAGGACGGTGGAGTTGTGCTCGTACTCCATGATGAGGGTGTGGATGTAGCGTCCCTCAACCAGCGCCGTGCCGTTGAAGAGCCAGCGGATGCTGGGCACGGGGTTGCCATCCACGGAGAAGGGGATGCACCAGGAATGCCGGGGAATGGCTTTGTCTAGCAGCAGGATCACGGGGGGAACTGGGGAAGACAGAGCTGGGTGGGTTCCTGAGCCAGACCCCTCACCCAGCGCCCACCGCAGCCCCTTCTGGACTGCTCACAGGTGACGTTCAGCATCACACTGTCCTCTGCCGGCCCCACCGCGTTCTCTGCCCAGCACGTCAGGTCCTTGTGGTTGAGGTTGGAGGAGACGTTGTTGATCTCCAGGATGATCTGGTCTGAGAGCTGCAGGCAGTACCAGGACGGGCTGAGCAAAGGAAACCCCCAAGCCTGGCCAGGTTCTGCATCCCCCCATGCCCACCCCACCTGTGACAGGATGCTGGGGGGGGTCAGTGCTGCTGGGAGGGTCACTGGCCATACCCCAGGAAGGCTGAGCTTGCCTTGGTGACAACGAGCAGCTCGGGTCCCACGTCGGGGACCACCCACTCTGCGGTGGCCGGTGGGTTGGCGCTGATGTGGCAGGTGAGGTTGACGCTGTCCCCTTGGCGCAGCACCACCTCGGGGGGCTCGATGCAGATGGTCGGGGGCTCTGCAGGGGCAGGAAGGGTGAGCCACATGTACCCCCGTGTCCCACGCTATCCCCAGCCAAACGGCTCAGGACAGGGGACAAACCCAGGAGCCAAAGCCACCGGGGTCCCCAGCCACGTACCACAGGCGCGGAAGACCTGGCTGTCCAGGGGCACCAGCACGCTGCCCTCCCAGCAGCCTAGAGACTGGTTCCCCAGTTCGGCCCGGCTGCCGTTCTGCCACAGCTGCAGCCAGCGGAGGCCACAGGAGCAGTTGAAGGGATTTCCCACCAAGATGCTGAGACGGAGCAGGGAACAGAACTCGGGCTCAGAAGGGCTCCAGGCCCCACACATTTGTGTTTGTCCCAGCGGAGTCAGCCAAGGCTGCACCTGGGCACCCCCAGCCCCCGGCTTTGTGTCACACATGCCCCGTGTGCCACCCCTGTCCTTGTCCCCACACCCATGGATGTGAGAGCCACCATCTCACTGCACCCCTAGCCCTGTCCCTGCCTCTGTGTCACTTGAGGGGTACATCCCCAGTGGGAGATACTCTGCACCCACCTCCCCCCTCTCGCTCATCACTCACAGCTCTTGCAGGGGCAGATGCTGGAAGGTTTTCCAGGAAAGGCTGTGCAGTGCATTGGAGGAGAGATTCCTGTTGGGACAAACCCCATCAGCCACCCCTTCCCACTCAAACTCCCATCCAACATCTCTGCAGAGGGTCCGGCCAGGGCACAGGGCAGCACCAGGGCCACCGCTGTCACACCGTGACCGTGAACCAGCTCTGCCAGGCGTGCCCCCAGTCCTCAGGCACCTCCCTGCAGGGGGGAGCCCTGCGAACCCCAGGACAGGGTCCCTCTGGCTCTCGGGGGACCCCTCCCACACCGGCTCAGCACAGGGCTCCCGGCGGCGCTGGCAGCTGCCCGCACTCGTGCCCAGATCGATGGTTTCCCACTCAGCAGCAGAGCCCCCCCGGCCAGGCTGATGTGCCCGTGGGCGGCGGGACACCATCGATCGTGCCCGGGCGCGGGGACCGGCCACCCTGCACCGGGGCCAGCGCCCGCGGGGATGGGGGGCTGATCCCCAAACGGGGGGAGTGTGTTGAGGGGGGGAAGGGGAGACTCACACGTGGCTCAGCCTGGGGGTGTCCAGGAAGGCGTCGGCAGAGATGTGCTGCAGCCCCGACCTGGAGATGGTGCTGGAAGGAGGGAAGGGCTGAGCACCTGCACCGTGGATCCTGAATCCATCCCCTGTGCCTCCTTGCAGTGGGATTGAGCTCTGGGGATCCCTCGCCCACCAGCCCCCCTCCCCCATTTCCCTGTACAGGGACCCCACCCCGGGGTGCTCACAGGCTCCTGAGGTCCCGCAGCATCCTGGTGTCAGCTCGGGCCAAGGTCGTCAGCGCCTGCTGGTTCTCAATGATGCTGGAAGGCAAAGGAGGGGGGTCAGGGTAGCAGCCCAGGACGCCTCATGCCAGGGGCTGTTGGCAAAACGTGGGGCGAGGGGGATTGAGAGGGGCACAGCTCTCCCATTCCCCAGGCTGCGCCTGCAGTACAGCCCGCAGCTGGGGATGGGGACAAAGGTGGAGCTGAGCTGCTCCGCTGTGCCTCGGTTTCCCCTGGGATGAGCTGGGAAGAGGGGAGGATGGCAGCAGGTGGTCCCGATGGTGCTGAGCCCCCCGTCGGTGCAAACCGTGTGGGGTCCGTGCTGAGTCACCACTTGGAGCCCGTGGTCTCACCCACAGAATGAGTTTTCTGGGTCTCAGCCCCATTCACGCCATGGGTCTCCACCTTTTCTCGCACGCCATGGCGTCCTGCACTGTGACAGGGGCACCGCTGTCACTGTTCCCCCACCCTTTTCTCCAGGCAGGAGGTGAAGAAAAGCCCCTTTGGGAGCAGGTGCAGGGTTTTTCCCGGCCCCACCCCACAGGCTGCTCCTGTGAACCCCAAATCACAAGGGCTGGTTAACTGGGGTTCAGATCCTCACCAAGGGGGTTTTGGTCCCACTGACCCCTGTGGGGATGGGACGAGAGCGGCTGGGGCAGTGGGATGGCTGGGGGTCTCTCGGGGACCACCATCCCCACCACCATCCACCCCACCCCGCCAGCCAGCGAACAAAGAGCTGGCAGTGCCTGTGGCGCAGCATCCCCTGGCACGTGGGGAAACTGAGGCACGGAGACACCGCAGCCAGTCCCCAGCAATGCAGCACAGGCAGGGCTGTGGTGGGGAGAAAACCCAGGAACTGGGGCGCTTTGGTATCCTGCAGCATCCCGTCCTCCCAGCACCCTCCTCATCCCTGCTCGCTCCAGCCCTCTTCTCCCCACCCCACATCCCGGAGCAGGGGAATGAGTGGGAGCAGAGTAGATGCCCCAAACCAGCAAATTTGGGGTGTGTCCCCCCAGCATGCCAACCCGCAGGCCCCAGGGCACAGCGACGGCCCCAATAGGATGGGGATAAGTGGCTCCCCACAGCCCTGCCCTGCCCAGCACGCTATGGGTGCTCCCTGCCCGGGGCCCCTGATGCACCCTCAGTGTGCTGCCGTGGTTGGCATCGCCGGAGGAGGGGGTGAAGGGCTGCCCCCCAGCCCCTCACTTGCTCCCTGGGGGGATGGTGCAGCCCCCCACCCCATCTTTGCAGCCCCAAATGCCTCTCGCCAAGCAGGCGCTCGCCCCACAGCGATCCCAGCCCATCTGGTGATCCCTGTTCCATCGCTGCTCCAGCCCAGCCCCGCCATCCTGTCCCCGAGCCTTCACCTCCATCCCCACCACCCCACTGTCCAGTCCCTCAGCTCTGCTGCCCCAGCCACATCATCACCAGCCCCATCACTCCCAGCCCCTCCGCTTGGTCCCTGAGCTCTGTCACCCCCAGCCCCACCAACCCCAGCCCCATCATGCCCAACCGCTCTGCCCAATCCCCAAAATCCGTCACTCCCAGCCCCATCATCTCCATCGCAGAGCTCTGTCACCGCCAACTCCACCGCTGCCCCATCCCCATCACCGCATCCCTCAACCCCGTCACCCGCAGCTCCTCCGCCTGGTCGCTGAGCTCTGTCACCCGCAGCTCCATCACCCCCAGCCCCGCTATCCCCAGGCTCCGTCACTCCCAGCTCCACCGTGCTGTCCCATCGCTCCCAGTCCTCTGCCCGGTGTCTGAGCTCCATCACCCCGGCCCCCGGCCCCATCGCCCCCGGCCCCACTCACACGTCGGTGAAGCTGCCTGTTTCCAGCAGCGGGGCCAGGTTGCCCACGGTGTCGGGCTCCCGGCAGAGCAGGATCCCGGCCGAGGGGCAGCGGCAGTGCCGGGGGCAGGGATCGGCAGCGCCCGGGGCTGGCAGGGACAGGGGCAGGAGCAGCGCGGCCAGGGAGAGCCAGGCGGGCAGCGGCGGCATCGCGGGGCCGGTCCCGGGGCCGGTCCCGGTCCTGGACCCGGTGCCGGCGCCGCTGCTGCCGGTGCCTCCCTCCCTCGCACTTGCCCGGCAGCCCGAGCACGGGGCCGTGCGGGGCTTAAAAGCAACGCAGGGATCGGCCTCCCGGGAGGGGCCGGCGGCTCCCCCCGCCCCGGCACCGCCCCCGCCCCGGCCCGAGACCCCCCCGGCCGTGATTCACCGGCACCGGGAAGACTCCGACCCGGGACAGAGGGATTCCGCGCACAGGCACCGACCACGGAGCCCATCTGTGCCCCGTCCGCGCCCTGCTTAGACCCCTGAGCCCTGCCTGAGCCCTGCCTGAGCCCTGCCTGCATGCTGGCACCCCACACTTGCACCCCCAGCCCCCCCAAGTGGATCCACCCCACCACTGGCACCCCCAGAATTGCCGGGGCACACCCGTGCACACGCATGTACACACAGACACACACAGCCGCTCCAGAGCCTGGCTCAGAGCTGGCTACGGTATCAGGGACAGGGCTCGAGGGCCACCTCGAGACCCCCAAGCTGTCACAGCCCCCCCCGACCGTGCTCCCAAATCTCGAGGCATGATGGGCTCTCCCGGCTCAGCACCCCGCTACGTTGGGGCACAGAGATGCTGGAGACGAGGGGACGTTTGGTGGCACAGTGGCCCTGTCTCCAGCTGTCACCTTCGACCAGGACCCACCTCCTCCTCCCGCTTCCCGAGGTGGGGCAGGACGGGACTGGTTTGCACCCAACGCCCCACCCCGGGGTGCCCCATCCCTGCCCGGACGCTGTTTGTCCGCGAGCTTGCTCGGAAGCGCGCCGGGGGTGGTTCATCTGTGCGCTGAGCTTAGCACGTCCTCAGCCTGCACCCTTCCCCCGTGGCTCAGCCCTCGGCGCGTCTCCACCGCCAGCCTCCAGCGGCACCCATGGGGCCACGGTTCCCTTGGGGTGACCTCCCGTGGGGCCCCACCGGACACCCCAGCAGGCCCCCCTCCCGGCAGAGCGGGCCAGTGGCTGTTGCCACATCCTCCTAAATTCCACTACCTTGACGTTTTTCTCAAGAAACGCCCCCGGTTTGGGCACCGCAGGGCAAAGCCGCAGGATGCAGATGCGGCTGGCGGCGTGGGGAGTGGGAAGCCCTGTGTGCCGTCCCCCCACTCCGCGATCCCCCCTAGCCAGGCACTGCCACAGATGAACTTCATCCCCTTTATTCGTGCTCATCCCACAGCCGCAGATAAGACAGTGACGCCCCTTCCGTGGACCAGCACGGCCTTGGCACTGGTCCCAGTGCAGGGCACTGGGGAGAGACATCAGGGCAACCCCAGGCTTGTCCCGCTGCAGGGCTGCCCCGCGACTCAGTTTCCCCATCTGTAGAAGGTGTGGGGGTCACAGGGGTTGCTGGTCTGTTTGCCAGGTGGCTGGGGAGCGATGACAGAGGCAGGTTGGTGTGGGACCCCGAATGCAAACCCTGCTACCCATTCCCACACCCACATTATCCCCCCCCCCCAAAAAAAAACAAGTAAGGAAAGCCTGGGGTGTTCTCCTCCCAGCCAGCAGCCCCCCACTCCCTCCCCCTGACTTGGAGCACACCCAATTTATTTTCAGGGAAAATGCACCCCATGGAACATCCTTGCCTTGTGCTGCCACCCTCTTCCTAAGGCACCCACTCCTCGGCTAGGCCCTTGGAAGCAATAAATAATGCGGGGGGGGTCCCAGCAGTGGGGGGATGGCCGGAGAAGGGCGTGGGGTGCAGAGTCCAGCAGGGGTCCAAGGACACCCCGGGCTCAGAGTCAGGCTGTCCCGTTGGGGAGCTGGCCTGGGCTGCGGTCCTTGCGTGTGGGCAGGGGGGATGCGGGGGGCTCATCCTCCTCAGGGGGTGGGTCCATCTCGGTGTCAGAGGGTTCTGCTGAGCCGTGATGGCCATTTTCGGGGCTGTAGAAGAAGGAGAGGGTGCGGAAAGCAGGCGCCATGTGGTCCTTGATGCGCTCCAGGAGCTGGACGAAGGAGGGGCGCTGGCGTGGGTTCTGCTGCCAGCACAGGCACATCAGCTCGTGGCTGCAGACAGAGGGCACAGAGAGAGGGTTTGGGGGACTCCAGCCCCCCACGGCCCTCCCAGCACTGCAGAGACCAGGATTTCCCCTGCCAGCCTTTCCCACGGGAGGCTGGGGCTGTGAGGGGGTGTCCCCCAGCACTCACAGCTTGTCGGGGCAGTTCTCGGGCCGCTCCAGGATGCCGTTGTCCATGACAAAGCGCAGGACCTGCTCGTTGGACATGCCCTGGTAGGGCTGCTCGGCCAGCGTGGCGATCTCCCACAGCACCACCCCGAAGGACCTGCCGGAGCACCACTGCTCAGCTGGGGATCCCCAAATCCCCCCGGCTCTGCCCACCTCAGCACCCACCAGACGTCAGACTGCGTGTTGAAGATGCCATCCTTGAGCGCCTCGGGTGACATCCAGCGCACGGGGAGCAGCCCCTTGCCCCCTTTCCGGTAGTAATCCGTCTCATAGATATCCCGGGTCATGCCGAAATCTGGTGGAGGAGGAAGAGGAGGAGGAAGGTGTGAGCAGCAGGAGACACAGGGCTGGCACAGCCTGCCCGCCACTGCCCACCCACCTCCGATCTTGACGGTGAAATCCTCGGACACCATGCAGTTGCGGGCAGCCAGGTCCCGGTGCACGAATTTGTTGGCATTGAGGTAGGCCATGCCATCGGCGATCTCCCCCGCCATCTGGATCATGTCTTTGAGCGATGGTGGTGGCAGCCCGGGGTTGTTCTGCACCGTGCACAGAGTCAGGGCTGGGGCAGGGGCACGCCAGCACCCTCCTGGAACAGGGTGGGTGTCCCTTTTCCTGGCACGTGCCCAGCCCCTCACCTCGGCCTCAGGCCTGAGTGACCGCAGGTAGCTCTTCAGGTCCCCACGTGTCATCAGCTCCATGATGACCAAAGCTGGCTGGCCCTGGGATACAACGCCGAGCAGACGGACCTGCAGGGACGAAGAGGGCTGGCATGTGAGTGGCCAGACCCCCCACGTCCCCTCCCTCCCCCTCAGCTGCCCACCTACCACGTGGTGGCACTTGAAGGCTTTCATGACAGAGGCCTCGTTGAGGAACTCGATGCGCTCCCGCATGGTGGCCAATTCGTTGACTGTCTTCAGGGCCACCTTGGTCTCCTCTCCCTCCGCGACCAACCCCAGCGCCACCCCCTCATACACCATCCCAAAGGAGCCCTGTCCCAGCTCCCGGATCACTGTGATCTTCTCCCGGGACACCTCCCACTCGTCAGGCATGTACACTGTGGGGTGAGCAGGGATCACCCCATCCCCATCACTGTAACTAACCCCATCTGCATCCCCATCCTCATCTTCATCCCATCCCCATCCCCATCCCCATCCTCATCTCCATGTCATCACCATCCTAGTCCCTGTCCCCATCCCCATCTCCATCCCATTCCCATCCTCATCACCACCCCTTTCTCATTCCCTTCTCCAGTTCATCACCATCCTCCTCCCTATCCCCATCCCTCTGCCATTGCCATTCCCATTCCCTGTCCCATTCCCATCTCCATCCCATCATCATTCTCATCCTCATCTCCATTTCACCACCATCCTCCTCCCTGTCCCCATCCCCATCTCCATCCCCATCTTCATCTCCACCCGTTCTCATTCCTATCTTCATCCCATGACCATCCTCCTCCCTGTCCCCATCCCCATCCCCATCCCCATCCCCATCCCATTCCTATTCCCACCTCCATCTCCATCCCCACCCCCATACTCATCTCCATCCCATTCCCATCCCATTTTCACCCCATCCCATCCCCGTCCCCTCCAGTGTAATCCCAGCAAAGAAAAGGCTCAGTGGCCCCTTGAGGTGGCCCCTGCCTGTCCCCACGTCCCCACGTACTGTCCGAAGCGCTGAAGTACTCAGGGTTGACGGAGGCGTAGAGAGTCCCGCTGGGGTACCCGTCATTGTTCCTGCCAGGGGTGGGCAGCGCTCGGAGCTGCTGCCTCCCCCCAGCCCTTCCCAGCCCCGGTTTGGCCGGACCCTGCCCCAGCCCAGCCCTGGGGATGCAGGGGGGTCGTTACCTCTTCTTGTTGTAGAAGAAGACGAAGACGGCCAGGCAGGATATGAGCACCATGAGAACCACAGGCGTGACGGTGAGCAGGACATAGAAGCTGCTGGACTCTTCCTCAGCTGCCAGGAGCAGGCGGCCGTGGATCAGGGTCCGGACACTCGTCCCACCTCACATGGGACACCTGTCCCACCACCACCACTGGGCCAGAGAGGGGGAGCCCCCAGCTTCCCCAGACCTGTGTGTCCCTGTCCCAGAGCATCCCCCAATCCTCCAGATCCCCCAATCCATCAGCAGACCCTGTTGTCCCTGTGTCCAACTCCAGCAGCATCCCCCAATCCCCCAGCTCCTCAATCCAGCAGCATCCTTGGATGAAGGATGGGAAGAAGACCAGCATGGCTGAGCAGAACTCTTTGGTGGAACTCAGGGAAAAAGGAGAGGTTCTGACCTTTGGAAGAGGGGGTGGGAAGTTCAGGAGGATCTGAGGGAGCTCAGGACAAGAATGAAAATTAGAAGGGCCAAAGCCCAACTGGAACTGAATCTGCCATAAGAGACAGTAAAAAGTGTTTCTATAAATCCATCAGCGCCCAAGGGAGAGCTGAGAAGGAAGTGGGTGCTGGGCACTGCTGAGGGACCTCAAATCCTGGGGTCAGTTTTGGACCCCTCATGACAAGAGAGACCTGGAGGGGCTGGAATGTGACCAGAGAAGGGAACAGAGCTGGGGATGGGTTTGGAGCAGCAGGAGCAGCCGAGGGAGCTGGCGGGGGGACGGTTCAGACTGGAGAAAAGGAGGCTCAGGGGGGACCTTCTCACTCTCCACAATTCCCTGACAGGAGGGCGCAGCCAGATGGGGGTCAGGCTCTGCTCCCAGGGAACAAGGGACAGGACAAGAGGAAATGGCCTCAGGTTGTGCCAGGGGAGGTTTAGATTGGATATTTGGGAAAAATGGAAAGCATTGGAGCAGGCTGCCCAGGGCACTGGTGAAGTCCCCGTCCCTGGGGGGATTTAACAGACATGTGGATGTGGCACCTGGGGACAGGGGTTAGTGGTGGCCTTGGCAGTGCTGAAGGAACAATTGGACTCACTGGTCTCGGCCTTTTCCAACCCAAATGATTCTGTGATTCGTTGATGCTTCAGTGTCTCATGCCAGGATCATCCCTCGATCCCTCAGCTCCCCAGTCCACCAACAACTCCCATCTTCAGCAGCCCAGCCCAGCAGCATCCCCTGACCCCGCATGTCCCATCCCAGCAGCACAGCCCAATTCCCCAGTGTCCTGATCCAGCAGTACCCTCTGAGCCCCAGCTCCCCAGCCCCAGAGCTGCCCCCCTCCCTGTCCACCGGGGTCCCTGTTGATGTCCCCCTGTTCCCTGCAGGTACCTGGACCCAGGATGTAAAACTTGACGAGCCCCGTCCATGAGCCATTGCCAGCCAGCGAGGTGGCCCGGACCTTGGCCGAATAGTTCCCTGGCTGGAGCAGAGCCAGGTGGACGCCCCCATACTTGGAGTATCGGTGGCGTGAAACACAGACAACAGTGGTGACCTCCTGGAGGGGACAATGTGGGGATGGCAAAGGGGCTTCATCCCCCCCAGCCATGTGTAAGCCTTGGGAGAGAGATGGATGGGATGGGATGGGATGGGATGGGATGGGATGGGATGGGATGGGATGGGATGGGATGGGATGGGTGCTGTGCCCCCGTAACCAGACCTGGTGGGGCCAGGCAGGGGATGCCACAGGGGGTCCTCACCTCACTCTCCCGGCTGTACTTAATCTCATACTTGAGGATGAGCCCATTGGGGTTCCTGGGCTCTTCCCAGCGCAGCAGGACGCTGTTCTTGCCAGCCGGCTCCCACGTGACGTTGCCAGGAATGTTGTCAGCTTGCACTGGAGAGGGGCACAGAGGGGGTGAGCTCCTGGGGGGCATCACCTGGCCCCCAACCCTCTGCCAATCCCCCATCTCAACAACATCCCAGCACATCCCAAACCATGGGGTTTGGAAGGGAGGAGGCTGGGGACGCACACTCGGGCATGGTCCTGGCGAAGACGAAGGTGGCGGCGCTGCAGCCCACGGTGTGCGCGGCGTGGTTGCAGGCGTGGATGTCGATGCGGTACTCGGTGAAGTGGCGCAGCCGCGACAGCACCGCCCGGTCACGCACCACCTTGTCCTCGAAGATCTGGAAGTCAGGTTTGGGCTCGCCTCCAGGGCGGCTCGGGGCCAGCGGCTCCGCTGAGGAGGCGTTGGCCGGGGATGTGACGGCCACCACGTCCCTGCGCTGCTTTGGGGTCCTGCAGGACATGGGGAGAGGAGGTGGTGGGGAGTCAAGGTGGTGGGGAGTCAGGGTGCTGGGATTTTCCCCCACAATCAATCAGGGGAGGGGAGATCCCCCCAGGCTGGCGTGGTCCCAGCTCACCTCTGTGGGTTCTTATTAATGGATGTCACCTTCCAGGGTGGCCTGAGACAGCGGGAAATCAGTTAAAGGGTCTGCCAGGAGCAGCCACTGGATCCCCCACCCAGGCAGACCCACGCACCCAGCCTGGGGGAGCCCCCCAAAGCAGGGACCCCCCCCAGATGGCACCTGGGGATGGTGATGGAATTGTGGAGGAAGTTCTCAAACTTCTTCTGGAAGGACTCGGCTTCGCCCTCCATGCGGAGCTGCCCGTCAGTGGGGCGGCAGGGGCAGCACCGCTCCTCCGCATCCTGCTCCCCCTCGGGACCATCCCCAAACCCGAAGCGTGTGTCTGCGCTGCTGGTGGGCAGCTTCAGGCCTGTGGGCAGCAACGGGCAGGGCTGGCAGGGCCTGGCTCAATGGGAAAATCCCTGTTCCACTGGCATCCTTGGCTGCTGCGCTGGTCCTGCCCTGCCAGGGCTCACCTTTGTGGCAGTAGTCATTGATGTAGAGCTCCATGTCCTCGGCCAGCTGCTGCCACAGCACCAGGTAGTAGGTGATGTTGCCGTTGCGTTGCGTGGGCGGCTTCCAACGCACCACGATGTGGGAGGAAGAGTTGGACATGGAGATGACGTCCCGGGGCACCGTCGGGGCTGGGATGACACAGGGGCGGTCAGTCTTTCCTGGGGGGTCCACCATGGGCATCCCCAGCGCTCTGCCAGCCCCTTACCCGCTGGCATGGTGCGGATGTAAACCACCTCGCTCTGTGCCCCGTAGTTGCGTCCTTCCTCGGCCGTGGTGAGGGTGATGGCGCGCACGAAGATGGCGTATTGGGTCCAGGGACGGAGGTTGAGCAGCGTCACCCCTGGCTCCTGCTCGCTGCTCAGTGGCAGATCCACGTCCAGCACGTTCCAGCTCTGGGCCCCACAGGCATCCTGCCCCACATACTCTGACACGTTCTGGAAGGGTCTGTCCCGCAGCAGGCATCAGGGAGGGTCCCGGGACCCCTGGGTGTCCAGCAGGAACGAAGGACACCGTGGGCTGTCCCAAGCCCTCCACAATGGGGACAAGAGGGCAGCAGGGAGCACTTACGACTCCTTGTAGTAGACAATGAAGCTGAGGAGGTCCCGGTACTCAGGCGGCCGGTACCGCTCCCACTTGAGGAAAATGCGGTCGGACTCGGTGACGTTGGAGATGAAGCGCAGGGTCTGGGTCTTACCTGTGGGGGCAGGCGGGGCTCAGGCAGGGTCACGGCACTGCCGGTTGTCCCCATCCCCGTACTCACAGGATGCCCGGTCCCCATTGGTGCGAGGGTTGATCTCCGCCTTGTTCTGCCGCCCCTTGGTGCCCGTCACCTCTTCCATGCGATAGATCTCAGCCAGGCACAGCTTGGGATTGAATGCGAAGTACATCTTGCCCACGGGGATGGAGAGGATGTGGTGGCTCCAGTCCCAGAGCTGCTGCAGGTTCTGGTTGTCCAGGACGTACAGGGTGTAATTCCTGGGGGAGGAGATGTGGATGGAGGCGGTGGCCAAGGGCACCTTCAGAGCCACATGTCCCCCCCCAAACCCACACCGTCCTCACCCGTCCACCATGGAGTCACCACGGATCAGCTTGAGGTTCTTGAAGAAGGACAAGGAGACGAGGGCGAAGGAGTGTTTGATCTTCAGGAAACCCGTGATGGTCTCGATGAGCCCCAGGCTGCTCTGCAGCTCCGAGGCCAGGTTATCTGGGAATGACACACTGCATGAGCTCAGGGAGAGGGGCACCTCCCCATTAATTCACTCTGCAAGGGAAAAGATCCCCTTCGTCCACCCCCTGCCCTCTGCAGCAGGTCTCCCACCCAGGGTGGGAGAGGCAGGGCCAGGTCTGGCACAATGTCTTGGGGTGCCTTTATGATGTGTATCCCCTATCGCTAACCTAACCCTATCGCTGCTTTATGCCCAGGAAATTAATTTTGTGCCTTTAAACACTCACAGCCCCGGCGGATGTTGAGGATGAGGTTCCCCTCGATGAGCGTGCAGCCCCCCAGCTCCTGTGCTGCCCGCGTCGAATCGATGGTCTTGGTGCCCACCTTGCACTCCTTGGGACACAGCCCCTCGCACTTGTGGCAGAACATGCTGTGGGCAGAGTGACAGGGACGGGATGTGAGCCGGCCGACGTGCCACCACTGTGCCTATGCTGGGGACACTGGGGGCACTGGGGACCCCCCCACCTGCTCTCATTCCTGGTGTATCCTGAGGGACACTCGGACAGGCACTGTCGCTGGTGGATGACGAACTTGGAGGCATCGCGGGGGTTGTCGGAGACCTTGCGGAGGCTGGCGCAGTACTCGGCGGTGACGCAGCGCCAGCCCTCGTACTCGTAGGTGCGGGGCGGGCACGAGGGCAGGCAGTGCCCGTTGAAGTGGAAGTGGCGGCAGGCGACGCAGGCCCGGCTGTCACGGGGGCGGCCGCAGCCCCCCAGGCACTCGGCGTGGCAGCACTCGCCCGCTGCCGTGCACGCCGAGCCCGCACCGCATGGGCACACTGAGAGGGGAGACACGGCACATGGGCACGAGGGACCAACGGGCACAGAGCCCAGCCTGGGGCAGCACAGCTGGGAATGGAGTTGGGTGTAGATGGGGGAGAGGAGAGAGGTGGGAAGGGCTGGGGGGGCTGCTGGCATCCTCCAGGGCTGGGGGGGAAACAGGAGTGAGGGTGGGATGGAGAGATAGATGGAGGGATGCAGGGATGGAGGGAGGGATGTGATGCAGGGATGGAGGGATGCAGAGATGGAGGGAGGGATGTGATGCAGGGATGGAGGGATGCAGAGATGGAGGGAGGGATGTGATGCAGGGATGGAGGGATGTAGGGATGGAGGGAGGGATGTGATGCAGGGATGGAGGGATGCAGGGATGGAGGGTGGGATGGATGGCGGGATGAAGGGAGGAGCGTGATGCAGGGATGGAGGGATACAGGGATGGAGGGAAGGATGTGATGCAGGGATGGAGGGATGCAGGGATGGAGGGAGGGATGTGATGGAGGGACAGGAGGGATGCAGGGACAGGAGGGATACTGGGATGTGGGCATGCAACAATAGAGGGAGGAAGGGAAGGATATGGGTATGCAGGGAGGGATACAGGGAGGTAGGGATGGATTGAGGGAGGCATGGCAGCACTGATGGAGGGATGCACAAAGGGATGGAGGAACGGATGGATGGCCAGGTGATGAGGGGCTGGCCGGGCAGGTGGGCTGATGGGTGGCTGAGTGAGCAAGTGGATGGGTGGACGAGGGGCTGCATGGAGGGACAGCAGGACAGAGAGATGGATGAGGTGGGGCTCGGCCATGCTGAACCCCATCTGCCCAGTGCAGCCGGGCCGGGGCCACAGCCGAGGTTGCAGCCCCGATAAGGATCTGTGTTTATAGTACATATTCCATTACCAGGTCTCCTGTTTACAGCAAACGAGCTCAGGAGGGGCCTGTATTTACCTCGCCGCTGGGAAAACATAGCAGCCAGGAGCTGGCCTCTCCTCGGAGGATGATACAGCGTGGATCTGGTTACCCCACCATGCTGCCGGCACGGCACGTCCCCAGCAGCAGGGGAGCGACAGCTGCATGCCGGGCCTGCCATTCCCTGCTGGCTCCACCAGCCTCCTCCAGTGCCCTCCCACTTTGCCCCACAGTGCAAACCAGCACCGTCCCAGAAAAGCAGCCAGCACAACTGGGCCCCGCGCCACCAGCACCCACCTTTCTGGCAGTAGCTGGAGGTCCAGCAGCGATAATCCAGCTGTCCATTGACACTGGTCTGCACACATGGCTTCTCCACATCCAGAATGCCCGGGCACACGTCGGCACACTCTTCAGCCAACTTATTGCCCACAATGTAGGTGCTGTCCCCGGTGTCGGGCAGCAGCAGCCCCCAGTCGATGGTGGAGAGGTGGCAGAGCTCCTGGTTGCGCTCAATGCGGACTGACCCGCGGAGGATGTGGCCCAGGCTGTGCAGCCCCACGTCCCGCAGGTGTGGCATCTCGAAGATGACCAAGGCGTAGCTGAAGAAGAGGTTGGTGCCGCGGATGACCGAGAGGTTGGGGAAGAGATCCCGCAGGCTCTCCAGCCCGTAGACACGGAAAAGGAGCAGGTACTCCGTGATCATGAGCAGGCGAGGGAAGCTGAGCCCCCGAAAGTCCTCGGCACCCGTGGTGAACATCAGCAGGATCTGCAGGTTGCCTTCGATGATGGAGCAGTTCTCCAGCTTCCGGAGCTGGGAGACGTCATTGCGGATGTCCATGCTGCCGCAGACTGGGGTGGCAAGAGGGGGACCCCATGGGCAGCAGGGACGGGGCAGCTGCCCCCCACACCCACCCAGGGATCCCCCAGGTGATGCTCGTGGGGGTTTAATATCCCGGCGCTGCCTGTCAAGCACAGCTGGAATTGGTTTGGGCAGCCGGGGAGATGCGAGCAGCTCTGACAGCAGCCGGCGCGCTGCGGCTCTCCGGGGCACGGCGCGTCCATCAGCAGTGATGCTAACGAGGCCTGGCAGGCTGGGCGCCTGCCTTGCCCCGTGTCAGCCCCAGGACCACGTCCCAGCCCTGCTGCTCACCCTGGGGGAACCTGGCTGGGGGTGTGGATGGCTTTTCCCCTTCCCCGAGTTGTGGGGCAGCTGTGGGGGCTCGCGGATGTCCCCACTCATGGACACGCAGTTACCCAGACAGTGGCAGCTCCAGCGAGGTTGTCCCCATTAACTGCCCCTCGTGCCCAGACAGGTAATGGGGCACGCAAGGCTACCACAGGTGTCCATGTGGTGCTGCCCCGGCCACACATTGGCTGTCCTGGGGCTTTTCCACCCAGAAATGGGCAGCATGAGCCCCTGCACCTCCTGCCTCCTGAATCCGGCAGGGATGCAAGAGCCAGGATGAGCAAAGAGCTTCCCACTGACGGCATCCCCAGCCAGAAACCAGGTGCGGGTCCTGGAGGGGATCAGGTGCGTGGTTCACCCCTCCTCTGCCTGCTGCCAGCCTGGGCCAGCGGCTCATGGCCGTGTCCTTGTGGCCTCATGCCTGGCGGCATTTTTCCCCTCTTGGTGTCACCCGTGACCCGTGGGCACTGCGGTCCCACGGGCACTGTGGCTCTGGCAGCTGCCCGTAGCCCCTCACCCCAGCACAGCAGCAGCTTCAGCCCCTCACTGGGAGCCCTGTCCCCTCCCTGTGAGGACAAGAGGGTCCCTCCACCCTCCTGTGGGACCGGCCGTGAGTGCAGCACCAACCCCGAGGATTACAGCCCCCACTGCCACCGTCACCTCCCTGACCATGCAAAGTCACCCTGTAAGGGGAGAGGGGCCCCCGCGCCCCTGGGAGGACAGGCAGAGGGGTCCCAGGTGGGAGCAGGCACAGTGAGGTGAGTCCCTTGGGCAGCTCTCGGGCGCTTCATTCCTCCATTGCTCCCATCCCCCAGCACAGCCCCTCGGTGATGGGGAAACTGAGGCACGGGTGGCAGGGAGAGGGGAAGGCAGGACAAACGACAAACCCTCCTGGTACCCTCAGCTGTCCCCTGTTGTGGCCATGAAACCCAGGACCCACAGCTGCCCCCTCCCCACCACGGCACCCCCTCCCCATCCTTTCCCACCCCAGCAGCTGCACAGGGAGCAGCGCTCCCGACTCCTGTGACAACTTTCCACCATCCCGGTGGGGCTGAGGCACCGATGCCCCCATCTCCGGCCAAGCCCCCCACTACGCTCCCTTCATCCCACCCCAGCAATGGGGGAGTCCCACGCTCTGCCCCTCCTGCCCAAAACGGGGGATCTGCAGCACTGGGGGTACTGCCAGGGTGGCAAACCCCGACAGGGAACAAAGAGCTTTTTTCGTCTCCTACAAACCCCCGAGCCCACGCACCACCAGGCAGCCCCCCGCCCCAGAACTGACCCCCCCAAGCGAGCGCCCCCCACCCCGCTCCCGGCCACCCCCTCGCAAGCACTTACTTTCGGAGGGAGCCCTCACGGGGGGCAGCGGGAGGTGGCCGAGGACCAGCAACATCACCCCCAGCCGCGGGGCACCCAGAGCCCTCGGCCCCATCCCCGAGCGGGACCCCCAGGGCCCCGTCCCCGTCCCACCTCGGGCGCTGCTGCCCCGTGTCGGGTCCCGCTCGCCGTGTCCGGCCGGTAGCCGGGGAACGCCGGGATAGGGGGGGGCCCCCACGGACCCTGCCCGGACCTTGCGGCCCCTTCACTTTTGTTTTCGGCTGCCGCACACAAAATATTTAGCCTGACAACTGTCAGGGCCGGGGCCAGGGCATGTTTGGGAAATAGAGAGGGGGAAAACAGGGCGGCCCCCCCCGCGCCGGAGCGGGTGGGAAGGAAGAGCTGCCTCCTGCCTCAGTTTCCCCAGCCAGAGCAGAAAGATCCAAGCTGCTCTGGCAGGGGGACGCCAGGAAAGCAGCCAGCAGCCCATGGAGACCCCCCGGAGCAGCACTGAAGGGACGGCTTAAGGGTCACTCTGCCTCACGGGGTGAATCTGGGGTGCCAGGACCCCGCGGCTTCGGGGTCCCCACAGAGCAGCAGCCCTGCAGTGAGGGAGGAAGCTGCGGGCACTCAGCACCTGCCTGGCTGTGACGAGCCGCCCTTAAGGGGAAGGAGAAGCAGGAGAAGCAGCAGAAGAGGATAGAGGAAGAGGTGACATTTATTTTTCTCATTAGGACAAAGCAGGGAGGAGCGTCCCAGCCCCGGGGCAGCGCGAGCTCCCCTGCAGCAAAGCCTGGGGGCAGGAGCGGGGTCCTGATGCCCCAGTGACCCTCCAACGCCATGGAACTGGGAGCACTGGGGCTGGACAGTGCTCCCGCCCCCTCGGATGCGGCGATGAGGGGACCCCCAAGGCTCCTCTCGCGGGGGTCCTGTGTTTTTTTGGAGGAGCTCAGGAGCAGCTGCTTCTCCGCCGGCGCAGCAGCGCAGTGTGGGGGCTCCTCTCCTCCTCTTGGTCGCTCTCACAGCAGCGCTGGGGGCACAGGGGGGCTGCAGGGCAGGCACAGCACTTCCCCCGGAGAGAGAGTCCCCCCCAGAGGAGAGGGCACCCCAGGTGGCGACAACCCTCATCGCACAGCCACTGCACAGCACCCCACCCTATCCGATGCCCCCATCTCTGGCCAAGCCCCCCACCACACTTCCCTCATCCCATCCCAGCAACAGGGGGGTCCCACTCTCTGCCCCTCCTGCCCAAAACAGGGGGCCTGCAGCATAGAGGGTGCTGCCATAGCGGGAAACTGAGACAGACTCCGCAAATCCTTCTCCCCCCTCCCCAGCCCGTGCTGGGCGGGGTCTGGGAGCTGCTGGGGGCTCACCAGTTCCTCGTCCTCCTTCCCGAGGTCGCAGAGCAGCCGCGTGCGGCACAGCCGGTTGCAGGCGGACACTGTGTTGTAGGAGAGCTGGGGGACAGGAGGGGAGGGGGTCCGAGGTGGGGGTCCCTCCCCAGCTCTACCCCCCCCACCACAGCACTACAACCATCCCTGAGATGGAGCCAGCCTTGGGATGGAGCCCAGCCTGAGCTCCCCAGGGCACTCAGGGGTGAGGGGACCCCACAACCGGGCACCCGTTCACCTTCCACTTCCTCCGAGCGTTGAACTTGCGGAAGTTTCTCATGTTGATGGAGGAACGGCTCCGGTTCAGCGCCTGCTTCCTGCTCAGGGGCTGCGGGGGCAAGGACATGGCACTGGCACCGTGTCCCCACCCCGCTCCCAGGGGTCCGGCACCCATCCCCTGCCTGTGCCTCTCACCTTGATCCAGGGGTGGACCAGGCACTCGGCTGCTGTCATGCGCTGCCTGCGGCACAAAGGAGGAGGTGGGGTAGGGGGGTCCCTGCACATCCACCATGGGGATGGGGAGATGGGGATGATGCTGGTGGGGACAGAGAAGGGAACCAGATGGACGTGGAGATGATGGGGATGGAGATGTGGAAGAGATGAAGATGGAAATAGAGATGGGATGGAGATAAGGATGGGATGGAGATAGAGATGGAGATGGAGATGGAGGTGGAGATGGAGATGGAGGTGGAGATGGGGATGGGGTGGGATGGGATGGGATGGGATGGGATGGGATGGGATGGGATGGGATGGGGGTGAAAACAGAGATGAGATGGAGATGGAGATGAGGATGAGATGGAGATGGAGATGGAGATGAGGATGAGATGGAGATGGAGATGAAGATGGAGATGGGGATGGGGATGGGATGGAGATGGAGATGAGATGGAGATGGAGATGGAGATGAGGATGAGATGGAGATGAGGATGAGATGGAGATGGGGATGGGGATGGGATTGGGATGGGGATGGGGATAGGGATGGAAAGAGAGATGGGGATGATGGAGGTGGGGGTGGGGATGAAGATAAGGTTGGGGACAGGATAGGATGGAGATGGGGATGGGGGTGATGAAGATGGGGATGGGGATGTTGAAGGTGGAGATAACAGAGGTGGAGATGGGGGCAGAGACGGGAGGGAGATGGAAGGGACAGGGATGGGGCCTCACTCTGGCTCCTTCACCAGCAGCTGGCAGATGAAGTCTTTGGCCATCTCAGAGGTCTGGCTGAAGCAGCGCTCCTCAAACTCGTAGGCGCCAGCCACAACGTTGGAGAGGGTCTCAGCATCCGTCTCACCCTGGAAGGGGGACAGGCCACTGAGCCTGTGGGGACACAACAGAGCCACTGAGTGCCAGCACAGCACCAGCTCGGCCACCCCAGCACCCATAGTGTCCCTGTGCCTCAGTTTCCCCCAGCCACAGGGAGCACTGCCCCAAACTCACAGAATGTACGTGATGACTCCGATGCTCCTGAAAGTCAGAGGTGGGGGTCAGGCGCTGCCCTCCCTGGGCCCCCCCCATGCCTTGTGGCACCCGGGGGGCCCCTCCCCACCCACCAGCTCAGCCTGTTGCCCCCAGGTCCCGACTCCTCACCACATGTCGGTCGCGAGGCTCAGCGGCTCATAATTAATCACTTCGGGAGCTGGGGGCAAACACAGAGCCAGGGTGGCACATCAGAGGGACAGCGCCATCCTGCCACCTCCCTCCCTGCATGCCTGGGGGTCCCACCACCACCCCAGGAGTCCCCTTGCTGTGGCCCCCCAGGGCAGCCCAGCTGCACCCCCAGAGCAGAGCTGTGCAGGGACCCCCCCGGGATGTGCCAGCCCTGTACCGATGTACTGGGGGGTTCCACAGAGGCTCCTGAAGGTGATGCCATCCTCCAGCTGCTGCGCCAGCCCGAAGTCGATGATCTTGATCCAGGGCTTGGGGACGTCCTTCTCCTGCAGCATGATGTTCTCGGGCTGTGGGAACAGGGCCGGGCACAGCGGGGTGATGGAGGGGTGGCGAGGGATGCAGCAGCACCCTGGGAAGCTGGCAAGGATGGGAGCAGGGCTCTGGAGATGCCTGGCAGCCCCTGGATCCTCAGGGAGCGAGGATGGGGCGGTCCCCCTGGGCACCTTGAGGTCGAAGTGGGCGATGAGGCGAGCATGCAGGTATTCCACCCCACACAGGATCTGCACCAGGAACTCGATGGCCTCCTCCTCTGACAGCATCTCCTTCTCCGCAATGAAGTCAAAGAGTTCCCCACCGCTGATCCTGCGCAGGGTGGGGACAGGGGAGCTCGGCCACCTCCAACACGTGGTGTGAAAAGGGGGTCCCCCTCGCCTCAGCCAGGAAAAAGGGGGAAAAGGGGGGAAAAGGGGGGAGAAAGAGGGGGAAAAGTGGGGGAAAGGGGGGAGGAATGGGGGGAAAAGGGGGGAAAAAAGGGGTAAAAGGGAGGAAAGGGGGGAAAAGGGAGAAAAATGGGGTGGAAAGGGGAAAAGGAGGGGGAAAAGCGGTGAAATGGGGAATAAGGGAGGAATAAAGGGGGGGAAAGGGGAGGGAAAGAGGGGAAAAAAGAGAAAAAAGGGGGGGGAAGGGGGAAAAAGGGGAATAAAGAGGGTAATAAAACTCACAGCTCCAGGACGAGCACCACCTCGGCTCTGCTGGCAAAGAGGTCATGGAGCCGCATGATGTTGGGATGGTTGAGCTGGCGGAGGATGGTGACCTCCCGCTCCACCTGTGCCCGCTCCAGCCCCAGGCGGCTGCCCCAGCACCGTCGCGTCTTCACAAACTTGGCGGCGTAGAAGGTGCCGGTGCTGCGCTCGCGGCAGAGCCTCACCACGCCGAAGTGACCGCTGCAGCGAGAGCTGGGCTGGGCCACTGCTGGGCTGACCCCAGGCCGGGGGAAGAACCCAGAAATCCGGGCACCTCTGGGGCTCCGGTGGAGCTGGGATCCCTGCCTGCACCCCGCTTACCCTGCCTGGAGCCCTGCCTGCACTGTGTTCACCTGCCTGCAGCCTGCTCACCCGTGGTGGATCCCACCCACCTGCCCAGATCCCACTCACCTGCCCGGATCCCACTCACCTACCTGGATCCCACTCACCTGCCTGGATCCCATTCACCTGCCCGGATTCCTGCTCACCTGCCCGGATCCCACTCACCTGCCCGGATCCCACTCACCTGCCCAGATCCCTGCTCACCTGCCCAGATCCCTGCTCACCTGCCTGGATCCCATTCACCTGCCCGGATTCCTGCTCACCTGCCCAGATTCCTGCTCACCTGCCCAGCTTCTCCAGCAGCTCATACATGTCCTCCACGTTGCCTGGGCTTGGGCTGGCTGCCAGGCCCTCACTCCCCACATCCTCCCTGGGCTCAGCCACATCCTGTGGGGCAGCATCAGGACCTGGCTCAGCCTCCTGCCAGGGCACGGTGACGTGCCAGACCTGGGGGTGCAGGGACCGCCATCCCCTGCAGAACCAGAAGCCCCCAGCACGCCTGGGGGTGCAGGGACCCCCACCCCAGGGAGCACCACAACCCCCCAGCACACTCGAAGGGCAACTCCCCGGTGCCTGGTACTGCAACGGAGCTCAGGCCCTGCTCAGTTCTTCCAGTTCACACTGAATTCCTTCAGCACGTGGAAGCTTGGAGACTTTCACCCCTTGACCAGGACCTGCAGGAGCTGCTCAGGGGGCTTGGAAATGGGGCAGGGGCAGGAAGAGAGGGGGTGACAGCAGCCTCCCTGTCCCTCACTGTGCTAGGGGTGCAAAATGCAGAGAAAACACAACATTTGGGGTTTCTTTTAAAGAAGTGAATTAAGAGCAGATGAAAGCACCACGGTGAGCTCAGCCATGAGAGCCCTGCCCAGTCACTCCCAGCCCCCTGGCAGTGCCCCCCCCCCACACACCCATGGCCGTGGCTCACCTGGGTGCTGTCAGGGGCACCCCTCGGCCCCCCCCCAGCCGGGACCCCCGCCTGGCCGCCCTCGGCCATCCCTGCAAAGACAAGAAGGCCCAGGGTGAAGGGGTGCAGTGGGTCCTGGCAGCGGGGGGGCAATGGGGGTGGCTTCCACGAGACGCTGCCAGAAGCCTCCCCCATGTCCAAGAGAGCCAATGCCACCGGCTCTGGGGTGGACCTGCCACTGGCCAAGGCCGAGCCCAGCGGTGACGGCAGCAGCGCCTTGGGAGAACAGAGTTAAGAAGGGAAAAAAGTGATTGTGCAGAATTAGCTGCGGGCAGAGAAGAGAAGAGAAATGTGTGAGAGCAACAGCTCTGCAGAGGCCAAGGTCAGGGAGGAAGGAGGGGCATGAGAGGCTCCGGAGACTCCCCCACAGCCCGTGGGGTCCCTGGGGAGCAGAGACCCCCCTGTAGCCCTGCAGGAGCCCCCAGCCCAGCAGGGGATGCCCAAATGGGGCTGTGACCACCGGGAAGCCCCCGCTGGAGCAGTTCCCGAGGCACTGAGCCTGGAGCAGGCTGGGGCAGAGCTGCAGCCCGTGGGAAGGACTCCCGTGGGAGAAGTCCCTGGAGAAGTGTCTCCCGTGGAAGGCAGGGGCCCCAGGGCAGAGCAGGGCAAGGACTCCAACTGCTCTCACTGAGCAGCAGCAGAAACAACCTGTGCTGAGCTGCCTGGGACCCCCATTTCCATCTCCCTGCGCCGCTGGAGGGATGAGGGAGAGCCCAGGAAGGAGGGAGGGCTGCTGGGGAAGATGTTTCTAAGGTTTGTTTTACTTTTCATTATCCTGCTCTGATTTGATTGGTAATAAATGCAATTAATTTCCTCGAGCTGAGTCTGTTCTGCCCATGAGGTTAATGGGTGAGTGACCCCTCCCTGCCCTCATCCCCACCCAGGAGCCTTTTGTTCTATTCCCCCTGCCCTGTCCAGGGGAGGAGGGCAGTGACAGAGCGGCACCTGGCATCCAGCCCCCCGCCGTGGCGAGAGGGGCTTTGGAGGGGACAGGCACCTGCCTGCACCCGGCAGAGTCCCCCGCTCGCTGCGCTGAGGTGGGGACGTGTCTCACACCCGGCAGCTCCAAACCACAAACCCGCCTTTCTCGGCTCACTCAGAGCAGCCCAACGCCGGCACCCAGCCACCCCCGTGCCTCAGTTTCCCCAGCTGTACAATGGCGTGACGCTCCAGAACAGCAGCAGAGAACGGGGGATATTGCTGCGAGCCCCGGGTTTGGGGCCACCTCCATGACCCCGGTTGTGTGTCCCCAGGAGTAGAAGGTTTCCTGGGCTGCGGGTCCGAGGCCAGCAGGAGAGAGATGCGGGTGGCAAACTTGGGCCCTTCCCCAGGAAAACCCAGGGGCATTCTGGAGGGGTCTGACAGCCCCTGAGGATGAAGGCAAATCACAGGACGCAGCCTGGCAGTGAGTTCTCGGCCCCACCGGGCTGTGCTGCACCGCTGCCTGCCCCAAACAGGGGTTGGGACCCTTTCCATCCCCCCACCGGGGCCCTAAAGGACACTCAGTGGTCCCCAAGCCCAGTTCCCCCTCAGTCTCTCCTATTCCCAGCCCAGCTGTGGCCCCTTACCCTCCCCGAGCCTTCCTCCACATCCAGCAGCGCTTCTTCCTCGCTCCCCAGCCAGCCAGCACAGGGGACAGTCACTGCCCACTCTGGCTGTCCTCTGGGCCCCCGGCTTGGTGGGGGCACCCGGCCAGGCACCGCTGGTCCCTGGCACGGCGCGGCGCGGCGCTGGCCGGTCCCCGGGCGGGGACGTGCACGGGGGCGGCTGCAGCTGGAGCCGGGCCAGCATCCCCGGGCATGTGACGCGTCCGTGGGGGGACAGTGCGTCTGTTTGTCCCCTGGGCATGGACACAAGCAGCTGACTCCCCACGCCTTGCCAGACACCCCCTTGCACTGTGCTGCTTTTGCAGGGAGGGAAACTGAGGCACGGGTGGCCCCCGGTGGCAACCGCTGAGCTCCTGGGCAGGGCTGGACCCGCGGGGGCTGCGGGGGGCAGTTTCCTGTCCCACCATGTCCTGCAGTCACTCATCGGGAAAACCAAGGCTGCCAGAAAATGAGCTGCCAGGTCGGCATCCAACTTCCAAAAAGCCCCGTTGGACCCCAAAACCCCCCAACCAAGAGAGCCCCCGAGCCCGGCATGTCCTGGGAACCTGGGACCCCTCACCTCCAGCTCCAGCCTTCCTCCAGCACCCCGGCAGTGCCAGGCTGTGCCTCACAGTGGCGGCATCCCCGGGGAGCTGGGGCAGGGTTTGGCCACAGCGGCTCAGGACAAGAAAAGCTCTTTGCGTTCCTCCTGCCGTGGGCTCTTGATAACACCCCCAGCTGTGAAGAGGAGCCAAAAAAGGCCTTTTAGGAACAGTTCCTGGTGGTTCCAGCCTCAGTTCCTTGAGGAGTGGCCGGGACACTCCGGGATGAGCCGCTGGCAGACGATGTCCCTCTCACCGGCGTTCCCCCCTTGCGAGGTGCCGGTGAGGGCTGCAAACAGGAAACCTGGCTGACACCGCGAGGGGAAACGTGTGAGGCTATGAAGGTTTTGGGGAGGGACGGGTTTCTTAAGGTGGAGAGAGCCGGGGCAGGCGCCGCTCCGTGTGCCGGGGGCTGCTGGGGGGCACCGGGCGCCGTCCCCGCCCCGGGGTTTGCGGAGCCGCTGCACGGCGCATCCATCCCCGTCCCGGAGCGATGGATGAGCCGGACCCAGCCCAAAATCCTTGCGCTAATCCCCAGTCCCTGCAAGCTCTGGGGCGCAGCCGGGCTGGCACCGCTCTGGCCGTGGGTCCAGCCGGAGCCTGGCACCACCCGGGCGGGAGCGGCAGCGGGCACACGGCAGAGCCGCAGCGTTGGCAGCTCGGCTGCTGCTCCCCGCAGCGGCGTCCGAAGCGCTGATGCCCCAGGACAGCCCAGGAGTGTGCCTGGCTCTGGCACCCAGAGTCGGAGGAAGGGGAATGGTGCTGGATTCCACCATGCCAGGACTGAATCCTGGCTCACCATGTGAGCCTGGCACCACCAAGCCCACTGTCCCCACCGAGCTCTGCTGTCCCCACCGAGCTCTGCTGTCCCCACCGAGCTCTGCTGTCCCCGTGCCCAGCGGTGCCAGGTCCCGGCATGAGGACAGGAGGGACAAAGACACCTTTGCAGGCTCGAATGTGCCAGTGGGCAGGTGGTCAGAGTCCCCTCCTCACCACAGCCCACCCAGCTGCCGGTGGCACCTGGATGTCACCCCAGGGCCACCATGCCACCTTCCTGTGACGTCTCCTCATCACATGAAGGTTCTTGCAGCTTCGGTTGCTGCTTCCTGCCTGTTGCAGGCAGCAGAGGCAGGAGCACAGGCAGGGCAGCGGTGCTGCCTCACCCTGCCTGCCCCCCTGCCCGTCCCCCTGCCCACTGCATCGCCTCCGGCCACCGGCAGCCAGGGCCCCACGTGGCCGAGCAGAGGTAGGAGCGTGGGCTGCGGGTTGGGGCTGTGGTTGGATTTGCAGCAAGGCCCAGGAGTGATCCCTGAGCAGGGGCTGCAGGACGGGGCAGCACCAGGTGGTGCAGGGATGTTCCCCCTGCCCAAAGGCAGGACAAAGGGCACGGTGATGGGGTGAAGAGAGAGGGAGTGGGGTCCCCTACCCACGCCAACCGTTCCAGCCAGATCTTACCCCCTTTCCAAAGGGGGAAGTCCAGCCCGGAAATGTCTTGCAGAGCAAAGCTTTCAGCCCATTTCAAGTCTGCTCTGACTCGTTCCCACCTCAGGAGTGCAGGGTTTCAGAGGCACACCCTGCCCCAGGGAGCAAATCCCCCCGAGCTGCCCCTCCGAGGCCGAGGTGCTGAGATGGGGGAGTAGGGATGAGCCCACCACCCCTGCCCAGGACTCCCACCCAGCTGGGGGATGCACAGCGAGCTGGGGACAGTGGCATTGTCCCCAGCTGCCTGGCCATGCCTGGGCAGGACCTGACGCAAATTCTCCTCCCCAGCACTCCCCGAGTTGGGTTACTGCAGTTTGGAATGTTTTGTTTCTCTTCCTCACCTTCCCCTGCCTGCCAGGGCGCAGGGCCAGGCTGGGCACTGCCGTAGGTTAAAGGTGGAGTTGGGGTGCCTTTCCTGATGGCTCCCCTTGCTCTCAGACAAGCCTCGACCCACTCCTCTGACTCAGCTTTGCCTCCCAGATCCAACCAGCCCCAGCATCTTCCACCCCCTCAAGCATCTGCTGGGGATTAGCATTGTTTTGCTGGGTGTTGGCAGCTCCTCGGGTCGAGCTCAAGGTCCCTTGGGAGCTGCTCAGCCTCTCCCTCCCCTTCCCAGGGCTGACCTGACACCCCGGGGACTTCAGAGGGGCTGGAGGATTCCCATGCTTTCCCCTCAGCTCCTCCCCACCCACAGCACTGTCCCCAGGGCTTTTCTCCTCTGGGGTCCCAAGGTTACCGTCCCTTCCCATTGTGCAGGCCCAAGGTGGTCTCCCTGGGGAGGATCAGGGTGATGAGCCTGAGCTTGGGGAGCACAAGGGGAAGGTGATGCTCACCCAGGTTGTTGGTGAGAGCAGGGCCTGGGGGGGGGGGGGTGTCTTGGAGCCCCCAGACTCCCCAGTGAGAGGCCCCAAAGGAGGCCTCCCTGCCCCTGAGCTTTTTTCTCCCCATTTCCTGGGACAGGGGATCCCATGGATGATGACCGTCCCCTCTTCACCACCTTCAAGCCCTTCGGTGAGGACAACACAGCCAGAGCCAAGCCAGCACCCAACACAACCCCCATCCAGCCCCCGGGGGCAGAGCAGTCCCCGGGACACCACAACAGACGTGGCAGGGTAGGACATGGGGACATGAGGGTGGACATGAGCCCAGCTCACCATCCCAGTGCCCCCACGCTCTCAGGGGCCGTGTCCTCACAGGCTGCACTGGGAGCCCCGTGCAGGGAGCAGAACATCCCTGGGGCACGTCCTCACCTGAGCCCCCAGTGCTGTCCCCTTCCCTCCAGGTCCCTCCAGGCTTCTGGTCACCTCCGCCAGCCCAGTCCCTGCCCGAGGGGGACCCGCGGCCAGAGCAGGTGGCCCTGCGTGCCCGGACGAGGCTGTGGTTTGAGCAGACACAAGCCCAGAGGCTGGGGCCCAAGGGGGAGCTCCCAACGTGGTTCCACGGCTTCATCAGCCGGAGGTGAGCGATGGGGAGGCCAAGGCGGGGAACAGGGTCAGTGTCCCTACCCCTGGGAGCTGGATCCCCGGATCACACGAAGAGGATGAGGTCGAATGGCTCAGTGTCCCTTCCCACAGGGAGGCAGAGGAGCTGCTGCAGGATCAGCCCCTGGGCTGCTTCCTGGTCCGCTTCAGCGAGAGCACCGTCGGCTTCGTCCTCTCCTACAGGTGAGGGACTCAGCCCTGCCCGAGGGAGGGGCCGACGAGCTCGGTGCCCTCCCGCCCGCTGTGCCCATGCCATCCCCTCTCCCGCCAGGGGCAGGGATCGCTGCCGGCACTTTGTCCTGGACCAGCTGCCGGACGGGCGATACGTGGTCCTAGGGGAGCGCAGCGCCCACGCCGAGCTGGCCGAGCTGCTGCAGCACTACGCCACGGCCCCCGTCACGCCGTACCACGAGTTCCTCACCGTGCCCCTGCCGTGTGGATGGGTGAGGTCCCGGCCCCCGAGAGCCCCTGCAGCCCTGGAGTCATTCCGGCTGCACGGACAGGGTGATTTTCCCAAGGTGGGGAATAAACCAAGGGAAGTCCAAGCATCACGAAAGCCGGGGTTGGAACCGCAGCCACGCTGGGGCTACCAGGAGCAAGGAGCCAGCCCGCGGCCAGCGCCCGGCTGGGTCTGCCCTGACCACGCACCCATCCCGACACCTCTCTGCTCTCCCTGCAGAAAGACGAGCCCCGAGGACGGGCGCAGCCCCCAGCTGGCAGCGATGCTGCACATTCCCCACTGAGCGAAGCACCAGCAAAGCTCCCGGACTACAACCCAGTGTCCCTGGAGCTGCACAGAGCCGAGGGCGGCTCCGGCAGGGAGGTAATGAGGGAGAGGGAATGGAGGCACCTTCCCAAGGACGGGAGCCACAGGTGGCACGGGGCGCGGGGACGCGGTCACAGCCACCACGGACCCGCTTCCAGCCCTCACCTCCAGCCTGTCCCACCTCTCCCCCAGGCTCCCGGTGCTCCGCCGTCGCTCCCTGCTAAGACCAGCGCCCGGGGCGCGGCTCAGGGGCCGCACAGCCCCTCCGGCAGCGCGGCAGCGCCCGAGGCTCCCTATGCCCAGGTGCACAGAGAAGCCGCCCGCCCCGAGCCCCCCGAGACCAAGTACCAGCAGCTCTTGTGTTTCCACGTCTACGCTGAGCCCCGCGAGGACATCGCCTCCAGCCCCCCCGAGCCCGAGGAGCCCGGCCCCGAGGAACCCATCCCCTTCTATGCCATGGCCCGGGGCTGGAGCCGCCGCGCCGGCCCCGAGGAGAACATCTACTCCGAGGTGGCACTGGCCCGGCAGGATCCGCCCGCTCGGCTCCCCACGGCACCCCAAAACGCCTTCTCCACGCTGCCCCTCAAACCCCGGCCCCACCGCCGGCTCTTCCGCAGCGTTTCCAGCCAGGACTGCAAGAGGAGGCAGCTGTCGGCAGCGCCCAGCACGGACAGGGAGGACCGAGGAGCTTCCAGCACAGGCACAGAGGTGGGTCCCCAAGGCAGGTCATCGCCCTAGAGCTCAGCCCCAACACGAGTGAGGCCTCCCGGAGCCTGGGGGATCAGGGTTTGCTCCACACCAGGAGCACAGGGAGAAGCATGGAAACCTGGAATGGTTCAGGTTGGAAAGAAGCCCATCCCATCCCACCCCCTGCCATGGGCAGGGACACCTCCCACTGTCCCAGGCTGCTCCAAGCCCCGTCCAGCCTGACCTCGGGCATTTCCAGGGATTCAGGGGCAGCCACAGCTGCTCTGGGCACCCTGTGCCAGGGCCTCCTCACCCTCCCAGGGAAGAATTCCCTCCCAGTATCCCATCTGACCCTGCCCTCTGGCAGTGGGAAGCCATTCCCCCTCATCTGTCACTCCTTGCAAAAACTGGGTCCCTGGCCTGAGCCAAGCCAAGGGCTGGGAGAGTGAAAGAACAACTTTGTGCTATTTCCTGGCTCTCAAATCCACCTTCTCCCTGAAAATTCCCCAGGTCTTTCTGAACCCTGCCCTGGAGCTGGATGACCCCGTGTACAGCCGGAGCACACACAGGGAGCAGCAAACCACGGCCATGGCTGAGAACGTGTACGAGCAGCTGCCTGGGGACTGTCCCTAAGCACCCACACAGGTGGGCCCAGGACAAGACCTGGCTCCCAGGCAGGAGGAACCTCACTCAGCCTCCTTCTCACTGAAGGAAGCCCTCAGCCCTGCGAGGAGAGGTCCAAGGCTGCTGTTGGCCCCAGCCAGCGACGCCAATCTGCTCCGTGGGGAGCCCCTGCTCTTCCGGCTTCCCAGCCCTGCTGGGAGCAAGGTTACCTTACCCATGAACACATTCCAGGAGAGTTATGTTAATAAAATGAGGGCAAAAAAGGCTGTTACAGGAAAAACAGGGATGAGTTTGGCACAGCTGGTGCATGCAGTTGTTGGATATTAAATTGGCCAGAAACTGGAGTGATGCTGCAGGCAGGGCTATGCTGAACCGCCCCAGCCTGCAGCCAACACTCCAAGCCCTGCCTGCTTCCTCAGCCACAGAACTTGGGATGACACCAGTGTCCCAGGGCTGCCCCGTGGAGCACAAACCCCGGCTGGAACAACCCCAAGCCACGGTGGTGCCGGGCAGTGTCGGTGGTGCTGCCACCTCTACAGGAGCAGGGAGCCAGGATGGCCAAAGCCCGGGCTCAGAGGGAAAAGAGAGGGCTGGGGCATTGTAGCTGTTTTGTCTCCAGTAAAAATCACTTCTGACTTTTCACAAACCTGAATTTTGTTATTCTTAGAAGGCTGAAAGCAGAGCACGAGCCCTTGGAACTCCCCTTGGTGCTAAACCCGAGCCATCAGCCCAACGGGAAGTGGGAAAGGGAACCTGGGAGCTCCAGCCCCCACACAGGCTGTGCTCCACACCACAAACTCCCCGGGCCAAGAGGGTACCTGGATGAGGATCTGAGCCCCTTGTGATGGAAACGGGGCTGGGTGGGTTCATTAAAACATATATCCCTTTACCAAATCTCTTCTGGGAGGATTTCACTGTACATACAAGATATGAATAAATTACTCAACAGTAACTTTATTCTGATCATTCAAATACTCAAAACGGGCTCTGCAAAGTACTAAACATCCAGGGAACTAAACTAAAAATGAGATTAGTTTAAAATGTTCTAAGAAAAGACTTCAGTCATGGGGGTTTGCTTGTTTTTAAGAGGTAACATGGGAGAAAAACCACCTCTTGGGAGTTTTTCTTACCAGAAAAAGAAATATTGGCCATTTGAGCTGTGGTTACAACAAATAAAACCTGGAGTGGTGGGAATATAAGCTAAATAACCAGGCCAGCTCTCTGCTCATTTCAGCATCACTCGCTTTGGTGAACAACTAAGTGATGCCACAGAGATTTGGATCCATGGATTGAGCCAGCAGAGCTGCACAGGATTTGCAGTCGCATCACCTTGATGGAATTCCTTAAATAAAAAAAAAGGTTTAATTTGAAGAAGTTAGGGCTGGGCAGTCTCCTCTTCCCAGCCAGGAGAGTAAAGTCAACACTTAATTGAAACAGAACTGATACAAACAAGCTGGAAAATAAAAAGTACAGTTGGCAGCTCTCCTCTGCGTCTGCCCAGAGGAAACTGCCGCCCTCACTCCCAGCCAGCCGCACGTGGGACACTGGGACACTCAGTTTGATGAGTCTGGGAACAGCCTGGGGCAGGACAGTAGGCCTTGGGTCGGGGGAGGAGGAAAGAGGGGGAAAAAGGAAGGACAATATACATGCATACACGGCTCAGGGTATCCCAAAGCCCTGAGTGTGCCGGGCAGGAGAACCTCCCCTCCACGTGCAGCGCTTCCCCTGGCACAGGCTCTGACCTGCACAGGGGTGTCCCCTCAGCTCGGCTCAGGCTGTGGAGCCCAGAGCAAAAACACCAACTTAAAAACCAGGATATCAAAACCATCGGCATGAGAGGAGTGCTGGAGCGGCCTGGACACGAGGAAGCAGCTGTGAGGACATCTTAAAGGGAAGGACAAAATAAAAATTCCAAAGCCAGGCTTGATCTTGGAACTCACCGTGTTCTAGAAATGAAAACGACACTCTCAATTCACAGCAAGTCCAAGAGAGGAGCAAAGTGGGAATTGGGAGTTTATTGAGCCTCTGCTGAAGGGTCTGGCATCAGGAGGAACAGCCTGTTCCCTCAGGACAGGAGCTGGAGCCTCACACCCGGCACGTTCCCTGCGGTGCCTTGGGACCGTCCTTGGCTGATTGGAACCTTCCACGTTATCGTTTACAAGGAGGGAGGGGAGGGATTACAGGTGGAGTTTCAGGACCAGCTTGCAATGACCCTTCTTCCTGCCAGGCCAGGGAGCACAGTGTCCTCCCTCCCGCCGAGCAGCCCCGTCCCGGGGGCCTGGCTGACCTCCCGGAGGCCAGGAGACACCGGACACAGCAGGTCACCCGGGACGCCAGCCAAAAAGCAGGACAGATGTGTCAGAATCCGTATTTGGCTTGAGTCTGCCGTCTGCTGAGCTTGTTTTCAGACCATGTGTTTTTCAGTTCCAGTTCCCTCTCCTTGGCCTGCAGAGATGGAGAGGATGCTGTTACCCTCCGTGTTTCAGTGACTCAGCAGCATTCCGGCCTCCTCCGGCCCCGCTCATGCGGATTACGGAGCCCTTCAGCCAGAAGCCTCGTTACAGGAGTTCGCATAATCATCCTGACACAGGCCTGGATTAATTGGGATGCACAGGCATTTCATTCATGCTGAAAAGCAGCTTCTCGTGGGGATGGGCTCGCCAACCCCGGGGCAGAATCCAGCACAGGATCCCAGAGCCTCGGAACATGCAGGAAGGGCAAAGCAAAGCCGAAAGCTCAGGACTGGGACCCCCTCAGGGCCAGGATTCACCTCTGGCCCCACTGGGTCTCACTGGGACTCGGGGGGTTCTCGGGGACAGTTCCTGGTCCCCAGCTGCTGCAGGGGCAGCTCCACCAGCCCAGCCTCGTGTTGCCAAGCATCAAACCCTGCAGTTCTGCCTGGGTCCGCTCCTACACCACAGGGAGGCCACTCACCTGATGGATCAGGTACGTGATCTGGTGTTTTCTCCTTTGCTGTCCTGTGGGCTGATCTCCTTTTTTCTAGAAAGCAGAAAGAGGTGAAGTGTTCAGCCTGGAGAGACGCTTCCCTGGACAGCAAACCAAGACAAGGGCCTGCATGCAGCCATCCCAAGCAGCATTTGTTCCCTATTAAACTGCAGATTCCTTTGGCTGAAGCACTTCCTGGCTGGCCCTCCCCACCCACATGTCGTGTTCTGGGGAACTCTGCTGGTCTCCCACAGGTCATTATTTACCAGGTCCCTGTTCCCCTCCCTGGTGACTGCCCAGCACCCACCACAGCTCCAGATGAGGCTGATGTGGGCACTGAGCAGAGGCTCCAACCCCAGCCCTCACCCTCCACCCCACCTTGCTGAATGACTTCATGGTCTTCTCCTCTGTCAAGGATTTGGTCAGCCACTGCTGGGCCCCGCTCAGCTGGTCGTCACCTTTGATGTCCACAAAGTTGATCTCTTCCCTCCCACGATTCCGCTTGCCTTGCAGACGCTTGAACTGAAGGAAGAACAGAACAGCTGGAACTACACCAAACACTGACCTGACTCAAGGCACAGCAACAGTTTTCCAGCCAGGGTTTTGATCTTTCAGAGAATTTTGTTTCGCTGTACATCAGAGTATCTAAAACTACTTAGCATGAAGGTTATAATCTCACTTTCCTACAGCATTTACTCCTGCTTCCAGACTTGCTCAGGAGACCTTTGGAGTCCCGAGTCTCTCACTTTAAGAGCCACAGAAGAACCTCAAGTTTTGCTGCCAACACATTCACCGGGTCTGTACCAGCCACAGTGTGGCCACAGGACCAGGGCAGTGCCCATCCCCTGTGCTGGCACTGCTGAGGCACCTCCAGTCCTGGGGTCAGTTTGGGGCCCCTCATGACGAGAAAGAGATTGAGGAGCTGGAGTGTGCCCAGAGAAGCAAACAGAGCTGGGGAAGGAGCTGGAGCACGAGGGGAGGCTCAGGGGAGACCTTCTGGCTCTCCACAACTCCCTGACAGGAGGGTGCAGCCAGTGAGGGGTCAGGCTCTGCTCCCAGGGAACAAGGGACAGGAGAAGAGAAAATGGCCTCAAGCGGTGCCAGGGGAGGATTAGGCTGGATAGAGAGAAAGTTTCTCCACCCAGAGGGTTGTCCCGTCCTGGCACAGGCTGCCCAGGGCAGTGGTGAAGTCCCCATCCCCAGAGGGATTTAAAAGCCGTGTGGATGTGGCACTTGGGGACATGGTTTAGTGATGGCCTTGGCAGTGCTGGGGAATGATTGCACTTGATGGTCTTGGAGGCCTTTTCCAACCTCAGGAACTGATTCTATTCTATTCTATCCTATCCTTATCAGGCCTGCAGACCCAGCTGGAGCAGGAGCCCAGCAGACTGTGGGAAGGACTCCACACGTCCACCACACAGGACGAGATCCCCCCAGAAAAACCACCCAGCCCACGCCACCAGAAACACAGGACGTGCTGGGGGGCAGGGCTGTGGCTGCCAAGTGGCTCCTGTGTTCTGGCAGAGCTCAGAGCCAAATTCCACAGGGGGACAGACAATGAAGTGCCAACCGCTTCGTCGTCGATGAAGGAAGAGTCGGTGCTGATCTCCTGCGGCGGGGCCTGCGCTGGTTCCACCTCTGGGTAGTACCCGCTGCTGTAGTAATCCTGGCAGGGAAAGGGAAACCATCTGGTCACGAGAGCAATCCTGGAGCATCACTGAGCCATGGACCTGCCCCGTGGGCCGATTCCATCAGAGGGACAAACCAACAAATGCTTTGAGGGACTTTTCACAAGGCTCTGGAGTGACAGGGCAGGGGGAATGGCTTCCCACTGCCAGAGGGCAGGATTAGATGGGATATTGGGAAGGAATTCCTCCCTGTGAGGGTGGGCAGGCCCTGGCACAGGTTGCCCAGAGAAGCTGTGGCTGCCCCTGGATCCCTGGAAGTGTTCCAGGCCAGGTTGGACGGGGCTTGGAGCAGCCTGGGATAGCGAAGGGGCTGGAACTGGATGGGCTTTAAGGTCCCTTCCAACCCAAACCAGTCTGTGATTCTATGAATTATTAGAAACAACCTGGGCTCAGACACGAGCTCCAGTGAGCCCTGACTCTGCACCCTCACATCCAGGGCATTTTCACAGGAGCGCACCTGTCAAACATCTGTCCAGCAAAGAACATCTGGAGCTCTCACACCATAGGAATATCCACTCGTGCCCAGTGCTGTGGCTCCCTGACCCAGGTATCTTGGGCTGGATTCCCTGCCCCACGTCCCAAGTAGCTCCAAAGGGCTGGATTCCCAGGAGCACCCAGTAACTCACTTGAGCCCCTCACTCCACCTCCGGCCAGTGAACCCACCTGGTAGTAGCTCCCGGGCTCGCTGTAGGCTGGGGGGAACTGGCCATAGGGGTGGCTGCCGTAGTCCTCGCCGGGTTTGGGTGCCCAGCTGTGCTGAACTCCGCTGGAGCCCGCGCCCGTCTTGAACTCCAGAGGGGCGTTAGCGGCCGCGTCCTGGAACTGGGGCTCCGGCTCTGTCCCGGGCGGAGGGTCCTCCGACCCCCCCGTGCCGGGGTACAGGTAGGGCTCGGCGCCCGCGGCACTGGGCTCGCTCCTGTCGGACAAGGAGAAGTAGTTCTCTGGCTGCACCTCCTCGTCGCTGTCCTCCTCCTCCTGGGTGATCTGTTTGGTTACCTGCAGCGCCGCGCTCTTGGCCGCGGCTTTGATCGCCGACGGGGACGGAGTTGTGGGCACGGCCGGCTTGGGCACAGGTTTGGCTTTGGAGGAAGAGCTTGGGGCCTTGGCAGGCTTGGAGTCGGAAGCGTTTTCTCCTGCTTTCCTCGAGAAGGCGTAGGGCAGGAGTAACCGATTGGTCTCTTTCACTGTCATGTTTTTGGGCTGAGGAAGCAAAGCGGACAAGCCGGAGCCCTCGCTGCGTCCCTGGTGAGACCCACGCAGGACAAACGCACCACAGAAAGAAAAGAGTGAGATTATTCACTTTTCCTGACTTCCTGACAATCATCCCCCCAGTTCTAACACCACCTGTGGGTTTCCCGCTGCTTGGCCACTCTGAACACATGGCACAAAAGGCCAAGGGGATTTTGAAGGGAAATGAGGTACTTGCAAATATCTGCCCAATTCCCAAATTAATGCCTCTTTTGCCAAGATTTAAATTGGTGAAATTGCCCAAAAAAAAGGACTTGAAAACCCACAGGATTTCAGGAATATCCCTACAGCCACGAGGTGATCAGAGTGGATGATTTACGCAAGTGGAAGCCCAAGACTGGTCGCAGTCCAACACTTTTTCCAGTGACAATTGTTTAACTGAGTGCTCTTGTTACCTACCTGAAGAGTATTCTTCTTCTTTGCTGGTTCATCTTCCTCTGAATCTGACTGAGAGAGAAAACCAGAGCTCAGCACAACCTGAGATGGTAAACTAAAGAAGTTGTGTTAATAAATCCCAGGAAAATAAACCCAAAGAGATGGAAGACCTCCAGGTGCACAGCAGCAGGTCAGGGCTCTCCTTCAGAGGGACAGACAACAACAGAGTTACTGGAGGGGAAGCACAAACCACACAAAGGGTGTAAACTTCCCTGCAGGGATACAGAGAATTGTTCCCAATAATGCTGGAATTGCCAAATATCCAGTTAAAATTCGAGTGGAAAGCCTGGTTGACATCTGCAAAGGCCCTAAGTATCCTTATATTTTCATGGCTCCTCAGAGAACATGGAAGAGACAACAAGGATTGAGGGCTTGTGCCAGTTTACCTCCAACCCATAAACCAGGGAAAGACAAGGAATGTGTGTAAACAAAGAGAGCTGGGAGTGACTGTAAACCCACGTGTTGGTTTGGGAGAGAGGACACACTGCAGCTGCCCTGGGGAGGGGCATCCCCTGGTTCATCTCCAGGGGATGAACTACAGCAATGGGAGGGATTTTAAGGAGAAAGAGGGAACAACTGAGGACATCAGTCACAGGTCAGGGGACCTCCAGGAATCCCAAGTGGGAACTGCTCAGAGCAGCTCCAGTTTAAGGTACTTTCTGTCCCTTCAACATTCACTTGCTCAACACTGACAACATGCAGGATGTGTGGTCAGAGCCCACCAGGCAGAGCACGGAGAGGGGTAAAGCAGGAACAAATCCCTGTTTGTTCCAGCTGCCTGGAATCACACCACACTGCTGCAAGGAGGTAGGTGAAAAGTGGCTGTGACGGGCTGGGATATCCTTCACCCCTCTGTCCCAAAGGCTGAACCTCCAGAGCTCCGGGTCTGGAATCTGCCAGACTGGGATGGTCATCGGGAGCAGGGTGGTTCAGGAAGGGATGGGGAACCTGTGTCCTCTCCCCCTCTTCCCCTGACTCCCCCAGACTCTTCCAGCAAAGCAACAGCACTGACTTCCTCTGGGCTCCCCCAAAGTGCTGCCAGGCCACTATTAATGGACACTGTTTATAAATCTTTCCTCGAGCCACCCGTCCCCATGGAGATGACCCCAAGCTTCCAGTTCAGCTCTTCCTACAGCCACAGGCACTCCTGTCACACCAAAACCAGCAACATGATTGTCACCTCCACATGACAACAGGCCAGGCTGGGGTGACCTGGTCTCATGGAAGGTGTCCCTGCCTGTGGGCAGTGTGGAACAGGATGAGTTTTAAGGGTCTCTTCCAACCCAAACCACTCCAGGATTCCAAGTGCTGGTTTAGATGAGATATTAGGAAGAAATTCTGTGAGGATGCTGAAGCCTGGCACAGGGCGCCCAGAGCAGCTGTGGCTGCCCCATCCCTGGAAGTGTCCCAGGCCAGGCTGGACAGGGCTTGGAGCAAGCTGGGACAGTGAAAGGTGTCCCTGCCCATGGCAGGGGAGTGGAACAAGATGAGTTCTAAGGTCCCTGCCAACCCACATAGAATCCACGATTCTATGACAGTGCTGTCCCAGAGGAAATGAGCAGTGGGGAGAGGATGAAACCTGATCAGTGGGGATCCCGAGTTAAAAACCAGGGGGACAGGGACCTGCCTTTCCCTGCTCTCACTGTCTGGGTTCACAAGCCCTGCAAGGCACAGTAAACACACACACACAAAAAAAAAAAACCCAACACAAAATGAGAGGGAAATGGTCACCTATAAGTTTGGATGATGCCTGAAGCCTTTAGATAAACAAGCAATAAATTGCCCAAAAAATCTATCACCTGCACAGCAAACAAAAGACTTTTTTGGGCTACAACGCCCTGCAGCTCCACATCATCAACTCGTTAACTCCACGAATAAAGAAGGGTGCAGATAATCTGGGTTTGGCTGCATTATGATTATAAATAAGGTTTCTATATCAGTTTAATTCTGCAAAGCGCTTTAGGATTAGGGCAGGCAGCCAGGACAAATCTCCCCGTGGATGACACAACAATAGATCCCGGTACCTCGGTGTGAGGGAGCGAGGGAAGGGACCCGCGGGGGGAGGTTTCACCCCCGAAGGGCTCGAGCAGGGGGTTTGTTCCATACTCACATCCCCCTTGTGCAGCTCGGGCGCCGCGATCCGCACCGGCTCCGTCCTCTTCTTTGGCTTGGGGAGGCCCAAACCCGCCCCGGGGGAGGCAGCGGGGGGCGGGCTGAGGGGGGAGGCGGCGGTGGCCGCATTCCTGGGGGGCGGCAGAAGGAGCCCCCTCGGCCGGGGGGGCTCCGCGGCCCCGTCCCCGCTGGCGGCCTGCTCCGGGGGACTCTCGGCTCCGGCCTGCCCCGGCGGGGCGCTGCCGAAGCCGCTCACGGCGGGCAGGGGGCCCATGAGGAACGCCGGGGGCACGGCGGGGGCTCTGGGCGGGGGCAGCGCGGCGAAAAGCCCCCGGGACGAGGGC
The DNA here is from genome assembly GCF_009650955.1 of Corvus moneduloides. Lineage (NCBI taxonomy): Eukaryota > Metazoa > Chordata > Aves > Passeriformes > Corvidae > Corvus > Corvus moneduloides. Next base: position 745,014 of record NC_045504.1, on the reverse strand, counting down.
TGCTCGGCTGCGGCCTGGGGAGAATCGGCGGCTTCCTCCTCCTCGCCCGCAGGCTCCTCCGCATCGCTGTCCTCCTCGCTGCTAGCGTAGGCCACGAGGGACATGGCCCCAGGGAGGGCGGCCCTTCGCGGGCAGCAGCCGCTACGCGAGGCCGGGGATCCACCCTCCGCGCTAGGCCGCACCGCCGCCGCGCCTTCAGCGCCCGCAGCGGGGAGGAAGGGGCGGGCGGGGGCGAGGCTACGCCGCCATGGCGGCCCCTCCCCGTGCGGCGGCAGGGCCGCGGAGCGAGGCAAGGCGACGGCGGCGGCTCCGCGCTCCCGGTAATGGCTGCCGGCAGCGCCCCGCTGCCCGCGCTGCAGCGACGCCGGACTACAACTCCCGGCGTGCCGCGCGAGCAGCGACGCGCCCGCCCCCCGATGTGCCCCGCCGCGAGGCGCCACGGGAAATGTAGTCTGTGGTGCCACGCGGTGGGACCCCCGTGCGGGACCGGGACAAGGCCCGGGCACAGGGGGGATGCGGGAAGGGCCCGGGGGACGGGACGGAACGGGACGGGGACGGGTATGGGGATAAGGATGAGGAAGAAGACGAGGATGAGGAGGCGGGAGAGCCCAACCCACCCGCGCCAGGCCACTCGATTCATTGCCAAACCGAGCCCTGAGCTGGGACTGAGGCTCCCGGTGTGTCCCCGGCGCCCGGTACGGCGTCACTGTGGGATACAGACCGGGGGTCTGCGGGGGCTCTCCCTGCCTTCCATCCTTTCATACTGGGGTAGTTTGGGGTAGGATCAGTGCTGTGAGCCCCAGCGGAAGCTGCTGGACTGGGATGCAGGAGGCCTGGCCAGGACCTGGTTTATCCCTCTGGCGCTTTGCTGATTTTCGGTTTGACGCCTTTGACCTCCTTCTGGGTCGTTCTGGCCTTAATAAGCAGTGAGCTGGGCTCGAATTTGGGTCCCCAACACCCAGGGAAGCGATTTGTAGAGCTGCTGTGAAGTACCGGCACAAGTAATTAAAGCAAAATGGAGATAAATGAGGAGCGTATCCCGAACCCTCTATCGTTTGGAACGGTGTGAAATCCAGCCAACGTGCCCCGTCCCACCCCTCCTGGCCTGTTCTGGAGGGCTGAGGAGTGTTAAAAATACAGTATTAAAAATAGGCATTGAGGCCTTGGGGAGCGGGAGGGACAGGCACGGGAGGATTCCAGGAGCTGGGACACACGAGTTAGGTTTTCCCCCACTCCTTACACGGCTGCGACCTGGGAGGGCAAAGCCAAGCGATCCCAGCACAAGGACACTGAGGAGGAGGACGAGGAGAAGGAAGGTGTCCCTGTGGCCACGGAACTGGTCTGGCTCGCAGAAAGTCCCGTCTGTGTCAGCCTCTCTTCAGCAACCCCTTTCCCTGAGAATGTGGGTTCCATATCCACCAGAAACAGCAAGACTTTGTCTTTGCTGTGACACACACGAGTGCGGCCACTTGAAGAGCGAACCCCCATCACAGGGGCTGAACCCCAGAGCATGTCAAAGCCCTCTCACAGCTCCACCAAACCGCTCTACAAATCCAAAGGAAACCAGAATGGAGATGGGGATTTTTGTGGATCAGGCCCACTGTTGCTGTCACTTCCCCAGCAAAACAGAGTCATAGTTTGAGCTGGAAGTGACCATAAAGATCATCCTGGGGATTGGTTGGGATCTTCCTGGCAGATTTTTTTCACTCCTTCCTAAGTGTCTGGGTTTGTAAATTTTTAGGATTTAGGAAAGGGAAAGGGGTGATGCCCTGAGAAGCACAGAGTGGTTCAACCACCCCAAGCTCTAATACAAGGCAGCCCTCATCCTCTGCCAAGGAAAATCAACAAGGACTCTGGCAGGGAGAGGAGGGACCCAGTTTAAACAAGGTCTGGCTCCTGCTGTGCAGAAGGAGGGAGGAATCCTTGTTTCCCTCGGCCTTTGTCCATTTTTCCATTGCAGGTGGAGATTCCTTGAGACTGGTCTCACCCCGAGGCAGCAGGATCCTGCTGTCAGCTGTGACCCTGAGGATTATTTATTTGTGTTACTTTGCAGCTTGCTAGCAGAAATTAAGCCAAGGAAAGCACACGGGGATGGAAAGAAAAGAGCCCAGCCCAGGAGCCCCGACTGCCAGGTCAGGGTGGAGGTTCTGGTCTTGCAAATGACTTAATCTGTGTTTAATTTAATCCCAGGTATTTGCTTGGGCCCAGCTTGCAGCCCCTCACCCCAACAGGGGCAGCAGCACCCAGGTTTGGTCTGAAGCTGGGACCAAGGTGATGATTTATTTACTCCCCTGGTGACTTTGTCACCCTGTAACCCCACGCCGAGGCTGGCTAGGGCCCAAACTTCCTACCCAGGCATCCAGAGATTTCCCCTGCACCCTGAGCAATCCTGGGAGCTCCAGCCCAGGATCTGCAGGACAGGGGGTTTCTAAGGAAAAATTCTTTGTTCTGCTGCGGGTGAATGGCGCAGCTCGGCCGAGGGGACCCTGGGTGGGCACCAAATGCTCCCAAGCCTTGATTTTCTCTCTTTTCAAAGGCTGACCTCCCTCTCCCATCACATATTCAGCTGCAGCCAGGATGTGGGTTTTAGGGATGCTGCTACACCCGGGTTTACATCGTCTTACACTGGGTTTACACTGGTTTTGCACTGGTTTACACCAGTTTTGCCCTGTTATGCATGGGTTTAGACTGGCTTTGCACTGGTTTGCACCAGTTTTGCACAGTTACACATGGTTTTACAACATTTTCGCCCTAGTTTGCACGTTTTGAACTGTTTTACATGGTTTCTCCATGTGTGTTGTTTTACAGCAATTGTGCACCCTTTTTACATAGGCTTACACTGGTTTTGTACTGTCTCACGCAGCCTTTACCCTGTTTAGCATTGGTTTAAAATCAGTTTTGCACTGTTTTACGCGATTTTATGCCGTTTTTGCACTGTTTTACAGCGTTTTACACCATTTTGGTGCTGTTTTACACTGCTTTTGCACTGGTTTACACGTGTTCTTCACGGTTTCACATTATAGTTATGCACCGTTTTACATGTTTTTACACCATTTCGGTGCTGGTTTACACTGCTTTCGCACTGCCTTACACCGGGTTCACGCCCGTTTTCCTTTGCTTCACATCGATTTCGCACGCCGTAACACCAAATTCGCCCCGGTTCCACGCCGAACCCACAGCCGGGCGTCCCTCTGGTGTCACCCCGGGCGCGTCCCCGCTCCCTCGTGACACATCGCGGCTGGCAGCATCCACACCCCCTCCGGGGCCACCTGCAGCCGGGCACATTTCGGGCGCCGCTCGCGTTTTTGGGGGCTGGCTCCGCGCACGGCGCACGCGGCCCCGTGGGCGGGCGGTGGGTGTGCGCGCCCAGGCAGCGCTGCCGAGCCGGCGAGCTCCGAGCGCATCCACCGGGAGGAGGAGGAGGAGGAGGAGGAGGAGGAGAGGAGGAGGAGGAGGAAGGGGAAGGGTGGGGGGGGGGGTGGCGGAGGGAGGGAGCAATTGAATTTCAAACACAAACAACCGCATGGGGCTCGGGCCCTCCGCCGCTGCGCCGCGCCGCCGCTGACCCCGGCGCCGCCGCCGCCCCCCGCCCGGGCTCCGCGCCGGGGGGCAGAGCAGCCGCTGCCTCCGCGCCTCCCCCCTCGGATTAGGGAGGTGGTTTTTTTTTTTGTTTTGTTTTGTTGGGTTTGTTTTTTTTTTTTTTTGGCTAATCCCTGCCTCGCCGGGTTTTGCCTCCCAAACTTCATCCCTACCCCCCTCCTCCCCCCCCACCCCCCGCCCGCTCCCCCGGTCCCGGGAGGAGCCGCCAGCCAAGATGTCCCGGTCCAACCGGCAGAAGGAATACAAATGCGGGGACCTGGTCTTCGCCAAGATGAAGGGTTACCCGCACTGGCCTGCCCGGGTAAGGAGCTGGGGAAGGGGTGGGGGGGCGATGGGACCCACCGGTGCCCCCCCGGTGCTCTCTCCGGTGCTCCCCGTTGCATAACGCGGGCGGCCGAGGTGCTCCGGGGGATGGGGGGAGGGGGCGCACCGGGGTCAGGCTCCCCCCGTGTAACGGCAGGGGGGTGTGTCCACATTGGGGTCAGGCTTCAATCCCCCCCCCCCCTTCCCCTTCCACCGGGGCCGGGGTCCAACTTTACCGGCACCTTATGTAAGGCCGGGCCCGGCGGACTTGGGGGTTACTCGGTACCGAGGCTTGGGGAGGCGCTTTCGGGACATTTCGTTGGGCTTGGGGGGATTTCACGTGTTGGAAACAACGTCCCGGGCTCCCCCGGGCCCCTTTTGTGCTGTTTATTCATTTCTCTCCCGGGGGGGGGTCACGGGTGGGGACCGCGTGGCTTTTGCCACCGCGTGGGAGTGGGAACCCCCCTTGGGCTGGCCGGTGACCGGGGCCGCATCCAGCACCGGAGCACGAGGCTGGGCCAGCCCGGGCTGAGCCCCTCCCCGGGGTGACCCCCCCGCTACCGGGGGTCCCTTCTCCACGTGGGGCCGCACCACGACCCCCTTCCCGCTCCGCTGCGAGACCCGGGGGAGGGGCCAGGTCGCTCCCCCTCCGCTTCACTGATGATCTGCGGGAGACCGGGGGGGGGGGGGGTTCAGCCAAACCCCCCCGCCCTGACCTCGCCGGCAGGTCCCCCGAGCGTGTCCCCCGGCTCTTCGTGGCCTTACCTCTTGCCACGGGTGCCAGAGAGGTGCCAGCGCTCGCCGGGAGTTTGGCTTTAGAAAATCGATAGAATTACTGAGGACTTAGGACGGGGAGAAGGGGGGCCGTGCGTACGGGGAGGGTGGGGGTGAGGGGGGGGTCGATGCCCCACCATGTGCCGGCCCCGGCACTGCCCCCCGCTCACTCCCACCGGAGAGGGTCCCGGGCGTCCCTGAGCGTGCCGGGGGGGTCCGTGCCGTGAGCCCGGGACCCCTGGGATGAAGCCCAGAGCCATGAGGGCCGGATCCCCGGCCGGGGGCCGTGGGCAGCTCTGGCTATACAACACGGCGCTGGTTATTTTTAAGCGGTTGATGATGCAGTTTAAAATTTCCTTGGAGTGTTTCCCCCCCACACACACACTCTTCTCCCGGCCTTGCTGCAAAGGGCACTGAGGCTGCCTGGAAACCCCAAATTGAGCGGCAAAGGGGAGGAATGGCGCGGTGGGCTTTAAAGGCCGAGGATCCCCCCCATCCCCTCCTCCTTCCCCTCCTGGATTTGAATAACTTTTGTTTGGTTTGTCGGGTTCTGGCGGGGAGGCCGGGAGGGGGTTGGGAGCCGTTCGGATTTGGCACTGGCCTCCCAACGCGCATTTGAAAGCGGCTTTGCGAGGAGGAGCCAGAGGGATCCCTGGGAGCCCGGCGCCTGCTTCCACCGCCGCCTGCTTCTCCACCGCAGCTTCTCTCCGGGGGAAAGCGATGCTCCCCTGGCCCCCAGACCGGGCCCGCTGCCTCGCCCTCCTCCACCCATCTCATCGCAGCGGGGCTCGGCCCCGCTTCCCGAAAAGCCCCTGGGCCGGGTGCCCCCGCCGGGGGTGACGCCGGGTCGGGGCTCGCAAAGCCTCGTGCCGGGCTCAGCTCCCGGGGACCGAATTAGCGCCTGAGTGCGCCCAGGCCCGCTCGGGTTTCACGCCCCACTCGTCTCCCGGCTCCTGCTTTCGCCACCACCATCATGGCAGGAGCGTTTCGGGGCTGCTGGGGCAGGCAGGGAACAGGTTTTCCCCCTCTGGAAGCAGCAGGAGGTTGGGCTGCCCAAGCCCAGGGGTGCTGGCAGATCGGGGGAAGGGGGGGTTTGGAGTGCAGCCCTCCCCACCGTGACTAATCGGTCAGGGCGAAGCAGGCAGGGCTTGCCCGTGACTAATCAGGTGCTGTGATGAAACGTTACCCGGCCACGCGTGGCGTTTGCTGGGATATTTGTTTCCAGCCAGGTGTGGCTGGAGCAGAGAGATACGGGAAGAAATGGAGGGGGGAGCTGGCAGCGCTGCGGGGGGGGGTTGTTCCTCTGACCTATTCCCTGGGGATGGCACCTGGCACCGTCCCCCACCATCAGCAGCTCAGCCCCTGCCTCCAGTGGAAACTTCTCCCTGAGAAGGGTGGCATTAAACAGAGGGGAAACTGAGGCACGAGAGTGGGGAGATGAGTAGCTGACACGTGCAGGATGATGCTTGCCTCCCTCTTCCCCTCGCCCCTTCTCTGCAGGGTCCCTGATGCCGGACCCTCGTTATCACCTCCTCGTTGGTGCTTCCCTGCTGCTGTGGGCAGATCCGCAGCCCCTCTTCCATTACAGAGCTCTGGGACAGCACGGGAGCACGGCAGGGATGAAGCACCAGCACCACGCTGGGGATCCTGGCACCACCGACATCCCCCTTCCCGAGCATCTCCTGTTCCCATGGCCAGGTGTGCGCTGGGGTCAGGATCCTGCTGGCCGTACCCTCTGGAGCAGGCTCCGGGTAATTTGGTGCTCATTGCCAGCCTGGTGCTGGGATGGGGCCCAGCGATGGCCCCAGGGCTGAGGAGAGCCCTGGGAAGTGTGTGGGTGCAGCTGTGGCACTCGGGGATGCCACAGGCCCCCCACCCGGTGCATGTTCCCCCCCACCACGTGCTTCATCAACGGTGTGTGACCCACATGAATTAATTCCATTAATTCTCCTTCCTGCCAGCCAGCTCCTTGCTGCCAGCCTTGTCCTGCAGTGGGGAAACTGAGGCAGGGAGGGGGCTGCTCCCAGCCCCCGTGGGCAGTGCAGGGCAGGCTGCATCCAGCCGTGCTCCATGGGCCAGTTGCAAAGGTGAAGAGCAGAGGTTGGGGGCAGAGTCCAGAGTGGGGTATGTGTCTGTCCCTCCCCTGCCACGCTCCAGAGCTTCCCCTCCTGGGGGACCTGTCCCAGCCCATTTTCAGACCACCCCCAGCCCCCGGGTGCAGGTCCCCAGGCAAGGCCAGGCTGTGACACCAGTGCCATTCGCAGGAGCTGGCGGGGGGACAGAAATGGGCACCGTGGACTTTACCCTGGCACTGTAGCCCTGTCTCCCCCCACTGCCACCGTCCAGCGAGCGACAGGGAGGGACAAACAGACATGGGCCGTGACGGTGCCACGAGCCCCGGGCCCCCATCATGGGGCAGTCTGGGCAGCCCAGGGTTTTTGGGTGGGTTTGCACCCGCCTGCACTATCGGTGTCCCCAACGGGGTGTCACCCGCCTGCCCCATGTCCCCACACCCCCGTCCCCGCCTGCCCACGCAGATAGAGCCACTGCATCCCCTTGGGGCGCAGGAGGGGCCGATAAAGGGCTGGTGCTGGCGGGAATGGGCTGTGCAGGGAATCCCACTGTCGGGGGGAATCCCAGCTTTCCCCTGTCCCATGCCCTCGGTCCACGGGCTGGGGACAGGCAGCAGTGGGCTGGGGACACAGTGCCACAGGGCAGCCATCCCCGTAGCTGCTGCCCTTGCCTCTGCAATTGCTGCCTTTCCTTGGGGAAGGAGCTTTGGAAACTTGCTGGGGGATCTCCATCAGGGTCCTGGCACTGCAGGGGGCTGTGGGGTCCCTGTCCAAGCCTGAGGGGGGGTCTGGGTTCCTAGAGCCTGGGGGGCTCTAGGGCTGATGGGGCCTTTGCCACATTGTCCCAGGAGTGACCTGCAGGAACGAGGCCTGCGGGAAGCAGCAGCCCCAGCAGGGCTGGGCTGGGCCGGGCTGGTGGCCGCCCCTCTGAGTCACATCGTCCCCTCCTGTCCCCTCCTCCGCCGTCGGTGCCACGCGGGGATGGAGCTGCTGCTCCCAGCTGCCGCCATGGGCCAGGGTCCTGCTGGGGACGGGTGCAAGGGCCTGACTGACCTTTGCTCTGCTGGGGACCATCCCTGCTCCTGGAATGTCCCTATGCCTGTGAGGAATGGGGGCATTGGGGCATGGCAGTGCCAGTAGCCCCAGGGCTCTGGGTGGGAGCACGTCACCAATCCTGAAACACCCCATGGTCCTGCTGCAGGATGGCCTGGATGCCCCAAACCACATTTGGGCAGTGGGGATGGCACAAAGGCGCATCCCAGCCAGGAGTGGGACATCACACCGATCATCCACCACGTTCTGGTGCCTGTGCAGAGCCCCTCCCCATGTCCCATCCCCTCCATCTGCCCCTTAGCACAGGGGCACATCTTAGCTCCATTCCCAGCTCTGGGAAGGGAATCGGGAGAAACCCTTGGCCAGGTCCACCCTCAAGCACCACATTTGGGATGGGTCGTGATGTGCTGGGAAGAAGAGGGGTAAAATGCAGGTGGCAGGAGCCCTGTCATGACACCCCAGCCCTGCTGGCTGGGGAAACTGAGGCTCAGCAAGCTGTGGGGATCATGGTGACTTAGGAAGGGTTGTGCCATGAGTCAGCAGAGCGCTGGGAACGGGACCCAGCACCTCGACCGTCTGCGCTGGCACCTTCCAGCCCGGTGACGTGCTGGCGCCTGCCCTGAGACCCCCACCCGCATCCTCGTTCAGCTCCTTCCACCTCCCTTTGAGGTTTTCTCAGGGAATTTATGGCTGCTGGCTGCAGGGGGGGTTATTTTTAGATGCTATAAAAAGCAGCTGGAGTTGCTTTCGCTCCGTTCCCGCTTGGCGCCTCGGGATTATTCACGCTCGGTGGAGCAGCACCTGCCTGTGGGCTTGGCACCGGCTGCTGCCTGACCCCACAGCCCTCGCCAGGCCGTCCCCTTGTCTGGTGACCCTGTTTCGGCCGGGGTGTCCCAGCAGCTGGACAGTGTCCCCCCAGGCACCCCGATCGCCATCGCTGGCCCAGGCTGGAGGCGACGACGCCTGTGGCTCTGCTGGCATCGCTGGCAGCGCCTGAATTTGCTGAGTGTGTCTGAGCTGGTCTAGACAAGAGCTTATGGGGAGAGGGGGTGGGAGAAGAGGAGCCCCTCTGGCCCCCACACCAGTGGGCACAAGCACTTGTTCTGTTGACCGCTTCTTGCCAGCGCTGTCTCTGGCCAGTGGGTGAATTCCCAAGGAATCGCATTTTCCTTTCCTGAGCTGTGCCCATCGATAGGACACTGGAGGGAGGTGATGTCCCAAGGTCTGAGGAGCCCCAGGGGTCTGTCTCTGCCCTCTCTTCTCACCCTGTCCTTTGTGTCGCACAGATTGATGAGATGCCAGAAGCTGCAGTCAAATCCTCCTCCAATAAGTACCAAGTCTTCTTCTTCGGGACCCACGAAACGTGAGTGGGAGCTGGGGCTTACAGGGCGGGTGGTGCCAGTGGATTTGGGAAAGGTGAGATCCCCCTGCTCGCACCCCTCACTGTTTTCTCCTGGCACAGGGCCTTCCTGGGGCCCAAAGACCTCTTCCCCTATGAGGAGTGCAAGGAGAAGTTTGGAAAACCCAACAAGCGGAAAGGGTTCAGCGAAGGTTTGTGGGAGATCGAGAACAACCCCACAGTCAAAGCCTCCGGTTACCAGGTGGGTCAGGAGCTGGGGGGCCTCCATCCCACCTCTCCCCCCAGCCCATTCCTCCTTCCTGGGTGCCCTCTGTGAACCCCCCACGTTCCCACAGCCCACCCAGAAGAAGAACTGCCCCGAGGCGGCTGAGCGGGAGCCGGAGGGAGATGGGGAGAAGAAGGGCAATGCGGAGGGCAGCAGCGACGAGGAGGGGAAGCTGGTGATCGACGAGCAGTCCAAGGAGAAGAACGAGAAAGCCGGGATCAAGAGGAAAGCGGAAGATGCTTTGGAGGTACGGGGTGGGCCGCTGGGGATGGGGATGTGGGCGACCGGAGCTGGGCTGAGCCGAGGTCCCTCCGCCCAGGACTCCCCCAAACGCCCCAAGGATGCGGAGGGGCAGGAAGGGGACAAGAAGGTCGACAACGAAGAGGCCCCCAAGGAGGAGCCCAAAGGCAACCCGGGTGAAGGGGAGAAGAACAGTGACACCGCCAACGCGCCAGACACCAACGAAGCCAAGCAGGAGGGCAAGGAGGAGGTCAGAGACCACAAGGAGAGGTGAGGGTGGTGCGGTGACCCCTGTTCCCACAGCCCCCAGGCCTTGGGGGCATCCCTGGCACCACAGGGTCTGACCAAGGACCTGGATCTCTTCTTGGCCCCCGCAGCCTGTAGTGGCTTCCCCGGCGAGCTGATCCTTCCCTGCCGGGTCCTGGGTGCCGCCCCGTGTCGCCCACGCCGGCTCGTCGCGTCCAGAGCTCTGGACGAGAGAAACCACCCCAAAATGAAAATTCAAAAGGAAAAAGAAAGTAAAAAAAAAAACCTACAAAAAAAGAGAGGAATGCAGAGCAGCCCGGTACTGACCCCGAGTGCTCCGTGCCTGCCCTGCCGTGGGCGCACGCTTTGTATTAGTGATTCCTCGGGGCTGAGCAGTTGATTTGAAATAAAAGCGAATCTTGCCTTTTTAAACGCTTGCAGGCCCTGGGTTAGCCCCTGGACCCCCCTGCATGGGTGGTTTTGGGACCCTTTGGGCTGCCCAGAGAGGTGGGGCTGCTAGAGCCCCTCTGGCAGCTCTAGGGTGTGGGGAGAGAGCGCATGGACCAGGGGGAGAGATGGGGCTAGGGCAGGGAAAGGGCCAGGGAAAGGTTTTGGAGGGGAGCTAAACTAGGGACTACAGAATCATAGAATGCCCTGAGCTGGAAGGGACACAGAAGGATCGAGTCTTAGTCCTGGCCCTGCACAGGACACCTCAAAATCCCAGTGTCCAAGAGCATTGTCTAAACACTCCTTGACCTTTAGAATCATGAAATCATGGAATATGCTGAGCTGGAAAGGACCCACAGGGATCATCGAGCCCTGGCCTTGCACAGGACACCCTGAAATGCCCCCAGTCCCAAGGTCCTAGAGCGGTGTCCAAGCACTCAGCTTCTGTCCCAGAATAGTGGAATATCCTGAGCAGGAAGGGGCCCGTCAGGATCATCGAGTCCAGCTCCAGGCCCTGCACAGGACACCCCAAAACCGCATCCTGTGCCCCAGGGTTTGTCCTTGAGCTCCTTGAGCTGTGGCCGGGTGGGGGCTGGGACCATTCTCTGGGCACCCTGTTCCACAGAAACCCAGCGAGGAGAGGCCAAACCGGGGGCATTTGGCCGTGCCCGGCTCCCCACGGAGGGGACAGCAGAGACCCTCCCCTGCCTTGGGACCAGCCCGGGGGACAGGGAGGGCAGCAGCAGAAAATGGAGCCGTGGCCGGGCGGGACTACAGCTCCCGGCAGCCGCTGCACCGCGGGCCGGGGGACACGGCGGGGCGGCGGCGGGACTACAGCTCCCGGCGTGCCCTGCGTGGCGGGACTACAGCTCCCGGCATGCGCAGCTGCAGGACTACGACTCCCGGCATGCCCCGCGCCGGGCAGGATACCCCCGCGGGCTCCGCAGCGCCCCCAGGCGGGGCCGCGCGTCAAGGCAGCGCCAGTCCGCGCCTGCGCTGCGCCGGGCCACGCCCACCCCGCGCTTGGCCACGCCCCCTCGTGGCCACGCCCCCCCCCCCGCCGCGCGGGAGCGGCGCGGGCCCCGCAGGTGAGCGGGGTTGGGGCCCGGGGGCTCTGCGGCGCTCTTTTTGGGGTATTGGAGGGGCTTTTCCGGGGCTTGGGGCCCTTTGGGGGTGGCGGGGGCTCTGCCGGACGGCTGGGGGTCATTTCCGGCGGGGTGGGGGGGGGGTGTGCTCTGCGGGACCACTGGGTTCCCTTTGGGTGGTGGGGGGGCTCTACGGGTTCTCTTTGGGAGTGAGGGGGGACTTTGCGATATCCATGGGGCCCTTTGGGGGTGGAGGAGGCTCTGCCGGTGTGCCCTTTGGGGGAATGGGGTCTGTGGGACCCCTGGATCCCCTTTGGTGGGGTGCTGTCCCCGGCTGTGGGGCGCCTGTGTTCCCCTTTGGGGAAAGAGAGGTGTCTCTGTGACTCCTTGGTTCTCTTTGGGGAGTGGGAGGCTCTACGGATCTCCTTTGGGAGTAGAGGGTGCTTTGCAGGACACCTGGGTCCCCTTTGGGTGGGGAAGTGCCCTTTGGGGTCCCTGGGTCCCTTCGTGGGTGAGGGATGGCTCCGCCAGTACCTGGCTCCCCTTTGGGGCTGTGGGGCTCTGTTGGGGACCGGGTTCCCTTTGGGGGTGTGGGGGTGAGAGTCCGTGGGATCCCCGAGTCCCTTTTGTGGGGGGCTGCTCTGCCAGATGCTTCGATCCCCTTCAGGGGGGCTCTTCCAGGGTCTGGGTGGGTGGGGTGCGTTGGGGCCTGATCCCCCTTTGGTGGTGGGCGGGCTCTGCCGGAGCCCTGCATCTCCCCGACCCCCCGACACACACGACCTTGGGGAGCAGGAGGGGTGTACCCAGGGGGCTCAGTGGCCCCCCTGACCTCCCAGTCGCCAGCACCATGCGGCTCTCGGCGCTGCTGAGTGCGGCACGGCCACGGTTGCCCCCGGGGTACCGGCACGGGATGTGGCCCCCCGACTCCATGGCCGCCCGGCTCCGCAACCCCCCGGGGCAGCGCCGCCGCAAGGTCTTCGTGGAACCCATCACCAAGGACGACTGGAAGGTGTTTAAGGGTGACACGGTGAGGCTCTCCCTCCCCAGGCTCCCCCCTGGCTGGCAGCTGGGCTGGGGATGCCATCTCTACCCCCCTCTCCGCCGCAGGTCCAGGTGCTGGCCGGGAAGGACGCAGGCAAGCAGGGCACGGTCACCCAGGTGGTGCAAGCCCGCAACTGGGTGGTGGTGGAAGGACTGAACACGGTGAGGCTGGAGCAGGGAGGGCTGGAGGAGGGTTTGGGGAGGCTGGGGTGGGTCCCGGGCTGTCTGTGACCCGCTGGCCCTCGCAGCACTATCGCTACGTCAACCGCACGGCCAAGTACTCCGGGACCTACATCGCCAGCGAGGCACCGCTGCTGCTCAGCCAGATCTGCCTGGTGGACCCCGAGGACCGGTAACGGCCTGGGGGGGTGCTGAGGGGACCCCACTGCTGCCCCCCGCCTCGGTCCTGCCCCCCACCAACGCCGTGTGCCCGCAGGAAGCCGACAGAGGTGGAGTGGCGGTACACAGAGGAGGGCGAGCGCGTCCGCGTGTCGCTGCGCAGCGGCCGCATCCTGCCCGTGCCCCCGCAGCCACGCCAGGATGGTGTTGTCCCCGAGCAGTGGATCGGTGAGTGGGACGGCAGCGGAGGCTGAGGGGGGACGTGGCAGGGGACACGGGGTCAGCGCTGTCCTCTCGCCCGCACAGATGGCCCCAAGGACACGTCGAAGGAGGATGCGCTGGCCAAGACGTACCGGCCGTCCCTGAAGACGTTTGAGGAGGAGGTCATGGATGCCATGGGGATCGTGGAGACGCGCCGGGCCAAGAAATCTTACTGGTATTAACTGGGGGAGCTGGAAGCCCCCCGAGCCGGGCTCTGCAATAAACACCCCCCTCGATTTTCCGTGTTTGTGGTGTGCGGCGCTTTTGGTGCGGCAGTGACTCGCTCCCACCCGGACCATACAAATCCGGGCTTTATTGTGGTCTGTGCCCAGGGCTGTGGGGGCTCTGCCCCTCCCTGGGGGACTCTGCTTCCCGCAGATCCTCGTCCTCGCTGCTGTCCCCGTCCTCGCTGTCCTTGTCCAGCCTGGCCACCACCGTGGCCAGCGGGGTCCGTGCGGCCACCAGCACCAGGTTCCGCGGGGAGAACCGGGGGTTGAACAGGGGCACAAGGGCACAGTGGAAACCTGGGAAAAAGGCAAGGGAGAGTCGGGAGAGTGGAGAGAGGGGTCCAGGGAGAGAGGAAACAGGAGAGGGAGGATTGCCCTGGCAGCCCTGCCCATGCCCACCTTGCTCTCGCAGGTAGAGCAGGCGGTCGAGCAGGATGAGGGTCTCCACAACGGGTGCCAGAAGCTGTCCCAGGGTGCAGAATGCCACCACCTTGTGCTGCTGCTCCAGCATGGCCCCCACAGCCCCCGAGTCCAGCGGGACCCCCGCCGGGTCCAGTCCTGCAAGGGGCAGCCCCAGGTGGGCGTATCTAGGAGGCACGGTCATGAGAGGGGGCAGGGGAGTCCCAGGCAGGACTCTCCCATCCCCAAACACAAAAAGAGGGTCCCAGCAGGAAGCCCCCCCTCCCCAGTCTCACTGGGTGCCAGGAGAGGACACAGGAGGTTGACCCCACTCCCCACACTCATTAAGAGGGTCCCAAAAAGGGGTCCCACCCTCCCCAGTCTCACTGGGTGCCAAACTCACAAGGAGTTCCAGAAAAGCCTCCTCCCTCCCCAAACTCATGGTGGGCTGGAAGACATCCCAGAAACGGATCCTCCATCCCCAAACTCAGGGAGGGCCAGGAGATGTCCCAGAAGGGGTCCCACCTCCCCGGACTCACTGGGGACCACAAGGGGATGCAGAAAGGGGTCCCCCCGGCCAAACTCACTGGGGGAAGCCAAGGGCGTGTGCTTTCCTGCCCGGCTGCAGGCCCAGGTGCCTCTTGCCGGGGTCAGCGGTGCGGATGAGGCTCTCGAGCACGGCGCGGTAGCAGTGGGCACGCAGGTGGGCGCTGCCCCCACGCAGCCGCCCCTCGTACTCCTCCAGCGCGTGGCACGCGGCCTCCCGTGCCCGGTAGGACAGCTGGTGGCCGGGCAACGCGGCCACCGAGGCGCTCAGGGGGTAGCCCAGGGGGCAGCCGGGGGGCTGCGGGGCGGTTGACAGCTTCATGTAGCAGCAGCCCGCCAAGGCCACGGCAGCCACGGCGGGGCTGCGAGCAAAGTGGCACAGCAGGGCCGGGCCGAGGTCCCCACAGGCGTGGAGCCCCGTCAGCAGCACCCGTCCCCCGTCCTCAGAGCCTCCCGGGCCTCCCAGTGGGTTCCGGGCGGCGGAGCCGGGTCCTGGGGGGTCGGGGGGCAGCAGGAACTCCCGCCAGGGAGCTGCAGGGTCCAGGCGCCCGGCCACGTGCCGTGGGGCCCGGGGGGTGAGGGGGTGCACGGGGGGGTTTCGGCAGCGCCGGGGGGGCCTCTGGTGTCCCAGCCCCCTCATTTTCCCCAGCTCCCGCAGCAGCTCCTGGTCAAAGCGCTCGGCCAGGCCGGCCAGGCGGCCGTCACTCTCCACTGCAGTGACCGACAGGCCCAGGCCAGAGGCCAGGAACCGGGAAAGGTGGCCCTGGGGCGGGGGACACAAGCTCAGCTGGGGTGGGGGGGGGATCCCCTGGGACCCCTCCGTGTCTCCCTGCTCTTACCTGCCCTGCTCCGATATCCACCACGCGCTCGCAGCTGGTGGCCTGGCTCAGCCGCTGCAGCAGCTGTGGGGAACGGGGGGGATGTCAGGGGGCTGGGGGGGAGTTGGGAGGTCACAGGGGGCTGGGGGGCACCCACCTTGCCCAGGCGCTGGATCTCGTGCTGCTTTTTGGGCTTGACGTGGCGGCGGAGCAGCGGGTGCAGGTGGGAGCTCTGGCACGGGGGGCGCGGGGACCCTCCTGGGCACCCCCGAGGGAAGGCAAGGGCCCGGGCAGCGGCGGCAAAGGCCAGGAGGGACAGGGGCCAGGCAGCCCCTGGTCCCCCGTGGCCCCCCAGGAGCCCGGCCAGCTGCGCAGGGCTAGCACTGGCCAGGGCGGGCTGCCAGGCTGGGGGCAGCTGTGCCCACAGATCCTCGGTGAAGAAATCCTGCGGGGAGCGGGGTCAGTGTGGGGAACAGAGCCCGGGGGGGCACAGCCCGGGGGGCACAGCCCGGGGACAGCTTTGGGACACTCACGATGACGAAGGCGTCGAGCAGGGGCCGGTAGAGCGTCAGGAGGCGGATGATGTCAGCGGCTCGACGCTGCTCCGGGTGTTGCTGCTGCGGGTGGGGGGCGGGACGGGGGGCGGCTGCCATGGCAGCCCCTGGGGGTGCAGGGGGGGATCGGCCCCGGGGCGCTGGAGTCACCCCGGTGCTCCGGCACTCTGACATCACCCCGGGCCTCACCGCCCTGCCCGGCTCTGCCCATCCCATTCAGCACTCACATGACGTCATCACACAGTGACGTCACGCGAGGATGCGCTAACCCCTCCCGCCATGACGTCACGCGTGTGACACACACACACGCTCCCCCACCGAGACCCTCCCCCCCCCCGGAGCCATGACATCACCCAGCGGCATCGCTCACCCTCGAGCACCCGTGACGTCACCGGGCCTGCCGGGACACCGGGCATGTCGCCGATGTGCCGTGACGTCCCTCTGACGTCACCGGTTACGTCACGCAGCCGCCGCGGCCCCGGGCGCACCCCTCAGCCCCCGGCGTCGCCGAGTTCCCGCCGCGGCGCGCGTGGATGACGTCACTGCCGGTGCCGGTGCGGCCGCGTGTCTCCCAGTAACTTCCGGTTCCGGGGCGCGGAGGCGGAGGGGGGGTGGGACCGGGGGTCTCGGGTGCCGGTGTTGGAGCGCTCCGAGGGCCGCGAGTCCCGCTGTGTCAGGGGCTCCCCGGTGCCGAGCGGCCCCGCCGCTGAGCCGCCTCTCCGCCCCGCAGCAGCCCCGGCCCTGTCCCGCCATGGAGGATTTGATCCTCAACGTGGACTTCGCCGCCCCCGAGGGCCGCCCGAAGAAGGAGCCGGGCAACCGAAAGCACCAGAGCTTCGTGCGGCGGCGGCGGGAGCTGGAGCGCCGGGGAGTCCTGCGGCAGAAGCAGCTCCCGGCGGCACCGGGCGGACCCCGGCGGGCCCCAGCACGGGGGAAGCCGCGCTCGGGCCGGCGCAGGTCGTGCCCCAAAGAGAACGGCCCCGCCGCCGCCGCCGCCCCTCAGTGCTCCCCGGACCCCCAGAACGGCCCCACCGGGGCCGATGCTCCCGCTAAGACCAAAGGGAAGGGTCGGGGGGCGGCTCGGGGCTCCGCCAACGCTGCTGGAGCCCCCCCGGCGTCCCAGAACGACTCCGCTGGGAGCGGCGCAACCGCTAAGAGCAAGGGGAAGGGGCGGGGGGCGGCTCGGGGCAGCGCCAGGGCCGGCGGGCCGCCCCCCAAGTTCGTGGCCGTGGACTGTGAGATGGTGGGCACGGGGCCCGGCGGGCGCACGAGCGCCCTGGCCCGCTGCAGCATCGTGTCCTACGAGGGCGACGTCGTGTACGATCGGTACGTGCGGCCCGAGGCGCCCATCGTGGACTACCGGACCCGCTGGAGCGGCATCCGCCGCCACCACATGGACAAAGCCGTGCCCTTCCGCCAGGCGCGGCAGCAGGTGCGGGCACGGGCTCCGGGGCCGGGGGATGTGGGACGGGGCCGGGGGATGTGAGGCCGAGCTCTGCGGCTCAGGGCCTGGGGGAGGGAGTGGGTGGCTGCAGGGTGAGGGGCTGGGGTGGGGGTGAGGAAAGAGGTGGGGGGCTGCAGGGCTTGAATATGGGGCTCAGGGCTGGGTTTATGGGCTGGGGATGAGGCGATGCAAGGCCTGGCTCTGCGTCTTGTGGGTTGGGGGACATTGGGCCAGGGGTGGGGGTCGTGGGGCTGGGGGTGCAGGGCTGGGCTTGTGGTCTGGAGCAGGGAGTGGGGAGTTCAGGGCCATGAGTGGGGGGCACCAGGTCGAGCTCTGCAGCTCAGGGGCTGCGTGGGGGTCCGGGGCACAGGGATTGTCCCCATGCTGCAACGCTCCCGCCCAGCCCCACAGCTCTGCCCCATGGGGCTGCACCCTGATCCTGGGGGAGCAGAAACTTCCCATGGAGCACCGAAGGCGCTGCTGGGGGTCTCAACCCCATCCTCCTCCTCCGCAGGTGCTGCGGATCCTCGCTGGGAAGGTCGTGGTCGGCCATGCCATCCACAATGACTTCAAGGCACTCCGGTACTCGCACCCCAAAGCTCTGACCCGGGACACATCCCAGATCCCACTGCTGAACCGCCGCGGCGGCTTCCCGGAGAATGTGTCCATCTCCCTAAAGCGCCTCACCAAAGCACTGCTGGACCAGGACATCCAGGTACCGTGGCTGGAGCCCCTCAGGAGCTGGGGACCCCCTGTACCATGCCAGGGTAACAGTGGGGACACTGGGGGGGGTTCATGTACCATCCAAGGCACCCCGAGTTCAGCCGCTGCTGCCAGTCCTGCAGCAAAGCAGCCCTGTGCCTCAGTTTCCCCTTCCCTGGAAATCACCCTGGTGGGAGGGGGGAACCCTCAGCTCAAACCCTGCAGCCTCAGGGGGGCTTTTTCCTGCTCTTTTCTCCTTAATATCCATGCACCCGCCCTCAGCGCTGCCTGCACCTCCCTGATTTTCTCTGTATCCCTAAATCTTCCTGTACTCCCCTAAGCTCCCCGCATCCCCCCCCAGAGCTTCCCATACCCCCAGATCTGCCTGCACCCCCTTACTTTCATGCATCCCCCCCATGCTGCCTGTACCTTCCCAAATCTGCCTGCATCCCCCATTCTGCCTGCACCCCAGCCACGGTTACTTGCAGCCCCTGATGTGCCTGCAGCCCCCTGAGCTGCCCATATCCCCTGATCTTCACACGTTCCCCCAGCTGATTCACCTGCACCCCCCCAAATCTTCCTGCACACCCTCATCTCCATGCATCCCCCCACCTGTGCTGCATGCATTGCCCCACAGCTACCTGCACTCACAGTGCTGCCTGCACCCTCTAAGCTCTATAAATCGCCCCGCCATTCTGGCTGCCCCCCCCAAAATGTGGCAAATTGTGTCTGTCCCCACAGGTAGGGAAAAGTGGCCACTCCTCGGTGGAGGACGCCCGAGCCACCATGGAGCTGTACAAGGTGGTGGAGGAGGAGTGGGAGCAGCACCTGCGGCAGAACCTGGAGCAGGAGTGACACCCTGGGGGGCTCAGAGTGACACCCCCAGCCCGGTCCTGCCTCCGGGGGGGCCCACAGTGATGGCCTCAGCCTGGTCCTGCCTCTTGGGGGGCCCAGAGTGATACCCCCAGGCCTGGTCCTGCCCGTCAAGGGCCCCTCGAGTGCTGAGGAGCTGCCTCATCCCGTCCGTGGATGATGAGGAGCCAGGTGTGACGTCCCTGAGCCCGACGTGCCTTATTGTGCCGCTGCTGTTCCTCCCCTGTTCTCCCCAGGATGTGGGGAGGGCCTGGGACGGTGCCTTCCCCAAGAGGGGTCTCTGGGATCCTGCGCCCTCCCGAAAACTTTGGGGCTACTGCTGCTCCTGATCTGGGAGTGGCCTTGGGGCAAACTGAGCACAGCCCCCATCTCTGGGGCTTTGGGAATGGAGCGGGCTCCTTCCTCTTCCCAAAACTACCTCTGTCAGCGCCGGGAGCTGCCGATGAGCCCCGGGACGCAGTGAAGGAGCGGGTGGGACTCAGATCCCTCTGGAAAGTCCCCGCTGTGCTGTGGGAGCTGCTTTCGTCGGCGGTGAAGTTCCACCTTCCTCGTTGTGCAAGGGGTGGAACAAACCCAGGCATGGGGAGTAGCGTCGCCCCATCCGCCTGCCCGAGCCCCCCGTGCTGCCCCGGGGACGACCCCAACACCCGCGGGCGAGTCCCCCCCCCCGCGCTGGCCTGGGGACACCCCCGGCACCGGCGGGCGGCCGTACCCTGAAGGCGCCTGAGTCCTACGGGAACTGCTTTGAACTGAAAGGTTTATGTGCAAAATCCTAATTAAAAAGAAATGATTAACGAGCTCTTCCTTTCGGTGGGGGTGGGGAGGAGCCCCCGGCCCCGGTGGGCGGCGGTGGGGGTCCCTTACCGGGCCAAGGGCTCCGGGCGGGCCCCCGGGGCGCTGCCGTCACCCGGCACCCGCCGACATCTGCATCCCGCGGAGTCTTCCTCCGCCTCCTCTTCACGCCAGGGACGAGCTGGCCCCTTCCCCGGCTCTGGGCACCCCCTCTCACCCCCTTTTCTGCTTGAACCAGCCGCGAGTCCCTGGTGTTGCTGTAACCGCGGGGCCGCGGCAGCTCCGGGAGCGGTGCCGGGGCTGAGCCCGCAGCCGCCTTGGGGGATCCCCCCGCCCGCGCCGGGTTGGACGCGGCCCCGAGCCCCCGACGTGCGTCACTTTTTCCAGCGTTTCCTCGTGTTTACGTGGCTGCGCTTGGCTCGGGGCGGTAGAGCCCGAGGGAGGGTTTTGGGGTGTACAACCCCACAGTGGGAGGGGCCCTTCCCTCTTTATTTGGGGTTAAACACGCAGATCTGGGTCCCCCCACAGTGCTGGGGAGCGGACGCTCGAGCATCCCGCGGGCCGGCAGCTTGCGGAGTTTGCGGAGTCCCTACGGCCCGGGTGGGGGTGGGAGAGCTGTCAGAGCCCCAAAATCCAAAGGAAGGTGGGAGGGCGGAGGAGCAGGCGGGAGCCTTTGTGTCTGGGCTGGGTTGGGCGGTGATTAGGGCTTTACAGCGGTTATAAATGGCCGGTCGTTAAAGGGGTTTATGGCCCTGGAAATGAGAAGCAGCCGGCCGGGCCCCAGCCCTCGGCGGGTGCGGGATGCGGGTCAGGGTCCCGGGGGCTTCGCTTCAATCTCACCCCGGGGTCCCTCCGGGTGGGGCTGGGGACCGGGCTGGGGCTGGAACAGGGGGAGGCTCCCGAGGCTGAAGAAGGGTCCCGGGGCTGGGGCAAAATCCTGGCGGTGGGGCAGAGTCCCGGGACTGAGGAACGGTCCCAGGCCCAGGGCAGGGTTGGGCTGGATCAGGGTCCGGAGCCAGGGCAGGGTCCTGGAGCTGAGGAAAGGCTCTGGGCAGGGGCTGTGGCTGGACCGGGGTCCTGGCCCAGGGCAGGGTCCCGCTGTGGCGGCACAGCAGAGGTCTTGGGGCACGTGGGCTCCGTCCCGCCCCGCAGCCGGGGGTCCCATCGGCCACGGGGCCGGGGCCGGACTCGGTCGCGCCGTCCAGCTGTGTTTCATTTCCGCAGCGGCCGTGGCCGTGGCCAGAGGCGGGGGGTGGGGGCTGCGTCCCGCCAGCTGGGAAGGATTTGTGGGCACATGGGGCGGAGGCGACGGGTGACCTGCCCTTGCTCAGGCTTCACCCCCCTAGCCCCCCACACTGGAGCCCCCCATCCTCTCTCCCAACGCTGGGGAAACTGGGATGACCCCCAACAGCTCTGGCTTCTGTATGGGGTGAGGGTACCCCACCCCGCCTCCCGGGCACCGGGGAGGGGGGGAACATCCCCAAGCAGCCACATCCTCCCAGGAGGGGCTCTGGGGAGCCCGCGGGGGTACTGGGGCAGCGATGGACCCCTGCCTGGGATGGGGGAGCCCCCCCCCCCCCCCGGTTTGCACTCAGGATTTCTGCGGTTTGAGAGGATTTTTGCCGGGAAGGGGGGTGCGGGCGGTGGATGGTGCCGGTTATTTCCAGAGGCTGAGCCAGCTGCTGCCGCCCTGGCGCTGGGACATGGCTCCCCACCCGCCTCCCAGAGAATCTGTGCCCTTCCCAGGGGTGACCGGCGCTCCGGGGGGGGGTTATTTGGGGCCAGTGGTTTGCCTGCCCACCCCAGAGCTTCACCGGGATGGGAGGGAGAGGAGGGTGGGGTGCGAAGGCTTTATCCGCCCTTCCCGGCAGAATCCCTTCCAGATGTGGGGCTGCCGGTGCTGGCGTTCATAACCCCACTGGGTCATGGTACCCAGCACGGGACCAGGGGGAAGGGGGTGCCCCGAGGGCTTTGCAGGCAGATCCCACCCCAGCCCCTCCACCCACTTACACTGAAACGGAGATGCTTTTTTTTTCCCCCCATTTTCCCCAGATTAGGAGCAAACCCACAGCCCCGCCCCTCCTGTGACTCCAGGATGGGGGGGACACGGCTCCTGCATCCCTGGGGTGGTTGGGGTGACGCTTCACCAGCACCCCCTCCCCAAGCCCCTGCAGCTCTGCCTGTCCCTGTCCCCTCTGGCACGGCCTCGGCGCTGCTGTAGGTGAGGTTATGTCAGTGCTTGGTGAGAAATCCTGTTCTTCAGGGGATTAGGGATGCGGCAAGCCGGGACATGGCTCACCGGCCCGAGCCGGAGGTTCTGGGGGCACAGGGGGGATGTGACCAGGAGGAGGGAGGCGGCGGGGGCTCTGCTGTGGCCTTTTCACCCCGAATCGGAGCAGAAACCTCTCTCCTTCCATTCAAGAGCTGCTGCTAAACCAGAAACGCCATTTCTTGCTTTTCTTGCCCAGAACCGGCCCCGCGGCACAACCTGCCCTTCCCGCGGCGGTTCCCAGGGCTGAGAAACCTCGGGAAATCCCTCGGCGCTCGTTACCTGGCTGGGACCAGCGTTTCACCTGCCCCTGGCAGCTCACGCCGAGCTCGGCCGCAGCCCCCCTGCCCTGCACGCACACGAGTGTGCACAGACACGCGTGTGAGTTTGTGTGTGAGTCTGTGTGTGATCGTGTGGCTGGGAAAGCCGCTGGTGTTGCACGTACTCGTGCCCACACGTGTGTACAAGTGAGCACAGGCACCTGCACACACTCCCGTGCCAACGTCACACCTGTGCAAACACGCGTGTCCCCTGCACACGCACCGGCCGTGCCACCCGGGGGGGCGGGTGGGTTTGGGGGTACACGCAGCTGTGGGGGGACACAGGGAGATCAGGGGGTGCAGGCGGCTTGCAGGGGTACAGGCAGATTTGGGGGGTGCAGCAGCTCCTGGGGGTGCAGCACATGTGGGGTACAGGCACTTTCGGGGGGGATGCTGGAGTTTAGGGGGATACAGGCAGCTCAGGGAGCTGCAGCCAGCCTGGGGGGGGGGGGGCAGGGAGATTAGGAGGGTACAGATCTCGAGGGGGATGGGAGGAGTTTGGGGGGGACAGGCAGACCAGGTGGTGCCTCCAGCCTGCACCCCCCTCGGCAAATCGGGGCGGGGGGCTCCCTCTGGGCTCTCCCTCCGCAGGTGAGCGCCGAGCCCCCGGGCCGGGGCCGGGGCCGGGGGGTGGGACCAGCCCGACGATAAAACGGCGGCGCGGGCGGGACGGGACGGACGGACGGAGGGAGCCAGCGGCGGGGCCGGTGCCGGTGCGGAGGGAGCGGTGGATCCCTCGAGCCGCTGATTCCCCCCTCGGTCCCCTCCCTGCGCCCCCCACGCCGGCAGCCGCGATGCCCAACTTCTCCGGGAACTGGAAGATGAAGAGCTCGGAAAACTTCGAGGAGCTGCTGAAGGCGCTGGGTGAGCGGAGCCCCACTCCCCCTCCGGGTCCCTCCGGGACTCCCTCGGGCTGGGGGGGGCGGGGGGGGGGGCGCAGGGGAGGTGGCGGGGAGGGCTTCCCCCCATCTCCCCTCCAAATCCTCTTCCAGCCCGGGAGTCGCGGTGCCCGGAGCCGCCGTGTGCCGGGGGGACCCCTCTGCTCCCCCTTTTAACAAAGCCCTCGCGGTTGGTGCCCCGCTGAGGAAGCAGAGGCACGAGGGGGCCGGGCAGCGTGTCCCGCTCCCGAGGGGTCCTGCACGGCCCCTGCGGGTCCCCCTCCTTCCTGCCTCAGTTTCCCCACCCTGCCGGTCCCCCAAGCATGGGCACCCCCAAGCACCGACTCTGCCACCACCCCGGTCCCCTTCAGTCCCTGTGCCCCCCACCCGCAAGGCACCGCGGGCTCACCTGCCCCGCGGATGCTGGGTACAGCCGCTGTCCCCAAAAGCAGCCCAGGCAGGACCCCGCTGTGTTGGGGTCCCATCCTCACAGGCCTCGTCTCGGGCCCCTTTGCCCCCCACCGCGGGACTGTGTCCCCGGTGAGCGGGGCTGGGGAGGGCCAGGACCCATCGCGGGGGCTGGAACTGGGGGGGCACAGGCTGGGGAGTCCCCGGGGCTTTGGGCAGGATCAAATCCGGCTCCCCACTGCTCCCCTCCGCCTGACCCGCTCCTCGCCAGCCGGGGAGCTGCCGGAGCAGAATATTTTCCAGGTTAGGGGATACGTAACGAATATTTCAGGATAATTATCACTTTCTTGGGTTTCACTCCCGATCCCCCGTCGCCCCTTCTCCCCGCCCTGGCCCCGCTGCTGGAACCGGCTCGGGGAAAACCTCAGCAGGAAAATAAATCTGCCAGCCCCCCCCGGAGCCCTCTTCCTTTCCCACGGCGCAAGTGGGGGCTCCTGCCGGCTGGTGCCCCCGGCCCTCCCGGAGGGGCTGGGGGGTTTATCAGTGCCCCGGACTGACTGACCATGCCGCCCTACCCCGGTTTTTGCTCCCTTTGGGGGCTGTTTCTTCTCCCCGTCGCCCCCGCCAGCATCGCGTGGGGGGCTGTGTCTGCCTGCTCGAGGTTTCGGGCATCCCCCCGGTGTGAATCAGGCCTCGGGGGGAGGGAAGGGACCTGGGGCTGTTTGTGGGGACTTGGCGTGGCCGTCAAGGGGACCCCTCGAGGACCTGTCCCTTCCCGCTGCAGGCGAGTTTGGCTCCTGGAGCCCCCCGAGCACCCGCAGCCCCGTCCCTGTGCCGGGGGCACCTCCTTTGTGCAGGGACCCTCTCGGGAGCGGTGGGCAGTACCCACCCGGAGGGTGACATGGGAACAATGTCCCCAAAGAGCAGCTCCCCCTGTGACAGCTGGGGGCTCCAGGACATGATGGATGAGTCGCCTCTGGAGCGGGGACAAAGCCCCAGCTGCCCCGCGGTTGGCGAGGGGGCTGCGGGGGGAGACGTGGGACTCCTCGGGGGGGTCACGCAGGTCACCAAACACAGAGCTTGGACTGGGGCCCTTGTCCCCGCTGTCACCCCGCTCTGGGTGAGCCCTTGCCCCCGTCACCCCCGTCCCTTCCCCCGGGCGCATCCGGCGCCAAGCCCGGCACCCCCCTCCCGCCCCCTCCACCAGGTAACGAGAGCCAGATGTGGCCCAGATGTGGCCGGGGGGGCTCGTCCGTCCCCCCCATGGGTTGCCTCGAGCCATTTGCAGCGCTCGGTGTGCCCTGGGACGTGCCACTGCCAAGTGTGGGGGCTGCGGCCGCGGCCCCCCCGTGCTCCCCCAGGCTCGGGGCGGGGCAGCGGGGTCCGCATCGCCCCGAGGGTACCGAACCAGCCCGGTTCACCGGGGGACGCTGCGGCTGCGGAGGGGGAGCTCGGTGCCACCGTCCCCTTCTCCAGGTGTGAACATGATGCTGCGGAAGATCGCGGTGGCGGCGGCGGCAAAGCCGGCGGTGGAGATCCGGCAGGACGGCGAGAGTTTCTACATCCGCACCTCGACCCCCGTGCGCACCACCGAGATCCGCTTCAGGGTGGGCGAGGAGTTCGAGGAGCAGACGGTGGACGGGAGGCCCTGCAAGGTGCGCACAGGGGCATGCACGGGCACCTGCACACGTGTGTGTGTCTGTGTGAGTGTGTGTGACTGTGTGTGTGTGTGTGTGCTGTGAGTGTGTAATGTGTGTGTGACTGTGACTCTGTGTGCTGTGCGTGTGTAACTGTGTGTGACTGTGATTCCGTGCGTGTGTGTGTGTGAGTGTGTACTGTGTGTGTGACTGTGACTCTGTGTGCTGTGCGTGTGTAACTGTGTGTGTGACTGTGATTCCGTGCGTGTGTGTGTGTGAGTGTGTACTGTGTGTGTGACTGTGACTCTGTGTGCTGTGCGTGTGTGACTGTGATTCCGTGCGTGTGTGTGTGAGTGTGTACTGTGTGTGTGACTGTGACTCTGTGTGTGTGTGAATGTGACTGTGCGAGTGTGTGCTCTGTGTGTGTAACTGTGTGTGTGTGACTGTGACTGTGCGTGAGCGTGTGCACACTTTGCACCAGGGCAGGAGCTCTGCACACTCACGCCCGCACACACATTACACGGAGCGGCAGCACCCTTGTGCACACACAGACGTGTGCGTGTGTGCGTGTGCCTGTGCACACGTGTGTGTTTGCACAAACGCGTTTGGCACGAGGGCAGGAGTTCTCAGTGGTGTGTGTGCGCCGCCCCATTGTCCCCGCAGCGTGTGGCTGCTGCCCCTCTGCCTGCACCCCAACCTCTCCTTGTGCCCCCAAGCCTTTCCCGAGCTCCCCATCCCCTCTCTGCATCCCCCATCCCTCCCTGGGCCCCCCAACCCTTCCCCGTGCCTCTCATCCCTTCCTTGCACCCCCTTACCTTTCCTGTGCACCACAAAACTTCAACCCCTCCCTGTGTCCCCAACCTCTCCTGGTGCCCCCAATCCCTTCTGGTACCCCCAACTCCTTGTTGTGCCACTCAACCCCTCCCTGTGCCCCCAACTTCTCAACCCCTTGTTGTGCCCCTCATCCCCTCCCTGCACCCCCCAGGTGCCAGATGAGCCTGGCCACCTGTCTGGCACAGGGACAAACGGCCCCGTTCCGCTCTCAGGCGTGGTGACAGATGCTCTGGTGTGGCGGGAGGTGTCCCCAGGGGGTTCCACACCCGCACCCAGCGCTGCCCTCTGTGCCCTCGCAGAGCTTGGCCAGGTGGGAGAGCGAGAACAAGATGGTGTGTGAGCAGCGGCTGCTCAAGGGCGACGGGCCCAAGACGGGCTGGTCCCGGGAGATGACCAACGACGGGGAGCTCATCCTGGTGAGTGGGAATCCGCAGTGTGTCCCCTCATGGAGAGGGGTGGGAGGGGGAGGGGAGGGGGCATGGCCGTGCCTGTGACCCTGCTTCTCCTTGCAGACCATGACGGCTGACGACGTTGTGTGCACCAGGGTCTACATCCGGGAGTGACGCCCCCGCTCAGCTGACACCCCCATATTCCCCCCTCCCCCACCCTGGCTCCCCTCAGTCCCCTCCACTCATCCCCCGGCCATGGGGAGGGTGTTGCATCTCCCCACGGGGGTACATCAGCGAACCCCCTTTTTTTTGGGGGACACACACACACACACGCGGCTCTCCCCCTCTCTCTGCAGGGCGGGGTCTCTCCAGGGGCAGGAGAATCTCCTGTTCTGGCCCTGCTCAGCTGCGGACGAAGCGCTCGGGGCCTGGCGAGGTGCCGGGGTGCTGCGGGGGGTAACGCGGCCCCTCCCTGGCCTTGGGGCTGGTTTGAGCTGGTTTGGGTTCGGGTTGCTGTTGGTTCCCACAGCCCCCAGCCCTGCCCCGTGCCCCCTCCCCAGTATTTATTTGTGAATATTGTACCAGAAGGGAGCACCAAACCCCCCCGCCTGGGGCAGTGCCAGGTCTGAGCCCCCCCAGGGTCCAACTTCCCTCTGCCACCTCCCCCCTTTTTCAATAAACGTCTTATGACTCCCCCGTGGTGTCCCTGTCTCTCCTCCTGCTCCCACTGGCACACAGATCCCACACTCTGGGTCTCATAGTCTGGATCCCACGTCCCAGATGCTGCACCCCGGATCCCACACCCTGCATCCTGCACCCCAGATCCCACAGTCTGAATCCCACACCCCGGGATCTTGCACCCCACATCCCGCACTCCACATCCCACACCCTGGATTCCACACCCCGGATCCTTCAGCCTGGATCCTGCACCCCACATCCGCTCCCCGGCCGTTGCGCAAGGGGCCGGGGGCGAAGGCGGCAGCTGGGTTGGCACATCCCAGCGTGGGAAGCGGGTGGTGGCTCTGAGGTGACCGCGGGGTGACTGTGGAGCAGGGAGGGCGGCGTGGGGGCTGCCTCAGCTCCGGCACGGCGGGGAGAGACCCCATCCCAGCTGGGGTGGGGGAGCCAGGGGCACCTGTGGGTGCTGCCGGCTGGGACGTGGCTCCGGGGGTTTCCCAGGGATGATTTGTGGGGTCTGCCTGATAACTGCCCTGCATGGGATGGCATTAATTACCCCCGGATGGGGGGCTCAGCCCGTGTCCCCCCCCGGGGCTAAGCTGGGGAGGTGCAGGGAGGCTCGGGTGCAGGGAGGCTCGGGGTGCAGGACTGCCCTGCCTCGAGGTTTGGGGTGCTGCTGCCCCCCGTGCCCTGCCCAGCTCGGCTCTCCCGGAATGGGGCGGGGCCCCTCGGCCAGGGCAGCCCCCGAGCCGCTGCCCTGTGGGGCAGGAGGGGGGCACTGCCCCACCGAGCTGAGCCGTGCGGTGATGGGGGGGCCCTGAGCAGGGGCACAGAGAAGGGAGCCAGGGCTCAGGGTTGGCTTCTCTCCCACGCCCGGGGTGTGATCCTGTACCCCCGGGAGCGCGTCCAGGAGCGGGAAGGGTGGAATTACACCTTCCCTGGGGAGGAGGAGGAGAAGGAGAAGGGGGAGGAAGGCTCGGGTATCTCCAGGTGGACACTTGGCAGGCGCCCATCACCCCGTCGCCGTTCCCAAAGCGCTGCCAGGGCCGTGGCCTGGCTCTCCCGACGTCCCCGAGGGTGGGCGCAGGACCCAGCCCCCTCCCCACTCCACCCAACCGGCCGCTGCTGCCCCCGGAGACCCCGGGAGAGCCACGGCCGGGCGGGAGCAGCCGGTAATGGAATCCAGCCGTCCCCCCCGGCTCTGACGGCTTCCCCTCGTTGGAGGAATATCCGCTTTCCCCCCGCAAGCCCTGGGGACGGCTCCGGTTTGCCTCCGTTTGGGGGGAGCGTAGGGGGGCTCTGGGACCCCGAGAGCTGGGGCGGCACATCTGGATGGGGAGTGGTCTGTGGCTGTCTGCGCTCCCCCCTCAACGGCCCGGGGGTGCCGTTCTGCTGCTCTGGGGTGCTGGGGGGCTCCAGGAGGGGCAGCGGCCGGAGGTGCCCCCTTCTCGGAGCGCGGCCGCGGCTCGGGGCGTTGGATGGCGGCTGCTCTCGAAACAAAAGAAAATTCCTCTGTGCGGAGCTGGGTAGGGGGGCTGGGATGGAGGGGCCGTGAGTAACCCCAAAACTGCTCTGGAGGCTGTGCCCCCCTCCCATGGCTCCGCCTGGGTGGTGTCGAGGTGCCCGGCGCCTCTAATCCGGCACTAATCCTCCCCGGTGACCCCGGTGGCCCCCGGGCGGCCCCGCTGCCCCCCCGGGCTGGGGAGGGGGCCGGGCTGGCCCCTCGCCTTTCATCTCCGGAGACAAAGCGGGGCCCGGCCCCCTCCCCGTTCTGTGCGCGGGGAATGAATGCCCGACCCCGGGGGGCCCTGGCCCCTCACCCCGGAATTTTTCCATGCATTTTCTGGAAGCAGAGGCTGGGCTGGCTGTGGGGGAGCTGCGGGGGGACGTGGCTGCATCTCATCCCCCCCGCCCCGTGCCGGAGCCATCGGGAGGGAGCGGGGGGCTTCGGTCTGCCTGAATTGAGGGGGACGCGCTTGCTCCTGCCCTGCCGAGGGTGCCCCTGCGTGGGCAGGGGGCCAGGACTCGCCGGGCAGGCTTGAGGGGGACACCACCCTGTGCCGGGCTGCCATGCTGGGGATGGGGGATAGAGGAGGGAGGCTGAGCTGGAGGAACAACCCCCCCCCCCGCACATCCCCAGCCCCACGGCACCCACGGGACCCAGCACGACCCCAGCCCAACTGCTGACCCCCCAAGGGCTGGTGTCACCCCCCAGTCACCCCCACATCCTCCAGGCCGGCCGCTGCACAGGTCGGAGCCCACCCTGGATGGTCTGGGGGGTCCGGGCTGGCTGCTAGACATCCTCCCCCCCGCCACCACATACTGGGGACAGGGAGGTGCCAGGCTCGGGGGGAGCTCGGCCCCTCAGCTCCCCTGCTCCCCAAAGGGGGGTCTCTGGATGGGTGACAAGCTTGGTGGCCATGAGGCCTCGGCTCAGGGGGTTGGGTGGGCCCAGTGCCTGGCAGGGCTGGGGCATCGTGCAGCCGCAGGGCCCCGTGTCCAGGTGGGCTCTGGCACATGGCACAGGGGTCCCTGCCCCTGAGGGGGGGCAGCTCCTTGCACCCAGCATGGCGGGAGGGGACCCTGGTCTCGGGGGTGCCCCCATCTGGCTGGGGTGACACGCGTGTCCCCGTGGGTGTCCCCACGGCTCAGGGCAGCCAGGGACGCTGATGCGAAGGTGGCTCAGCAAGGCGTCCTCAGCCCCGGGGGAGGGTGACTGTCACCTCCTGCACGGGTTCGCCCCCTCCCTGTGCCCGCCGGGCTGGGGGCTGCGCAAGAGCCCCCCCTCCCCCCCACTCCTCTCGGCTGGCGGCCGGCCAGCATTGTTCTCGCCTCCTCCTCCTCCTCCTCCTCCTCCTCCTCCTCCTCCTCCTCCTCCTCTCCCCTCCCGCTGCATCTGGCGCCGGAGCTTTCCTGGGCTCCAGTGGAGGGGGAGCCTCCAGCTCCAGCCCCACAGAACCCCCCAGCCCGGGCTCCCCTGGGCAGGGGGCTGGGGGGCTTCACCCCCATTCCACTGTGGAGGAGGGGGAGCCTCATCCAGCAGCTGCACGTGGAGCGGGCATGGGGGGGGTTATGGGATGCAGCTTGGCCCCCAGAAGGGTATTTTTTTGGGGGGTCCCCTTTAACTGCTGAGCAGCCAGCTCGTGGCTGGAACCTCCCATTGGGTGAGCGCAGGGCTGAAAAAGGGGGGCCTGAGGCTATGTGGGGGGAGTCTGCCTCCATGGTGGGGTTTCCAGGGACACTGAGATGATGCAGAGGGTCTGGGAGGGTACCCGGGGGGTGGGTTCTGGAAGGGGGAGAGGGGGCTCGAGGGGTGACAAGGACAGGGTGAGGGACTGGGGGTATGCGAAGGGTCAGGGCTGTTTCGACAGGGGATAGGGGCAGAGGGACAAGGGGGGGGGTTGCAGGGCTGGCAAAGGGGGGAAAGGAAGGGGACAGACCCCTACCTAGGCTTAGGGTCTGTGTCCTCCCCTGCCGGAGCAGGAGGAGCCGGGAGCAGCCGCGGGCAGGGGGAGGCAGGATCAGGCACCTCCCGGTTGTGTAAGGATGGGGAAACTGAGGCACGCCCGAGATCAAAGCGGGGCAGAGTCACCGCCCCGGGCTCCCACTGCCCCACGCTCAACCCCACACCCTGCCCCACACACCGTCCCACGCTCAGCCCCACACACCAAGTTGGGATTCGCGTTTAATGCCAAGTACAAAGTCACCACCCCCCCCCCCCAAAAAAAAAAAAAAAAAAAAAAAACAAAAAAAAAAAACAAAAACAAAAACTTCTAAAATTCTTCCAAAAATAAATTAAAGGGAAGGGACGGGTCCCCCCCAACCCCTCCTGTCCTGTGCAAAGAGAAAAGAGCCACCCCCTCTGCATCCCAGGCCTGAGCCAGGCTCCAGTAAGGAAAGAAACGGGCAAAGCAAGGGGCGGGAGCAGTGTGGGGCCGGGAGTGGGGCATCCCCGAAGGGGGTGGGCAGTTCCCCTCTCCTCACACTGGTTCCAGCACAAGCTTGGCCCCATCAGAGCAGATGGGGAAACTGAGGCAGGGGCACAGGGCACCCTCTCCTCCTCTCCAGCCAGGGCTGAGCTTTCCCAGTGTGGGATGTGCCCACTGGCAGCTAGACCTGGCCCCACACCCCCCAAGCACCCCGGCTATGGCAGCGGTGGCTCCACTGCCCCGGGGCTGGAGGGAGGGCAGGGCAGGGCAGGGTAGGGCAGGGGGGCCTCACCCGGCAGGGCTGGGGGGCTCTGCCGGCTCCCGGGGGGCGAGGGAGGTGAAGTGCTGTCGGAAAGGCGACCTATGTACATCCCTGAAGGTGGCGGCTCCGCGAGCCCCTTCCCCGCCGCGCGGCCCCGGCCCTGCCCCGCCTGCCCCCAGGGGGCTCCGGCCCCCCCGCTATGAGGTCTGGCACTGGACGTGCTGGCGCATCCCGTCCTCGAAGTCGTCCTCGTGATAGGCTTCTCCAGCGTAGGGCCGCCGGCCGGGCCCGCCGTGCGCCGTGTAATCGCTGAGCTCCACCTCCTCCGTGTCCTCCGTGGCCATCACCTCCTCCTGCGGCGGGAAGAAGGCCTGGAGCTGGCGCAGGCGGTCAGCGGGGAGCCAGCCCGGCTCGGGGAACTTCACCTGTGACCAGAGAGTGGATGTGAACCGCGGGGTGGCAACTTGGCAAGCCCAGAGGTGCGAGATGGCAACTCCCACCCCGCTCCAGCTCACCTCGAACTGCAGGATGAGCTTTCCTTTCTGGAAGGGGCTCCTGTAGACAGGCATCCCCTCGTTGGGAATACACTTCAGGTCCCCAGGCCGGATCACGTCACCTGAGAGACAGACGAGGGTCACTCTGCTGCACTGGCAGCTCCCGGGCCCCCTGGCTCTCTCACAGGTGCATCCCCGAGTCCCCCCCTCACCTGGTGGGGAGGACACGAGCAGGGTGCGGTTGTCCAGGGTGCGGATCACCTGCCGGCACCCGCACAGGGCGTCTGCCAGGCTGATCTCCCTCCTGACAATGAGGTCGTCACCACTGCGCCGGAACACAGGATGTTCCTTCTGGTCCAGGACAATGATGATGTCCCCGGGCTCCAGGCCAGGCACCTGGTCCCCCTCCTCGTGGAAGGTGATTTTCTGCCCATCCTTCATGCCTGCGAGGAGTGCGGGGAAAGCTCAGGGCGCGTGGGCCACTTTGGGGTGACCCCGCTCCGCGCTCGGCCCTGTCTCACCTTTATCCAGGTGCACGCTGAGGATCTTCTTCTCCCGCACAACCTTGCGGCCGTTGCAGGTGAGGCAGCAGTCCCGGGGCCGGATCCACTCGCCCTGGCCCTGGCACTGGGAACACACCGTCTGGATCTGCTGGATCATGCTGGGCCCCAGCTGGTGGATGCGAACTTCCATGCCCGAGCCATGGCACTTGGGGCACCTCCTCTGGGCACCCTCCCGCACCCCGCAGCCTGTGCCGAGGGGAACAGGGGGTCAGGCAGCGGGGCAGGGGGTGCTAGGGCGGCCCCCTGGCCCCTGCAGCCCCTCACTCACCTCCACATTTGCGGCAGATGATGTTCTTCTGCAGGGACAGCTTCCGCGTGGAGCCGTTGTACAGGTCCTCCAGCGACACCGAGAGCTGGTGCACCACTGTCTTCCCTGGGCATGGGGGAGAGCTCGGCTCAGTGCCTAGCTCAGCACCAGCCACGTGCCACCCCCCATGCCACAGCTGGACAGGCGCTGGACACCACTCAGGGTCACCAGCTCCCCCAAGAGCCAGTCCCGCTCCTTCCTCAAGGAAGGCAGCAGGGACACGGACAGCGACAGTTTCACTCCAGGCTGGGCATCTCCAAGCCTGGATCCTGCCGGCTGCCCTGGGGCAGTGCTGGGTCCCCAGTGTGGGCAGGGCACGGCTCCCACCCCAGGGCTCTCAGCCACCCTCCAGCTGTTCCAGCTGGAGTCGCTGGGACGCTTCCCTTGGCCTCCTAATTGCCCTGCTATTAACTCATGCCATCTCAGCAAGAAGCGCCTGGCGAGTCACCCGTCCCGAGTCACCCATCCCTGTGACCCAGGCCGAAGGCATCCAACAGTCACCGGGCCGGCCCCGCACGCCCCGCGTCCTGCTGCCACCCCCGGGGCCGCACCGGTGACTCAGCTCCAGCCCCGGGGTCGGCGGGGGAAAGCCGGGACAGGGACAGGGAAGGGCCCTTTGAAGAGCGGCAGGTGGAGAAAGTAATGAGGGTGATGAGGAGCTGCACCGGGCTGTGCCGTAGGGGCAGAGACAGCCTGGGGATCCCAGCGTCCCCAGAGCCAGTGCCATACTGGGCACCAGCCCGCTCTCACCCCAAGGTCCCAGCAGGTCTGTCACCCCCTGAGACAGTGCTGTGCTCACTCACTCACAGGGGTCCCAGCAGGTCTGTGACCCCCTGAGCCATTGTCACACAGCACTGGGCGCCAGCCCTCTCCCACATCAGTGGTCCTGTGTCCCCCAGGCCAGTGCTGTGCTGGGCACCAGCCCCCTCCCAGCCAGAGGTCCCAGCACATCTGTCACCTCCTGGGCCAGCACCATGCTGGGCACCAGCCCTCTCCCACCCCGGGCTCCTGGTGGGTCCCTTATCCCCGTACCTCTCCTGTCTGCCCGGCCGCGCATCCGCACTCCCCCTCCAAAGAAGAGATCGAAGATGTCCATGGGGGAGCCAAAGCCGCCGCCTCCCCCGCGGCCGCCCAGGCCACCTTCCTTCATGGCCCGCTCGCCACCACGGTCGTACAGCGCCCGTTTGTGGGCATCCGACAGCACCTCGTAAGCCTGCGAGATCTGCTTGAACTGGGGAGGGGGAGAGGCGGGTGAGGTGGGAGAGAGCCAGCCGGGGGGGGCCGGGGGGCTGCACGTACCCGCTCGCCCTCGCTGGGGTTCTTGTCGGGGTGGTAGCGCAGCGCCAGGCGCCGGTATGCCCGCTTGATCTCGTCCAGGCTGGCGCCCGGCCGCACGCCCAGCAGGTCGTAGTAGCCCGTCTCCTTCACCATCTTCCTCGCTGTGACGTGCTGGGACAGGACAGAGCTGTGAGCCTGGCACCCCTACCCAGCCTGGGACCTCTGCCTGGCCCGTCACCCCCTGAGCTGGCCCAGGACAGCCCCCCCGAAATCCCCGTTGATCCCGGTTCTCTCCCTGCACGACCCTACCTCAGCTTCCTCCTCAGCAGCATCCGTGGGTGACAGGGGGTGGTGGTCGGGAGGTGACATCAATGTGACAAACAGACCCCACACAGGGGTCCTGCAAGTGTGTGTGTGTGGGGGTGGAACCCAAGGCCGGTCCCCACGGTGGGGGGTGGGTAATGCCCCAAAGCCCCGTCCCACCGCGGGACCCCCCAAAAGGCTTTGATCCCTGTTCCCCTTCATGCACAGCCCTGCCCCAAGTGTGCCCCGCCGCGGCAGCATCCCGCGGGTCGCGGGGTGTCAGGGGATGTCTGAACGGGGTGACATCCCACTCCCCGGGTGCGGGGACAGCCAGGCACCGCACGGGGGTCCAGGAAGAAGGGGCGGTGTTGGGGGGCTCCGCGATCCCCCCCGGGGCCATACACCGCAGCCGATAAGCCCCGACATGTTTATCTTGAAACACGGGGGACGACGCGGAGAAGTGCCCGTGACCCACGCACGAGTAAATAACCGGTTCCGACACCAGACCGGCCTCCCCGGGGCTGGAGCTGGGTCCGTCCCCCGGGACCCTCAGGGCCGACGCCGGGCCCGGGACCCTCGGGGCTGGCCCTGTCCCTCTAGACCGGGGCTAGGTCCTTCCCGCCCGGTCCAACCCAGGACCCCCGGGTGTGGCGGCTCCGCCCGCCGAGGGTCGCGGGGCGGGGGTGTCGGAGGGTGCTGGGGCGGAGATGACACGGTGACATCCCGTTTCACAGCCGCGGAGGAAGCCAGACCCCACACCGGGTGTGGAGGAGCGGAGCCCGAGCCCGGCGGGGGGCTCGCCCCAGAGACCCCCGGAGCCCTCCAGGCCCGCCGGTCATCCAGCCGAGCCACCTCAGGGCTGCTCGGGCTGGGACCGCCGCTGACACCGCCGGGGCGGGGCGGGCCGACTCCTGCCGGGGGTCCCGGGGAGGTTTGGGGGGTCCCGAGGGGGGTCTGGGGCTCGCAGCGGGGTCCCGGGGGCCGCCCCCCCCACTCACCACCGCCGCCGCTCCGCCGCCGTCTCCGAACTCTCTGGAAGCCGCGGGCACGCCCCCCGCTCTGGCCCCGCCCCCTCCGCGCCGCACGCCGCGCCCATTGGTAGAAACGCCCTCCTCCGCCCGCCCATCACCCCGCGGCCCCGGCGCTGATTGGTTGCCGTGGTGTTCCTTGCCGGCTAGAGAGGCGGGTCCGCCGTGTCGCCTTACGATTGGCTGAGATGGCGGCCGGGCCCGCCCCCAGGGCCTACTCCTTGTCGCTCATTGGCTGGGAGCGGGTGGCCAATCAGAGGGAAGAGTGGGAAACGTGAATGCCGGGGGCGTCCGGCAGGGGGCGCGCGGGGCGCGCGGGGCGGGGCCGGGGCGGTGTGGGCGTGGCCATGGGCGGGGGCGGGGCCGTGGGGCGGTGGGCGGGGCCATGGGCGGGGGCGGGGCCGTGGGGCGGTGGGCGGGGCCATGGGGGGCCACGGGGCAGGGGCGTGGTTGTGGGGCGGGCCCGGGGCGGGGGTCACGGGGGCAGTCGGTGTGGGGGGCGGGGGACGTGGTCGGGAGCGTCCCTGGGAGACTCCGGGGGTCCTGGGGCGGGGGCAGAGGGGGTTTTTGGGTGGCTCCGAGGGGTCGCAGGGGATGCTCGAGGTGGTCTGGGGGGTTTCAGGGAGCCCTGCGGGAGTGACGGGGGGTATTCCGGGGGGGTCCGGGATGGTAACAGGGGGGTCCTGGGTGGGCTCGGGGAGTCCCGGGGAGGGGGCGGGTATCCAAGAGGGCCACAGGGGGTTCTCGCGGTGGTCATAGAGGGGTCCTGAGGAGGATTCGGGGGTCCCGGTGAGGGGACCGGTACCCAGAGGAGTCCCGGGGACTCCTGGTGGGGTCACAGAGGGGTCCTGGGGGAGTCACAGGTTCGTTCTGGGTGAAACCCGTGGGGTGAGTGGGTAAGGGGGGGTCACAGGATGGTCCCTGGAGGTCTGGGGGATCCTGGGAAGGGTGATAGGGAGGCCTGGGGAACTCACAGGGAGGGCGAGGGGCCTTGGGGGGTCTCTGCCCTCCCCTGTGCACTGGGGGTGCCCACAGAGAGCCCAGCAGAGCCTTTCTGGGGTGCCTGGCTGCATTCCCCCTCCCCAAACAGGCTTTCCTTGCAGGAGGGATGCCAAGAACAGGAAGGGCTCTGGGGGCTGAAGTGGGGGGTCTGAACTTGGGAGCCAGTGCCTGTCTTGAGGGCCGTGGGCCTGAACTGGGGGTCTGGTCCTGGGGTCAGGGATCTGTCCAGGGGTCAGAACTGGGGGTCTGGGGTCTGAACTGGGGGCTGGGATGCTCCAGTTCCCTTTGTCCTCCCTCAGGGCACTGTGGGGGGGGGGTCAGGACCTCTCCTCCTGGGCCCCATCCAGGGCTGCTCAGGCATTTCTGTGGCCCCCCCAGACTCTGGTGTCCCCCTGTGCCCCCTGCAATGGCCTCAGGTCAGTCCTGCCCAGGGTCTGCCCAGGGGTCACTGGGGTGGCTGTGGCCAATGAACCCCTAGGGGAGGAGGAGGAGGAGGAATGGGAGGGGGAGGAGGAATGGGAGGGGGAGGAGGAATGGGAGGGGGAGGAGGAATGGGAGGGGGAGGTGGGTGCCGGAGGTAGTGGTGGGGTTTGGGGGGTGCAGGCACCCCCGTCATGACCTCCCCTCCCCGTGCACAGGCCCAGCCCTGCTGTCCCCCCTGGCCATGTTTGGCCAGGCCGGGCTCCTGTGCAGCTCCTGGGGGGCTGCAGGGCAGGGCTGGGGGATCCTGCAGGCCTGGAGGTGATAAATCTCCCCCACCCGAAACCCAACCCCAGCTGGCAGCTGCTGCCCCCCCAGGGCCAGAGACCCCTGGCCCACCTGCCCCGGGAATCTGGGCAGAATTCCAGCCAGAAGCTGCTGCCGGTGGGTGACCGATGGCAACGGGCTGGGAGCAGGATCTGACACAGGGTCCCCAAACTGGGAATGGGGTTTCTAAACTGGGAATGGGGTTTCTAAACTGGGCACGTGGTTCCCAAACTGAGAGTGGGGTCTCTAAACTGGGAATGGAGTCTCTAAACTGGGCACATAGTTCCTAAACTGGGAATAGGGTTCCTAAACTGGGAATAGGGTTTCTAAACTGGGCACGTGATTCACAGACTGGGAGCAGTGTCCACATGGGGAAAGGAATCCCATATGGTTCCCAAACTTAGGATGGGGTCCCGAATTGGACACACGGTCCCCAAAGTGTGAAACTGGGAAAAGGGTACCCAAAGTGGGAATGGGGCCTCCAAACTGGGCACATGGTTCCCAAACTGGGAAAGAGGTTCCCAAACTGGGAAAAGGGTACTGAAACTGGGAATGGAGTCCCCAGCCCACTGTGGAAGTTGTTTGGGACAAGGAGTGCTGGAGCCAAGGGCCCTTCCTGTCCCTTCCCAGGCTGGATCCGGTGGCTGGCGGTGACTCAGGACTGGCTGCGGTCACATCCTGTCCCCGCCGCGTGCCCCTGGCCTGGCACTGCGCCCCAAACCTCCCATGGGCACTGGGACCGGATCCTGGGGGCTTGGCCCCATGGCAGGTTTGGCCACAGGGGTCGGGCCTGGCCCCGGGGCGGGGGACACAGCCCGATTGTCCCAGTGCCACCTGCGCCGGGGTCCAGCTGCGTTCCCATGGCTGAGTCACCTCCGGCACCCTCTGTGCCCATCCCCGATGCCCCACAGCGTGGCGGGGGTGCAGATGGGTGTCCCAAAAT
The DNA here is from genome assembly GCF_009650955.1 of Corvus moneduloides. Lineage (NCBI taxonomy): Eukaryota > Metazoa > Chordata > Aves > Passeriformes > Corvidae > Corvus > Corvus moneduloides. The sequence continues at coordinate 707,304 of NC_045504.1, read as the reverse complement.
CAGGAGGTGCTCTGCGGGGGCTTCTCCTCTCCGCATCATTGATTCATCCCCTTCCTGCCTGTGGCCGGCCCTTGGCAGGCTCGATGAGAAGGGAAACTGAGGCACGGTGCTGGCACATGTGTGTGCGAGCTGGCCGGGGTTTTTTCCCAGCCCGTTCCCAGCTGCTCCCGTCCCACAGCCCGTGTCCATGTGCCACATCCCGGGCTGGCATGGCCGGGGTTCTCAGGGTGCCAGGGGGGTCTGGGGGGAAGAAGTGTTCCCTGTCCTCCCCCAACTCTTTGGGGCAGGTAATGGTGCAGGGATAGGGGTCAGGGAGTCAGCTCGAGGGTGGGCTGGGACACTGGGACATCGCTCCAGGGGTGAGGGGGGATCACCCAAGAATGGGGAAGCATCACCCCAGGGATCGGGGATCATTGTTCCAGGGGGAATCATCAGTCCAGGGATGAGGGAACATTGCCCCAGAGGGAATTTATCCCCCCAGGAATGGGGAAGCATCACCCCGGGAAGATGAATCACCCTAGGAACGGGAAGGCATCGCCCCAGGCATTGGGGTGCATCGCTCTGGGGGGCTGCATCAACCCAGGGATGGAGGCAGCATCATCCCAGGGGGATTCATCACCCCCGGGACCCCACCGCCCTCCCTGCCGCTGACGGACGGCCCCAGGCGCACATTCCCGGCGGGATTGCCCCCGGGCTCGGCCTCAGGCATCCGAACCGCCCCGGGCTGGCAGCAGCTGTCGCCGAGCCGGGGCACGGGCGCTGCTGGCGGGTCACGACCCGGCAGCTGGGCGAGCCCCCCAAGCCGGGGCAGAGCTGATTTTAGCCGGCGGGAGCTATTCCCGGGGGTCTGACCCGGGTGAAGGGCGGGCGAGAGGGTGACCGAGCCACCCCCCGCTCCCGGCGTGTCCCTGGAGGTGCCACGGGCAGGGACGGTGCTCGTGGGGGTGGCGATGCCTCCCTGGGGGGACGCCCACAGCCCCACTCTGCTCTCCCGTGGGAGACCAGCCCGCCTCTCCCGTGGGGATTTTGGGGTCCCTATGGATTGCCCCCACCGCGCATCCCCCTTGGGAACAGTCCCGGAGCTCTGGTGGCCCCAGCGTGGCTCCTGCTCGCCTGCAAGCAGCATCCCCAAGGGCTCATTTTGAGGAGGGGAGCGGGGGCTGCCCGCGCCCCTCCCGCTGTATTTTTAGTCCTTTCCTTATAAGGTTCCCATGAATTTTGGGAGCTGAGAGCGGAATGAAGTCATCGCTGAGGTCATCCCGCCTCATCCCCCCTCCCCGTCCTGGCGCGGGCTCACCCCACAGGGAGTTTTTGTGAGGGCTCCATTGAAACTCCCCTCGCCCAGCCTGGGAGGAAACAAAACCCTTCCCTGACTGGCAGGGGGCCAGGCTGCGGGGGGTGCAGGGGCTGTGGGGGACTCTGGGGGGCTGCGGGGGGCTCCAGGGGCTCTAAAAGCTCCAGCCCAGGCAACAATTGGCAGCTCCCGCAGAGCTGCAGCCCCCAGCACCCCCTGCACACTCCTGTGCCCCCCGGTGCTCCCGCCCGGCTGTGAGCAGGGTTGGAGTGTAGGGCACCTCCATTTCCCTTTCCAGCCCCCCAAAGCAGCGTGGTCCCCAAAATCAGCCTGTGTGCACTCGGCTAGGGGTGGGACAGTGGGTGCTGCCTGTGGGGCCCCGAACACTCTGGTTGGGTCTGATGGAATTTGGGGTCAGGGGAGATGTGCCCAGTGGGTGTCCTGAGCTGCAGCCCCAGCCGGGGTGGTCATAAAGTAACCCAGGTGCCCTTTTTCCCCCTGCCAGGTCATGTTTGGTCCTGGTGTAGTCACACTCAGCACTGAAGGACAGTCCAGGTCCCACGGGGGACACTCTTGATCCCACTGAGGACAAGCTTAGTCCCATGAGGGACATCCTTGAACTCACTGGGAACATGACCGGTCCCATCACAGACACATTCGGTCCCACTGGGGACACACTGGATCCAATTGGTGACACACTTGATCCTGTTGGGACACACTCAGTCCCCTCGGGGACACACTCGGTCCTGTTGGGGACACACTTGGTGCTGGGTGATGGGAACGCTCTTGTCCCATCACTGCCCAGTTCTTCGGGCACTCGCCAGCCCCAGACGAGCCTCACCAGGGTTTGCTCTCCTGGCTGCAGCCCCGGCGGATTCCAAAGGCCCCGGCAATCTCCCCCATCCCCCCAGCTGACTCCCAGACTTTGGCACTTCATCCCACCCTCCTCCTCCTCCTCCTCGCGGGGAGGAAGGGGCTCCCCCTCCCCCCGCCATCTGTCCCCCCTCATCACTCTGTCAGCACCGGCTGGAATGTGGATTAATTTCGGGAGGAATGTCACCCCCCGCATGGCGAAGCCTCGCCCGAGCCATCTCCGTCTCCTCCTCGACATCCTCCACCGCTCTCCTGGCCCGGGCACCCCCAGCTTTGGGGACCCCTCGGGGGGCACTGGGGGCTTGGGGGGTGCTGCTGGAGCCGCTGCCAGGCTGATGCTGCCCAGGCAGCCCGAGGTGTGTTCGGCCAGGGGCTGATTGAACACAGACTCGGCGCCTGATTAAACTCATCAGAGGGGGATTTTTTATTACGGTGTTTGGATCCGTTGGAGTTTCACCTTAAAAGGAAACTGTCGCCTCCAGGCAGGGGAGGGGGCCGGGGGCTTCGCAGGGAGGAAGGCAGCTAAATGTTGGGTTCTTATCGGTCCCTGGCTCCGAGCATCCCTGGGCGCTGGCACGGGAATGACCGAGCTAAATCCGGCGCGTGGACAAGCGCCGGGGCCAGCCAGGAGGGCAGCCGGGGCACTCGAGCAGCGATGCTGAGCACACCCGTGGGCGCAAGGCTGGCGAGCCCCAGGGATGCCATGGCCACCCGAGTCACCGCGTCCCTTCACCCGGGTGACTCAGCCCTTTGCCCGGCATAAAGGAGCCCATTCTTCAGCGGGAGGCTGATTCATGCGGCTCTGCCCGCGCCGTCCCCACGCCCGGCTGCACAACGGGGCGATTGAACCCCGCCGGCTCCTCGCAGCCCCCCTGAAGCCCATCACCCTTTGGGTGAGAGGGTCCCCATCGCGGTGCCGGGGTTCCCGCAGCTCCCGGGGCCGGGTTGTTCCGTGGGCATCCTGCCCAGATCGGGCAGGAACAGCGGCTGGTGCTGCTGGCTCCTGGCTCCGGGCGCTGGCACGGGCACTGGGTGGGCTGGGCTGGCATCCCGCCCCGCTCCTGCCGGCAGCCCAGGCGGAAGCTGGGAAGTTCCCGGCCAGCAGCGAGCCCTGAGTGGCATTTGCGGGGCCCCAGGGGTGGGGGAGCATCACCTCGGGGCGCGGCATCGGTCTGGGTCGAGAGAGTATTGCAGCAGGGATGAGGGTCCATAACCCCAGGGGGCTGCATCACCCTGGGAATGGGGGCGTGTCCTCCTGGGGGTGACGCCTTGGGTTTTAACTTTCGTATTTTTCAAATCCTGCACTGCCTGGTGTGTAACTCTGAAGTTTCTTGTAGCCTGTTCACTTCTCTCTCATGCTCTGTAGACATAACAAAGCCTCTCTGGGCCTGCTCTCCAAGGACACCCAGACCATCCTAGGCCCAAAATGTGTAAACCAAAAGCCTCTAAAGGGAGGCAAGCTGAGGGAAATTACATCATTAACTGAAGCTTTAATTGGAGAATTAACCCTGATATGCAAATGAACCAAACCTATAAAAGTGTGAAGAACTCATAACCTGGGGTCCACCTTGGGGTCCATCTCGGCAGTAGCCTCCGGCCCCCAGGGGTACCTTTGAAGGCCTTTCAGATAAATACCTCCCTTTATTCCCTTATTCCTGTCTAGTCTCTGTTTTTAGGTGGCCACTTCAGGCATCAGGGGCATCGCCCCAGGGGGCTGCATCACCCCAGGGATTGGGGCCACGCTGCTCCAGGGATATGCATTGTCTTAGAGATGGGGGAGCATCACTGCACGGACGCTGTCCCCAGCCCGTGCTAAGCAATGGCTCCAAGTGCACCTTCCCAGCCAAAAGCAGCCTGGAAGTGCAACCCCCCCAAACCGTGCCCTCCCCTGCCCCCCAGCCCTGCCCCGGGGCTGCTGCCCCTGCCCCCCCAGTGAGGAGAGCCGGGGCTCTGGGTGGGAGGATGAGGCTTTATTAAATTAATGTCGAGGCAGTGGGTACATCCAGCGTGGCTCAGCCCCCAGTGTCAGCGGGTTGGGGACCCTGGGGTAACGGAGCCCCAAGGCTCTGAGTCCCGGGGTGCAGTTTGGGGGGGTCCCTAGCCTCCAGCTGGGCTTCCTGGGGAAAATACTGGGGGAGTTGAGAGGAGAAGATTGCAGGGAAGGGGGAAACACAGAGTTTAAATTAAATACAGCCACGGCAACCCACCCAGAGGAGGCTCAAAATGAAGCAGGGGTCCCAGAGCAAGCATGCGAGTTTGGGTGGGCTGAGGGGTGGAACGGAACTTGGTGGTTCTTCACTCTGAAAAGGGGTGCAAAAAATCCACACAAACATGTTAAAAACCACAAGGAGACAGGGAAGCGTTAGGAGGGCGGGTGGGACAAGTGGGGGTTCTGGGTTTTGGCAGGAAGGGGGCTACCAGAGGGCTCCCCCCGACTGCTGTCACTCGTCCCCTGAGGACCAGGGCTCCTGCTCGGCTCTGAGCCGGCACGCTGGTGGCTGGTCGGGCACGAGGCACAGGACGTCCTCCCCCAGAGCGAGCGGCACAGGGCTGGGGTCAGCTCCACCAAGCTTTCCCCTGAGGGTGGCATCCCCCAGCTTGGTGGCGGTGCCATCTCCAGGGCTGGGGGGCTGCGGTGGCACCACCGCCGAGGGGTCTGCGGTCTCTGTGGGGAGCTCCTGTGCTGGTGCTGTGCTGGCGATGCCGTTCAGCACCTCCTCGGTGAATTCAGCCAGGTCTTCCAGACTGGCCTCCCGGTGCAGCCCGTTCTGGGCCTGGGCCAGGCCCTCCATCTCTGGGACCACATCTGCTGGTGCCTCCTGCACCGTCGGCTCTTCCTCGCTGGATGAGGCGGGCGAGGAGTCTTCCCCTGCATCCTGGGGGAGCTCGGTCCTTCCAGGATCCTGCTGCCCACCCTCTGCCACCCTCACCCCCATCAGCTCCTGGTTGAATTCCAGGGCCTGCTCAACTATTTCCAAAATATCCGAGTCTTTCATGATATCCACCGGCACCTCTGCAGAGAGAACAGCTGTGTCAGGGATATCGGGAATCACCTCTGGAAAACCCCCCTGCTCCAGCGCAGAGCCCAGTGGAGGTGGGCTGGCCTCGGGGTGCTGCTCGTTCCTGGGTGAAGGAGGGCTGTCACTGTCGAGTGCTTCCTCCTCCGCGGATGGCTGCTCTTCCAACAGCTGCTCTGCTTCGTCAGGCACCGCCTGGGCCTGGAACCCTGCTGGAGGGGCGGCCTTGGCCGTGTCATGGAGAGCCGTGCTGGGCTCATCCTCATCTGCCCCCTCCTCCTCCTGCCCTGCCAACCCCAGGCTGCAGCCTGGGAGGGTTGTTGCTCCACTGGCATCCCTCTCCAGCTCAGCTGTGTCATGGAGCTCCTCATCCGATTCAGCGGCCAAACCTTCCGAATGCTCCGGTCCCTCCCATGCTTCGGTGCCTGTGGCACCCTGGGCTGGCTCGTCAGTACCTCCTGCTGATGATCCCACGGCCCTGAGACAGCTGGAATCTGCTTCAGGCTCAGCTGGGCCTTCCTCCAGCTCAGCAGTGTTGTCCTCATCCTTCGGCATCTCGGCTTCTTCAGTGGGCATCTCTGTATCGTCATCTGCTTCCCCAACAAGCGCCTCGAGGTGCTCTTTGCCCTCTGGCACTGGAGATGCTTCTCCAGGAGCCCCCAGATCATCTTGGCTGCCTTCAGTTGCTTCAACTTTAATTTCTTCAAAGTCCTCGGATATCTCGGCTTCCTCTGAGCTGGACGCCTCTTGGTTGGGAGCAGAGACCATGAAATAACCTTCCTCCTCCTCAGCACCCTCTGCCACAGCAGCCACCTCTGCCCCTGCCTCCTCTTCAGGGCTCTCTGGCATGGTGGGAGTTGGTGGCTTGTCCCTCCCTTCCAGCCACCCTTCACCCTCGTGAGCTGGGTCAGACGCAGGCGCTGTCTCTGTGGTCTCCTCAGTCTCCGGCAGGTTTGGGCTGGGTGCACCCACCGCCAGCATCTCCCCTTCGTAGAGGTGCAAGGGTGTGCTGTCTGGCAGCGTGTCCTCCAGCTCCACCCTCCTGCCGGTGCCCAGTGTGGGCTCTGGGTCTCCAGGGGCCTCCTCCAGTGCCCACTCGCCACTCTCCACGCTGTCACCTGGCACCTGCTCCAGTGCCACGAGCTCTGAGCTCACCGGCTTCCCCAGCTCTGAGCTGAGCTCAGCATCAGCACCCTCATCCTGCACCTCCCATGGCTCCTCTGGAGCCTCGGCCAGCTCCTGGCTGTGCCCTTGCTCAGGGGCACCTGGAGGGGCTGGGTCAGGCTCTGCCACGGTGCCCTCCTGCTCCTGCCTCGCCAGCTCTGGTGCCAGCTCAGCCTCTGGCAGTGGCTGCTGCTGGCTCATCTCCTGGCTCTTGGCATCTTCTTCATCATCTTCCTGGGCTTCCTCCAGCTCTGCTGGCGATGTGCCATCTCTCTCCTCACTTTTCAGCCTTCCTGCACTGCTCGGGGTGTCATCTGTCCAGGCTGGCTCTTCTGTCCCCAAAACTCCCTCTGTGTCCTCTGCTGTCACCTCCCAGTCCTCTGGACAGGGCTCTTGGCCACTGCCATCATCCCCCCCAGCCCAGGGCTCCTCTCCTGGCTTCAGCTCCTCCTGTTCCCCCCCTGCTTCCACAGAGCCGCTTTCCTGCAGGTCCTCAGGCTCCTCTGGGGCTCTGCTCTCCCACTCCAGGGTGTCACCTGCCACAGCCTCTCCTGCCTCGGGATCCTCTCCTGCCTCGGGATCCTCTCCTGCCCCGGGATCCTCTCCTGTCTCGGAGCCCTCTCCTGCCTCAGAGCCTTCTCCTGCCCCAGGATCCTCTCCTGCCCTGGAGTCCTCTCCTGCCTCAGAGCCTTGTCCTGCCCCATGGTCTTCTTCTGGCTCGGAGTCCTCTCCTGCCCTGGGGTCCTGTCCTGCCCCATGGTCCTCTCCTCCCAGCGTCTCCCTGCTGGCCTCTCCCTTTTCTCCCTCGCCATCTTTCACTCTGCCTGTGTCCTCCCCTCCCACAGAATCTTCTTCAGCTCCTAATGAAGCCTCCTCTGCTGGGATGGCCTCATGGACACTCGAGGGCTCCTGCTCTGGGCACAGCTCCTGTCCCCTTTCCTCCTCTGCAGCCAGATCCATCTCACACACGGGCATTTTCTGCTGCTCAGACCTTTCCTGCTCTGCATCAACAAAGTCCTCTTCCAGGTGACCTTTTGTGGGCAAAGCCAGGTGGCTTTCTGCAAGGACAGCATGAGCAGATTCTCTGTGCAGACACTCCTCTTCTTGCACATCTTTTCCTTCTTCCTGGAAATCTCCATTCTCCTCGCAGGGGCTGTGGAGTCCCCTCTCCTCCTCCTCCTCCTCTGAGGGGTGTGATGGCTCTGTGCTTGGGGTCTCTGCCCTGTCCTCCTCTTGCTCTGGCTTTTCCCAGCTGGTCACTGTCTGTCCAGGGAGACCCCTGTCCCCTGCCTGGGCCTCCACTTCTGAATCCCTCGGGCTCAGCACAGCAGGTACTTCCTCCTCCTCCTCTTCCACCCACGCTCCCAAATCTTCCCGGCTCCCTGAGGCACTCAAGGAAGCGGCCATGCCCGGTGGGGACATGGCTCTGTCCTGCAGGATGCTGCTCTCCACACCCAGCCCCTGGAGCACGACTTCCCCAACCCTCTCCTCTGCTTCAGGGCTGTCCCCATGCTCAGATCCCTCAGAGGGGTCTTGCTCTTCCCCAGGCCCCTCTGACACAGCCCCTCCACAAGCCTCTGTGGAGAAAACGGGGCTGGGGACACGGGCATCCCGGGGGGCCCCCACGGTGCTGAGCGTGGGCTCTTCTTTGGGCTGAGCATCATCTTCCATTGCCTTGAGCGCGTCCTCCAGCGCCTCGCTGACCAGCTGGGCCGGGTACTGCAGTCTGCGGGCGGGCGCCGCTCCCAGGGGCTGCTCACTGGCATCGGGAGTGTCCTCCATAGCTCTGGACAGAGGACACTCCGTCCCTTGGCTCAGCACTGCCCCGTCTCCCCCCGGCCAGGCAGGACCCTCTCCCCCAGAGCTCCCCGGCTCCGGTGGCGAGGGACTGGGGGGCTCCGGGGAGAGAGGAGGGGCAGCTCTGCCTGCCTGCGAGGGGCTGGGTGTGGGGTGGACAGGGGCTCCCGGCCCCCCAGCCCTGCCGGCAGCTGGCAGTGCTGTGGCATGGAGGACCGAGCTGAATTTTTGGAGCTCCCTGGCACGGGGGCTCTGGCTTTTGGGTGCCAGGGTGTCGCTTTGGGGCTTTGCTAGCTGCCCCCTGCCCTCTGCCCTGGGGAAGATGGAGGGGCTGGCGCAGTGGTCTCGGGGCAGCAGCCGCCTGGTCTCAGGGCTCGCTGGTACCAGTTTGCTGCTGCTGCTGCTCACCTCCAGTTTGAGATCTGCAAAGAGTGAGGTGGAGCCGTGAGCGGGCAAGAAGCCGCTCCAGGGCTCTCCCAGCCCTCCCCTGCCGCCTGGCTGCCTCTCGCTGCCCCCTGTCCTATTTTTAAACGGCTCCTTCTTGGAAAGTGGGAAATTCCTCCCTCTTGAGTGCAGCGGATGCTGGCAGTCCCAGGGGATTCAGCATCAGGCCGGGACAATGCTCTGGCCAGCTGCAGCCACAGTCAGGTCCTGCTGCTGGGGAAAGTGTGCAGGTGACAAGCTTTCCTTGTTTTTTGGGGTTTTTTTGTTTTGAGGAAAAAGGAAATGCTCAGCCTGTTACCACAGCCCGCCGTCCTGCTGGGCAGATCCGTTCCTGCCCTCCCCGTGCATGGCAGGGAATTAAAAAAAGAGGCGAAGGAGCAGATAAGCCTTATCTGGGCTGTGAGCCCCGTGCCAAGAGCCCCCGCTGTTCGCACCTTCCTATCTCGGCCGGGCAACCGCTGCCAGGAAAATGCAGGAAAATGTGTCTAAATCCAGCCTCACTCCCCGAGCCCTCCCGGGGTGACGCGGTGGCGATGCCGGGCTGGCGCCGGGGGTCCCTTACCTCGCACACCATTGGCCAACCTGAATTCCCCGGCTGGCATCTGCAGGCGGGTGCTCTCCGCTTCCAGCAGCGTCCTGGAGGAGGAGAGGAGCACGGTGGGTGCCGCAGGGTGGGTGCTGCGGGGAGATGGGCGCTCCCTGTGCGCCCCAGCTCGCCCCGCTGGGCTGCGGCAGCGTCAGGACAGGTAAACCGAGGCACGGAGTGGCTACGGATGGTCGTGCTGCTCTGTCACGGAACGGGGGGACCGAAGAAGCCCCCCTTGCTCCTGTCTCCCCTCCCATCCCCCCGTGCCCGGGATTAGTGTCCGTGCAGGGTGACATCATGCTCTGCCGGGGAGGCCCCTCGCCTGGGCTGGGACAGCCCCTATTCTCATGCTAATTGTCCCCCCAGTCCCTGGCAGGCGGCCTTTGTGTGGGGCCATCTGGAAGGGCTGCGGAAGGGCCACAGGGCTACCCCTACCGAGACCTCCCGTGTGCCCGAGACCCCCTTGTGCCCGAGACCCCTCTCGTGCCAAGACCCTCCTGTTCCTGCCGCGGTGCCAAGCTCGGCCCCAGCTCCCTGCCCACCGCATGCCGGGGAAGCGGCCACTCCCAGTCCCGTTCCCATCGGGAACCTCACCTGTAGGTCGCCACTTCCAGGCTGAGGGACATCTTGAGGTGCATGAGCTGCTGCCTGTCCTCCAGCACCCGGGCGATCTGCGCCCGCAGGCTCTGCTGCTCCTGCTCCAGGGCCTCCATCGCCAGCTGCGGGTAGCACAGGGGGGTCAGGGGCACCCCAGCCCCGCCTGAGCCCTGCCGGTCCCTGCGGACCTGGACAGGTGGCTCGGCTTATCCCCTCAGGACGCTGCAGGGACAGGAGTCCTGGGCGCTCGATTTTAGCACGGGGGGCTGAGGGTGGGGCAAGGAGACGAGCAGGGCTGAAAGGCGATGGGGAAACGGCTGCTGGAGGAGGGAGGAAAGGCTGGGGTGATTCAGGGCTGCGGGACGCCGGCGTGGGAAAGAAACAACTTTCAGGCGAGCAGTCGAGGCCGCGGCACCCTCTGCCCCAGGACACCCATGGCTGGTCCCAGGACCTGGAACAAAGAGGGACCCTTCCCCGGGAGTGTTCGCGCCGTTCCCGGTATTTCCAGCCCACCCCGCCTCCACCTCCCTCTGCTGAATCACTTTTGCAGCTGTTGAATCGCAGCTGCAGTGAAGTCGGCCGGAGTTTATCCTGCCCGCACCCCGCTGCTGCCTGCACCCCGCACCGGGAGCAGCGGCTGTCGTTATCCCGGGATCCTGACTCTGGAGCCCAGCAGGACATGGAGCAACCGGGCAGGGTGCTGGGGGAGGACCCGGTGTCTGGGTGCTGCTCCCCTGCAGTGGGGTGGCCCCGGGTCTCTGTTGTACGGGGGACAGGGATGTCCCCAAGCCGCTTTACTCTTCCTCCCGCTCTCCTCAGCTTCATCCGTAGCTCATCCAGGGCCGCCGTCCATCCCTTCCCTGGGGTTTGTTCCCTCTGTCTTCCCTCCTCCCATCCATCTCTCTCATCCCTTTGCTCAGGGATGTGCCCTGAGTGCCCACCCAGGCACCCACAGCCCCCTGCTCTCCCCCTCCCCAGGGACCCAGCACCTTCCCGCTGCCTTCACTCGCCTGGAACTTTTCTGCCTCCCCGCGCTGCTCCTGCCACTGCTGGGCCAGGCTCTCCTCCAGCATCTCCTTCCGTGCTTTGAGACCCGCCAGGTCCTTCTCCAGGTGCTGCAGCTGCAGCTGGCTCTGCTGGTTGTCCTCCACTGCCTTCCACAGGTTCTCCTTGGCCTGGCAGAGGGAACCCTCCAGCTGCGACACCTCTGTCTTGTAGGTCTCCACCGCCCCTTTCCAGATCTCCGAGAGCCTCTTGGAGTAGTCCTCGACCTCCACTGGCTGGAAAGCCACCGGTGCACAGCGGAAGCTCTCCAGGCTGTGGGAGAAACTCGCAATCTCCTGGTCCAGCCCCGCTTTCTCCTCCTCGTGCACCTCCAGCAAGGCTTCCACCTCCTTCTCCAGCTGCACGGCTCTCTCCTTCAGCCAGATCTGTGCTCTCCTCTCCTCCTCCAGCTCCTTCCTGCTCAAGGACAGCTGCTTCTTAGCTTCTTCTCGGGCTGCCTGCTCCTTCTGGCACCTGCTTTTCACCTGCTGGACCTCCTCGTACAGATTGTCCCTGGCCAGCTCGGCCGTGCACTTCTCCCTGAAGGCGTGATCCAGTGCATCCCGCAGGGCTCGCAGCTCCTCCTCGTACTTCACCCGCCACGAGTCCCCGGCCGGGCTGCTCTTGGTGCTCTGGATTTCAGCTCGCAGCACCTCGTTCTCCTCCTCCAGGAACTTCACGCGGGCCAGGTACGCCTCCAGCCGCTTGTTGAGGTCCCACATCTGCAGAGACTCCTCTCCCAGGGCTCTCGCCCCTGCGAAACTTTCCGTGCTCAGCATCGGCGCTGCCGGAGGATGCCGGGGCTCTGGAGCCGGCACTGCCAGAGGAAGACGCCGGGGGAGGAGGATGCCGGGGAGAACGCCGAGTCAGAGTGGGAAGGCAGGGAGGGAAGCGAGTGGCTGCGAGCAGAGGGGAGCGCAGCTATTCATACTCTGCGGTGGCGAGTGGGAGGCCCCCGAGACCCGGACGAACAGCCGGCTTTAACCCTTGCACAGCCGGGCCGACTCCAGCCCACGTGGGCTCGACGCTGAGCTCTGATTTCCCAGCCCTGGGGAAGAGCAAGGTGCTCCTTCCCACTTTGGAAGTGCGGCTTGAGGGCTTGGATCCTCTCCCGGTGTGGCTTGGCTGGGAATGCCCTCCCTAAAGCCTGAGGGCCACGCCAGGGAGCTGGAGGGCTCCCGTGGGGCTCGGCGTGGAGCTTGGGAGATGTCCAAGGGCAGTTGGCAGATGCCCATCCTGAGGGCTTGGCTGCAGCACTCCTCCGAGGTGGCCTGTCAGCTCCGTGCTGCTCCAAAACCTCGGGGCAAGGGAGCCCCAAAGGAGCCCAGCGAGGGTCTCACAGTCCCGGGGAGGTGATGGCTGCACCGAGGACGTCGGTGCCTCTTGGTGCCCGGGACTGTCTGGGGCTCAGCACAAGCCACGGCAGGTCCGGTGCGCTGGATCCACCCACACGGAAATCCCTTTGCAGAGGGAGAGCTGCCTCGGGGAGCGCAGCGCGTCACCCCAGCCGATGCCTCCCTGGGGCGCTGCATCCAGCTGTGTCCAGCTGCAGTCTTCTTTCTTTCCAGATGTCCGCGGCGGGATGTGCTGAGCAGAGCCGGGAGCCCAACGGGAGCTGCTCCTCCGGCAGCCTCCGAAACTTGGCAAGCGTCGGCTCCGCGTTTGGTTTCCTGACTGCCGTCAGGCAGTCACGGTCGAGATAGGAATCGCTTCCCGGGGAGCATTTGGGGATTAGGATTTTTGATTTTCTCTTTTTATTTACCCCAGCTGACTTATTTTGGGGGAAGGGCAGTGCGCTGGCAAGGGGCGGAGATTCAAAAATTCAAACTCGGGAGGTTTCTGTGAACAAAAGGGGCAGGAAAATGTCACTCGGGGAGAGACTTGTTGCCAGCGCTTTCTCCCGGTCCTCCCCCTCCCAGCAGACGGTGCTTTTTCCCACGGGAGGGTCCCTGCTATGTCCTCACCAGGGCACGGAGGACAAGAATGTCTCCTCCCGAGCTGTCCCACGGGACCGGCTCTAGGCGAGCGCTTCTGGAAAGACAAGCAACAGTCCCCTCTGCTGGCAAAGGCCACCCAGAGCCGTCCCCGAGCTCCTTCCAGCCTCGCACCGTTCGGGAGCTGGGGGGGGTCTCACGCCCCCCACATGGGGGAACAGCAACAGCGGGGGTCCCAGCACCCCCTCGGAGGGACGGGGTTTTCCCCTGGTGCCTGGATGGTGGGGTGGGCGAGGGGGATGACCCGGGTCCCCAAAGGCATCATCTTTCCGGCTCATCTCCGGCCAGACATCCTGTCTGGCTCCTTGGCCCGGCTCTGGTTTGCCTCTCACAGCCAAGACTGAAATGCCATTAAGGAGCACAGGGAGCGCTGCGGTCAGATAATTGATCTGGGGTCCCCAGAGCTCCGGACAGGGGGGTGATGAAGCCCTGCTGCATGTCTTTATCCTCCTCCTCCTCATTTCCACAGCACATCAGCTCCAGAGCTGGCCTCCCCTGCTGCCTGGCTGCTCCCACTTTCCTCCTTTCCACCTCCTCTTGGGTGTCCCTGGGATGTTCAGGTGCCCCCAATACTGGTGTTGGCTGCAAGAAGACCCCCAGTGCTCACGGGTACACTGGGAGGTGCCCTGGGAATGAGCATTTCCTCCCTCCCTGGCCTTGTCCTCCTCTTCCTCCTCCTGCCCTTGTTTTGGGGCTCCCCACTGTGCTGGGTCCCCTCTCTCTCAGCCAACAGGAGGGCTCAGTGGGATGGTCCCAATCCTGCAGCCCAGGGAGGACTCAGGGTCCCCAGGGGTGTTGAGGGGTCCCAGTGCTTCCCTGTGTGGGGGAGCCAGGGGGCAGAGCTGGGGGCACCCTGGAGTGCAGATGGCTGTGTATCCCTTCCTCCCGCGGTGTGCTCGGGGTTGTGAGCGACTTGGGATGGGGATGTCTGTGTTCCTGGGGAATGGCTGCGGTCAGGAGACTCTCAGAAGGGAGGTGTCCTTCTCCCTGAGGGATGTTCATGGTCAGGAGTCTCTCAGGAGGTGCATGTCCGTGTCCCTGGGGAATGCTTGAGTCCAGGATGCCCTAGGATGGGGATGTCTGTGTCACTGGGTGACGCTCAGGGTTAGAAGCTTCTCAGGAGGGAGATGTCCAGACCTCTGGGGAATGCTTGGGGTCAGGACCCCCTGGGAATGGGATATCTGTGCCCCTGAGAGGTACTTGGGGTCAGGACTCCGTGGGGTGGCACCCCTGAGGGGCTCTCAGGGTCAGGACCCCCTGGGAATGGGATGTCTGTGGCCACTCAGCAGTGGCAGAGGTTTGTGGGGGTGGCAGTTTGAGGGTGTCCCAGCCCTGCAGCCCCAGGGTGGGAGCTGGCATGTGCTTGGCACGGGGTGCATGGCAGATGCTGGTACGTGACTTTGAGCAGGGCTGGAGGAGGAGGAGGAAACACAGCTGGGCACTGGGGCCCTTCCAGCTGGAACTCAGCTGGGGCTGGGGAGTTGTGGTGGTTGAGGGTCCCTGTGGGGACCTTTCTGTGCCCTTGGCTGCTGGGGCTGAGCTAATGGTGAGGGCTGAGCCCCAGCATCTCTGGAACTGTAGGCAGGGATGGGGACTCTCTGGTGTCCAACAAGGGTTGTGCCCTGCTCCTGCCTCGCTTCTCTCCCTTCCCTCCTGCCCCTTCCAGGAGCTGGATGTCCCAAGGACTTTGCCCCATTGATGCCAACAGCCAGGAAGGACCAGGAGCTGCCTTGGGAAGGAGCTGGCAGAGCAGCAGCCCTGGAAAGTTCCCTCTGAGCCAGCAAGGAAACCCCAGGCTTGCCGGAACATTTGTTCCCAATTAGGATGGGGGACGCTCCTTGCTGAGCAGGCACTTCGCGGTTCCCCCAGCCGCGAGCCCTTTCCCACAGAGTGCATTTTTTTGCATGGATTTCCCATCCGGGTGCAGGATGTGACCTCATGGGTTGGGTTTAGGGGGGCAGAGGCTGGGCCAGCCCTGGGGTTTCTCTCCTGCCCGTCCCGGTGCCCGTCCCGGCGCCGTGCCCGGCGGGCAGAGCGCTGCGGTGCGAGTGTCCCCCCGGCCGAGCATCACCCGCTGGACACTCAGCCCCCCCCGAACCGCTCCGCTAACGAGACCGACTCTGCCGCCTGCAATTATTTCCCAGGGCGACAAATGATTAATTCTGCTCAGGAGCTGCGGCTTTCTGCAAACTCACCCGAGCAATTCCCTGGCAGGCTCCGCGCCGCCCCCCCGGGCAGGGAATGCTCCGTGCCAGGGAAAGTTTGAGCGAGATCTGGTTAAAAAAATCCCTGATGCCAGCTCCTGGGTGCTGCCCTTCTGCCAAGGGGCTTGAGTCTGCAAGTGAGGGGTCCCAGCTGCCCCCCAGACCTCACTGGGTGCCCAGGTCCCACACGTTCCTCCAGGAACCATCATTCCAGCCTAAAGATGCATAAGTTATCCTGGCCCTGACGCAGATGCAGGTGGGTAAACTGAGGCACGGCATCTCTCTGCCGGACCAAACTTGGCTGTGAATGTTGTGCTGGGAGCTCGGCTCTGGCTGCTCCCCCCACCCTCTCGGGGCCGGCAAAGCCCCTGGGTTCCTTCAGCCCTCGGACGGTGCCTCCACCCACCTCAGCCTCGCAGCAAAAGGGCTTTTGCATCACAAAGCCTCTGCTGGCTACCGGGACCCCCGCCCGTGGCCCCCTCCCCGTCCAGCTGAAGCTGCCAAATACAAGGAATAACCATTCCAAGGGCATTCCCATGCCATGGCGGGGGCTGTGGTGGGGAGACCCCCCCATCCTCTGGCGGGGTCCGGGGCAGCCAGCGCCAGCTGCTCCCCCACTTCTGCTGCATTGGGTTAACACCGTGCCCGGGCTCAGCATCCTCCTCTCGTGCGGGGTTTGCCAGCTGCCAGGAGGGAGGGACGGGGAGGGACGAGGCGCCTGCCAACACGGTAATATCTCTTTTTTTTTTTTCCCTTCTTAATTAGGGGAAGGAATAAATATAAAAGGAGGAGGGAAAAAGGGAAGGGAGAAAAAAAAAAAAAAGAAGAAGAGTGGAGGACACGGACACACACACAGAAGCCTCTTTTCTCGGTGCCTGCACTTATGCCTGGTGCAGCTCCTTCCCAGCCGTCCTGCCAACCTGCTGCCGCCCGCTGCCCGCGCTGCCCCGGAGGAGCCGCAGCTCAGCCCCACGCCGGGACCCCGGGCCAGGGGACCCCCCGCCCGCGCTGCCGTTCCCCCCGCCGCACAGAGGGGCCCCCGCCGCGGGGCTGCCGCCACGCACGGAGCAAGGTGGGGTGCGGGGAGCGAGTGGGGCCGGCGGCGCCCCGGGCGCTGCGGTGTCCCCGGGGCGCTGCCGTACTGCGCTTTTCATTCCAATATCGCGTTTCACCTCCGCACGGGCAGAAAGTGAGACGAGACCTGAGCCGGCGTGGGGATGCCGAGAGGTTTCCCGGTGCTTTTCCCCGCGGGATGCAGGCGCGGGGGGCACAGGGCGTCCTCCTGCCCTGCAGCGGGGGATGCTCGGGGCTGCGGGACCCCTCGGTGCCGCTTCGGGGAGGTTTGTCCTTGTCACCGACCCTCCCGAGCGCAGCATCGCGCTGCAAGTTTTTTTTTCAAAGGGAGCAGCTTGTAGCGGCTCCGCAGCGCCGGAGGCAGAGCGGGGGCTGGGGGGGCTCTTGCGAAGTTGGAAGGAGAAAGGACTTCGGTGCTGCCCGGCTGCTGTAGCCTGGAGCCCAGCCCGTCCCGCAGCCCCTCCGGCAGCGCGGCTCGAAGGTGTTGGGCAGAAGGGGCACTTCCCGGGCTGCTCCAGCAGCTGCTCCCACAGGACCCTCGTTTTGGGACAGGGGTCAGGGATCCAGGATGGGTCTGGTGTGTTCCGTGAGTCCTCCCCGTGTGTCCTGCAGAGTCTCTGGCTGGGTCCTTGTCCCAAGGAGGCTGCAGTCAGGGTAGCAATGGAAAGGGAAACTGAGGCACGGAGCCAGACAGGGATCCGGCTCGCCCCACTCCTGCCCGGCCGTGTCGCTGCTCCCCGTGGGGGTGGGCTGGGTTCAGGGGCAAAGCTGCCGGGTCCCGGGGGGCTGGGGCCGAGCCCAAGGTTTGGGATGGCTGTAGGGCACCGCCGGGTCTCCCTGTCCTCCCTCGGCTCTCTCAGCTCTGTCCCCACCCTCTGCTGGTTTCCCAGTGGGGGCGGCAGGAGGGACCAGGGGGAAAATTTTCAGGATTTTCACGGCTTTTTCCAATCAAGCAGCCCCGGTGTGAACCCCAGATCCACCGTGGGGTGTCCCGGGGAGAGGGAATTTTACTGCAGTCCCCTTCCCCTCCCGCAGCCGGAGCATTTCGTCCCCAGGATGAAGGGGCTGCCCTTGAGCAGCTCTGCCAGGGGCCGCTGCTCCTGTCACGCCGACTTCTCCTATCTCGGCCCAACCCAGAACCTGTTGCTCTTCCTTTTGGCCGCCCGGGGGGTGGGAGAAACCTCCCTCTGCCCCAGCCTGGAGCCTTTTCCAACTTCTGGGCTCAGGCATGGCAGGGAGAGGGTGAGCAGGATATTTTAGGGCTGCTTTTCAGGGAGTGTTTTTAGACTGGGGAAACTGGGAGATGGGGAGGTTTTGTGCTGGGAGCGGGGAGATGCAGATTTGCTGGTGAGCGGCAGCGGGGCTGGGTTCCACCCCTGCCGGAATCTGGGACCCCCATGCTCCACCTCTCACTACCGTCCCACCTCGTGCCTCAGTTTCCCCACCTGAGCCCCAGAGCCGGGGGAGGCGGGGATGGGTGTGCAAACCTTCACGTGTGCGTGTGACACACTTACCCAGGGGTACACGTGCTCGTGTGTCCCTGGCGGCTCCTGCGGGGTCTGCTCCCACCCCCACCCCTCTGTGCGGGACTGAATCTCCCTCCTCTTCCTGTGCTCTCCCGGACCCCCGTGCAACAAGGAGCCCCTTTCTCCCTGTTGGGGGGGGGGGGCGAGGGGTTCTGGCAGCTGGAGGGACCCGAGGGACCCCCCTTCTCCCCACCTGCTTCCGGCCTTTTAAGCTCTGCCAGCAGCCGCTGCCAAGAAGCTGCCGGGCGCTCCCCGCGCATCCCTGAGCTGGCGTGTCCCTGGCACGGCCCCACTCCGGGGACCCCTCCGATGGTCGCACCCCACCCGCCCGCGGGGGTGGGGACGGGTCCTGGACGCAGCGGCAGTTTGCAGCTCCGGGGGGGACGGCCACGGCTCAGCCACGTGCGAACGGTGGCCGCGGCCGGGGCTGCGGCTCCGTCGCCGTCCGGGGCGGCAGCGGCGTGTCCGGAGCCCTTTGCTGGTGGGGATGGGGCTGGAGCGGGGCCAGGCTGTGCCGGCGGCTGCTGACTCATTCTGCAGCTGAGCATCCCTGGAAAGCCACCGCTCTGCTCCCCCCTCCTCCAGCTCGCTGCGGGCTGCCAGGGCACCTTGGGAGCCGCGATGAGCAACCATCACGTGGAGGGGACAAGGGGCCGCGGAGAAGAAAACCCCTCTCCGGAGATGAAAAGGGACACCCCCCCGGCCAGCCACTCGCAGCATCTCCTGCATCGAGCCCTGGAGCAGGTGCTGCAGCCCCAGATCCTGCAGGTCCTGTGTTCAAGGAGCCAGATCTGAAAGCAGGGCCGAGCTCCGGGGAGAAAGAAAGATCATTCCTGTCCCAAAATAGACTTCAGCTCCATTTTCCACCTGGTTTCCCACAGAAATGGAGGTTAGCAGGCCCTGCCACGTGCGTGCGTGCCTGTTTGTCTGTCTGATCCTGGCAGCTCCTGAGCTCTGAGGTCTCTGGGACCATTGAGCCTCACAAGTTGCTGCCATTATACCCATTCAACATTTTTTGGCTGCCCTTCCCTAGTCCTGCTCCCAGCTTTTCCCTCATGACGTGTGGGTCAAAAGATTTTCCATTTGTGGAAAACAGGAAAAAAACCCAACGCAAAAATCCAACCCCAAACCCCAAACTTGATGTCTGAGCATCTCTTGTCATCATGGGACTCCAGGACTTCGGGACATCCCCCATGGGCAGGGTAAAACTGGGTTTAACCCTTTCCACATCCCATTCCCAGTGCCAGCACACTGGTCCAGTCAGGGATGGGCATAGGAGGGGATGAGACACTCCAGCTTGCCCAATTCCTGTGGAGTTTTATCACTTGGATTTCCTCCCCAGGGCTTCAGGGCTGCTGTCCGCGCCACCATGGCGCCTTGGGGACGGGAAGAAAAGGTGCCTGTGACAAAAGCCTTCCTCGCTTGGCTGCCCGGGGGGTGGCACCAGCCCCCGTGCTGGAGCCTGGCCACGGCTGCCACGCAGGAGGGTTTTGTCCCTTGGTCCAGAACCATGGGGCTGCATTCAAAATATCCGTCCGGAGCACGGAAAGCCCCTGGCTTGGCCCTGGCACCACTGGCAAGGTCCTGGGCAATCAAGCTTTGGCTGCTCCTGCTGAGCTCCTGCTGGGAAGGGGACGTTTGTGGTCTGCACAGGATGGTCGATGCCCATGGCGTGTGGTGCCAGGGGCTTCAAGTTCACAGAGTTTGGTGTTAGGAGCTGTGCACGGACAGGGCCCTGTGCTATGGGCTGTACACCCATGGCGCGTGGTGCCAGGGAATGCACCTGGTGTGTGCTGCCAGGGCTGTGTGTCCATGGTGCCAGGGGCTGTGCATCCGTGGTGTGTCATGCCAGAGGCTGTATGTTCATGGTGTGTGGTGCCAGGGTTTTTTGTCCATGGCTCCAGGGGCTGCGTGTTCATGGTGTGGCGTGCCAGGGAATGTACATCACTGGCGTGTGGTGCCAGGGTTGTGTGTCCGTGGTTCCAGGGGCTGTGTGTCCATGGTAATTGGTGCTGGGGTGTGCATGCACAGTGTTTGGTGCCCAGGGCTGTATTCACACCCCCTCCCCAGAGCAGTGGTCTCCTGGGCACACTCTGGGAACACTGCTTGAGGAGGGATGCAGGTGACCAGGACAGCCTCCTGTCAGGCTGTTCCTGGTGGCCAGTGACTGGACATGGAGCTGCCTAAGCTGCTTCTGTGGCTGCTGGAATCAATACGGCGCAAAGAGCTCATAAATTACAAAGCTGCTGCGAGCCTCAGGGTGCGCTGTTCCCAGGGAATGGCACAATGCATCCCTGGCACGGGAGGCTGAGGATCCTCGAGCCCCACAAGGAGCCTCTGCAGAGGGGTGAGGGGGTATTGGAGCAGTGCATCCAGCAGGGACATCTCCCCACATTCCCAGCATCAGCGTCCTCTCTGGATGGCTGCAAGAGCAGCAAGGGCAGCCGGAGCCCCCCTGGGACATGCCCGTCACCCCCTGTGCTGCTTCCCGGAGAGGGCTGGTGATGGTGGTGCTGCCCACTGGGCTCTCCTTTCAGCGCTGGTCCCCAGCCCACCGGTGAGAGCCCTTTGTGCCAGGCAGCCTGAGAGAGGCCTGGGACATAATGGCTGCTTTGGTCAGCCTCGGTTTTCCCAGCCCGCGCGCGGGGAGCCTCCAGCGTGAGCTGAATGGCAAAGAAGCCGTCCTGCTCCTTCCCTCCCCCTCTGCCCCGTGCTTTGTGTGCTCTGGGCTGTCCCCCCGGCAGCCCGCTGACCTCAGCTCCCTCCGTGGCCGCCCCCGGCAGCGCACACGTGCACAAGTGCACGCACACGCGTGTGCACACCCGTGCCAAAACGTGCGTGCAGCAGCGCGAGCACCCATGTGTGCCCTGCTGGCTCCCTCGCCTCCCTCACCACCTCTTTCCTGACCAAACAGCCACTGTTCAAACCCTTCCTGAGGTTTCTCACGGTGGCACCGTGGGCACATGGCCCTGGTGCTGGCATCGCCTCCCTGGCCACTGCAGCCGGTGCTTGGGCTCAGGCCGTCTCTGCTGTCCGGGCCAGGCTGGACTCTGCTGTCCCCAGGGGACCCAGCTCCCAGGGGAGGTCAGAGGGGCTGGATGGCACCCAGTGGCTCCCAGCCAATGGTCCTGGTTGCTCATGTTGTCTTCTACCTCCTGTGAACCAGGGCACATTTCCTCCCCTCTCCTCTCCACTGTCCAAGGGTCCAGGTTACTCTGCGGCCGTGCCAGAGCTGACCTCTCCCTCTGTGCCCCAATGCTGTGTGCATCACCCCATCCCCACACACATGGGCTGAGGGATCTCCCCAGACACTCCCCCTGATGCAGGGATGGGGTATTTTTGATGCTTTTATGGATTCTAAGCACAGCTGGTGGTTTTTGCTCCCCCCTTGCAGGGCAGAGCATGGCCCCAGCCCTCCCGCTGCTGCTGCTGCTCTGGGTGTTTGTCCCCACAGCGGTCCCGGAGGTGTTTGGCCCCGGAGATGGCACAGGTAACTCGGCACCATCGCCCACATTTGTGTAACTCCCTGCCCCGTTGCTGCCCTGCCGTGAGGGTCTCGGGGGGGCCCCACACCAGTCCTGCTCATGGCTCCTCTCTTCTCCCACCCAGAGGACCTCAAGGCTCTGCAGGTCTCCATCCCACGCCACCCAGCCCTCGACGCTGTGCTGGCAGGCGACATCACCATCCCCTGCCTCATCACCTACCTTGGCCCCCAGCCCACCGCTGCCACGGGCGGCCGCCGGGCGGTCCTGGGAACCCCCCGGGTCAAGTGGACCTTCATCTCTGAGGGCAGGGAGGTGGAGATCTTGGTAGCTCGGGGCGACAGGGTGAAAGTGAGCGAGGACTATCGGCTGCGCGCCTCCCTGCCCATCTTTCACCAGCGCTACACCAACGCCTCCCTGCTGCTCACCGAGCTGCGCCCCAACGACTCGGGCATCTACCGCTGTGACGTGCAGCACGGCATCGAGGACGGCCATGACATCCTCCATGTCAAAGTCAAAGGTACTTCAAGGTGGGGAGTGGTGGGATTTGGGGGGGGTCGGGGCCCTCTCCTGGCTCAGCAAATGCCCCCCTGGGTGCATCTGCACCCACGTGGGTGGGGGCTGCTGTGAAGCCCCTTGCCCATGCCCGTGTCTGCCCCCAGGGGTGGTGTTCCACTACCGGGAGGGCTCCATGCGCTACGCCTACACCTTTGCCGAGGCGCAGGAAGCTTGTGCCCGGATCGGCGCCAGCATCGCCACCCCCGAGCAGCTCTATGCTGCCTACCTGGGTGGCTACGAGCAGTGTGACGCCGGCTGGATCGCCGACCAGACCGTCAGGTGGGCACCACAGCTGCCCGGGCCTTGCACCCATGGCCTCACCCCATCATTCCCTCGCCAGTCACCAGCCCTTCCCTGTGCTTTCTTGCCCCAGGTACCCCATCCAGACACCCCGCGAGGCCTGTTACGGAGACATGAACGGCTTCCCCGGGGTGAGGAACTACGGAGTGGTGGACCCGGAGGACATGTACGATGTGTACTGCTACGCTGAAGACCTCCCAGGTGCCCGTGGTGCTGCCAGCCATCTTTTGCCCTCCTCTGCCTTTGCTCCCACACTAACTCGCCCCTGTAACCCGTTGTAAAACCAAGTGTAAAAGCTGCCCTGCACTGCAGGTGCTGTCTCTCGGGTGCGGGGACTTGCTGTGCTGCTTCCTAAAGCATTCCTGGTTCAGTCTGGTGGGGTGTGGTGCTCTCTCCCTTGCAGCAGGCAGTGCTCGGGCTGGGGTGTGCCCACAGCCGTCTGCCCCAGAGCAGCAGCATGCTGTGTGTGATGGTTTGGGGTTTGTGGGGTTTGTGCTCATGCCGTGCTTTGCATGTGATGCAGGGCTGCAGATCCTGCCTGGCTGCGTGTGCATGGGGGTGGCTGGTCACTCCTTTGGGTCCTGATGGGGCTCCCCAGCGGTGGTGGCAGCTGCTGTGGGGTCGGTTGGGTGGTGCCAGGCAGGTGACAGGGATGAGGGACACGTCCCTTGTGTGCAGGGGATGATGCGCTGGGACAGGGAGAGCAGTGCAGTCGTGGGGGCTGATCCGTGCCGTGCCTTAGGGCAGCGGCCTCCAGCCCTCCTCAGCCCCACCACAGAGCTTGCAGTTCTCCTTAGAAATGTCCCACACATGGATTGCACCGTGCAGGGCGCGGACCTGCTCCTCTGCAGGCCCGTTCACGGGCGCTTCAAAGTCTCAGGTCCGTTTGCAAGGGCAGGAATCCCACGTGGCGTGAGAGCTCCAGCCGTGCCTGCGCTGTGGCTGTGCAGGGAGGCAGGAAGGCAGGCAGGGATGCAGGCAGGGATGCAGGCAGGGAAGCAGGGAAGCAGCCAGGAAGGAAAGCAGACAGGGAAGCAGGCAGGAAGGAGGGAGGAAGGCAGGCAGGGAAGGAGGCAGGAAGGCAGGCCTCCTCCAGCCCCTGGTGTGCCACCACACACCAGAGTCTCCCTCTCCACGCCAGCTCCTGGGGTCATGCAGAGAGCGGAGGAGGTGAGGGGGCTCCCGCAGCCCGTGCCGCACTCCCCAGCTCTGACGCTCGTCTCCTTCCTCTCTTCGCAGGGGAGATCTTTTTGGAGACGGCCCCAGACAGGTTCACGCTGGAGGAGGCGGCGCAGCGCTGCCGGGCGCTGGGCGCGGAGCTGGCGAGCCCGGGGCAGCTCTACGCAGCCTGGAACGCGGGGCTGGACGCCTGCAGCCCCGGCTGGCTGGCCGACGGCAGCGTCCGCTACCCCATCGTCACCCCCCGGGAGCGCTGCGGTGGGGCTCTGCCGGGCGTCAAAACCATCTTCCTCTTCCGCAACCAGACGGGATTCCCCGATGCCCAGAGCAGATACGATGCGTACTGCTTCCGAGGTAAAGAGGGGCACCGCTGGCCCGCAGATGCTCCCAGGCAGGGACCAGTGGGAGGCCTCGGGAAGCCTCCGGACAGGGGTGCGTGTGCCCGGCGGGTGCGCTGGGTGCAGCAGAGCCGGGGTGTCCTGTGGGGCCGGGGTTGTGGTGGGA
The DNA here is from genome assembly GCF_009650955.1 of Corvus moneduloides. Classification (NCBI taxonomy): domain Eukaryota; kingdom Metazoa; phylum Chordata; class Aves; order Passeriformes; family Corvidae; genus Corvus; species Corvus moneduloides. Next base: position 683,667 of record NC_045504.1, on the reverse strand, counting down.
TCCCTGCGTGCTCTCTGTGCCGGGTGCTGCGCTGTCGGGGCAGAGCGGGGGTGGGTGTTTGGTTCCGTCTCAGCCTGCTGTGGTGGGATAGGGGTGCCTTGCATGCCAATACACCGTGCCAGGGGAGGGATAACCTGCATGGTCCTGACACTGCATGCTGATACCTCTCGATAGAGGACGGATGCTCTGCGTAGTCTCAACAGTGCATGCTGACACTTTGTGGCAGAGTAGGGACCCCCTGCATGTATGTCCTCAGTACTTCGTGCCACTTTATTGTGACAGAACAGGGATGTCCTGCATGGCACCGTCGGTCTGCATGAGCTCTGTGGGCACGGCTCCGAGAGGGTTCATCCCCCAGGGCTGCTGGCCTGGGAGGCACTCCTGGGTCCCTGGGGCTGTGGGATGCAGCCTGCCAGGCTGGTTTGGGGCGATATCTCCTGCGGTGGGCAGGAAGGAGACCTGTGGGCAGCGGCATGGCACTGCCTGCGAGCGATGAGGAAGGACAGAGGCTGGCAGAGATAACGGGCACGGAAGGCAGAAGGGCTGTCCCTCCACTCCTCCTGCCTGATCCCACATCTCCGTGTATCCGCTCAGGGCCATGGGGGCTCACGGTATGGGGATGCCGTGCATCTCTGTGCCTCAGTTTTGCCATCTCTCAGCAGGGAAAGACATGGCTTAGGCAGGATGGACCCGTCCCATGATTCCACAACCCCTGTAACCCACTAACTCCCCGTGCACGTCTGCCCTCCCCCCCGGGAGTAGAGAAGGATCCCCACAGGGAGGGGAATGCAGGGTTTAGGGTCTGGCCCCATCCTGTGCTGCCGAGCCCCACAGCTCCTACTGGGGCTGTTGGCTCTGCCAGCGCCTGGGAGGGCCTGATCCTCCCCTGTGCTGACCCTGTCTAGAGGGAGAAGGGGAGACTGAGGAGAGCTGGGTCCCTACTGGGGTGCCAAGGCTCCAGACCTGCTCTGGGGTGAGGTCATCTCTGCTTGCCATGGAGCCAGGACAGGGCAGTAATATCCCACTTTCTTTCTGCCCACAGAAGGGACAAACTCTTTCCCTGAGGCTGCAGGAAAATACCAAGCCCAAGAGCCCGAGGAGAATCTCCTCCAGGAGATTGTCACAGTGGCAGAAAAGCTGGAGGAGCTGCAGCTGCCCAGAGCGCAAGTGGAGATTGAGTCGCGAGGGGCTATTTACGCCGTCCCTTTCTTTGAGGACGCTGAGCTGGAAAAGCCGAGCCAGTCCCCTGAAGACGCACTGGGGCCAGGGGCCCGGCACCCCCCGCTAGCTACCTCCGTGTCCTCAGGTCACCCCACCTCTGCCTCCCTTTTCCCCACAGCCCTGGCTGTCCCTGAGGCAGGTGTCCCCCTAGGCTGCGGTGTGAAGCTGGGGAGCCCATCCCCTGCAGAGGAGAATGGGGGGACAGGGACAGTGGGGCAGGGACTGTCCCACACCCGTGGCTCAAGCAGCTGCTGTGGTGCTGCCAGGGCTGGGACACACAGAGCAGCCACAGGATGGAGGCACCAGGATTGCAAGGAGAGGTCAGAGGCACCTGAGGGTGCCCGGGTCACCCAGCTGTCCCCATCCTTCCCGTGGAGGCGGCACCCATGGCCGGGGCACCAGTGTAGGGCTGTGCAGTGGCACGGGGACATCCGCGTGTCCCTCGGCTGGAGTCCAGTGGACAGGGTCTGTGCTGGACCATGGTTTAGCAGCGCAAGGAACTGGAGAAGGGAGCTGGCAGCTGGAGGGACACGAGGCGAGGTGCAGCGGTGAGGGGCTGAGCATGGCCCCCACCACAGGAAAGCCGGGGCTGGGCTTGGCAGTGGCCGGGCCAGAGCTCAGTCAGCCGTGCCGGTTCAGAGGGGACAGTGTCACACGGGCTCGGGGCCACTTCCATCTCCCCACGCACCTTTGTGCGAGCAAGACTGGCAGTGCTGGCAGGCGATGCCGGTGCCCGCAGCCCCGCGCTCCGGCTGCCTCCCGGCGCCGGCCCCTCACTGCCTTTCTGCCTTGCCCTTTGCAGAGGAGGAGCAGGGAGCAGCGCCGGGCGGGGGCCCTGGCAGCACATCGGCGGAGAGCCCGGGCGGAGGGCGAGACCCCAGCCAGCCCCTGGAGCCAGAGGGACCCACCGGTGCCCCAGCAGGTGACACGGAGCCTCCTGAGGGCTTTCCTCGGCCGCCCAGCCCCGTCGCCCCCACACAGCGCCCCGACCGCCCGCGGGACGCCTTGGGGCGGCCGGCCCACGCTGCCAGCCCTGGGGCACCTGGGCACCGTATGACATCGCCAACCAGTGCCGCTTCTGCCACCTCGACAGAGAGCCGAGAACCTGGCGGGACCCCCCGCCGCGGTCACAAGTCCGGCGGGGCGAGCACCCCCGTTCCTGCCGCCGAAGACGCCGAGCTCTCCGGAGACGTGGTGGAAAGCCCCGCGGCGTCCCCGCTGCCTCCCGCGCCCTCGCAGACGCAGGAGGAGGGGGAGGAGCAGTCGGGAGCCGTGTGGCTCCCCTCGCCTGGGGTCCCGGGGGACGGCAGCACTGTCCCCGCGGTGACACCGTGGCACGCAGAGCTGCCTGGCAGCAGCAGCGCACCGGCCCCGGGAGGAGAGGAGGCTGCGCCGCCACCGCCGGGCGCTGACCGCGGGATGCCTGCTGCAGCTTCCGAGGAGGAGGAGGAGGAGGAGGAAGAGCAACCTGCTCCCTCCATTGCAACCGTGGAGGGTTTCCTTGCAGCCGTTCCTGGAGAACCAGGTGGGACCCTCAGGGATGGCCTCACCTCTCCCCGTACTGACAGTTCTGGGGTGGTCCTGACGGGGACCCCATTGGGGGACCCAGCCCCCAGCACGGCTGTGCCCCTGCCCGCCCTGCCCACCGAGCGGGCCAGCGTCGGGGCGGGTGCCTGCTCGGCCCAGGGTCCCTGCCGTGCCACCCTTGCCCTCGGTGCAGCCCTCCTGGCTGCTCTCTGGCACTAGAGATAGCCAACACCTTTCCTTCACGCTGTGCTTCCCTCTGTCTGTCCGTCTGTCCATCTCTCCTCTTTCTCTCTCTCTCCTCCTCAGCTGGGTAAGGGAAGGTTATAGGTCTGGAGAAGCACATATTTGTCAAACAAATTGGTCTGATCTCTGCATGCACTTAAATCTTTTCTACTTCTGTGAAGTGTTTTAATGACTGTTTCCATGAAAAAGCCCAATAAGCAAAAGGTGGCCCCAGCCCCTGCTCTGACTAACCGTGGTACTAATAAAGGGAATTAAAGGCTTTGTAGAACAAGCATCTCGGCGAGCTCTTCCCTTCGTCCTTGCGCCTGCTGCCCATGCGCCTCTCCCACTGACGAACTAATCCCCCGATCCCGGCCCTGCGAGTCCCCGGGAATGGGGTGGATGGGACCCCTGTGAGGTCTGGGAGGGGTATGGCTGCTTTGCACCCTCCATGTGGCCCCCCTGGGACTGACTGTTCCTGCACCGCCCCGGGAGGAGGGATGAGAGCTGGATGCTGCATGGCATGAGCAGGGAGAGAGACATGGGGGACACTGATGGGTCATGGGGTGCAGAACCCCACCAAGACCACCCTGCCTTGTGCAGCTCCCAGTGGCCGAGCACCCTGAAATCGCTGCAGTCCCCTGTGGACTATGTCCCCCACCCCCTGAGCCCCAGTCCCCCCACATGGGGGCTGAGATGGGTGAGCAGTGGGAACACGACCTGCTGTGGGTGGGTGTCACCCACCAGCCCCACCCTCTGGCCCCCCCACTGGGATGATCCCAGCTCTGATTCCTGTCCTGCAGCCAAGCCCCTGCCACCTCTGCCCCATCCCACTCCCTGCAAGGGCAGCTGCAGCAGAGGGGACCATGTGGGGCCCCCCTGGTCTGGCAGAGCCCTGCCCAGTCCCGTGGCACGGAGGGGGCTCTGTGGAAAGTGGCCAGAGCCCGCGGGGTGGCTGCCTTTGCCCTGGCAAGGACAGATGCTCAGGAAGAGCCAGCCGTGTGACATTAGGGCCCTCCATCACTCATCCTGTTCCATGCCTCGGTCTGCTGGGGATGAGCTGTACATCCCGAGTCAGCCACTGGCACCTCGCGGGGAGGTGACGCTCCCTGGGCATGGGTGAGGGTGGCACCGAGCCGAGGGCCATAAAATGGGGCATCATTAGGCTGGAGAGGGTCAAGGACTCTGAGTCTCCACTCGGCCGGCGCTGGCAGCAGCCCTTCATCACGCTCTGGAGCTGGGCTGGGAGCACACGATGTGCTCTGGGTGCATCAATGACTGTGACGGGCTCGTGGGGCTGTGTGGGGCGGGGAAGGTGCCGGCTGAGTTATCAGCCCTGTCCAGGCTGGAGGTGACACCAGAGGGACGGGCGTGCACTCACCTTGCTGCCAGGCCGAGAACATGTGGCTGGAAGTGCCAGGAGGTTTATCTTACCGTCTGCATGTTCCCCTCCCAAAACACAATGACTGCGTCACTCCAGGGCCCCGGGCAGAGGGAGCGGGCCAGGGGCTGGTGTGGCAACGGGCCCAGTGATAGGAGATGAGAGCATCCAGCTGTCATCTCTGTGCCCTAAGGGGAGGCCAAAGGCCCAGGTCTGGCCAGCTCTGGGCCGGGGTTGCTGAGCTGTTCACACGCAGTGGTGGAAGGGCAGTGTGGGATGGCTCTGGGCACATCACGGTGCGCCTGAGTCCTTCACCTGCCCCAGAGCTGGTGGCCTCAGGAGCCAGCTCAGAGACCTGGCTGCTGTGGGACACTGCAGGGATGAGGCTCTGGCACTGCGGGGCACTGAGGAGTCCCCGAGCTCTGCGGTGAGGACGGCTGCGTGTGCCTTGCAGGTGGCTGTGTCCCCAACCCCTGCCTGAACGGAGGGACCTGTGTGGAGGATGGCGCCCACCTCACCTGCTTGTGCCTGCCTGGCTACGGAGGCAGCAACTGTGAAAGACGTGAGTCCCCTGGGTCCCACCGTGGCCACACTGGATCATCCCCACGCAGCTCCTGCTGCTGTCTCGGCTGCAGAACCAGCGGCCCAGGAGACAGAAATGTGGGGAAATCAGGAGCTTGGGGTGAGTTGGGCTCCATCACCCTGACCCTCTCCTCTCTCCCTCCTTGCTCCCCGCCGTGGCTCAGCACTGCGGAGGTGCAGCCCCGGCTGGGACAGCTTCCAGGGAGCCTGCTACAAGCACTTCCCCACTCGGAGGAGCTGGGAGGATGCGGAGACCCAGTGCAGGCACTACGGGGGGCACCTGGCCACCATCCTGACCCCCGAAGAGCAGGACTTCATCAATGGTACGTGACAATGACCCAGACCCTGCTGCATCCCTCCACCTCTGCCCAGGGACCCTCAGTGCTGGGCTGCGAGTTTTAAACAAGTAGCAAAGAGCCAGGGTAGAGCCCAGGCCTGGTGCATGGGTGGGTGGACACATGGATAGAGAGGTGAGAATATGGAGAGGGACACGGAGAGGCATGGCAGCAGACAGGCTCAGTCCTGGGCTGCTCACAACAAGACAGACATTGAGGGGCTGGAGTGTGACCGGAGAAGGGAACAGAGCTGGGGAAAGGGGCAGGAGCACCAGGAGAGGCTGAGAGAGCTGGGGGGGCTCAGCCTGGAGAAAAGGAGGCTCAGGGGGACCTTCTCCCTCTCTACAACTCCCTGATAGGAGGGTGGAGTCAGGTAGGGGCCAGGCTCTGCTCCCAGGGAACAAGGGACAGAACCAGAGGAAATGGCCTCAAGTTGCACCAGGGGAGGTTTAGGTTGGATATTGGGAAAATTCCTTCATGGAAATGGTGGCACAGGCTGCCCAGGGGAGTCCCCATTGCTGGAGGGATTTCAAAGACTTGTGGATGTGGCACCTGGGGACAGTGGTGCCCTTGGCTGTGGGGGAATGGTTGGACTTGACGACCTGGCAAGGCCTTTTCCAACAAAATTCCATGATCCAGTGATGGGCAGACAGACCAGCAGAGGGTTGGAAGTGTGCAAGTAAATTTGAAGGCAAAGCCATAACCTGCCTGAAATCAGCCTTGGGGGGGGGGGGGGGGGAAGGCAGGGGGAGGCAGAGCAGGGGACAAGTGGTGTGGGAATGGGACAGAGAGCGAAGAGGCCTGAAGGGACATGAGGGTGAAGGAGGAAGGGGCAGTGAGAGACCTCACAGGGAGCTGCAGAGACACGTAGGGACAGGCAGGGAACCACAGGGACTGGCTGGGCCAGAAAAGGGACTGGTAGAGCCAGGTGGGGACTGATGCAGACAGGTGGGGACTTGCAGGGACAGGCGGGGACTGGCAAAGACCTACAGAAGCAGGTGGGGACCGGCAGAGCCAGGTGTGGACAGGCAGGGACTGGCGCAGACATGTGGGGACCTGCAGGGCCAGTTTGGGACCTGCAGGGACAGGTGGGGACCGGCAGAGCCAGGTGCGGACCTGCAGGGACAGGTGGGGACGTGCAGGGACCTGCAGGGACAGGGGGAGCCTACAGGGATCTGCAGGGACAGGCGAGAACCGGCAGGGCCAGGTGGGGGCCGGGGGGACAGGCGGGGACCTGCAGGGACAGCTCGGGACCTGCAGGGAGGGGAGGAGACCGGCAGAGCCAGGTGAGGACCTGCGGGGACAGGCGGGGACCTGCGGGGACCTGCGGGGACCTGCGGGGACAGGCGGGGACAGGCGGGACAGGCGGGACAGGCGGGTCCCGGGGCTCTGCCGCCCTCTCCCGGCCAGCCCCGTCCCGCCTCCCTCGGGGATGAGGGGTAAAAGGGTCCCCCCATGTCCCTTTCGGGGCTCCCCTTGTCCCCAAACCTCCCAGCACCTTCCCGCTGAAGGGCGAGAGTCACCCCCACATCCCACTCACCCCCAGACCGCAAATCTCCCCGAATTCAGCCTCCAGCACCCTTTCAGACTCCCCCGACAGGTGGTGCTGGGGCACCTGGATGTGTCCCCGCCCCAACACACCCGCTGTCCCCCAGACCAGTACAGGGAGTACCAGTGGATCGGCCTGAACGACCGGACCATCGAGGGGGATTTCCAGTGGTCTGATGGGAGCCCCCTGGTAAGTGGGGCTGCCAACCCCTGTGTGCCCCCGCCGGGGGAACCGCCCCGCCCGGCACCTCCTTACCCTCCTCCAGCCCCGGGGTCCAGCCCCGGGGCCGGGCTTTGATGCTCTCAAACCAGAGTCGCTTGCCTCACCTGGGCTGAGCATCCCCAGGGGAGCCAGACCTTGGGATTTGGGGTCCCGCGGCCATGCCAAGGGGCATGGAGGTGGGACCTCATTCCCGACGGGGATGTCACAGCCAGGAGGCTGCAGATGGGCGTGTGCTGGCGCAGCAACCCCCCCCCACACTGAAGGGGTGTGCTGGGATGCCCCGTGCATCCCGTCCCGCCTGTCCCCCCAGCTCTACGAGAACTGGCACCCCGGGCAGCCCGACAGCTACTTCCTCTCCGGGGAGAACTGCGTGGTCATCGTGTGGCACGATGGGGGCCAGTGGAGTGACGTGCCCTGCAACTACCACCTCTCCTACACCTGCAAAATGGGGCTGGGTAAGCTGTGCCCAGGCTGGGGGGCTGGGGCTGCACCCCCCACCGCCCCAAAGAGGGGCTTCCCCACCACCTCCACAGCAGGGAGACGAGTCCTGTGCGTGGGACCCTCAGCCCGTTTGGGCATTTTCGGGGCTGGGGGGGCCCGCCGTGGCTGACCGCAATGAGCCGCCCCCCCCTTGCAGTGCAGTGCGGGCCCCCCCCCGCCCTCAGCAACGCCCGAGCCTTTGGCAAACCAAAGCAGCGCTACGAGATCGGCTCCACCGCTCGCTACCAGTGCCGGCTCGGCTTCGCCCCGCGCCGCTCGCCCGTCATCCGCTGCCGCGAGGACGGCACGTGGGAGCCACCCCAGCTGGCCTGTCGCCCTGGTGAGTGACGGGCTCCCCCCGACCCCCCCAGCACCTGCGCACGGCGCTTTCCCTTCACCTGGGATTTCTTGTCTCCCCCCAGGCCTGGCTCAGCCCCCCAACCACTGAGTGAGTCCCTGGGGCAGCAGCCAGCACCTCTGCAGGCCCTGGAGCTGGTGTGGATGGGGACGGCACTGGGACCCCGGCACGGACCCCGACGTGGCACGAAACCTCACTGTTGGGTGTCTGCCCCCTTGTTTGTTTTATATCTGTACAAAGAAATCCTAATAATTAAAGACCCCCTCAAAAGGAACCGACAGTGGCCCAAAATGCAGCACAACAGGAGTTCTGTTCCCAGAGTCACAACAGAGTTGAAATCAAGGGGGGCACCACGGGCAGGGGATGGCAGGGATGTGCCAGCATCACCTCCAGCCATCTTCTCCCACCTCTACCCTGAGGGTCCTCATCCTGTGACACCCTGGTGGGGGTCGACATGGGGACATCCAAGCTCTGCTGCAGCTCAGCACCCATCCTGAGGTGTGGGGGGGCTTCTGCACTTCCCTGGAAAGGCAGAAGTTGCTGCCGCAGGCTTGGAGTGGGCGCGTCGCTCAAACCCCCTCTCTGTGCTTCTGTGGGTATTAAAACCAGTAAACAGGTGGCACAGAGTGGTGACTGGTTATTTGGGGGGACCTGGCACAGGGATGGGACTGGCAGGGCTGCACAGTTGGAGCGTGGCAGCACTGGAGAGCCTGGGCACACAGATGTCCCCAGGAGCCACCGAAGCAGGGAGACACAACCCAGAGTGCCCCCACATCCCAGCAGCACCGGGCACTGGCCAGGGCTTGGGTTGGGACACTGCTCCCAGCAAATACATGGGGCTGGGCCAGCACATCACCAGTGCCAGGGCACCTCCCCATGCTGTGATTCCCCCTGCACTGTGCCAGGTCCACGGCTTTTTATAGCTCTCCTGGGCTGTACTGAACAGCAACATCCGTAAAACCCCAAAGTGAAGTGGCTGGAACGCAGATAACCCCCGGACAGGGCGCCGGGGATGGAAAGTCCCTGTCAAATTCCCCTCGTGGAGAGGCCAGATGGTCCCAGGGGAAGGAGCCAGGCATGCCTTTGCCATAGAGTTTTGCTGTTGCTTTATTAATTGAGACGGCGCCACACCATTAGTCACACTCGTTAATGCCCAGCCCGAGTCCTGTGCACTTGCACCAGCCAGAGCAACCAGCCAGAGCGACCAGCCAGAGCAACCAGCCAGAGTCCTCATGGCTGTGGGGAGCAAGGATGGGGCGAGGGATTCACCGGGGGTGGGGAATGGGCAGCCTGTGCTGTCTGCTGGGGGCTGGATCAGACCCCCCTTCCTGGTCCAGCAGTGGCTCTGGCTTCTCCAGTAAGTCCCAAACACCCCACAAGCCTCACAGCAGGTTTGGACACGGGCACCTGCTCCATCAGGGGATGCACCAAGCACCCAAATCCAGCTCTATCACTTTACCAGAGGGTGCCTGAACCACCCCAAATCGCTGGGAGACCTCCCCCTCCTACCCTGCCTCAAGCTCTCTGCCTGGGTGATGAGGGCTGGTGTCCCACCGCTGACAGCGCACCTCTCCTCCCAGTGTTCTTACTTCCCCACGAAGCAGTAGGTGCCGTAGGTCCTCATCTCCTTGCTGGGGAAGCCGAAGCTGCGGACGCCGGGGTCGGGCAGGCCCCCGCAGCGCTCGCGGGGGATGGTGATGGGGTACCGGACGCTGCCGTCCGCCAGCCACCCCCCGTCACAGCGATCCAGCTGTGAGAACTTCCAGGCGGAGTAGAGCTGTCCCACTTTGGCAATGGCAGCCCCGTGGTTGCGACACGCCTGCCCGGCCTCTTTGAAGTTCAGGTGGCCCCGGATGAAGTAGACCTGGCCTGGGGATGGGGGAGGACACCGAAGGTGAGCACCTCCCCTGCAAACAACCCCAGCCCTGTTGCAAATCCGGGTGGGCAGCAGGGCTTGGTGACGCTGTGACAAGGACAGGGGACCGCAGCACTACCTTGAAGAGCAGAGGTAAAGCAGAAAGCATCAAATCGGTCCTTCTGCTTGTCCCTGGCGCCATAGGTCCGGACACCAGGCAGGAGGAGGCGGCCACCACACGGCTCCCGCGAGTTGATGATGGGGTAGTGGACGGTCCCGTCAAGGATCCAGCCGGCGTTGCACCAGTCCAGACCCTCTGTCCAGGCTGTGGGGGGAGAGGCAGCTCAGCACCGGCACTTCCCTCCTCCCCATACCCTGGTGTGGTTTTGGGCTGAAGAGGAAATTTTTTTGAATGCTTCACCTCTGTACAGCTGCTGGTAGGTGGCAAGGCGGGAGTCCTGCTGCTCGCAGGCTCGCTTGGCTTCGTGGTAGTTGAATTTGTAGCGTCCATTGCTGGGCTGGTAAGGGAAGACGACTCCTGGAGGGACAGGGACAGGGTGAGGGCGATGCTCTCCCCGAGGAGGCTTTGCCTTAAGATCCCTAGGGGTTCAGTGCTGAATTTAAGGCTGGAGAACAGGGCGGTGCAATGGGGGACACAGCTGGAGGCAGAGAGCCACGCACCTCCAGTGGGGCTGAGGCTCCCCCTCCTGCCGCCTCCCCCAGGGACGTAGCCCAACCTCACCCTCAAGGTGCAGCGTGAGTGAGACGCTCTCATCCTCCAGCCCATTGACGAGCTGGCAGCGGTACCGCCCCTCGTCCTCCAGCGCCACATCGGTGATGGTGAGCGAGGCGTCGAAGCGGTGGCTGTGCCGCAGACGCACCCGCGGGCTCAGCGGCCCGTAGTTCTTGTGGTACAGCCCGTTGGTGATGATGATGATGTTCTCCCGGTAGTTGGCCGGCTCCACCTTGCTCCACTTCACGCGGTAGTTGCGGGGCAGGGCGCGCAGGACGCAGGGCAGGGTGGCCGTGGCACCGCGCCGCGTGTGCACCGTAGGGTGGAGGGGCTCCAGCAGGTACTGCAGGCGCAGCGGGGCTGCAGCCCCCCGGGCAGCCTCAGCACCGATTGCCACCATCCCCCCAACACCTCCCCGAGCATCCCTCAACCCTCACCAGCGTCTGATGGTTTCCATCACTCATCCTGGCTCCTCTTCGTCTCTCCTGCACCTTCAGGAGGCACAGCTCAGCCCCTGCCCTGGCTGGACCCGCCCAGCATCACCTCCCCCCTCCAGCACTGACCCCAAACAGCAGTGCCCCGTCCTCCCTGCAGGCCCTGCTCCCTGCACGGGCTCCACATCCTGCCCCCCAGGCCCTGATCCTTACCCAGGCTCCCTGTCCTCCCGCCAGGCCCTGCTCCCTACCTGGGGTCCCGGTTGGCCGCTGGAAGATGCTGGACGCTGGGGGTGCTGGCAGGAGCCAGAGGCAGCCGAACAGGAGCAGCCTGTGCATCCTTAGAGCCGGGGGCAGGACGGTGCCTGGGGGGAGTGCAGGGGTTGGGCACATGCAGTGGGACACACCCCACCCTTGGTGGGGCCCGGAGGATGTGGCCCTGCTCCGTGGTGGCTCTCTGACATTTACTGTGCAGAGGGGACAGCCGCTTGCAGGACACCGACCCCACAGACTGTGCCAACCCTCCTTCCTGGCACACCCCCAGTCTCTTACCGTCCCCAGACACGTCCTTCGGGGAGCCGCTGTTCCCATCCAAAGCCCCCAGCCCACGTGCTGCCCCAGCTCCTGCTGCTTCCCGTCTCCGTCATCAACACCCCATGGTGGGGCCGAGGGCTCTGGGAAGGCCGGAGCTGCGCCACGAGGCTCCTGGGAAGAGGTGACACAGGGACACAGGGACACGGGAGGTGGCGAGCAGGTGGTCCCAGCCAGCCCCTTCCCTGTCACCGTCCTGGGGCGGGCGGTGTCCTGGCAGCCCCGTGGCCCCACGGGCCCTTGATGCCCGCTCCCATGGTGCCAACCGTGCCCTCGCTCCCTGCCCTGTCACTGTCTCTTCCCACTTTCTTCTCTTTTTTTTTTTCCCTCCAACACCTCCCCGAGGAGCGCACAGGGAGGAGGAAGCACAATTTCCCATTGTGAGTGTCTTTCTCTTTATTGTTCTGCTCGGCAAAACACAGTGTGCCCGGCTAACAAACATCCCTTTATCTGCAGGCCACGGCGTTGGGAATTCAGGGAAAACGACAGTTCTGCATCGGGCTCCAGCAGCCTCTTGGGCTGGTAAAGCCTCCCCTCGGCGTTGGCCCCCAGGGCTGGGACGCTGCTCTCTGATCCCACAGACATCAGCGCAAGGGTTAATTTTATTCTCCTCTCCCTGTCCGGGTTGAAGTTCCCATCCCTCGAGGCTCTGGAGGGTTGTGCAAGGGGGGTGTCCCACCACTGGAGTCCCACTGAATTTACCCGGCCCTCTGAAAAGGCATCAGAGAGACTTCCCCATAATCACCTCGGGCCGGGATGCTGCCGGGAGCAAAACACAGGCACACAATGGGGCTGTGTTCTGGGCTCCCGCAACGTCTCCCTCCCCCAGGATCCATCTGGGAGGGCGGAGGAAGCTCTTCTCGAAGGAAGCACAAGACAAGCAGCGACTGTCCCCAGCACCATCCTGGCCCCACCATGGCACGCACAGCACAGCCAGCAGCCTCCCCCGGGGAGAGAGGCACCAGGGCGCACGTTCGGTCCCCAGGCCCTCATCCCCCACCTGCTGCCCACTGCTCCCAGCCTCTTTTCAAGGAGGGGCATCAATTCTGATGCCAGCAGGCTGAACTGGAAGCCTTCTTCCAGCTCAGAATGCTCAGAGCTTTGGCTCATTTTAATGAGCAAGCAGTGCCCATAGCTTTGCTCTCCCCGGGCAGCGGGAGGTTAAACCGCAGCAGCAGCGCTGCAAGCTCCTCCCTGGCAGCTCCCCGCCGTTATCTGCTGCGTCCATGGCTCTGCAGAGTGTCTGTCATCTCCCTCCCTCACACTTCCTGTGCCCACGGCTGCAGGAGCAGATCCTCTTCTCCCCCAGCAGCAGCTCCGGGCTGGAGGATGCTGATTGCCAGCTCTGCGGTACCACAAACGAGCTGAGTGTTTCTCACCTTTTTCCCAAGTGAAGGCAGCAGCTACAGTCCTTAGCCCTCACAAAACCACAGCCTGAAGCAGAACACTTGCAGGGGCTCCCATAAGTGACTCATCCCCCCTCCCCATCCCGATGGCATCGGGGCATGACCCCAGCCCACCACTGCTTATCTGAGTTCAGAATTTGGCCCAGTGCTGTGGAAAGGAGTCACCCAAGTCACTTCCCAAACACACACTGTGTTACTGCTCTGCTCCTTGTCTCTTCTCCTCCCTTTTTGGGATCTGCACCCACTCTTGGTGCAATACAAACACCTCTGCAGAAGCAGAGGCAGCCAAAGAAAAGCGAAGGAACCCCTCGTGCTCAGCTCCCCCAGCTCCTGGCGTGGGCTCTGTCAGGAGCCCGACTCTGCTCCTTGCTCTTGTTTTTCAAGGCTCAGATTCTCCTTCTCCCTTCACAGGCCCACAGGAAACCTCATCCCCAAAGCCCCCTGAACACTCATTTCTCCTTCTGACCAGGGAATTTGAGCCTACTTTTGTGGGACTTTGCTGAGCCAGCACCTGCACAGCGGGTCAGTCCCCCCCGCTTGTGCATCACCCTCCACCTCCTCTGCCTGACCCAGTCCTCAAAACCACCGCGTTTCTACAACACAGAGGCTGAAACCTTATGCATCCCCCCCCACAGCTCCTGCCACTCCCCAAATCCTCCCCCCGCCCCATTTGCACCCAGCGGAGAGGGACATTGACCCCACACAGCCCACACACTTCCCAGCACAATGGCCTGAGCCACCTGATGTGGCAATGCCAGGTGTGTAGGCGTGCCAGGGCATCCAGTCCCGAGTTTCCGTGTTGGCAGCGCTGTCCCGCTCCCGGCAGTCTCTTGGAGGTGTGGGAGACAGGGCAGGACCTGGCAGCCACTCTGGCAGGCGGAGTTTGTGCTCCCAGCGTGGTTCTCCTCATGCACCCCGTTTGCAGGGGTTCATCTGCCCTGGCTGCCCCCCAACATGCCTGAGCACACAGCCACCTCGAGGCTCCGGCTCTCCGGGCTGTGCTTCCTCCTCCAAATCCTCAACATCCTCCTCTTCGCCGTGTTTGCCCGGTACAGCCCCGAGAGCAGCCCCAGCCACTGCCCCCCACAGCTGGACTGCAGCCAGAGAAATCAGGACTCAGGTTTCCAGCAGCCCCGTGAGTACCCCCACGCCCATGGGTGCAGAGCAGCTCTGCTGAGGGGGTGGCACGGGGTGTCACTGTGCTCAGTTCATGCTGCAGACCTGTCACAGACCCCAGAGTTAGAGGGAACATCAAGCTTCAGGGTTGGGGTACTGGTGCATCCCAGAGGGGGTAAAGCAGACATCCTGCAAGGATTTCTGAAACGCTTGGACAGAGCCAGCCCCAAAAGAGGGATATTTGGGTTAGGACACGTGTTAGAGCAGCTGGAGCTCAGAGGGGATCACTGAGTGACAGGAAAAACTAGGGCTCATCCTCCCATGCCTGGTAGGGAGCACAGCAGCTGCTCCTGGCACTTTAGGGTCTGTAAAGCTTCACACTGACCCGCTGGGTTTGGCAGTGCCGGGGGATTTACACTGAGCCCCTTCCCCAGAGGATTTGGCTCCCTGGGTGCTACCGCAGGGTCCAACGGGGGGCTGGGGGGAGTCTGCCCTGCTGGGAGCATCCTACTGCATGCTGGGCATCCCTGCAGAACTCCCGCCGGGATGAGGGGCTGACCCTCGCTTTCTGCAGCAAAGACAAGGTGGTCAGTGGGAGAGGAGCCTCGGAGTGTCCTGGCTGAGGGAGGGGAGCGAGTGGAGCCGCTGGGCAGGGAGCTGGCAGCTGGCAGGTTCTCCTGGTTTCACCTGCCCGCGGAACCCCACCCAGGCAGTGACTCATGGAGAATGCCGGGCCACAGCTGTCGGCTCAAGGGGTGTAAATGGCATTTAGCCCAAGCAACAATCAAGTACCCCACCCTCTGGTTTGCCACCAAATGGTACCAGACTAGTCCCAGTTCTCTGCTCATCCTTCCTCTCTCCTCATCCCATGAATTGGGATGTGATGTTTCTGGGGACAGCAGTGAGGTCCCAGGGGTGCTGACATCTCAGACCCATCTTCATGCTGGTCTAGTGGGTGCAGACAGCTCTTGGCCACCTCAGGAGGTTTCTGGGCTGTGGGGTGAACCGTGTGAGTGTCCTGAGATATCTGGACAGGGCACTCGCAGACAGGGTGACCGGGAGCCCTGCAAAGGGTGACTGGGCCACGTCAGGCAGGGATGGCTTTACCTGGGCCTGGCACTCCCACTGCAGATCTCCAAAGAAGATCATCCACCATGGTTCCAGACACACAGCAGTGGAGTGAGCCTTCAGCTCCCCAAAGCCTGTCAGAGCAGGGGGGGTCTTAGCCCCGTCTCAGTCCCCTCAGGGACCAGCAGGCAGGAGGGCGGCTGCCTGCCCTCAACACCTCCAGACCCATCCTTCTGCCTCTCTTCTGCCAGGTTTCTGGGATGTCCACATCCAAGTGCTGCTCAGCTTCGGGCTCCTGGTGGCATTCCTCGGCCGCTATGGGCCAGGCAGTGCGGCCATCAGCATCCTCATCGTAGCCTTCGCCATCCAGTGGGCTGTTCTGCTCCAGGGGTTTTTTTACTTCTTCCTCAACGGCAAAATTTACGTGGGAGCTCAGAGGTAAGGCAGGAGGGAGCTGCTGCTGCCCAGACGGCTCATCCCAGCCCAGCCCTGGCACACTGGCTCCCTCCTCTGTAAAACTCATGGCTCTGCTTTGGAGGAGGATTTTGCAGACAAGCAGGACCAGGCCTGTGCATTGTTCGAGTACCGCCCTAGTAAGGGCTGTGTGAGTACTGCCAAGGCTGCAGCCAGGCTGCACCCTGGCCCCCACCTGCCTCAAGCCCAGCCATCCCTTTGTCACCAGCATCACAAGGCTCTGGCTGCCTGTCCAGCTTGCAGGAGCAGTGGGATGCAGGGCCTGGGCTGTGGGCTCGGCTCCTGTCCCCCCTCAGCTCTCCCCCAGCTCCCGTGCTCATCCCTGGCAGTGCCAGCTCCAGTCCCACACCTTTCCTCTCCTTCCCAGTATGGTCAGTGCTGACTTCTGCACCGCAGCTGTTCTGATCTCCACCGGGGCTGTTCTAGGCAGGGTAAACCCTGTCCAGATGCTGCTGCTGGCCCTGCTGGAAGTCACCGTGTGCACTCTCAATGAATACATCCTGCTCAGTCTCATGGGGGTGAGTCACCGACTGGGGAGCCACCAGAAAGGGAGCGGCTGTGGGTTTAGGCTGCTCATGTCACGTTCTGCCTCGTCTGGAGAGACAAATCCCTTATCCCCACTTCCTGCGTGATGCTTGTCTGTACTCACCAGGTAAGAGACAGCGGACGCTCCTTGACCGTCCACACCTTTGGTGCTTATTTCGGCTTGATGGTTTCACGGGTCTTGTACCAGCCCCACAAGGACAAGAGGAAGAGGGAAGAGCAGCAGGACATGGGGCACCAGTCGGATGTCTTCGCTGTGGTTGGTACGGAGCTCGAATCCTACAACACCTGAGTCATAGAGCTGGTGAGGGAAGGGTCTTCACCAACATGAGGACAGTGAGGCTGTGGCTTTGGCCAGGAGATTCCTGCAAACCATCAAGGACAGATGTCCTCAACCTCCCCAGGAACCTGTCATGGGGCTGCACCACCCTCTCCTAGATAAGGCTTTTCCCTGTGTCCTACTGGTACCTCCCTTGCTGCAAGCTGTGGCCACTTGCATCTCTTGGCACTCACGAGAAGTTTCTGTCCCACAAGGGATTAACTCCAGCATCAAGACCTGCCTGTTCTACTCCTTGCAGGAACCATCTACCTGTGGATCTTCTGGCCCAGCTTCACCTCTGCCACCACAGTCCTCGACAATGCTGAGAACTGGGCAGCGCTCAACACCTACTTCTCCCTGGTGGCAAGTACCATTGCCACCTTCATCCTCTCTCCTGTCCTCTACGAGGAGAGCACCCCACGAATGGTAAGTCCTCTCCTGGGACAAACCCAAACCTCATGCCCTGCCCACACCATGCCCTACAGGGATGGTGAGCCTGAACACACCCAGGGCACACGGGGATGCTTATTAGGCTTCCTTAGGCTCGTTAAGAACCAGTTTGATTCCTGAGGAAGACAACCCCTCCCAGTCCCTTGCTGGGGTCAGGGTTCCCCTGACCATGTCCTGCTCCATCAGGTTCAGATCCAGGATGCCACCCTGGCTGGCATGGCCGTGATGGGTATGGCTGGGGAGATGCTGGTCACCCCCTTTGGGGCCCTCATCGCAGGGTTTCTGGCTGGTCTGATCTCCCCACTTGGCTTCAGATTCTTCACGGTGAGTCACCTTGGGACAGCCAAGGACACTGATCCCAGGTCAGGGAACCATCTGCCTTTGGCAGCAGCTGCACGGCCCACCTGCAGCTCCCAAACCTGCAAACACGGGGCTGCAGCACAGACTCCCTGGGCAACCGACCCCCATCCCAATACCAGCTCTTCCCTACCCTCCCCAGCCCATGCTACGCTCCAGGCTGAAAATCCAGGACACGTGTGGGGTTCACAACATCCACGGGCTGCCGGGGATACTGGGGGCCTTGCTGGGGACGCTGCTGACGCTGCTGGCCACCGCAGACACTTACAGTGACAGGTGAGAGGAGCCAGAATCAGGGGTGCCAGTGACTTGATGCACCAAGCTGGGACCACCACGACCCCTGAGATCAGGGCTGCTCCACTCACCCTCTGTGACAGCACCCCTTCAGAAGACATCACCCAGAGCCACGAGCCTGTGAGAACACGCTCCCGAAAGCCTGTCCCCTCTCTGGCTTACAGGCTGGAGCTTGTGTTCCCGCTGATGGCCCAGGGCAGCCGGACGATCACTGACCAAGCGTTGATCCAGCTCAGTGCCCTGCCCCTCACCCTGCTGCTTGCAGCGCTCGGGGGCTGCCTCACAGGTGAGTTTTGCCTCCAGTGCAACGGGATGGAGGGTGCGAGGGGCAGGGGGATTGATGGATTTTGGGGGGAAAGGGCAGGAGCAGCCCCAAAGCAAAGCATCCCCATCAGGCAGGCCGGGCAGAGCCCAGTGGTGCTCAGCGCTGGGCAAACCCAGTGGAGGTCGGGGCTACCCCCCGGGACCAGGGCTCCTCTTGGGGCCGGGTTTCCCCCAGGGGCCGGGGCTTCCCCTGGGTTCGGGGCTCCCCCTTGGGTCCTGCTCCCCTCGGGGCCGGAGCTGCCCCCGGGTCCGTGCTCCCCGCTGTGTCCGGAGTTTCTCTCGGGTCCGGGGCTCTCCTCGGGGTTGGAGCTGCCCCCGGGGTCCGTGCTCCCCCCGGGGTCCGTGCTCCCCCCGGGTCCGTGCTCCCCCCGGGGTCAGGGCTCCCCCCGGGTCCGTGCTCCCCCCGGGGCCTGGGCTCCCCCCGGTCCCGGCTCCCCGGCGCTGCCGCTAGATGTCAGGGGAAGCCCGGGCAGCGGCCGCCCCGCTCTCAGACGCCCTCGCCCGGCTTTCGGCGTCCGCAGGAGCCGTTCTGAAAACCAAGGTGCTGAGATCTCCCCCGGACGCGCAGTACCTGGAAAACACCGTCCTCTGGGAGGTAAAGCTGGGGAATTGCTGGTAAAAAGGGGTTTATGGGGCTCAGGCAGCAGCAGGGGTTGGATGTTTCCCCCAGCCGCTGGTGCTCTCCCTCCTCTTGCAGCAGCATTTAGGGCAGGAGAGCTGCGGTAAATGCCCCTGGTCATGGAGTCAGAGAATCCCTGACTCATTTCAGGTTGGAAAAGCCCTCTAAAAGCACCAAGTCCAACCGTTCCACCACTGCCAAGGCCACCACTAAACCATGTCCCCAAGGGCCACATCCACAAGTCTGTTAAATCCCTCCAGGGATGGTGATTTACTCCAGCCTGTGCCAGAGCTGGACAACACTTTCAATGCAAGAATTTCCCCCAATATTCCATCTAAACCTTCCTGGTGCAACTTGAGGCCATTTTCTCCTGCCCCCACCCAGCCCCGATCTGCCCTGAGTAGGGCCCATTTCTGCCCCTCTCCATGTCTCTGGTGCAGGTGGCCGAGGAAAGATGTGACCCCAGGGCAGGCGGAAAGGAGCTGGGCATCAGCACCTTGGTGTAATGACCGCGAATCCCCGGTGAGGTCCTGCACCACCAATCGTCTGTCATTGCCAGTGCCCGCTGGCTTCTGGCAGCCTGAACTTCCCAGCAACCTGCTCTGGAGACAGCCACACTCCTTCCCATGCAGGAGCCAGCTCCTGGCCCCAAACGTTTTGGGAGCAGCTGGGGGTCCCCAGGCCTTTGCAGGGTGAAGAGGTGCTGCAGTATCCTGGTGCTTGTTGTGGGAGCAACACGGCTCTTGCTCCCAGGGACACCTCAGGGTGTCCAGGCTTGGCTCAGCTCTTCCTCTCTCTGCTCCTTGCCTCAGTTTCCCCATCTGCTGCTCTCTGAAGGAACGCAATGAGAGGAGGAGGGACGACTGCGTTGGGGAATGGGCACAGGAGGCTGAACAGAAAGCAGCGAAGACTTTGTACAGACACTTTTGCACACAACAATTAAAATATATGGATTTTTTTGTAGCTTCAGGATTTGCCCCTGAATTCTCACAGCAGCTGCCCAGCTCTGCTGGCTGTTTCCTCCAGGTGTCATTCCAGGGAGGAAAGCAAAGCCCCCCAGTTTTCCCTGCACCCTAAACACTGATGCCCATTTGTTGGGTTTCATGGGTTGTCCCATCCACCCGAGGATGGAGTGTGGGACAGCCCGAGCAGCCAGCACCCAGGGGCAGGAGCAGGGTGACACCGGGGTCCCCAGTGCAGGGGTGACCCCGGCCTTGCCCTAACCACTCATCACCCTGCACCAGGGGCTGGTGCCAAGGAAGAGCCCTCCTCTCAACAAATAAATGCCCCCAGCACTCAGCCCCGTTGTGAGAGAGATGCTCCTCTGGCCACTGCAGCCCCGGGACCCCCAGAACCCCGGCCCCACATCCCCCTGCAAAGAGGCTGTCACCCCCCCCGCCTGTCCCAGGTGTGGTCAGCAGCCCCCAGACCTGCCTGGGAGCAGATAGGAACACCCTGGGAGTGTGGTAGCTCGAGAAAAGCCACAGAGGGTCCTGCAGCAACCAGAGCAGGGGCACAGCCCCAGAGGACTCCTAGAGGGGCTATGGTGGATGTGCTGGGGGTCCCCGGTGGGGGGACACCTCGGGGTCCCACCTCCCACGAGCCTGGGGTGGCTGCCAGACACTTTCACACTTGCTGTGCCAGACTCCGGCACTCACCATGTGGGATTCCCGCAGGCACTGGTGTCCCCAGCTGCCAGCACCATCCCTGAGGAGGGGCCCACAGCCCCACCCCACGCAGAGGGGACAGGGGGTGCAGGGCCAGCACAGCGAAGTTTGGGGCAAGTGCTTTGCTACCCAATCAAAGTAGCGTCAGGTGGGACCATCCTGTTCTGATACCTGCTGCTGTTGAAGGACACAGATTTCCTTCAACTGACTGAACAAAAAATGCAAAAAAGTCAATGAAAAGCATTTGTTTGCAGGTGATCATAAAACGTCACTTTAAAACACAGCAAAAAGTCAAAACTTCTTGGTTTGATATAAGTCGAACTATCACTTTAACTTTTCCCACTTTCGTTGTCCGTTACAGAAAACTGGTGACATCAGCACATTAAACGCTTTGGTGTCACTGAAATTCCGTGACAAGACACAGGGAAGTGGGTCACCGTCCCCGTTTCTGCTGCCACTTCAGGCGCTGGGGAAGGTTTCTGCAGGGACCACAGCCTCACTCGTCGCTCAGGCGGCAGGGGAGGACACGTCCCTGTACCCACGTCCCTGTGACACGCTGGAGGGAGAAGAGGGATGCAAGAGGGAGAAGGGGCACGAGGGCTGGTGGCCCGGCAAGGGGGTGCTGGGCTCCAGTCGTCGCCCCTAGCCTGAGGTGCAGGGCTCACCCCAGCCCCGCGCCATCCCCTCCCACCTCACCTCCTTCCCAGCCCTCTCCTCCCCTTTCCCAGGCAGCCCCCTTCTCCTTTTTGATCTCCTCGCAGCACATTTCAAAAGCAACCCACTGCGACTGGAAGAAAAGCCCCTCCAGTGAGATCATTGCGAGACCCCCAGACGTCGGGGTCGGGTGTGAAATGGACCTCCCTCCTCCTCCCCTCGCCCGGCCCCCGGCCCCTCTGAAAGGCTGTTATGTTTTGTAATCGGATTAGGGGAGCCCTGCGCCCTCCCCACGCCCGTTCCCCGGCGTGCCCGGCCCGCGGCCGCCGCTCTCCCCGGCGTTGTTGAAGCGCGGCGGCCGCGGGCGCGAAGCTCTCCGTGCGGCGGCGGCGGGAGCCGGGGACGGCGAGAGCCTGAAAGGTTTAGTCAGCGAACAAATTGCTTCTCTGTAGGGGCCGTTTTCTTCCCAAGTTGAACATAATGATGGCAGTTTGAGGAACAGATGGTGCAGCTAAGCAGATAATCCCGCCGGCCCCGGGCTCCGGGAGAGGCAGCGCCGGCTCTGCCCGCAGCGCCCGGGGCCGTCCTGGGACGGGAGGGTCGCGGCGGTGTCGGGGTGACGATCGCACCCTGGCCGAGCACGAAGAGCTTGGGCGAGCACCCCACCTTCACACGTCTTCTGCCTCGGGGGTGGTTTGGGTGCCAGACGCCGCTCGTGCCTCAGTTTCCCCAGCCCTGCAGGGAGCCCTCTGCTCCGTCACTTTTCAAGGCAAGGCTCACCTCCAGATCGCAGCCTGACCTGGGGAGATGTAATGTGAGACAGAACAGCTTTCCCTGCACTGGAGCAAAGGACAGCTGAGAACAGCTCATTTTACTCTCATTTTCCTATTTTGCCTCTCTCTCCAACAGTATTCAAGATGTGGAAAGAGCTGAAGGAATTCCACCATCTCGCAGGGATTGGGTGTGCAGTGTGCCCGTGTCAGGCTCAGGCATGCCGGGATCTGCCTGCTAAATGAATATTTAAAATACATCAGCGGGAAATGTCCAGGGCCCCACAGACACGATGTAGGCAGGGCAAGGCACGGACACATCTGCGCGGAGCAAGCCTTGCCCACCTGCCCATGCCACGTTGGCACCAGGGACCCTTCTCCACGCCACGGGGCTCTCACAGCCTTCAGGACACACTCCAGGCACACTGCACCGCATGCCTGTGTCCGGCGGGTTCATTTAATTCATGTTCCAACCCCCTCCAGCCCTGTCCCCCGAGAGCCCCGGCTCTGACAGCTCCTCTGCCCTCTCCGTGGCAGCCCAGCTGCCAAGAGACCTGCCTAATTCACCTCTTGCTAATGCAGGAGCTCAATCAGCTGCTCGAAGGGTGTTTTACAAGTCAAAGCAATAACAACATCCCTCTGCTACAGCTGGGGAAACTAAGGCACACAAAGAGGTGCCCAAGAGTCCATTGGAATTAGAAGCAGGACAAAGCCCGGGCTCCCGGAGCTCCCGGCGTACATGTCCTTACACATCCACAGCCCCCACCACCTCCCCCCCACCCGGAGCAGCTGATGCCGTGTGCTGTTTGATAGAAAGCCAGCTAATCATCTTTCCCACCTTCGTTAGAGTGTGAATCGTTATCCCAGCAACACCTGTAAAGCTCCTTGTCAGACAAGGCTGGTGCGCACGTCTGATAATGGGCACCATATGGGAGAGGGAAGGCTCGGGAGAGGAGCAGGGGCCCGACCATCCCCACACTGAACAAAGAGCAGTCCCCGACGGCTTCCCGGTACGGGCCAGAATCACCAGCACTGGTTTGAAAGACCAGCAGCAAGGGGAGAGCCCAGGGAGAGCCGGCAGCGGAGGAAGAGCCACCACTCCTGGCACTGAACACCTCAATAACTCCCTGGCAAAAGTGACAAGTGAAGCTTAAAGGCAGGGGAGCCACCGAGCCCTGCTCTCCACAGCATGCCCGAAGCCTGGGACCGGGCACCCCAAATCCTCCAAAGCACATCCCACCATGCCTTGGAGCCTCTGCTCGCTGCCAGCCTTGCAGTGGCACCGCAGGTGTAGGAAAAGCCTCCCACAGGTTAGAGGGTGACAGGGAGGCCACGGTGTGAATTAGAGACAGGTCCCTGTGCTTGGACTGATCCAGAGCCCCCCGGGCTTCCTCCCTGACCTGAAACTTTGGGGGCAGAGCTCAGCCCCTCTGCCAAGCCACCCCCCAGTGAAAGTCCCCATTGCCACTGCAATTACAGAACCACGTTTCCAGGCCCCCATTCATTGCCAGCGGCGTAATGAGCCCCCGGGCACCATCGGCGGGGGCAAAGCAATTAAAATCGCTGCTGTGGTAGCTGCGTGGGTGGCTCTGGCGTGGGCTGCTGCCAGTGCCCGTTTTGGGGCGAGTGGGCACCACCAGGCCGGACAGGGCCTCCGATTGCTGCATGTCCCTAGGGGTGAACAATCGACTCGTTCTTCCCCGGGTTCAAAGAATAATAAAATAAAATAAAGAGGGAATAAAGGCCCCAGTAAAGCTGGGAGTCAAGTTTATTTACAAACTGAGTATGAAGTGAAGGGCCTGGAACAAAGGTGTTATGTAAGGGACAGTCACTAAGGGGCTCTTTACCCACGCTAATTGCCACTTGCTCCACGATATCCATTTATCTCGCAGCTGAAATGGCCTCCTCAGGCTTGTGGGTTCAAGCACTGCTTGTTTGCAACGCTGCCCAGCTCAATTAGTGCACCAGCGCAGGGGCTGGTGCAGTCCCACCACCCAAACCCACCGGGAAGCCTCACACCTCCCTGAAAAGTGGGATCACGCCCACAGTGGGTGGATGTGCTGGTGGGCACGTGGCTTGGTAGGGAGAGGTGCTGCCTTGCGTGGGACCTCGGTGTCAGTTGTGTAACAGGGAGGGATAACGGGGCTCAGTTCTGCAGGAGGGACCTCGAGATCATCCCAACCCAGCCTGGGTGGTGAGGGGCAGAAAACCATCATGGGATTCTTGTGGAGGCAGCTGCGAGAATGATGGCCCTGAAAGGAGAACGAGGTCTGGAGAGGATGGACAGAACCCACTGTTTGTGATGGCGTTTCCCAGGGGTCCAGCTGGAAACTGCCCTCAGGTACAAAAGCCCAAAAGGCAGAAACCAGTATAAAAACCACCATGGGGAGAAGAAGCTGCTGCGATTGCTGCAGGGCCTTCCTGCAGTATGTGGCCTTCCTGCTCCCATCCCTGCCCTCAGCCTTGGCATGTCCAGGGGCACAGGGACCACAGAGGGACCATTAGCTCTGCTCCAGCCAAACTGTCAGGAAAGGGAGGAAGATGAGGTGGCAGCACCCCCAGGAGCCAAGAGGTCAATTTTATTGACAAACTGCCTCTTGAATGGAGCACGGGGAACAATGCCGGCCTCAGCCCGGGTCAATCGGGACTCTGTAAAGCAAGGGGCCGGCTCCAGTGGCCCCGGGAAAGCCCTCCAGGCGAGTGGCCTTTACCAACGTGTTTGCATAACCTCTGACCCCTTCTTTTGGGGTTTAATTGAAATCCCAGCTTGGTGACAAATTGGCATGACCAGCAGGCCGGAGGCTGGGAGGGTGAGCGTGGAAGCGATGCCGGAAAGGCCCCTCCCTGCTCCGGCACTGACCGACCTGCTGCCCCTTCCTCTCCTGGCACCTGCGAAGCCCAAGTTGTGTTTCAGTCACACCCTGCTCCTTCCTCTGATCCCGTGCCACTGCCCAAAGGCCACCACAATGGGCTTGGGCCAGGTAACTGCCCGAGTCCACCAGCAGCTCTGTCTCAATACAGGCAGGAGCAGGCAGGCACTGTCTGAGGTGTGTGAGCCTCCTTCAGGAACGCTTTGGACTGAAGTCTCCTCGGACTGGAATGCTCTCATGCTTTGTTAATCACAGAGCTCGTTAGGCTGAGGCATTTGCAGTTTGCACCCTGGCAAACCCCCACCACACAGAGCCCTCTCCCTCCCTGTCCAAAGGGAAAGGTCACAGCCCTTCTCTAGTCTTGTCTTGAAGTAAAAATGGCTTTTTGGAGCCAATAGTAGAAATGAGCTTCTGAAAAAACAAATGTAACTGAAGTCCCAAAGCAGTTCCCACTGACTGGGGATCAAAAACTGACACTGAGCCAAATGGAGCTGAAGTCGTCCTATTTCAGAAGTTCCTGGGAGAGAGATGACAAATGACAGAATTCCCTGTGATGGCAGAAATCTCATTTTCTGCAGAAACCAGACTAAAAACAAAGAGAAAAAGCCCCAAACCAGACTCCTCACAATCCCCATCCCTTTTACAGAGCATTTGCAGCATCCCAGCTGCTCCGTGCAGCACATTGGTGATGCAGAGCTGTGCTCCATGGAGGTACCAGTGCACCTAAGAGGGATGTCCAGGTGGGTATTCCTGCTGGCTAAAGGGACTCCACAGAGTTACAGCAGAATCCTCCAAAGTGCAAATATTTTCCCTCCACTTTTCTTCCTGTCCCACAATACCAGATTCTGGGATTAGACTGCAGAATTTTCCTGCCCACAGGTAAAGATTTAATATTTCACATTCTGTAGATCATCCAAGATGAATCCCAGCTGCCCTTTAACAGGGTTGGGATAACGTCTGGTACCATGTGCAACCAGACCCCAGAAGTGCAAACGGCACAAGTGAGGCTGGAACTATTCCCACCTAAATCCATGCAATTTCCATGTGCAGGCAGGAGCTTGTGAATCACTGAGGCTCCTGCCCGTAGTTCTGTTGGCCCTGCCCTGTAGGATTTCACTGGTCCTGGAGGAGCACCCTGCACTTTGGAGCAACAGTCACACATTTTGCACTACCAACACAAGACTTTCCCTCAGGAGCGTGTCTGTACATCCAACTCACACTGAAGCACCTTAAAAACAGAGCAGTCCCACATTGAGGCAAAACCCAAAAATATCTCCATTGCCGCCTGCTTTACTGTCTGCACCTCATTTGCAAATCATTTACAGGGATTTTTACATATCCTAAAATACTTCTAATTGCAGGTTTCGTGTCTGTCATCCGTCACTGATTAATACATTTCGTTGCTATTATTGTTATTATTACTATTAATCGTGCATCCATCCAATTCACAAATCAAAGTCTGTTGCCCAGGATGGAGCCAAAAGAACCAGGTTTGCTTCCAGGAGGTGCAGCCACCAGAGGTGATGAGACTCATAAGAGCAGCCCCTTGCCCTCGTAGATCTCAAACTGGTTTGCAAAGAGCAGCAGATCACCATTTGGCAGAAGAGGTACAAGGTGGGGGGCAAATCGGCCCCAATGGCTCCAACAAACTGGGGGTACTGGTGGTGAGTGGACAATTCAATCCCTTCACCCTCCTACCTCCCCATGCCACCTTGCAGTGTGCCACGTTTCAAGGAAAAGAATTTTCAGCGTGTCATTTTGTTTTGTTAACCTCCTTCTCTCCCAGCCCCACACACCACTGGGAATAAATCTGGGATGATTTTATCCCCCCACCGTTTCTGCCCCCACCTGCCAGGACAGCCGGGTCCTCACGCTCTGCTGGCTGTCACTTAGCCACCTTCCCGTGTGCCCCGTGGGTCACTATTCCCCCAAACAACCTTCGGTTTCCACCAGTTGAAGATCTTAGAGGCTTCTTGCACAAAACCCTTTGAGGTATTTCATGCAAGGCTTGAAAAGGCTCCTGCTTCCTCTGGGGGGCATTATCATGACAACCGGCTTTAATTCAGTGCAGATCCAGGCTCCCAGCTGGATCTGCAGCCACGCCAAGTCCCCCTGACACCCTTCAGCTGGCACAGAGAGGCCAAAGGAGCGCACGGGTCCCAGGATCACGGGGAACTGGCCCAGCCCCATTTCCCAGTCCCCATCCTCATATATATTCCCTTCCAGTCGCCCCGCACTGTTCTCTGCGCGTTCTTCTTTTGCGAGCGCTGCCCTCCTCTTCCCCACTCCCACCGGGCGCTTCCCCCCTCCCGGCGGTCCCTCCTCTGTCCCCAGCATCCCCCTTTCTCTCGGCTCTCTATAAACAAAGCGCCTCAGTGTCTGGGGGAAGAAAAGTTGCATTATGCAAATGGGAAAAAGCGAACAGGAGATTTCTCACTCCGAGAACCCCCATTCCGGGCCTGCACCTCGGTTTCCATGGCATGACCAAAGCCTGCTGGAAGCTGGTTTGCATACGGATGAGAGAGGAGATGAAATCAGCACGAAAGCCCATCGCTGACAGAACACCATTGTTTCGCCTGTCTGATTTGGAGGCTAATGAAACGCCATTAAAAAAAGAAAGAAAGAGGAAAAAAACCCCGCCGCTTTCATCCTGGCTTTGGTCAGGGATGGGGAGGGGGGTTAAATATGATGACGGAAGATCATCGGCACTATCGGACTTGGGGTGAAGGTATTCTGGCACCGGGGAAGGAAATTCCCAGGATGCACTGCCCCTGCAAGCCGGAGCGATGCCGACAGGAGATGGTGCTGTGGGCAGAGCACTGGGCTGGGAGAGGCTGCCAAGGCAAACCCAGCTCTGCTCCTCTCCGGGAGACACAGCAGCACCCGGGCATGAAAACAGCCCAACTGCAGCCACGAAGCTGCCCATCGCACGGCATGTCTCAGGGAGTGCATCCATCGCCTCATAAACACGCCATGTCCAGGAGAGGCACTGGAGCAGGCTCGTGGGCTGGGAGCAGGCTCTCCTGGGTCACAGGCTTTCAGGGTGGAATGAATTAAAAACTGTGAATAAAAGGCCGGGCTGGGGGGAAGGTCAGGGAACTGCTCGGTGCTTCCATGCTCCTTCACCACACAAACCCTGACTCTGCTGGTGGAGAGGGAAGAGACAACACAAACCAGAAACACACATGTGCCCCATCTGCCCCATCCCAACAGCCTCCTTGGGCTGCTCCTGATGCTCCAGTGCATGCCAGCACCTTTCACAGGGCTCTGAAGAGTGGGATGGATGGAGCAGGAGCATGGCCACTGGCTCTTGGCCCTTGGTAGCTCTCCTGCCCTTGGCCTTGCCATGGCCACCCAGTCCCTTTCCCGCTGCCCCGCTGCATTGTTTCCAGTGTGTTCCTTCGAGAACAGCATGATTGGCCTTGAAAGGGCTGATTTGCTTTCCCCGGTCCATTGAAACGCCGGAGACCAAAGCCTGTTCCCTCCAGGCGCTCGGGAACCTGGCACCCTTTCCACTTCGCTTCCCTGTGCCCCTCAGCCCAGGGGCTCCTGCTGAGATTTTGCTGTCAACAAAGTTTTGTTCCCTTTCTAGGGCGGCGCAGAAGGGACACAAGGACCTTGAAAATGGCAGATTCTTTGACACAGCTATTCTCTTTCGACCCCCCTGGCTGAATAAACAACTCACAAAAATGGAGTTTACTGTATTTCCTCCTCAGGGGGAAAACACTGCATCTTGGTCCTAATTAATTTACCTAATTAACATTGGGTCTGTATGCAAAGACCTCTTTCTGTACTGGCCGGGACAGAGGAAATAACAGGAATAAAATATATTCAGGCATCTCTCAGCCCTGACTGTAAAAGGGACATCGCAGGATGAACTGTGCTGCACTGATCATTTCAGCCTCAGAGACAGCGTCTGCAGGAGAATGGCCTCCGCCTCCACCTCCCCTCTGTTTGGGGCCAAACCACACCAGCGTCTTGACATTGGGCAGGAGGTGCAGCGCATGTCCCTGGGGAATTCACTGCTGGGACAGGCTCGGGGGGATGGAGCAGGAGGGATATCAAGGACAGATCCTGTGAAGGAGGGGAGCAAGGAGGATGCCCACGAACAGAGCACAGCTCAGGCTGCTGGGCTGACCCCTGTGCTGCCTTTACCAGCAAGCTCTGTGCCCGTTTGTACCTGCCTGGGGCCAGCTCCATGTTTAGAGCCCGAATTTTCCCGGGGCTTGCCCAGCTCCCAGGCAGTCGCTGCCCGCCTTCCCCGCTCCTGCCTAGGAAAGCCCTGCTCTGCTATTTTGTTCTTTTCCCTGCCAGATGCCAGCTCTCTTCAGCCTCTTTCTTCTCCCCACGCTTTGCTTTGCCGCATAGTTCCGGAAATCAGAAACAAAAGAAGAGGAAAGAAAATAGGCTGGATCTGGGGGGGAGGAGGGGGAGTTTCCCTTCCGTTAAGCTTTTTCAGCTCTCGCTGCCTCCCAATATGAGACACGATATGGCACCTCACATGACGAGCGCTCGCCCCCACGTGCGCGTCCACGTGATGGGATGCCCAGCTATGCCAGGCTGCTGAATGGAGGCGAGCGGAACAGGCTGGGTTTGAGCCCGACCTCTTTGGCAGGAGGAACAGCAGGAGGTAGCAGAAGCTCCTCTCTGCTCTCGCTCTGCAGCCCGAAGCTGCACGGCCGAAAGGCACAGGCTGGAGGGAAAGCATTCCCAGGCCACACGCTTACAGGCTTTGGGGCTGAGCTCAAGCAGTAAGAGCTGTGCTCTCAGGGCAGGATGTGGGCTCAGTCCCACTGTGGTTATCGGGGCCCTGCAGATCGGATTCTGGCAGCCAAGACTCCCCGAGTACTCAGTCTCTCATCTGCCTCTGCATCTTCGTGTAATCCCCCCTTTCCAACAGGGCTGGCAGCATGGGTTTAGGTGTCCACATCATCTGAATAGTTTGATTTACAGACATTTTTGGTTTATAAAGGGAGATCCCCCATCCCAGGCTTCGTATTCATTCACTAAAATGGCCAGCAATCACCCTAGAATTTGCTTTCCACAACAAATAAAATCCCAGCTCAGTGTGTGTTTCCATTTGGAAGTGTCAGCTCCCACTCCAAGCACGCTGCCTTTCCCGACTCCCCTCATTGATGACAGCACTGAATTTCAATGCCACCATAAGCAGCTCCCACCCTCAGGAGCCCTGTCAGGATTCTCCAAAATGAAGGTGGAATGGGCAGGACCCTCTGATCATCCCGGTGGACAAGGAGGAGAGAGGGAAGGTGTCTGCAGCACAGGCATCACCCTCTGCCTTGCTTTGCCGAGGGAGAGTTGGAGTCTCAGCACTGGGAATGGTGCCGGAGCTGCTTGGAGCCGCATGGGGCGGGGGCTGGCTGGCTCCAGCCACCAGTGAGAGCTGCAAAAAGAGATGAGAAAATGGGCCATGGAGGCACGCCAGGAAGGGACACGCTGAGGCCGACACAAGGGCCCCAGCACTGCCTTGGCACTGGGGCACCTCCCAGGCTGGGATCTCTCTCTGCCGGAGGGAGAGCAGGGCCAGCACCTCGTTGTCACCCAGCTCCCAAAGCAAAACCCAGCACGGCCTCAGTGGGGCACAGAGCTGGCGAAATCAGTGCAGAGCACCAGTCCTGCCAGAAGCAACCATTGCCACAGCCCAGCACGCCAGCTGTATCCTGTAGGAGAGACCTCAGACATCTTCACCTGCCACTGGAGCAGGAGCAGGGGATGCTCCCACCACCAGAAACCTGCTATTAGTGGCAGGTGCTCTGTCCACCCCATTTCCAGCTGCCGCCAGACTTCCAGTAATTCTCAGTGACCTCATTTTCACTTCATTTTGTAAATCATTTTTGGGTTGTTGTTTTTCATTTTACTCAGTTTTTAATTTGTTGTTGTTTCCCTCTGAGCTGGAGTTTGTCATTTAATCAACTTAGACCCAGATATCCTGGAGGGTGTTTGGGGAAGGGGGGTGGGGGGGGGGAAGAATGCAAACGCTAATGTCACATCACCTCCCTAAAATGAGTTTTAATTGTAATCCTTTAATCCCTCTCAGATGGCCCTCTCTTCACTGATGTTTTTCATAATTATTCCTTGCCATTTTCCCATCGGTCTAAGGAGTGTCTTCAAGAGGGAGGGGGTGGAGAAAAGGCCCTTTTATAAAATAATAATAATGGGCCAAATTAAGACACAAAGAGGGAAATAACAAGGGGGCAAGGGCTGCAGAGACAGAATGGGGATTATTAATGCCTCCCCCCTCAGAAATTTCAGTGATGGTGCTCTCAGCCACCCCAATCAGTGGGCAATTGAGGCTTGTTTGCTCGAGTGGCTGCACCCTCCTACAATGACCCACATTTAGCCAAGTGGCTGCATTGACAGAGTACCAGGTGCGCAGGATTGGGAAACCGCCTCGAGGCAGCGTCTCGCCAGCCCGCCCAGCACTGAGGGGTCTGTACAGGGCTGCCCACCTCTGGGACAGTGCCCACCTGCCCGAGGATATGGCCAGTGGGAACTTCCCCTCCAGAACTGATGAGCTCCCAGGGCCCTCTGCCACTCTAGAGGGCATTGAAGGGCACCGTTCCCACTGCTGCTGCCGGTGATCAGCCCCATTACCCTCTGAAACCAGTTGTAACTCGTCCCTCGGTCTCATCCAGATGGAGCCCGAAGGGTGCTGAAGAGGGAAGGCAGTGATTTCCCCAGCAGCAGCACAGAGGCTATGCCTGGGTGGGGAAGCAAGTCAGAAAGGGTTTTCAGAGTGTTCACAGTCCTGCCAAGGGGCCACTGAGCCCTCAGTGCCATCTCAGCCCTCCCTCGGTGCTCTTGCCTGCACCTGCCACCAGCCACTGCTGTCCCCCTGCAAAGCTGAGCCAGCAGGAGACCAAAGTGACCTGTGTCCCTGGCTGGTGGCTCTGAGCAGCACCCACTTCCACACAGGATTTCAGGGTCTCTGCTGCCGTGGAATGCCAGACCTGTCACAGTCATGTCCAGTGCAGCCTCTCTCTCCACAGTGCCAGTGCTGTACAGATGGGAACATCACCTAAAACCCCTTGAAGGGACCATAAGCCCAAGAGAAGTTTGCTGGTTGCTCCCGAGCACTTTGGGAAGCTAATGGGAACCAAGTATCTAGGCTAATCTGGCACTTGGGGGCTCAAGTCTCTAAGGACACCGGGATGTTGATTCAGGGCAGTTAAAGGATGTGGGCCTCAAGAGCACAAGCAGGAATTGGGATGCCGTGGAAGCCGGGTCCCTAACACGAACTGCAGAGCTTTAACTCCAGAGCTGCTCTGGGGAAGCAGCCGGCGAAAGGAGAGCGTTTACAGCCCACTGAACTTGTGTTTAATCTGGGAAACCTCTTGTACAGGTCTGACAGGGGTTAATCCACCCCTAATGTCTCTTTCACCCTCTCTCCTCCTCCCCAGCCATAAAGCTCAGCAATCCTTGCTAATCATCCCATTACTTCAATGAGCTTGACCCAAAAGGCTCCACCAATGCCTCGGCTCCCTGTTCCAGCTTTCTCCCTGCAGCCACCTGCCCCATCCCACCCTGGCCACGGTGCAGGGATCAGACTGACAGTGCATGTCGGCGGGGTGACCCTTGGGGACAGCAGGTCTTGGCCGCAGTGACCTCGGAGGGCAAGTGATTCTTGCTGGAACAAAGAGCCCCTGTGTGCCAACAGGCCGGAGTTTGTGTGCAATTAACTGTGGACAAACCAAACAGAGCGAGTTCATGAGCGCGGAGGCTGGGAGCGGCTCAGGGTTTATGGACTGGCGGCTCCGAGGGAAGGGGGACCAGCAGCCCCTGAGCAGCGAGAGCTGCACAGCCAGAGATGGAGAGAGCCCTGGACACAAAGCAGGGCAGGGAGGGGGGCAAAAATAGGATTACAGCAGGGGTATGGCTGACAAAT
This sequence comes from Corvus moneduloides, assembly GCF_009650955.1. Lineage (NCBI taxonomy): Eukaryota > Metazoa > Chordata > Aves > Passeriformes > Corvidae > Corvus > Corvus moneduloides. Next base: position 651,343 of record NC_045504.1, on the reverse strand, counting down.
TGTGTCAGGCACCAGGAGCACTGGGGGGAAGAGCTGCAAAGAAAAGGATCCCTTTAATTACCAACGGTTGAGCATCGGAGGAGGAAGCGCCTCGTGGCTGGAGGGGATGAGATGGTCAGTGGGAACTTCCCCTCCACTCTGGAGAACGCTGCAGGGGCACTGTGGGTCGGCTGGACACGGGTGTCCCACCTGCAGGTGACTCAGGGTCAGGAATGCGGAGGGTGGAAAAACCGCGGCTCTGCCGCAATCTGGGGCAGGTCAGGGTCCTGAGCATGGCACAGAGGGGCTGTTTTACCTCTCACCCCACCCAACACTGAGGACTGAGGCACTCCCACACTGCCCGGAGGATGCAAATCCTGTCCAGCCAGGAAAAAAAGAGGAGCTCAACATCACAAAAGGTTCCCCTCCACCCCAACACATCCCCCTCAAATGGCATCTTTTCCTCTTAACAAACAGGGAAGACAAAAAAAATTAAAATTGCCAAGTGGAATTTCTCAAGAGTTCCCATGGAGGAGCAACAAAGTGTTTGGGTTTGAATTGCACTGAAACATGACAATTAAGTGCAGAAATTTCAACCATTTGTGCAGTACAGTGTCACTGGAGATGCAACAGACAGCAGAAGTTTACTGAAATGAAACAACTAAGGTACTTTACAGTATGGTATGTTGCCAGTCCTCAATAAACACATTGAAATAACATATTAGTGGGGTTATTCTGCTGCTGACACGGAAATACTGCCGTAAAATACATCAATTTCAACAAAAGTGTGTTTTCCTCTTGATGTATCTGAACACACCCTCTCCCATCAGGCCTAAGCTGCACAAACGAGCCCCACTGGGCTACACTGAGAGGCCTCAGACTACAAAAATGACCACAAATTCACTTTTCCCCCTTCTCCCACATTAACTTCATGCTCCAGCAGCACCCTTGCTTCAGGTGATACTTTTGGACAAAGCCACATCACCAGTGATTCCAATCCCCAGCCTCAAATATCCTTGTTGAGCTGCCTTCCTCCAGGAGAAACACCTTTTTTGACTCATGAAAACAGGATAGATCCATGGAAAAAAAAAAGCAGAGGAAGAGGGAAGGCTGGAGAAAACAACGCCCAACCTTTGCTTCTTTTTGAAGTGATTTTTAGGGGTTTTTTTACACCCGTTCCCTGGCTATTTGGGAAATTTGGAACCTCGGGTTCAGCCGCAGCCACCTCCAAAGCGCTGCCACATCCCTGAGCACCGCTGCCCCGCTTCCCAGCCCCTCTGCAGCCCCCCAAAGTCCTGACCCCCTTCTCCCAGCCCCGCTCATTGTCCTTGGCGTGGAGGTTGGCACCGAGGCGTGGGAAGCAAACCAGCAGCTGTGGGTGCTGGGGCGGGAGCGGCCGCCCTGCCAGGCCCCTGCACCCCGAACCCGGTGCCATCCCCTCCCCGTGGCGGGGGCAGCTGGGGATCCTCAGGGAAGAACTGGGGCGAGGGTGGATAAAAAGAGGAGCGGGGGAAGGAAAAGAAAGGGAAAACAGCCCCCTTTAAAATAAAGAGGAGGAGGAGAGAGCAAAGGGGGGGGGGGTGTAAAAATCGTTAGCACTAATTATCAGGCACAGGGACAAACGATTAATTTGCAAGTCAATTAGTCTCAGATAGGTTCACGTTTCCTGTTCTCAGCCACTGAGGGGGAAAGAAAGAGGGAGACACAACTGCGGCCTTAATCCTCCTCAGAGGCGGCCATGGCGGGGCCGCCTGCCTGTGCCAAGGCGGAGGGAGGGGGGCTACAGCTGGCACGGCCACGGCGAGGGGCAGCCGTGGCCAGGGCCGTTATGTGCCAGTCATTGTGCCCTCAGAGCGGCCCTGGCACCGCGCCGGCACCTTCCCCGCCAGCCCCGGCGCCGCCATTTGGGAGCCCCTGACGCCATTTTGTTGATGCCCAGGGACGGCAGCGCTGTGGTGGATTTTCCACACTTGGGGGCCACAGATGGGGCTGCTCCTGCCTCTCTCCATCCCTCGTTGCCCCTGCCAGGCCCGTGCAGCTGCGGGCGCCGTCGAGGCCACAGTGGTTGAGGATGTGGAGCGGCCTGGCCAGGCCTGCTCCGGCCTGGGGTGATGGCAGCGCTGTGGGGACAGGCAGAGGCCATCAGGGACAGATGGAAACCGGCCCCATTCCAGCAGTCGAGCTGCTGCCACCCCTCTGTGTGGGTCCCCAGCCCTGTGCTGTCAGCACCCAAAGTTTGGGGTTTAGCCCAAAGTTTCCCTCTGAGCTGCAGCAAGCACCCCCCAGGCTCGGGGCTCAGGCAGCCAAGGATGGACCAGAGCCCAGGAGTTGGGGGGAAGAGACACGGGTGGTCAGGGTGTCCCCCACCCCGAAACTAAGCTGTGGTTATGTGGCACCTGGCGTCACTAATAGCACCAGATCTCACAAAAACAGCACATAAAAGAGTAATAAACATTTTCTAGGAACGACGTGAGGACCTGATCAAATGTCACCCATGCCTGAGAAACATGGGTGTAAAACTTAAAAAAGCAGCTCAAAGGATGGACAAAAGCAACAGGGGAGGGAAACTCCCAGTGAGGGAGAGAAGTGCCAGCAGCCCCGAGCTCCATTCCGCAGGACAGACAGCGCCCAAAGACACATGGACATGCTGGGGAATGGGCACCTGCACGGGTCCCACTCCAGACACCCCGAACCTCGATTGCAGCCCCTCCGCGGGGGCAGCAGCTGTTTATGGTGTGAGTGCCCCCTGCGCGTGTGCCCGGGCGCGGGAGGGTGCGGCGCATGATCTGAATGTGCGCCGCGTTCCCCACGCTCTGCGCGGGGATATTTGTGTGCGTGTGGACACAACATGTCTGGGACCTGACAAAAGGCATCTGATTGACACAGAAAAGGGGGCTGACAAAAGGCCGAGCGGGGCTGGAGAGCCCTGCACAATGCTGGGCGCCGGTACCACGCGCAAGGGTGGGGGATCCAGGCAGCCAGGGGGGAGCAGGGTGGCTTTTAAGGACACCTCCACCTTCCACATTAAAAAAATTGATAAATACATTAAGGATCTTTCAGCTCTGCTGATGTGCAGAGCGGGGATGCTTACACTTAGCCAGGGAGATTTGTAACATCATCCTCATCCTCAGTGGTGCCAGTGACAGAGGGAGCCCACTGTGCCAGGTGAAACACATACCCAGCGACAACTGGAGGGCACCATCCTGTGCCCAAAGCGTGCTGGAGCTTTTGTAGCCCTTCGACAGGCTAAAATCCAACAAACTGTGAAGCATCAGGACAGTGGCCTGAAATGTGGTTAAAGTGCCTCTGGATCCGAAGGCAGCCAAGCTCCTCTCCGGAGGGGGCTGCAGCCTCCGGCCCGCTGCCGTGCCCTGTGGTGGGCACCCGTCCCCTCCAAAGTCATCTGTCCCTTCCAAAGGCCTCCAGGCCACTGGGTGGGTGATAAAAAACATCGGTTTTTCTTGTTCTGGGCAGCTTCCACCCGGAGCAAGGATCCAGCTGAATCCCTGGGAATACCTGCGTTTTTCTAAGAAAATTTCTCAAAACTTTTAAAAGTTTCTTTTTTTTCAATTTTTTCCCCCTTGTCTTAATGAGAGACAAAAGTATTTGAGGTTTACGGCTCCACTGCTGGAGTGGCTTTGCTGCACAAGCTGCTGGATGCTGCTGAGCAGGGACAGTGAAAGACACTATTTATCTTTAAAAAGTAAAAACTCCCCACACTTTTTATTCTTTTGCTTTCATTATGGTGTGAAAATTTCAACCAGCTTCAGAACTGACTGATGTTTTGCAACAGAGAGTCTCAAGGATTGTTTTGCAATTAAAACTGGTTTTGAGCAGGACTGACACGCGTTTAAAAACTTTTGTTCACCCACACACCTGGGATCTCCTGGTTCTGTGTATGCATGGAATAAATTCCAAAACACAAAATCCTATTTTGATACTTTTTCATTTAGAGGATCTTTTTTTTTTTTTTACTTTTTTTTTTTTCCAAGAGAAAAAACAGGAGCACTCGGAAAATGTTTAGTTCACGATAAAGAATCAATCCAAATTCCTAAGAATAATAGGAAATACCCCGGGATGATGCTACACAAAGGAGCTAAATTGGTTCCCACCAGCTCAGGACCCTGTAAAAGCCTTGTTAAGAATTTTTTTTAATGTGGATATTTAAAATTGTAATTTCAAACATGGTATTTTATCAGAATAATTTCTAATTAAATGCAGAAATTTTAGTGCATTCAAACATTTCTCGAATATTGTTCATTCTAGAAATGAACAAACATTAGTGGCAGGAATCATAAAGTGGCTAAAATCCCTTTTTTTTTTTTTTTAACTCCTGGGACAAATGATCACTGCCATTTATGTCCCCACCGAAAAGTTGGGGTTTTTTTTCGTTTGCTAAATTAAGAGACAAAGTGGGAGAATTACATTTAGTAACTGGCTTAAAACGGGATCCTGCTTGACCCGACAAATCCCGGGTAACAAGACGGCTTTGTCTGAGCGTGTGGCAGGAGAGATTTCACACTTCCACCGGCACAGAGCAGGGAGCAGACCCAGAAACACACCATATTTCCCCAAACTTCCCCTCTTGGGTTTTAGGGGAGACAATTCTACTTCAACGATTTTTAGAGGAAAAAGATTAAAATACGAGTTGGATCAATTGAAAGAGTGCTTTTGCCTGTTTGCCGGGATGGAAAATTGAGAGGAGAAAAGGCAGAAAACGAAGCTGAAGTTAGGCTGGGAAGGACTGGGGAGAATTGGGGGGTTTCGGGGACTTTCCCACGTCCCCACCCGCGAGCGGCAGCGCTCAGTCCTTCCCCGCGCCGGGGGGAGCGAATCCCACCCGGGACGGTGCGGGGAGGTTCCTCCGTGGGAAATAAATATCAAAAAATTTTAAAAATAAAAGAGAGAGAGAGAAAGCGAGAGAGAGAAAAGAAATGCCAATGAATATTTTAAAAGGAGGGACTGCGGGTCGGGCCGGGGCGATCGGGCTCTGCGCTTTGAGCCCGAGGTCCAGCGCTGGCCCCCCTCAAATGCCCCTTTTCTGCAGATTTTGGATTTAACCCGGGTTAAAACAACTCAGCTCCTGCGAGTTCAACGCGGATCTTTTCGCTGCCGGCAGAACCCTGTTTGCAAATGAATTATTTGCCCTGTTGCGAGCCGGCTGCACCCCCGCACCCCCATCCCCGGCTCATCCCCCCCATCCCCGGCTCTGCTCCCCTTCGGGACCCCCCCAACAGCCCCGGAGGTTGCACCGAAAGAGGGGAGAGCAGACAACTTTTGTGTCCTCTGTAATTTCTATTTGTTGTGTTTGCCTCGCTCATAATCTGGGGTTACTCTGATCGACTGCGTATCAACTAATTTAATTAAAAAAAGCTTATTTTATAATCTGATTTGGGAGGGGGGAAGCTCCATTTATGATTTTTCCCTCCTGCCTGCTGGACGCGATCATTATTCTTGCATTTTCTAATGAAATGCAAGATTACAAATTAATTGAATTGCTTCGCCCCCCCTTCAGTCTGTCATCTCTGGTAAATTTGGGGCTAATCGTAAATAAATTGCAAATATCCACAGCGAGAATGGAGGGTGGTTTTTTTGTTCGGTTTGGACTGAGCAAACCCGGGGACGGGGCTGGTTTGCAGCAACTCTTGGAGAAATCCCTGCACGGAGAGTCCCGTCGGGGCCCCTCATCCCACAGGTCCCCATCGCTTCTGGGGAGAGAAGCGCTGGGGGAACAGCGAGAAAAAACACCACGGAACAAAAAAGAGGTTTGAAGGGCTGGGAGATGGAAAACGGGTCTCCTTTTTTGTTGTAGTTGGGGGGTTTTGGTTTTTTTTTTTGTTTGTTTGTTTGTTTGGTTTTTTTATAAACCCCACAAACACGGGCATTTCAGCCGATTACCCCAAACAGACCAGAGCGGGGAGCACAGTGCGGGAGCAGCAGCGGCTTCAAAAGGGTCCCAAAACCTGCAAGCCCCAGATGTGACTCCCCCGCCCCCGGAGCCGGAGCGGTGCCGGGGGTCCCGGCCGCTCCCTCCTGCCCCGGCTCCATTTATCGCACACGAGGCTGAGTCCGAACTGCAGCCCCCAAAAACTTGGAGTCTAAAAAATAAAAAAAGAAAAGAAAATGCAGTCTTCTTGTGAATCATCAGTTTTTCAAGTTACAGCTGGAAATCCCGGGAAATAATAAATGGTTTGTGGAGTTTAAGCTTTCCATTTGATCCTCTAATATGAATTTCATTGATTTTAATTTTGCACTTATTTTTTTAGCAGAGGTCCTCTATTTATAATCATAGGGATTAAATCTGAGGTGTATAATAATAATAATAATAATAATAATAATAGTTGTTATTATTATTATTATTATTGTTACTTTACTTTTTTTTTTTTTTTAACAGGACGATTCTGTTAAAGAACACTGTACCTAGATTGTTTTTATTTTATTTTCACAAAAAACTCCAAATCTGTCCTTTTTGCCTGCTGGTATATTCAGTCACTATTTGATTAGACTTATTGTAAACATGGCATCAAGTAGGTCGTTCTATATCATATCAATAATTACTATATTTGATGAAAAGTTGTTGCTCCACGACATAACCCATCCCTGAAGCAAGTGTGAGGGCAGTGCCTCCTGGGCTGGACACCGGTGCTCCCTAAACTCATGGCAGAGGATTTCAGATTCATCCCTCACTTGTGCAATTCGCCTTGAGCGAACGATTTTTCACCTTTAACCAAAAATCAGCGTGTTCCAGGGTAGAAAATACCTTCATTAATACAGAAATTGCTGGGGCTTGCTGCTGCTGCTTCCCCAGGAAGAGCCAGGACCGTCCTGTTTTCACTCTTCTCTTGCAAACAGCAGAAATCGAAGTTTTGTCGCAGAACCCTCCCCTCAGCAGCGGCAGGAGGTGCCCCCGCACTGCCCACGGTCCCTTCTGCATCCCCCCGGCCCCGTGGCTTTTTCCAGCCCCCGTGGCTCTCCAGGAGCCCTCGCAAGCTCTGAAAAGGCTCTTTGCTCTCTCTTCCCTCTCCCTGCTTCAGTCTAAACCCATCTTCTACCATCACCAATGCACAGATTTTAGAGAGGGAAAAAAACCCTAAATTGGACATTCCAGGTTCTGCAATGCCAGGGGTTTCCCAGCTCTGGGATGGGGACAGCAACCTCCCAGCAGGGCTGTTTTACTACAGAGAAATCTTAGACCTCATGTAAATGACAATGAATATTTGCTTTCAAAATAAGAAGAACTGAAAAATCAGCAAGTGTCATTTAGGGGAGCACTAGAAAGGCAACATCTCCAAAATTTCTAGGAATTTAAACGTGCATTTTAATGTTTCCTTCAGAAAGTTTAAACTTTTTTTAAGCTGAAAAAAAACCCAGAAGTGACTTTCAAAGCCAAGCATTGCTGTGAGCAGAGCTCAGCTGAGGGGTCACTACTGCCCCCAAAGCCAGCCCCACATTTTCCCCTAAAAATAATTTTTAGAAAAGCCTGGACTCAAGCACACAAACTCCCTGCCTCACCCTGAACCCTCTTTTCCCTCTCTGTAGGTGCTGCATCCCAAAGAAAATATTTCACCTCAAACAGTGATTTGGGAGGAGGCTGCCAGGCTCTGTGCATGTGCATGTCAGCCCCCTCCCGTGAGGAAAACCTCAGTAACACCCAGCCCCATGGCATTGTTCTCCTTGGACTGTTCCTCTTTTTCTGTGCACTGGACCCCTTTCCTTCCTAATTCCCCCCTGGAAAGGAAATAAAAATGTGTTCTCATTTGGAAGAGGATGAAGTCACACACACATATCCTTTAATCATTTATAAATAATTTGAGACTACAGGGGTTTTCATTTCTTTCTAACCCTGGTAACTGATTTAACCTTTCTCTATGGCATCGCCTTCAGCTGTAGGAGCAGCCCAGGCCTGATCTTTCCCTCTTTGCAGGTGACATGGACAAAACCAGCACTCTTTAGTGCCAGAGACATTAAGCGATGAGGCTTTTGGGATAAATGTGCCGGCCCTGGCTCTGGCATGGCATGGTAGGGAGGTGACCATGAAGAGACCGAGATTCTGATTTCTCTGGCTGCAGCAGCTCTGCAGGACTGGTGGGAGGCAGCACCAAAACCTCGTCTGGGAACTGGAGAAAGCCAAAATGATAATTGTCACCAAACTCAGCTCTGACCAGGGTGGTGCTTAACTGGATATCCCATAGGGATCGGTTTAACATCCTCTAGGGGCTCGCCCCCTCCCCGCAGTGCTCCTGTTCCAGCAGCAGTTATGGGATTTAGCACACAAGGGCTTCTAAGATCACTGATCCTGTTGAACTTCTGCAAACAGGCAGGGTGATGCTGCAGGGCCGAGGAGAGGGGACAGGACAGCAGCCATGACCCCAGATCCTCAGGGAAGGTGACACACACGGGCAGGAAGTTTGGAGGAGCCTCTTTCTCCATGCTCAGCCCACTGATCTGCCCCAGGCCTGGTTCACAGGCCCCCCTGGCCACGGCCTGGGACTCAGGTGGGAATTCCCATGAAGGTCCCAATGCTAAGCTGAGTGAAGGGCACGGGTCGGGTCATTGGGTGCGATGGAGGATTGCGCAGTGATCCCCAAATCCCAGGACCCATCCACATCTGTCCTCTCTCGTCTCTGCCACCACCAGGCAGGGATAGGGGGTTACCTCCTCGAGGATGTCCCTGAGCCAAGCCAGCCCCACTGGCAGGTGAGTGCCCATCCCTGGGAACCAGCACGGCAGGGAGCATCCCTGCATCCGCCCTCCCTCAATGACACAGGCCCCTGGAGCAAGGTCACCCTAGATCCCCTCCAAACAACAGGGCAGCTTCCACTAACCGCCCTTGGAAAATCCCAAAAGCCCGATGGAGGGGGGAATTGGATGCAGGCGCCACACTGAAACCCCAGTGAAACCATTCTCTTCCCACTAAACCCACCAGCGTTCCCCAGTGCCAGCAGAAAGCCAGCGCCCTGGCACGCAGCGCCGAGAAAAGAGGGCAGCAGCTGCCAGGCAGCGCCGGAGCGATGACAATTACTGGGGGGGTCGATGGGGGCAGCTGGCTGCTGATTTTTTTTGATTTTTTTTTAATTCATCTTCCTTTAAATAAGATTGTTCCAATTAACAAAGCGCTCGCCCAGAACAGGTTTCGGAGGAGAGGAGCAGGCGCAGGACGCGACAGCCCCCCACACAAACAGCCTAAAAAAAGAGGAATCCAAATCTATTTATACGTGTCTGTCTCTCGCCTGAGCTGATCCACGAGCCCGCCATGGAGGCCGCGGGGCGGGATTTGGGATTTCACCGCCGGAGGTACCCAGCTCATTTGCAGGGCGATGCCCGAGGTGGTTCCAGCCCTGGATCCCTTTCCCATCCCGACTGGCTGTACCTGCCGCCACACAACAGCCTTTTGTCTCCCAGCCCGGTGGCGGGAGTGCCCTGCGTTTTAGTGCCATTAATGTCCAGAAAATAAATGGAAAATAAACCCTCTCTTCACAGCTGAATTGCCACATCCCACCCCCACCCCCCCACGCCATTAATACAACGTTGAGCCGCTGACAAATATTCCCTTTAAAAATGCCAGCACAGTTGGAAAGGGATTTGTTTTCATTTAGGGAAGATGGGTAATTTTTGCCTTAATAAATGTTTTTCCTCATTTACGCTGGAATAGGATATTTATGAGGGGTCACTCGATATCAGAGCCGTGGCAGCAGCAGCACACGCTGCAGATACGGCGCCAGGGCTATCACGACAAGGCATCACTGCTCTGTGCCACAATTTTCAGCCTCAAGACCAGCTGAACTCTCTGATGCTTAACTCAAAGATTTATTAATACTTCATCATATCTAAACATTAATTTTTTTTTATTATCCTACCTACGGAGCACAGGGAATTGCATAGCAATTGGCCATATCTAGGTCTGGTCAAAATATTTTCAGCATTGTTTTTGGTGGTGGTTTTGCTGTATTTGTGCCAAATGCTAGCTAGGACTGTTCGTCTATTACATGACAAAAAAAAAAATCTGGTTTACTCACGGAGGCTTTTTCTAGTTTAAATACAAGAAACTATTGATTTTTTCTGGACAAAAGTTTAACAGAATTTCATTAAAAAAAATTTAACTGACATCCCCCTTTCTCCTCCATGCCACTTTTTTCCCATTTTTTTTTGCAGGTGAAGGCAGGGATGTCCTGCCTCACTTGGAATAACTTATTTCAGTAATTCCAACAATATTCCCAAACCAGCTGCTCTCTGTGCAGCACAGTCCTCCCTCCTCACTAATGTAGCCAGAACAAGGGAAAGAAATGTATTTTATAGAATCCTTTACATTGGAAAAGACCTTTAAAATCAATCCAACCATTAAAAATTTAGAAGTATTTGAGTCCTTATTGACAATCCCTCAGCCAGGTCAGACCCGTGACACTGCCCACCCTCTGAAGCTCCCGAGCGACCCTGGCCGGGATGAGGGGAAGGAGCAGCTCAAGGGGTTTGCAGCTGATGGAGCACAGGCACAGGGAGGGGCAGGACCTGCAGCCCCCGCCCAGGCGGTGTCTGCCACAGAGCCACGATGTCCCCACGTTCACCCAGACACCGCGCCCTGCGAGCAAATCCTGCTTTAAACCACTTCACCAAGATTTTAAACATTAAAACAGTGAAAATTTTAACCCTTTAAATTCTCTCACAGCACCCTGCTGCAGCCCAGGGGTGGTGAGAGCAGAGCAGACGCAGCAAGGACAGGATCTGCTCCCCAGCCCATCGCTGCTCTGGCAGCATCTCTGCCCATCCTGCCCCATGGCCCTGTGTCTGCTCATCCCTGCCAGCCTGGCCCGCTGCCACACCAGCCTGGCATTTGGGGTTTCTTTTCTCCTGGCATTTGGGGTTTTCCCTCATTTGCCGTGACTCCTCTCGGTGAGGATGCGGGGCTGCACTGCAGTTCCAGGGCCAGTGCCAGTAGAGGCTCCCGGAGCCACCGCCAGCCCTGCCTGACGCTCTGGGCAGCTGCATCACCTTCCCGGCCCCCAGAGTGGGAACCCAACGCGGGGGAGCCCAGCACCAGCGGGGTGGGGGAATTGTGGAGCCCAGGACAAGCGGCCACCACCCTCCTCGATGGGACAAAGCCACCACTGCTGCTCTGCTCCACACTTTCTTCATAAACCTCTTGTTGTCAGGCAAAGGACTCAAATACTGGGGCACAGGAAGGCGCAGCCCGATCTGGTTCCCACCTGATTTTTTGGGGGAAAAACCAGACAGTTACGCCTTTAAAAAATAACCCTGTCTGTGCACTGAGTCAAGCGTTTGGCAAGAAGAACCGAAAGAGTGCTGGGCCTTTCTCCTGAGAGCTGCTCCTTGGCTTCTGGAGGCAATTTATTTACAGCTTTTACCTCCTCCATGCCCAGTTTTGGTTTGGGTTCTTTCAGAGGGCTGGGAGAGGACACACCTCACCAGGCCATCTTCTGCTGGGGCAGAAAATGAGCCCTCTCTGCACTCCTTAGGTGCCCAAGGGTGCCCAGACAGGCAGGAAATGGGTGCAGCCTCATCCCATCCCTTTCACCCCAAACCCTGGAGCACTGCTGGGCTCTCAGGCCACAGTGGGGACACCAGGGAGTGGCTCTTTTGGTGACCTGGGTAACTTCAGTTGCCCATTGGAGAATGAGCACAAAAACCTTCAGGAATCACCTTCCCTGAGCCTGGAGCTGCTCAGTTCTTCCCCAGACCCTGACAGATGCATGGGGGAAGCATCATATCCTGCATCCCCAGGGCGAGCTGAGCGTTCCAGGCTGCTCCAGTGGGACAGAGGAGTGATAAGGGACAGCCTGGAGCTCAGAGGTGAAAATAACTGGGTTTGCACACAAACAGCCCAAACCTGGCCAAACCTCAGCACCCAGAACTGGCCCCAGCACTATCTTGGCTTTTGCTGGTGTCAGCTGGGAAATCCACCTCCAGACCGGAGCAGGGATGGCAGCAATCCTTCAATCCTTCCCAGGGGACTGACGAGCTCCCCTCTGCAGTTGTGCAGAAACTGCGGCTGTTGGGGATATCACCAGGGAATGGCTCAGTGGGTGGAGCTGGCTGGACATTTTTCTGATGGAAAATGACAATTCATCAAAAGCAAGATGTCATGCCTAAACACAGTCCTTTCCTACAAAGAGCTTGTTTTGAAAGAGAAATTGTGAGGGGAGAAGCACTGAAATGAGATCAACACATTTTGCTTTGGGCTTTTCAAGAAGGAACACTGAGTTTGTTGAAAAAAATCACTTTTCATTTTAATATTTCACATTATAGAGTCTAAAGTAATTTACTTTGCAATTTCACTCTGAGAAAAACATTGAAGTTTCATCTCTTGTTCTTCCTCAGAAGTGGAAGAAAGGGGGAAGGAGAAGGGAAGAAAAACTTCAAGTATTGCCAATGAATTTAAAACATCCTCTTCCCCTTCCGGCTGTCTTAATGAGATCAGCCCTGAATCTGTAGGAACCCTGCTCAGGAAAAATCTCATTCAAAATGTTTTCTCAACAACAACAAAAGATTAGGGATGGAAATGCCCACGGGAAAGGAGCAAGTTGGAGAACATTTTTTTGGTGAGGGAGAGGGAGCTTTTGGCGAGGACGAGCACGAGAAGGTCCCCTGGGATGGGGGAAGGGTCCATCTGGAACCACTTGTAGTCGATGCGACATCGTGGGGAGCAGCACCAGCTGAAGCCTTGGAGGCTGCACCAAACCCCCTCCCTTCAGTGGGAGCAGCTCTGAATCACCCCCCAAAAACCAGCCCAGGGCTCACCCCAAGAGTGGCGTTTCTGTCTCTGGCTGCATCGGGGAGCACGAGCTCCAAACCTTCAGCCCAGGGAGCTGCTGACGAAATAGGAAACTTTGGAGAAAAGGAAGGTGCTCCTGGATGAGGTGGAGCAGCAACTCAACCTGCAGCTGCTGGAGAGGCAGCAGCTGAGCAGGGCCTGCTCCAGCTACTCCCTTGAAGGAGGATGCCGCAAGATGTTGGAGATCCATGGCCAAATTGTGCCAAGATGGGTGATCAGGAGCTGTGCTCAGGCTGCTGCGTCCCCAAGGACAGAGCTGGGGCTCCCCCTCCCTTCCACCCAAAGTGCCACCGTCACCACCTTCTCAGATCCTGCCAGGAGAAAGCAGTGGGGACAAGGAGGTGCTCAGTCCTCCCTACTGACCACTCTGCACACACTCGGTACCCGGCAGACCCAGGGTAAGCCACGCAGCTGGAGAAACAACCCACACCACCCCTTGCAGTGGGTCCTGCTTTGGGACAACACTTCCGGCCACAGGGAATCAAACAGGATAGAACTGGAGGGACGGCCAAGCCCTGGCAGACACCGTGCCCTGCTCCTCCTCTCCGTGCCGCTCTCCAGCACCTGCCTGGGGGTAGCGCTGCCTCCTGCTCCCCCGGCAGATTTTTCGCCGCCACAATGGCGCAGGCACCGGTGCCGGGCTGATGCCAGGCACATCCTGGGCTGAAGCTGCCACCCCTTTTGTCTGAGGGCATTAAAACCCCAGAAACGTTGGGGTGGCGGTGGGGGACCGGGGGCTGTCAGCGCGTGATGAGTGGCTGCGCAGCGTTACCCGTCTGGCACCGGTGCCCCTCGCCACAAATGCCATTGGCACAGCTCTGCACAAACAGCTTTTCAGGGCTCGCCTGGTTCTCCCGGCTGCCATAGAAACCCCTGTTCAGCTGAAAGTATATTAAAGGGTGGCGCTGGCCCTCGCGCTGAATTCATCACATTGTATTCCACCAGGGAAAAAAAGAGAAGAAAGCCCACCCCTTTGTGCCTCTGCCTTCGCTTTCTCTGTCCGAGGGAGATGGTCCCTCTCCGGTTCGTTTCGTGTTTGCAGTTGCATCCCCCCTCCCCAGGCATGGCACAGCCCTGGGAAGCACCACTCCACCCCACCAGCTCTCACCATTGGGCCTCCTCACCCTCCATCTCCCCAAACACCACCGAGGAAGCTCCTTAGAATAATTTTTAGGCTCCTTAGAATAATTTTTAAAAGCAGACATGAGAAAATGTGGGAGTAAATCCCTCCCTACTCCTCCAGCCTGCTCCTCCCTGTCGTTCCTCCCCAGTGCTGCAGACAGCCATAGGATAGAGGTGGAGCTGCAGCCAATGGGTCCCAACAGGGGTTTTTGGGAGGCAGAGACAGATTTGGGCGCACACTTCCCTGTCCTTACAGAATCAGGTTGGACAGGAAGTTTCCAGCTTGAACAGCAGCAAAAATGCCATGGAATACACCTCAAATATAGACAGAATTCTATGTGAGGCACGATTTGAAGAGGAATAAACTCGATTTTCCCCAACTGCTGAGCGAGCTCAGCCCCTCAACACAGGCAAGGCCCCGGCTCCAAAGCCTCTCTGAGCTGTGCAGAGCAGCTCTGCCCGCCCTCCCCAGCCCAGGGGGAGCTCGGGGCAGCACAGAGGTAATTTAGTCATTTCAGGCACATCGGCCGGCGCGAGCTGGGAGTCACCAATTCAAGCAGATTTCATGCCCTGCCACTGCCCGTATCTCTCTATCAGGGCGGCCAGCAGAGATCCTGCAACAGCATCCGTGGTAGATCTTCAGCCTGCCCTGCATAACTGAGCCCTTGTTCCACCACAGCCAAGACCCAGTGAACTCCACGTTCACACCAACAAGTCAAAAGTCCAACTGTGTTAGTCCAAATCCAGCACTTTGGGGTTATAACCTGAGCTTTCCCTCCCAGAAAGGGAAAACCTCCCTGTTTCTTGCAGAATTTGCTCATGTTTTTTAACAAATTCTCCTCCAGTGTCATCATGTCCCATTCCACCCCCACCCCCCACCCTGAGGATTTAATTTTGTTGGATAATTCCTCCCAAGGCTTTCCATTCCAGCAAAGAGGAATCAGTTTTGCTCAAATTGATTAGCTTTTGTTTTTAGCCAGAGCAGTCCTCAACCCTAAACTGACCTCACTCCTCATTGCTTACGCCAGCACCCACAGAGGTGCCTGAGCGCAGTCGCTGCCTCAAATCTGCCATGAAAGTATTGCTTAAATTTAAAAAAACCCTTGCACCAATTTAATTTTTAAACCATTTATTTTACCTCCACTGACAATAAAAGCAGAAAGGATCAAAGCCAAGCCCTTTTGTGGCTCGGGGTGCCCCTTCCATCAGCGCGCTTTGTTCGAAACACCCTCAAAGAAACTCTCATTTTGGTCAAGAGCCAATTATAAAAATTGGGTTGGGGGTTTGCTTAGCTTTAGAGGTGCAAAATTGTCATCACATCTGTAAAGCTACCAAATGGCCCTGCACAGGCGGTGCATGAGCAGAGGGAGGGGAGGGTGTGGGTGGAGGGGATGCTCAGAGGCCGGTGCAGGAAGGCAGTTTCTCAGCTCAGGAATGAGCCTTCCATCCCCATCCCTCCTACGCAGCAGCATTTCCCCTTCCCCTGGCACATGCAGCAGCTCCAGGAGCACAGCACGGGCTTTGCTTGCCTCCGGCAGCTCAGCTGATCCCCACAGACACCCTGGGGGTCTCGAGGTGGAAAGAGGTTCCACGTAGCCCCACAGAGCCCCGCAGATGCCAGCAGCGGCACCAGCACTGCAGGAATCGCCTGGACCGAGCTGACACTGCAGCAGTGCTGGGAAGAGAGACTCAAAGACCCCCCACCCCCCGCTTCAGACCCGCACGTGGGCAGCGGGAGCCAAGGGCCCATGCCATGGCCAGCCTCGCTGCCAGGACACACGAGCCCCCAGTGGTTTGTTAACCTCGTCCTTGTGCTGCAGGAGCACCCGCACCCGCACCAGCCGCGCCGTGAACCGGCACCGGGCAGACCCCGGGGTCCCCCCGTGCCCCGGGGGGCACCGGAGCCCCCACTCGGGCCCATGCCGGCACACCGGCCCCGCTCGACGTCACTGTGGGGGGACCCTGCCACGCTCGTCTGGCCGCTCTCTGCCGATCTGCATCACAAAAGCCCCATTCTTGTGAACTTGGGCGACCTCCCGACCTCGCCAGCTCGGGGAGTGAATGGCTTTAGTCTGCCACGACCATCATGTCACTTTGATTAGTGCGTGAATAAACTCTCAATCCCGGGCTGGGGGAGGCAGGGCTGGCGGCAGCCGCCCCGCTCGCGGCCGCGGCAGCGGCACCCGCAGTCCCGCACCCCGGGGCGGCCCCGGGCATCCCGCACCCGGAGCGCCTCTGCCAGCTGAACCACACCGCGGAAGCCCGCACCCTGCCCTGCCTACACCCATCCCCACCTCACCCCAACCTCTCCCAGCACTGTCACCTGCCCACAGGACCTTCACGGCGAGCAGAGCGGCCAAAATTAAATGTTTAAGGATGCACAGGGAAATCCTGTCAGTGTTCCTTGTTACCTCAGTGCTCAAAACTCAGGCAGAAGCTCCAAAAGCATCGAGGGAAGGTCCCTGTGCAAGCACTGCTGGAGCAGACTGGGCTGGGTCCACCCGAGTGTCCCATCAGCAGCTGAAGGGGTTTGCAAAGGAGCCTCTGAAACATCGGACTCTTCCCGAATTGCCCAGGGAAAGGGCAGCAGGGGCAGCCACCTCTGCTCAGCCCAGGGCAGGATCTCCTGAGCACACAGATGCTCTGGGTCTGGGTGAGGCTCAGCCACGTTTCTGTGACAACAGGCAGCCAGTGCCACTCACCCAGAGGAGGGATGGGTGCTGTGGGGACACCTGGGTGCCCCAAGGATGCTTCCAGCTCATTCAGATCCAGCAGCCACAACAGCTCCACGGGAGTGGCTAAAAATCCCCCCTCCACCAGCTTCATCTAAAAAATCAAGCATCATCTGGGGGATCAAAAATTCCACAGGAGCTGATAGCAAGCTTTTGGGCAGGCAGACAATTGTGCTTGCAGGGGAAAACCTGGGAAATCTCATCTTTCAGGAGGCCCTGAAGTGCACCTCAATCCATAAGCCAACCCGCAGTACGAAACGAGCCTCAAACATCTGCTTTTGAGGAAAAGCTGAACTCCTGCACGTCCCTCCCACTCGCTGCACACACCACAATATCTAATAAACCCCGAGTTGCTCAACACCCATCAGACCTGCCAAAATATCACCATTTTAAGTCTAAAAATGCAAGATCTGTAGAAAAGGGTGAGGAAGACAGTAAATTAGGCCCTGCACGAAGGGTTCTACATGGGAAGCTAATGACCTTTTGTCTCTCCTGTCTGCAGACGGGCCTCATTTGCATGTATGCAGTTGGAATAATCTCGTCCATATTTCAAGCGTGTGGCTGCATCCCCGCGTCCTCCTCCAGAGAGGTTCCCTCCC
This sequence comes from Corvus moneduloides, assembly GCF_009650955.1. Lineage (NCBI taxonomy): Eukaryota > Metazoa > Chordata > Aves > Passeriformes > Corvidae > Corvus > Corvus moneduloides. Next base: position 634,124 of record NC_045504.1, on the reverse strand, counting down.
GCTGTGCATGCCATTATCTGAGTGCAGCCACTTCAGGCTGCCTTTAAAGCCACCTAGACACCAGGCAGCCTTCTCCAGCCCCACAGGAGCCTCTCCCCGTGGAAGAGAAAGAGAGGTTTGAGGCCCCATATGTGGCAAAACGGAGAAACCCTGACATGGCACGGCTGGGGGACGCCCCGAGCTGCGAGACCCCGACAGCAGTGCCCACACCTCCCCTCTGGGGAGCATCCCTGGGCTTTGGGGGAGCTGCTCCAACTAACAGCCACCCCTCTCCTCCTCTGGGGACCAAGGCTTTAGGCTGATCTCAGGTTTATGGAGCCCAAACATTTTACCAGATCCCTTTGCTGCAAGCTGAAGTCCTGGCATGCCCTTTATTTGGTGTTTTGAGGATAATTTTGATGCAATTCCCAAAGGCCAGGTTTAAAATGTTGGAAGTGGAAAATCTGGGTGCCATTTGAGGTCTCTCCCCACCTCTCCCTCCTCATGTTGCTCCTCCTCGAAGCCTGGAGGCCTCTCAGAGGAGGTTTAACAGCACAAGGAGAAGCTGTGGCCCTGGCTGGGGGCAGCTGATGTTTACTGGGGCCAACGCAGCTCCTTGCAAAGTCCACAAATCCAGTGCCCACTCACGGTGAAGGGCAGCCAGGTGGCTGCGTTGGCAGGGGACACCTTGCCCAGCAGAGCCAGTGGCAGTTCTTGGCCTCCCCCAGCCTCAGCCGCCGGCCCCAGAGAAGGTTCAGCCCCAGCTCAGAGCAACCTGGGCAGCAAGAGCCAGAGGGTCCCCGGGAGCACCCTCCGTGCCAGGGCCCTGGAACACTGAGCATCGGGGTCTCCCCACTTCCTTCCCAGCCCTTTCCAAGGCTTCCAGCAACGAAGATAAAATCTGTCCTGTTTATGCCAGGATGCCCCTCCACCGAGCCCCGAGAGCCGGGCTCGGCCCCTGCGGCTGTGCCAGCCCGGGCCGTGCGGGCACAGAGCGCTGCGCTGACAATGGCTCCTGGCGCTGGGAAGGCAGCGCCGTGGCAAACACAAGCCCTCAGACAGGCAGAGCTGTCAATCCGGCCCCGATCTCTCAAAAGATTGATTAAGGACAAAAAAAAACAAACAAAAGAGAAAAGAGAACTTATGGACATGAGCTGAGAGGCGGGGAAAGAGGGGAGGGGAAATGAGCCGGGCCAAGTTAAAATTCCGACAGAGAAGTTGCAGCTGAACTATAGAGTCTAGACAAGCATTCACAGCCCCGGCCCCGATTGTTATAGAGCCTCTATTGTCTTAATTAACCATTTTAGCTGCAATGGAAGCAGACAAACCTTTTCTTCTCCATCGCACCCCTCCTCTGCTGCACACTCATGCAGACAAACACCACCAAGTCAAGTGCTTTGATTTAAAAACCCCTCGGCATATCCACACACACCTTCTTTCGGGGCAGAGCTTTGCAAGGTTCGTTGAGAAAATCACTCGCCAAACAAGCAAGGGGAGAGGGGCGAGCTGGAGGTGGGGAAAAAAGAAATGCAAATCCTGACGCAACATGAATGGGAACAAATGGGTTGATTCTTTTAATCTCCTAATGTGCTTAATAAAGCATTATTGCAATGCAAATTTTATTTTAATGCTGTACATATTTTATTTGACATGCTGGTAATTTTAGTTGGCTGAACAATCCATTGCTTTGTTTTACCGAGTTATTTCTGTTTGGGGGGATATTTTTGAGGGTATCATGGGACCTCTGCCAACCGATACCCCCTGGGAATCTCTGCAGCACTCTCTTCAGAGGCTTAAGCTTAAAAAAATAAATAAATAAGAGGGCCAAATTCTCCTCTCATGACCCTGACAGAAATGCAGGAGCAATCCAGGAGCACATCTCGCCCCCCTCTCTGAACCCTCACGAGCTCCACAGCCACATTTCACTCATCCCACCTTGCCTTCCTCCCATCCCATCCCATCCCATCCCATCCCATCCCATCCCATCCCATCCCATCCCATCCCATCCCATTTGGGCTCATTTAATGGGTTTAGTGGGAAAAGCCTGACCAGCAAAAGGTTCCCCTTGCCAAGGACACCAACGTGAGGGTCTGCCCAGGGAAGGCACATCTACACAGAGCCCTGGGATGCTCCAGCCCAAACCAACGGCAGGGAAGAGCTTTCCATTCCTGAACCCAGCTTTCTCTAGGGTGGGTTTGGGATTTGTCTGCTCATGAGGGTTTCTGCCCCTTGGGAAGGGGTTTGCACGAGGCATTCCCAGTCCCTGCTCAAAGTGTTATTAATATTGCCCCTTTTCCACTGTAAACCAAAACTTGGCCTCTCTGCAGAGACACTGCAAAGCAGCAGCAGCTTCCCTGAAAGAAATCAGGGGGAACAAACATTTCGAGAGCGAACCTAGCTAACCACTCCCCTGAGTGGGGGGAATCTGCCTCATTTTATGCCACTGTGTCAAGGTACAAACCTGATTGCTAAAGAAAGAAATTAGTGACAATTATAATCATCGTGCTGGGCTGCAGCTCTCTAATAGAAAACTGTCACTTTGGAGGATAAATACAGCTCAGGAGCTCTGGGGGTGTGTGTGTGTGCCTGGGAGCGCTCCTGAGTCCACTCAGAACCAGGCTTTTTTTCATGACAGCTGAGCCTGAAGCAGCTTCCCACATGTCAGAAGAACTTTATCTTTTATATAAGGACAGAGGTCTTTACAATGAGGGTGCTGAGGCCCTGGCACAGGCTGCCCAGAGCAGCTGTGACTGCCCCATCCCTGGCAGTGTCCAAGGCCTTGTTGGACAGGGTTTGAAGCAACCTGGGATAGTGGAAGGGTCCCTGCCCATGGCAGGGGGTGGGATGAGATGGGTTTTAAGGCCCCTTCCAACCCACACCATGCCATGATTCTTTGTAGTGAGCCCAGGGATCGCTCTTCTCCCCCACGAGATGAGCTGAAGGTCAGAGAAAAACCACAGGAAGCACTTTAGGAGACACAAGGTACAGGTGGAGAAGCACAGAAAAGGGATGCAAAAGCACTTGTGGGGTCCCGCAGCTGGAGATCCCCACAGCAGAACCTGCAACCCCTCCCCGTGTCCCTGAACTCCCCCAGCCACATCGTCAGGGCTGCATCCAGCATCTCGTCAGGGCAGGCAGAGGCACAGCTCCCATGGTGGGGGCAGGGGAGAGAAAGGAGCCAAATCTTTTGCGAAGAGCTTGAGCGCAGAGGGAGAATTCCTTGTTGCAAGCCTGGAAATCCAGACCCCAAATCTGTGTGGCAGATTTGGGAGCAGCCAGGAAGATCTCCCTGTCCTCCACTCAGGCCTACAAGTGCCCAAGCCTTTGCAGGGGAAGGTGTGGAAACCAGAGGCACAAAGGGGATCAGTGTTCGTCCCCTCACTCTGAGGAGCTGGGATCCCTCTTCAGCCAAGTGCAGCGGTTCAGAGATGTGTCAGGAAGCCTTTCAGTGCCTGATCACCAGCAGGGAATGGCTGCAGGAAGGATTAAGGGGATTAATGTGGTCCAGGAGCTACTTCCAAGGGATTTGCCACATCGGAGGAAGCTGGGCTGCAGTGCAGGAGGGCCAAGCAGGGACCCTTGCCCTCACTGAGGGAGCAGGGAGTTTGCGAGTCAAAAGGGATCCAAAATACGTCCTGCCCCATAATGGTCCTCCCTCAAGACTTGCCACAGCTGTTCAAACCCACTGAGCTGCCACTAGTGCCCCCAGGATGCAAAGAGCAGCATTTCTGGGGAGAAAAAGCCAGTTCTGTCTACCCACATTCACAGCCAGGTCTGCAAACTGCTGAATTCCCACACACTTCATTCCTACAGGAGCAAGGACCACAGAGACTCCTCACTCTGGGCCGTGCTGGGGATGCCTGAAGGGCATGAGCCCAATGGTGTGAGCTTGGCCTGCAGCCACCCCACAAAGGGCTGCCAACAAGCCCAGCTGGCACATCCCTTCCCACCCACACCTTCTCCAGGCCGCTCCGACCAGAGCAAAAGAATTTCCTGATGGTCTTTCCAGACGTGGAAATCCTACAGAAATGAGCAGGGTCACCAGCACCCTCAGTAAAACCTTTACTGCCATCCTCATCACCAGCCCGAGCCTTCACACAAAGAGCCCGGGCAGAGCTGTGAGCTGCAGTGCAGGACTGGCCATGGCGTGGACACCCACCACCCCCTGGACACCCCCCACCGCCTGCAGCATGGCCAGAGACCCTCCATGCCCTCCTGGCTACCAGGCTGGCCCCTGCCCTGATGGCTCGTGGGTCCCAGGTGGCATCTCCTCAGGCCCATGGGTGGGATCACGGCTTTTTTCTGCCACCCAGCTGTTGGCACTGTGCTCGGTGATGACCCAGAGGGGTGCAGGAGGGGCCTGGAGCAAGTGGATCAGCCATCACCCCAAGGTCCAGCCATCACACCCAAGGTCCAGTCGTCACACCCAAGGTCCAACCATCACCCCAAGGTCCAGCCATCACACCCAAGGTCCAGCCATCACACCAAGGTCCAGCCATCACACCCAAGGTCCAACCATCACCCCAAGGTCCAACCATCACCCCAAGGTCCAGCCATCACCCCAAGGTCCAGCCATCACACCAAGGTCCAGCCATCACACCCAAGGTCCAACCATCACACCCAAGGTCCAGCCATCACCCCAAGGTCCAGCCATCACCCCAAGGTCCAGCCATCACCCCAAGGTCCAACCATCACCCCAAGGTCCAGCCATCACCCCAAGGTCCAGCCATCACACCAAGGTCCAGCCATCACACCCAAGGTCCAACCATCACACCCAAGGTCCAGCCATCACACCCAAGGTCCAGCCATCACACCAAGGTCCAGCCATCACACCCAAGGTCCAACCATCACCCCAAGGTCCAGCCATCACACCCAAGGTCCAGCCATCACACCAAGGTCCAGCCATCACACCAAGGTCCAGCCATCACACCCAAGGTCCAGCCATCACACCAAGGTCCAACCATCACCCCAAGGTCCAGCCATCACACCAAGGTCCAGCCATCACACCCAAGGTCCAACCATCACCCCAAGGTCCAACCATCACCCCAAGGTCCAGCCATCACCCCAAGGTCCAGCCATCACACCAAGGTCCAGCCATCACACCCAAGGTCCAGCCATCACACCCAAGGTCCAGCCATCACACCCAGGTCCATCATGTGCGTGTCCAACCACCACGTGTGTTCCACCCGTCCCGTGTGCACTCCAGCCATCACGTGTGTGCTCCATCCATCACACACATGCTTGATCACGTTCATGCTCCACCCATTACGTGTTCTGCAGTCACCAGGAGCCTCCTCCACCCGTTACACACGCGTTCCACCCCGCACACGCACGCTCCATCCATCGCCTGCACTCCCCATTAATCACAAGCATCCTCCAGCCATCACGTGCATCCTCCAACCACCCAGGCCTGGCCACAGACAAGTCCTGTGCCCTGGGAAGGGGCTGGAGGGGCCCAGAGGATGGCAAGGCTGTTGTTGGCCCTGCACAGTGCACGAGAGACTTCATCTTTGTTAAAGCCTCCAGGCGTGCTCTTAATGTTACCCCTCTAATAATAATATTTCATCTGCCTTATCTGATTAGGTTAGGCTCATTTGATTTTTGCAAAACACCTTTAATCACCTTGCAAATTCCCCATCATTACAAACAGAGCCACCACAAACATTATCGGCAATCTGAGTTTTATTTTCAGCAATCTTTTTTTTTCTCATGTGCAAGAAAGACAGTTGTAAAAAAAAATAATTTTAAAAATATGAACAAGACAGAGGCTGAGAAAACATTAACAAGGCCCTGTGCTTTCTGCTAAAGTGCCTTCATTTCATTATCATTAAATTTGCCTAGTAATTAGATTTCGGTGCATGAATATTTTAAAAAAATGTAACAGACAGGCTGTCAAAAAAAAGCACGACAACATCAATTCGATAATTTTTTAGACAGAGACATTCATAAGCAATTAACACAGATTTCCTGGGGTTGGAGACTCTTTTTCTTTCTTTTCTTCTTTTTTTATTTTTTAATTTTTCCTATTCTTCCAGCCTTATGTTCTTCACCTGAAATTAAAAGAAAAATAAAATCACTGTAAACATCAGCACTTTCTGCCATTTTTCCCTGTTTGCTAACATGATTCCAGTGCCATTTTCCCCTCGCTTAGCATGCTCTAGCACTCCTCCCCCCGCCTCCCACCCCAGCCTTGCTAAACACGGGCAGGCACAAGGTTGGGTCATCCATCAGACCTCCCCACTCCTGCAGGACCAGATTAAATTAAGGTTGCATGAAGCTTCTGTCTTGATCTTCAGGCATTTCTGCTGAAAACAGTGATTTTGATCACTATTTGCATAATGTACAGTTACGTATTCACCGGGTCCCTAATTATACGATCTGTGTTCGACACCGCTCCAGACGCGGGGAGGCTTGTGCAGGGCATACCAACCACTGCTCGCAGCATTCCTGCTCCTGCTCCGGCTCCAGGTGAGCCCAGGACGATCCATCCCCGCCCCACGGCTCCCCCCTGCAGGCTGCTGCCACCGGACAGGGCTGGGCACGGCCCCGTTCGCCCTTCCCACCTTGTTTGTGGCTGACGCATCGGAGCGATGCCACTCCCTGCCCTATAGCTGCCAAAACAGAGCCACTGTCCTCCCATTTTCGCCCTCGGGGATGCACACGAGGCCCACAAGCCTCTCTCTTGCCCATCCTGCACATTTCCGACAGGATCAAAAGGTGGATGGAAAGCAGCATAGTCCCAATTTCTCCCCTTTTTCATCTCCTCGGCAGTCCCAGAAGAACCTCACATGCCAGAAGGAAATCCAGCCAGGGGCTGTTTGCTGGGGTGATGCAAGATCTGAGCGGCTCTGAAGGGGGGAGTAGCACATGGGAGGTTTAGTCCATGCCTGGAACCAGCACAGAGCCCAGACCACATTTCCCACCCGACTGATGCCCAGGATGGAGCTGGTTGCCCACCCATGGAGATGCCCAGGAAGGAGCTGGTTGCTCACCACCGGCTTCCTGCACTTGCAGGGGGCGAGTTCCCGCTCCCTCCTGAGATCTTCATTTGGAAAACAGCAACATTTGCAGGGATTTTCATAGAATCATGGAATGGCTGGGATTGGAAGGGACCTTACAGCTCGTTTCATTCCACCCCCTGCCGTGAGCCAGGTTGCTCCAAGACCTGTCCAGCCTGGCCTTGGACACTCCCAGGGTGGGGCAGCCACCACCACCTGTTTCATTTCAGACAGAGCTTCCCAAGTTCCTGTGTTTGGTACTAATTCAGGTCCAACACCTGAAATACTCTGAAGACGCTGCACAGACCAAGCCCTAACTTCAGTGGAGCCCTTGGAACGCCGACAGCCTGGCCAGAGCCCGGTGTTATGTGTGTGCCCTCACAAGAGCAACATTTTGCAGTGAGCCGCACCCAGGTCAGCTCACCTGCAGACAGGCAGCCAAAATCACCTTTTCAGGTGTAAAAGAGCATAAGCCAGAGCTAAGAGGTGTGCTGAGAAGACAATAACCAAAACCCCAAACCCCAATTATCTGACCTAGACATAGGTGGATGTTTAAAACCTGTGTCTATGTTATTTTTTATTATTGTTATCATCAAGATCATCATCTCTGGCAAATTAGGAATACACAAAACAGCCACACACAAAGAAAATCCTGGACCTCGCCTCAGGTCATGCCTTCCTAAAATCTCCTTTGCAATGTTTTATCGGCAAGAGCAGGGAGTAGAAGCAGTTGGTACAAGCAGCTGAAAGACCAAATCAAAAGCATGTGAGCAGATTAAAGAATCAATCTCTCCGTTTGATGCAGAGGAAATCCCACTAATTATAAAGAAGGGGCTTATTTCCTGGAGTCACTCTGTTTGAAGTCATCAAAACTAGTAATACTTAATTACTCTACTTTATGGAATATATAACATCGAGGCCCTTCGCCACTCGCCAGCCCACTGCTGCCATCGCTGGCACTGGGTTTCCAGGGGGCTGTGGTCATGTTCCTCCTCTACCTATGGCCTAATTTATTCAAATGAAGCCCTTAACAGCCCTCGCATGAGCCTGCGGGGAAGCATTTAAACGTGCTTTAAAAGGAGGTTATAATGAAAAAAACCCAGAGTGATTTAGCCCTGTGAGTTACCTGGCTATTACTGAGATGTGTGTGCGCTACGTGTGTGCCAGCAAGCTCCTGCAGAATCAGGTATTGAGGATTAAACCAAACTGAAGGTATTTGCCTCATCCTAATCCTTCAAAAGGGAAGGGAACTGACAGTGGTGTGACTGAAACATGGCCCTTCGGACCTTGCTGAGCCATCTCTGAAGGTCCAAGAGGGAGCTGCCACCTTCTGGTTCATGGACACATCCCAATGACATGCATGGATAGGTGAAAAAGCACAGTCAGGTGTCTTGAGGAAATGAAAGGAGGCACAGGATCTTCTCAGAATAGGTATGAAGATGTTTAAAATGGAGGACTCCCTGATTCCCCTCATCTCTCCAGGTGGCCATAGGGCAAATCTGGTCAGGATGTGCTTTGCTCAAGGGCCAACAACCCCTGGTCTCCTCAAACACCATGGTAAAGCTTGAGTTTCTGGCACTGGGTGATTCACATGGAGGGGAATCACAGATTCCTTTAAAAAGTAGCGGTAATCCCTTTTTTACAGGTTGAAAGAAACCTTGGAAAATGTGACCCAAGAGGTTCAGGCAGGGAAAGGCAAGTAAGTTCCTTTTTGCCATTCCTGGTGTGGTCTCAAGCGGATCTGAGTATTCCCAACTGCATCCTTTGTCCCGATGCTGCTCCCAGCACCTGAGTCTTCAAGCAAAGACATTCCTGGCAAGGGAGCAGAACCCACGGGATCAAAGCCCTCTCCCGGGATACCACGAGGTTCCCTAAGCCCAAAACTCTTCTAAAGGCAACCTCCAGGGAGCAGGTATGGCAAAGAGCTGCCCATTTCCATGGCTGGGGAGCACCAGGACAACCCAGGTGTGGGTTTGGCTTGCTCAAGTCTGGCTGGTTAGGAGACTTTTTCAATGTGCTCTTTTTCCAGCTAAGCTGGTAAACGTTGCAGGGGAGGGACAGGAACACGGCTCTTCCTTCATCACCACCTACACACACCCACCTGGGTCTGTGGGAGCTGCACAGACACCACCGTTACTAATGGCAATGATGAATCTCCTGCTCCATCCTGGAGTTTCTCCCAAATAATAGAGTCCAGCTGGGAGAGCACATGGAGATGTGCCTCTGTTTGAAATTCTGCACATACCATGGCATCAGGAATGTCCCAGGAATGCTGCTTTGGAGTCATGAGGCCTCACAGCCAGGAACTGTGGGTGAAAAGGGTTTGTTTCCCCTAAGACAGAAGGGAAAGAAATCTGCTAAGCCTAGGTTTGACCTGACTGGGAAATGCAGCTGGGCTCAAGACTAGCTTGGCTGGCCTGAAAAATCCCTTTTAAGATGTCTGAGCTTTGTAGAAGCCCCAAGCAGAGCATGTCTCTAAAAAATCCTCTGCCTGCATGAGGGCCCTTGCAACTCTGCTGCTGGTGGGGAAACAGGTGGGTGCTGAAGAGCAGCCGCAGGGCAGGGATCGGCATCTTGCTGCTCCCCCTGCTCTTGGCTGTGCCCTTCCTTGGTGAAGATCAGGCTCCAGAAAGGCCCCAGCACTGCTGGGTTCCGTGGGAGGATGGCATCCACACAGGTCTGGGGGATGAGAGCTCAGTGTCCAGCCTGGTCACATGTCTGCTCTGGGTCCCAAGGACTGCACGGCCCCACCAGGACCTTCCCTGCTCAGTGCTCTCCTTTGGAGAGCAGCAAGAATCCACCTGGAGGGGCACAGCTCAGAGCTGTCTTTGCTCCATCTTTTACATGCTTGGGGGCTGTGAATCAAAATATTTCCCGAGCAACACAGAGAATTCCAGCATTTCACCCGTTGCGGGTGGTGGGAATAGTTCAAGCAGGACCTGAAATAAAACTCTCACATTTCAGTCCCTCTGGAACTGAGAAACACCCACGACAAGCCTAGAGCTGATTTTTTTGCCTCATTTCTTCAGCTCTAAGATATTAAAGGAGAAAAAGGAACTGCTGCAAGGCGAACGTCCCTATCTTTGCTGGCTGGCAAGAGACCAGCCAGGAAGGAACTGTATTTTATCCAAAGAGGCTTTCTAGGGCTGGACACGTCCTCCCCTGTGATCTATCATGGCCCAGGCAGCAGCGAGGAGCAGACCCAGACTGCTCAGACCTGGGACTCAGCTCTGCATCTCCATCTCAGCCATGAGAGTGATGACCTGCTGCAGGTGGGAAGGAGCCTGGGCTGCGTCCCTCAGGGCTCTGGGCAGAAAGATGGATTTAAATCCCCTGGTCCTAGTTGTGTCCTAGGTCAGAGCTCTGAGCTGTTCTAGCAGCAGAGCACAAACTAAAGTTTGGGGGCTGCTGCTTTGCACGCTGCCCTGAGGCCACAGGCGATGGACCTTTTCCCTACAACCTCAAAATGTGGGCTCAGGCAGAGGTGGGTGCTGTGCCTGAAAAATAAACACACTCACAAGACCTAAACCTTCCTGTAAGTCAAGAACAAGGGCTTAAATGCTCTGCTCAGAGGGGTGTGGAAGGGGGTTCCTCTCCTTGCTGGCTCTCCCTGAGGAAGGGGCGAGTTGGTCCCCACTGCCATCACAGAGCGAAGACCTCGCCGCAGCCTGGCCGAGGTCTGTTTGTCACTTTTCCTTCATTATTTGCAGTTTGTACACAGGCGTCATTAGGGATTCATTCGGTTTCCCTAGCAGCAGGCATTAGTCTGGCTTCCCTTTCCCCCTTCTCTCGCCAGCGCCCTTTATTTTTAGTGTCTTATTTACAGTTTGACAGAGTAACTGTAACCCTTGCAAGCTACTCCAGCGGCTTTAATCGGGGGAATAATGAGTCCTGTCTGGCGATGAATAGAATTTAGGGGACAGATTGTTCCACACTCGCCCGGTGGGGTAATTTATTTATGTGCGCACTTGTCAGGAGGAGAAAGGGACGGGGGATCTGTATGCACCGAGGACACTGCCGGCGCTGAAAGGGAAGGGAGAATGGAGCCAAACGCCCCAGATCCCTCTGCCCCCCCCCCCCCCGCCCCTCCGGCAGCTGAATGCCTCCGGTGGCCGTGAACTTGGATGGGCCGAAAGCCCCATTCCCAGGCCCTCGGCACGTCAGCGGGGCCGCCGGGCGGCTGGGCCGCGGCAGCGGGCTCGGGGCTCCAGATGGGTCCGGCCGCGGCGGGCAGCCCTCCCCGGCACTGCCCGCATAGCCGCGGCACGGGGAGCAGCCCCATAGCAACCGTACAGTAGCGAGAGCACAGCGGGGGTCTGGGAAGAGAGGCAAAGCCCTCGGAAAAATACAGGATGGGTCCAGACAATAGCTCTCTCTCATATCATAAATTACACGGCAGCAACAAAAAGCAACGGATCCTGCCCTCTCCCCCGCTCCCACAGCCCGGGCGCTCGCTGGATGCCGCTGGGCATCCCCGGGCATGGGGACAGCGGCACGAGGGGTTTCCGAAGGAGGGAGGTGGAGGCATTGCACCTCCCAGCCCACAACATCCCCTTCACCCTTTCCGTGTCCCCTCAATGCACATTTCCTTTGCTCCACAGCTTTTCTGCTTTCTGCCTCCCTGAGTATCCTCAGCACCAGAGCCGCCTGTTGCACCATCACTGTGGTCCTTCAGCCAGTGCTGACCGTGCCCAGGATCGGAGACAAGCAGCTGCTGGTCCACAAGCAGGACGCTTTCTCCTTCTTCTGCTCTCGAGGGGAAAGGCCCTTTCACTCCCTTCTTCCTCTCCCTGGCTCAAGGCCGGGAGCATTTTGCATCTAGAGTGGACAGCAGCAACGTCTCAGCTTGGTGTCTTCCAGGAGATGGTTGGAGCTGGACCAAGCTGCATCGCAGCCATCCCTGGGCTCCCGTGCAAAGCAGGACACTGGGATCCACCAAGCTCCAAGGTCACCTCAGCCAGGAGATGGTGCCCATTAGCAGAGAGGATCCACCTTGCAGAGACACTGAGAAGAGGCAGGACAGGTGTGCAGGGGGTCCCTTTGCACCCCCAATGGCCAGGCAGCATCAGGCTAAAAGAGAGGGGGGCTCAGGCTGCTCAGCCCCACTCAGATGTGGAGGTGCTCAAGCTCCACCTGAGTTTGTTGCTGATGTCCCTTAAACCACTCCCTGCTTGGCCCAGCTCCCACCTACACTTGGCAACTTTCCTTTACAAAATAGCCTCAAAGTTAGTCTAGAATTACATTTTCTACCTAAGTGAGGACACGTTTTAAGTAGCCAGTGTGGCATCAGGACACTCCTGCTCTGGCAACACCCTTTTCACACCAGTGCAGCCATTTTGGCTGCAGCGGATTTGCCTTCACTGCTCTGTCAGTAGAGCAAGGAATGAAACGGCCGCAGCCACAGACTGATTCCCGTTACCATGATGGTACAGAGCATCTTCCTGTTCCTGGAATTTTGCCAGTTTACTGGCACACTGGGAGAGAGCTGGGTGAGCCACACGACTCTGAGTCCAAGCAAGCACCCAGACACACCTCACCCAGCCCAGGTTCCTCTCACAGGTGAGAGGGCTATATGGACCACGGGTTCTGGCTACCTTAGACTTCAAACCGTGGAAGCAGCAAGTTAGTAGGCAGCATAGAGGACCAAACCAAGCAGAGAGCACTGACATGACATCTCCAGGCCACAGAGCACGGAAGAACTAATCTTCTCTGGACATCCACTGCCCAGAGGAGAACTCGTGTGATGGTCCTGGCACTTTGCCACCACGGCCTGGGACCAAAGGTGATGTGCTGGCTGCTTTGGAGCAGAGGTCTGACCAAGGGTCCTGCAGCTGGAGAGAGCCACCCAGCCAGCACAAGCACCTGAGCTGCACGTGGGGGTCTGGCAAGATGGGGACAGTGTCTGCTGAGACCCCCAGACAGGATCTCACCCCAGGGACCCTCCACCAGCCCCCAGCCAAGGGATGCTCTCAGCCCAAGAGCCGACCAAGGGCAGACCTTCCCCTTGGCAGAGAGGTTGAAACCTCTCCTTGCTCAGCTGAACTCAAGGCGAGACAAGAGTCCTTGCACACACTTCAGGAATGCAAGAAAAGGTCTTTGCACCAGGAACCCGTCTCTGCCCTGCCGAGTGCTCTGGTGGGTGCACAGCCCAGCCCCGGGGCTCAGGGGCAGCCCCTGCCCCGCTCCGTTCTGCCGAGGGAGCAGCGCGGTGCCGATCCCAGCGAAACCTGCGGCACCACTGCGTCGGGCCTGGGGAGGGGGAAACCTCCTCCCGGGTACAATGACTGTCTATTCTGCTGATCACAAGCCTAATCCTCTTTGGTTTTTAATTGGCATTTGGGCTAAGCTGATTTAAACCTCTTCACCTTGTTGGGTCCCCCCTCCCCACTTCTTTCTTTTCTTTTTTTTTTTTTTTTTTTGACCAAATAACAACGCTGCCATCACCAAGTCCCCGGCACAATGACAGCTTTGTGCAAGGGCGAGAGGAGAGGAAAGGGAAAGGGAGGGGGAGAAGGGAAATGTGCTGAACACACTCGGAAACAATGCGGAGTTTGTGATTCAGGCTTGACCACTGGCAAAGGAGCCGCTTCAGCTGCGCCTCGATAATAAACGCACTGTCCCTTCCCAGCACCTCTCCCCCTGCCCAGCACCTCTGCCTCAGGCCAGCTGCCCACCGGTGTGGGCTCTACCTGCCATCCCCATCCCTCAAGGGATGCAGTTTCCCCACGCCCCAGTGTGACCCACCATAGTGGTACCTCATCCCCAGTCTCACCAGTGAGTGGCCCACAGGGCGATGTGCAGTGGCAGGATGGGGATGTCCTGGTGTCCTCTGCACCCTGTTTGTGCCTGAGCTGGTGCTGTGTCCCCACGCCGAGGTCTGGTGCTGGTCAGCAGCCCTGGTCAGCAGCCCTGGTCAGCCTGGATGGACGCTGGTGTAAATCAGGATCCACATCACGCTCCAGGCCAGGGCCTGCCAGCAGGAGCAGGGAGAGAAGGAGGCTGCAGTGGGATCAGCCGTGGTGAGGGGCTTCTGCTGAGGGTCCCTCAAGACAAGGTCCTGCTCGCAGCTCCTCACGGCTCATGGCTTTTGGAGGGTGGGGTTTTCCATACAACCCCCACTCCTGGGTTCATGTAATAATGAGCCAATCTGAGCTAAAACCAAACACAACAGAAACACCTTTATTACCCCCTTTCCATTTAACAGGCACCCCCTTCCCCAAAGAACCCCAAAGGAGCCTTTTGTTCCTGTGGATGAGACAGACACCTCTCCCAGGGCTTGGGGATTATGAGTTAACAAACCCATGAGAACAGATGTTAAACACAGAATAAAATCAAGATGTTTGAGACTTTGGGCCAAGTGGTCAGCAAGGAAGGTGCTGGTGACCATGGAGATTTTGGGTCCTCTTTTTCCCCACCACGGGGTCACCATGAGCTCTCACCTGTCTCCAAGAATTTGCCATAGAGACAGCCCATCCTGGCAGCCTGGTGCCACACCCAGTATAAGAGCTTAGGGAAAGTCTTTTAAAAAAAATTCAAGATTTTTAAAAATCCACTTACCAGGATATTCCCAGTGAACTCTCACCAGGGCCAGAGACCTACGATTTGTCAGCCAGAAAACGAGCATCACGTAGGGTGAACCCACATCCAGCCTGGCAAGAGAGAGAAAAGAGGATGGGAACACATTAAATGTCAGCCCCGTGTTCCCTGGCTGGATTACACCAGAACAGGGAGATCACAGCCACGCTTCTGACACGAAACAGAAATAAGGAAGAGAGAAGTCATCTGGGAAACTCAGCATCTTTGAAACTGGGCTGGTTTCCTAACCTGAGATGCGTCTGTGGGGCCTTGTAGGGAGCAAGAGGAGCTGGGGTCTGCTCTGGGGGAATTTGAAATGGGGGAAAGCTCTCGTTGCACCATTCCCTGCCCCTGCCTAGTGTGGTGCCAGCCAGCATCTCACTGCAGTCGTGTGGCAAAGCCAACTCCAAGTACTCAAAAACTACAAGCGGGACCAAAAACTGTAAATCTAAGTCAAAAAACCACCTTCTTTATTCTTTCTTTGTCTTCTGGGAAGCTGTGTTCTCCAGGTTTCCCTCCCTACCCAGGGCAGTGACCGCTCCACCAAGGCCCAAAGCCAAACCCAAGCCGAGAGCACCCTGAGGCCACGGGGATTTATCCCGGCTGTCCTGAGCACTCACTGTGGCCAAGCACAGGGAGACCCAGCAGCAGAAAGAGCCTCAGTGAGGGGAGAGTCTTGGCTCAAAGGAGGAGCCTGAGCCTGACGGGATGCACCCTGTGGCCGCCACCCTCGATGCAGTAGGAACCAAGTGGCAAAGCTCCAGCACTGATCATCCCTGCTTGAAAATACCAAAACCGAGCAGCCCTGACCCTTTGAAGCATCCTTACAGGGTTGTTTTATGTTTTAATAATATATTAATGTTCACTTTATGTACTTTCCATCCGTATCAATTCTGCCTCTAGATATGGCTACTCCCAGGCTACACTTGGATTTAGACACCCAGCGCAGAACTGACGTGGCTTAACCGAGGAAGGGCCGGAGAAAGAGCTTGTTCTCCTGTCCATTAGTCCCATAAATCACCTCTAACACTACAGAAATCAGAGACAATCTGATCCTGTGAAAATGCAGTGGTGCAAAGCCAGTGAGTGGCACTGGTGGGAAGAGAGCAGCAATGCCCAGACCCATCCTCTCCTTCCAGCTCTGACCATTCCTGCGCCCCATCCCAGGGAAAGAACCAGAAAAAAGGAAGAAAAAAAACTCCCCCAGCACGGACTGAAGTTTATAAATAAAAGCAGTGAGAAATGGACTAAGTAGCTGCAGCTTAGCCCAAGAGCTAAGAGCCTTAGTGCATTTTTGCAAGTTTTAGGGAAGTATTTCCCATTCCTGACTAAGCACGTTTGGCAGGCAGAGTGGAGCGCGTGGCCGCACACCCTTCACAGCTCCAGCTAAAGGGCTACAGTGGTGACAGTCACCCCTTCCCCAGTCCTTTCCCACCTCACAGACCCCACCAGGGACCAGGCTAGAGCCAAGCCAAGCCATGTTCCCCATGGGGCTGCCCCCAGCCGGGCGTGTCTGGGGCTCCGGAATCAGCCCACAAGCAAAAAATGGGATTTATTTTTCTTCTAGGGATAAATTTTGAGTTGGTTTTAATCTGCTTTCAAAATTCCCGTCACACCAGGGTTAAACTCACTCAGCATATTTAGGCTTTTAAGTTTCCAGGTCTCATGGCAACAGAGGGATGGGGAGAAATTAAAAAGAACAACAAACGTGGCCTCATGGAACACCAAGATTTTCACCTAAACCACAAACCTCTTGCAATGAGTCTTCAGAAAACACCCCAACATATTTCAAGTGCTGCAGTAAAATTAATTGCTTCCCACCCCACCAGTTGTGTGAAGAGATTTTTCCCCTCTCTCAGATTAACCTGGGCACAATAACTTTGTGCCCAGAGATCACCTAGACCAGGGGAAGGCACTCATGCCTCAGCCCATCGTGCACAGGAGGGGATGAAGTCACTCTTGTTTCACATTGATTCTTCTCCCCTTTCTTAAACAGCCATGAAATGGTTTCAGCAACAGAAAAAATGAGGCTATTGAATTTTTCTAGTCCAAAAGAGGGAGGAGGGGTAAAAAAAATAATTAAACAGCTGTTTCACTAATGTTATCACAGTACACAAAGAATGAGACGTCATCTAGTGCATCTAGGAAAAAATTCTGCAGCCAAGCCTCAACCCCCGCAATGTCCCCAAGAGGCACGGAGGGCATTTTGAACAATAATTTTTAAAAAATACGGTCAAAAAAGATGATAGAGCTGCCTTTGGTGCCATTCCCACTGCAAACCCGGGAGACGAGATGAAAAGAGGCTGATTTTGGGGTGTGGGTTGGTGCCTCGCGCGCGGCCGGGGGGTCTCGTGGCTGCGACGCCCCAGCGCCGGCGGGGAAAGGGAAATCCCAAATCCCCAGGGCCGAGGCCGGGATGAGCCCCTGGGAGCCGAGCGCCCTGCGGTGAGGCCGTGGCAGCCGGAGCACCGCGAGCAGGGCCCATCCCGAGCCATCGATGCTGCCGGAACGCTGCCGCCCGCGTGGCGAGGGCCAGGCCCAGGCAATCGGCCATTTTACACGTCAGCTGCCTAAAATGGTGGCTCCCACCTTGCTTTCCCCCTCCTGCTCCTGCCTCAGCACGCATGCACCCACAGGGAGGGGAGGGACAGGGCCGCAGCCCCCTGCACGCGAGGGCGCCGGGAACGGGAGCCAAGATGGAATTAGAGGGAGAAATTAAAGGAGGGGAAGGGGGGGAAGCGGGAAGGATGCGCCTCGCCTGGCGCGGCCTAGCCAGCGATGGTTGGCTTTGTGCGTCCTGCGGAAGGGAGAGGCAGGAAGGCCTCGAGGGGGGAAAAATGGGGGGAAAGAAGGGGAAGAAAAGGAGCTTTTGGGTGAGGATGGCGAGGGGCAGGGATGCACGGGGGTGCGGGGAAAAATCTTCCCTTCTTTCTTCACCGACCCCCCTTCACCCTCCCCGCAATCCCGCTTTGACTTTTCCCACAGAAGTAGCCAACCTCCAAGAATGCAAATGACATTCATTATGCAAATGCATGCAAATCAGGTTTAACTATCGGAAGAAGGGCTCGGAATTTCTAATGGGTTAACTCTTTCCTGCGCGGCCCGGATAACAAGAGCCCTCGTGTCTTCCTTGGGGCTTTGTGCTTCCCAATCCATCCCGGGCACCCCGACCCACACCCCTCGATGGGCACCACGGGCCCTGGGGAGGAACAAAGCATCGGGAAAATACCAACAACAACAATAAAAACCCCACTGGCGTGGGAGCGGCTGCCCCTTCGTTAAATGTTGTGGCAGGAGACAAGACAAAGCAGGCTTAAGCGTGGAATTGGGGGGAAAAAATGGAAATGAAAATGGGGAAAGAAAACAAAGAAAGAAAGAAAGAAAAAAGAAAATAGAAAAACAACAACAACAACAACAACAAAAAGGAACTATAAAATGAAAGAAAAATGGAACATTAAAAAGGAAAATAAAAAGGAAAATAAAGAAAAAGGGAAATTTAAAAATAAATAGAAAAATAAAATAAAATAAAATAAATATTAGGTAAGAAAAAAAAGGAAAGAAAAGAAAAGGAAGGGAAGGCAAAGAAGAGAAGCAGACCACTCTTGGCAGAAGGTGAAACCCTCCGGTGGTGCAGCAGCGAAGGGTCCTGGCAGCCACAAGGGTCTGGCTGCTCACACTGAACCTGCTCACTGGGATGGCCTTGCAGCCACTGCCTCTTCTTCTGCTGGAAACAAAGTCACAAAATGCACCAAGATCCCCTTCTTCTTCTTCTTCTTTTTTTTTTTTTTTTCAGTGTTTTCATTGAGGAAAAAAATTAAATTACAATTTCCCCCAGTGCTGGGTGAGCCCGTGGGCCTCCAGGGAGGGAGGGAGGGAGGGAGGGAGGGAGGAGCAGAGGGATGGCAGTGGTGGCACTGGGGCCCCAATCCACATCCCTGTGACCAGTCCAGCATCCAGGGATGCTCCGAGCGTGTTGGAAACGTGCATGGCCTCAGTGTGGGACCACGGCCCCACTCCTCCAGACCTTTGTAAAAATCCTGATTCAGGATCCCAGCCCCAAAAATGAGAAGGCCCCAGCACTGGGAACTGAAAAAGGAAATTCCGGGTGGTGACCTGGTGCTCACTGAATGTTGGGATTGCAGGAATTATGAATATTACAATGGGCTGTAAAGAGAAGAAATAGATGCATGGCAGAATTCTATATATTTTATAGCAAGTTTGTATTGATTCACGATAATAAAGCACTTTAGGATTATTGCTGTGTCTTGCCCGAGAATTATTCCTCATCTGTTCCAAAACCTTCTGATTTTTCTGTTATTTTCTATACCTCGTTTTACATTTGATTTTTTTCCCAATCTACTCAAAATCTCTTGTTATTTGAGCTGTGAAGTGTTAAGTGCAGCAGCAATAATCTGTGCAAGAGCAAAAATTTCCAAAATTTTAGGGCTTTGGTTTGAGACACCATAAAAATTATTAGTTTAGAGTCAGTTTGCTGTGCTCTGAAATGCACGAGCCCAGAACTACTGGTCAGTTAAAAAAAATAAACCCTTTTATTTCATTAAGCTGGTTCCAGACTAATAAGGCCTCCGCAGAGGGTAAAATATACTTGAGGTAGGCAGTTTGGCAAACCCCTTTCCCTACTTAAAAAAAGAAAAAAAACAAAAAGAGGAAAAATTACTGAATAATGAATAATAGGAATAATATTTTAAAAAAAAAAGCACCAGTGATTTGGATTTCTTTATGTCTTCTGGCCTCCAGCCCATAGGAGCAGGAGCCTTGCTGCGCTCCCCTCATCCTGTTTTGACTCCAAGCCCCAATTTCCAAGTTCACACATCATTCCGAAACTGGAATTGGGTGATTTTTTCTTTTTTAATTCATTATTGGAAAATATATTTTAAAAAAACCAACCAAACAACCAAAACACACACACACAAAAAAAGCCCACCCTCCCCCCCTAAAAAAAAACCCAAACAAAAAAGTAGGAAAAAAGCCAAGTGCTGTGCTGGAGGGTGCTGGTGGGTGCAGCCGTGCCCAGGCATGGCCGGGAGCTGCTCATCACTGGTGACCAATACACAACTGCATTACCCTGGCGTGGGGCTGACAGGACAAACCCCTCAGACGCTGCCTCACGAGCACCCAAAGAGCACAGAAATTGTCTTTTCCCGGGACAGTAAGGAGTCAGGATGCATTAACAAATACCTGACGTCACGGGCATCCCCGGAGCTGCGGCAGGACGGGCCTCGGGCTGCAGGACACAAAACCAAGGTTGGGTTTTAGCACAATGTTGGCAAAGAGCGGTGCAGAAATCGCTGGTTTTAAAAACTCCAGGTGGAATCACGTGAAAAGGGGTCTGGCTCCATCTCCGAAAGTGATTTTAACATTTTTGATGGGTTTTCTTTATTTAGAAGGCCTCCTGTTCATTCACCTCTCTTTGCCTTCACCTCCCTTCTCTATCAAGTTTCACTGCTCATGTCCACATCTGTTTCAAACCTGTTTGTTCTGGTTTCCCCCCATCCTTGATGCACCTCTTTGGCCCTGGAAAACTCCTGAAGACACCCAACTGCAGCCTTTGGGCACAGGGTGGGAAAAGAGCTGCCGTGGGCACTTGCAGCTTCTACATCACCCCATGAAAAATGCAACTTTCAACATGTTTGAATCCCTTGTCATTAGAAATCAATAACACACCCTGGGATTGTTTATCCACGCAGGGGATGGAATGGACCCTGGCAGCTTCCACAGTAATTTCTCGTGTGGAGGGACCTGCAAGCTCTCTGGAATGAGGGAAAAATGGAGGGGTTGAGAAATTACAGCGGAAATACATTTATTGAAAATATACTGTGGACAATAATTTCAAGGGGCTTCTCAACCAGGTGCAGGGGCTGCACATCCCATGGGAAATAAGCAACAGGAACAAAGTGACCCCATACAGCCACTTTCTTCCCCGTTTCTCCCACCAGCCACTTAAAAAGCCACTGCCCAGTCTTTGCCAGATGCCAAGAAGTTTTCTGCCTCAAAAGCTGTGTTTTCCTCCCAAACCCCACGTTCCCTCCTTGGCTGAGGGTGTTTTCCAGGCGAGACACTCAGCAGTAGGCTTTGCATGGCCACGCCATGGGGAAAAGACGGGTTGGAGGAGGTGCTGTTGGTCTTTGAATGAATCCAGTACCAGATCATGAAAAATTAGCAAAGGCAGCAAGAAAACATCCTGGACAGAGACACATGGAAACACCACATTCCTGTGATGGCCACAAAAGTGCAGCAGAAGATACCACCGGGGATGAGAGTCCAGGTGCCCCAAACCAACCTTCCCAATGGAAAAGAGCCTTTAAAGTCCCAAAGTGCTACGGCAAAACCTCTTGGTTGCCCTACCAAGCAGGATGTGGGGTGTTTTAAGGAAGCTGTGGGGTTTGGGGCTGTTACAGGTAGCAGAAGGATTCCCTCCTGCATGCCCACACCGGCACTGGTGCTGCCAGGAGTCACCTGGGGATTGCCTGACACCAATCAGCAATTAAAGCGCTTTTAGGGAGAATCCCAACTTTTCATCACTCGTATGAAAGCCAAGAGGAAAAGAGGAATTTTGCAGGAGCCACTTAAACAGTCTTGTGGCAGTCGATGCTCGTCACCTCTCAGGACACAATGGGATGTGAAAGCATCCTTGGACCGCCAAACAATTTCCCATGGAATCACAGAGAGCATTTGGCTTTTGATTATCAGGCCTTAAAAATGCGGGAGGCAGAGGCTCTCGATACTGTTATTTTTGGAGGGCTCCTGATACTGTTATTTTTAGCCGGTTTTAACTCATCTCACGAGCCCTTTTTTTACAGCCAGCTCACCAACCTTCCAGGGCCAGATTTTTTTTTTTCCAGACTCCGCCTGGGGCTGCCAACATTGCTCAAAAAAAATCACCCCCAAAAAACCCCACACACAACACAAAAAATTCAATCCCACCACCCTTTTTTTCTAATTTTCCCAAAGAACTGGGAGGCGTGAGCACTCGAGAGTCAAATTTGCCCAGGACCCGCGTTCCCTAAGAAAGCAGGGCTCATTCGCCTTCCACAAACTCCGCAGTGGCAACAAAAGTCCCTTTCAAGCCCTTCCAGACGCAAGTCCTTCAGCTCAATTAGTCAGGCACACAGAGACACAAAAAAGCCTCCCATTCAGGCTAGTGGCTGGCTGTGGAGGACAAGGGCGAAGAAAGGATCTTTCTCCCACGCTTTCACTGGGTGTCATAACAAGCAGAAAGCCCTCTTACGGGGGGATTATTGGAGATAAGAGTCCGATGGAGGGGCTGGGGCAGGAGCTAGGGCTGCAGGAGGAGGGGAGGAGGGGATGGGGCTGGGGTTGGAGGTTGCAGCTCCCAAGGTCGGCTGAGTATGGCCGCTGATGGCATCGCGCTCCATCAAAAATGTTTTTAAAAAAATTACAATATTCCCCCCACCCTGTACACACACGCGCAGAATAATCCCGGTTCTCCATGGCAACCTGCTCCGTGGCCATCCCTCGCACCAGAGGAGGGAGGCAGCTTGCTTTCACTCCGGCATCTCCGCCAGCTTGTCCCGGTGCTGGCACAGCCTCAGCCGAGCTGGGCAGAGGGGCTGGGCACGCTTCCTCCCGCTCCCTCTTCTCCAAAAATCAGTGGTTTTCTAGAGCAAAGAGCGTCAAGGAGATGCACAGCTCCATGAGAAAGCTCTGCCTCCAGAAACGCAGCCAGCCCTGCTGATGCTCCTGCAGAAGGGTGGGTTTAATGGTGAAAAGACCTTTTTTCGTTAAAAAGAAGAAGAAGAAATAAAAGCTGTGTGTGCGTGTTAGTGGGTTTTGTTGTTCAAAGGCAAAACAAAGGGGAAAAAGAGAGAAGAATCTCCAGGGAGTGGAGTTTGTCTGCAGAATTGTGGGGTGGGGCAGTGGCCCAGGGCCACCCGTCCTCCATGGTCCCTCTCCAGTCCAGCGTCGCATCCCGAACCCTCAAACCTCCCCCCAGCCAAAGGGGTCAATTGCTGCACCTTCTGGCCAGGCCCCAGCAGGGAGAAAACTCCTCTGGATACCGACAGTGCCCTGCAGGATTAGTTGAGGTTCCTGAGTGAATTATGTGCCTAATTCCCTTGAACAATCCAAGTTATATTGTTAATTCCCCATTGCTTTTCCATTGACTCTATATGTGACTGTGCAAGCCAGTGCCCCTCCAGATCTTTTCAAAGATATGATTCCTCTCCCAAAAGCAGGGTGACAGAGGCAAATTCAAAGCAAATGCCAGAAAATTTGGCATTTTTCCCTCCTGCCCAGACCCAAGCCCCTGCCAATTGTGGCTGTGGGACTGTCCCCACTCCCAGCACCATGGA
Organism: Corvus moneduloides; assembly: GCF_009650955.1. NCBI lineage: Eukaryota > Metazoa > Chordata > Aves > Passeriformes > Corvidae > Corvus > Corvus moneduloides. The sequence continues at coordinate 611,239 of NC_045504.1, read as the reverse complement.
GGAGCAGGTGACAAGAACATCCAAGTTCAGCGACATTTTACAAGGATCAGGGAGGGAATAGAAACTCTCCAGCTCAGGAACGGAAAGCCAAGAAACTCTCTTGGAATACATTATCCCATAATTGTAGGGTTTCAAGCACTTTCCTCCCAAGCAGCTGGTGCCTGCTGATGCCAGAGGAAGGTTATTTGGCTCAGACACATTCCTGCCTGGTTCAGCCCGGGAATCCCTAAAACAATCCACTCCTATGAAATACTGTAAAAGCTGAATATTTCACTCAACCAAAACAGCAGAAATTTACTAAAAGACGGAGGGGGAGAGACAGATGAAACAAAGCAGACTCCTTAGGGACAACCCTTCCTCCTTCCCAAAGAGCACTCTGAGCCTCCAAAAGGGTGAAGAGGATCTGGGGGACCCCCTTTCCCTTTCCCAGAGCTCATACACCGATCCAGAAAAGCTTTTGTGTTTTGGAGGTTTTTTTTCAATAAAAATGAGCTTCCAGCAGGCAGGAACTTGCTGAAGGTCGAATTAAACCTGGTTTACCTGCCTTGACCTGAACAATGCAAGGCCACAAGATGAGCCAACAGCCACCTGGAGCCACACCGGGCTCGAAACCAGGCCACCCCACCACCAGTGAGTATCCAGTCTTTTTCATTCCCGACACTTATTAATCAGCGCTTTTTTTTCCTCTGAGAACCTGCATTTTCTCCCTATCCCAGAGCAAGCTCCACCTCATGTCCTCCACTTGCCTGTAAAAATGCATCGCACAAGACCAAGCAGTTAAAGCCAGCAGATGCACCCAATATGGATGCTCCCTCCTCCTGCACCAGCATCCTGGCACTACCCCTTTTGTCCCTGCTCCAGCAATATGAAAACCCCTGAAAGTGGAATTACAATTATTTTTACACCTAGCCTGGGCTGTCAAAGTCAAAGCTCAAGCCATGGCCGTCGATGCTGGGTGGGGATTACACAGCTTTAGCTGTACAGTTACAGATGCCAGGTCCAAGTCTGCTCGCAGCTGTAGCAGGATAAATCCTGGAGTTATACAGTGAGCGAGAGATTGTGATCCACTGATAACCAGAGATGGACTCAGCCAGGAGTGTCAGTCCAAGACCTCCCCATCAGCCTTGCAGACTTCGGTACATACGGACCCTCCCCAGCCAGAATCCCAGGATTCGGGGCATCCCCCTCCACAGCTGGCACGGGACCCCTAAAACAAAATTTCCCATCTCTTTTCCTGCAAACCTACCCAGGCCATCACAGCCCTGCGGACAGCAGATCCTGCCCGCGCCCGGCGGCCGCCACCCCTTCCCCAGCTCTTACAGCGAGCGGGAGCGAGCGGAGAGGTGCCGGGACTCACGCACACGTCCCTTTCTATATCTGTCCCTGAAAATCCCGCCGGGGGAGCCGGAATGCGGCCCCAGGACTATATTTAGGGCCCCCCCCCGTCATGCTGGCACCACTGTCACACAAGCCTGGGCCAGCACAGCCTCCCGCCGCCGCGGCGGGCAGTGGGGAGAGCGAAGCTGCTAGCGCGGGCGGCGAGAACCGTGGCTCCGCTTTCACATCCAATCACCCCGGCTGCATCTGAGCGACCTGCCCGCTGGCGCCCGTCTCCTCCCAGCAGCCTGAAGACCACAGAGCTCATCATTTTCCTTCCAGCTGTACCCCCTCGGGGCACTGTCACCCGCTCCCCCCGGGCAGGGTGCGGGAGAGCCATCCGGTCCCGTTTGCTGGGCACCCAGCACCGCGTTTGCACCCTGGGATGGGCGGGGTAATTCAACAAATCCCCTCTCCTGCCATACAGAGATCGGCACTGGCCACCCCAAAATTATCCCAGGGTGCTGCAGAGCACCTTGCGAAGTGCCGTGCAACGGTGGCCAGACCCCATGGGCAAAGCCGCGGTGGGGACAAGGACAACGGGATCCTGCCTGCACCCCTCCTCCAGTCTGTGCTCCGAGACGGGGGGGCACCGGGGCCCAGCGCCCACACGGTTAATTCCGAGCATCACCCCAGCCTCCGTTCCCACACAGCCGCCACTTGCTGAAATTAAAGCAGGGCCTGATCTGATTCCTATGGCGGCTTAGCGCGCCCACTCAGCCGGTTTATCATAATCCCGACATAAAAATCGCTCCCTTGAAAACGCTCAGGGGTTTGAAGCCCTGATTGTTTGAAGAGGAAAGACTCTGTTCTCAGCACAAAGATGTGCTCCCCTCTCAGCCCCGGTCCGGCAGCTGGAGGCTTCAATCAGCGTTTCTGACCCCATGGGTACCCATGGCAGGAACTCTCACGCTTTCCTTGGCACAGAGATCCCCCCAAACCCAGCCTGACCAGCTGGGCCACGCGGCACCCCAAGAAGGGCAGAGCTTTGAGGACTGGTGCTGGGAACAAGTCACCGCTGGCTGCCAGCCCTGCTGCGAGAGCTTCTCTAAAAACCATCCCCTCTCCCTCCAAATCCAGCTGCAATTGCTTGTAGGATGGAATTATATCCCTGTATTTCAAAATTCTATCGATCCACACAAATTTCTCTCATATCAGTGTGATTTCTTTGTGGTGGCACTGCAGTGCTATTCCACACCTGCCCAACCCAGGGTGCATGGGGCCGTGCCGAGAGGACAAGGGGCACTCCATGGACTAGGGAGACCTTGAAGGGCTTGAGCCATCAGGGCCTCCTTTTGTTTTCAGTTTAAAACTGTAAAAGGCTGGCAAAAAAATTCCTTCAATGGGGAAATGTCAGTCTTCCTCAAACACCACAAAATCATGATTTTTAAAAAACAGTTTTTAACTACTTTTCATCATTCGGGGCTGAGAATTTTCAAATATGAAATGTAAAAAATATACATATTTTATCCATCACAAAATAAAAGTTCTCATCCCCTGGCAGTACTGACCAGCACAAGTATTTCTGCCCTTTTGCCAGTCCCCCGACCCACAGCGCGTCGCTCGTACGATGAGAGTGGTGCAAAAGGGCTTTGGCCTCAGCAACAAACTGCTCTGCTGCATTTCTGCACTGCCAACGTAAGCATCAAAGACAGAAGCTAAAGGGGATCTGCTGAGTGAAATTAATAATTTTCAACAACTATATTTGTATAGGCTCGTTGTCCTCAATGGCTCACTGAATCAGGGAAAAATTAGTATTGCATTTGCTCCCTTTCTTTTTTCCCCAACTCCAAACTGCTGCTAAGCAAGAGAAGGGATGTGGAGAGCTGACACCTCACTTCCAAACATGCGAGTGTGTCTCCTATTAATGTCTCCAGCAGTTATGTGGCCAGAAGGGAGAACAGAGTAGACAGTGCTGAGTGTTAACCAGTCAAATCATAGTGTCCAAGTAAGCTTAAATGGCCACATGTAAACTGCAATTTGGATCAATGTCACGCAAACACACAGGGCTTACTGCTACTGCACTCCAGGAGTAAACCAGGGAGAAAAGGAAAAAAAATTAAAAATTAGCTGTTCACAAGACTATTCCAAAACCCTTGGAGAGAGCCAAGCTTGCAGTCACACGGACAGTCCCGCTGCCGGAAATGGTCACCCCCCACAACAAAAACTCAAATTAAAAAGAAATTCCACCCAGTCGAAGAGCGACATGCTCTGACAGCACCCACAGACCCCAGGGACTACAGCAAAGCTTGTGGCACCAGGAACCCCAACGGACCCATCCAACGGCTGAGAGGCAACGAGTGGCTGGAACTGGTTCCCATTTCCCTCCCAGGCTGGGAGCACAAAGGGATGGGTGATGAACATGGAGGTGCTTTAGCCCCACAGTGTCACCATGTCCCTGAATGGTGGTGGGAGTCACAAGCGTTCTAAAGGGAGCTTGTTGCAGCTGGGAATGAGGTGCACAAGCTCCAGAGAGCCAGGTTGGGCCTGGTGGGCTTTAAACCTACCCTCTCCATCACCGACCAGCACAGGCACCTCCTGCCCCTGGCTCCAGGCCCTCCACACATGGTTTGCTAAATTCTTGGACGAGTTTCGTCCTTGTCCCAGTTTACATCCCCCCACTCCTGCTCATGCCTTTGTTATAGCCAAGAAGTGACACCATCAAAATCAGCCTATGGCAGTGCCGCACAGAGCAGGATTGGTCACCCAGGAACACCAAAAGATGCTCACATAGCACCGCTCCCAGCCCCTGATTGGAGAAAAGGCGCTTTTCCCCCTCCTTGAGGGAAGCCAGCGGCCAATGGTGGATGGCACATGGCAGCTTCCCAGTGCTCACCCAGAATAAGAGTCCCTCGTCCCCCTGGGGAGCCACCGCACCCCTTCACACCCAGACTTTGGGCCACTGCTCGGTGCCGACGTCTGCCCACAGACAGATCCTGGTCCATCAGCCTGGCTGGAGTGGCAACCACCCAGCTGGACTAGCAAGAGTTCTCCTGGCTCAGTCTGCCTGGGAAGGGTGAATGAGGAGAGCTCCATGTGGTGACATCCCGCTTTGTCACCGCTTTGTCACCAAAGCCAAGGGTGTCCAGCTTCATCCTACGAGATGCTCAGGGTGTGAGCATCCATGGAGGATCTCTCCCCTTCCTTGGCGGGTGCTCCCCCTGTCCATGGAGCAAAGCTCCTGGAGCTGGTTCTCTGTTGCCCTGTCCTCTGCAATGTCCCTCTCTGACCGGGGTCAAACCACCGGGCCAGGAGAGCAGCACTTCACTCCCCCCAGGGAGCAGCAGCAGGACGGCAACAGAGAACAGGGAATCAAAGAAGAGCTTGTAAAAACTTCCCTAAATCCCTGTCACTGTCAGCATGGGCTGTGGGAACAGCACCAGGAACAATGGCAGCACCCAGGTGAACCTCAATGGGAAGATGGAAAGAAGGTTTTCCCTAAGCTTTCCCCAAGCAGATCGTTACAAGAACTCCCAGTTAACACATGCACTAAATTATTCTGAATTATAGGGCCACGGGTGAGGGGGAAAAATATCTTGTTTATTAATTTCATGCAGTCATATGAGCAGGATGAATCTTTCATGTCACACCCAGCACTACAGCCCTTCCCTGAATGAAGTGCCGGGGACAGCTCCTTCTGCCCTCTGGGTTTTTTTAAAGATCCCAATGAGCACATGAGCGCAACGAGCGGGTCCAGCACAGGTCAAAAGTCAGCTCATTTCTACATCTCTCACAAGAGGATTTTCATAAAGTTACAAAGCTATAATTGCTCCTTTCCAAAATTAGTTCAGGTGCCGTCACCCACATTAGCTCTTTATTATTATAAAGTCTTTTTTGGTTTGGGTTTTTTTTTCCTCCTTGGAATCACTGTTCTGGTATTATTTTATCTTAATCCGCCATGAGATCTTTGTGTTCTTCTAAGCAAGATCAAGACACCTTTTCAAATAGGTTGCTGTGTTTTGCAGGTGGTATCTCGGGCACCCAGTCTGACTATTAAAAGCAAGTGGGAAGCACCCAGTTCACCTCTTTGACCCAAAATTCCCTTCTACGGTAGAGCAGATTAAAAAATCCCAGTTTCCATAAGGAAGAGGTTGATGCATAATCCATTAAAGAGGGATAAGAACCAGCATCAATTTGCAGAGAAGATAAATTAAGCAAAATCAAGTTCCCCAATGAGTCTCGTGTGGTTCCACACACGTGTTATATATATATACATATATATATATATATATATCTTCTGTAAATCCCCAAATTAAAATCTTGAGTCCATTCAAAGAAACGTTCATAGACAAAGGGTTAAAAGAAGAAAGAAAGCATTTGGATAGAGACACAAGGGAAGAAAAACAAAGAAAACTGCAAGAAACCATTTTCCAAATCACCATATCCTTCTTTCTAATACTGATATCAAGTTATAGCTGTCAGGGAGGAAAATATACCTATCTGTATAACAGATAGGGAAGAGGGGGGAGGGAAGGTAGAAAAAAGGAAAAAGAATCCAGCACTCATATTTGCAAAACAACCATTAATAAACATTGCTCTGTTGCTGCTTTATTAAACAGATAATCCAACACAGTAATCTGTATTGATTTATGGATTCTCTGATGCTCTACGACTGGTTATGCAATGAAAGTTCATCCTTGATCTGTAGTCTGGGTCCTGGACTTAACTAATTCATAATCTGATTGGAAGTTTTACTTTGTTAATTCAATTACAGTTAACGGCCGAGGAGAGAGCGGCAACATCTTTGTCTTTCTCAACAGAGACGGTTTCTTCCCATGCCCAGAATCAGTAACTCTTAAAATCACAGGAGGCAAATAGGTTCTTAAAAAAAAAAAAAAAAAAAAAAAAAAAAAATCCTACCTCGGGTTTTAATTCCAGTCTCTGAAAGTTGTCTTTTCCCCCATTTTTTCCGCCTCTCATTTCCTTTCTCTTCTTTTTATTTTTTTTTCTTTTAATTTTTTCTTTTCCTTCTCTTCCTTTTGATGAATTTCCTTTCTTCTCCACATCCTCCTCAGGCGTGTAATGGGGTTATTTTTACTTTCGGTTATCTAGCTTTATGAAGAATCGACACCACTCATACAGCTAGATAACCAAAGATAACAACCAACCCCTGGAGTCTACAGCATCAGCAGGAAAAAGCCAACCTCCTCTTCTCCAGGGGTCCGGGGGCACGTGGCTTTTAAGGAAGGAACGAAGGAGGAAAACGAATAAAAAGAGATGCAAATATTAGCTGCCAGATCCGTAACATCCTCGCACAGCTACAGCCCTGGCCCTGTTCCCGCAGCCCAACCAGCCCAGGGCACAGAGTCCTGAGCATCACTGGGACAAGCAGGATCAGGCCCCTTGGAAACACAATTTGGAGCAGAATTACAGGATAACCATGCAAAGGCTGCCTATTTTCTGCCGAGTTTCAATTTGTTTCATTTGCAAACCAAATGATATTCTGCAGGTGCCGAGAATTAAGCCCACATTATTTTTAATAACTATCAAATTAATGCATTCAAACTGGTAATAATCAAAGCAAATATAATTTGCGCCCACAACTTAAAATATGCATAAAAGACCAAAAGGACATTTCCCCACCCACAAATGCATTTAACGCTCTCTAAACAAAATGACTGCAAGAAAAACCTGCCGGTTAATATAAATAGTAACTTGTAATGCTTTGGATTCAGCCAAGATCTGGGGGAATAGCGATGAATAAACACGGAAAACACAGAGGAAATGATGAAAGGGATGGAAGGGAGGAAAGAAGGAAGGCAGCGACTCGTGCTCGCGGCTCAGGACCCCGGCCCTGAGCGAGGACCGCGCATCTCGGGCAGGGACCGGGACCCGCATCCCTCCGTTCGTTCAGGGGGAGAGCGCAGCTTTCCCCCAGTAGGGAACCGCATCCCTCGCTTTCCTCTCCCCGTATCCCTCCGTCCTTTCTTCTTTCGCGGGGAACACGCATCCCTCCGTCCTTCCTTCGGGGGCTCTGCTTCCCTCTCTCCTTCCTTTCTCCGGGGGTTGGGGGGGAACCCTCATTCTCCTTCGCCAGAGTGACCTGGGTCCCTCCACCCTTCCTTCCTCTGGGGTGGAACGTGCATCCCCCCGCCGTTCCTCCGCTCCAGGGCAGCCCGCATCCCTCCATTCTTCAGGGAAGCAACCCGCATCCCTCTCCCTCCCCGTGGCGCCCCGCATCCTTCCCTCCTGCCTCCACCCGCGTCCCTCCCCTCGCCGAGTGACCTGCTCCGCTCCATCCCTCTTTCACCCTTCGCGCTGCGGGGAGGCGCGGAGCCCTCGCTCCGCCGAGACACCGCGGCTCCGCCGCCCCCGCCCGCGCCTCTCCCGCGGAGCGGAGCGCCGGCAGCGCGGGGGCCGGGGCCGGGGCCGGGGCCGGGGCCGGGGCCCTCGCGGCGGCTCGGGGGCCCTCGCGGCGGCTCGGCTCGGCTCGGCTCGGCTCGGCTCGGCTCGGCTCGGCTCGGCTCGGCTCGGCTCGGCTCGGCTCGTACCTGCTGCCCGCAGCCGCTGCCCGCAGCCTCTGCGCCGGGGGGAGCGGCGCGCGGCACTTTTCATTCATGCTTTCACACTCCCGGCCCTCGCCGCCGCCGCTCATTGGCTCGGGCCCGCCTGACGTCACCCGCCCCGGCTCCCACCCCTCTGCAGCGCTCATCAGTTCATCAATGGGCTGGGGAGGGGCTGCGCGCACACGCGCGTCGCCGCCACCCGCCCCCCCCACCTGTCACCCCCATCCCCGCCATCGCCCTCCCCATCATCGCCCCCCCACCCCCGCCGCCGTCCGTCACCCCCGCCTGCCCCATCGCCGCCACCATCTCCGCCATTCTGATCTCTCCCGCTCGGTGCCACCACCATCAGCACCTCCACCGTCACCCTCAATCGCCATCGTCAACATCACCCTCATCATCACCATCATCTTCATCGCCACCCTCATTACCATGGACTTCCCCACCCTCAGCACAACGACCCTCATTACCATCGCCATCGCCACCACCCTCAGCACCACCGGCCAGCACCCATCCCCAATACCCATCGCCAACACCAAGCGTCTCCTCCACCAGCCGTGACCATCCTCCCACCACCCACCTTCCCAAGCTCAGTCTCCCTGGCTTCCCTTTCTCGGGGAGGGGAAGCCCACTCCACGCCAGTGCCAGGGCCTGGCCGCAGCGCGCAGATCCCGGATGGAATCAAATGCTGTCTTACTTCTGTAGTTGTAACCCCGCCATTAATTACCCTTTGATTTTCCTGCTATAATACAGATCTCATAAAAAAAAAAAACCACCATGATTTTTCCTTGAAGAAGAACAGAGTTTTGGGGCTGGGGTTTGTTCATTTTCTCTTGAAGTTCTCTTTGCCTTGGAATTTTTTTCCAAGTGGAAAGCCAGTTGGGTTTGGGTCTGTGAGTTTGGGCTGGGAAGTTACTCATGGCCTTTGTCTCTTTCCCGGAGCCGGATTCTCCCGCTGTCACCACCAGTGCAGCCAGTCCACCCTGTCAGGGGCCTCTCTTCCAGTTGCCCAACTGGGAAAATGGGAGCCCACTGGGCTGGCCCCCATCAGGCCCAGCACTTACAGCCCTGCCTGGGAGTGGGGAAAGGGGGATGTGGAAATAACCCCAAAATATCCTGGCCCCCTTCGCGGGGCTGGGGCTCTGCTCCCCAGGACTGCCGCTGTTCCGCCGACAGCCCCTCCCCGTGGCCTCCAGCCTGCACAAAAGGGTTTGGGGTGTGGTGTGTTGCACCTTTCTCCTTTCCCTTCGTCCACTTCCAGACTTGGGTGGAGGGAAAACCACAGATTTCGGGAAGACTCTGTGGGTGCTCACGGGGGGGATGGAGGGGGCTGCAGCACCCATTGGAGGCACCCAGGGGTCCCCCCACCTGCACCCCGTTCTCAGTTGCAGCCTCCAACTTCTTTCGGGCAAAGGGCCCGCCCCGACCCCTCCCGGAGCCGCTCGCACGCCGGGGTCGGCGCTCCCCGTGAGTTCTCCCTCCGTAGTTCCCCAGCACCCACCTGGGCCACGCTCCCCACGCCAGCGACTTCTCCTCCGTGGGCAGAGCGGGGCCGGGGGTGAAGCAGCGAGCGGAGCTGGAGCCGGGGCTCTCCTGGAAGAGAAGGCACAGAGGGGTCGGTTAAAGAGGCAGCAGCGCCGCTGGTGCCCACGCAGCCCCCACGGCGTGCGTGTCCGTGGAGCAGCTCTGTGGGGTCCCGGCGGGGCCGGCTTTCACCATTCCCCACCCTCACTGAGATGGGATTTTAGGGACACAACCGCACGCCTGCCTCTCTTTTTATTCTTCTCTTTATTAAATTCACATCTTTTTTTTTTTTTCTAAATTTCTATTTCAGTCCTCTCCTGAAATTATAATTTTTTTTTAACCTGCCAAAAGAAGAAACACGACGAATTTTGCGATTTATCCTGCAAAAGGCTGCAAAGACAAGGATTTCGCTATCAAATTTGGATTCACCGTGGGATTACCCCTATGACAGTGCATTTTTATTTCTAATTTATTTAATATTAACATCGCATTAGAACCAGCCCGATCTGGGAGGATTTAGGGGAGGACACGAGCGATTTGCAGAAAATGCTCGGGTGTGTTTTGAGTGTCTTTAACAAATAAAAACCTGCTCCGTGCTTTGCTGTCTTTCTGGGAAAAAAAGAGAATCCAAACCGCAAGGAAGCAGAAGGAGCCGCCGCCGCGATCTCGGGATCTCCCCTATAACGGCAGATTTGAGGATTTCCAGCCTTAAAATTTCCACGCACACCAGTGCAAAAATAAAAACTTAATTTTCGGGGGCTAAAAACGGAGCCGAGCTGGGCAGGACCTGACCTGGTGGGTACCATGCGCTCTTTTTGCAGAGCCGTGACCCACGTACGACCCGAAAAATAGCCCAAAAGAAGCCCGGGTTGATTTTTTCCCGTGCACTCTTTGAGCGCAGCTGCTTCTTCCCTGTGCTGAGGAAGGAATCAAGAACAGACTGCAGGGATGAAGCTTTTTAAGACCAAAACAACAACAACAACGAAAAGACAGTAAGGACTAAAGTATAAGTTAAAATAAAAATTAAAATTAAAATAAAGATTAAAGCTTCCTTGGCAGAAAAAAAAAAAAAAAAAAAAGCAAGCCATGCGGGATTTTCTATCGGCGGCAGGACCGGAACACCCGAGCCCGCTGCAACCGAGGGGGCGGATTTCGGCCGGGGCATCACGTCTGGCTTCAATAACTTCTAAAAAAAGCCCTAAACCCATTTAAATTGGGTGCTCTCCGCGGCCTGAGGAGGGGGAGCCTTAGCGGGACCGCTCCGCGGCAGGAATTTATGGGGTTTGGGGGTACTAATGGAGCAGCTCCGACCTTGTTGGGGCGGGGGAGAAATCTAAGAAATGCCACACGAGCAAAAGTTCGCGAGGTGGGGAGGAACCGTGCCCCCTTCGCACCGCACCCGCTCGCGTTCTGCCGCGGACGGTGGAGGAGGGCGAGCGGAACCTTTGCTCTGGGGCTGTTTCCACGCGCGTTTCATTCACTGGGATTTGCTTATTCCCTAGTGGGGATCCAGCTCTGCGCATCCCCCCCCTCCCAAAATCCTATTCAGGGATGGGGGTAACCGGGCCCTTCTCTCCCCGGGTCACCCGTGTGCGTGTTCCTGCAGCCCGCGCCCCGGCCCGACCCCCGCAGCACCCCCGGCCACTCCCGCGGGGAAGGCGCTGGCGGGAGCGAGGATTTGGGGGTGCCTCTCTCTCCCCCCCACGCACGGCGAGCATCCCCCCGAGCAAAGCACGAAGCCCCGTGGATTGGCGGGGACGGCAACAGCGAATCCGCGGGCACGCGTGGAGCGGGGACGAGAACCTGGAATGGCCGTGTCCTGCCAGGCCGCTCCCACCCCCTGTCCGAGGCATAGTGGGGGATCGCAGGGGGGCCTCCGCACCCCAAAACTGGATTCTCGAGCAGGGAGAAGGTGAAATAAGTGAATCCCTCACCCAAAGTGGATCTGGGTCACCCGCAGACCGAGAGAAAAGCACGGGGAGGGGTCGGAGGGACGCGCTCGGCCGTCCCCAAACTTTCTTAGCTCGGGTGCCGAGATGCCGCGGGACGGGAGAAAAGGGAAAAGGGAGGGAAGCTCCCCCTGCCCCCGGGGCTTTGGGAGAAACTCCGACCCCGCAGCAGGCCCTGGTTGGACCCGCGCCCCCAGCCCCAGGCAGGAGCTGGACGCGCTCCACCCGGCCCCGCAGCGCTGTGGCCCCCAGCCCATAATAAAGACGCTTTGAGAGTCCTCTCCCCCCTCCGCCCCCCGCCCCCCTTATGTTTTTTTTTTTTTGTATTGTTTTGTAACCGAGTCCAATAAATCGCGCGGCTCGTCTGGCCTCAGACGTGTTCAGCAACCCAAGCCCCGCCGCTTTTGTTCCGCCAAGTCTCACATTGTTTGTCCGGCTGTGCGGGGCCGGCCCCGCGCGGCGCGGAAGGCTGCGGGGGGCTCCGCGCCCCGGCCCGGCCGCGAGCACGGGGCGGGGGTGGGTGGGCGATGGTCGGCCAGGAGAGCACGGCCCGGCCTCCTCTCTTTCTCCCGGGTTACCCCGACTTCTTCACCCACCTAGGGGTAGCTGTCGGCCGGGAATGCGCCCGGATGGCCAGCGGGTCCTGCCTGCGTTGCCCTCCCTGCCCTGCTCACCAGCCTGGGCTGCTGCTCTTCCTGCATTGCCCTGTCTGCCTGCCCTCCCTGCCTGCCCTGCCCTGCCCTGCCTGCCTGCCCACCTGTCTGCATTGCTCTGTCTGCCTACCTGCCCTCACTCACCTGCTCTCTTTGCCTGCCCACTCTGCCCTCTCCTCACCTGCCCTGCCCTGCCCTGCCCGCCCCCGGCCCGGTCCGGCCCGGCTCGCCCCGGCCCCACCGCCCGCGGGTCTTCGCGGTGGCCCCAAGCCCGGAGCCGCCGCCGGAGGAGCGGGGGCCGTGCCCGGCGTAAGGATATATAGGAGCGGCCGAGGAGCCTCCACGTAGCCGATACGTAAAGTGTACGTGTGAGAGTTAAAAAAAGTTGGGATGCAAATGCGGGGCCAGCTCCATCGCGCGGGGGGGCCGCCGGGGGAGCTTCGGGGTTGGGGCGAGCTGGGAGCCGCGCTATTTCCAAGCTTCCTTAACCTCTGGATTGCTCGAAATCGATCAGCAAAGCGCAGCAAGCCTGGCAATTAGGAGCTCATTACCATATTTGCAAATATGGCAACCTCTCTCTCTGCAGCCACGGAGACGCGGGGCGAGAGAACCGCAGCAGCCTTTGGGGGTGGGAATTGGGGTGAGGCGTGCGGGGGAACGGGAACAAGGGGAGAAAAAAGGTTATTTGAGGGTATTTGGGTGGTTTTAAAGGAAAGCGGCCCAGCCGCGGGGGCACAAAGTGCTCGGGGGGCGCAGACACGTGCGGCCGGGGCCCGCGTGGCTGCTCCGAATTTGCTCCTTAATTCAAATAAATGTTTTCTCCCTTTGACATAAACTCCCGGCGAGCAGCACGGCCCGGCCTGAGTGGAGGGGTTCCTCCTCCCGCTGAGGACCCCCTCCCAAAACGGCGCGGTGCCCTCAGCACACACCGGGAATAACCCGGTAATTCGGGGACACGCGGAGGGCCGGGCCGGGGCAGGACCGCTCCAGCCCCGGCCCGAGGGAGTGTTTTAAAGGTAACTACTGACTTCTTGCATTTTTTTAATAACAAAACCCCCACCATAAAGCGGAGATGCCCGGCACACGCGCTCGATCGCGAGTTCCCCCTTGTTACCTGCGATTTTATAGGCATCGCAGGGGTTTTTTTGCTTAATAAGCACAGATTAGGGGCAAAGTCTCCCTGGCATTTCCTGAATGCTGATTAAAGCTGGGGGGTCACGGCAGGAGCAGCGCAAGGAGCGCGTTTTTCCGCTGTGTCGCTCGGGGCGGGCATCGGAGCGTTTTCCCCGATGGCGTCTTACGAAGTTTCCCCCGGCGCTGGGCTTCCCCCCTCGATTTGGGAATTGACTTTGTTTCCCTCCTTCCACGAACGGTAATCACGGCGTATTAAAAAATAACGCCCATTTCAAGTTGGGCTCCGATTTTCTTCCCTTCGTAGGATTATTTTATTTTTCCGCCTAATAAATAACATTTTCTCCCTTTTGCCCGCCGTTCAAACCCCCAAATAACGAGAATGGACTCAAAATCAGGAATCAATTCCTCACGCTGAGTGTTCTGTGGTTTAGTTTAAATGATAAAAATATAGATTAAAATACCCAAAGTGAACAAAACCTCCCCAAGGGCTCCGAGGGGGATGGGGGTGGGGGGGTGGCTGCAGCCCAGCCCCGGGGGCACCGCAGCGTCCCCGCAAGCCCGGCCGTGCGCCGGATCCGGGTTATTCCTGCTGGCAAGCGCAACAGCCGTGGAAACAGAGGGAATTGCGGGGGTCTCTTTCCTTCTTTCTTTCCAGTTTAAAAAATTAATTTTAATATTATTTTTTTAATATTTGGGAAAAGCCTTTTTCGGCAGTTGCATTCCCACCTCGGCAGCTGAGTCGCTTTTCCCAGCCCTGTCCGGCTCGCTGCTCTCTGCATTCCTCTACCCCATTCCTCTTTAATTCTCGAGTCACCAGGATGGTTTTTTTAAAAATTCATTTATTTACTGCGAATGGCCAGAACCGACGAACATCCTGCGCGGCCGCGGGCGGAGGAACCGTGTGTTACCCCGAGCATCTCTGTCCGTCCCGTTTGATATTTTAATTTTACTTTTATTATTATTATTACATTTCGGGATTTCAGCCGACGTTCCTGCAAACCTCCCGTGAGTTTTGAAATGCAGGAAACGCTGAATGGAAAGGAAATTAAAAAATTAAAATTCCCTTTCTGTTCCTCCTCTCCTGGCAAATTCGCAGCTATCAACGACCAACGAGATGAACAGTTTTCCCTTCAGAAATCCTCACTACAGACCCGAGAGCCTCTGGCATCGCTTCCCCACCCGCCAGCGAGAGCGGCGGCTTCGCCCACCAGATTATGCTAAAAAAAAAAAAAAAAAAAAAAAAAAAGTGGATTATTATTTTTCCCCTCCTTATCCCAAAGGAGCAATTAAAGAAAGTGGGAACCTTTGCCTTCCGCCAGGACAGACGTTCATTTTTGGGTCTCAAAGCGCCTCTTTATTTTCTCTGATACTGAACTTTAAAGAGGAGGGGTTGGAGCAAAGCGATAGAGAAATTCATCCCATTTCTTTCGGAATTCCCTCGGCAATGCTGGCTCCTCCAGTGGAAGGCACGCAGCCTTTGCCTCCAGCTCAGGAGCTTTGTGCCCGTCTCATCTCACATTTATTTTTCCAGTGCCAGGCGCTGCCACAGGGCATGAAAAGGGGCGTTGGTGCCGCAAAACGGGCATTTTAAACTTATTTTTGAAGAGAGTTTCTGCTGGAAGGCAAATCCCGGGCTGCGGCGGCGGGGGCGGTCAGTCTCAGATGATCCAGGAGGATTCTCACCTCGGAAAGCGGGGGTTTTCGGGGGTGGGTTTCCCGGGGGAGGCAGGCGGTCAGGCACCCGCGGGACCCCCGCCGCCGCCCTCAGCCCCGCGCTCCTTGCGCGCAGCGGGGGCCGCGGAGGAGCCGCACGCCCCTTCCCCCGCACGGAGCCGCGCAGCTCCTGCACCCATTAAAAATTGAAAAAACCCTCCAGAAAACCCAAAGCAAACCAGCAATCCCCCCCAGAAGGGTCTGATTTGCAGCGCACAAGGGGAGAGGGGAGGAATGCCCCCCACCTGTGCAGCCCCCCCGGTTTTATTCCAAGGAATCTTCACCAGGCACCGCAGCGCTGTGGCTGCAGCTCTGTCCCACCAGCCCCGACCCCACCCGTAGCCCCCTGCCGAGGTGAGACCCCGGGAGAGGCCACGCACATCAGAGTGGGAGTGGGAGGGCAAATTCAGCAGCAGCACCCCCAAAACTGGTCAGAAGCCCCTGGGCCGTGCATAAACCTGGGCATGCCCTATGCAGGTGTACCCTCCTCGTGTGCACTCTGTCTGCATGCCCCTCATCTGTGTGCCCCTTATCCGTGTGCCCCTTATCCGTGTGCCCCTCATCTGTGTGCCCCTTACCCATGTGCCCCTCATCTGTGTGCCCCTTATCCGTGTGCCCCTTATCCATGTGCCCCTCATCTGTGTGCCCCTCATCTGTGTGCCCCTTATCCGTGTGCCCCTCATCTGTGTGCCCCTTATCCGTGTGCCCCTTATCCATGTGCCTCTCATCTGTGTGCCTCTCATCTGTGTGCCCCTTATCCATGTGCCTCTCATCTGTGTGCCCCTCATCTGTGTGCCCCTTACCCATGTGCCCCATCCGTGTGCCCCTCATTCGTGTGCCCCTTATCCATGTGCCCCCATCCATGTGCCCTCATCCATGTGCCCTTTATCCGTGTGTCCCCATCCGTGTGTCCCTTATCCGTGTGCCCCTCATCCATGTGCCCTCATCCATGTGCCCTTTATCCATGTGTCCCCATCTGTGTGTCCCTTATCCGTGTGCCCCTCATCCGTGTGCCCCTCATCTGTGTCCCTTATCCATGTGCCCCCATCCATGTGCCCCCCATCCATGTGCCCTCATCCATGTGCCCTCATCCATGTGCCCTTTATCCATGTGTCCCCATCTGTGTGTCCCTTATCCGTGTGCCCCTCATCCATGTGCCCTCATCCATGTGCCCTTTATCCATGTGTCCCCATCTGTGTGTCCCTTATCCGTGTGCCCCTCATCCGTGTGCCCCTCATCTGTGTCCCTTATCCATGTGCCCCCATCCATGTGCCCCCCATCCATGTGCCCTCATCCATGTGCCCCTTATCTGTGTGCCCCTCATCCATGTGCCCCCATCCGTGTGCCCCCATCCGTGCATGCCCTGTGCAGGCTGCGTGTCCCACGCGTGTGGCACGTGGAGCTGCACGCGGGGTGGGAGCACCGCGGGATTTCCCCCCACCTGCACACAGACACACCAACTCCATCCACCCGAGCAGCTCCCGGCTCCCTCCACCAAGGGCACCTGCAGGAAGATGCTCTCTGTGCCCCTGTGCGTGTGGAGGGGCAAAACAGCCTCTGCACAATGCCCTACCTGCAGCCCTTCCCCGCTTGGGGAAAAGCAGTGGGTGCTCCCTGTCCTCTCTGGTGGGTGCTGGACACCAGCGAGCACCTCTGAGGCCGTGCAGGGTGCGGGGAGCTGGCAGGGCCCCAGTGTGGAGCAGCCTGCAGCTCTTCTGCCGGGGTTTTTAAAGGAAATTCCCTCCTTTTTTGCCAGCCAGCTCAGAGAGGCTCCGTGTGGGAGATAAGTGAGCTCTGTAAGAAATGCCACGTATGGGTCAAAGAGGATTTTTGGCTTTTAAAGTGTTTGCACTGAGATGTCCACAAAGACGCGTGGCTTTAGACAAGCTGTGCGTTATTTTCCGTAGACAGCGTCCACAGAGCTGGGCGTGCGTGTGGCTGCTGCCGAGGGACGTTCAGATCCAGGGTTTTGTACGAGATTCTCCCAGCAGTCCCAGTCACCTCAAAATCTGGGGTCCAGCTGCCTGAGCAGATTAGTGGTTTGTAGGTTCAGGGGAAGGGAAAAGGGTTTGGAGCTGGGTGGTTTCTAAATAAATGTCTTTGTCTTGGTGCCAACCTCCACTCCACGGATGGCTTTTTTCTGCCTTCACTGGGCACTTTCACTGCTGCCTGGGCCATGCAGTGCCACCGCTTCGGCGTCCTGCAGACAAAGAAAATGCCAACAAAAGCTGCATTTTGAAGCAAGTGGGTGCACGCTGAAGGACAGCGGCAGAGAAGATCCGAAGCCATCCCCAGGCCTGCAGGGCTGTGCCAGCCGTGTTCAGGCAACTCCTGCCTGTCCGCAGCCTCTGTCCTGGGCACCCACAGCCCCCATGCTGGGCACACACAGCCTCTGTCCTGGGTATGTGCACCCTTTGCTCCATCCTTGACTAAGACCCCCACAGCGAGACAAACCCTTCTTGCCTCAGGGCTGGAAAGCCTCATGGCCTCCTCCTGGCTCTCCCCAGCAAGTGTTTCCTACCTCAGGTGGAGGTTTTAGTAATTCAAAATATTTTAATAGTTCACCCCAAAGGCTGAACTGTGGCTCGATGCCTTCAAAGGCACCCATGTAACCCAGTAGCTTCAGAGGGGAAGGGGCTTGAACCCTGAAAACAAGCAAATTCATTTGTATCAGACCGTCTCAGCCTCAGATGTGATGTTATCCTCAGCTTCAGCTCACCTCCAAACCAACATGAAAAAAAACCAAACCAGGAAAACCCCACAACCCCAAACCTAAACTGAATACCAAAATTCCCTCTTTCCATACTGGCAGGGAGCTCTGTTTTGTCTCGGTAAAATTGGGTGAAGTGTCCCCCCGGAACCTACCCTGGCTCAGCTGCCCAGAGCCCCCTGTCCAGCAGGTGCCTTTTCTTCTGCCTCAAAGGGCTTTGATCTGGACAGCTCTTTTGGAGAATGGCTGTTGTAAGGGATGCCTGGCACGAACACGGCCTGATTACAGCCCAGCTCGTTAAAAAAATGTTCCCTAGGTATTGAAGGGGATAACAAGGATATTTAAACATTCCCAGCGTGCACCTTTAAGTGGCAGAAAATAAGGGAAATTGCTATCGTTTAATTCAGTATTGCTCCTTTTGAACTCCCACTGGCTCTGCCTGCAATTGTTCCTTTGCCGGAGCCGGGAGCCGAGGCTGGATTACGGCAGCACCGGGGCTGCGGGTCCGGAGGGCTGGGAGGGCTGAGCACAGCAGGACCAGCTTCCCCACATGGCAAAAGGCTGGTGGGGCTGGTTTCCATTTGGATTTTGAAAGATTTCCCTCAATAGCCCAGAGCAGGGTCTGGGTTTGGGGCCCACAGCCCCAGTTTGTAATTACTCTCGTATTTTGTGTGCGCCAGGGAGAGGGTGGAGCAGCATTTCTTTTTTGTCTGTATCTCTGAGGAAGCTTTTTCCAAAGCGAGAGCAAAAAAATCCACAGCTGGTGTTGGTGGATGAGACACTCAGCCATGTTCTGGTAGGGGGAAAAAAAGACAAAGTCTAATTTTAGATGTTCTGAAATGCTTACAACATGCATCCCTCCAACGGCCTGGCACGGGCGCCAGTGGTTATTTCCACCCCGGCAGAAGGAGAGAACAGGGACCTGGGATCTGCTGTGCCTTGCACTGGGCTCTCCCCAGGTGACCTTGAGGGATCTCCCTCCCCTCTGGGGGCCTTTCTGCCCTGGGCAGCAATATTTACAGAGAGCAGCTGCTGGGCAGAAGAGACAGGGCTCCTCTCCTTTGGGGCAAATTTCTCACATTTTGGCTTAGCCCCTCCTGGCCAGAACTCCTTTGGGAATGTCTCCATCCCCCCAAAAAGCAGCTTTGGGAGCCCCGCTGATGAAAACCCAAGTCATGCTCTGACAGGCCATTGTTTGACAAGAAGCTCATTGTTTCCAAGGTCTTTTTCCCTCAAGTCTTGTGTCACCCCCTCCCCGCTTCCCCCAAGGTCCCGGGGGTTCCTCTGCCAGCCCCGTGGACCCCAACCCCATTCACCCCTCCCACACCCACCCCTCTCCCAGACTTTTCCTGCCAACCCTGGGGATTTTGGACCCACACCCAAACAGTTCCTCATTTTCCCGTTTAACCCCAAAAGAGCCGATCTGCAGCAGCACCGTGAGTAGGGGAGAAGCTTTCGGGAGAGCAAAGCCCCGGCACTCCCGCCCCGAAACGGGGAATGTGCCACGGAGGCAGGACAAAGCGGCTCAAAGGGCTCGGCGGGCTGCAGCCCCCTGCCCGAGCCAAGCCTTAGGGGAGGGTGAGGGTCTCAGCTTACCCGGCCTCTCATAAAAGTCTCCTCCATTCTAGCAAATAACCTTTATGTCCAGGGACTTGCAAAGTTTGCTTTCTCCCTCCAGGGTTAGTCACAGCAGGAGCGACAGAGAAAGCAACCGCTTGTAGGAGGTTCCTGCGCATAATAACCTCAGAGGAGTTTAGGTCTAAAGACTAAAAGGCTCTATTTACTTTCACTGACAAGGAACAATCTAAGCAGATGTCCTTTGATGGGATTAGTTATTAATCCTTGAATCATGGGTAAATGGGAAAATGATCCATTATTTTCTGCAAAATCCTTCACTACTTTAGATTTCAAGGATGGGGTGGAGGATTGTTAGCAGAAAGGTCTCGACCTGTCTGTTTTGGCCATTTTAAAATGTATTTTTACAGTTTGTGCCGTGGAGCGTGACTCTGAAATAAAATTTAAAAAAAAACCACCCTCAAGTAAAAGGGGTTTGATTCCACTAACAGCCGAGAACAATGCACTGTGTCAGACACACAGCAGTGATGGGCCCAGGCACTCCTTGGATGAACACCGTGAGGTTTTTAATATTGATAGTAGTGGCAACAATAACAATGAAATTAAAAATTATTATTATTATTATTATTAATAATAATAATAATAATAATGCCATCTCCAAAAGCCCATTCCCCAAACAGCTTTGGTAACTCCACCTAAACGTTAAATCCTCCCTACGTCTCCGTGTCCCGTCAGTGGCAAACAGCAGCTCGGTGGGCAGGTGTGGCTCGGTGTCTGCTGGGCATTCCGTAAATAGCCTCTGTAGGTGGGTGCAGTGCGTGAGATGAGGGAGGGAGGGGGAGAGCTGGTGAGATGCTGGATTGGCTCAGGGGATTCATTTCCCCAGGGGTAAATCCGTGCAGACACCTTTTGGTGCGAGGGGAGGTGCAGCAGTCGTCCCAGGGGCTGGGTGGGAGAAACGGCCCTGCACGGAGGGGCTGGGGGATGCACCAGCCACGGGTCACCCCAGCCACGGATCAACCCCCCGTGGATGGCAGAGAGGAACCGGGAGCTGGAGTTTGCCCATCCCTCGGCACTGTGGCCACAGCTCAACTTCCTGGGGTGAATATTAACAGTCCCGAGACAGCCACACACCCCGAACTCTGCCTCCGAGTCTCCCATGCAGGGAAAGCAGGAATAGATTCCCAATGAATAATTTACTCCGCTTTCTTTTGATTTGCGTTCTGATTGTGCACAGCAGTGCAGGCTCGGAGGGGGAAACATGTTCTGATTAAAGATTTATACTGGGCCTATAATTTTGTTGTTGTTGGTTAAATCTACTTCAAAGTGTGAGTAGGGTGGGTGTAAAATAAACACTCTGGAGCAGCCGGGAGCTTTTGGGCTGTCTCGGCGTGTGAGTGCACACACCAGTGGTTCCACAAATACAAACTGTGCACTCTGGAAAGGCGCTGTCCACGCATCCTCCTCACATCAAATACACTCAAAAAGAGATTGAAATTACCTCTATTCCCTCAAACTACTGACTCCGTGTTCCTTCTCCTGAGCTGAAAACTCATCCCAAAAAATAAGAAATATAAACTCAGGCTTTATTCTTTTACTATTCTTTTAGTACTCTTTCACTATTCTTTTACTACCCTTTTTCTGTTCTCTACTATTCTTTGACCACACAGAGAATAGTTTCTGGCTGCAGGGAGTGATTAGACCTGGAGCTGGAAGAGGCTCTAACCAAGGGAGGAACCAAACTTCAGCTTCCACCCTCCTCCGTTACTGAAACTTGGAAATACAGGAGAGAAAAACTCCAGGTCCTTCCCAGGCTGCCAGCTGAGTGAGCAGGGCAAAGGATTTTCTCTTTCTTTCCTCCCTTTTTCCCTGGCTGCCACATCCCTGGCGAGCAGAGGCACTTCCCAGAGCAGCCAGAGAGCACCTCCGGCACAAAGGGAGCGCGAGACAAACAGAATCATCCACCATTCCCAAAAGTGCCTTTGATAAACCCTCAGTGTTGCCATCCCCAGCTCCAGTTGGCCAGGGAAGAGCGAGAGCTTTGTCCAAGGGGCCTGGCTCCCGCAGCTCCCAGCCTGCTGCTTGGAAAAAGCCAATTGCGGGAAATGGCGTTTTCAGCAAAAATGTTCTGGGGGGTATTTTGGGGCTGGCTGGCAGAATTCAGCCAACAGAACACATTGATATAAAGCCCTGCAAGGAGAAGCCCCTCAGAGACGGATGGCTTTGATCCCACTCTTCAAACCATCTTTTCCCATGACTGGGAAACTAATCCCAGGGAGTGCTGGCAACCCTGAGGCTTCCCCAAACCCAGGGATGGTCCAGGTCCTTGCCTCACTCGCACAGGTTGGAAATCTTGCAGGCTGCTGTCATTGTCTCGGTCAGCAAAGAGTCAGGGGATGGTTTGGGTTGTGAGGGAACATAAAGCTCATCTTGTCCCACCCCTGCCGTGGGCAGGGACACCTTCCATGATCCCAAGTTGCTCCAAGTCCAAGTGTCCAGCCTGGCCTTGGACACTTCCAGGGATGGGGCAGCCACAGCTTCTCTGGGCATCCTGTGTCAGGGTCTCCCCACCCTCAAAGTCAAGAATTCCTTCCCAATATCCCATCTATCCCTGCCCTCTGGCAGTGGGAAGCCATTACCTGTGTCCCGTCACTCCAGGCCCTTGTCCAAAGTCCAGAGCCTCTTTAGGCTCTGGAAGGAGCTCTAAGCTCTCCCCGGAGCCTTTTCTTCTCAAGGCTGAACACCCCCAGCTCTCCCAGCCTGTCTCCAGAGCAGAGGGGCTCCAGAGCCCTCGGAGCATCTCCATGGCCTCTTCTGGACTCGCTCCAGCAGCTCCACGTCCTTCCTGTGCTGGGGCCCCAGAGCTGGAGGCAGCTCTGCAGGGGGGTCTCAGCAGAGCAGAACGGAGGGCTGGGTTCCCCCCTCACCTGCTGCCGATGGTGCTGTGGATGTGCCCGGCACAGCGTTGGCTTTCTGGGCTGCCCATGCACGTGGCCGGTTCATATCAAGGCACATCTCTGCGGTTTTACTCATTCCCACGGAATTCATCCCAGGCTGAGGAGCTCCCCAACCACGCAGCCACGAGACAGTGAAAAACGGAGACAGCCCACTGGGGCCCAAACCGCCCCACGCTGCAGCCCCGGGATGGCCCAAAGCCTCGCACCCCCTCGAGCCCCCATTTCCAGCCGCCGCGGTAGCGGTGATTGACAGCTGTCAATCAGCGCCGCGGGGCGCTGCGCTCTGCCGCCACCTGGCGGCCGCTACGGCGAAACGCGCCCCCCCTTCCCCCCTCCCCCCCAATCCGGACCGGGGGGGGCATCGGGAGTAACTTGGCTTTGAGAGCATTAAAGGAAATAAAGCGTCGGGGCTGAACCCTGGGGGGTGGGTGGGGAAGGGGATCCCCCCCTCCCCTGCATCAGTTTGGGGTGAAAAGGTGATTTTTGCTGGGAGTAACCTCTTGGCCGGGTTTAGTTGAAATCATAGAAACATGGAATATTTAAGGCTGGAAGAGGCCTCCGAGGTCATCGAGTCCAACTCTTCCCCCAGCACTGCTCAGGTCGCCACTAATGCAAGTCCCCAGGTGCCACATCCACTGTTAAATCCCATCAGGAATGGTGGCACCACCACTGGGAAGTCTGCGCCAGTGCCTGACCACCCTCTCCATGAAGGAATTTTCCCAATATCCCACCTAAAACTCTCCTGGCACAACTTGAGGCCATTCCCTCTCCTCCTGTCCCTGTTCCCTGCCAGCAGAGCCCGACCCCCCCGGCTGCCCCCTCCTGTCAGGGACTTGTGCAGAGCCACAAGGTCCCCCCTGAGCCCCCTTTTCTCCAGGCTGAGCCCCTTCCCCAGCTCCATTCCCTTCTCTGGACATGCTCCAGCCCCTCAAGGTCTTTCTTGTCATAAGGGACCCAAAACTGAATCCAGGACTTGGGGTGAGAGTCCCAGGATGCAGGCCCTGCTGCCCTTCCTGCAGGTACCAGCCTCACAGCATTCCCGAGCATATCCTGAATCCAGAGGTACCCAGACAGGCTGTGCAACAGGGACCCCACCCCAAAATCATGTCCTCAGGTCACACTTGCTTGACATTCTCACTGGAATCCCCACAGAAATCCACCTCCAGCTGGAGGGAGGCCCCGGCCTAAAGTCAAGCCCACGTGGTTCTCATTAGGCACCAGGGGATGGTCCAACCCCAGCAGGAAAAGCTTTGGATAGGAAAGGCAGTGCCTGACCTGTAGGGAGACTGCGAGGGCCTGTGGGAGCCACAGCATGGGATGTTTGGGGTATCTTGGGGTGTCCATCCCAGCCCAGGGACTGCAGGGAGGCACCAGAAACTGGGCAGTGGGAACCACCACCTCCACCAAGAGCATCCCAGGGGAGCCAAGAGCATCCCAGGACATCTGAGAGCATCCCAGGACAGCCATCACTCCGCCTTGGGCAGCCTCTCCACCGAGCCAGGGGGGTCCTGGTCCTCAGCCTGGCCGGATCCTTTACAGACACGGGACAGGGACAGGAGACTGAGAACACCTGAGCAGGACAGCTCAGGGCTCACCCCTGCTCCTGCATCCCTGCAGCTGCTCCAGGTGTGTCCCACGGCTGCGCACCCGGGTGAGCTCCTGCCCATGTGGGAGTGGGGACAGCAGCAGCACCTGCAGAGACCAGGTGACACCGGAGCATCCCCACCCTACCAGGACCTGGAGCTGGAGCCAGAGGGACACCCTGCTGCACCCTGCCCTGCAGAGAGCAGGAAAGAAAGAGCCAGAGGCATGGAAAATTATCAGAAACGTGTATTTTTTTTCTTTTTAATAGTAAACCTCTTTACAACAAATATAGTGAAAGAGTTTCCAAACAAAACTCATAAGAATTTCTCATGGTAATTATTATTATTATCATCATTTTTTTATATATTTTTTTTCTTATTGTGGAATATACAATAACGCATCACCATACAGCACAAAAAAAGGAATATTGAAAAAACGAAATAGACGTCTCAACCACGTGCTGCAGTCCCTGGGAAGGAGCCACTGATTGTCAAGGGAGCAAGGACGGGAGGGAACGGGGACAGGGAGGGGGGATGGCGTCCCCAGGGCGCGGGAGGTTCTCAGTCAGGCCAAACCCCGAGGGTGCAAACACTCCAGAGAAAGATGGAATTAGTCAAAGATCCCGGTTAAAACATTACAAGCTCTCGACATAAATCCTCCCTCCCCTCCCACTGCTGCTGCTGGGCTCCCACTGCCTCGCCCCGGAGCTGGACGCGGGGCAGGAAACGCCCTGGGCCCTGTGCCCGGCTGCGGGACGGGCGTGGCTGCCCCACGGCTGCCCCGACCTGCCACCCATGGGCGCCGAATCCCTTGACTCGCACACACCCACACACACACGCACCCACACACACGGGTGGAGGAGCATCAGGAAAAAAAAGAGGTTAAAAATATATATATATATATATTATAGATACAGTTTCTCTTTTTTTTTTTTTTTTCCTTTTAAATTGCTTCTCAAAACAATAAATAAAACTCCTCGGGGGAAGTGCACGTCCTGTTTTGTTTCTACCTGTGCAGCACCCTGGGGGGAGGATGCAGAGCTGCCTGTGCCGGTACAGACGGGCTGAGCGGGGACATCCAACGAACCATCACACAGAGAAGCTGACGGGGGGCATTTTATGATTTTTTTTTCTTTTAGTGCATCATTTAAAGGGTCTATTCTATTTTACAAAGGTTTTTGCAGACACCCCAGAGTTTGCTAACACCTACCTGCTTAACTGAGCTACGGGGAACCAGGGGAGCAGAGGGGATGGGAGACAACGAGGACCCGACCCAGAGGCCATGGGGGACAGGAAGCGGGAGCAGCAGCACGACCACGATGCTCCCCACCTCTTCAGCATCCTACTCGCCTGCAAATGCTCGGAAAGAGCCGTGGGGAGGAGGGGAGTCACGGCCCAAGCTGGGCTGCTTCACCCCTCGGCCTTGCAGAGGCCAGGAGCCCACGGGGGCATCCCAGCACGGTCTCAGGAGAGCGCGTTTCCCTGGGAAAGGATGTTCCTGCGGCTCTGGGGGGGTTCACGCCCAGAGAGTGAGGAGCTGGGCCAGTCTCTACATCTCAGTGGCACCAGCACGAAAATCTCGCTCTGAGAACCCATCTGAAGAGAAGAAATCCCTCACTGTCCCCCAGCACAATGCTGGGGGGTCCCCGTGGTGGATGCGGGGCTGGGGGGGGACAGCAGCCGCCCATCCCCACCCAGTGACGATGGGGCTGGGGATATTGTAAAATCCTCAATTCCCGGAAAACCATCCCAGCCTGTCAGGAGACGATCCTGGCGCAGCCTGAGTCACACCACCCTCTTCTGGCTTAAGGAAAGCACACTCCAAACAGGCATCGCTCCAGAGAACGGAGCTCGGGAGGAAGAAACTGGAAAGTAACTGGGGTTTCCACTCGCTGGGGAGAAGAGGGGAGTGGGAACGACCCTGTCCACTGCTCCAAGGTCCCCGATTCCTGGCCTGAGCGCAGCTGAGATCCAGAGCATCCCTGCACACCAGGGACCTCCCTATTTGCAAGGCTCACTAGAAGACACTCCTGGGTGTCGCTGGCCCCTCCGGACCCACGGGGGACACGCCGGCGTGTTGGGAACCCTGTGGAAAAGCGGCCCTGGTACGAAGCCATTGCCAAGTGGCTGCTCCTGTCCAGGAGCCTGGCAGGGTCCGGGTCTGGGACATGGAAACTTGGGGAGCAGGGAGGCCCGGGGAGGGGGTGCACGGGAAGAGCCAAGAGGGTTAAACAAGAAATCACTGTACAACTCGGCCATGTCCAAAGTCAGTATTATTACAATATACTCTGACAAAAATATAATCTCATTTCATATCAATACAACAAAAAAAACCCCAAACCAGTTTTCTGTACTGTTACCATTGCTAACAGATTGAAACTTGCTATTTACAGTTACAGTAGCCAGGTAAAATACTACAGGTGAGAGACCAGAGAGAGGAGGGGCAGAGGGACAGAAGGGAGATAAAATCACCAGGGGAAAGGGAAAAATAAAGGGGGGAAGGCCCTCTTAGATCCCGAGCATGGCTTCCTGCATTGGACAAGGAAGGGTGATGGATGGAGGTAGTGAAAATGTAATACTTGGTTTATGGGTCTGGCTGGGTTTTTTTGTGGAAAAGAAACAGAAAAAGGAAAAGAGAAAAAACAGAGAGGAAAAGAAACAAAAGTGAAGTGAGAGGGGAAAGTGGAATAAAAGGATGAACATGGGTAAGGGAAACCAGAGCAAACCTTCGGCTGAAGCCCAGTTAGAGACTCTCCCACAGCCCAGGGAGAGGTGGATGGGGATGAGTTTTTGCCACTTTGGGAGGTGAAAATCCCCAAAACAATCTCCAAATTGTGCCCTCAGCTGGAGGGATGGGAGGCAGGATGTGGCACCCAGGACGGCACAGCTAAGGTGTGGCTGGGAAGAGGCTCCTGCCCCACCTGATGGATGCTCTCCCCAAGAGGGTGGAGGGGACCCCCAGAGCACCAAGTGCCCCTCACCCTCAGCCGAGCTCTGGGCCGGCAGCAGCAGCTCACAGCCTTTTCCCCAGAACTGGTGACAAACTTCCCGATTTGCACCTGAAGAGTTGGGGGGAATCCCCCAACCAAGCAACACAAGGGGAGAAGAAAGTGCAGGAGGTGGGATTTTCAAGGAAAAGGTGGGGCTTTTTGTAAATCTGCTTTTCCCTTGGTTTGCTGAGATTATTCTGGGGAGGAAGAGGGAAGTGAAAAAGGGGGAAGGAAAAGAAAACATGTTCTTCCTCTTCGCCCCACTTTCCCCTGGGCCCACACGTGGCCCGTTGCCACCAGCTCTGGATTAAACACTTCCATTGCCCTCAGACCCCAAGCCTGGCAGCGGCCTCAAACACACGACAGCAACAAACCCCTTCCCCAAGGGACCCCGAGGGACTCCCTGCCACAAGCACAACCCCCGTGGAGGCACAGGGTGCCCCTCACACAACCACAGCCCACTGCTGGACTCCCCCCAGCACCAACCCCCTCATCCAAACATCCAGCACAGCCAGGCTCTCTGCTACCCCCCAAAACAACCCCCTGAGCAGGGGGTCACCCTGTCCCCTCGCTGATCACCTGATCCCAGCTGATCACCTCCACAGCCCCCGGAGCGGGTGGGACCACCCCCATCGATCCATCACCATCCTCACTGCGCCCCAGCAGCTCTTCCCAGTATTTTAGGTCCTAACCATCATTTAGGGTCCTGCTCCGTCCCCAAATCTCCTCCAGGGGTGGGCAGGTGACTTCCCACCCCATCCTTGCTCCTACAGCTGCCGGCAGCAGCGTCACCTGAGCCACACCCTGTGACCTCCCTTCCATCCTCCTCGTCCCCGCCCCGCGCCTCGGCCACCCCGAGAACGCTCCCTCCGCCTCTGCCCCACAGCGCTGCTGCCCGGCACCACCCCACACCAGCCCCGGCCCCCGCCGCCGGCACCAACACCCCAAAAACAGCTCTGCCGAGCCCTGGGAAAGACCAGCCTTCCCGGGACGGGGGTCACAGCCCCCACAACGCCGGCAGCTGCCAGCCCCGCAGCTCGGCCCGGCGCTGGGCACCCCGCGGGCAGGGCAGGGCAGGGGGCGAGGCCGCTGCCCCCACCCCGGCTTACCTGTGGCGGCCGCGGCGTCCGGTGAGGGCTGGAGGATCCACAGAGAGTTTAGAAGGTAAAGATCAGAAACAGACTTTGGTAAGTAACCACACGCTTAGAAAGGAATATATCAGTTTGGAAACATCTCAGTGCATACTTCTTATATGAAAATATACACAAATGTATTTCATTCTCCAAAAAAGGAACAATTAAAAACAAAAGCAAACTAGCCCAAACACAATATATTAGCTGTTTTTTTGTTGGTTTTTTCTTTTTTTCTTGTTGTTGTCATCCTTTAAAATCTTTAACGCTACACTTTGTTCAGGTTACACTTTTTTTGTCTTTTTTTTTTTTTGTAAATGTTTTTTTTTTTTCTTCATGCATTTTACACCTTTATAGCCTTTGAGAATAAATAAGCTCCATTTTGCTTCCACATCTCTAAAAACTGCAGCATTTTAACTATCGTCGTTTAAATCGTGCAATTTTTTTTTGCAACACCCCTTTTTAAAAAATGGAAAATATATATATATTTTAAAACTAAACCCTATACAACGCAAAAATTCCAAATTAAAAAAAAAATTATACACAATTGTAACTGTCAACAGTACAGATGAGCACGAGAAATAAAATTAGATCAGAACATATTTATAGAAGCACAAAGGAGGGTGTTGGTTTCTTAGATTGTCATTCTTCTCGTTGTCTTTTGAAAATTAGGAGGAGTTTACCAGATACTACAGTCTGGGGGGAAATAAAGGATAATGACCTGGACAAAAAAAAATAGAATATAATAATAAAATAACCCCAAGCCCCCAACAAAATAAAGACCCCGACAAACAGCCCCCAAACCCCTTCCACTGCGACGTGAAGCCAACGCCGTGTCTGACCCAGGGCATCCCCGCCTCCCCACGAGCCGTACTTGCCCGTGGCACCAGCCCAGGGATCGTCGAGTCCCGCGGCCGCGCTGCTGCAGATCCGCTCGGCCCAGCCCGGAACGGCGCCCAAGCACTGGCGCCTTCCCCGCCAGGCAGATCTAAACCTACGTAACCCAGAGCGTTTGTGTCTTGGATTTTGTGTTTTCCAGGCTCTCAGCTTCCAGGCAGAAGTGTGAACTTGGGAGTCAGGGCATGAAGTCAATGAGCAAAAATGTTTTTTTGGTTTTTCCCCCCCCTCAGGGTTGCTCTGCACCGACGGCGTCGAGTGCCGGGGGGTCTCTGCTGCCGCCTCCTCGCCGGGGTGTCTGGAGCAAGCCGCTCTGCTGGGCCCTCCCGCCGCACCGCTCCCAGTGGGGCAGACCCCGGCTCGTTGGGTTGAGTTTCTTTTTGCGAAGAAAAAAAAAATAAAATACAAAACGAGAGCGATGAGACGTCGTTATCCCGCCTAATTTCCAAAGCAAGGCCGTGCAAAGAGCTCAGGTGCGCGTCCGGTACGTCCGGCATCGCCAGGTCAGGGCGTCAGCATGGGCGAGGAAGACCACGGTCCGCAGCATCTCTCCCGCTTCCCACAGGACAAAGAGATGGAGGGAAGGAGATCCGCTTCTGCCGCCGATGCCGTGCCGGCGTTCTGGAGGTGAGACCCGAGCGTGTCCCTGGCACACGGTGGCACCCGCGTGGTTTGGCTCGGGGAGGGGAGACAGGGGGGGATTTAACTGCACAAAACCTGCCAGGGTTTCCCCACCACCACGGGGCTCCTCTTGCCTACCCAAGGCCTTTCTGGAGCATGGGAGCAGGAGAGGGAATTCCAAATCTTATCATTGAAAAAGAGTAAAACCATCATTTGGGAAAGCCTCTGCGGCAGCAATTTGGTATTTTGAGGTTTGGAGGGGGGGATTTTATCTGGCAAGTGTCTCCATGCCTTGATCCACAAGCAGGATGTTGGTGAGGAGCGGGTACCCAGAACACCGGCACCGCTGAGCACCCAGCACCCTGATCCCTCCGCCGGGCCTCCACACACCAACAGCCACTAATTTTCACCCAATTTTGAAGGATTTCCTCTCCTCCTCCAACCACTCCCTCTAGGCCGACCCTGCTCATTTCACAATAATCATCAGTCTTGTTTTTCCAATTAGAAACTTGGTTTGGAAAAGTTTATAAAACCCCATACATTTGCTTCTGGTTTGCCCTCATCCCGGGACGTTTTTATGCCATCCGCCTCATTCCAAGGCTGAGCTGGCTGCTGACACCTGGCAGAGGGATCCAGGAGGGGGATAAATCCCACCGTGACTCAGCTCCTCTCCCTTTCCTCTGGCTCAGGGCAGAGCTGAACCCAAGGCAGCTCCCAGCTCCTCCACGGCCCCCCAAGGCCAGCCAGGCTCCAGCTGCCAAAGCCTGGCAAAGGTGGCATCCGGGCAGGTTTTGTGCCAGTTTGGGACTGCGAGCCCAGGGGTGAGTGGGGCTGGGGTGTCCCTGCACAGGGTGACGGGGCAGCAGGCTGGGAGGGGGACAGGGGACCGGCATCCCTGAGGAGAGCGCCTGCAGGGAGAAAGCCCATCCCTAATGGCTGTGCCAGCCAGGAATGGTCCCTTCTCCTCCAAACCCTCCAACCATGAGCAGGCTGATGCATTTTGGGATCAGGGTGCTGACACCCATCCCTGGGAAACTGCCAGAACAAGTGGCAACATGAGGAAATTCCTTGGTTTTTTTCCTTTTTCCTTCCACTAAATCACTGCTCAAGGCTCAAGCAGATTTTCCACACAGCTCACCATTGCCTTTTGAGGCCTAGAAACCTTCAGGCAAAATCTCATTAGGATCATTACTTCAGTTGCATCCTTCAGTAAAAAAAATCATTTCTTCTCGTTTTCCTGATTTAAAGCTTTGGCACATGTGGAATGGGAATGCATTTTTAAAATGCTTTTATGGATGTTGGTTGCTAAAATCCACAATATGCTCTGAAAACCAGCGCTAATGCATCCCCTCTCCACACACCTGCTGTGCCACGTGGAGGCGAAGCATTCCTGCGGAATGGGAACCCCGGTGTTCCAATGACCCTGGTCAGAAACAGTGCAGTTCCCTGCTCTGGTAGGAAGGGTGCTGTCTGCATCTACTTCTCATGCAAACGGGATTAAGCCTTAAAAGTCTGCCTCTTACTCCCCTGATGCAGCTTTCCAGGATCCAGGAGCCTCAAGCAGGCTCTGGATGTGGCTGCTCCCTGTTTCGTATCGAAGCCGGGCTCTCCGAGCCACCCTCTGCCTCCCTTCCCAGCTGGTTTAGGAAAATTGGTGACGGAAAACCTTTTTGGAAGAAAACCTGTGCCTACCAAAGCCCTTTAAGCTTCTGGAGAGCTGGATCATGCCTGAACTGCCCCTCCCTGCACATGGACCCAGGAACACCCGGGAACGGCCAGGAAGGTGCATTTTGGGGGTGCTCTGTGCCCCGTCTCCCCCCAGAGCCCATCCTGCCGCAGGCGCTCTGCCTTAGGGATACGGTCCCACTTCCCAGGGGGTCTCGCCAGCCAGTGGGCACCAAGTGCCCGGCCCGCCCGCCTGCGGGGGAGCATCGCCAGGGGCTGCTGTTTCTGGTGAGGACACGGATATTCCATTCCAGCCCCCCAATCCCACACACCTGGCCGTTCCCGAGCCCGCGGCTGAGGAGCGCCGTATGTACTGCGTGCGTCGCCTGCTGCGCTAGAATGAATGCCTACAAAATCCTAAAGCTATTTCTCAGGCAGTTTATGATTATTTCCCCCCACCCCAGCCCATCCCCATCACCCGTTTCGCCCCTGTGCCCCCCCCGCCCCTCCCGCCCCCTCCCCGTGGCCCTGCTGGAGCCGGCGGCGCTCCCAGGGACGGCGGGGACCCGTTATGTGACCCAGGTATCCAACCGCATGCGCTTTACGGAGGGGCTCTCCCCCTCGGGCTCGCTGGTGGGTCGCAGGAGGCCCAGGGATGAGCCGAAATCGGGGCGGGCGGGATCGTCCCGCTCACTGCTGCCTTCGTAGGAGCTGGTGTTGCTGCTGAGGCTGTCGACGGGCGAGCGGCCGGTGGGCTCGTGCCGGGGCTGGTGGGGGAAGGTGCTGAGCGGGGTGGCAGTGTTCCTCTCCCGGTTGGGCGAGACGGGCTCCGACTTGATGCTGATGTTGGGGTTGGTGTTGACAGTCAAAGTGGTGGTGTGGGACAAGTGACTCCCTTGTCTGGGCATCCAGAAGGTGAGGGGAAGAGGTTGGGAGAGGAGGAGGAGGAGGAGGAGGAGGAGGAGGAGGAGGAGGAGGAGGAGGAGGAGAAGGAGGAGGAGAGCAGAAGGGGAGGAAGGGGGGGAAAAAGATGGAGGAGGAAATAATGGGAAATCTCTCATTATTATCTTTTTGGTGGCCTTTTACCCTCCAGTCCACAGAATTCAGAACCTGCACACAGTACAGATGAATGAACCCATGATTATAAACCTGACTGGATTATTAATCTGGATTCATAATTGGAATTACGACTTGAGAACCAGAATTGTGACTCCAGAATTCATAACCTGTATAGTCACCAGGATGCATCACGGCCGAGCTGGGATCAGACCCTGTGGGCAGCATCCCTCCTTCCCCAGCACCCTGTGATCCAGCCCCAATCCCACCCCCCGTCCCGCAGCAGTGACACAGAGAAGAGGGACAGGCTGTGACACCCTGTCCCATGGGTGTTCCTACAGCTCTGCCCCAGCATCCCTGTGGGCTGCACGGACCCGGCACAGGGCTCAGCCAGGTGGTTTTGCTCAAAACTGGGAACCTCCTCAGCCTCTACCACAACACAAAATTTTGTCCAGGCTTTCCACACATCCTACAGCCCCACTGGTGCAGGAGGTCCAGGCAGCTACTGAGGAATCTGCTGCCTGCCCTGCCTGGAAAACATGCACCAGGCAGTGAGGAAATGCACTGAACTCCTACACAAAAACCCGATCCATCCATCCACCCCTCCGTCCATTCCTCCACCCATCTATCTATCCCATCCCTCCATCTGTCCATCTATCCTTCCAGTCCTCTATTCATCCCCCCTTCATCTCTCCATGCATCCATCTGGCACTTCATGGTGGAAATGTCAGAGTCTTTGACTCAGTGACTGGGGCTAAGTCATTGACCCCCCTCTTCAGTTTCTGCCTCTCTTTGTCCCATGGTCTCAATGTGATCACAGGCAAGTTGCTTAAATCTTTATTTTGACTAATTCTGTGTGTGGATGCTTTATTCCAGACTAAAAGCAGATCCACTTCAGAAAACCTGCTCTAAGATGCAAGTGCTTGTATTTTCTGCCCTGGAGCAAAGCAATCTATTTGCAATACTAAAAGCCACCTTCCTCCTATACCAGCAGGGCACAATTCCAGACACCTTATCCTGCAATGTCCATCCCATCTAACACTGCCTCTGGCCGGTTCTCAGCTCCCCCCATGTGAGTGCAGGGACCAATCCCACTGTGGACAGGCAGGAGGACGAGGCTCTCTGAGCATCCCCCAAGTACTCTGATCTCAGCCAGGGACTCTGGGTCACTCCTACAGCAACAGGGACATCCCCAAACTTCACAAGCAGCTGCTGGGTGGGCACACAGCTCCTGTCCCCAGCATGGACCCACCAGGGCCTGACACTGGGAGTCTGGAGAAGCCAGGGAGTAGTCATGGCTGGGGCTCTGCAGGTTTGGCACTCTCAGAGGAATTCCCCATTTCCCTCTTTGCTTTTCCAACCTCGGCTGAGTGGCCCCTTGTGTCACTTACATTAAGTTTCCTAGTGACACCGGGACCAGGTGCTGCTGCTGCGGCTGCTGCTGCGGCTGCGGCGGCTGCTGCTGCTGCTGCTGCTGTTGTTGCTGCTGCTGCTGTTGCTGTTGTTGTTGCTGCTGCTGCTGTTGCTGCTGCTGTTGCTGCTGCTGCTGCTGCCAGGCAGAGATGTTGCCAAGGGACAGCCCTCCAGGTGAGCTGAACGCCGGCAGCGAGGATAGCTCAGCGCTCGTCAGCTGATAATCTGGAAGGGAAGGAGCCCTGCAGTCACTTCAATGTCAAACCTGCCCCTGCAGTGCCCCAAGCACTGAGAGAGGATGGAGACCCGCAAGAGACACGAACACGCAATGCATGGAACATCGGCTCGTGCTGTGAGGGGCACAGGGATGCTGGCCAGAGGACACACCTCTTGGAATGGCCTGCCTTGGAATCACAGAACCAGTTAGGTTGGAAAAGACCTCAGAGATCCAGTCCAGCCTATGACCAAACACTACGTCAACTAAGTGCCACAGAAGGGACATTTAAAGGCCATCTAGTCCAACATGCAGGGACACTTTCCACTATCCCAGGTTGCTCCAAGACCTGTCCAACCTGGCCTTGGACACTTCCAGGGATGGGGCAGCCACAGCTTTGCTGGGCAACCTGTGCCAGCACCTCACCAACCTCAGTGTAAACAATTTCCTCCTTACATCCAGTTGTCTTCCACCCTCAAGGCATGAGCTGCTGGCAGGACCTCCATCCTCCACCCCCCACAACACCCACCAGTGGCCCTGCCCCCAGGCACAGCAGTGGCCAGGGCAGCCCCGTGATGTAGCCATGTCTGGCTCCCCGCAGGAAGGGCCACGGGCATGCGAGACACCCCCAGAGCCACCTCCAGCTAGGCGGACAATGCACGGACACACTTCCTCCTCTCCCGGGGCAGCGAACCCTGGCAGCTGACACCCACCTGTGCCTGGGGCACCTTCACCCGTGCCCGGGACAGCCCCACTCGTACCTCAGGCATCCCCACCTGTGCCCGGGGCACCCTCACCTGCGCCTGGGGCGTACCTGGGACAGCCGCACCCACGCCTGGCACGGCCCCACGCGCGCAGTGTCCCGGGTGGCAGCAGGGGGCGCTCCCCGCCTGCCATGGGGACACGGAGCTGTCACCGTGTCCCCTCCCTACGGGCACCCCACGCCCCGGGGCCCCTCCCCACTTGCAGGGCAACGCCTTTCCCATGCAGAACCTCGGGAGCATCAAAAATGCCACTGGAGCACCTGATACCAGGTGGGAGTTTCACAAAGGGTGTGAAAGCCAGGGAGGAAGGTGCTGCTCCTTCAGGAGATGGTCAAACCTTGGTCAGCCATGTCAGCCCCTGACACAGACACCCATCAAACCCTCCTCGCACCCTCTCCTCCCCCTTCCTCTCCACTTTTGGGTGTCTCGCGGTTTCGGCTGTCCCCACCCCTGCAGCACACACAGAGGTGGCTGTGCCGGTGCTGAACTGCTGCCAACGCCACCGGTGGATCCCCGGCACACGATGTCCTGGCAGCGGGTTCCCTGCTCCACACCATCCTCCACCCTCTGCACCGGCTGTTCTGGTTTGGGAGCTCCTGACACTCACTGCTGACAGTGGCTGCCCCTGCAGCCCCCACCAGGGCTTGAGCTGGAGCCACCCCAGATCACAGAGCTGGGAATGGTCAGGTTTGACTGAATCTGGTGGCAGAGCTAGCACAGGAAAGGGCACTTAACTCTGGCCAGAGGGCAGCTCAGCACAACTGCAGCACACACAGAGCCTGAAATCCAGATAATATCCACCCAATTAACAGGTGAGTCTTGGGAAGAACAAGTGGCAACGCTCCAGGCTGGGAGTTTGCCCAGGGCATCTGCACTCCTCTGCCACCTATGCCATGATCACTTCTGCAGCATCACAGAATCACAGAATCATTTGGGTTGGAAAGGCCATCCAAGATCACCGAGTCAACTGTTCCCTCAGCACTGCCAAGGCCACCACTAACCCATGTCCCCAGGTGTCACAGCCACACATCTGTTAAATCCCTCCAGGCATGGTGACACCACCACTGCCCTGGACAGTCTGTTCCAAAGCCTGAACACCTTTTCCACATAGAAATTTTCTCCAGTATCCCACCTAAACCTCCCCTGGCACAACCTGGGGCCGTTTCCTCTTGTCCTGCCCTTTGTTACCTGGGAGCAGAGCCGATCCCCACCTGGCTGCCCTCTTCTGTCAGGGAGTTCTGGAGAGTGAGAAAGTCCCCCTGAGCCTCCTTTTCTCCAGGCTGAACCCCCTCAGCTCCTTGTGCTCCAGACCCTTCACAAATCAAGACAATTCCCATCCAATTAACAGGGCAGCTCTGGTGGAACTGCCAGGTTCAGAGTTTGCACCCTGCAGTGGTGCCCCCCACACTCACCCCCAGAGCAAACACCTCAGCACAGACACCACTGGCACTTGGGCAGGAACACGGCTCTACCCATGGTCAGCTGTGAGAAAAAATAACTACAGAGAGCCGAAATTCAGGCCCCTCCACCCTGAGCAGCGGCACAGGGCTCAATTAAAACCTATTTTGGGTACTCTGGCTGTGCCCAGCCTGGCTGGTGAACCGCATGGTCACGCAGGGAGAGGAGCCTCATCACGCACAACCGGCATCTTCGGGGCTACACCTACTAATTAGGAGAGGGAGTTCCCAACATGCCAGTTCTGGGTTCTTCCAGACAAGCAGCTTTTTACATTTTTGCAAACTTTTCTCTGAGCCAGAGCAAGTTACACAGGCAGCCAGCAAGTTCTCAAAGTCTTGGTGGAGGTCTGACAGGTGGCGGATGAACGACCCTTCTGTCTGGGCAAGTGTGCTGTCACTGTCGCCTCGGGCTGATTTCAATCCACCAGCCCAAATCAGATGGGCCTATGAGCAGGCTGGTTTGCATTCTTCCCAAACTTTTGGGGGCCTATGCTTGTTGTCATTAAGCCCCTATTACAACATCCCCTGAGCTCTCAAGAGCCCGGGGATGGGTGTAGCTGTAATTAGCATCCACTTGCACAGTGCAATGGCTACATCAGCCCTCACAGCCCTTCTGGCTATGACAATGAGTTCTCACCACTTAATATAATGAGTTTCCCCTTGATTTTAAGCCTGTGGAGTCCTTGGATTCCACCAGGTCTTGCAGTGGCGAGTTCCACGAGCACCACTGCAGCTGCTCGGGGAGCACCAGGCACGTGCCTGCAGCAGCACACTTCCCTCTCGGGTTAACTGGCCCATCCGAGAGCTCTGCCCTGGCCACGTCTGACCTGTGTTAGAGCTCTGCCCTGGCCATGTCTTACCTGTGTTGTACGCTGTGGGCATGGCCGAGAAGGGCAGCCCCTGTGTCAGCAAACTCGGAGTCGCCACGGAAACAACTGGTGTGGTCAGAGAGTGAGTTGCCTGAGAGACACCCAACCGCTGTGTGTTTTGCTGCGGGAGCAAACAGGGAGGGAGTTAAAGCCCAGATGGTTAGAATCAGTCGTTCTCGTGGGTTGTGGCCCCCCAAAACCCCCTGGG
Organism: Corvus moneduloides; assembly: GCF_009650955.1. Taxonomy (NCBI): domain Eukaryota; kingdom Metazoa; phylum Chordata; class Aves; order Passeriformes; family Corvidae; genus Corvus; species Corvus moneduloides. The sequence goes on along the minus strand of NC_045504.1, from coordinate 574,277 downwards.
CATGCACTGGGACTGAGCACGGAGACTGTGGGATAAGCAGGATTGATCTTCTGGCTATTCCACACTGCAAAAAAGCAAAGTACAAACCACACCAGCTACTGACACTCTGGACCTTGTGACTCTCATCTGCAGGTCACGACCTTGAGTCCCCTTCCTGCCCGGGGCTGGGCTTCACCCACCAGGACCAGCCATGTCCCTGTGTGCATGGAGGGGGAATATCAGCAGGACGCCTCCGACAATTCCTCACTGCTTTCCAGAGGCTGCGTGTGAGGCTTGCTGAGCTGCCAAGGAGTGACAAAGGGACCAAAGCAAACCAAGACCAGCCGAGGCAGCACAGAGCCGATGCCTCCTCCCTGCAGCTCTGGTGGCCAAAAACAAGCCCCTGCCTCAAGGGAAGCTGAGGATGCTGAGCATTGGCCTCAGGATTTTAAAGGGACTCTGGCATCCCTAAACTCGAAGTCCAGTGCTTGGCATCCTGCCGGCTCGGTGCCCTCACAAGGTTTTGGTGACTCAGGTATTAGCAGGTCCACTGTGGAAAAATTCTGCCCTTGGACCAGTGCACACCAATCTCCCCCCATGGTTTTCCAGGCAGTTACGTGGGCGGATCTATAGGTCAGATTCAGCCCTGTTTACAAGGCAGATAATCTGGGCTGTCTCTGCTGATCTGATTTAAATCAGACTCAAGAGGCTTGACTCTAATCCGAAGCACCCCAGCACACGTCACCCTGTGAAGACTGGGGCAGTGCCCAGCTTAAATCACGCCTGGCAGGAGGCTGGCTGGGACACAGGGAACAGCCTTTCTGTGCCACCGAGGGCTCCCAGGGCCTTGCAGGGCTGGGCACAGACTGTGCAATGCTTCCCCATGGCCACGGAGACTCTCCTGGGACAAGGCTGGAGGTTAAAACCCTGCCCTGGCCACCTCTGGAGGGTAACAGCACCCAGCTGTGCAGGATTTGCTCACCCTGCACCCACACACTGCCCAGCCCGCAGGTCCCTCCTGTGGCCCGGGGAAGGCGATTACCAGGGCTCTAATTGCTAAAGCTGTGGGGGGCTGTAGGAGCGGGTTTTCCTGGCACGCATCCTGCTGGCAGCCACCCTTGGCCGTGCCCACTGCTGTGGGTTAAGGACACGGCAAAAAAAGTCTTCACGGAAGGTAAGACACAGCCCTGTCCCTCTCCTGCCTGCACCAGACCCTGAGCCAGCCCAGTGGGATGCAGCCCCCACAGCCCCATCCCTTCTGCCCCTCTCTTCGGGGCTCTGCAGCTTTCCTGGGAGAGCACTGGCACAAGGACGAGCGTGGCCGTGCCACAGGGCTGGGCTGGTGAGACACTGGCTGGGCAGGGGGTACCAGCCCCACAAACCCCCTTTACACCACAAGGCGAGTGTGGGGATGTCAGCCCCAGCTGCGCTGGGGGAAGCACCCCGATTTTCACCCCAATCCATGCAGGAGGAGGTGTGCAAGCTGCCCCCCACATGGTGCCACTCACACCCCGTGCCCACAGACAACGCTCCAGCTGCCATTCCAGTCGGTAACACACCATGCAGCATGCTCCCAGGGTGAATGGACCCTGCTGCCCCTGGCACATTAGGAGTGTGCAGAGAAATGGGGGAACACCTCTTGGAATCCTCTAAGGGAGCAGAGCATGCTCAGAGCTGCAGGAGCAGCACCGAGGGTGGCAGGGCTGGGGCTGCGGGCAGCCGGGACGCAGCGGAGGGGCCACTGACTCATCCTGCAGCCGCCTGGAAAGAGGCGGGAGCTGCCATTTGGAGAGAGGATCTGGTGTGTAGGTTGAGCAATATGGAGGGAGCAAATCTGGGGAGAAGGTTAGCAGAGCAGGGGGGCATCTGCACCAGGCAGCAAGGATCTGCAGGGACAACACTCTGCAGTCCCCTTCCTGATCCAGCAGCGCCAAGGTCCCTGTCCCACCCTGGCCACATTTCGTCACCCTCCACCCCCCTCCTGCCACCTCGGTTGGGGCGAGGATGTTTTTCACTTCTGGCAAAAACCCAGCAGGTTAACTCAGACCAACAATAGAACTGCAAATGCCACCCCAGTGGATTTTTACCCAACACTGCTTCAGTGTGCAGTGCTCAGGGAATGCCAACGGCAGTGGGATCAGGAATGAGCAGATGGGGAGGTGGGGAGTGACTGCTCTCCCTCCACACATGGGGAAACTGAGGTACAGAGATGCTGGAAGGGGGCCACTAAGCAAGAAGGGTTTGGGGACACAAAGAGCAGCAGAGTTCATGTCTGCCAAAGCTCTGGCCCATCCTTGCCCTGGCCAAGAGTGTCTCCTTGCAGGCTGCCAGAGGGATTGGCTTACTCCTGTGTTTTTGGAGAGCTTTTCCCCAGCTGCGTGACCTGCATCCCACAGCAGCTCTTGCCCTTCCCTTGCTGCGCTGACCTGTGGCTCATCTGCCCTGCACCAGAATAGCAATGGAGCAGAGTGAATCTTTGCCACAAACAAGGTGGCATTCACTTTGCTGGCAGGGAGAGGAAAAAAAGCCATAAAAACAACACGGAAAACTGCCCCATGCACAAGGGAGGTTTAGGGAGTGCACCAGCCAGCCAGTGGATTTACACAAGCTTTAAATAATATCCTTAATATGGGAAGAGCCTGATTTACTCCCATCTCTCATGTGCTGGCAATGGGCCAGGTCCTCCTGTGCTGTAGCTGTAGTGGCTCCAGTGAAGCCCCATGGGCAGGTCCAGGGCAGTGGCAGTGCCCAGCCCAGCTCCACAGTCCCCAAAGGGACCCTGGCTGACCTTCCCAGGGGGACCAACACAGCAATTTTGGCCTTGGTGGAGAAACAGGCGCTTTGCAGCTCATGTCAGCCCCTTCTTTTCCATAGGGATTTTCCTAAAAGCGTGTTTTTCTTGGGATTTACTTTCTGCAGCAGGACTGGATATAACGCTGGTGCCCACATCCCGCCGCATTCCCAACACAGAGCAAAGGAGCCAGTGTCCACCCCCTCTGCGTGCCCCATGCCTCGCCAAGCCAGGGCAGGACCAAGGGGACAAGCAGCCCACGTCCCACCACACCGCCATGCACACTCAGCAGGGAACTCACCAGAGCCAAGTGGTCCTCGGTCTGTCCGTGGGAGAACAGGGAGAGAACCGAGAGGCACCGTTAACTCAAGCACCCCATCCCCGCCGCGACCGCGCTCACTGGCACCGCACCCTCGCCTCCATGGGGCACATACAGGTTAGAGTGGTGCCCAGCACAGGGTTTGCACCAGCCAGGGTGGTGCATGCAGGAATCCAAGCCTTCCTCCTCGGATCTCCCCTCCAGCATGGCCCCAGCCAGTTCCCACCACTACAGCACAGAACAACTGCCTGCCTCTGCATCTGCTCCAGCACCGAACGCCCCCGCAGCCTGTCCGCTGGCAGGGCACCCACTCCCAGCCCACCTGGAGTCCCAGCAGACCTGTGGGCACTCACCAGATGATGCATCAGCCCCTTCCCGCTCTGCGAGGTGATCACGCGCAGGTCCGGCTTGCGGCTGTTGGCGGCGAGCTGCGTGCCGTGCGAGGGCGGCGGCGGGGACTTGGCCGGGATGATCTTGCCCAGGCTGCTGCCATTGGACACGGGAAGGAGACCCGGAGAGGCTCTGGCACTCACGTAGCCATTTCCTGCAGGAACACGGGTGACAGAGAGAAAGGAGGTGAAGGCATGGAGACGGCTGAATGTACGGCGGTGGTGAGTGCACAGTGGTGAAGGAGTGGTGATGGTGCACACATGGCCATGGTGAATGCACGGTGGTGAACACGCGGTGATGGTGCACACATGGCCATGGTGAATGCACGGTGGTGAACACGCGGTGATGGTGCACACATGGCCATGGTGAATGCACGGTGGTGAACACGCGGTGATGGTGCACACATGGCCATGGTGAATGCACGGTGGTGAACACGCGGTGATGGTGCACACATGGCCATGGTGAATGCACGGTGGTGAACACGCGGTGATGGTGCACACATGGCCATGGTGAATGCACGGTGGTGAAGGAGTGGTGATGGTGAACACATGGCCATGGTGAATGCACAGCTGTGGTAAACACCATGGTGAGTGGTGCCACAGTGGCATACTGACATTCACGGGCCCTGCCAAGCTCCATGAGTGCTCCTCCTTGTGAGAGAGCAGCACTGCATCCCCCCAGACTCCCCAAAACCCTCCTGCACCCCAGCAGGCTCACCCTGCAGGATGAAGCCAGGACAGGTAGTGGGCCCGAGTCCCCAGCGCTCAGGGCAGCTCCTCAACCCTGCAGGAACTCCCCATTGTTCCTGCAGTAACACCCAGCAAATCTCAGAGCCTGATCTGCAGCCAGGCTCTTTCCGTGCTTTGGCTGGGTACCGCAGCCCTGCCAAGATGGGTAATTACTGGTACATTCACTTTTAAGGTCTCTTTATGGTACTGGAGCAGTGAAAAGGGGCTGTGGCAGAGTGAGGCCTCAGTTCACTGCTCCCACTGCCCCTTTGAAGATCTAAGGTTCCCTCCTTCTCCTCCTCCTGCTGCCCCACTTAAGGATTTTATGTGCAAAGAGAAGGGAAAAAAAAGAAGAAAGGAAAGGAAGAAAAAAAATAAAAAGGAAAAGATTTGATGAACATCAGGAAAGGAATAAATTGGATCAGATTACTGTTCTGATGAGGGTTGGTTTTTTTTCATGAATAGGCCCCAAAGATAGAAAGGCGTTCAGCAATCACCAGGATTCAGCCCTCATATTCATTGCACGTTAGACCGGGAAAAATAGGTCGCTGATTGCATTATTAATCACATCTACCATTGCGCTGCATCTGCATTTCAGCAGGCGGCTGGTGGCACTGACGCCGCAGCCGCAGCGCGTGGGGGCCGAGCGCCAGCCGCTGCCTCCCCAGAGCTGTCCCGGGCTGGACACAGAGGTGATGGGCTGAACCAGGCACAGGGGATGGCCACGCTCCCAGGGAGCAGGGCTGATCCCACGGATGGCACCGGGCATGGGAGGTGCTGCCCCAGAGGGTGCCTGGGAGCCGCTGTCAGGGACACCCGTGGTGGCCGGGCTGCTGCAGGCTGGCAACTCTGGCATCCATGTCCCTGATGGAGGGAGGGGTCCAGCTTTCCTGTCCCCAGCAAGGTGTCCTCCCAGTCCCAAATCACCGTGAGCAGCCGTGCATAAGGCGTGTGTCTGGTGCATCAGGCCCTGGCACCTCCGTGCACCAGGAGCTGCTGGAATCCTGCTCACAAGGCCCCTGGCTTTCAGATTTATTAACAACGAAGCTGCAGAAATTCCCCACGTGATCTTGGCTACCCGCAGTGCTGGTGGCCATGGAAAAGCCAAAAGAAATGTTAAACCCTTTGATATTCTCCTTCCCAAGGCAGCACTGGCACGGATGCACACAGGGCTCTCACGGTGACTCCCTGTTTGAGGCACACCATGTTATCTGTGCATCACCTGGGGTGTGCACTGGGGTGGCTCCCTGTGCTGGAGAGGAGCTGGTTTGGGTTCCAGTGCTGGCACTCCCCCCCAAAAATGGGTGGCCTTGGGCAATCCTGCTGCTGTCATTGCTGTGTCCACCCAGCATGGATCTGGCCACCCCTGAGAGCCAGAGAGAGAAGGGCTACACTCCCACCAGGACTTCCCAACCAAGGGCGCCCACCAAAAAAAGTCTGAAAGTGGAGCACTCTGGGCTGCCTTTGCACCACCCTGGTGTGAATTTGAGCGGGGACAGTCAGGGCTCAGCATCCCCCCACGGACCAGGAGGGGTGGACCGGGTGCTGCATCCTGAGGGTGGCACACGCCATGGAGCGTGGGCAGGATGCAGGGATACAGCGACATCGCTGCAGGATCCGGCCAGAGGCACCCGCAGCTGATGACTCAGAGGCAGCAGGTGATCACTCAGTGCTGCAGAGACTGCAAGGGAGGAGGAGGAGGAGGAGGAGGAGGAGGAGAAGGAGGAGGAGGAGGAGGAGGAGGAGGAAGAGATGTACCAGGTATTTGAAAACTGCAAGCTCAGTGCCAGAGCCAGGACCAGAGCCACAGTCCCCTCTCTCAGCCAGGAGGGGAGCCCCAGGGAGGGCGGGGGTCTGGGGACAGCAGGGGTCCGGGGCCGGCCACAGCCGGGCTGTCCCTGCTCCTCAGGCCCGTTTCCTGCAGTGGCAGCAGGAACGCAGGGAATGCTCCGGTGACGTCAATGCTGACATTCACGGGCCCTGCCAAGCTCCGCACCCGCCATGGCTGCTCCGACAGCTGACATGGGGGCGGCTGCACAGAACAGGGGCCGCAAAGGGGCCTGGGGGCCGCGGCACAATGGCCCCTTCCCTCTGCCCTCAAGGATCAGCAAAGCTCCGTGTTGGGTGCTGGGAGAAGCTGGGGAAATGCTGCCCCACAAACCACCCTGGCAGGTTTTGCTCTGCAAAGAAATCCTTCTGGCACTGGCACGGCTGCTGCCCAGCACAGAGAAATGGCTGTTCCTGGGAGCGGCCAGAGTGCAGGGGACATGGTCAGGTGGCCATGGTGCTGCAGAACCACAACTGGACCAACCCCACCCGCACAACCAGTGGGACCCGGCTCCAGTCTGGTTTTAAGTGGGGCAATGTGGAATTCCACACTCCTCCTCCTCCGTGCCGTTGGCTGGACACCCACTGCAATGAAGGCCCAGAAGGGGGGAGGAGTCAGGCTCCAGGAGCAAGGCTGCCTTTGCTCTGGGACGGATGGCATCCGCCCTGCCAAGGCTGGGATCACTGCCAAGCCCAGTGCCGATAGCAGCAGCTGCTTCCCAGCAGGACCCAGGGCTGTCACTGGTTTTTGGGCCGTGCCTACACCAGCAGTGGCCCAACATCCTCAGCCTGCAGACAGCAGAGGCAGATGTGGGGATGGAGATATTGTTAGTGCATTTTACAGCTGAGGAGCTGAGCCACGAGGCCTGAACCTCATTAGCACTGAGGCTCTCGCAGTGGAAAGGGCCCTTAATGAGCTTTTTTAACTTGCAGTGAAGTTCCTTTACAGGGCCCAAGCGCAAGGAGGAACTGGGTATTAACTTATCACCCGAGGACGGCAGAGAACTTTGTGCAGCACCAGGAGCTAAACCCAGAGCTGCCCAAATCCTGGTCTTTGCAGGTCACCTCCCTGATCTGCAGCTCTCCCCGAGATCCAGGGTAGATGGAGACTCTTTGTCCACAGGGGTCTTCACTGAAACAAAGGCACTGGCCTGGAGCTCCACATGCCAACCCCTCCCACTGCCAAGAGCAACAAAATCTTCCCCAGAGCTTCCCTATGGATCGGCAGTGCTGAACAGCAAAGCAAAATCCTATGGGACGTGGGGAAACAGAGGGCAGGAGCACCACATGGAGCCAGGGCCACAGGGCTGAAAGGCTCCTTACTTACCCACGGGGCTCGGGCAGGCTCCGTTCGTGTTGTTCAGGTCTCCCCCAAGCATCGCCCCTGCAAAGCAAGCAGAGAGATGGGATCACCATCGATGTAGAAACAGGGTGAGCATCCCTGCTTTTGGGGGGCAAGAAAGCAGGGAGCACAACGGAGGAAGGCAGAGGGAAAAAAGCAGGACTGCCTTCCCGCGGAGAAAGTGCTGGGCAAAATGAGCAGCATTCCTGGTGATCAGGTTGGGAAACATTATCCAGGCAGATCCGTTTCCTTTGGGAAGGAGCCAGGTGCACAGGAGCCTGTTCCAAAGGAGGCAGCTTGGAAAACACTGCGGCTATTTTATTCCAAGCCCCCCTTTGGGGGACACGGGGCCGGTGCTGCCGGGGAGGAGAGAGCCCCAGCAGCATGACGGGAAACACAATCCCCCCTGTAACGTTCACACCGAATGGAAACCATCCCACACTGCCAGGACGCCACAACGATCCAGACTCCCGTGGTCCCAGTGCTTGCAAAGCGCCGACGCTCCCCACCAGGCCGGGAAAAACTAGACCTTTTTATTCCCAAAAACCAGAACATTTTGCCTCGCCTGGAAGAAGACTTGATCTTTTTCTGCCTTGTTATGAAGTTATTTCTGAAAGCCACCTATTCCCCAGCCGGGGCTGCCTGACCACGCCGCGGGCGGCGATTGCAGCCAACAGCCGGCGCGGAGGCTCCGGAGCTGCGACCGCAGTCAACCCGGAGCCCTGGGCTGGCGAACGAGGAGCCTCTGATGCCAAACCCCACCTCTAACCACTGCCCAGCTCTTCTCAACCCAGATGGGGAAACCTGAGACAGGAACTATGCAGCCCATGGCTCTCAGCTTTGGGCTTGCAGTGAGCCCCTGAAAGCCGGAGGAGGGTGGGAGGGCTGAGCTGCTGCCGTGCAGGGAAGCACAGCTGCTCCCCATATGGGAGCAGGATTGGGAAGGGCAGTGGTCCCAAAACTTGCGCAGCCTAAGAAAGGGTGAAGTGACCCACTAAATGTGGCAAATGTGACACCGCAGCACCCTCCCCTCAAGGGATGGGGATGCAAAGCCAGACGTCCCTGTGCCTCCAAAGTCCCAGAGAAGGGACTCCACCAGGATTTTGCAGGTGTGCCCTGCTGTGGGACCCCACTTGCACCCCGGACTTTGGTGCCTATGCTGCCAAAGAAGGCTCACCACCTTGGGTGAGTGATGCCAACCCCGCACCCAGCCCTGTACACCCCCCCTTGGCTGCCCTTCTCCCACACCATCCCCGAGCCAATAGCACCAGGCACTGCCAAGGCACCCACCCAGTGCTTGCAGTGCATTTGCTTTGGAAACAACACAACCAGCTCCGGTGCAATGCTAAAAAAGATTTAGGGGGAAAAAAGGAGTTTTTCTAACATGCAAGGCCCTGGCTCCTATAAACAGGATTTCTTCCGTGTCCCAGGCAGCGAGTGAACGAGACACAGATGGCCGGACTTGGAACACCTCTGCGCTCACAACCGCAAAATGATCCCCCTCAAACGAGCAGTGAGTGAGCTGGAAACGGCGAGCCCCCAGAGGGGTCTGCTTTACCTGGAAGCCTCTTCTGTTCTCAGCTGAGGGGCCTACAAGAGGGCAAGAGATCCCTGCAGCCAGAGCAATGGCTGCCTGTGCCCGAGGAGGGCTCTGCCACCCTGCCTGGAGTGAGATGCTGCTCCCTGGGACCAGTCCTAGAGCAGAATGATCCCTGTCTTGCAGGTCCGGGGCCTCATCCTGACACCTGAGTACTTCGAGGCACCTCAGAGACCCTGCGGTGAGAGCAGTGAGCAAACAAGCTGTCTCTGAACCACAGCTCCTGCTGCATCCCAGCCAGGCAATTCCTCCTGCTCACCCTGACCCACCACACAACCTGCTTCTGGAGGCACCTCCCAGCCAGCCCTTCTCTCCAAATCCACCCCCTTTGCAAAGCTCCCCGGAGCTCTCCAAGCCCCAGGGGCCACAGCTGAGGGCTCAGACATCCGAGTGGTCACTGGCACCAGCTCTGCCATTTGCAGCCCGGGCAACTTTGACAGACCATCTGCGACATCCAAAATAGCGGGAAGGGGCTTTCTGCACACTATTATTATTTATGATCACACTGCAGGAGAGCCGGGCTGTGCTCACACATCGTCCCTGTCCCCCCCCCGCCACTGCAGGGGACACGGGTGACAACTCCTCTCCCCCACCCTGTCCTCTGCCACCCACCGCCAGTCCCTGCTGGAAATGACTGCTCCTCTGATCTGTCAGCAGGGCCACATGAGTAATCGCCCGCGACCAACTGCAACCAGCACGGCCCGACTCGCAACAGCCCTTTTTAGGCAACAGTCCCATGTCACCGGAGTGCCACTGGCGAGCAGGATGCCGGCAGCCACCCCCAAGCCCGGGAATGGCGCCGGGTGACTCATCTTGCACTGCCCAACCTTGAAACAGATCCCTGCAGGGATCCAGCTCTCAAAGAGACCTAGGTAAGGTGGGGAGGTTGCCCTCAAGTTTGGGGCCAAGGCACAAGCAGAGGGCATCAGTGTCTGGCAGGAAGGCAGGAGCACACACCGAGGGGCGACAACCCTTCCAGGATGCTCCTGCCACCCACAGGAGCTGGAATGCGGACCCCTGGACAGGGGATGGTAGCAGCAGGGGTGTTCCCTCCCTCCAGGGATGCCCCATGCTCAGTGCTGCAAGCCCAGCCAGGCAGGAAGGATGAGGAGGTGGCGGTGTGGCTCACCTGCGCTGGCTGGCCGCTGCGGCAGCCCCGGGGACACCGTGTTCCTCTGCAACGCAGGCTGCTGCGGCGACAGGAGCCGGGGGTCTGTCAGCGAGGAGGTCACCAGGGACTGGGTCACCAGCGAGCTGCCCGGGTTGCTGAACTGCAGTGTGTTTTGGTTGGTCACTGGCACCGTCACGGGCATGGCGAAGTTTGGAGCGGGCACTGTGGACTGAACAGAGAGCAGGGGGTAAAAGGGAGCCAGAGCCGAGTTCCTGCAGCACAGCACAGCTGCTGACCAAGGGGGCACAGTCAGGTCTCCTCAAACATCCACTGCTGACCAGTGCTGCGCTTGAACCCACACTGACACCTTGGAGGGATGCACCAGAGCCCAGTTCCCCACAGGGGAACACCAGGAAGAGCAATGGGCTATCCCCTCGGACACACCAGAGCTCTGCAAACAACTGTTTTGGCCTCATTCTCAGGCTGTATTTATTTACCCCCTGTATTTTCAGGGCAGCCATGAAGGAGAGGCTGAGAGCAGCCCAGAGCATGAAGGTGGGCACCAGCCTGGTGATCTCCCCACCACTGACAGTGGCCAAGCTCGGCACTCCCCTTCACTCCAAGCAGCTGGCAAGGATTTCATGAGGCCATTCCTCATCCAGCAGGCAGCCAGCAGTGGATCCCCATTCCGGGCTGGCACTGCTGCTGGTGGCCGAGCACCTGGGAAAGACTCGTTTTGCTCCACAGAGCCTCTGGGTGACTCTGGGATCCATCCTGGCTCCTCTGGGAGCTGCTGGGAAGGAGCAGCTGACCCCAGGGATGCAGGAGCATCGCTAAAGCCCTATCCTTGGCTGCAGGTTGAGGACCAGCTTCACCTACCAGCGTCCTGTGGGAGCCAGACCCGCTGCAATTATCCCAGCCGTTTGTCTTATGTCACTGATTTGCTCTTCGTTAACAGGAGCTGGCACCTGCTTAGAGGCTTTAGCAGGGGCTTTGCTAAAGTCCCACTTTAATTTGCTCAGGGACGGAGAGGGAGAGTAGCCCAGCACTGGATGGGACAATCACAGGGCCAGAGGTGGAACCCTACAGGCTGCACGAGCGAGGGAAGAGGGAGCCGAGGTCTCCCCACTGCAGCTGGTGCATCTCCCCACCGCCCTGCAGCCCCCTCTCCTCCAGAAATCTGCTCCTGGATAGGTCCTGCTCCTTAGGTGAGAGAGGGGAATGGGAGGAAGGAGTAGGACAGTGCTCACCCACGCCTCGCTGCCAGGAACTCTCCCCACCTGCCTCCCAAGGGCATCCTGTCCTTCAGAGATATCCTGCGGCCGCAGCCAAGCCGCGAGGACAGCGGCTCTGAGCCTGCGCCACGGCACCGCTCCTGGGGCTGCCGCTCACAGGGACAGGGCTCAGCGATTCCTACACCACCAGGGAGAGCTGGAACACGGAGCCCTCCCTCTGCTCAGCCCGCGAGCTCATCCTGCACGGCAGCAGAAACAGAGGAGGAGGAGGAAGGCTTCTTGGGCGTTGCACGAACACCGGAGCAGCATTGTGTAATAAATCACTGCCAACGCGTCCGTGTGCGCGCAGCGTTCCCGGGGAGGGAGAGGAAGAGCTAAAGCTCCTCCACACCACAGCACGAGCAACGCCGTGGTAGGGCCGTGAGCTGGCTACGCCGGCCGGAGAGCCGAGGTTTGCCTTAATCCAGCTCCACCCCACTGCACCTGCAGACGAGCGTCAGGCTGACGCTGCCCCAGCACACCCCGGCCGCCCGGTCCCCCCGCCCCGCAGAGGGCACAACGAGGGACACGGCGCTTGGCACATCGGTCCGAAGGCTGGGGGAGAAGATGCACGCATCAGCCAAACCCCACCATTTCTGCTCTCGTTAGAAGTGAGGGCAAACACCAGAGGCAGAAGCCCGCCGAGGCCCTTCGTTAGCAGACGCGGCTGTCGTTAGGCTGCCCCGGCCACCCCGCTGGGTTAGTTCTGGTCACACACAAAACCAACCCAGCGGTTAAAATGGAAAAGCGTCTTCTTCAACTGCACACACTCCACCTGCACCGCTCGGCCCCTTGCTGCCAGGGAGGTTTAGTGGGGGAGCCAGATGCTATGCCCTGATGAGGAGCCACCCAGCACTTGAATGCCACCTGCCGAAAGGACTTTTGGGCACAGACTGTCCCTTTGGGTTGGCACGTCTGGATGATGGGGGGCCTACTTGGGGCCCTCCCTTTGCAGCAGACACATTCTGATGTTGAGCAGCCCCTGCTCACGAGGGTGTTCTGCACTAAGGACAAAGCTCAGGTGGCTTTTGAGCCTATTTTCCACCAGTGGCAGGGCTTGTGCCAGGTGTGGGGGGGGTGCACGTCCTGCTGGGAATCTACTCCCACCCCACTCACACCCCGGTAGGGTGTGGGAACCTGCATCCCACTAGTGAAACCGGGGAGGCTGAAGTAGATCCATGTCCTGACAGAGCTAATCCTGCCCTGAACCCCTCTCATGGGGCTGGGCTTGTCATCACAGCAGAGCTGCCAGAGATCATCACCGCCTGCACCCTGCTTTCCTCCACCTCCTCAGCCCTCCCAGGTCTCAGGGCAGCCTCCCCATGCCCTCCACCCTGAGATCTAGGAGATTGAAATGCAGATTTTGGGATCCTTGCAAGGCTCGTGGAGCAACACAGCACTGAGTCAGCAAAATAAAACCTGGGGATTTCACAAGGCCCAGTTCTCAAGAAAAGCCAGAATTTTAACTTGTGGGGGCTTGCAAAGCAGGCAGATTATTTTGGGTGGAGCTGTGTGTGTCACTTTTGCTGTGCTGCATCCACCCCTGGAAAAGGAGCCCCCCCCCTGCTCCCGCAGCATTAATTACGGCTGCAGTGACTCGGGGCTAATCCCCCGAAGAGCTGCTGCCTGCATCAACAGTCTCTGCTCCCTTGAACTAACAACTAATTTGAAACGTGTCCCCCTCCTCCTCCCGTCTCCTGACACAAATCCCTTTCAGCACTGTCCTGATGCCACCCCGGTGCCAGTGACAGCTCCGGGATCACAGGCTAAAACCTCCCTGGATTTCTGCCACGGCCACCAGCTGCCCTGAGGGCTCGGTGGATTTGGGGGGAATTAACGTGGAATAGCCCAAACCAGGCTGAGCTTTGCAAGGATGTGAGGGATTGGCACCCGCCACCAGCTCACATGAACACTGGGATCTTAACCCAGACAAAAATCTGGTTTTTTGGGGAAAAGAGGGTGGAAAAGGAAGCCCTAATCTGGCCTCAGTAGAGGTATTTGCAGTAGAGGAGAGGAGACGAGCAATACCCTCCTACACTGGCCAGAGCCAAGGAGGGTCAGGAATACCAGAATGATTTTCCCAAGGATGGGAAACAGGAAGGGCCCTCAAGAGCCAGGTGCATTCAGGGCTGCAGGGGCTGTTGGCATCGGCTCCCAAGGCATGGCACGGCTCCGAAGCAAAGCCATGCAAAATCCACCCCCCCGTCACCTGGAGGCACCGGGGAGGGGACCAGGGAGCTGCAGGCCACCAGCTACTCACTGCGAGCCGGTAACTCTGCATCATTTTATCAAACTCCTCATCAATCTTTTTATATTTCTCTTCCGTCTGCGGGGTCAGCGCAAACACTTCATCCCCTTCCGGGCTCTCGCACTCCCTGTGCTTCTTGTTCAGCGCCTGTTACGTGTGGGGGGACACGGGGGTGTCGGGGAGGGAGCGGGGGACGAGGTTGGGGGGAAGTCGAACAGAAGAGAAACAAAACAGAAAAGAACATATAATGAAGGTTTTCCAGGCACGGGCAGGTACTTACACCGTATCGCTTGAACAGGATATCCAGATCCTCGCTGCCTTTGCGGTATTTATCCTCCATCAAGGGGCTCTGGTCTATGGAGTCGTCGCCGTCGGGCTCTGGGCTGTCACAGCCGTTAAAACCTTTCTTTCTTAACGTCTGAAAACACAACCGGAACAGTCTGAGATCCGGGAGTGGAGATGGGGAACACGGGCAGGTCCCCCCAAGAACATCCCCTGGCCTGGATGGACTTGCCCCTGTACAAATCAACACCATCACCCCAAGATGTTGCTGACCTCAATGGGGTGAAAAAGTCAGGATACAGCCCCTGGCTTTTGCCTCTGATTTAGGAGTTACAGCATGAAGAGCGATGGAGAGAAACTTCCTTGGTTTCAAAGGTTCTGGTTACACTGGGACTGAAATTGGCCCTGCATGAACTCAGGCGTATTTGTCACTTCAAGTGCCACAACATCACAGTAGGGAAAAAAACCTTAACGCTCTTTGCTGTCCTGCAAAAAACCAGGGAAACCCTGCTTACAAACAGCCAAATAGGAAAGTAAACCCCAAAATTATAAGAAAATTGTCAAATTTGTCAAAATTTCCTGACAAAACCAGATGAGTGGCATTTGCCAAATGCAGGAGTGCCACAGGAAGAGCATCACATGACAGGGCATGTGGCACGGTGACAGCTGTGAGCCCTGCTGGGGGTGACACAGGGGGTGATGGCGACAACACTGGGCAGCAAACCCCACACCAAGACTGGGCTCACAAACAGGAAATGGGCACTGCTACATGGAGGTAACGAGGTGAGACAACCACTCCTCATTAGGAGGAGCCCAGCAGGGCACGGTGACACCCCAAAGTCCTTCACCGGTATTCAGCAGCCAATTGAGATCCACTTTGAATCCCTCTGGTTCCAACATTCCAAAAGCAATTAGGCATTATGACGGAACCAGCACTTGCCAGCTCTTTTTTTTTTTTTTTAGAAGTCAAAGCTACAGAATTTCCTGGAAGTCTTGATCCCTTTTCATGCCAAATTCAGCAGGGGGAAAAAAAAAGTCTTGACAATTCTCTGTCTTCCTAAACAGCAACAAACATCTCCATTCTGAGGCCAAAGCCTGTTTGGGAGTGGCTCCTCAACTACCTGCGAGCTCCAGGAAACACAGGGCTCCTAGGGGGAATTTTGCTGGAGCGAATAAAACCCAGGATGTCTCCAGAAGGGTTGGGAATGCTGCGGGCGGGATTTGCTCGGCACCGCTCCGCACACCGCGCCACAGGGCTCCGCTCTTCCCGCAGCTCGGGCTCAGTGGACGCTTGTGCCAGGCAGCCACGGCCAAGCAGTGGGCACCACACCCACCCCCAGCCTGTTCTCCATCCAGCTGAAGCTTTTCACAATATTTCCCATTAAAATTACTCCTTCCTACCATTTTCACCCTCGTTACTGCATTCAGCTGCAGAGGAGAAACGTTCTCGTTCACATACAGCTCCACAAGAGAAGGACCAGACTCACTCCTGACCATGGTGGCAGCTGATGCCCTGTTTAGTGTCACCAGTAATTCCTGATACCTAATAATTATTAACTAATTACCTAATAATAATGATTTGGAATAATTCTTATACCTAATATTAATATTATACTTAATAATTCCTGGTATCCCTAGTTCCTGTGTTGACTCTCTGCAGAGAAAGGCAGTGGGAATCAGAGTCACTGCCATGAATGGGAGATTCCCAGGGCTTTTTCTGCAGTTTCCCGAGGATCTTTCCGTATTATTTTTCTATTTTTGTACGTGTCCTTGTTTGTTCTCAGAATGGCCCAAAAGAGGAAGAGGTGCTGCTAGTGGGGAAGGAACAGCGTTGCCTTTTTTTTTTTGAAACTGCTTTTTGTGGATTTTTTTTCCAAAACCTTTTGTTTCGCCGACGCAGCCAAAAGACGGAAAGTTGAGCTTTTCTCTAAATAAAAAAGTTTTTCCTTTTTCTCTTTTAGAGGCAAAATGGAAAAAATTGTTCCATGAGCAGTGAAGCAAAGAAGCTGGGTTTCCTTCAGGCACTGGAGAAACTCTCTGGTGTCTAACAAGGGGCTGTGGCCATCTCGCCACGACTCCCTTTGCAGGGGCTGGAGCTGGACCCCTCATCTCTGCCCTCCCATCCCCGGCTGGGAATCAGGAAGGTAATCCCTCACATCCCTGAAAACTCCTGTTCTCCAGCAACAGCTGTTGGCAGGTTCAGAAGCTGTGGGGATGGACGAGCCACCACCATCCCCCAGGACCTCAAAGGAGGGAACCTCACAATGGGATTTTTCAAGAGGTCTCAGCCGAGCAACAACATTCTTCTGTCTAAAACCTGCAGCAACGCTGCTACCAGGGAGGTTTTTAGGCAGCTCCCAGCACCCTCAGCTCTGCCCGTATTTGACACCTGAACCAAGCACAGGGACAAGCGAGGGGCCGCAGCCACCAGCCGCAGCATTTTGCCATTTCTAAGTCCACAGAAAATCATCCTGGGGGTTGTTCCCTCAGTAAGTCTGTCAAGGAAAGCAGTGGAATGGGGTGGATGTGGCTCTGCTCACTCAGACCCTGAAATGAAACAGCTCACAGCATTGCCCCTTCACATTTCCCAAGGTCTTTCTCTGTGGGCCTAAGACATTTGGTGTCCCAGCTTTGCCTTGGTCTCTTTGCTCTCCCCAGCCACCAACTTTATAAAATCAGTCAGAACTGCGGTGTCTGTGAGACCCACAGTTCCCCGCCGGGGTGTGTCCTCAGCAGAGGAGCTGTGAGGGGCAGCTGTGGTGCTGCCATCCCTGCTCCAGCAGGAAACCTGCCAGCAGCCCCAGGAAGCATCAAGCCACTTGTGCATGGGGAAAAAAATCCTTCCCGGATGCTACAGGCAGCAGCAGCGTGAGCTGGGATTGTAAACCTGAGAGCTGCGACTGTGACCCCCAAACTGGGACGGTGACCCTTGAGCTGGGGTGTGACCGATAACAGTGAGGGGCTGCTGGAGCTGCGGGGAAGGGGACGGGGACAAGCTCCAGAGCTGGCAGGGCTGAGGATGGGGCTGATCTGCAGCACGGTGGGACGGGAAGCACCGGCGGCGGGGAGGGACCAGGGCCGGAGTCGCAGCAGGATACGAGCCAAGGCAGCGTGGCTTGCAGCAATCTGCTGCTCAACGAGAGGTTTGGGACAACAAAATGCCATTTCCAGCCATACGGGCGTTGGCTGCCGGGTCTTTTGGGGTTGTTTTTTTTTTTTTTCAAAAAAAAATGTGTGTCCCACATTTTTAGCTTTTTGTCAAGATGATGTAAAAGGAAAACAATTCTGCTGGAGCGGGAATCAAACCCAAAGATTCCTGTTTTCGGGATCCCTGCAAGGTCTTTTAGAAAAGAACTTTCCTCTCATTCCTCCTCTTTCCTTTTGCCAGGGAGAAAACAGAAGATGCAAAGAGGTTTTCAGGAAACCTTTCTGTCATTGGGCTGCAGCCAGCGGAACACAACCATTTTTCATATGGAAGAGATTTAAAAGCAATTCCTTTCCAGCAGAAGATTTTCAGAGAAAACGAGGGTGAGAACTTCCCATTGCAAAAATCCACCTCGCTCATCACCTGCCCCTCTCCCTGCCACGCTCAGGTGCCCCCCATTCTATCAGGACCCACTGCACATCCTGCTTTTCCAGGCAATATTCTCAATTCCATGATCCCAGCTCACATGGGAGCAGATTTCCAATCCGAAGAGGGGAAGAGAGCAGCAGGAAATGCAGAACATGTGAGAGGAAACAATGCTCAACCAGGATGCGGCTGACTTCCCTTAGAGGAGGGACACTCAACCACTCTGGGCTTTGGGGAAGTCTGGATGAGGATAAGGATGAGAAGGAGGATGAAGACATGACACTGGCAGCTGCCTCTGCATTCCACCACCTCCTGCAAAATGTCTGATTTAACACATCCTGGGGAATGACAACCCCAGGAAAGAGAATTAGGGGAAAATCAGCCCCTCCAGGACATTCAGCCAAGGAAAGGGCAGAAACGGCTGTGGGGCTTTAATTGGCTGCGGAGCATCCTGGTGCCCGGTGAGCTCTGCTCCGTCCAAGTCCCTTATCAGGAACTGGCACATCAGCCAGGCTGGGAGGAAACGAGAAGCGACAGCAAGGACCAAAGCCGGCGTGATCCCAGGCTGGGCGTGCACGTGGCACCCAGCGTGCCTGTCTGGGGGCTCAGCTGGCCCCCGCCTGATTAAGGAAACCCCCCTCTCTGCACTAGAGAGATTTTCTCAGACTTAAAAGCCTGCAATAACCAGGACTTTGCTGGGCACAGGGAGGCTGCAGGGGTTGCGTGGCTGAATCCCACTCCTGACAGCTGCTGCCGAGCCCTGGCACAGCTGAAACACGGGGGTGTCCCCGCAGGGAAGGGTCCCCAAAAGGCAGCTGGGGTGTGGAACCCCTCTTGAACTAGGGCTGTGCATGCTCATCATGGAGCAGCTCTGCCGCTCACTAAATATCCAGGGCATAAACCAGTCAAGGACATTCCTGCGCAGCACAGGATGGGGTGCCCCCAGTCCCACCCTCAGATGCACCTCCCCAGGACCAAAAAACCAGGAGATCTCATGTTTACTGCTGTTTTAAAACAGAATTTGGACACAGCAACTTGTCCTGCCTTGAGCTGTGGTACCAGTGCTTTTGGCCCCAGGAGCCCCCAGCCTGGCAGTGCTCAGCTCAGCTCAGCTCAGCCCTCTGGGGCTGCTGCTCGCTCCCCTTCCACCACGAAAACAAAATCAAGAGGCTTCTGCCTCAGCTCCTCCAGGTCCTGGCTGCTCCTCATCCTTCCTGAGATGCTGCCAGAGCCACTCAGGGCTGAATCCCCCCAGCAGGAAGGGGCCACGGGTGTCACAGGGAAGGTGGGTTGATACAGCAGCCCCTTGAAATCCACTTAAAATCGTATTTGGTGGCAAATTCCCAGCCTGGGTTTTCACGGTCTCTAAATGCTCCATGTGGGGAAGCTTCCAGAATGAGAAGATACTTTTGGTGAGTCAAGTTCAACTGGGAGCCACCAAGAAACATGAGATAAATTGGATTTGTGTGTAGTGGGGACACAGCTGGGCTGGTGGAACCTGACCTGGGAGAGGGGAAATGGAAATAAGCACCAAGAGCAGGAACGGTCTCCTGGGGGCATGGATTTGGAAAACAGCAAAAATCTTAAGAGCAGCCCCAACCCTGCTCCCAGACAAGACAAGGATGAGGAGGGATGCTTGAGCAGCCTCCAAACCTGCCTGCACCCCAGCAGGCTTTGCTCCATGACGTCTCTGCCAGCAAGACATGCCGAGCCCGGCGTGTTTGGGCTCTTTTTCTTGCCATCCACCAATATCCTTCCGCTCCCGATGTTCCTCTCCTTGGCTTTGGATGCAGATCCAGCTTTTCATGTGGTGCAAACACAGTGTTTCTTTGGGTGCCAAGGACTGTGTGTAACTTGTCGGCTTGGGAGTGTTTGCATCTTGGACCATAAGGGAACAGAGAACGCTGCCCAAAATGTTTACGGTATTTTTAGGCCAAGACAAATCTGTTCGACGCTGCGAGCGCCGCAGCTTGAGCATCCCGGAGAGGCTGCGCTGCTGAGCGCGGCAGGGAACCGCCGGCATTTGCACAGTGGATGGGCATTACCTGGCTCAAACAGGCCAAAAAGGACATCTTGGAACCATTTTGAAGGCCCCTACAAAACTGTGCGGTGGCAGAAGAGTCTCCAAACCCCAGCAAGGGAAGGCAGATGATGCCAGATGCTGCCATGGCTCAGCCATGGGGTGAAAACCTCAGGTCCAAATCTCTCAAAAAGACACATTTTACAGAGCATAAAAAAGAAAAGCAAGATTTAGGGAGGGGGCAGGCTGGGCTTTTTCCCTTCTCCTTCATGAAATCAAAGCCTGAGCATGCTGGCCAAGGGGCACCAAAGGAATTCAAAGGCAGAAGCAGAAGCCCAATTCCTCCAGCACTGCAGGCCGTGTAGCTCCACTCTGCCACCAGTGGCTCTGAGGGCATTAATTGATGCCCATAATGCCACTAATTACAAAGCCAAGCCCTTCATTTGCCTGTCTGTCCAGGTTTAATGGCAGCTGCCCCCATGCAGACAACCCCGCAGCTCCATCTGCGGTTACTGCTGAGGGAGAGGATGTGACCAATGACTGAGGCACCTCTGGCACTCTCCTGAGAGCCAAATGTGCCCCGTGCTCGGGCCCAGCGATGCTCTGCCACCACCAGGGACAAGGACAAAGCTGTGGAGAGGGCCAGGAAGGGGGCACCAACAGCACATGGCGGCTGAGCAATTCCTGCAATGCTGGCAGGCTGGAGGAGAGCGGCCTTGAAGTGAGCGCAGTTTGGGCATGGTGCCACTGGCAGTGCTGGGGATGGGTCAGGCTGCACATGGTCAGGCCACCCCTGGAGACCCACAAAACGCAGCCAGACAAGCCTTGAGCAAACCCACCAACCCATGAGCTTGGCCATGCTTTGAGCAGGCCCTGGACCAGAGGCGCAAGGCCCATCCCACCTGAATTCCTCTGCGATTCAGCCGCTGGTGCCCTCCCAAGACCCCACTGTGCCTGTCCCAGTATCAGGCTGGGGCAACGTCACCAGCTGTACCAGGCACTCCCAGTGCAGCAGCCCCAGGAGCTGCCTTCAAATCCATCTTGTTGTCTGCCTGGACCACAGCGAAGTCCCACAAAGGAGTAGGCTGAAGTGCCCACAAGGCATTAGGTCAACGCACAGCTCGAGACAGCTTCAACTCTACCACTCAGAACAGAGCAGTTTTATAGGTTGGACCAAAACCATGCAAAATCCATCTGGCACTGAGTGTGGGAGATGTGCTTGCTCCATCCCCACTCCTGCAGCCAGTATGGTACCAGACTCAGCCCTGGCTCTACCACAATGCCAGAGCCGGGGCGAGGACGGGCGGCCTCACCTCAATGATGTCGGCGTTGGTCCGGCTCTCGTGGGGCTCGTTGTACTCGGTGTACTTGAGCAGCACCTTGTCCATGTCGGTGCTGGCATACTGGAACAGCTTGTTGGAGTGGTTGAAGATGATGAGGGCAATCTCGCAGTCACACAGGACACTCAGCTCGTAGGCCTTCTTCATCAAGCCGAACTTGCGCTTGGTGAAGGTCACCTGAAAGCAAGGACAGCCATGGTGAGAAGCTGTGTCCATGCTGCCACAGACCCAACACCTCCCAGAGAAAAATGGGATGACCACTGGAGGAAGAGCAAAAGGAAGGGGAATGCAGAGGGAATATTCTGTCTCATTTTCCCCAGTTGGACCCAACCCCAAGCTCTCCTCTCTTGCCTCCCTCTTCCAAACAGTTCATATTGCTGCCTATTTCGGGATCCTCCAAAGGCAGACACTTCACAAGCACAAAGATGATTATCAGCGTTGGAAATCACATATTGCCAAATCAAGAGAAAATAAATTTCAGCAAAATCCCCAGCAGGGCTGCCATCTGTCCGGGGGCTGCGGGTTTTTAAGTGGAATATTCAAGCGATGGAGATCTTGTCCTTGCTTGCTGCAGCTGCACTTCGAGTGCCCAACCCTGGGGGCCACAGAGCTGGGGCTTAGCACCCTGAAACTGCCCAGGGTGCCCACCCCACCCCTGACCCACTCTCCTGCTCACCAGCCCCCACTTACCTCGGGAGGCTACACTTCCCCAAGGGCACCCTGAGCCCTTGTACCAGGGGCCCACCCAGCTGCCACCTTCGTCTTGCTGTCCCCTTGTGTAGCCTCACTGGGGTGTTTTCCCTCACCGCCTGCCCAGTTGGGGTCCCCCTTCTCCCCGACCCACCCTGCCCCGAGCTGTCACCAGAGCTGTTGGCTGACGAGGCAGCTCCTGCAGGACTGATCCTGGAGAGCTGGCTGGGGGCTGGGGCCAGGACTGAGGCTGGGGGCTGGCTCCAACACCCGCTCCAGATGCCGGGCAGACGTTGGGCTGCTATTCCCAGCCCACGCTCAGCTCTCAGCACCACACTCCTAACAGGACCCAGCTGGTAGAGAGGGAGCTGGTTTGGGGCTCCCTGTCCCGGCTGCAGTACAGACAGCTGCTGAGGGTCCCCCACCCTTCCAGAACATGTGGCACACTGATGGGGAAGGCGCAATGCTTTGCCAATGCCCTCTCAGCAAGTAAAAAGCAGAAAAAAAAAGTAAGAGGCAGGAGGTCACCACTTTGTCCTAAGCATTGCTCTGGGGGCAAAGCAGCCTTCGGGGGAAGGGCTGGAGATGAGCTGAGATGCCCTTGGGTGCCCAGAGCTGCTCCCTCTCCACATGGGAGGGCTCAACTGCATTCTGGGCCTCCACCACAGCATTAGTTTTGCAACTGAGCAGCTTTAATTCGCAGGGCTGAGGGAGCAGAGTGAACGAGGCTGCTGCCATCGCTCAGCCCATCAGTGGCATCACAGCCACGGTCCAAAGAGCTCAACAGGGAGCTGCCCAGTTCACAGCGATGGTGAGGAGCAGTGCCACCGTGATGCCACCAGCAGCACCCAGCATGCACCCCCAGGGTCCCGCATCCCTCGAGACAGAACCGTGTCTCTGCGTGTGGCAGCAGGGCAGAGCAGGGGCAGCTCTGGGCACACTTGGCAAGGGGAGCTGCTGCCCCTCCCCGCCATCTCCCAGAGATGATTAAGCAGTAACGAGATTCGGCTCTAATCGCCTCATCCCCTGGAAAGTGTAGGGCCGGCACCCTGTGCTGCCGTGGCCGCCACGTGCGCTGCTTTCGCCACGGCCGCTCGCGCTGCCAGCGCCGCCCCAGCCCCGGCGCACTCTGATGTAAACTGAGTTACTCGAGGGCCAGCTCCTGTGCCATCAATAACTGTCCTTCCCCACTACCATCCCGGACTTCTCAGCCACCCAAAACCTCTGCCACGGGGCTGCTCCCAAGACCAAGAGCCGGTCTGTGGCCGCACTGTGACTTCATGTGGGACCCAGCTGCGGTTCTGCTCCTGCAGCCGTGGCAGGACAGGCACTAAAACCACGACCTGTCCCCCTCCCCAGCATGCCCTGTCTCCCTGTCCCCCTCCCCAGCACGCCCTCTCTCTCTGTCCCTGCCTGGACGCTCTCCGGGCTCTGACTCACCCTCCAGGCAGCTCGAGGAGCCCCTGAGAGGAAAACACGCGGCATCTCCACCAAGACAGGGGGAACAGCCGAGGGTGGTTGTTCCTGTAGCTGCTGGTGCCAGGGACACCTTGCCAGGCACCACAACAGGCTCAGCCACCGAGTTTGGAGGCAATGGGGTGAGGCCGAGACGTGTGAACGGTGGGGCGGCTCTTGGCCTTGAAGACCAGTGACAAGCATGGTTTGGGTTTTGCCCTTCAGCAGTGAAGAGTGTGGGGTCATCTCCCCCAAATCAACCAGCAACCTGGGCAGAGCTGAGCAGAACACAAAACACCAAATTATCCCTCCAGAGATGAGAGATATTCCCTCTGCAGACAGGGCACAGCAGCATCCCTCTCTACTGGCACCCCTGCACCTCGCAGAGAAAAGCAAAGATTTGCCACCGTATCACACAAAAGCATCACCTAACACTGCCTTGTGCATCCACTCGTGACCCAGGCCAAAAACCCCAAACCTTCCCCTGACGCCGTGCACGAGCCTCATCTAGAAGAATTAACCTTGTAAGTCTAAGAGGGTAATCAAATCTCATGCTTCAGGGCATAAGCCAATCCCCAAAGGGGTCAGGAAGGAATTACTGCCCCACACTAGCAGGGGATTTTTGCCTTTCTCCTGATGCAAACCATATTGGCAGTTGCCAGAGTCAGCGGCCTGGCCCTGAAGGGCCGATGGCCTGATCTGCTGTGGCAAATCCTCTCCAGTAATTCCTCTAATGACATTACTTGCTCTCCTCCCCTGGTTTTGGCTGCTGCTGTAATTCACAGAATCACACACTCGTTTGGGCTGGAAGGGATCTTAAAAGCTCATCTGTCCCACCCCCTTGCCATGGCAGGGACACCTTCAGCTAGACCACGTTGCTCCAAGCCCCATCCAACCTGGCCTTGGACACTTCCAGGGATGGGGCAGCCACAGCTTCTCTGGGCACCCTGTGCCAGGGCCTCTCCACCCTCACAGGGAGGAATTTTCTCCTAATATCCAATATAAATCTCCCTCTTTTCAGTTTAAAACCATTCCCCCCTTGTCCTGTCACTTCAGGTCCATGTCTAAAGTCCCTCTCCCGCTTTCCTGGAGACCCTTTAGATCTCCATGGAGCCTTCTCTTCTCCAGGCTGAACACGCCCACCTCTCCCAGCCTGGCTCCAGAGTAGAGGTGCTCCAGCCCTCAGAGTATTTCCATGGCCTCCTCTGGACCCACTCCAGCAGCTCGACACCCTGCTGGAGTCTCCATGTGGGCTCTGGTCTGTGCCCCCATGGAAGGCAAAACCTGGGACACGAGCAGGGTCAGACTCGCTGATGCCATAGGCTCAGTGTGAGATGCACGGGAAGAGCTTCACCTGTCAGCAAAGGCTCTGGAGAGCCCCTGTTCCAGCCTGAGCTCTCCCTGAGAGCCACAATGCTTCAGCAGCCCCAAGCCACGAACTTGGCAGCACAAGTGAAAACGCAGGTGTCAAAAGCAGCTCTGCCTCCACCTCCTTGCACAACCACTGGCGAATCCCTCATTCTCCAGGGCATCCCTGCACTATTCCCACTCCCCATCCCTCCCTCTCCCGACAGGCGCAGGAGCCGTTGGAGCCACCCGGGCACGCCAAGGACGGTGTGCGCTCGCCCGGCGCAGCTGGGGCGGCCGGCCCTGCCTTCCAGCAGCGGTGCCCCATCCATAATTCACCAGCGCCGGGCTGCTCCGCTCCCGAGAGAGCGACCATGCCCTCTGCACCCAGCCCGAGCAGGGGGGCTGCTGTGGGGGCAGGGGTGGGCTGAGGATGCTCCCAGACGCTGGGTTTAAGCCAGCTTAGCCGGCAGCCTGCAGCCACGGCGGGCACACACGCAGGGACGCTCCTCAGCGCTGATCCGCAGCAACAGCAGGAGAGGGAGGGAAGGAGAGGGAGAAGCAAGAGGCAGCTCCGGGGAGACCTCACAGCAGCCTTCCAGCACTTAAAGGGGCTTATCAATGGGACAGAGAGGGACTTTTTACATGGGCAGATAGTGATGGGATAAAGGGCATGGTTTTAAACTGAAAAAGGGGAGATTTAGATGGGATATTAGAAGGAAATTTTTGCCTGTGAGGGTGGAGAGGCCCTGGCACAGGGTGCCCGGAGAAGCTGTGGCTGCCCCATCCCTGGAAGTGTCCAAGGCCAGGTTGGATGGGGCTTGGAGCAACATGGTCTAGTTGAAAGTGTCCCTGCCCATGGCAGAGGGGTGGGACGAGATGGACTTTTAAGATCCCTTCCAACCCAAATCATTCCATGGTGCTATGAGATAAAGCAAGATGGGACATTTCTGACTCTGGGGAGTGGATCCTGGCATTGCACATGTACAGTGTGGAGCAGGAGAGCAGAGCAGGAGGGTTCTCACCCTCTTTACAGCTCCTACCACAATGGGTAGAACAGATCCCACTGCCTGGAGCAGTCCTTTATAATGAAATGTCCCATTTCCTGGTATGTCCTTTTTTCCCAAAGAAAGGGAGCTGCGAAAATTGATTGCAAAGCTGTGCTGGTGACCAATTAAACAGCTGCTGCTTTGCTGACAGCCAATTTGATCAGGCTGGTTTCTGGGAAGCAAAGCAAGATGTGCTGCACTGGGGCGGGGAGCGATGCTCCCGTGCTGGGTTTTGGAAGAACCAGCCCAGCCAGGGATGCAGCTACTGCCAGGGGAAAACCAGTGTCCCCCAGCCCAGGGAACATCACCTGACATCAGAGATGCACTAAAGCCCTGACACACAGCCACGCAGAGCAGCTCCTGCGGCCGAATCCCACCCAATGCTGAGAGACCTCAGCAAGGGCCTTTACCTCCAGCCTGTGCCAAGGAGCAGCTCATCCCTCAGAAACAGGCCCATCACTCAGCTGCTGCTTCTGCAAAGAAGTGCCTCTTTCCTTTCCCAAAGGTTTATCCAGCCAGGCCAGGCTGTGCCAGCCCCCTCCAGCATTACCAATTATTTTCCATTCATTTGAACTTCCAGCAGGGCTCCAGTCACTGCAGAGCCCTCACTCCCCTCTGCAGCACTGCCCTGTAAAATACACTCCAGATCCTTCAATAACCCCTAAGGCCGTGTTTCCTCCTCAAGATGGACATAAACAGCCCCAGGAGCAACTGGGACATCAGCAAGAACTATTTGATGCCCATCCTGGCCCCCACCACCAAGTGAAGCTATAATGAGGAAAACCTGCCATTTCCTATTGTTTTGCTGAGGAGCAATAAAGTGGTTCATCCAATTCTGTTCTTTGCCACTCTTTAAGGATTAGTAATATATCCACATGCTTTTTAAACTGTTTTTTCTGTTTTTCTGGAGTGCCAAGTGGCAGGAAAGAAGTTGGCAGGTCATGCTGGGGTGCGGTGGTGGCTGGACTAAAGGCAGAGGCTTGGATCTGCTGAGCCAAACTCCAGGAGCACAGAAAGCAAAGGGAAGTCTTGTGGTTATGGGAAATGCATCAACAGAATCATCCCAGAGCAAACCTGGGCTGGCAAAGTGCTGCTGCTCCACCACTCCAGTTTAAGGAACATGGAAATTTGGGGAAAATCTGCTGGTTTTTGTTTTCCCTCTGAGATACATGAATGCATTCCTACACACATGCACATGCGTGTGTGTCTCGGGCTCGGCTTCAAGAGAGCCCAAGGAAAAAAGCCCTGGAGTCATGTAAGTTTACAACTGAGGAAAAAAAAGGAATAATTTGAGTTGTTTGTGTTCAGCAAAATGGATACTTGTTGTGGCTGTTTTTTATTGAAAAACCACATGGAAAATGTCAACTGAAATATATTTTCTGCAAGACAAAAATAAAAAAAAGGGGGGAACTAACTAAGTGGAGAAGATACTTTCTTCTGGAAAAGCACTTAGATGGAAATGGCTCAAGGAGCTCCAAGGCGAGGAGCAACGCCTGGACGGGAGAGCGCAGCGGGGCCGTTTGCCTGCTCCTGGGATCCGCCTGGATCCGGCCTCAGCACCAAGTCTCGCCCATCCCATTTTATGGATTGGGAAGAACACAGCACTGGTGGCCCAAAATGGGATAGAAAGGGGTCATTTTGAAACATGACCCTTAAAATCCCCAACGGGAGGAGAAGGGTGAGGTGAGGGAGCGGGGAGACGCAGCACTGACCTGCCGATTGCGCTCGTCCGTGATCCGCTGGATCTGGATCTTTTTTCTCCCCATCTTCTCCGGAAATCCTCACCGCACCCGGGACGACTTTGGCTCAGGGGAGGGGAGAAGCAACCCCACTTTAAAACGCTTTCATTAAAGAGCGTGGGGGGCTTTTTTCTCGGATGGAAAACAAACCCAAAAAAGCCAAAACAAAAAAAAAAAGAGTTTTGCGTGGCTCCGTGCTCAGTTCATGGTACCGTTGTGCGCGGCCAGATCCAGTGGGGCTGAGATGTCAGCAGCTGCTCAGAAACCTGCACAGCAAGAGAGACAGGAGTGAGACACTCTGTTCCCAAACCCCATCCAGGACCCGGCACCCTCCCGGCATCCTCCTACCGCCAGCGCAGATCCCACCCCCAAGGCCAGGGTGGTCCCTGGTTCTTCCTCCCACCCAGCTGTGGGGCCAGGAGAGCTGCAGAGAGATTTATCCAAACTGCTCTCAAAGAAGCCCAAGGATGGAGGCCAGGAACACGCGTGCCACGGGACACGTGTGGGCCGGGCACTGCGACGCTCGGCGAGGAGGAGGAGACGGCAGCAATGTGCCCGTGAATCACTATTCCTCCGTGACACTCCAGACGTTTTTTTTCTCTTAATAAAGTCATAAGCAGTCGAGTGGCTGGTGATTAGCTCGGGCAATTTAAATCCGTCTCCAGTTTCTGCGCTAATCTTCAATTTGGAATTTTAAAATGTCTTTATTTGATTACTTGAAAGAAACCTTATAACCAGGCACAGAAACCTAATTCTTACGGGGAAGGAGAACTCCGAAGGCAGCCGAGACAGCCTGGCCTTCCACTGGGCTCAGCCACAGCCGGACACTGGCTGTTTCCATGGATCTGGGGGATGCGATCAACTTGGGGGTATTTTGTGCCCTCACCTCTCCCCCCAAAGGGACGAGTGCTGCAGGTCTCAGGGGACTCGCACGGCTCCTTCTGTAGCCTCCCCACAGTAACCTGCATCCCCCAGTGCCAGAGGCTGCATCCAGATGTACCAGGGCATCTCCTGGCACAGCCCCCCAGCCCATCTCACCCTGTTTCCCAGCATGTGCTGCACTGCACATGTGGGGGGACAAAGAGGGAACCTCAGCCAGTTCATTTTCCACAGGTATGTTTTTCTCCCTGCTCTCTCTCTGAGCAGCTGGATAACAGCAGGGATAACGTGGCATTTAAGGCGAGGTGCCCTGTGCCAAGACCCAGGCAGAGGGAAAAGCCAGTCCCAAAATAGCTTCCTATCTGCCTCAACTTGGCAGTCCCCAGCCCGCGGTCTTGTTACAAAAAGCTTGAAAAAAACCCACTTTTTCTCCCAAACCATCATTCCAAATCCAAAGCAGCAGCCACACCCAACCCGACCAAGCTCCTCCTGCTCCTCTCCCACCCCAGAGCACCCCCAGACCCTGCTGAAGACCTTGGTCCCATCCTTAGTCCCCTCATCAGGCCATGCCTCACTCCCACACTTGTTTTTGGGGTTCACTGAGTCACGTGAGTCACTTCATCTTTTTCTCTGCTTTTCTGGGGGTAAAGTTATTCATCGTGCATCATGTTCTGTGGTTTCAGTGCAAGTTCAAGGAGCCCAGAGGAGAATGGGGAGACTTTTCTACATCCTGACATCCACAATTTGCCCTCCAGGGAGGATAAGGTATGGGGAGGCCAGGAAGAAGACCAAAGAGACAAAGGGCAGCAGAACCTGGTTTTTTTACACATAAATCCCACCAGTAAGACTCTTTGCAAGGACAGACCATGCAGGGATGGCATTTACTTCTTGAATCATTATTTCCCAAAACAGGTGCATGTTTTCCTCCCAGCAGCAAACAGGAGCAACCGCACAGCTGTGAGGAGCACTGTCACCATGGGGAACACTGAGCCAGTGCCAGAGGCGTAACTTTGGCTGCTGCTCCCCATCCCACCGTGGGAAGCCCCAAAAAGACAGGTCCCAGAGCATCACCAGTTCCAGAGTACCACTGGTCCCAGAGCATCGCCAGCTCTGGGGCATCAGCAGTTCCCCAGCATCGCCAGTTTCAGGGCATCCCTGCTCCAGCCTGCACCATGAGAGCAGCCCTCGAAGGTTGGTGATCCAGGAAGAGCCAAAAGGAAAATGAGGATTTTTATTTCATCCACCTGGAGTGTCCACTCGGTATTTCCCTCACTGTGAGCCCACACAGGAGTGAGTCCACAGTCCCAAGGCTCAGAACCAAGGTGAAGAAACTTTGGAAGAGGAGGAACTTTTTGTCAGGTTTGCTTTGCTGCTTTTCCCTTCAGAGTTGCCATTTCTTTAAACTGGCTGAAAAATAGTCACCTTCAGCATCTTCAAAACCACCAGCAGCAGCACAAAGTAGCAACAGCTCTGCAACCAGACCCAGGGCACGATGCTAATTCTTTCCATGTGCTGCAGCTCTTGGACAGAGAAATCCTCTGAAAGACAGCAGATTTACTGTCCAAACCAGAGAGGAACTCTCCAGAAGCAACAATAAACACTGGAGAACAACGGGCAGTAAATTTAAACCGAGTGAAAGGAAACATATTTTAACACAATTTCGTTGTGGGACTTGTTCACAGGATGCTATGGCAGGCAAAAGCTCCACAGTGCTCAAAGAGATGGGATGTTTGTAGGGATGAGGAAAAAACCCTGGTGCTGCTCATCCCTGCCCTCAGCTCCACATGAGCATGGAAGCAGTGGGACTCAAACCACATTCCTCTCCCCAGGCCACAAACACACCCCAAGTGTTTCAAATCAAATCCCCTTTTTCAACCACCAAACCAGGTTCCTCCTGCTGCTCTGAATCCCGACTCTGCACCCGCAGCGCCTCGGCTAGATGGGGAGCACTGTCTCAGCCTCAGGGTTTGCTTATGCCGCTGGATGAAGTTTCCCACAGGAAAAAGGTGATTTAACAGGTTTTTGCTCGTCATCATGGGGAGAAAAGCAGCTGCCATGTGCTGCACTTGATCCCTCTGCCCTGCACGAGAAGGAAAACACCGCACCGGGAGGGCAGCCCTTGGATGGGATGAAGAGGAGGGACGGAGAAGAGCACAGCATGTTCACTGTCCTCCAAATGCACCTGACAGAGGGGATTTCAACCCCCTCCCTTTTCTCTTCATGGAATTGGGGGTTTGGGGTGAGTTTATTTGTTTTTAGGTTGGGTTTTTTCCCCACCATATTTTTAAACCCAGGTATTTTCACGTTTCCTGCCCAGGTGGCTGTTTCAGAAAGTCTGACCACTGGCTCGAGTTTCTGAACAGCAGCTGGAAGAGCAAGAAACCTGGAGAGCCGCCCTCATCTCTCCTGCCCCTCATGCTGGCACTGCTGCTGTGGCTCGGCCCCAACCCAGGAGGATCCCCTCTGCCCCTGGAGCTCCCTCTCCTTCACTACCAAATTGCTTTGCCTCCCTGATTGCCCAGCCCGAGGCATCGAGATCACCCATGACCCTCATCCGTGATCAGGTGGAATTTAATCACCTGAATGCACACATGGCCAAGCACCCAGAGCACAGGACTGCTACAAGGAGCTGAGCTCCTCCAAACTTCTAACCTTCGGGGTCTCAAATGATTTCATATACAATAACCCCACGCATTAAATCATCATCTCCTCCTTCTCAGACAGCAGCTTCTTTCTTTCTCCTGAGCCTTGTTTTCCAAGGAAACCGCCAAGCATCCCAGCTACTACACCCCAACAAGGAGGGCCCAAGGGCATGGAAAGGGACCTACAAATCCGCTGGAAAGCAAGTGATGGGTGGTGCACTGGCAAAAAGCCACCCTGACCTCTTCCACTCCCAGGAATCTCAACAAGGATCAGGGAATTCAGCATCGCCCCAGGGAGGCAGCGAGCAGCTCTGGGATGGAGGCAGCCACCAGCGCCCGCTCCCCCTCCCCACGCTCCGCTCGCACAAGTGTGACTATCACAGCAATTAGCACACATGCCAATTAACTCCGAGCAGGTGCTGGTTAACTCTGTGCTGAGTAATTCATCCCCGGCTCCCAGTAAATTGCTCCAAATTGGAGAGACAGGCGAGAGAGCAGAGTTAGCATTTTGCAAATGGGGGAAGAAAGAAAAAGCACAGAGGAATCTCAGCTGGGAGATGTTTTTACAAAACAAGGAATTTGGGGGGCTGAATCCCCAGCTCTTGGAGCTGGGGACACAGAGGAGCTGATATCTCTTTCAAGTCTTTATTTCTGGATTTTTTAATCTACTGTGCAAATTCTTGATCTATTTCCTCTATTTCTAAGTGGTTTCACCTTTGCTTTGCACAAGCAGCGGTGTGCTCTGCACTGCTCCATAACTTTTCACTGTTCCATTCCTACTGAGCCCCACGTTTCTCTCGGCACGAGCAGGGACACTGAGAGTCTCACATCCACTTTCTACGACCATTTGCTATTTTTAATATACTTTTATTGCATCCCTTTTTAGTCACTCCTTACTAAAGTTAGCTCGACACACCTCCCCTCTCCAGGGCGAAGGAATTCAGCTGCCCTTCCTTAACGCCCGCCTTGCAAAGCTGTGTGCTCTCAGCACAATGTCAGCTGAAAGAAACCAAACCTTGGCCACGCAGCTGCAGAGGGAAGATAAAAAAGATTAATCTGAAAGCTTTAGGAAAATAAATAAAGGCAAATAAAAGCATCCTTTCCGAAAATGTATTTTCCTTTGGAGCTCTTTGCTTTTCCCAGCATGTGGCACCGTGCTCCCCAATCCACTCGTGCCTGTGCAGGAACACACAGCAGAGCCAGCAACACGAGTGATGGCAAAACTGGGATGGGTTCAACATGGCACCAGTTCAAGGGACATTTCCCAATCTCCATCCCCAAAACAGGCCCTGTGCAATGGGGACGTCCTTGGCTGCAAGGAAACCTGCAAAAGGAGCTTCAAAGGACATCTGGAGGCTGAGAAAAGAAGAAAAATGCTGCCCTGCAAAGATGCAGCTCATCTTACGGAGGCACAGAAAGTCCCAGTTTGAAGGGAGAAATGCAGGTGACAGGTATGGCAGATCACAGCCCAACCCAGCAGCTGCTCCCCCCAGGCTCCCAACGCTCTCACTGTGGGACCAACCCGTCTTTTACCCAAGATTTGCAGAATGCTCCCAAAGATGCGTTTTTCCTTAACAGGCTCCATCAAGTCAAGGGGCTGGCTGAGAGTAAAGGGAGGGTCCTCCCCACCACTATCCACCCCCAAGGAACAGGGCACCTGACACGACTGAATTCACTGACCCCGGCCCCAACACATTTTGGGGGTGCCAGGTTTATCCACATACAGAAACAACAGCAATAACATGTCCCAGTCTTGCAGCTTCTCTGTGGGAAAAAGGTCATTGCAAGGGAGCTTCGGCACACAGCCAGCAGGCACGTGGGGTACAAGGTGCAGGGTGTTACAGAACCATAAAATGATCTGGGTTGGATGGATTCTTAAAGCTCATCTCATCTCACCTCTCTGTCACCCACCCACAGGGAAAAATTTCTTCCCAGTACCCCATCTAACTCTGCCCTCTGGCAGTGGGAAGCCTTGTTACATCACTCCAGGTCCTTGTCCAAAGTCCCTCTCCAGCTCTCTTGGAGCCCCTTTAGGCACTGGAAGGCGCTCTAAGGTGTCCCCAGACTCTTCTCCAGGCTGAACAGCCTCAGCTCTCCCAGCCTGTCTCCAGAGCAGAGGGGCTCCGGCCCTCAGAGCATCTCCATGGCCTCCTCTGGACTCACTCCAGGAGCTTTGTGTTCATCCTATTCTGGGAACCCCAGAGCTGGAGGCAGCACAGCAGGGGGGTCTCACCAGAGTGGGGCAGAGGGGCAGAATCCTGCTCCCTCACATGCTGCTCATGCTGTGGGGTCAGCTGGGCACAGCACCGGCTTTCCGGGCTGCCGGTGCTGATGGCTGGGTCATGTCCACCTTCTTGTCCACCAACAACTCATCCTGTCCATCCACTCACAACAGGAGAGCCCAGGTGAGGAAATGCTGCTGTGCTGCAAAGCAGCCCCTGAGCTCGGCCTGCCATGGGAAGTGGTTTACACCCACCACGCCGAGCCACTGCCGAGCCCTTCGCTGCCCGTGCTGAGTGGGGCAAACGGGCCAAGTGAGGGAGGGAGCAACGATGCTCTCGAGGTGGCAATGACAGTTTGGAGGTGGCAAGAGCAGCCCCTCGCTCTGCTGCATCGCTCCTGCCACAAACCTGCAGCTTCTCCCACGAGAAGCAGCCGCGCTGAGAGGCGACGTGGCCGCACTGCCCCGGCAGCCCCCAGCACAGCTGTGACTCTCCACCTGCCACAAAGAGCTATAAAAGCAATTGCAACTATAAGCTATAAAAGCAACTGCAGCCGAGGTCTCCGAGCCTCACCTTGAGGATACCAGGTCCTGCACCGACACAGACCAACAGAATTGCTTCCCCACCCATGACCAGGGCTGGATCCCATCCCTTAAGGACATGGATTTAGCTCAAGTCACCTCTTGAACCCGCCTGTTTAACTGCAGTTCTTGCCTTCCTGTTTCCTTTCTTGCTGCCTTTTGTGAGTTAATTGTTGTTTTTTCAACATATCCTCCATGCTGACACCAAGGACTTTTCGTTTCCTTCTGTGTGGTTTCTGGATCAGCAGGACTGACTTCCTTCTCCTTTGCAAAGCCCCCTTCCCTAAAACACAGTGCCTGTATTCATGTTAATGTTGCTCTTCCTCCCTGGCAAAGCCACTGGCATGGTGCTGGCCATCACCCCTCCTTTGCTGCGGGATGGGGGGCAGTGCTGGCAGGAGCAGCTCCAGCACCCCAGGGGAACGTGGCACCCAGGAGGAATGCAGCACCCACATGGGGACATCCTTGGCAGGAGAGCAGGCAGCAAGGGCAGGTGCCAGCGTGTCCCCAGCCCCACTGCACGCACCGTGAGGGACTCCAACTCGCCAGCTTAGCATTGTTTAGCACCTCTTTATCTCAAAACCGAGATCAAAACCGCACAAACATGCTCGAGTCTCCTCCAAAGCTTCTATTCTGGTTTCAGGATGATGCTATCTGGGTTCCTGTGTCGAACCTCCAGATGCAGGCAGGGGGAGGGGAGAGGAAGGTGACCGAAATACGGCTCCAGAGCAAATCTCCTGCTCAGAAATGCAGCTGCTTGACCCTCCCTGGGGCCAAGCCTCACTCGCCAGGCAGGTGCCAACCCAGCGCTGAGCTGCCATCCCTCCTGCACACCTGACACCCACAGCAAGGCCCCGATTTCCCTGGGATGGGCAGCCAAACCAGCACTCGGCTCCTCCTGCCTGCAGGAGGGAATCAGTCCCGCCAGCTGCAGGTGAAAACCTCGGGAACTCAGGGGAGCAGGAGTGAGGCTGGATTCAGTCAGGCCCCCAAGGAATTTGAAAGAGACACATATATTCCTGACCCAGATTCAGGCACTCTCTGAAGAAAAGCAGATGCCAACCATGCAACCAGCTCTGCTGAGCTGCAACAAAACCTCGCACCGTGCCAAGCCCCGCAGAGGCTGAGGAAAAGCACGGCCCTGACACAACGCTGGAGAACTGGCATTTGCTGTGCAAGGCTGGGTGAAAGAAAGGATTTAGGGGCAATTATTAAACTGGGGTTATCTCATCCCCTGCAATTTGTGTGCTGGTGTGGAGTCAGACAACACCCTCAAGAAAGGATGACAGCGCCAACATCAGCACAAGAACTGGAGGCAGCACCCAAACCAGGAACCCTCGTCCCCTACACCCCAAATCACAGTTTCAACCCACACCACATGTAGCCAGGGATGCCATCACATCCAGCACCACAGGAACACATCCTGGACTGGGGATGTGTTCTGCAGAGGCTGGGTGACAGCAGGTACAGCTGGTGACCTTCTCTGCACTGCCGGCATGGCCAAAGACAGCAGAGGCTGGAGGGGACACAGGGAAGAGAGGCTGGGCAGGAGCTCCAGGAAAAGTCACTGCCAAACCCACGGCCCTGCTTGGTGCCATTCAAAAGTCAACCAGGGAACCCTCACCCAAGGTAAGGACACATTTTCAGGAAGGAAAAGCCTGCAGGACCAGGACAAGCGGGGACTTGCAGCCCCTCACACCACGTGGCTTCCCAGAGAGGCAGCTGGTCCTCTCTCCTGGAGATGCTACAGGGAGGGAGCGGCATGGACAAGTCGCTGCAGGGCTTGGTGCTAAACCAGAGGGCTTGGACAGTCTCCTGCTAAAGTGACCTTCAGAGCACCCTGAGAACAGCAACCAAAGGCTGATGCAGCTGCCAGAAAAGCCTTGTGACCTTGAGCAGCTCCCTTGGCGGTGGCATCCTCGCAGCAGGGGTCACCCATCGCCCTGAGCCCGGCTATGGTCTCCCAGGTGGTTCAGCAGCTTCCCCAGATGTGTGTATCAAGGCTGGGAACCCTGCATGTCCTGGGGGCTCCCCAATACGGGCACAGCATCCCCTTCCCCAGCTGGTACCACCTGCTTGCACAGGGCAGCCCTGCGCCATCTCCATCCCCATCCACCCTCCATCCCCACCTACCCTCATTCCCAGCCACCCTCATCTCCTTCCACCTTTCCTCCCCATCCACCCTCCATCCCCAACCACTTTCATCCCAATCCACCCTCCATGCCCAGGGAGGAGCAGCCAGACCCCCAAAGCTGTTCCACTTCCCCCATGTTCTCTATCCACCACCAGCTCCAGAGTCAGAGACTGGGGGTAATTTTTCCCTCTGCACTAAGTAGGGTTTTCTAAATGATGGGAAGTGAGAGCCCATTATCCGGCTCCATTGCCCACCCCCACGGCTCCCTGCAGGGCATGAAATAACCACCTGCCAGCTCCCCGGAGCCCCGCACCGTGGCAATGAGATCGCAGCTTCCCCTGTCACTACTGTCAGAGCAAAATTTAGATACCTGGTAATGAGGAGGTTTAATATGACAGATGAGAGGTTGACTCATTAAAAAAAAGAGAGAGAAGGAGAGGGAGCTGAATTCGGGGTCGGATCCTGCACTCAGCAAATCAGGAGGCTGTCATGGCCAACCCCGCACTGGTGAGGAGCAGGAGCAGGAGCAGTTCTCAACCCCAAGCCAGCCCCATACTGGGGACTTTTGCTGGTGCTAAGGCCACAGGGAGGAAAGGGGAGGCATGGAGGGGGTGAGCGTGGCTACAGCTTTTGGGGCCATCCAGTTCTGCTCCCCATGGAGCTGCCTCCTGCTCTGGGGTGGGGGGATCTGAGCCCAGGAAAAGCCTCAGCACCCAAGGGCAGCGATGTTTCACTTTGAGGGCGTTTCTCTCTTAATGAACAGCACAGCAACATCCCCAGCATTACCTCCACTCTCCTTGGCACCCCCATCCTGAGGGTGCACCCATCCCCCAATGCAGCCCAGCCAGGACCCCGCTGCCAGCACCCTCACTATGGGTCACCGCCACCACTGTGGTCACCAAGGACACTGATGACTTGTGTGTCCCAAAACACAACACACCCAAGGGGGACAACCACTGCCTTCAGCTCCAGCACAGGGGGCAGGGTCTTAGCACAGGGACCCAGTGGGGCTCCCAGGGGCAGCTCAGCAGCATCAGGGCAAAGCCCTCCCTGCTGGGGATTTAGGGGCTCTCCATGAAGGGGACAGGACTTCCCCCAGCAGCAGAGGGGACAACTCTCTCCTCTTGGTGGGTTTTACCCAGGGGAAATTCCATGAGACCTGACTGCTGCTCCAGGCCATCCGTGAGAGCAATGGAAATCCACAGCAGCCCCACAGGACACAGCTGAGAGTGAAACTGTCCAGGGGAAACTCTGCTCTTCCCTCCTGTGTCAGTGGGATGGGGCTTGGGGATATGTCCTCTGCAGCCAGCCTGGGGCATCCTAGTACCCTTTGCCCATGGGAACTGTGGCACAAATCATGAAATCCTAGAATGGTTTGGGTTGAAAGGAAACTTAAAACTCAATTTAGTTCCAACCTCTATCCCAGGTTGCTCCAAGCCCCGTCCAACCTGGCCTTGGACACTTCCAGGGATGGGGCAGCCACAGCTTCTTTGGGCAACCTGTGCCAGGGCCTCCCCAGCCTCATAGGGAACCATTTCCTCCCAATATCCCATCTAAACCTGCCTGCTTGGCAGTGGGAAGTCATTCCCCCTTGTCCTGTCATTCCAGGCCCTTGTCCCTCCCCATCCAGGTCCAAAGCCCCTCTCCAGCTCTGTTGGAGCCCCTTTAGGCTCTAAGGGGCTCCAGGGTCTCGCCAGAGCCTTCCCTTCTTCAGGCTGAACAGCCCCAGCTCTCCCAGCCTCATCTCCAGCTCATCTCCATCTCCAGCCCAGCCACGTGTTCAGGGACTCCGTGCCCCATCCCCACCCAGGAAGGGACACCCCAGAGCAGCTTTGCAGACCCTCCAGCACCCAAAGCCCAGTACGGGCTCAGCCTGGGAGCCAGGGCTGCTGAGAGGCCAGAGGTTCCCAGTGCCACCCCGGAACTCAGCCCTTGAGCACAATCCTCCCTCCCAGTGCACGACTTCAGCAGCGCCATTCCCAAAGGCTCAGCCCTTTCCCAAGGACCACCAAGATCTTTCAAATTGGCCTCTCACAATCACTTCTTTGTTGGTTTCGCACCCCCAAGCACTGGTGAGTAACAGCCGTGGTGCCCAAAGTCACGGGGCTGCTGATTTTATTTACATCTACCGACTGCTGACTACATCCATGCCCAAGGCAACCATCGCTTCCGTCGGCTCCCAAGGAGGCAATGTAGAAGCAGATGTTGCTCCTGCATTGCCCCATGCCACACTCTCCGCCAGAGTTACATGTCTTGAGCTCCTGGGAAGGAAGCACCAGGTTCCCCAGGGGCTGCAGGGTCTAGCACTCATCTGGGGTGCAAAGGAGCTGGTGAAGCCAGGAGCTTCCCATTGCTGGGAAGGCCATGGTGGTCACCAGCTCCACTTGACCAGGAGAAGGATACGAAGCAAAAGATCTTCATTTGTCACTGATATGGCAATGCTGATTACTGTGAGGGTGACGCCATAGCAGAGCTCACTAAAGAAGTCCCTTGGAGAGATGGATGGAAAAAATCTGGCCAACACCAACAGGACCAGGCAGGCCCACGCTGCTGCCTCCATCCCAGTGCTCGGACTCCACCATCACAGCTCCAACCTGCCCCTGGCACTTCCAGCCTGGAAACAAAGCCACAAAAATTGTCATCCTGGCCATCTGCCTTTCTCAGAGGTGGACATCTTTACACATTCCCAAAACCCCACTTTTTTCTATAGCCACAGGCTCGTGCTCGGAGCACACTGCCATACTTCAGCTGGAGCTCACCACCAGACACTGCTATTTCATTGAATAAAGCAAACAAAGGCCCAAACCTAGCATTAGTTATCTGGGACTGTAACAGCACCAAAACCAGAGATCAAGGCCCTGGGCATGACAAGCTGTCCCTTGGCCCCAAGATCTACAGCTGAGGAGGAGCCACCAAAGCCTACCAGGAGGCACAGACCATGGTCTGGCTTCCACTGAACCCCAACCCAACTCACTCTAAGCTAACAGGAGGAACCGGGACAAGATGCCACATGGCAAAAACAGCTTTAACTTCCTCTTCCCCTGCGCTGCCTTGAAAACACGGTGTCTCCAAGCCGGCACACAAGTAACATCAGCCACCAGCAACACTCTGCTATCCAGAGCCCAAGCAGGGCACCACTGGAGCATCTGGGGTGCCCAGAGCTGCTGCAGCCAAAGCCAGGCTGGGGAGAGATGACTCAGGGCTGCTGGGACCAGCGGGTGTCCCCTGTGCCACAAAGGCTTTGCCATCGGCCGGGACCTCACCCCGCTCCCCAGCTCAGCCACGGCTTGTACCCGCATGCATCCCGAGCCACATGCCAATGAGCCAGAGGGGTGAGAATCCAGCCCCAGCTCATCAGGCAGCTCAAATCCACCAGGACAGCTGGGTCTCAGCTGCTGCTGCTCACTCACAGGATGCACATTCTTGTCCCAGGCACACAAATCCTGTCCTCCTGCTCCCCAGCACCGGCTGGGCCACCGCAGTGAGGCCATGACGTCTGCCAACCCCACGGAAGCCACTTACAGACCCACTGGGTGATGGTTCCCATTGAGACAGATTCCTCCAGAGCCCATCCCAGCACACATCCTCCAGGAACAGCATTTTGTCTTAAAAGGGGATTTTTTAAGCCCAAACCCTGTGTTTCAGCAAGGGGGATTCAGGTGGTGGGGGAAGGTCCCCAACCAGAGGAGCCCTTCTCTGGCTGCACCAAAAGCCATGTGCCAGAGAGGTGATGATTTTGGCCAGCCCTGAGGATGTGCATGTTGCCCACAAGCCCCTCAAGGACATCCCAGAAAAGCATGGAGGTGACGCTCAGGAGAGCAATGGGGATGCCCAGACACTGTGGGAAATGCCAAAATTCGGCACTTTCCAGAAGCACTATTACATCCTGGGTCTGGCACACTCCAAAATCCCATGCCAGAGCATCACTGGCACTTGGCTACAGCTGAGGCCAAGGGCTTGTCACTGTTCCCAGCCACGTTACCAGAGGGATGGCAGAAAAGCTGCTGGGATGCTCCCGCCACACAGAGGAGATGGAGCCCGAGGGCTTATAGGTAAGAGCCATTGTGAGTGCAGGAATGTCACGGACAAACACCAGTCACAATTCCTCTTGGAAAAGGGAAAATATTGGGGAAGAAAATAAAATACCATAGTTTTTTGTCAATAATCCCCTTGCAAAGGTGGGAAGAGAAAAAGCAAGGCATGAGTTAGTAGAAGGAAATTAAAATATTTCGGTCACAATTTTTGCTGAAGGGTGGGGATGTAAAAATGTATCAATAAAGAGTTGCCCAAATGGGTTGTTTGCCCAAAAGACGAGGAGGAGGAGGAGGAGGAGGAGGAGGAAAGGGCTCTGCAGCTGTTGTTGCCTAGAGCAATACTGGGGGCAGCCACTCAGCTCCAAAAGCAGAAACCTTGGGACCCTGTAGTGGCTCCCACAACAGAGAAGACCCCCTTGTGACAAGTCCCCTCCAAGTCGAGCAGAGGGGAGAACCCACCTCACCCACCCCCAGCAATGGGTAAAGGGCTGGGTTTAACCCAAAGCACACCCAAAGTTGATCCTCCAGCCCAATCCATGAGCATCGCGGCCAGGGCAGTGCACACCTGGGAAGGGAAACACTTCTCCCTCCCTCCCTCCCTCCCTCCCTCTTGGGAGGGAAACACTAAAAGTACTTCTGAAGGATGCCAACCCCCTTCCTAAGGGCTATGCACCTCCATTTTCACAGATGTGGATATGAAGATTATCAGCATTATTAACTGTTATCCCAAAGCAGCAACAGCACAAAAACCCTGAAAAAATCAAACGGAAAAAGCTTTTTCCAGGATGAGCCAAGCTCAGCACTGGTCCCAGCCCCACCACATCCATCCCCACCACATCCACCCTGGCCAGGCTGGGCTCTAGAGCAAAACAAACATTTAGGAAGCAGTCAAGGGAGGAAAAGGAACTGGACAGAGAGCCCCAGTGTGACACTCCTCCTGACGCCCAGTGCCTGGTACCTGGCTCACCTCCGGTGTGGCCGCAAGCTCCTGCCGGGCATCCAGCCCCGGCCGAAAGGATCCAGCACCAAGCAGGAAGGTGTTAAAAGCCCCCAGTACCAACCTCTGAGGAACCACAATAAATAACCTCTGAGTAAACACAGCGGCTGCTCCCCATTTGCCTTCCTGTTTGCTTTCGCAGATCCGGGCTGGGACGGCCACTGGCAGCCGCTGGCCCCGTCCCGGCGCAGCAGAGCTCTGGCCGCGGCACCGAGCCGGCAGTGGCACCCTCCGCCCGCACGCCAGGCCCTGGAACCGGCCCTGCCGCAGGGGACCGTGGGCACAAGCTTCCCAAAGGGATTTATCCCCGGGACAGGCACCGATCCTACATCTGAGCCCGTGCCTGCTGCCTTTTCCTTGCTGCCTTTTCCTTCCTGGTCTCTGTTTGTTTTGATTCTAAAAAAGGGGAAATCCCAGCTCACCCACTCCCCGTCGGGGAGCCATGTCCCCCTTCTGTGCCTCAGTTTCCCCTTCTCTTCAGCATGGGAACCCAACATCACTCAGACCCTCCACTCCCTCCCTGCCCACCCAGTCCTGGAAAAAAAGCAACGGGTCCTGATTTACGGGCACTTCTGTGCTTTACCGCGAACACAAAGGAGAGGGAAAAACAACAAGCGGCAAACTCACAGCGAGGATCTGTGTCAGGAGCAACAAGGGGGTCCGGGGCAACCCCCCCGGCAGAGCAGCGCCGACCGCGGAGGCTGACAATAGATAAGGGTCTAAATTCGGCGCTGGGCTCCGGCCCCGGGCTCTGTAAGGCGATCGGGGTGGGGGAGCGCCGGGCTGTTTATTTGGCTCCAAACTCCGCACCGACACTGCAGCGTCACCCGTGTTTAAAATAGGAAGGAACGAAAAGAAGGGGGGGGGGGGGGAATAAAAAATAAATAAAGAAATAAAAAGGGAGAAAAGTGCATGCACACGTTGAACAATAACAACAAAATAAAAAAAAAAAAATCAAGAGAAAAGGAGCCGGGGGCGGGGGGAAATAAAAGGAAACCCAGTTGGGCTGGCGAGGTTTAAAGCGACGCCTGCTTTAAAAAAAGAAGTTGCTAATTTTAACTCTCCAGTGGAAAGAGTGAGAGGTACTTACAGGAGACAGGGTGGCTGCGTCCTTCTCCACGGCTGCTGCGCGCTGGCGGCCGGGAGGAAGCGCGGGATGGAGCCGCCATCCCCGCCCGCCGCCAGCGCTGCCGAGGCACCGGCCGGCCCCGAGCCCCCCAAAACCCCGTTCGGGGGCGCCGGGGTGCACGGCGGCGGCTGAAGGGCAGAGGCAGATGCGGAGGCAGGAGGGGGTGGTGAAGCCTGTGGGGGGAAGGGAGCGGCCAGAGCTTGCCAAAATCAGCGCCCGGGCTCGCTCCCTCCACCCCCCAAACCCGGGGACGCGGCGGGACCGGGACATGGGGAGTGGACGCCGCAGGACCCCCGGGGAGGCATGAGCCAGCTGCTGGGTCAGATGACATTTCTGCGCGGACGTTTCTGACCAAGCTGGCTTTTCCCCAAGGGAAAAGGGCTTTGAAGACATTTTTTTCCCCCCGCCAGTGGCAAAATAGCGGATGAGCTCAGAACCCAAAGCGCAG
Organism: Corvus moneduloides; assembly: GCF_009650955.1. Taxonomy (NCBI): domain Eukaryota; kingdom Metazoa; phylum Chordata; class Aves; order Passeriformes; family Corvidae; genus Corvus; species Corvus moneduloides. The sequence goes on along the minus strand of NC_045504.1, from coordinate 532,112 downwards.
GGCAGAGCCATGACCAGAGAAGGCCACCCGGCTGCACGGGGACTGGAAAGGTGACCTCCAGCAGCTCAGACACATTTCAGCTGCTGCAAGCGCAGCAGGAACCCACTGCTTTACCAAATTCAGTATTCTGTATCCGAAAGGGGCAAGAGTGGGGATTTGGTTTTGGTGCACCCACCGGCTGGATTTGACAAGCTCTCCCTGGAGATCAGGAGGATCTTGCCAGATGCAAAGAGCCAAGTGCTAGGTGAGGTGGCACACTCACACCTTGAGCACGGTGGGAGCCTGGAAGTTGCAAACTCCAGTCGCCAATGAACGTTCAAGAGAACACAGGCAAGGCCTCAGACAGCAGAGGAACAGACCTGGTGATCCAAGGGCTCTTCCCAAGCAGCTGGAAATCAGCCCCGGGCTGCAAAATCTCACCAGGCGAGAAGCAGAGTGGCACAGACCCTGCGCGCGGGGACGGACACGTGATTTACCAAGCCTGGCTGCAGCAAGACGATGCGACCATCTTCAGGACATGAAAGTCAATTCAATTAAGGTCACAGGCCCTAGAAGAGTTTTCTGTCACAGAAGAAGGTTTGCCTGGTGCACCTCAAATGGGGCTGGCCTCAGACAAAATGCCTATTGATCGCAGGCAGCGATGCTGCACGTCCAGGACGTGAGGACGTGGCTTCACTGGGATTAAATTGCCCAGTGCCGGCCGTCACAAGCTTCCGAGGCTGGGTCGATACTGCTCCTCTAATTGCTCGGCTCCTGTCACTTGCAGTCCCCAGAGATGATTTTTGAAATCCTCCTCCCCAAGCGCACCACTTGCTGAGCGGCTCCTCGGAGCGAGCAGTTCTGCAGTTGCAGAAATCACTAAACTGCTCCTCCCCTGCTCAGAACTCTGCACTGGCACCAGTGGCAGCACGAGGGCTTTGCGGGAGGACACTGCCAACCCAAACCCCAAGAATTTGTGCAAAACTAAAAAACAAGGAGCTGTTGTCACTGGTCAGGATGGAGCTGGCGGAGCTGGGCATCGTGTCTCCAGCAGCAAGCAGTGATGTGGGGGAGAACGCAGTTACTGAGAGATCCTGACACCGCCCACCGCATCCGGGCTGGGGGACGGAATGTGCACGGTCCATCAGGACCGCAGTGTTTGGCAGCCAAGGAGGTTCCTGCCCTCCACGCACACCCCACAGCAGACAGACCCATCGCCCCAACACTCCATGGAATCATTCACTGCACGGAAACACTGAGCTGGTATTCATTTGTGCCCAGAGCGAGTGGACCAGAGCTGGTCCCACAGCAGCCCCAAGAACACTCCCGGAGCACTGCACTCAGCTCAGCCACAGCAGGACAGACCCAGCTGAGCCCTCCAACCCTGCTCTCCTCTGGCACACCACGGCCCATTGCTGGCACACGCCAAGCACCATTGAGACAGCAGGGCCCTTCTGCTGCACTCACCCCGACGCAGCCTGGGGAGCTGCTCTTGGTTTCTATCAGCAGATGAAGCCCTTGGTGCTGAGCTTGCAGAGGACGCAGTGATGCTGCCCCCATCTCCCACCACCAGGCCTCCAAATAAATTACCTGCCCCCTCTCCAGCACTAAAAGCCATCACAACCCCACAAAACGTCTCACTAAGCAGTGGTGACAGAGCCCCCTCCGTTCAGGAGCTGGGGGCAGATTATTTTTAAAAATCTTCCCTTTTATTGATTTCACTCTCAGGTACAGAAGATGCATTACATGAAACCATAGAGCCCTCATAAAGCAGCCCGCGGTGGTGTCTGTACCACAACCTCGCTGCAGAAACAGGAGACACAAACATTTACTGTAAGAGCAATAAACAGGCCAAGAAGGTTGAAAAGGAAGAAAACCTGGACACGAGGCCCTCTCCCAGCGGCACCTTATTTCAGAGGAATGCAAGGGACAAAGTAACAACAGGTTTGGCCACAAGTCTTGTCCACAACCAGGAGAAAACAGGGCAGCAAAACCCTCCTTTGCACTGATACGCAGGGCTGTGTTGCAAAACACCCAAAGAGCCCCAAATCAGTGCTGTGGCTACAGTGGGGAGCCATCAGAGCTGTGCCAGATGGGGAAGTGAAGGGCATGATGGGCACTGGAGAACAGCAGTGGCACCCACTGTTGGGTGCCACCTCCCTGCCCTGCTCTGGGGGCTCTGCTGCCACACCAGGACCCCCGTGTGCAGCAGCAGGTGAGGGGGGCACAGTGGAGCAGGGTGTTCCTTGTGCCCTTCCAGCACCAGACCTCACTGTTCCTCCTGTCACTGGAGCAGGCCTGCAGGGTCCGGTCGGCACCACTGTGGGAGCCTGAGACCCTGAGCTGCATCCAGCTGCATCCTCTGTGGGACCCTCTGCTCAGTCCCAGCCTGGAGCAGGGGAGACACATGTGGCCAAGCAAACCCAAAGGGGAGGCAGGAATCCAGAGTTTGGGATCTCCCCCATACCTGCTACACAGCCTCCTGCATCTTCTGCTCCTGCCAGGAATGAGCTGCAGCCACCGCTCCTCAATCCAACTGCAAAGACAATGCAAGCAGCCATCAGTCTGAAGGGCCAGAGGCAAGGACAGGACTCCCCACACACCCTGTCCAAGCACAGCCAGATGGAAGGAACAGTGAGGGAAGCCCAGCATCCCCTGCAGCCCTGGCTGCAGGGACAGGGGCTTCAGGGTCCCCTCCTGCACTGCCCTGATCCTGAGCATCACTGCAAGGGCCACGCAGGCTGGGTGGGACCTGGCCAGGCACCTACAGGGATCCAGAGAACCAGGAACCCTGAGGCTATGCAATGTGGAAAGCATCCCAGTGAGACCAGAGGGAAAGAAATTAAAAGGAGTTCAGGAATGAAACAGATCATAAACTAAAAGTTAACATTAATGAGGGATGTGGCCCAGGCTGGCAGTGTGGCCAGCAGAGAGCTGCTTGAAGTTGAGGTGAACTTTGTGTTCTCATGCACTGACCGCCTGCTCGGACGCTCTCCCGGGGAATGCACACAGCCCCGTGCGCTCAGCCCGAGGAGAAACCACCACGGCCCAGAAGGAAACGCAGCTCCTAAATTCATCCCACTCACCACTGGGAGATGGGAGGACACCCATGGGGCAAAGCCCAGTGGCTTCAGCCAGCCTTGTGCTGGTCATCTACCGGTGGTCACAACCATCTGGCACTTGTGCAGAGCCCATCACCACAGCACACTCCCACGAGAGGAACGGTGCTGAACAAAAGGGAAACTGAGGCCCAGAGGCCAGCACCCGCTCTCCAAACGCACCGTGAGCTCCCAAGCTGCAGCCTCACCCCCAGCACCTGCAACAGAGCGAGGAATTGTGCTCAGCTTTCCGGCGTCCTCATCCTCCGCTCCAACCACAAAACCAGCCTTCCTCCCCCGGCTGCCTCCCCTCCCACAGCCAGCTCATTTCCTGACATTACAAAATTCAGCCTGAACAAAGCCGGAGCGAGCAGCGCGTGGCTCCGTCCGGGGCTGCACCTTCCTCTCGCTCCCGAGGAGCCAAGCACAGGGGACACCCCTGAACAGCCGAGGTGCAAGCGGCTTTCCGGCCTCAAACCTCACACCACTTGGGCTGTGGTCCTGCGAACGGACCAGTCACAGGGCTTCCCTCATCAGCACAGACGGATGAGTCTGTCTTCCACAACAGGGGAGCAGCGGGGACAAGGATGGGGGGCTCCAGCTACCACCTCACTTGCACCCAGTATGCCCAGACCAACCTGTCACCCCGCAGGACCACTCCTTTATTTCCCTGAATAAAAACAGAGTGTCCTACAGAATGACTGACCACTTGGGGACAGGGACACCCACAGAAGAAGCACCACCTTGCAAGTGCCACGCTCCCAGCCAGGACGAGGGAAGGTGGTGTTTAATGCAGAAGGTCTCTCAAATGGGTTCCTGAACCTCCTCTTGGTGTCCAAGCAACTCTCACTGGTCTCAGCACTGCAGTGCCTTGTAGGGCTGGTGGCAGAGCCACATGGGGACCGGGGACCACAGGCTAGGCTGAGTGGAGGATGTGGTTGAGGTCTGCACCCAGGCTCTGCTTCAGGGGGCTTGGGGCCAGCTCTACAGCCCACTAGGATGCAATGGGGGACATGTGGCCAAGCAAGACCTCATATGTGTGTACACAGAGTTGTTTCCTCTCAGTGGGAGATGCCGGTAGACAAGCCAGGAATGTCTGCTTCCACAGGCTGCAGGATGCCCACGGTGCCGTGGGACAGCTGGTACAGCCACACAGTCACCACTCACAGACTCTTGCACTGACAGAACTGCCCATGGCTGGCTGTTGGCAGCAGCCGCATCCCTGGCTCCCACAGCCCACCAGGCCATCAGGACGACGATATTTGGACAATAGCTGACTCCACACAGCCCTTGGCTGTGCCATAGCCCCCAGATCACGACACTTAATGGCAATGCCTTTGCCAACCCAATCTGGAGAGGAGCTGCCCCTTGTCGGGGCAAGGTGGGCAACTCCAGGGGACCAGGATTAGTCTTGGGGTGTTCAGCCTGCAGGCAGTTGTGACATTGCAGGGTTGCAGCCCAGTGTCATCCAAGACAGGGATGAACAGCACACATGGGGGGACAGTCCGGAGGCCCTGGTGCTCAAGGGCCTGACCCCCTCCAGCCCAACAGTTCCAGGGCTGCTTCACACCCTGCCCAAGCTGCAGAAGCGGCTGCCCTTTGGACCTGGCGGTACATCCAGCACCAGCAAACCCCAGTGAACCCCCAAGCCCCCATTTTGCAACGTTTTGAGCTGGTGCAAAGGAGCAAAGCCCCCACTCACTGGCCCTGCCAGCTCCCTTGTCTGTCCATGCACATCCTTCGCCCCGGCAGGCGAGCATCCTGGCACTGCTCCCAGAAACTCTGAGTATTTCAAAAGGTGACCATTCCACCTTGCTGCTGCACTGTGAGAGCAGGGCTGGGGCTGGGGCAGGCCACTGGCAGCCCCCAGGGCTCCTGTGCAGTCCCCAGCTCTCACCCCACCACACACCTGCCTTCGAAGTCTTGTTATAAACAGAGAAATGCTGCCCAGGGAAGGGGAAAAGTATCATGTTTTCAAAATGTTCTGTTATTTTATAAGCTGAGGGGGAAAAAATCACATAGGAGAGGGATGGAGGCAGCAAAGGCAAGTGAATTCCCCTGAGTGGAAAAAGAAGGGGAGAGAAAGGGGTAAAGACAAGACAATCTTTATGTCCAGCTTTGGGGCAGAAATGCTGAGCAGGTGCTAAAACTGTTCCTGTTTGAAAACCAAAGCTTTGGTTTCACCAAGTAACAAACCAAAATTCCTGAGGGCAGGAAAATGAGGGGAACCTCCTGGGACCCCCATTTTTAACTGATGCAGTTAGGCTGGCACAACCTGCCATGCAAAGGCAGCAGATGCTGGGAGCTGCTCCAACCTGCCTGTAAGGATCCTGGAGGATGTGCAGGAATGGCTTTTGGTGACTTCCCTGGATATCTGCTCAGCTGGTGCTCAGCAGCCCCTGTGCCACAGCCGGTCTTTGCTAACACCCTCAAACACATATATATATTCCCACATATATAACTCCCCAAATATATATATTCCCATACATATAACCCTCCCAAAATACAGATACTCCCATATATGTAACCCATCAAATATATCTATTCCCATATGTATAGATAATCCCCCAAATATATATTTATTCCCACGTATATAAACCTCAAATATATACAACCCCTGCCTACATCATCTATACATGTGATATCCCCAGATAAATAATCCATGGCCACTGCCATGGGGACTTCTAAGCACACAGCTGGAAAGTCAGGGGGAGATGGACAGGCAGAATAACCAGCTCCAGAGCCAGAGGGGCCAAGAGGGAGGCGCAGATTGTGGAGGGGAAGAGCAGTGACCGCAATCTCTCCTTCCTCTTTTTTCACATTTCCTCAGCAATGGGCTCGGGGCTGCAAACATTTGGATGCCAAACCCAAACTTCCCCACCTCAGGCTCCCAACCCAGCTTGCTGCTCCTCTACCAGGTGTTCATGGACTCCCGCCCCAAACCAGGGAGATCCCAGACCCCATTTCCCAGAGCTATGCTATGTCAGTCTCAGGGAGTCCCAAAAACAGCAAGGAGCAGACAAAGTAAAAAAGAAAAAAAAGGACTTTCTCCATTTTTCTCCATTTCCCCAGCTCACGAAACTAAAGCATCTCAGCCATGGCCAATCCTTCAGTTTGCACCCACCACTGGGAATATCCCCAGGGTTTAATTAGACCTGTTGAGCCTTTTCCAGTTGGGTTTCCTCTGGCTTGACATCAAGAGGTGGGAAGGAACAAACTGGGAGAGATCCCACTCCAGGCAGGAGCAGCAGGCAGGACGGGCTGGCAGTTAAACACAGTGAGGAACCCCAGCTCCCAACCATCCACTGCTGCCAGAGCCGGCACCCGAGTCACAGCAGCACAGCACCAGGGGCGTGGAAAGGGGGACAGGTGGGAGCCAGGAGGAGGAAATCCACCTCCAGTGGCACGGGATGCTCGGCTGCCCAGCGTGACAGTGCGGCGGTGAGCAATGACCAAGAACGATGGCACAAGCCAGCTGTGCCAAGGGCACAGACGCCACAACGTGCGCTGTGTGACCACCACCACCGGAGCTCCTCCGAAGCCTGCACAGGGATAGGGTGGAGGTACCCCCAGACCAAGGCAGGGCAGGAATTTTGGGGGGGGCACGCCCCTGCTCCACCAGGTCACCTTGCAGAGGCATTGCCTCACAAGGGTCCCAGCATGGAACCAAATCCAGCCCCTGGATTTGGGCAGGGGAGCCGGGAAGCCTCTCCATGCTCACTGAGCCACGCTCCAGGGAAGGTCGGAGCGGCCGAGCAGCACAGCTGTCGCTGCAGGTGTTGCAACAGCGGCTGCTGGCCCTGCCAGGACCTGGGGGACATGAGGGGGTGTCGGGGGGGTGGCGCAAGTGCAACCGTTGGAGCCACCGAGTTTCGCTCTCGCTGGCTGAGTTCCCCTTGGGCAGCGGAGATGCAGAACTGAAACCCCCAGCTGTATGGACGTGGGGGCGGCCGGAGGTGCAGGCGCGCTGGGGACTGGCACGGCTTTCGGAGCAAAGCCACGCACCACCACACCAGTGACCAAGGGGCGCTGGGGGGCCTGGGGGGGGAAGCATGAGATGAGAGACAGACGGGCTTCCTCTGGCTCACAGCGCCCATCTTGCTTCTGCCCTCTCTGCACAGCTGGGCCACCCATCTCCTTGCACCCAGCACATCTGGTGGGAGCAGAAATACCCCTGGGCATGCAGGTACCCATACCTGGGCCAGCTCCAGCTGGCGTGTCCCCACTCCGTGAGACTGTCCAGGGGCTGACTGCTGCAGGACAGCGCAATATCCGTGCACTGGGCAAGTGCTGGTCAGCAGGACCATGACTGCCTGCATGGAGTGGTCCCAGCACGAGCAGCACCACCTGCACCTCCTAGCAGAGGGAAACTGAGGCACAGAGAGGGGAAGCAAACAGCAGAGCTGGACACACAGGCATCCCCCAAACCCCGATTTCCTCCCCCTGAGCAAGCCACTCACCTCCCTCCTTGTCCCAACCTGCTCATGCAGCAGCACAAGGAAGACCCCAAAACTGACCCCAAAACCCCCCAGGACATCACGGGGGCTCTCATGAGAGCACAGGGATGCCAAGATGTGGGTGCCCTGAACCCCAAGCACCCAGTGCTTGCCCTCGCCCTGGTGACAGTGACAGTACTTCAGGCCACATTGCCACCTGCTGGCACCAGCCCTGGGGCCCGAGGGCAGTAGCACCTTCCCTGATGGGACAGCAAGTGGCTCTGTGCTGGGTATCAGGTCTGGGTCCAGGTTTGGGTACAACAGGCCACTGCCACATCCAGTCAGAGCAGCCACCACTCACTTTCCTGAACTAATTTTATCCAACTTCATGGCAACCTAAGACAGTGCATGTGCAACCCAAACCCATCCTAGAGGTGCCAAGAGGGGCTGCGGGTGCCCCCACCCTGCTCACACCCCCCATATTCTCTGGGGCACCATGTGAAAGGCCCCAGTGCTGCTCCAGGGGTGCAGGAGACTTCACAGCAGCAGTGACAGCTGCTCCAGATCTGCAGTTCCAGCTCCTGCTGCCATTTCCAAGGCAGAGGTAAAGCAGAGATGGCACCATCATCTGTTTTTCCCCCCAGACTCCCCACAAGCCTTCCTGATGCCCCAACAACCTCTTCCTGTCTGCTGCTGCCTCTCCCCAGAGGCCACGGATCCAATTCCCACTTGTCTCTCAGGCCATGCTCTCCCTTCTGTCACATGGGAGGACAGATCCTCTGCCACTGCAGCCATCCACGTTTCCCATCCACACAAACCGCACAGGAGGCACGGGGCAGTGAAAATCCCACCTGCACATGTGCTGACATACACCAGCAATTCATCCCTGACACTCCGTGGCCACTGACCAACACAACCACCCATGGGTTACACAATCAGAGCCAGAGGAAAATCAACAGAGTTTGGTTCTTCAACACACACATGGAGAGCCGCCACTGTCCCTGGAGGGCAGCAGGTCTGGGGGGCCCTGGCAGGGGTGACGGGCACAAGGAGCAGGTGGGTGATGTCGGAAGGGACCCCACCCACAATCTCATCCCAGCACACCTGTACATACATCAGCACCAGCCTGGCCTCGTCGCAGGCGGGGTTCACGTGTTCGCAGCACTGACGTGGTTCCACGTGAACAGCTCACGGAAGGCACCAGGAGCTGCTGTGTGTATGCCCAGCATGGGCAAAGCACACAGAGCCCTGGCAAGCAGGTGCCAGCTCCCCTCACCTCCCGCTTTGGGAAGGGTCCTGCGTTGGGCAGGTCCCCAAGGACCCCGTGGGAGTTGCTGCAGGCAGACACAGCACTCTTTCTCTCCCAGAGCCGGGAGCCCGGCCGGTCTGGGTGTCTCCACCCCCCCTGGTGTCAAGGCCAGCTCAGCCCCAGCCCCAGCCCCAGCTCTGGCTCTGCCAGACAGGTCCAAACTCCAGGGCCACCGGGTGAGGTGTGGCCGAGCAGCGAGTGCCAGAGCCGGGTGGCAGGGAGGACGGGAGACAATCATCATCACTAAGAGCAAAGCCCAGGCCCCTCACGGCCTCGCTCTGCCATCACCTGAGTCAGCAACTGCCAGCCCGGGGACCTTCTTCATTGCCACAGCCTCGGCAGGCAGCTCAGGCTGCCACCGGTCACTCGGCCCGGACTCTCCCCATGGAAACCAAACAAACACGATCACCCATGTGCAAAACTTCCAGCCCATCCATCTCCCCACTCTGACAGATGGTAGCAGGTCCTAAGACACCTCTCAGCTGCAACTGGGTGACGTGCTGGGCTGGCAGAGGTCTTTCCCAGCGTGGGCTGCCAGAGGTCTTTCCCAGCGTGGGCTGCCGGATGATCCCCCAAAATCTCTTCCAACGCCACTGCAAAGGCAGAAGGAGGAGGTGGCCACTTGCGAGGTAGGGGGACCAGGCAAACCTGCACCTGCCCCTTGCTGCTGTTCCCCATTCCAGGGAACAAGGACAGATCCTGGCCCAGCCCCGTGGCCCCTGTTGGAAGCTGAGAGCTTTTTTTAAGCCTGTTTATAAGGGCAACTTGCAAACAAGAAAGAAAAGGGAGCTCCTTGTGGGGAGGAGAGGGGCTCCACGGTCAAATGCCGGCACCTGGGAGACTCACACTTAATTCCGGGTTGTGCTACGGCCCCTCCGGTGTGTCCAGAGTGGAGCCAGCCATGGCCAGGGCTGCTGCCTCCAGCACCCTTCACCAACCCCTCCTGGCCCCACTCCAGCACCCAGCCCACCAGTGCCAGCCATGGACAGCAGCACCCATCAGGCAAACCCCTGCAAGTGGCTGGAAATCCACCTGGCACAGACACGATCTGAGCCAGAGCCAGGGCTGCTCGGCCTTGGGAAGCAAAAAGGGTGTTCACCCCACAGCCACTGTGCAAACCCTGACCCCTCCATACAAGCTCTGAGTCCAGTGGCTGAGCACGGCTCTTCACTGGCTACAAAGGCAGGGCTGCATCCAGAAAAGCAGGTGTCACATCCTGACGGAGCAAGGCTTTGCTACCCAGCTGCCTCTGAAAACCCAGCAGGGGAAAACCCCGAGCCGGAGACAAAATCATCCCTGGTGTTACCCAAATCTCCCAGTTCAAGCCCCAGCTCCCTTCACATCCTTGGCAAATCCCCGTGGAGAGGGTGTCCACTCCCCAAACTTCAGATCCACTATTTAAAAAAAAACCAAAACAACAACAACAAGAAAAGATTAAAATATTTCTCCCCGGTGAGGTGCAGAGAAACACTCGCACATTCAGTGCCATCGTCAGCAACTCCTACACCACCCCCCACGTACGCCATTGCAAGGGGGAAGCAGAAGGGGGTTTATAGGCATCTACGGAGAAAAAAGAAGATTTCTGCGTAATTTGGTTAATCAGTCAACTGAACAGCGTGAATCCATAGGAGACTGTCCTGCTCTCCCCAACAACTCAGTGCCCCTTGGGGCAACAAAACCTCCGTGGCCGGTACAAGCATCACCTCCCTCTAACAGAACCACAGCAGTGACCCTTGGAAAAGTTCCAAATCCCAAATGCAACTCCCAGTTTGAACATACCGGCAACAGCAAATGCAAAAAAAAAAAAAAAAGGGTTTATCAAGTCTTGGAATCAGCAGAAAAACTCATAGTGCTGAAGCCCATGGACCTCAGCATCCTTGGTGGTTCTTCCCCTCAAAACCCTTCAGTCACTGAAGCAAAATTCAGAGGGAAGGGAAGGGAAGGGAAGGGAAGGGAAGGGAAGGGAAGGGAAGGGAAGGGAAGGGAAGGGAAGGGAAGGGAAGGGAAGGGAAGGGAAGGGAAGGGAAGGGAAGGGAAGGGAAGGGAAGGGAAGGGAAGGGAAGGGAAGGGAAGGGAAGGGAAGGGAAGGGAAGGGAAGGGAAGGGAAGGGAAGGGAAGGGAAGGGAAGGGAAGGGAAGGGAAGGGAAGGGAAGGGAAGGGAAGGGAAGGGAAGGGAAGGGAAGGGAAGGGAAGGGAAGGGAAGGGAAGGGAAGGGAAGGGAAGGGAAGGGAAGGGAAGGGAAGGGAAGGGAAGGGAAGGGAAGGGAAGGGAAGGGAAGGGAAGGGAAGGGAAGGGAAGGGAAGGGAAGGGAAGGGAAGGGAAGGGAAGGGAAGGGAAGGGAAGGGAAGGGAAGGGAAGGGAAGGGAAGGGAAGGGAAGGGAAGGGAAGGGAAGGGAAGGGAAGGGAAGGGAAGGGAAGGGGCTCGCTGGCTCAGAAGCCAATTACAACAAATGGAAAGTGTTTTGCTTTTTAATCTGGTGATTTTTTTAGCTAATCTCTCCTTTGGAAAAGGACGATCGGCTCACTGGCAGGATGCTGCCGGGGGGATATAGCACGTGTGGAGTCCTGGCTGGAACAGAAACTCAAGCCCTTGCTCTCCATTCCTGTCCTTTTTGGGTGGATTTATCCTGTTTTTTTCTCAGAGTGACTGTGCAGGGGCAGAGAAACAATAGCAGAGCTTTGGGAAACTTCTGAACAGGGGATTTTACTGTGTTTCTGTCTCTCTTTTCTGAAGAGGGGAGTTTTCTACTTTCAAAACACTCTTTTCACTTTGAGTTTTTCACCAGTTTGCACAGGAGGGTTTGGAGGTGGGAAAACCCTCCCCAGCCCCTGCGACCCTTCTGCTTCTGTGGGCTTTGTCCTCCTTGGGAGAAAAGCCAAGTCCTATTCCTCACCTGCCCAGAGATCATGGAATCACAGAATTATAGAATCCTTCCAGTTGGAAAAGACCTTTAAGGTCATCAAGATGATGCTTTTCCTGCTGCAAAGGAAGTTCCATTCTGGGGAAGTTCATAAAAATGAGAAGTTTTAGAAGTGAAAAGGACCATGCACACCCAAAACCAGGTTTGTTTCCTTCTCCAGCCTTGGGCAAGACCTCAACAAGATCCAGCAGAAGGGGAAAACCAGACCCAGCAGTCCAGGAGAAGACAGGACCCTCCTCACCCACGACCACTGGACAGCCCACCGGAGCTGGGAACCAGCTGGAACCTCTTCACCAATCCAGACTCTCCCAAGCATGTGGAGAGCCAGAGCAGGGAGGAGGCCGTTGGATGCCATCCCCTGAGCCCATAAATTACAGCAGGGAACAGAGTTGCATTTGCCCTACTTCTTATCTGCTTGGAAATTGCGCTGCTTTCCCAGCTGCAAAGGCAGCTCTGTTCCCAAGAATTTCAGCAAAGCCATGACCTCTTTCCAGGATCGTACAGTATATGGTGGCGGGGAGCCAGGGCTAATTATAGGCACAGGAAAAGGGGAGAGAGGCATTTGGAAAAGCTCTACCTTCCCAGCCACAGGGAGCGGGGCAGCACAGCCCCAGCCAAGCCCCCGATGGGAGCACCCCAAAGGGCTGCGAAACCCAGGGACAGAGAGCAAATCCCAGGGATCCAGTCCTCCTGGACTTCACTATCCTCATTTTCTGGAAAGATGAAAGGCAGCGTAAATCTCATCTCACAACGCCTCACAATTCCAGTGTGCTCTGGCGTAGGGGGGAAGCCCCTGGGGGGAGCGGGACCGCCGCTGCCCCAGCACGGGTCGAGTGTCAGCACAGCACCGCCCCAGCCACGGCAAGAACCAGAGTCTGTCAGTCCTACACCATCTGAGCGGGTCGGGTTCCCTGCAGAGACCCCATCTCCCAAAGATGAACGATGCCACAAGCCTCTCAGCGTGCCCTCGTGCCCCAGCACTGCCCAAAAGCACGGCCTGCAGAGATGCTCCCCACCCTGGAGGCAAATAAATGTGGATTAATTTAAATGCCAGCCAAGGCTCTTGGGCAAAGCCACGTGCAGAGTTCATTGTCACTTGCTGAGCAATGTCAAAGGAGCCACCTCCCTCCCCTGACCCGCTGCAGAAGTGGACAAGGACATGGTGACACATGTGCCCACGAGACCTTCCGGTGGGGAGGAGGCTGGGCAGGAAAGCACAGAACAGGCAGCAACTCTTTCAGCCACCAGGCTCCTCTCCAGAGCCACATTTCTGCACAAAACAAAACCTGGGGAAGGTAAAAATCCCACCTCATGGTTTTTTTGAGGGAGGAAAAAGAAAAGCCAGGAACCTTCTCGTTTGCCGCAATGGTTTTCATTTTCCACCAAATTAACTCGAGTCTCGACTCTGGCTGCCGGCAGATCCCCTCCCTGCCTGCTCGCTGCCGCGTGTGCCTGCGCATGTGGGAATGTGTGGGTGTGTGGGTTTTGTTTTGCTTTCTTCACCGGCTCTGCAGACCATCTCCTGCTCTCGCCGATCGCAGCCTGCACAAGGCTCAGCCCTGCTCCATTATCCGGCAGGGTGACTTCCCACTTCTCCAGCTACAACCTCATGCAGGGCCACTCTTTTGCTCCAAGAACTTCTAGAAACATGGTTTGCGGGTATCCCAGCCCTCGGGGTGCTGCAGAGCTGTTGCCGTTGCCAGTCACTCCGAGAAGGTCCCTGTGTGGAGGGGAAGGTGCCAAGGCTGGGTGCTGCAGAGTGCGGGCACGGCTGCGCCAGGCTGGGACAGGGGACCGGCAGCACCAAGCAGGGACCAGCGCAGCCTCCCAGCGAGAGAGCGCCTCTCACTAAAGGAAGGAATCTGCCTGCGCATGCCAGCTCCAACTGATGCCCTTTTCTGAAGCCCCTGTGACAGCGGGAAGGGGGTTCAGTGCACACCGAGTTTGACCTGCTCCTGGTGAGACTCTTGAGATCACCTCCAGCCAGCTTCCTGGATAATAGCCCCGGCTAAAACCTTGCCCTTGGTGCCTGGCCCCAGCGCTGCAGGCGCTCCCAGAAACACTCCAAAGGCTGACCAAGCCTTGGTACAAACCAAAACCAGCACTTTCTACATGACACCCCCCCTCCCCAGCTCCAACACTCCAGATGGGCACACCAAGGAATGGAGGGGAAGATAAACAGAAACAACTTTCCCACAGCTCACACCAAAGACCCCGGTACCGCCAGCGCCCAGCACCCGCGCAGCAGCGGGACAGAGCACGGACACCCATCCCCGCAGAGCCGAGCCCACCTCACCGGCACTGCCGGCACGTCCTGGTGGAGCACGCGGCCTCGGCAGGGCCGACACAGCCCCTTCCCACCCGGCTCGGCACGCGCCGCCACACACGGCTCAGCCCTAACGGGATAACAAGCTCACAATGAGATCCTAATGAAGGATTAGCGAAATACAGTTTAAAGAGATTAAGGCTGGGTGCAGCACTGAAACTTTTTTATTTATTTAATTTTTTCCTGAGAGCCCGGCAGAGGTGAGACACAGATTACAGCCAACATGGATGGAGCTGGCATTCGCTGCTGCCTCTGGCGAACTCGGGATGGTTTTTGCATCGCTCTCGTGCAAAGCAGGGCCAGGGCTGCAAAAAGGATGGAAGAACACACAAAAAATGGCTCGTGGCGCCTGCAAGCCCTGCCCAAGACACTTCACAGCCAGCCAGAGGCTTCCTTCATCTCTCCCCTCCCACACCAGTCCCTTCCCATCTGCATCCCAGATGCGCCCGATGCTCTCAGTCCCGTGCTCTCAGTCCCGTTCGTAATGACTGCTGATGTTATCCGCCCGAGCCGGAGCCTTCCAAGGAGCCCCAGGGAAGCAGGTACTCAACTCTCATTCAGGGAAAGTTATTAATAGTAATTTCTTGGCTCTACACAAACAGAGCAAGAAGTCAGCCCTGGCCTGGGAGAGCTTGGCGTGACTGCCAGCCCCACGTGCTCCAAAAGGTCAGGAGTCTGGTTCGCCCCCAAATCAAACGAGGATGTTTAAAATAGAAAGCAACACATCTGAGGCTGCTTTTTGGCTTGTTTTGACCACTCATATATTTTTCTGCAATCACCAACACCACAAATTTTCTCCTCCCGAGAAAGGGCAACGTGACTGTCACCCCATCATGGGAATCCAGGAGTGGGAATTTGCTAAACCAGCCCCAAGAGTGCTAATGCCTGGGGGGGAATGGGCAAGCAAGGCTGGTGCTGGGGGACGGGATTGTCCCATGAGCAGTGGGGCAACTGCTCAAACCAACCCCTCATTTCAGCCAAGTCCTCCAAAGCTACACGACAAGAGGGAGGTGCAGAGCTGAGAAACATCCCTGTTGAGAGACTACAAAACAAATCAAATGAAGATGTTTGGAGCAGATCCAGATGTTTATTAGTGACGCACATGGAGGTATAAATAATTATCCGGTAGGAATTTTGTTCACAGGCAGCTCTCCCTTATCTAATCAGATCTCAGTGCGACATGGCCCTGGCCTCCCCCCGCTTAAAAAGTCTTGAGAAAACCAGATGCAAAATAAAAAAAAACCTCACTAGGGGCACCAATTTAATCCCATTAATCACTGGATACTGGGAGCAGAGCTGCCAGCACTCAGATCTCATCCAGGCACAGCTCAAGGGAGGATTTTTTCCTCCAGCAGGAGCACTGGCAGAGGGTCAGATCCTGCACGAGGGTGCAGAGAAGGGCCAGGAGCTGAACCCTCGCACGCTGCCCCATACCCAGCACCAGGCACAGGTACAGTGGCATCTGTGAGGACAGGAGCCACCGTGGCATTGGCTGGGCCCCTCCACACCAGTGCAAGGAGCTGGGAAGCTCTCGCCTGTAAGAAACCAACTGCTTAAAATACACTGGCCAACAAACCCCTCCCTTGTCCGGCTGCGCGGTACTGAGCGGCCTCTCCAGCGCCCGGACACTGCAATTACCTAAAAATAAATGGACCACAAACCTCGAGAGGCCAAATGGCTGAGGGGGATGAGGACGGCAGGGAACGTGCCCCAGAAGCACCGAGCCTGGCAAGCTGGAGGGACCAGCAGCCGTGAGCGGCTGTCACGGCACCACCACGAAGCCCAAGCCAAAGGGTTCACATACGACCAAAAAACAGGTAGAAAAAAGGCTTTAACAGCTCAAAAACACCACCTGAGCTGATTTTTCCCAGCCCTTAGCATCACCTAACCCATGGGAGGTGCCGGCCCACTGAGCCACACCACCACCCCCCACATCAGCAGCCCCTCACCCTGCCAACCCCCCCGCCAGCATTTCCGATGGTTTTCCAAAAATTTAACCAACCCAACCCACCATAGGCGAGGCTGCAGAGGGTTTTGCAGAGGCCAGAGAGGAGCAGTGTTGGAAACTTACTGTAGGAAATTGGCCGCTCGGCTCCAGCTCCTTGTCCCTACTGGTGGGAAAGTCTATAAATCTCTAATAAAGAAAAAAATCCCCTCCCATTTTATTCCTTCTCTCCCCCCTTCCCAAGGATTGCGAAACTGAGAGGGCAGCCGGGGCTTGGATTCGCAGCATTGCTGAGTTCCTACAGAGTCTGGGCTCCCTGCCACCAGCAACAGCGGCTCTGGGGGTGTGGAAAAAGGGAGGGAAAAAAAATAAAAAGAAGAAGAGGAGTAAAAAAAAAATATAAAAAAGTCCTGTTTATTTTGGGGGATGAGAGAGAAAACTTGCACTGCACGAAGTGGGGTGGAGGGGGAGCGAGGCTCTGGCACTCCTGCAGGCACCACGCGTTTGGGAATCAAAAAGGCTCCATTAAAACGCCTGGATTTTGGGTGGGAATCTGAGCTTGCAGAGGGTGCTCTTTCCCAGAGTGTACATGGGCAGTAAGCAATCTCGTATAGAGCGAGGCAGCACCTCCCAGGGCAGCTGGACCCCCTCGAGGGCACCCACGGGTGCCAGCTCTGCTCTGCCCTGCCCTGACGCGGCCCTGGGCGCTGAAAGGGGAATTACTGAAGACAGGCTGGAAGAAAAGCCTGCTCCAGCCGTGACCCAGATTCCCCTCCAGCCTGATCCCTCACTGAAGTCATAATCCTTGGAGGGCTTCTGGTCCTTTTTTTTTTTTAAATACATCCCTGAGTGTTGCCATGGTGACAAGGGGGATGCTATAATTTCAGCATTATAGACTTCAGCGCGAGAACAGGAGGGAGAAGGTGGTGGAAATATGGATGAGCTGCACTGGTAATGCATTTAGGGAAAAAAGAATTAAAAAAAAGAAAGAAAGAACCAAGGCAGCACCTTGGCTTGGGCAACAGAGACTGGAGGCGCAGGGCCGTGTCACAGCTGAAGGGATGCAGGGGATCATGGATCATGGAATGGTTTTGGTTGGAAGGGACCTTAAAGATGGTCTCGTTCCAGCCCCTGCCATGGGCAGGGACACCTTCCACTAGACCAGGTTGCTCCAAGCCCTGTCCAACCTGGCCTTTGGCACTTCCAGGGATGGGGCAACCTAGGCAACCTGTGCCAGGGCCTTACCATCCTCAGAGGGAGAAAATTCTTCCCAATATCCCACTTAACCCTGCCCTCTGTCAGTGTGAAGCCATTCCCCCCTTGTCATGTCACTCCAGACCCTTGTCCAAAGTTGTCTCCAGGTCTCTTGGAGCCCTTTAGGCACTGATGAGGGCTCTAAGGTTTATCTGGAGCCTTCTCTTCCCTGGAATGGGGACCTGCTCCTGTCCCTCAGCCAGAGTACCTACTTTGGGGCATCGTTTGGGCAGCAGCTTCCCTGGGCATGGATGCTCCAGACCCTGCAGGGCTTTGGGGGATGCAGGCTGCCACCCTGCCAGGACACAGCGACAAGTCCTAAATCCCCCAGCAAACCTTGTGGAACCTGAGGCAGCCCTGAGCAGGAGCACCCTATTTTGGGGTGGCCTTAGCCCAGCCCACCACAGCTCAGCACCCAGCCGGTGTCAAAACTTTGCTAAGAAGCAGCTCCGAAAGAGCTGCCCTCCCCTTTTTACCTCTATTTCCTACCGCCTTTCCTCTCCACCTGCTTTGCCCATAGCAGGTCCTCATGGTATCCCATGGCAAGCAGGATGTGGGAGACCCTGAGTTCCTGTCCAGCTCCCAGCTGGAATAAAACCCACCACTGCTGGTGTTTCTGCAAGGGCATGAGATACCTCTGGGTGTTCTTAACGTCGCACTACCCTGGTTCAGCCCTAGAGAGCCCCTGGGCTGGTGTCTGTGAGTTTTCAGGCTGGTAGGTGACCTGTGACCCCACAGGAGGGATGAACCACAGCTTCAGACCCTAGGGACCTCAAGCTCTCCTGTGGCACAGAAATAGCAAAACTGCATGAACAGAAGCCAAACCAGTTTTAGCCACGTTTCCACCCCGCTCACACCCCTTCCCGCCCCATCGCCGGGCACTGAACCGGCACCTGCTGTGACGAAAAATTTCCGAAAGACACACAAATAAAAATAAGATCATACACAAACACCTCTGCCCAAACCCAGACCAACAGCCCATGACCCCATCACAAGAGCAATGGGCTCTTAGGGACTCATGGGGTCCCAAAGGAAGCCACACTGCCCCGGGGGATGCCAGGTCCACACCACACGCGAGTGGGGAGGTGAGAAAAAGCTCCGGTCTGGTGTGCGGCACCCGGCACCGCGTCCTCTGGCCATGCAGCCTGCACCCCTCGGCCTCTCTGAGGGGTGGGAGACAAATCCTGACCGCAAAACCCAGGTGGCCAGTGTCAGGGGTGCTGGGACATCACTGTCTCAGTCCTGTACCGGGCCTGGGCACGGCTCAGTGGGGATCCTCAAAGGGCAGCGTGAGGCTGGGACAAAAGGGTCTCCTGAGCTCTAAATGCCTAAATAAAACCACGGCACATCACTGCAAAAGTGGGAACTCCAGGTGCGGGGTGGCAGCGGGTGCCAAGGACCCCCCACCAGGACTCAACACGCTCCTTCCTCGCTGCAAAAAATCTTGTATAACCCCAGTGGAAAAACTATTTCGAGTGTTTTGTTTCGGTGCCTGAAGAGGAGCCAAACCCCCAAACTACCACCTTCAGCATCTGACCTGTCAGGCCTTGGGCCATCGAGTGCTTTCAGCAGTGCCCCGAGCTCCAGATTTAGCCTCAGAGGTATTTATCTCTGAGAAGCTAAAACCAAAGCTGCATTTGCATAACAAAAAGACCCCAATGCTCGGTGCAAGCGCGGCTGGCAGGGGAGAGGACATGCAAAGCAGCAAAGGCGCTGAAGGTCACCCAGGCGGATGCTGAGCTCTCAGTGGCTGGTCCTCTCCACTGGAAAGGACAAGGCAAGAACATCTTCCCATAAGGAAAGCATCTTCCCAACCTTCCCACTTCCACCTCATCCAGTTGGAGCAGCTCTCTCCAGCACAAGGGCAGGTGTGAAATCCTGCTTGCTAAAGCACACACTCACATCTCGCCCTAAAGCTGAAAGACCTGAGGGCAACTAACAGGATTTTTCCAAACTCTCTGAATCTGTGTTGAGAGCTGGGCTCACCATTTTCCTCTCCCAGCTGCCAGTGGCCGGCGCGAGGACAGGCGGCTTCATCTCCTCGGGAGCAGTGCCTGTGGGGAAGCAGGAGGCGAGGAACCCAGCCCTTGGCCTTTCCCCAGCAGCACCCGAATGCAGCTCCCACGACCCCTGCGGCCCCCAGGAGCAACCAGGAACTCACCCCACCGGGACCCCCACCCGTCCTGTGGGAGCAGGCGGATGGCACAGCAGCTCCGTGCTCAGCTGTCTGACACACCAGGTCAGCACCTGCTGCCACGCTGTGCCTGCAGCTCAAGCCGGCACCTGTGCCCTTGTTTTGGGACAAAGTCCCTTCGGGAACTGGCGCCACCCGACTCCCCGTCTCCTCCTTATCTCACACCCGACGCACACGGACTGAATCCCCTCCTGCCCTGCCATGCTCACAGCTCAGTCAAAGCTCAACCGTACCAAAACCCCAGGGGGGTCACACCAAACCCCATAAAGCATTGCCGCGCCCCAGGCCGCCCCAAGAGCCAGATGTTCACCTCTCCCCCCCGCAAGGAAATGCCAGCTCTGGAGAGAGGATTGATGGAGGAGCAAGAAGCAGCCACCAGCTGCCGCGGGAAGAGCCTTGGCTGCCTTCGCCACCAGCATCTTGCTCCAACCATTTGTTCTGCTTCTATTTTCGAAAGCGCTGGGGCTCAGCGCTCCACAGATCCCAGCCTCCCTCCCAGCCTCCCCACCGCCGAGCGAGGCGACAGATTTCTGCTAAGAGGTAGCGCCGGCTCCGCTCCCCATCTTGGCAGCGGCATCCACGCAGGGCTGGGGATATTTTTGAACGAACAAGCCGAGAGGTGCTAGTTTTCCCGGCGGCTCGTTGCCGGTGCGTGGGAAGGACGGCCATGCCGAGTCAGGGAAGGTTGAGAATGGATCTGTGATCGATCCCTGTGCCTAAAACCCTGAAGATGGGGCGGCGAATCCTCCTAAGTCCTGCAAAGCGAGATGGCCAGTGGCACATGGAGCTCTCTGGGAAAACATCACCCAAGGGACGAGGCTGGAGATGAGGCCTGACTTTGGCTGCATCCCAACCCCCTGCGCCCTTCCCAGGAGCCCCCACGCTGGTCCATGCTCTCAGAGGAGAGCTGGCATGCACACGCTGTCCATGTGATCCCAAGTGCTGCTCCTCACTGGAATACTAGATGGAAAGCTGCCCCATGCCCACGTCCAAGTAAGCCCTGCCTTCACCCAACCCTTCCACATCCTGTTCCAGTTATTGAAATAAATCTGCTACTATCGCAGGGTTTTCCTAGGGGCAGACATGTCTCCAGGGAACATGTGGTTTATCCCCTGGGATAAACCCAAGGGTTGGAATGAGATGATTTTTAAGGTCCCTTCCCACCTAAACCATTCCATGAGTGTGGTAACTGTGCCTGGAGGCACCTCTTCACCTCCATGACCTCCGCAGTGGTGCCTGCACCAGAGATGCTTGGTGACACACAAATGCTTTCCTTTCCCCCATGGTTCTTCCAGCAGGTTCTGAACCAGTCCAAGCACCGCATGCCAGGCTCCGTGTCCGACAGAGCCAAAGCCAGAGCTCCCTGCAGGGGAATTTTAAAGGCCAAAAATCCACACACAGTTCCCAGCAGGAGGAGGGTGCTTGTGGCAGAGCCAGGCTCCAGCAACACCGGGATTTTAACAAGCTGTGGGGTCTTCAGCCACTCCAACCTGCCACCCATCATCGAGCTGAGCGGCACCAGGGTCCCCACCCAGACGAGGTGTCACAGGTGCCACAGGACACCGCAGCCCAGGGATGGACACCATTCCCAGCCACTGGCATTCGGACAAAGCAGGCTGTTCCTCCCAGGGCTGGCAGCTCACTCGGATGCCAGCAAGAAGCCTGTGGGTACCAGCTCCACGGGGACGTTTATCACGAGATTTAGACAAAGCACGACAGCTCAGCCCTCACCTACAGTTACACAAACACACAGCCACTCTATGCCTCCGTATACCCAAAATGGGTGAAAAACACCCATTTCTTGGCTGTCCCAAACTTGCAGAAGGTCCTTCCCCATGGATGTCACCACGGACCGAGAGCACCCACGCCTGGAGCCCAATCCCTGCCATTCCCTGCCCCAGCCCCTCATCACAGAAGTTTATCTCCTGCTCCCAGCACTGAGCACAGCGGCTGCAGGGCAGGACGGTCTCGGTGACTGTCTGTGCAAAATAAAAAAAGGCTGGTCGGTCAAAATAATTTGTCCACATTCTTTATTGTAATTTTTTTCTTCCCTGCCAGTGGAAACTCCTGCTCCGGCACCATGTCTCAAGGTTACTGCTAGGGGTGGGGGAGGATTTCAGGTTTTACAACTGAAAAATTCCAGACAGAAACCCAGAAACGTTGCCAGTTTTTTACTGAACAGAAGCTCTTTATCCAATTAATTTAATTTATTTAACTTATGGGGTTTTTTTACACTTGATGCAGCAGGTTTAAGCAAACTCCGTTTTTTTCAGCCCCCCAAATTCAGTCTGCTTTGACAGAAAATTCTCACCGATGCCATGAACATTTTCCATTCTCAATTTCTTTTCTAAGGAAAACCAAACCAAACAAATCCGACCCCACATATTTTCCCCGCCTGCACCACATGGGACGTGTTCCTGGGTATGGTGCCTAGCAATTTTTCCCTGAAGTCTTCCAATAATTGGAAAGGAAAAAATTTAAGAGTAAAAAGAAAAAATTCATCTTCAAAATAAGGAAAGAAAAAAGGTGCTTTCGAAAAGGATGGAGGAAAGTCACTTTGTTCCAAAAGGCACTTCCATTTAAAAAGGAAGATGAAAACTTCCAAGCAGGGCTATTTATAACCACTGCTTATATCCATCAATAACACCTTGCACCTGAAGCTCCACCACATCCTCCAGAGCAGGTACCCCCAGACCCACAGCCCCAGCACCCCTGGGGCCGTGAGCTGCAGGATCCATCATGCACGAGATGCTGATAAGCCCCTATGGCAAGAGGAGGAGAGAGGAGAAGGAGGAATCCCACTAGGAATCCTAAAATGATCCCTTGGCAGCCCTGGGGTGGGCTCAGATCAGGGACCTGGCCCCGCAGGCAGGTGCTGCTTCCCAAATCTCATTACTACTTTTTGGGGATGGAAAAAAAGGTAAAAAAAAGATTCGTGAGCCATGGATTTGTCCTGCCTCCTTCCAAAAAAAAAGGCTGATGCAACAGCAGTGCTGCAGTGGGAGGTCACCCTTCCCCACAGCCCCCAGCCCCCCCTCCGTGCCCCAAGCACCCCAGCTGGGGGGGCTGCAGGCACCTCCTCCTGGAAGCGGTTTGGGGTTTGTGCCGGACGCTTGCTGGAAGCTGTTTGAAGCTCTGGAAAGAGAAACGATTCCTCCTCCTCCTCCTCTTCCTCCCTGCCCAGAAATAGGTCATTTAATTACCCCCTTTCCAACCCCAACCACCAGTGACTCAGGACAGGAGGTGGGAGCTCTTCCACCCTGCGCCGGCTCCTGCCCAGCAGCAGCCCAAAGCCACTGTGCATGGCTTTGACCTTGAGCCATTGTGCCAGCAGGACCGGGCTGGGAGGGCACAGCCAGCACAGATGGCAGGGGCTCAGCTCCCCACCTCTGCATTCCAGCTAGCGCTGGTCACGGGAAGCAAGGAGGGTCGGGCCACGGGTGCTGCCAACCCCCTCCATGCGCAGCCACGGGCAGGGCCGTGTGCCGCCTCCGGGAAAACCAAGGGCTAATTGCACGTTGGGAAACCCTACGTGTCCTGCTCGGCACGGAGGGAAACGTGCGGCCCCGGCACGGTCCAGTCCGGCTGCTTCGGGATGGGACAGTACAGTGGCTCCTGGGTGGTGGCTGGAGCCTGACACATCCCAGCACAGGCACCATCCTGCCCTTCCAGCTTGTCCTCACCGCGCACACCAGGACACCCGCCCGGCACCACTCCGGCCACTCGGGCTTTGCGTTTGGCAGCGGAAGAGCAGCGCTGCATGCCCGCTCCGCTGGGCACTGGAGGGGCACGAAGCTATTTAAAGTCCACTGGGCACCATGGCAGTACTCAGCATTGGGAACAGGCCCCGACAGCTGTTTCAGCATTCCAGCAGTCAACCACAACCAGGACATCTCACCGTGACCAGGCCCTTCCAGGTGACACGGATGGTGGCAGCAAGGACCCACCATGCATGCATGCACCTCATCTCATTGCCCCCTTTTATATAGGGGTGGTGCTCCCCTATAGCTCAGAAGCAGCCTGGGTATCATGGAGCAGCTGCTGTGTGCCCCCAGCCTTGTCATGACCCATGCGAAAACAGGCCACGTTTCCCAAAAAAACTCTTCTCATGCAACTCAGAGACCCAACTCCCCCATCTTTTGAGCCCCCATTTAAGAGAAAGCAAACCTAGACCCCACCCCCCGAAATAAATCACTCCAAATTGGAGTATTTATCAAACCCTTGCTCTCCACATGGGTACTTTTTTTAGGATTTTTTAAAGGATGCAGGTTCCTGTCTGTTTTGCAAGCAGTGGGGAGCTACAACAGGGAGACACCAAGAGTGAGGGGAAAGGAAAAATTAAAGAAGAACCACAAGCAAAGCAAAGTGGAGTGCAAGATGCAAACCGACAGATCCGGGGAGGCAGAGCTGCTGGCAGGCAGACGGCGAGATCCATCTTGAAAGCAAAAGCAAACTGCAGCTCACACAGGCAGAGGGAAAAACCTAGAGGTCTTCAGCACTGCCTGAGCTCTGATCAAACAAAGTGATTAACAAATTTCAGCTTTTTATTGAAAGCATCTCTAATTAGAGGAAAAAAGGAAAGGAAAAAACAAAACCAAGCCCCTGAGAGTCACATCGAGTGGTAAAGTCCCAGACAGTGTTGGGGGGCTGCAAGGGGGTGATGCACCCCACAGTCCTGCTGGCACACGGAGGGCAAGCACAGCCAGGGGCACCCAGCACTCACCCCATGGCACCAGCATGGCCTTCCCCAGCCTTCCTCCTCCTCCCCCTCCTCCTCCTCACTTGCTTTCTGCACACCGCGTCGGGCTCAACGGCAGAGCCAAACCTTCCCGGGAGCAGGACTGTCATCTGCAATAGAGTCACCTCTGAACTCGGGACAGCTCAGCCTCCAGGAACTGCCAAAATAGCGATAAAAATAAGAAAGAGCCCCTGGCCTGAGGAGTTCACCCTCCGAACAGATGGGACGGCGGCGGGGTGAGGCAGGGGGATATTTTTAGCTCTGGTTGCAGATGGGGAAGTCCGGCACAGCACCAACACGGCAGCCCCATGGCCGCCCATGCAGCTCGCCATGGCTTGGGTAACCTCCGTGTGCACTCCGAGGTATTAACAGGATTTAATGGGATGCTGCCTGCTCACTTCCTGAGCCTCAGGCACCACCTTCCAGGCCAGCTCACACCAGCACAGCTCCACATGGCATCTCACCACCACTGTCGGGGGCACCCAGCGAGGCAGCAGTGGTCCGGGGGAGCAGAGTCAATGTCAGCAACCCACACCCCTCTCCCTCTTTCACCTTCATTCCCAAAACAGCCACCTCCCTGCAATCCATCACAGAGCAGAGATGCCACGCAGCACCCCATGGCGGGTTCCTCCCAGCACACTCCAGGCGATGCCAACCTGACCCTGGGAAGCACTCTGGCTTGGAAAAAAAGAGGGAAAAGCAATTTCTGCCCCTCACCACAGATGCTTTTTTAGGTTCAAATGACTCGCCCAGGGTGCCAGACGCATAGCCTGTAGCTGAGCCCTCCACACCTGGCTGAAGCCCTCCTGTTCCTTCGGGATGTGCCAGGCAGCATCTCCTCCCACCCTCACATCCATCCTTCCTTCGTGAGCCAGGGCCTGCACCAGCATTAACACCTCCCTGCCAGGCAGCTGCCGGCACCAGTTCCCGGCACGCGCCAGCACCGCGGCAGCTGGGTCCCGCTCCCGTACTTTTCGTCCGACACTTTCGGCTTTGTTCTCCCTCTCACAAAGCCGCCGTGAGGCTGCCCTGGCAGCACGAAGGGACCTTGAAGTGGATGCGGTTTATGACCATATTTAGGCTCCTTTATGTTGCCAGTCACAGTAAAGGGCTGCAGCATTAAATGAGACTCAGACCCCACTTGTTTCACTTGGCAGCCTGGGAAAAATCCACCCCGGGTGACTCCAGCACCGTCCATGCCTCCGCCCTGCCCGCTCAGGGACAGCAAGAAATAGCAACAGCCCTTTCCAGCTCTGCAGCTGCACTTCCCAAGAGGAGCCAGGAGCCCCTTAGCAGTGAGGAGGGGGGGATTAAACACATTAACCACCTCTCCCATTCCGAGAACACCACCAAAGCATGGGGAAGAAAAGGGACATGCCCAAGGTCACCTACTGACAAAGCCAGCACTTCTCAAGGTCCCAAGAGCCCCCCAGCAGGACCGAGCACACACAGGGACGTGACTGCTCGGCATGAGGAGCCCCCACGCTGGTTTGAGCCGGGGAAGAGCCCAGGCAGGAGTGGAAGCCCCGAGCCACCTGACATGGGAGCTAATGCCCCTTCAACATGAGCACGTTAAATCCCTGCTGTGGCAGAGGCACCAGTGAAACCCGAGCAGTGGCCCCCACCGCTGCGGGGACATTGGCCACCTGCTCCGAGCCAGCACAAGTGCAGATGCCTCGGCTTGGCAAAGCCGTGACAACTGCAGGGGCTGAAGGGCAAGGTGGTGGGGGTGGAAAGGAGAAGCCATGAGGCCCATCCAGAGGTCCGTGACCTTCAGGAGCCCATGGCAATGATCCTGAGGGCAGGGCAAGCAGCGCGCTTTGAGCTCCAAAGGGACAGGGGCAGCTCGGTGCTCCCAGGCCAGGGCCACCAGCACCGAATCGGCTCAGGGAAGGAAAGAATGTACCCAGAATAACCCTTACCTGCACCCAAAACCTGCACCCCTGGCCTGATGAGCATCCCCATCACGCTGAGGCTGGCACGGCCCCGTCCCCAACAGCAGCAAGATTTCAGGCTGGCTGTCCTGGGACAGTGGTTTGAGAACACCCACCTTGGTGAAGCAACACCAGCCCAAAAATTCATGCACAGCCACTGCGGGAGAAGGGACTTTGGAGGGACAGGATCAGACCTTCCTGGCATGGGGGCAGGCAGAGGTGCTCAGCTGAAGTGCCAGTGGAATTTGCACCAGCACAGGTGTCTCTGTCCCTGCCCAGACCCCTGCCCGCAGCACGGGGGAGTCACCAGCCAAAACCGTGTGGCAGCTCCGACACTTGTGGAGGATGAAGAGGGGGCGACAGCCCAGCTGATGGCTATGCAGAGCTGGGGGTACCGTGGGGCTCCACGCGTGCAGGGGGAAGAGCTGCGTGTGTGGCACACGCACATGTATCACTGACCGTGCGCTGCTCTTGTGCGTGAGGGGAGAAAAGGAAAAGAAATAAAAAAAATAAAAACCAACGACAAAGCCAAAGGGGTTTGGGAGCTGCAGGAAAGGGATAAGCTGCGGGCAAACCGGCGTCGCAGATGCCGAACAGCCGCAGATGCTGGACGCCCTGTCACCGCATCCCTGCTCAGCATCGCCGGTCCCTCTGGCCAAGGAAGAGCTCGACACCCCGGGGAGGCCGTGGCAGTAGTGACGCGGTTTGGCCCCACCACGATACCCTGCTCCGGCCGCTGTCGGATGGAGCTGAGGCGCTGAGCCTCCCCCGGACAAACAATCCCAGCTGTCGGCTCCGGAGCCGGCGCACGGCCAAGGCATGGGCGCTCCAGGACTCGATTTACCGCCGGCTCTCCCAAAATCTGCTCTTGCCAATCAAACCGCAGCCGCCACCGGCACCCGAAGCCTCGCCGGCGGGTCCCCCCACAGCCCCGATGTCATCACCCTATGGCCTGCCAAGGAGGGCACTCCCCAGCCCGCGAAATCCACTGGGCCCTGCTTCTCCCTGGGTCCCGCCAGGCCGCAGCGGGTCCCATCCGGGGGTGGACGCAGTGTCGCGGTGGGCTCGTGGTCTGCCACCACGGGGGTCCCACGGGGACGTTGCCCACTGCCCCGGAGCGGGGTGGGCACCTCCAGTGCCGCCCCCACCCCATCGGCAGCACCCAGCGGGACCATCCCCGTGTGCCGCACCCGGCACCCGCATCCCCCCCGTGTCCCGCGTCCCCCCGTGTCCCGAGTCCCCCCGTGTCCCGCGCCCCCCTCACCTGTCCCCGCAGCGCCCAGGCCGAGCCGCCACCTCTTCCCCTTCCTCCCGCTCCCTCCTTCACCTCTGCACCATTTTGGTGACGGTTTGTTTTGAAGCCGAGGGGGGAGGAGGGAGGAGGGGGGCGCGGGGGGAGGATGTGCCGCTGCCGCCGCCGCCGCTGCTCCCGCCCCCGCCCATCCCCGCGCCTCGGGGCGGCTCCGTGCGGCGCGGGGGTCGGGGGGGTCCCTCCGCTCCCCCCACCCCAAGCACAGCCGGGCGGAGCGGGGCTCCGCGCCCCCCCTGAGGCCGCCCGGGGAAGGGGGGGTGGGGGGGGGGCGTTCTCGGAAGTAGCGCCAGAATCGCGAAACGTTAAAAGAAATCAAAAATAATTAAAAATAACAATTAGAAGGAGGAAAAAAAAAACCGACAGCGAAGAAGCGCGAGAGCGGGAGGGACCCACCTGAGCGGGGCGCGGACCGGCCGCTGCCGGGGCTGCGGCGGAGCCGGCGGGGAGCGACCATGGCCGGGCCCGGCCCAGCGTCAGGGGCGGCGGCGGCGGCGCGGGCGGCCAATGGCCGCGGCGGGGGGGAGCGAGCGGGGCCGGGGGGGACGGGGTGGGACCGGGGCCAAGGGAGGCTGAGCCGGGGGGGAACCGGGGCCTACCGGGGCTGAGCCGGCAGCCGAGCCAGGCCCGGGGGTGCGGTGAGCAGGGGAGGGGGAACACTAGCCGGCGGGGGGGGTGGGGGGGAGAGGGGGGTGCGCTGAGCCCGGACCTCCCCTCTCTCACCCTCAGGGCCCGGCCTGGCTCCACTCGTGTTCCCCAGGGTGGGCAGGAGTGTCCAGCCCAGCCCCGCGGCCGGAGCAGCCGCCCCGGGGTGATGGGGGCATGGTGGGTTCTGCCCCAGCTTCCATGGGGGGTCGGGCTCAGGACAGTGGGTCAGTGGGGTCCAAGTGTCCCTAAAGCTGCACAGGTGACATCAGCTGCCGGTGAAGGTCCCAGTTCTGCTGCCAGGATGCTGGCTCCGGCAGTCGGAGGCACCAGCACAGAGCCCTGGTGGGTGCGATGCTGTCCCGTGTGCCCGGACACAGCCCCGGGGCTGCTCCTGCCCCTGCCGGCCTCACTGCACTGGGCTCCCCGGGCTCCCGGCCCTGCCCCGGCCCTTCCCACAGCGCCAGATCCTCAGCCGAGCACATGGCACCAGCCCTGGGCTCCCTGCGCTCCTCGGCAGCAGGGCCGCGGCACCCGGACCCTGCTCCAAGCCTGGGTACTACATTCGCAGCTCCTCCAGTAGCCACAACCCAGATAAATCGCTTTGTGCTACCCGCGAGAAATCCAACAGGTCAAACAGTGATGCTCACCTCCGTGCCAGGACAGTTTGGGGCTGTGAATTGGGGCAGGAATCTGGTTTTTAGGGGGTTGAGTAACTGGTTCTGTTCCTGTCTCACCACCATGTCCAGTGCCACTTCTCCACAGCCTCAGAGCAGTGTCAGCAGTGGGCACAAGCATCCTTAGGGCTGGAGGGATGCAGACTACCCATCTACACCCCAGGTCTGCACTGAGTGGCGTGGTGGGGGCTGGTGATCTCACTGGATGAGCTCTTCCACCACTGGGAATGCTGGAGCAGAGCCATATGGCAGGGCTGGGGGTCAGCAGGGGGCACAGGCTTTCCTTTCCCAGGGACGTGTGTGGCATGGAGGGCCTGGGCAGGCTCCCACGTGCCGTTCAATGCAGTAAAATAAAAATCAGGCTGGTGTGGGACTGCTCCTAGCAGAAAAATACTGGTGCCAGGGATCAGAGCCTCCACGGTAGATGTTTCATGGTTCCCCCTGACTGGCAGAATGCAACCCCCCTTCCGTACTGGTGACACGGAGCTGGCACGAGTCTGGTGCAACTCCAGTGCCCCGTAAGACAGGAATACCGAGTGATGGCTCTGTCACATACAAAGCCACCGTCCCAGCTCAAGGGGGACTAGGGGCCAGTGACAGGGATGTCCCAGCCCTGTTGGGTCACATTCAGCTGAAACACCAGGAATATGAGCACTCCCAGTGTCACTGGAGCACAAAACCAGCACGGGGAGCTGCCGGGCATGGGGACAGGTGTTTTCACCCAGATGATGCCTGTAGCCATTAATGCAGCAGCACGTGGTCCCCCTGCACTGGCCTCCACGACACAGGGCACTGTACAAGCCCAAAACACTCAGTGTTCTCCCCAAGGGCCTGGGGTGACAGGGCATGGGGCTGGGGCGTGCTCCCTTCACGGCTGTTCGTCATGGCCAGCTCTGCCCTGAGCCCCATCCCAGGCCGGGAGGGCAGGAAGAGGTTCCCCAATGCCAGTGACTCAGCTGAGGGGGTTGTTTTGCAACACACTAGGTGTGGGAGGCTCCTGGTGTGTGGAAAGTAGGTGGGAAATTATCCAAATTATCCAAGGTGTGTGGTGAGCTCAGGGCCCGGGGAGGCTGGTGGGCACGGAGCAAGCCAGTGGGTGATGGACCTGCACCTGGAGCTGGGGTAGGGGGTCCCACTCTCAGCGGGTGCTTGAGGCCGGGATGGTGATTTTGGGATGAGCTTCCCCAGGGTCTGGTGCCCATGTACCTTCCTCACATTGATCTGGGACAAAGAAAGCAAAGGCACAAGGGCAAGAGGTAAAGATGGTCTCGACAGAGAGGCTGGATCTGACCAAGCATCACTGGGCACTTCGGCTGCCACCACCCCTCTGACTCAGTGACACAGTTTCCTGCTGGCTCCTTCCCCCATCCTAATATGTATTTCTAGTGGACTTTTCAGTGTGTTTGGCTTTTTGGGGCTGTTTGTTGTCAGTTAGTTATTTTATTATATTTATTGTTAGAAATAAGGCTATTTTTAGCACGCTGTTGGTTTAGATAGAGATGGGATTAGTCATCTCACCAAGAGCTGTTTGCAGTCTCTCCTCAAGGATTCTCTGGGGTTTGTTTTCCAATCAACTGAGATCATGTATCCAAAGAAATAAAAAATAAAAATAGTCAGAATAACACGCAGCAGCCGCGCTCTGGTGCCTCTCTGTGAGTTACGGGATGGAAACGAGGGAAGGATCCAACCCAGGATATTTATGAGACAAAGACAAGAACATTACTATGAACCTCAAAGTATTTTGGAAAGTCAGTTTGAGCTGCTTTTTTTTTTTTTTTTTTTGTCTCTTGGGAACCGAATGCTGAGTAACTCCCTTCCCACACCAGGCTGCTGCTTTGTACAGCTGGTGCACAGCCTCTTGACAGTGGAAACTGCATTCCCTTGCCCTATGCCAGGGGGAAGGAGGCAGGACTTCTGGGTCTTCCAAGATATGCAGCCACCTACACCCTCAGGCTATTAAAAAAAAAACCATAAAAGGCACCCAATAACCTAAAGTGGAAGACACTTGTTCCTTTCCTGCACAGAGCACAGGGAGGGGAGTGGGGTGAGGGCTGGGGGCAAAGCCAAAAGGCTGAGAGCAGAGTCTTGTATTGCAGAGCAGCATCTCCACCCTCCTTGCCACGACTTTTTGTCTCTCTCTGCCAGTGTTCCTCCTTCTGAACCAAGTGGGAGCAGAGTTCCATGCCAGTTTTGGGGAGACCAGTTTGGCTCTTAAAGATTGCGGTTGGATGCAGGGAGGAATCAAAGTTCGTGGCTCATCTCATCGCTCACTGGCGTGGAAGTGCTACTGCCAGCTTGTCCCTGGCAGTGCTGGTGCCCTTGGTACGCAGAGCTGAAAGCAAGAGAGGAGGATGGGGGTCCTGTCATGCCACATCAGCTGGACCCTGGCCTGGGGTGGGGGTGATGCCCTTGGCAGTTGCACAGCCCATCTCTGGGGACGGGGAGAGGAGCGGAGCTGTGCACGCAGAGGCACTCACGGGGTCAATCCCAGCTCTCCAGCCCCGGGCCGAGGGACAGCCCCGGTGATCTCCCGGGTCCCTGCCAGCCCTGTTCCTGGGGCACCCGTGACCTGCTGCCTGTGCTGGGGTGACAGGCCCAGGGCACGGCACAGCCCGGGCGCTGCGTGCCCGACCCGCGCGAGGACCAGAGTGGCACACGTGTGGTGACAATGCGGGGGGGCCGTGCGGGCACGGAGGAAGCGTCGCCTTCACGTGGCCCCTCGGGCCCCCCCGCCGCCCACCCCGCCTTGGGCGCGGGAGGAGGATTATTTTATTTGCCCTCGCAGCTGGCGGGGGCCCCAAAATATGCCGGGGGGGGGGGGGAACATCGCATGGAGCGAAGCTGCCAGCGATGCTCTCGGGCGACCCTGCAAGGCTGGGTGCGGGGTCCCTCCTGCCCCGGCCGTGCACCCCCGCCGGCCGCCCGCTCCTGCAAGCGCTCCCTTCCTCCCTGCCCCCCTTCCTCTCCAAGTCTAAATTCTCCCACAGCGTCCATTGACGTCCTGCCTGCGTCACCGTCTCCAGCACAACCAGACAGCACGTGGGAGAGGCAGGTTAAAGCGGCAGGGCCCTGGGAGGGCTCCAGCTGCGCACCCCGGCAGCGGGGCCGCGCGGGGAGGGGGCGCGCCGGGAGCGGCCACCCCGCTGAACCCCCCACCCAGACGGGACCCGGGTCCTGGTGCCGCCGGGAGGGGTTTCCTGGCTCACCCCGCGGGGAGTCAGTGCAGGCTGGGGGAAGATGAGGCTTTTTCTCGCCCATCACAAGGCTTGCACGGGAGTGTCAACACATTTTTGCTTCCAGGTCCATGCCGCCACCCTCCCCTCCTCCCCGCCGTGCTCCAAACCCACCCCAACGGGGACCAGGAGCTCTGTTGGCCAGGGAAGGCAGCGTGCAATTCGACGTGCGAGCTCTCAGAACCCTCTCCCAAAGCCAGAGCCAGACTCGCGTGTTTTTTTCCCGGCTGCCGGGCCCCCAGCCAGTCCTTGTGCCTTCACATCTGGGTTTTGCCTCTGCCCGAATTACGGTGCAGCTCAGCTGGGTCCTGGGGGCGGGGAACAGGGTTTGCACGCAGAGGAAGTGCCAGAGCTCTGCCAGGGTGTGGGATGCAGTGAGTTTTGCAAGGGCTCAGGTGTGGGGTGCAGTGAGTTTTACAAGGGCTCAGGTACCTTCCCTGAAGCCCACTCATCATTTCTGCCCCAGGAAATCGTCTGGCAGCTGCAGCGCTGCAGGACATCCCCTTGGCCATGACTCAGGGCATCGGGGTGGGCAGGAGAGCACCCCCATCCCAAAGCACAGCCCTGCTTCCTTGCTGTGTCCGCGCTGCAACCCGAGGGGCTATTTTTGTCCCTTTTCTTCTATTTATTGTGCCAGAGCAGTGTGCGGTTGGAGAAGGCTGTGGTGTTTGCTTTGTGATTGCTTCCTTCCCGCCCATAACCTTTTGCCTTAAAACGGGATTCGCCCTGATCCTGGACCCAAGGCCGGGAAGCCTGGGCAGCGTGCCACGGGCGCTGGCACTGCAAGGCTCTTGGGGGACAGAGATCCCTGGCTCTGACCCTTATTTTGATGCAAAGCTGAGTGCAAAAACACTGCCCTTCAGCTCCCCTGGGCACAAACTGCAGCCCTGAATGTCCTGCCCTCGAGCATCCCCAGCTCCTGCCCAGTGCCTCCAGCAGCACCGGCACTGCCACACTTGCACCCAGCCTGTGGAATGCTCAGCTTCCAAAGGCAAACAGATGGGTGAGTGGGAGCAATCGTGGTGAGCCCTCAAACAGGAGCCACCACGAGAGAGGGGGGGAAAAATTAAAATAACTCAAGTTGCAGAAAGCAGCCACCCTCAGTGGGGGCCACCCGTTGTGGGCGACAGGCAGAGGCAGCCCTGCACGAGCATCCCCGAGGCCAGCAGCACTCTCACTGGGGATAGACCATCCTCATCCTCCCTGACACACCACTCAGGGCACCGAGCCAACAGGAGAGTTATCCAGTCCTGAGCCGGGCTACCATGGCTGCTAGGCTTGGAGAACACCTGATAAATTGGAGGGGGTGGGGGAGGACCCCACTGCTACTGCAAACCATCGGTGTTGCCTCGGCCTGGCCACTGGTCAGGACTATTTGCCAGCAACCCCAGCATGCTGCTGCCTTCACCCCGCTGCAAGGGCGGGATCTGCTCACCAGGGCCGACACTCTATGGGGTAACTGCCAGGGTCAAACCCTGGTGGGAAATGCCCAAAAGAGAAGGACCTGGGGCTGTTGGAGAATGAGAAGCTTGATGTGACCTGGCAATACAAACTGGCAGTCAGTGCTGTCCCGTATGTGGGGCTCATCCCACAGCGTGGGCAGCACATAAATGGGGGGTTCTGCTCCTCTGCTCGGCTCCGGTGAGACCCCACCTGCAGAGATGCCTCCAGCTCTCCGGCCCCCAGCACAGGAAGGACATGGATCTGCTGGAGCGAGTCCAGAGGATGAGATACTAGAAAGAATTTCTTCCCTGTGGAGGTTGATGAGGCCCTGGCACAGGGTGCCCAGAGAAGCTGTGGCTGCCCCATCCCTAGAAGTGTTCAAGGTCAGGTTGGACAGGGCTTGGAGCAACCTGGGTTAGTGGAAGGTGTCCCTGCCTGTGGCAGAGAGGTGGAACGAGATGAGCTTTAAGGTCCCTTCCAACCCAAACAAACCTGTAATTCTGTGATTCTGCAGGCAGCAAACCCAGCTGGGGTTTGCTGGTCTGTGCTGGAGGGATCCAGCTGGGACAGCAGCAGCTCCTGGGGCAGAATGGGCACAGCAGAACCCCCCCCATCTCCTGCTGCTGGGGTTTCTCAGCTAGGTAAGCGTCTTTTAGCATGTTTTAGCCCCCCCGGAGGCTTAAGCCCAGCACAATGCTTATCAGCTAATGGACACTGGGAGCATTTTGGAGCACCTTGCAATTTTAAATTAACTTGCTCTCTCCTTTTTCTTCCCAAGCACAAAACTGCAGCCCCACTCTGGTGCAGGCAGTGGCTGCGGCAGCCAGTGGGTAGAGCTGCAGAAGCTCCCCAAGCAAGCGTATCTCCTCCGTGTGTA
Organism: Corvus moneduloides; assembly: GCF_009650955.1. Taxonomy (NCBI): domain Eukaryota; kingdom Metazoa; phylum Chordata; class Aves; order Passeriformes; family Corvidae; genus Corvus; species Corvus moneduloides. The sequence goes on along the minus strand of NC_045504.1, from coordinate 497,794 downwards.
GGAGTAGTTGCTGACTGGGAGCAGCCCAATTTCCAAGAACTCCCAAAGTTACAAGCCTTCACATCTTGCTGAATCAGTGCAAGATCCAGAGCAGCTCCATGCTCAGCAGCTCAGAGAAAGCAAGGCTCCGGGTCTCTGCAGACAGAACCTCAGTGCTGAACACAAGTATCTCCATCCCCTCCTCCTCGAGATGCTGTCTGTGATTCCTGCACACACACCTGGCCCTAATGAAAGGGCCCGGCGCCTCCCCATCGCCCAGCCAGTTAAACCTGCACAGACTGAGCCCATCGCACACAAAAAGCCTCTCCTGGGTGAGTTCCTTATCACCCGTGAGTCAAGGCAGCCTCGCCGCCGTGGGTCCGACCCATCCTTGGCATGGATGGGAGGTGCCCGGGGCTCCGCACCGCAGATCCGGCTGCCCTGCACCAGGAAGGGAGGCTGGATCCCTCCTGGCCGCGGCCCTGGGGAGCGTGACCCTCCGTGAGGCTGCGGCCAGCCTGCCCTCGCTGCTGCTCACTTGATCCCGTCTCCTCCCCGCCTAATCCGCGCTCCCCTCCCGGTATCCTCTGCTCCACTTTAATGCCAAAGTTGGCCGGCAGCCACTCGGCTCCGAGGACGAGGACGCCTTTTTTCCTGGTTATGCAACGCACGGCTGAGCTGTTTGCCTTTCTCTGTGAGGAGTTTTGGGAGGCTGGGCTGGCTACCCTCTCTGGGCAATGGGCAGGTCCTGGGGTGTCCCAAATGGGGATCGAGAAGCTGCACGCTGGTTCCCCCCCTCGCTCTGCCCCAGAGGCTGCTGTCTGTTCCTAATCCATTCCCCTTCTACTCTTCCCGAGCATTCCCCAGGGTTCAGCCCTGCTCCCTTTCCACATGGCTTCTCCATGCTGCAAGAAGAGCTTTCTTCATGCTCACAGCGTGCCTGGCACAGCATCCCATCTAACCCTGCCACAGCACCCCAGCAAACCCTGCCACAGCATCCCAGTGAGCCCTGCCGCAGCATCCCAGTGAACCCTGCAGCACCATCCCATCTAACCCTGCCACAGCACCCCAGCAAACCCTGCCGCAGCATCCCAGTGAGCCCTGCAGCACCATCCCATCTAACCCTGCCACACCACCCCAGCAAACCCTGCCACAGCACCCCAGTGAGCCCTCCCACAGCATCCCAGTGAACCCTGCCGCAGCATCCCAGTGAACCCTCCCACAGCACCCCAGTGAACCCTGCCACAGCAGTTAACCTGCCATGGCATCCTGACTAACCCTGCCGTCCCAGTTATCCCTGCCAGCTCCCAGCTGGGATCATCACCAGCCCTCAGTGTGGCAGTTCCATTTCACGCTGCGGTGCCATGGTACTGCTGACACTGAGTCTCATCTTGGTTCTTCACATGAGTCAGAGCACTGCCAGCCCCCTCCAAGCACCACAGGGCACAGCCCCAAATCCCAGCACCCCCCAGGGCCAAGTTCCCCCAGCCCAGGACCTCACCTCGCTGCCTCTCCCTCGAGCCAAGGCTCCAGCAGCCCCTTTCAAGTGATGGGTTTATCTGCTCCACCACAGTCCCTCTTCAGTGCTGGGAGCTTTGGAGATAAGCAAGAGCTCAGGAGAGCTCAGATTTAAGGCTCCAGCTGCCGCTCCTGGGGATGCTGTTCCCGGGCTGCCACACACAGCAGCATCTGTGCCATGTGCTGGGTGGTCATCTGTGCCACCAGCTTACTTTGGGGTAGACCTGGGATGCCCGCTGCCAGTGCCCAAGGTGGACAAGATGCTTTCAGCCACAGGTGTGGGTCCCAGGCCTTCTCTGCTGCAGCCTGGGACCCGCAGCCGAGGCTGCCGTGCCCTTCTGAAGCCCACCCTGGCATAAAAAGCTGCCAAAGAGCCTCTTCCAGGGAATGAAACATCCCCAAACCTGGCTGCTTTGGAAGGCATCTGTCACCAGACCTGGGCCTCCCGACATCCAGCAGCCTCCCTGCACTCATCAGGAGCACACTGAGGTTGGGGGAGGAGGAAGTTTGGGACACTGAGGACACTTTCTTCCCTGCTCTCCCCTTAAATTATTCTGCCACATATAGTAGATATTGGTGCTATTTTTAGACCTTGCTTGTTTAATTATTGAGAAAGATTTTGAAGGATCTCTTGAAGGCAAGGAGACAAGCACCCAGGGTGCTCGCTGGATTTCCCTTCCTGAAGCACCGGGCAGACAGCAGGGCCCTGGAAGTTGCCACCTCCCCTTTGCCACAGGAATCCTCCGACTCCAGCTCCAGCCTGCTCAGTGTTTGCCTGCAGGGCTGGATGTGGGGATGGAGGGAGCAAGGCCAGGCTTTGGAGCTGCTGGGTGATCGTGAGGAGTGTGGCTCAGGGGCCGAACCAAGGGACAAACCCTGAACCCAAACCAACACTTTTCTGGCGCAAGGGACTGCGTCGGAGCTGGGAAATCCTGGGTCCCAGCTGACAAAAACCAGTGCAATCCCAGCACCGGCTTCCACTAGGAACGAATGTGGCCCAGAACTCACCATTTTTATTTTTAACTGAACGGACACTTTTCTTGCTGAAAAATGACCTTATTCTCAGCTCGCCAAGCAGAATTGCAATGGCAGGATTTTTTTTAAAACCAGTTCCTTTTGTGTTTCCACTTACAAAAAGCCAGAGAATGGCCTTTATTTGAGATTAAAGGGGTTTGGTCAATTTGAAATCCGCTGAGACTTCAGCAAAATGGTATATAATGAAGTAAGAGCCAAATCCTCAACTGGTGTCCTTTGCCCTGGCTTCAGCAGCTTCGGCTTTCCAATACCTCTTTGTACCTGTCAGCAACCTGGCCCAGGACTTCAAGGGAAACATTGATTTACCTCAGCTGCGAGGCTCAGCCAGCTGGGATTACCTTCCCCCAGCTGAGGCTATCCAGGGTATCTGTGATCGGTCCAGGTTTCCTAAGGAATATATGTGTGTATAGCCATGCGTTTGATCTGTTCATCCTCCCCCTCTCGATCGTATTAGGTACAAAGGTAAAGATATTCATTTTAATAGTGCAGGTACTGAGGTGCTACGTGCTGCATGAAAATAATTATCCTCCATGACAAACCCTGTGCTGACCCTGGGGAAGGACAATGGGATAACCCTGACTCCATCCCAGATGTCAGCCACCCCACAGCAGGAATGGCCCAACAGAAGCGTCATTGGTTCAGACCCCCCTCTGCCACAGCCCCCACCTGCATCAGGCCCCTGGTTGTTCCTGGGGAGGTCACCGAGTGATGCTGCACTGCCAGGATGCTCCAAGCACTGGCCTGAAGGAATTACTGTGCTCGAAGATGGTGGGATGAAGCCGGGTCTGGGGTGGGGACCTCGTGGCAGAGCCAGGCTGCTCAGGCGGCACAGGCAAGGGGGGCAAGTTGTCAGCCCCTGCTCCTTAACACCCTGACAAGCTTATAACTATTTCATTTGTTACACTGCGAACCTTTTTAAATTAATGAACATAAGGTTGTCACGGTTGCTGTGGCGACGACACGTTGCTGGGGCAACGGCAGCGATGCAGAGCCTGTGGAGTGTAATCAGGGGTCAGGCTGACGATGGAGCCGGGATGTGTGGGGGCTGCGGGAAGGGGCAGCCAGCCCCAGTGCTCCCACCAGCCCACGGCCTCACACTGCTCCCCAAGCCCCAAACCAGCACTGACAGGTGGGAGAACCAGCACTGCAGTGCTTCCCTGTCACAGCCACCCTGACCCAGGAGCAGCACTGCCTCCACACCTCGGTGTGTGCACAGCCCAAGGATGTGCTGTGCTCTGTGCAAGCCTGACCCACTAATGGGACAGCTCACAGAACCCATCCCACAGGCTCAGCACCTCCCCTCTCCGACTTTCCATCCCCTCTGGGTCTGCCTGGGTCTCTGGTCCCTCGCCCCACCACAGCGTCCACCCAAACCAAGGGTGGCCGAGGCAGAACAGACCTGGCTGGGGGAGCAAAAACGGCACCTCCTGCACCACCTCTCCCAAAGGGACGTGAGGACACCAAGGTGGTTTTCAGGTGGTTTGGGATCAGCTGCCTTGTTCTTTCCACCAGGCAGGGGCTGGGGCCAGGGATGAAGGCAACTTGTCCCACTGCTGCAGTCCTACCCCGGCATCTCTCCACCCTGGCAGTTCTGGGGCTGTCCAGATGTTTTGCAGCCACAAAACTCTTTAAGAGCATTTATTTCCCCCCACACCAGCAACAAGTTAGAAAAGGGAGAGAAGGGAAGGGGGAACCAAACAGCTCTGCAGGGAAACTCCCCAAAATTCAAGCAGGAAAAGGACTTTGCAAGGTCTCTGGGCACAGGGGCCTTGAGCTCCTCTTCCTCAGTCCAAGTAAAAGGATGAATAGGACAAGGGGGAGCTTTTTTAAACTAAAAGAGGTTGATTTAGGTTTGATATAAGGAAGAAGTGCTTTACAATGAGGGCGGGGAGGCCCTGGCACAGGGTGCCCAGGGCAGCTGTGGCTGCCCCATCCCTGGAAGTATTCAAGGCCAGGTTGGACAGGATACCCTGGGATAGTGGAAGGTCTAGAGGCGGGGGGGGGAATGAGATGAGCTTTAAGGGCCTTCCAAGCCAAACTATTCCATGATTCTATGATTTTATGGCCTCCAGCCCCTCTCACTCCCGCAGGAGCAGCTCAGCAGCCCCATACCCCGGATCTGCAGAGTTGCCCTGTGCACGTGGCATCCACATCCAGGGAGCTCATGCAGTGGGGACCCAGCAGGGACAGTGGTGGGTCAGGGGCCAGCCTGGGAAGGCACAGCCCTGCCAGGTGTGGAAGGAGGCTCTGTACCCTCTTGGAATGAGGCAGAGCAATGGGGTGAAGCCTGAAGGGCTGGAACAAAGGGAGTGGGGTGCAGGATGGGGATTGTCACCTCCCCAGCACAGGGCGCGGTGGCTGCCCTCTGCTCAGGACGACGTGGCTGACATGTTCCCAACATCAAAACCTGAGGGTGTGAGCAGGAGAAAAATGGGGTGGGGAAGGCAGGTTCTGGGGCTGGGGATTTCTCTGCCTCCTGGAAAGGGAGGTCTGGGCTCATCCCAGAGCCATCTGCACAGAGGAGAGTAGCTCTGTTCCTCACTGACATGCCCAAGGTCCCCACAGCATCCTCTGGCTCCAGATGGGCTTTTCACTGGCCCTTTCAAGGTACATCTGGCCCAGACACCTTCTGATGGGAAAATGTGGGCCTGGTATGGACCACAAACACCAACCCCCTTTCCCGCCCTGCCAGATGCACAAGGTAACGCAAAATACGTATCTGTAATACATATACTACTACTAATTTAATACCAAATTCCTACTATAGTGAGGTTTAATATGCTATATAGTATATTCTAATATACGACATATATTTTTGTATACACGAGATTTATATGTCTGTGTGTGTGTGTATATATATACACATGTACATTTATATATACACACACACCAAAAACCTCCCCAAAACCAGCTCAAACCCGTCTTCTTATCCAGATTTTGAAGGCAGCTTCGTGCTGGGCCGCTGGCAGGAGGAGTAACCTATGGGATGAGCACTGACACTTCACTCTGTGGGTCTCGTGCTGCCAAGGATGCTGCATCCCCCAGCCTGATTCTTTGTGCTGAGCTTTCGTCAGCACACGTGAACGGTGCTGTACCGCAGCTCTTCCAGCTCTGCTGCCTGTCAGGGAAATGTCTAAATATTTCTATTTTCCCCAAATACATTTTTCATCAGAATTGGAAAGGGGAAAAAAATTTTAAAAGCCATGAAAACACTGAAATCCACATTAGGGCTCGAACAAAAGCAGCGTCTGAGCATTGGGAGGAGGACACACCCATGGGACAGATCCCCATGCCTCTGGGTCTTTGCTGGGCTCTGGTGTTCTGCAAATCCCCGTTTCCATCCTGTGATGGGAGGTGAAGCATGTGGAGTCCCCGGGGGACAATTTGCCGTGCTATCTCCCGAGGATATCCACACCAGCCAAGGAACCGGGACTAAAGTGGAGCCTGGCTCTGCTTGTGTCCCAGATAACGCTGTCACCCCACAGAAACCAGGCTTGTCCCAGCGAGCTCAGCAGAGGCCAAGGGGTGAAGGAGATATGTCAGAGCCACCCTCCCGCTGGGAAAAGCAGGACTGTGACGCCCAGGAGGGACGAGTGTCCATGAGACCTTCCCCGGATGGCCCTGGCACTGTTCTCTGTCACTCAGCAGCAGCCACTGGGAGCTGTGGCAAAACCCCACGAGTGCAAACTGGGAGGAAAAGCAGTAAATTAAAAATGAAAATAAATAATTTTTTAAAAAATTGAAAACCCTCCATGACCTCCACAGGGGCTTGGTTTAACCTGGGGTTTGTTTCCCAGGAGCTGAGCATCGCCCTCAGTCACTGCTCTCGAGGTGCCTCACTCCCACTCCAGCCACCCCCCACCAACGCAGCCCCATTTCCCGGGGTCTGCCGGGCCCCTGCCCGAGCTTGGCAAGACACTGCTTCCCTTTCCAAGAGGGTCATTTCCAGAGGCCAAACTATGACCTGGCAGCCAAACCACAGCTTCCCCTTCCCACAGCACCAGAGTCAGCATCATGTGCCTCAGTGGTGCTGCTCCCTCCCTCCGCTGCCTTTTGTATGTGCAAGGATGGAGGAAAAGAAAAAGGCAAAGAAGGAAAAAGGAGCCTGACCTCACCGAACCCTGCGACTTCAAGCCAGGGCCAGCCTCAGAGAGGAAAGGACCAGCAAAATCTGCTCCAGCAGCCGTCAAGGCTAATTAAAGAGCAAACGCAGCCGTTCCCAAAGGATTCAGCACTCTCCAGCTGCAGCTGCTGCTGACCTGCGGCGCAACCTTGGGCTGCAGCTGACCATTGTCACCTCTCTCATGGTAGCTCAGCACCCCAAAACCTGGGGTAAAGCTCCCTGCTGTGGTCACCCCAGTTTGCCCCCCCCCCCGCCATTGGCTCAGTCAGGGACCCCTGGGTGCCACAGGGCACATCCCAGGGCACATCCCAGGGCTGCCCGCCCCATGCTCATCCCCGATCACGCTCCCACCCTGCAGGTTCCTCTGTCCTGAAGTCAAAGTCACTCGTGCAGAAAGACTCTGCTGGTTCTCGACTTTGCTGGGCGCAAGGGACTAATCCCGTTTTACAGATTAAGGAAGCATCCTGCCACGTGATGGGTTGGAAATAGTGCCCAGCTCCCTTCCCTGCTCCAACCCACGGCTGTTCCAGCTGCCAGCACCCCTGTTTTACTCTGTTTGTTAGCTCCAATCCCGGGATTTTGGTCCTCCTGTTCCTCAGGTGCAGGGCTCAGTTTCTGCTACTCAGCCCCACAGAGAACCTGCCACCTCACTCCTCACTCCCTCTTTCCCAGCACCAGGCATCTGCTGCCCACCCACCTCTGCTCCTTAATCCTCCTCATCCTCATTTCTGCCTCTGCCTCAGAAAGCCCTTATCAAGCTCCCTTGTCTAACTCAGGGGCAGAGATAACTCACCATCTCCCGCCCCAATCTCTTCCATAGTCTATTTTCTTCCTGCCCAGAGTTGATTTCCCTCACCTAATTGCTCAGAAAGCTCTTTTCCCTTCCTCTAATCAGTCTGGAGCAGACTTTCTCTAGATAATTGTGCCAAGACCTGATCACCCTTCTCATCTCCATCTCTCCAACACTCCCATTTCTTCACTAAACTCATCTTCTGGAGCTGCATTCCTTGGTCTAATTATTTCAAGGCTCCATTGAGTTACTTAATTGCTTATTCATCTGGCACCCATATCTGGAAACTCCCAGAGCATCTGGGACAGGGCGCAGGGCTGAGTTATCCTGGTATAACTGCCGTCCCAGTGGATAAAATTGCTCCAGGTGTGTGACAGTGTAAGCCCAGAGCAAAACCTGCTCAAAAAAAAAGAAATTTTCTGAAATTCACTTGCTCAGGTTGCCCAAAGAAGCCGTGGCTGCCCCTGGATCCCTGGGAGTGTTCAAGGCCAGGCTGGATGGGGGTTGGAGCAGCCTGGGACAGTGGGAGGTGTCCCTGCCCATGGCAGGGGCATTGGAAGTAGATGAACTCTAAGGTCCCTTCCAAGCCAAATCATTCCATGATTCCAAGATTCTGTGAAATGCAGAATTTTCTGCTTCTCATGGTGGGAGGAGCAGCTGCCTGGTGATGCTCCACTGCAGCCCACGAGGAGCTGTGTGAGGCTCACACCGGCCACAGCCAACAATAAACTCATCTTCAGGCCAGGTGTGAATTCACTTGTGCTAAGGCCAAACTGAAATAGCCCACCAATCTCATCCCAGTGCCCCAGGTGCCCATGGCCCTTGGAGGCTCCAGCTGGGACCATTTTCCCTCTTTCCACCCCTTCCCTGCAGCTCCACCAGCCCCACACTCGAAGCTATAGGGGCTGTTTTGACTGGCCCCACTTCCCTATTCCCATTATCGCCCAGCCGCCTCCTTTTTCCCAGGCTAATTGATCCACTGTTTTGTTTTCTTATCAAACTGCTCTCAGCCTCTGATGCTCCTTTAATCAATGCTCGGCCCTATCAGTTCCACAGACTGCTGGGAGACCTCCTCTTGCAGCCACCTCTGTGTCTAATCGCTTGGGGACTTTACCTAATTGGTGTAAAACCTGATTTCTTTCTCTAATCGCTCCGAGGCCCTGATTCACTTATCTAATCGCTGCAAAGCCCAGGCCTTGCACACCTCTCTCCAGAGCACCAGCATATCCTTCTCCTTCATAGGTTTTTCCCTCCCCCGCAGGTGGCCCAGCTCTCTTGACTCCCTAATCCCTCAGCTGCTTGATCTCTTTAACTAATCCAGCCAAGATTCGCCACCCTGGCTGGCTGCTCCCCTAACCCAGTGCCGGAAGGAGTGACCTCCCCTTCTCCCCATCTTCCACCCACCCCACAAAGCGCAGACCTGCCATGGAGGGACTTTGCCTGCTCCTCCGCTCCAGGAGTCCCTTGGGAAGGGCGATGCCTGTCCCTCAGGGTGTGGTGGCCACCCTGGTGACAAAGGCGCAGCCCCCCAAGGGTCACTCCCCCCAGCAGAGGAATCTCCCCTCTCTGCCGGGACGGGGTGCACCGGCTCAACCAGTTCCCCCTCTGCTGCACCCACTGGGCTGGGCACAGGGAGGGGACAGCGATGGGACAAGGGGAATGGCAGCCCTGAGTTTGGCTCCTGGCGGTGAGGGGATTGGGACGCTGCTCCCGTGGCTCCAGTGGCACCGGCCCGTGTCACCGAAGGGCCACGGCGCTGCGGATGGAGCAGCTCACCCGAGCCCTCTCTTTCCTCCCCGTGAGTCATGTCCGCTGATTCAAGCGAAAGAAGTTGATAGGGGAAAACATTCACAAGCGCCAGCCTGGAAGGATCCCAAGGCTGAGGACAGGGTGGCAGGAGCAGAGGGGAGATTTATCTGTTTTTCCCTGAAGTTTCATGGAAAGTGAGCCCCAGCCCCGGGTGGCTCACAGATGCCGCTCACCAAGCCCTGGAGTAGTCGCGAGTGCCCAGACCCTGCTCCCTGCTCCAGCAGGCCCTGATGCTCTCCCTGCAGAGGAGGGGATCCAGACCCTCCCTGACCTCACGTCCGTTGCTCTGGTCCTCTTTGGCCAGTGGTTTCAGCCCCAGAGCTCATTCTTTCCTCTGGAGCATCCGGCCTGAGCAAAAGCTTCCCTTTCCCGTGGCTGGCGGGGCCACGGCCTCAGCCCACGCTGGCTCAGCAGCACAAGGTCGCTCCTGCCTTGGCAGCAGCTGCACAGGGTGACTCACGCTGGCTCCAGCTTCTGCTCAGCCCCGTGTGGAGAGGTTTTTGGGGCGGAAAGCACTGCCCTCCCCTCACCCCCTCATCCTGGGATGTGGATTCAAGTCCCAGCTCCAACCTCTCATTTCTTCAGTTTTCCTTTGCTCTCAAAACCTGGGCTCAGGCTGAAGCTGCACCCAGAGATGCTGCAACCAGGGCTGAAAGCAAAGAAGTGGGAACTGGGTCTCACCTGATAGCTACAGCAAGGATGACAGAGAGCTGGGGCCTGATTCTTGCTCCCTTCTTTTCAAAGGGGGAACAGGGTAGTGAACCTCTGCACTTAGGGATTTTCCAGCCCCCCATCAGTATTAAAGTTGTGTTTCCCCCTGCCTCAGATAGCTCCAGGTGCCACCAAAGCCCCCCGTGCTCTGAGGGTGGGAGGATGCAGTGGGAGGCAGGCAGACACCCAGCCCCTTCCTGGGTCCCTGCCCTCTGTGCAGGACCAGGAGCATGTTCCCAGAACCCAGCAGTGGGAATTTGGTGTGTTTATTTGCAATCCAACAATGACCCCGGGACTTCGAGGAGAATGAGTCAGCTCCCAGTTCAGGGCAGGATTCCTCATCAGGCCTCTCAGTTAAAAACACCATTTGGAGATGTGGCAATTAAACAATATCATTAAACTGGCACTTCTGACCAGTGACAGGCTGAAACCTTTCCACACTTTTGTGCCAAGCGGGATGGGAGCCCTCAAACCATTATCTTTCAGGAATCTCCACCCAAACCCCGGGATCCGCAGGCTCCGGGTGGGTGACGGTGCCCACAGCCCTGAGGAGCTCAGTCCTCCCGCTGCAGCCCCCGAAGAGTTAACCCACATCTCTGGAGCTTCACAGAATGTTCCTGGCTCCCAGAGGCACAGCCTTCACCCACCCCCTGACTGCTCTGCCCTGGGGATGCCGCGGGGCACACAGGCTCCTGCTCTGACGGATGTCAGTTCGCACAGCTCCCGGGGCTGCGGGAGTGAGAGAGGGGCTCTGGGAGCATCACTATCCTCCCTAAACTGCTCTTGGCCCTGTCCCCTCCTCTGCCAGGCTCCTCTGCCCTGGTCCCCCCACTCCCACGCTGCCCCTTGGGACCCTGGCTCCATCCCGCGCAGGCAGCAGCCCCCTCTACGCAGACCCACAGGGGACAGAAAGTGGCGTGACCCTCCCCACATGAGGCCACGGCTCCAGTACCAGAGGAAAGGCTCCTGTCCTGGACGGATGGAGATGCCCCCACAGCCCCATCAGCACTGCCTGACACTCTCGCTGCCCCTCTGGTGAGCACTGCATGGCAGCAGCTGCCCCTCCATGACACCACTATTTCACTGTCTTTCCTCTAGACAAGAAGAGAGAGGATGAGCCCAGATACTCCCAGGCTCCTGGGAAACAGCAGGGCTGGCTGCTGTCCCCATGCACCCTTCAGCCCATCTTCCTTCACTCACCTCCAAGCCAGGTCCCTCTCAGAGGGCCCATGGGGTGCGAAGCAAGCGCCCACCCCAGGCTCACCCAGGAGGGCAGCAGCTGAGCTGGGCACAAACGTGACCGCATCAATCCCCTGCCTGAAGCCTCCCATCCCCACCGGGCCGCGGTTTGTCCCTGCGGAGCAGAGCCCCGGCTCCTCGCCACACCGCGCTGGTACTCGCCATGCTACAGCCTGGCATGTCTTCCCAGGGTTGCCAAAGCAACCACAGAAACACAACAAACAGCAACAACACACAGCAGACAGTCGGCAAACATTCCCCTCTTATTTTCTCCCCAGTTCGGTTTGTGCTTTTTCCCCTCTCCCACAAGGAAGCCGCTGCCATCGGAAGGGAACAACAATATTGCTCGAAGCCTGCGCCATCCCAGCAGGAGCCGCGGTGCAGAGCCCCCGGCAGTGCCAGGAAGGCGGCTGCTCCTGGGGAGGAGCCTGGCACAGCTGAGCTGAACCCTGGCTCTGCACGGGCAGGTTGAGCTGCTCACCTGCCTCCTCGGTGCTGCCAGCAAGGGCGTTGTGCTGAGTGACCAGCGCTGTGCTGAAGCCAGGTTGGCCAAGCAGGTGAATCCCTCCTGGGCAGTGCGGCACTTCCACGAACTGTTGGGGTGTGGCTGGAGGTACAGCCCAGCCTCTAGCCAAGGTGTCTTTTGGGGGTGTCCAGGACTCAGGACCTGTTTGCACAGGGCAGGAAGCACCTGAGCATCCTCAGAACTGGAGCAGGAGCAGGCAGAGGATGTGGGCACCTCCAGGTCTGCCTGGGGAGAGGAGCTGGGTGCAGGGACACCCTGGGGCTTGCCGAGGCAGCACCACAGCCCGAGCCCCGCAGCCGTGGCACCGAAGGGGATTAGCGGGCACAGCTTGGGGCGCAGGCTTTCAAAATGGGATTAGCAAGACTGCGGCACGTGACAGTGGGGACAGTGGCTCTGCAGGAGCACTGCCTTCGAGCTGGCCTGCCCAGCCCCCAGCACCCAACACCCAGAACCCAGCACCCAGCAATAGCACCAGCACCCAACGCCCAGAACCGGCACCAGCTCCCAACAGCTTCTCCACCAGGCCAAGCAGCTCTGAGCTGGTGGGATCAGAACTTGCAGCAGCCCCTTTCTGAGCCCAGTTTAACCATTTTTCCTCCCTTTTGGGTGTGTGGATTCCCATGAGCAGACTGGAGTAGAATGAGGAGAGCGAGCTCCCAGCTGTGAACCTCCCAATGTTCCTTCATTCCATCTCACCTCTCCCTCAAAAAGCCTGGGAGACCACAGCAGCCCCTTTCCCATTCCAGACCAGGGCAGCAGCCGCAGTGTGGGGCACCTTTCTCCACAGATTACAAGTCCTACCGTGCCAAGTGCTGCAGGCTTACACCAAACCAGCCCGGTGAGATGTGAAGTGCTGAACGCATATCCTGTACACTGGTGCCATTTTTCTCTCCCTCTCACACATCTATACACATGCACATACTTATACACATAGTTTTCTTAACCCTCCCTCATTCCTTTTTTTTTTTTGCTTTATTTTTTTCCGAAGTCCACCCATCTGGCAGCTCCTTTATGCTCCTGGAGGCAATTATGGCAGTCAGTGAGGAGCAGGAGCGAGGCTGGTGTTGCTGAGGGGCCATCTGGCACCTGGGGATGTGGCACCTTCAGCAGCACTCACTGGCACAGCCAGCAGCACCGGGAACGCCGTAGCACAGCTGAGTGTGCAGTGCAGGGGGGAAGTCAGTGAGGGGGCTTAATGCAAGCATGATGATTCCCTCTGCCATGCAGGGAATGCTGCTGGGCCAGGAATGGCGCCTGGGTGCTGAGCGCTGGACAGGAGATGCTGGAGCTGGGCAGGGTGAAAGAACACCTAAAGAGTGACAGGACACAGGGAATGGCTTCCCACTGCCAGAGGGCAGGGTTAGATGGGATACTGGGAGGAAATTCTTCCCTGGGAGGGTGGGGAGGCCCTGGCACAGGGTGCCCAGAGAAGCTGTGGCTGCCCCATCCCTGAAAGTGTCCAAGGCCAGGTTGGACGGGGCTTGGAGCAGCTGGGGACAGTGGAAGGTGTCCCTGCCCATGGCAGAGGGGTTGGAACTGGATGATCTTTAAAGTCTTTCTAACCAAACCAGTCTGGGATTCTCTGGTATGAAATATGAGCCCCAGGGGGAGCCCAAATTTCTCCCTTTCTCCCCCTTCCCAAATAACACTTCTCAGGATGGTCTTAGGGACAGGTTGGGGCAGGAGCTGACTTTCATCCCCGGTCCCTTTCGCTGTCCCAGCCTGGGCAGGCACCAGCCGGGCCCCAGTGCGCCCAGTGCTCCAGGAAAAGCCCACAAGGCTGTGGGGAGGCTGCGCTGCGAGGACGAGTCCCTGTCCCCCGCGAGCTTCACTCTTGCTTTGTGCACACCGGGACGTGCCGGAGCTGCTGTGGCGGATCCGTCCTTGGAGCTGAGCATCGGCAGCACCAGAGGAGCCCACGGCAGGGCTGTGCTCGCCGTGAGCCCACGGCTGGTGCCGGGTGGCCATGGCCATGCAGGCGCTTATCCCCGGCTTGCAATGACATCTAGTGGAGCTGCCTTGGGAGGAGCTCAGCGAGCCAGCGCCAGGCCTCCTCCAGCGCTCCCAGGGCTTCATTTTCCCCTCCGACCTCCTCTCCAAAACATGTGGGCAGGAGGCAAGAGGTGGCACCCCATTTCTGAGTCATGGTTGGCCACAGTACAACTTCCCGGGAGCCAAAAAAAAAATCACCTTTTCCACAGCAACACCAAGTCCCCTCCAGCCCATGCTGCAACTGTGCTTAGTGAATAGTTGGGAGTATTATCATTAGGTGGAGTTCTTTACCTCAGGCTTCCCCTGCATCCCCAGGACACCCCAAAAAAGTGGTTTCAGCTTGCCAAATGCTGCTGGTGCAAAGCCAATGGCTGCTTGGCTGCTGGGGGAGGTGGCTGGCAGCAACAAACCACACTGAGCCGCAGCCAGAGACGCGCTAGATCCTCCTCTGAAGGCAAGGAAGGAAAAAAATAAACAAATATGGTAACCAGAAGATAAAAATCCCAATGTGGTAATGGGTAATGTGCAGCAGCAGCTTCCCAGGATCCTGTCCCTGCAGATAGTGCAGCATCCAACAGGTTAATGGCAGCCCGGTCCTATTTTAAACACGGAAAAGTGCTGCAGCTTGATCCCACTTCATTCCTGTAGAGATATAATCATAGTCTTTAGGAGATGTAATCATAGTATTTATTTAAGAATTAAGTGTGTCTGAAAGTGGCCTAAATTCCCCGTGCAAGAGCTGAGCTGGTGCCTCAGCACCTGACTCGGCACCGCTGCGAGGGAGCCGGGCCCTGGTGTCCCTGGCCAGAAGCTAAGGGGGCACCTGCTTTGGGAACAGGGACTGTAGGGAACGTCACCAGCCTGAAGGACCCTGGTAAGCAAGGGGGGAGGCAGGTGAGGACCACAGGGAAATGATCATCCAGAGCAACTCTGCCTTTTCTGATACATCTTTATTTAGAGTAAACAAGCAGAGGCAGCACAGCAGGAATCCAGCACGGAGGGGGATGGAATAAGCAGCATTTGAGGCATTTATATGAGAGAAGGGAAAGAAAAAACACATAAAAACTTCATAAACAAACATCATTTTCCAAAAGACGAGACAGAGCCTGAGATGCCGATAGATCAGGTACCATCCCCCAGAAAACTTCCTTTGTGGAGCAGGTTTGGGACCTGCTGCTCCTGTGCCTAAAGGAGATGGGGTGGGAGGAGACTGGGACCACCAGCAGCTCCTTTCCCATCCCATGGAAGGGGCTGGAGAAGGAGCTCACATGGAGAGAAAGTGCTTTAAATGCAGCCACGGCCAAACACAGTCATTGTGCCACCCTTGAAAACCAGTTAAGCACCAGAGCAAATCAAGATGGGACAGAGACATCACCACCCCTACTGGGGTGGTGGTGTGGGGTTGTTCCACAGCAGATGGCAGGCACCAACATGGTCCAGAGGTGTGGTCCCTGCTCCAGTCCCTCAAAGCATCCCTGGGACAGCAGTGACACTGAGCCTCTGCCTTGGATTTCTGCCCCAGCCTGGCTGAACAGCAGTGAAATTCATCTTTAAAAACCAAAATTCGTCTATTGCACCTCAATTTACTAGAGAAGAGCTCACAGCTGTCTTCACAAGCAGTTATTGCCTCTCTGTTCTGGCCTCTCCCTACCCCTCCCTATAAAGGCTGATTCTGACATTTCCCCAGCCTTAGTGTAAGGAATATATATATATATATTAGAATACCTTTATTAGATCAGTAAAACCTGTGTAGTGTCCAGAAATACAGAGTGTCCTTGGGCAGCTGGCTGTTGGCAACGCAGGAATTAAACAGCCAAAATACCCAGATAAAAAGTAGATTTTAAGAGCAACACATTCTGCAAAAGCTTTGGCAGCTGCACCCTCCTGCAGGGAGGTTGGGCACTGGTTTAGTACCAAGCTCGGGGTGCCCAGGGCTGGGGCTGAGCCCTGTGTGCCCCAGTCAGGCACCGCTGGCTGCAGCTGCACAAGCACACTGCATCCATGCAGGGAAGCTCCATGGCCAGCAGCAGCGTCCCTGCCCTGGGACCACTGACCCTGAGGTCTCTTTGGCAGGTTTACATTGTCCCCCTTCCCTACAGCCCCACCCCCACCCCTGACCCTGTTACTTCTTGAAGAACTTCTTGTTGAGGAGGAAAATGAGCAGGTTGACATTGACCTTGGCCTTGTCGAACATCTTCATGACTGCTACGCCCTCGTACTGCAGCTGCAGCAGGTCCTGTGGGAGAGGGGACTGTCACCACCACCCGTGCTGTGCCCAGCCAGGGGAGCCCAGCCACAGGTCCCAGAGACAGGGATCAGCACAGAGCTGGGTTTGCAGGGGGAGATGCACAGCGAGGCTGCCCCCAGCACCTCAGGGCAGGGCTCCACGGGCTCCGAGCCCCCACAAGAGCTGCAGACACCACCCAGCCCCCACAGACCCCGGCTGCCCTCATCCCTCTGGCCCCCAGCAGCTGCAGGACAGGCTCCACACCTGGTAGTGCAGCTGGAAGTGCTCCATGTCGATCCCCATGAATTTGGCTTTCACCTGGAACCTGCCTGACTCCTCACAGGGGATGATGTCAAAGATCACGTTCCTGAGCCTGAGAAGACAGAGCCACTCGCTACCAAAAGGGGCTTCACAGCTTTAACACAACCAAGGAGCAGGTCACGCACCCAGTGCACCCCCTCAGCACAGCAGCCAGACCCACAGCCCAAACCCCACTGCAAATCCCAACCTTCCTGCATTTTCCTGCACAAAACTGCTTGCCCCATCCATGGCAGGACAACAGTGGCCCATGTGCATCCTCCTCCTCGGTTATTTTCGTCTACCTGCCCAAGTTTTCATTAAATCATGCAATATCCTGAGTCAGAAGGGACCCACAAGGATCATTGAGTCCATCAAGTCCAACTCCTGGCCCTGCACTGAATAACCCCAAGCAAGAGCTCCTCCCCTGGGGCAGGGTTACGCACTGGCTGGGCGGCAGGTCCTGGATTTCCAGCAGCACCCCCTTCTCCCACAGCTGGGCTGCCGTGTAGTGCAGCGATGGCAGCTTCTTGCTCTTCCCACTGACCCTGCAAGAGAAGGAACCACGTACTGAGAGCTCATCTCCAGCCATCTGTGACCCCTTGGATCCCCAATATGTCCCAGATTCACAACAACCAGAGAGCAATGAAAATGAATAATAGTATTTTTAAAAATTACTGATTTTTGGTAAGGAACCGCACTTGTTGCTGGCTGCCAGGTTGTCAAGGCAGGTCTTGATGTACTGGTTGTAATAATCAATTTGCTCCTCATAAAACAAGGTCTTGGCATCAAGGCCCTCCAGGGTCTGCCTCAGCTTCAGGAGCTCCCTGTGGCGCTGCTGCCGGTGACGCCGCTGGTTCCGAATGTCCTGGAGGAAACAAAGCGGTGCCAGAAAGCCAAAATACGTCATTATGAGCTTTACCAGAGCACCAGAGCAGCACCTCAGTGGGGTTTAGGGGTGATCCCCAGTTTGTGTCCCCCAGCACACCTTGGCCAGCTCATCAACGAGCTCCTGGTACCGGTTGGCAGAGTCCACCAGCCCCAGGCTCTCCAAGCGCCGCAGGTTGCGGATGACCTTGCGCTTCTTCTCCTCCATGGAGAGCTGGCCGTTGGCAGCCAGGGAGCGATGGCGCTTCAGCGGGGCAGAGGCCTGGGCGTCTCTCAGCGCTCGCCGGCGCACGAGGCGCTCATGGGCGGCTTCCTAGGGATGAGAAGGGATGAGCCTGGAACACAGCTGGAATGGGATACAGAGATGGAACAGCCAAACTCCTTCACCCACGCTTTGATGTGGGTCTCTCCTGGCCCAAGAACGCGTGATTTTTCTGAAAACCAGAGTCCAGTCACTGCTGGACCAGTGGAGCAGGGCAGCTTTTTGCTGAGGATTTTTTGCCATTTGCCCACAAAGTTTTGCAGTTCATGCCCAGCAGCAGCCTCACACATCCCACCTCATGCTCTGAGGCTGGTGTCCACAGGATTTCCGGGAGGGAATCTCCTGGCTGCGACTGGATCAAATCCACCAGCATCTGCTTGGTGCTAGAGACCAGAGGGAGATGTCAGGCATCCACTCCAGACCAGCACCCTCCACACAATATTCAGTTGCCTCCCAAGAGTTTCTTGCCCGTCTTGAGCATCTCAACCCCCAGTACCCTTCCAACATCCCCAGGACCCTCCTGATGCCCGCAGAGCCCATCCTCACCTCAACAGCAGGCTCCTTGTGTCACTCTCCTCGCTGCTGGCTGCTGGCACCAGCTTGTTGGTGAGGGTGAGGGAGATCTCCGTTCTGCTGAGCTGGGAGAGCACCTGCTCAGCACCACTGTCTCCTAGGCTGGCAACACTCTCCCCTGCGAGGGCAGAGAGAGCCCTGCTAGCAGTGTTGGGCTCTAGAGGGCTGACTTTCCATGCCCAAAGCAATCCAGCTCGAGCTTCGTGCAAAGAAAGTGTACCTATGTCCACCCTCCTCTCATCAGGGTAGGGGGTGGGTCCTGGAGTTCAACCTACCGACCAGGGACTGGACTGTAGGAAGCTCATCAAGATCCTCCAGGAGCTCGTGCAGGGGGTCACTGTGGTGTGGTGCGATGGAGTCCTGGTGCTCGAGCAGGAGCTGGACAGTGCAAGGGATGAGTCAGTGGCAAAGGAGGATGCAAAGGGAGAGCGAGGGAGGGTCAGCCAGGAGCGGCACAACGCCCTTTGCACCCAAGAGGGGATGGAGAAGATATGAGGTTTGCAAAAGGACAAACCTGCAGAATCTAGATCATTTCCTTGCTTAGAAAAAATGGGTCAGGAAGAGGGAAGCTGTGCCAGGGGTGGGATACAGAGGAATGCAAGGAAATGCAGCAGAAAGCCGAGGAGGTGGGAGCAGAGGAAACAGATCTTGCCATGAGCATTATGCCCTGACCTTGTGCGTGTTGATGAGCTCCCCCACAGTGATGTAGATGACTGGTTTGGCCACTGCCACCATCTCTGAGTACTCATCCATGTTAAACCTCTCTTCAGGCTCAGGGACGCAGCAGGCAGCAGAGATGAACCTCCTGCGGGGAGGGAGCCCTTTGGTCAGCCCCAAACCCTGCCACCAGCTCCTAGCCGCCCTCCCACGCCCTCGCCATCCTGGGGCCCACCTGAACTTGTTGTGGGTGTCCTCCAGGTACTGGTTGAGCCCGCAGAGATGGGCGCTCTCCCCCTCGAAGGCCTTGCGGGCAGCGGCGTGCTGCAGCACGTTGGCGATGGACCCCAGGCTGCGGCGGTGGTCGGGGTGCAGGGCTGCCCCGGCAGACACGTCCACGATGTCAAAGCCATCAGGGGCCACCACCGCCGGGTTCATGAAGCGGTAGTAGAGCAGGTTCCCCACGATCTAGGACATGAGACAGGCTGGGGGTTGGGGAGCAGATGGGTTGGGGCCCAAGGAGCTGATGCTCAGCAGGGAAGGATGCTTCATCCCTGCACTGCCTGGTAGGATCCTCTTGGCAGAGATGGCAGTGCAGGGAAAAGCCCACTCTTGGCATTTCCTTAGTGGCTCAAGGAAAATGTTGATTTGGGCACATTTTTAAGTCAAGAGGACCTGACATTCTGTGGAGGGATATTGGCCCTTCATGAACAGGCACAGCTGAACCCCACCAAACTGTGCAGACACCCCAGTCCCAGGGTACCTTATCAACCTCCTCTGCCGGGGCCTTGGGGAATTTCTCAACCAAGGACATCCTCAGGATTTTGGCCATGTAGCGCATCCCATAGCTGAGGAGAGGCAGGGAGAAGGCCATCAGCACGTGGGTCCACCCTGAACCAGTCCTACTACCCATCCATCCAAGAAGCAGCAAGCCACTAGCCCTGGGGTGATGGAGAAGCCCACAGGTGGGATTGGCAGCTACAGCACCCCTCAGCTCCCTCCCCCACCCTGCTGCCAGCCCAGGCATCTCTGGAGGAAGCCTTCATCCTCTGAGATGACCACAAAGCTCAGATTCCTCCTGGCAGACATCTCAATGTCAGCAGTAAACTGCCCAGAAACGGAGCAGAAAAACAAGCCAGCCCATGGGGCACTGCTGATATTTGGGGTTCCTCTTGCTGACAGTGCAGTAACTCAGTCCTGCAGCAGCAAAGGGAACAGGAAGCCCCCCATAACCCAACCTCCTTTCTAAGGCCTTGCTGGAGACACCTTAGAGCCAACAGCACTGCCGGGCTGTGCACAGAAACCATCGGGATACTTACGGGATCTTGTCAACAGAAGAGGTGATGGCAGAGACAAACTTGTCTGTTATTGCCAGGAGATTGCGGATAGAAATATCCAGCCGCCTTTGGACCTCGGGATGGCTGAGAGCCTGCTCAGGGCTGACCTCGTACGGGAGCTTGCTGTGAAGGGAAGACGAGGTCCCCATCACCATCCCAATGCCCATCACCCTGTGGCCGAGCCAAGCCTTCTAACCCGGGGTCTGACCTTCTGTGCCCACTCTGCGACTCAGTCTGGTTGATCCACGCTTTGTAGATGTCCACAGGGTCCGTGCGGATGCTGAAGGTCTTGTCCTGCAGGACCTCCTGCACCGGGCCAGCCAGGATGTGCCGCAGGGCCTTCTGCCCACGCACATTGCGGTAGAAGCTGACCACCAGCCGGATCACCGTGGCATTCCCCGTCAGGATGTCATGAACATGGTCCACCTTGGACCTGGGGACAGAGATGGGGCAGATGGGATGAGGGGATGGACCAGTGTGTGTGTTCCCCACGCAGGAGGCAGCAGACAGAGGAGATAGCAGCATCCAAGCCTTTCCCTGGGCCTGTTCCCAAACCAGGGCACCCACAGACACCCACCTGATCTCCTCCTGCAGTGCCACTTTGAAGAGCTGGAGCAGCAGATAAGCCTCCCGTGGGTTGGACGCGTAGTTGTAAAGCGTAAAGATCACAGACTCCATGAATTTGGTGGACTTGTTCTGGGGCATCTGGAAGATCAGCCTGGCCAAGTACACTGGCTGTGTCTGCAGGGAGGAGGGACACCAAGCTCACCCAAATGTTGTGGGGTGGCAGGGAGCCCGGTCCCTGCACTGCCCTGAGCTGTGGGGGACAGAGCAGAGCCCCCCAACCCCACCTGCAGCAGGTAGAAGAGGTGCTGATAGGCCTCCAGCTTCTGCCGTTTCTCCTTGCTGAGCGACTTGAGCCCCTTCTGCTTGTCCATGGACATCATCTCTGAGAGCTGCTCCTTGTTCTTCTTGGTCAGCTTCTTGCAGTGGGAGACGACCTCCTGCAGCCACACAGGCAGGGAGAGAAGCACGGGGGTCTGCCTAAGGCTCCGGCATTCTGACCAGTTTCTGGGAGAGCCAGAGGCACCCCAGTGCTCCCCAACCCCTCCCTGACCCCTCTAACTACTTAAAAAGTGAAGCAGAGACAAGTCCAAGCTGCAATGAGGGCATGAGGCATGAGACAACCGAGTCCTCCCCCACTCTCCCAACCTGCAGCGTGATCCTGTTCTTGACCAGCAGCCCAATCTTGATGTCCATGAGGTCCAGGTCGCTCTCCAGCTGCCGGCTGGCACGGATCCCCTTCACCACCTCCTCCTGCAGCCGCAGCACCTCCGACTCCTCCCAGAAGTCGTGCTGGCTCTGCTCCAGCAGGTGGATGAAGCGCCGGACGATGCCCAAGGGTGGACTCTTGGTGTGGACTGTGGCAACGCACAGCAATGCCATGAATATTTGCAGGATGGAGGATGGAGTGGCCAGCCCCACCGCAGACCCCCGGACCCCCAGCATTCACCCAGACACCCCATCCTCTTCCCCAAAAAGCATCTTCTTGCAGCACCAGGACATGGGACAGCACACGGCCACACTGTGCAACAGCCTCCAGGAAGATTTTGGGGGCAGATGGGAAGCCTCAGGGCTGATGACCAAGGACCACCAAGGCACTGACACTTCTGTCCTTGCCAAGGGGCCACCAGTGGCCTACCTGCCACTGCTTCCCCACTGTTCAGAGCCAGCAAGGGAAGAGGCAGAGTCCCCTTCCCAATCAGCCATCACACTTCAGAGTGGCAATGAGCAGGCACTTACCCAGCATCCTGTAATCTCCACGGGCCTTGTTCGCTCGCACAAAAGCCTGGATTTTAATTACAGCTTTAATCTGCCAGGACAAACAAGGGGGTGGGAGATGTTTTTCCATAGTGTCCCTAACACACATGGGGAGTGAAGGAGAGCTGAACAAGCACATCTCTGCCTGGTCCCACTGCCAGGAATGTATCAAGGCCTGGGATGAGGGTCTCTGCAACCCAGGAGAGATTTTGGGATTCTACCCTTCTCAGTGGTCATTCCCTTCCACTCACTGTTTCAGAAGCTGCAGAGACTCCAGGGGTGCAACTTCACTTCCTGCAACTGACACTCCCCCTTTTCCCCCCAAAATTTCCTCCCCCTTTTAATGGGCATCTTGAAGTCACTGTTTTTTGATGGAACTGGAGTGGTTTTTCTCTCCTCCCACTTTACAAAACCCAAGAGTTTGGCTTCCAGACCCACCAGGCACCTATCTGTCCCCCTGCCAGGATGAATCAGTTCTCCTTCCAGCTGCACTGCAAGCACTCGGGGACAGGGATCCAACTGTGTGCTCTGGATCATCCCCCTCCATCCCCACCAACACGGTCCCAGGAGTTGTTTCACTCTCATCCCATCACTCACCTTCTGCCTGAAGTATCGCAGCCTCTCCTGGTACTTCCTCTGTGCCTGCCACATCCTCACGGCCGCCTGGATCTGGGACAGATGTTCAAACATTTGGATTCTGGAAGTACTTGCTAGGCCAAAGGGAATGGGGGGAGGGGAAAAATCATGAGGACTTCTAGGGGAGGTTTAGGTTGGATATTAAGGAAAATTTCTTTAGGGAAGGGCATTGGCACAGGCTGCCCAGCAAAGTGGTGGGTTCACCACCCCGGGAGGGATTTACCACCCATAGGGATGGAGCACTTGAGGACATAGTTAGTGGTGGCCTTGGCAGCGCTGGAGGAACAGCCGGACTGTGATCTTTAAGGGCTTTTCCAGCCTCAACGAGCCCATGGTAACAATTCTGTTCCAGGATTTTTTTCTCCCCTGTCCCCTCACACACTGCCCTGGCCCAGCTGCCACAATCCCCCCTGGCTCCTCTGCACTGGGCAGGGGTAGATGTCACACTCGCAAGCTGAACAAGCAGGCAACAATGCCCACAGGGGAACAAAGGCTGAAGAAAGAATCTTCCAAACCTTGATTGCAGCCTCTGTGTTGGCTTTCAGGTAGTGCAGCCTCTCCAGGTAAGCTCTGCGCTGCCTGTACCCCCTCCAACAAGCCTGGGCACAAGAAGACACCACGTAGAGAGACCTGCGTGAGGTCACTGTGACTCTGTTGGTTTTTCAGGGAGCACATGAGGAAAGAGCATAACACAGCCTAGGGGAAGAGGAAACCAGCACCCAAGCAGCTACTGTGAGAGAAACAAGCCCCACACTACCCTCACGGCAGTAAAACTACAGAGTAGCACACGCCGGCACTCCCTGGACCTGCCGGAAGATGCTGCGAGCAGCTGCCCATGGTTTGCGTTGCTGTGCTCAGAGGAGGGACAGATTCTGGCTGCATCACCTGGATCCGAATGGCAGCCAGCCTCTGCTGGCACAGGACGTGCCGCCGTGCCGCGAACTCCCGGCGAACGAGGAAGCCCCGGAGCCGCGCCTGCAGCCTCACCACTAAGGCGACGTTGGACGCCCACAGGCACTGCCGGCCGTGCGCCGCCGCCACTCGGGTGATGACCGACTGCAAGGACACCAGGCACCAGCTCAGCCCCAGAGATGCCGCCGGTGCCCACCCAGCCCCATCCTGCCCATACCTGGATCTCCTCCCGGCTCAGATGTGTGGTGTTGAAGCTGCCATTGTGTGGGCACTGCCAGCTGCCCTCCAAGGTCTGCAGGTTCAGGTAGTACTCGGCCCCATCCAGCAGCCTGTGCCGGATCCAGGATGGCTTCGCGCTCCCTGCGTACCAGGATGGATGGGAGCTGCTGGAGAGTGCTGCTCCCCCCAAACACCCGGGCCAGGGGTGCACCCCAGGCCCCCAGGGTGGGGGAGGTTTTGCAGCCCCCAGGGTTTTACCTGCTGGTCTCTTGGTGGCCATCAGAGCCGCCAGCTGCTCCTGGTAGGCGTCAGCACAGGCGCTCACCACCCCGCGCAGGGCCACGTCAGGGTTACACAGCACGCGCAGCGTCTGCGACGCCTTCCCTTCCTTGATGGCCTGGTTGATGGCAGCTGTGCCCAGAGCCACTGCGGGAGCAAAGGGGCTCACGTCAGCCCCTTCTTGTCCCCCGACCTCTGCAGCAGCACCCACATGGGGAGAGCACTCACTGCTCCTGGCTGCCACTGTGTCCTGGTTGGCCTGGCAGACCCCTTCCTGGATCTCCTCCCACCAAAGCACAGCTCCATTGTCCTCCGTGGCCTGAGAGATGGGGGAGATGGGGTCTAGTGAGTTGGGCAGCCCCCTTTGAGCACCTCCTGCTTTGCAGGTGCTGCATTGCTGGAGTGGGGGGGTTACTTCACAGTCTTGTGACCAAAGTGGGGTACCCTGCATCCAGGGGCGGATACCATGCTGCTATGGAGGTACTCCACAGCTGATGATCCCCACCCCACCTGGACTTTCTGCCTCCGTGCCCTGGACAGGACACTGTGGTAGCGCGGGGCGGTTGGAAGGGCGATGTCGGGCAGGGCGGGCGCCAGCAGCAGCAACGCCGCCAGCGTCTTCTCAGGGTCCGCCTGCAGCAGCGCCTCGTTGACCAGCCGGACTGCATGGACTCCTGTGTGGGAGGGAAGGGACACAGGTCAGCCCCTCCAGTGCACCCAAGGGAGTCACAGCCCAGGGTGGCATGAGATTCTCTGGTGTCTCATTGCGGCTGGAATCCCAGTGCAACCTCCCTCCCAGGATATCTGCAGGCCCCCTGCACGCCCAAACCTTGTGTGGGCAGGACTCACGGTTGTTTTCATCCTGCACTGATAAATTGGTGCTGTTGACACTGTCCTGAATGTCATTCCAGCTCAGGAACTCAGCTCCTGCTCTCCTTGACTGGCCTTTCAGCTGCAACAAGTCATCAAAGTACCTGCAGGAGAGACACAGGGCAATGACTTGGTGCATTCCAAGCAGGGCTCAGTGCATTCCGAGCAGGAGGGCACCTGCCAGAGCCAGCTGCCCAGCTCTTCAGACAGGCACAGGACATGAAGGCTGCTGGAACAAACCCACAAAAAGCCCAGGCCCCTGACCAGCCCCTCCCACAGGACTTCTTCACACCAGCCCCCAACACAGAGCCCAGCTCACCGCTGTGCGTTTGCATCCTCAACTCCTGAGAGGCCCAGGGCAGGGCTGACCAGGCTGCTCCAGAGCCTGTTGGGGTCCCTGGCATCCAGGGCTTGGTTAACCAGTGCCACAGCCGAGAGCATCTCCACAGCCACAAACAGCTCCTCCTGTGCCAACTCGCCCTGCATGGGGCAGGCAGAGACACTGAACCCCCATAACCTCATCCTCCAGTCCCAGCTGCTCCGGAGAAGCAGCAGCAGAGGAAGCATCGCAGTCCCAGCAGAGGCATCGACCCCCCCAGAGTCAAGGGGACCCATCGCCCATCCCCGGGGGTCTCTCACCCGCGGGTGCTGGCACTGCAGCAGGGCCAGCTGGTGCTGGTACAGGGGGGCAGCAGGGGCGTGCACATCAGGCAGTTGTGCTGCAGGGTCCATCAGCGCTTCCAAGGTTTCTGCTGGCATCCCTCGGCGGACAGCAGCGTTGATCCGGCCAACAGCCTGCAGCACTGAGGAACAGACAGGGGAGCTGGCACAGGGAGGCTGCAGGAGGTGGCCATGCCCTGTCTCAGGGCCAGGCTGCCAGCAGGCCCACCAGCTCCAGGGATGCACCAGGAAGCAGAACCTGCAACAAGTGTTCACCAAGGCACTCACTGGCTCGCTCCTTCTCGTCCCTCCGGTTCGCTGTGAGGATCCCTGCCTGCACCTCCTCCTGCTCCAGCAGCTCCAGGTAGCCCAGCTCCTGCAACAGGTAGAGAGGGGTGTCACAGCTCATCATGCTTGTGCTGACAGAGCAGCCATGCTCAGACCCCTGGCAGAAAGCTGCCAACTCCCCAGCCCAGGGGACCCCCCTCTTCTGGGGGACCATGGCATGCCCCCCAGCACAAGTACCCCACACCACAGACTCCTGCCAGCCCCTACCAGCGCCTTCTCCTCCCGGTCCACGCTCAGCTGCTCCAAGTAGAGCTCGAGGTTGTCGCGCTGGAGGCAGCGCAGGGCCAGGGTGGGGTCCTGCAGTGCGCGGTGCAGCGCCAGCACATCCTGTCTCTCCAGGGCACTGTCCACCTCTTCCAGAGCCCCACGCACTGCAAGAGGCCAGTTCACTCCAGAGGTGAGCAGGTAAATCATCCCACAGCTCCAGGGAGCAAAGGCAGCTATGGCTGAAGCCTGCATTCCCGTCATTTTAACTTCTCCTTGGAAATGCACACCCAGCCCTTCTTCCCACTAGGACTGAGGCTCCTTTCTGCTATGCCCACCTCTCTCCCCATGCCCTGGGCTACCATGGTCCCACTATAAGCCCCGGAGAACTCCCAAAGGGAAGCCCCAGCTTTGCTCACCATTCACTTTGTTGATGTTCCCTTGGATTTCAGCCTGGGTCAGACACCAGTCATAGACGTCCTCTCCTTCGGGGATCACCTGCACGTACTGGAGAGGGACTCCCCAGCCTGAGCTTTCTGCCCAAGCACACCCCACCATGCACAGTGGGGTGCCCCTGCAGATGCCTGGGCTCATTTCCCAACCCCAAGCCCTGAGTGAATCAGCCCCCAAAGAGAAATCATCTCCCCAATCTTCTGCTCAGCACAAGGGCTCCCAGGCTGCGTTTCAGCCAGCAAGCACCGTATGGTCTCTGGCCAAGGGACCCCTCCAGCTGGAAGCACCCCCCAGCCCAACAGCAAAGGGGCTGCTCCTCTCCCAGCCACCCCAGAGCACCCTGTGCCCTCCTCACCCTGTTTCTGGCATTGCTGCCCTTCTCCAGCTTGGCCTGGTGCAGAACCTCCTGGTAGGCATCTGCCAGCTCCTCGCGCAGTCCCACCAGCATCGCGTGGGGGTTGTGGAGGGTCTCCATCGTCTGGGCCACCACCCCCCGCTCCACCGCTTCGTTGATGGCCAACACTGCGGCGTGGACTGGAGGCGAGGCGGGGAGGAGGTGGGTGAGATGGGACATGGAGGGGCAAGATGGACCCCCCACTTTATCCCTGCAGGCAGTGGGACAAGACATTCCACGGGCGATGGTGGGAGCCTGCCCTGTTCGAAAGGCAAGCTGCAGTCTCCAGCACCCAGGAAGTCCGTGTCTCACAGGAAGCCCAGGGAATGCAGAACCCCAGATGCTGCTGGCCAGGAAAGGGCTGTGCCAGCACCTGCATCCTTGTGCTGGGCCAAAAGAGAACAACCTGGTGTGTCCCACTGCATCCCAGAGCACCATCACCTCCCCGAGCATCCCCTCCCAGTTTGCTGGCCCCAGAGTTGGCGTTCAGGGGCTGAGCCAAGATCCTGCTACAGGCTGACAGGCAGCCCCACTCCCCACCAGGCACCCATCACCTGCTGCTTCATCCACTGAGAGCTCATTGGCCAAAATGCCACCAATCTTGCTGAAGGCAGGCAGCTGCAGCCCATACTTCTCCAGCTCCCGCTTCATGTTGTTGATCTCCTCCTCTGGAGCAGAGCACAGAGGCAGCACTGCTCAGCACCAGCCCCGTGGCCCAGTGCTGGAGCAGGGGCAGCCAGCAGAGCCCCACTCCCCTGCCAGACCAAGAGGGGTGCAGAAAACCCCTACACTGGGGTGAGCATCCCTGAGGCAGCTTTGGCAAAACTCATCCAAAACTAGCACTCCTCACATCCCTCCTGCCACGGGACCCCAGAGCATTGGTGGCAACCCCCCTCGGCAGCCCCAGCCCAGGTCTCCCCGCATGGTGCCATACCTGTGAAGTCCACTTTCCCGTACAAGTCCTGGATCAGAGGAGCCAGCCCCAGCTTGAAGAGGTACAAGCTGAAATACAAACCCACACCGTGACATCACCTGCTTCTCCCTCCTGACGCTTCTGTGTCACCTGAGGCTGACACCACCAGAGGGCTCATAAGCACAAACACATCCCATGACAGCCAGGCCAGGGCACCCACCTGAGTGCATGGATGCAGTAGACCACCCGGGGCATGTTCTTCTTGTCATAGATGTCAGTGGTCTCTGGGTGGAAGATCTGCCAGCAAGACAAGAGACACCTCAGGTGGCAGTGGCATCAAGATGGTCCCCAGCTGGGCTGGTGTCAAAGAGTGGGGGGCAGAGACGAAGCCCCCCTGCTATACCAGCACCCCCCAGTACTGCCACAAGGCAAAGGCCAGTGTGTTCCTGGGCTGGGGAAAGCAGAGGGAAGATGTTACCGAGGGAAGCCCCACGTGGCTCATGGCATCGCGCCAGTAGTTGATGTTATCCGTGTGCCGGAAGTGAAGACCAGCTGCCTGGAAGAGAGGAGCTGAGGTCAGGCTGAACCCCACTTTCTCCCATCCCTGGGGTCCCCCTTGCCCCCAGACCAACCCAGCCAGGGCGGGAGGTTAAAGACAGAGGCAATGCCTGTGGCCTCAGTGACTGCTGTCAGCAAGTCCCTCCTCACTCTGCCCTCACCAGCAATGCAACGGTCTGGGGGCACACCCCAAGGGGTGCTACACCTTCCCTCTGGTGCCACAGCCTTACCTTGTACCGTGTCTGTTCAGGGTCGTAGATCTTCTTCAGTGGGACAATGGCAGGGGCAAAGCAGTGGCCCAGCTTGGCCAGGAGGACCCCGTTGCGCAGGCTCTCCTCCAGCTCCGTGGGCGGAGGCAGCCCCTCGCCCAGACAGGCCTCCATCCAGCTGGCAGGGCAGAGACAGAGCACGTCACAGACCCCCAGCACCCCACCTAGCAGAAAAGCACCCAAAGGACATCCCCCCCAACCCCATTCCAATAAATCCTCCCTGGCGGGGAAGCTCAGCCCTCAGGCTTTTGCTGCTGGGTGGTTTTCAGTTTGGGTGTAGGGCTGAGTGTCCCCCCACAAAAAAAACAACCCCCCAATCACCTTTGGAGAGCCACAAAGCCCCAGGATCCAGGCAGCATTCTGCAGCATTATAACCACTCCCCACCCATTCCCCCTGTCTCTCCCCTTGACACCCCTTGTCCCCCCAAATCTGAGCTCGAGGATCTCCTCAAGTGCAGCCCCACCGCTTGGCTTCTTCCAGGTGACACAGGTACTGGTAGGCAACGTTCTGCCTCCTCTGCTCGTCCATCTCTTCTGCAGTTGGGCGCTCACCTGGGGAGAAAGGGGGCCTTCGATCAGAGCCCCCTGCTCAGGGGAGATTTTTGAAGCCCCCATGGCCACTGAAACTAAGATTTGGGAAAGGCTTTGGGTGCAGTAATCTCCCACAGCCCTCGTGGGAGTGGCACCAGCGCCACCAGCCAGGCCCTTCTGGCGGTGGGAGGAAAGTTTCCGATTTCCCTTTTTCCCAAATAACGGCCATCAAGGCTGGCAGTGCGGGAGGGCCCAGAGCCAGCACCCGGGGAGGAGGTGGGGAACACAGCTGCAGGTTTGGGGTCCTTTGACACTGCTGGTGCTGGAGGCATCCACGACCCAGCTGCCCCCCAACAAACCACTCCTCAAAATATGTCCCCCTCAGTTTGTCCCCAGGTGCCTGGCACCTTGCCACCGCCGTCCCTCTACCCACATCCAGACCTGCCTGTCCCCCCTCAGCCCCCTGCTCCCCTAGACCTGACCGCTCCTCCCATCTCTCTGCACAGCCACACGTCCCTGTCCCCCCGGCACCCCACACCTGCCTGCCCCCCCAGACTTACCTATCCCCTCGCATTCCCCTGCACCCCCAGACCTATCTGTCTTCCCCCAGCTCGCTGCACCCCACACGCATCCTCCCGCACCCCCACCCGGCAGCTCCCCCGGTGCCGGTCACTCACAGCGCCCCGGCCCCGCTCCCTCCATGGCCGCGGTGGCTGCGGTGGCTCCGCCCGCGGTTTGAATCTCCCGCCGCCCACGTGGCCCCGCGCGGGGGCTGCCGGGCACCGGGAGCGGCACCGGGACCCGCACCGGGACCGCGGCACCGGGATCGGCACCGGGACCCGCGGCACCGGGACCCGCGGCACCGGGACCCGCACCGGGACCGCGGCACCGGGATCGGCACCGGGACCCGCGGCACCGGGACCCGCGGCACCGGGACCCGCACCGGGACCGCGGCACCGGGACCCGCACCGGGACCCGCGGCACCGGGATCGGCACCGGGACCCGCGGCACCGGGACCCGCGGCACCGGGACCCGCGGCACCGGGACCCGCACCGGGACCCGCGGCACCGGGAGCGGCACCGGGACCCGCACCGGGACCGCGGCACCGGGAGCGGCACCGGGACCCGCGGCACCGGGACCCGCGGCACCGGGACCCGCACCGGGACCGCGGCACCGGGACCCGCACCGGGACCCGCACCGGGACCCGCGGCACCGGGATCGGCACCGGGACCCGCGGCACCGGGACCCGCACCGGGAGCGGCGGCACCGGGATCGGCACCGGGACCCGCGGCACCGGGAGCGGCGGCACCGGGAGCGGCGGCACCGGGATCCGCACCGGGAGCGACGGCACCGGGAGCGGCGGCACCGGGACCCGCCCCGGGACCCGCACTGGGAGCGACGGCACCGGGAGCGGCGGCACCGGGATCGGCGGCACCGGGATGGGCACCGGGATCGGCACCGGGACCCGCACCGGGAGCGGCGGCACCGGGAGCGGCGGCACCGGGATCGGCACCGGGACCCGCACCGGGAGCGGCGGCACCGGGATCGGCACCGGGACCCGCACCGGGAGCGGCGGCACTGGGACCCGCACCGGGGAGCTCCGGGAACACCGAGCATGCGGGGAGGGGGCACACACCGAAGGAGCGAGGGGATCCCCGGGTTGCAGGAGGACCCTTGGGGTGCAGGGGCTGGGCACACACCGGGGTGCAGGGGGAACTTGTTATAAATGTACTGGGGTATTGGCTTTTCGCGTGTTACAAAATTATTATGTATTGTGACGTTGGTTTTTGCATGTTACCTATTGTTGGGGGGGGCTTTGCCTGGGTTCTGTAATGTAATGCTGTAGAATGTCTGTTGTTTGTGTGGTCAGTTTGGGAAGGATGGGGGGGTCTTCACATTCCTGGAAAATCTATCAGAAGAAAAGAACCCGAAACCAGATGGAATGGAGCCAAGGAGGAGATAAGGCTGATGTGATGATACTCAGCAACTCCAAAGAGTTAATGAATTATGCATGATGGTGATGAATACGAAATAAGCGATGTACTTTTAAAGACGATCTTTTGGATGTAAAGGTGTGCCTTTGGATCTCTGCCGAAGCACCTGGCCGGCCATAACACCCTTTTTGTTGTTGTCTCCTAATTGTCCCTTTTATTACATTTTTCTTAAAATTTTACTAAGAGTGAACCTCGTTTTTCACAAACTCATGGGTGAAGAGCCAAGCGAGGGCTGCTGGGGGACTCCACGGGCTGTGCCAAGGGGTCAGCGCTGTGCCACACCAAGGACGTGCCACCCGGCCCCAGCATGCCCTGTACCCTCACTGCCCTGAGCCCATCCATCAACCTGCTCCACAGCATGAAGCTGCCCCTGTGTGGAGCAAGCCCCCAGCACCTGCCACAAGCTGTTGAGACAGCGAGGAGCCGGTTGTGTCATTCATCACACGGCTGTCCTGTCCATCACACGGCTGTCCTGTCCATCACACGGCTGTCCTGTCCATCACACAGTTTTGCCATCCATCCAGCACAGGTCTCATGCTGGCATTGCTGCACTGAGTTGCCATGGCACTGCACACCACGCTGGTGACAGGGATGAAACTGGAGCCAGTGGGGCCATTGCCGGATGTGCTTTCCCAGGAACAGGCCTGGCTTTGTCCCAGCCTGTGCCACTGCCTGGCACGCTCCTGTCGCTCAGAACCCGGCTGTGCTCCAGCACTAGGCGCCAGCGTCCATCACCAGGGGCTGCGACCCGCTCCAGGCAACTTTCCAGGCAGCCCAAGTGCAGAGGCCCCTCAGACATCCTCCATCCCTGCGTCAGAGAGCCGTGGCTTGCGGCAGCGACGCGGCTGCAGCGGCGGGGATGCCCCGTTCCTCCGCTCCCCGCTCTCGGCACCCTTTGCACCTGAAGAGCAAACAGTAAGTGTGTGCAACCGGTTATTCTGCCTCCCAAAAAGGCACCCTGGGAACATCCCACTCCACGCTGTGGTGTCCCTCCTCCTCCCCCAGTGACCTCTTTCCTCTCTGGTGGCCACCAAGGTTTGTCGGGTCCTCCATGGAAAGGCCTTTTTCCTTCCTGAAACTTATTAGCAAGCAGGTTGCAAGACATCCCTAATTTTTCATAAATAATATAAAATAACGCTGCATGTTTGAAGTGCTCCCTGGCAGGACCATGCTGGCTTGGCTGCCCAAGCACCTCTCTGTCTTGCAGGCAGGTCGGTGCCCCTGCCCATGGATTCGGAAGAGGCTGCTGACCTGGGAGTGAAGCCCACCACCCTCACACACCCCACCACCCCCTGTGCCCCCACCACCACCACCACCCCTGCAGCCCCCACAGCCCCCACCAGCTGCAAGAAGAGCTGGAAGAAGAAGGAGAAGGCCGAGGCCAGGGAAGCTGCCCGGGAGGGAGGGGATGAGGCAGCAGGGCGGGTGGCTGCGATCGAGGGCCTCACACGAGCTGGGCACCGAGCACTGGCACTGGGCGCCGGGCGGGAGGCAGTGGGGTGCTTCAGGAAGGCCCTGCTCCTCTCCAGGGACATGGTGAGCCCCCAGATCCACAGGGCTTGTGCCTTCAACTTGGGGGCTGCCTACGTGGAGACTGGGAAGCCCAAAAAGGGCCTTGAGTTCCTCCTCCAGTCCCAGCCCTCAGAGGCAGAGAGCAGGGACCACTTGGGGAGCCTTTATTTCAACGTCGGGGCGGCTCATGAAGGGCTCCGGGATTTTCCAAAGGCTTTGGAGTGTTTTGAGAAAGTCGCCGGCCACGCCAGTGCTGCTCAGGCTGGCGGCCGAGCAGGAACCTGCGTGCAGATGGGCTGCTGCTACCTGGGGATGCGGGAGCCGGCGCGGGCTGCGCGGTGCTTCCTGGACGCGGCGCAGACCTACGCGGCGGCCGAGAGCCCCGAAGCCGCGGCGGTGGCTCTGAGCAGGGCGAGCGGCTCCATGCTGCAGAGCCGGCGGTTCCGGGCGGCAGAGATCGCCAGGGTCCTCGCCCGGTGCCGCTCGCTCTGCGAGACCATCCCCGACCTGGCCCTGCGAGGTAACGCTGCGCCGCACCCTTCATTCTCCGGGCCCTGGGGAGCAGCTCCCACCCCTGCTTTTCCTCTCTGCCCCCAGGGAAACTCTACAACGACATCGGCCTCGGCTACTCCCAGCTCCACATCTTCTCCCTGGCTGCCGAGAGCTTTGAGCAGGCCCTCGGGCTCTGCGGTGGGGAGCCGGAGCGGGACGGGCGCCGGGAGGCTGCGCTGCTGCAGAACTTGGGTGCTGCCCACAACGCCCTGCGCAGCTTCGGCTCGGCGCTGGGCTGGCACCGGCGTGCGGCCGCGCTGCACGGTAGGTGGTCACACCGGTATCTCTGGCTCTTGGCTTTGCCGGACGTGCCGGCTCGGGATGGAGCCCTGTGTTCGCAACTCCAGGTGCTCTGGGGAACCGGAGGGCTCAGGGGCAGTGCTTTGGGAACCTGGCGTATGCCTGCAGCCAGCTCGGGAACCACGGAGCTGCCGCCGAGAACTACCTGCACGCCCTGCAAGCCTTCCGGGACTCGGGTGAGGGGAGGCACAGGCACCCCCCTGGGGGGAGTCTGCAGCATCCGGGTGCCAAGTGGACTCAAGCTGGGTGATGCTGCCTGCCGGGGATCTCGGCTGAGCCGCGCTGGGACCGATGCAGCCCTTTGTCTCCCAGGGGACTTGCAGGGGCAGTGGCAAGCGTGCGAGGGGCTGGGCTCAGCGTGCTTCCATCTGGGAGACCCCCAGAAAGCCATCGGGCACTATCAGGAGGCCCTGATTTTGCTTTCCCACTGTCAGGTAAGGCATGATGAGGCACCCCCAGGGCCAGACCCTCCTGTGCATCATGGGGCACTGGCCTCAGCCCTGGGGCACACCCACTCAGCCCATCGTACGTGTGGGCTCTCTCCACCACAGGACAGCCCCAGAGCTGCCCACAAACGGGTCGTGCACAAGCTCACGGATGCCATCCAGCGCCGACTCCGCCTTAGCCACCTCTCTTACCAGGGGGGCTGGGCACCCACCCCAGCCCTGGTGAGCATCACCCAAGGCATGGGACACTCGGGGGCTGGGAACTGGGACCCCAACAGGGGTTGTGGCAAGAGGTGCCTGAGTTTGCTGGGCAGAGGGACACACGTGTTAATCCCATCAGGAGCCCAGCCAGCTGCAGTTTTGCTCCACACTGCCCCGTGCCAGCAGGACACGGCTCCAGGGGAGCGAGGTGTGAGTAGGAAAGCTGCCATTGTCTCTCTCCTTCCTCTGGAATGAGTTTCCAGCATCATGCAGGAGACAAGCCTTCCTTCCTTCACTCCATGTCCTTCAGGGGGAAAGCCCAGGCTGCAGATGAGCTGCTCATGTGTATGCCAGGAGCATGTCCCAGGCATTCAGGTGAGAGGGTGCAAACTAAACGTGGGGTTGAGCCATCCAGGCAATTCCTGACAGAGCTGAGGCTTTGGCACAGTCTGATACTGTGTTCTTGCCTCTTTATCCTTCCTTCCTGGAGGCACAGGAGTGGCCCCAACTGGTGGTCTCGCACTGGAGCCCTGCAACCCACATGGCCTCCTGGGCACCTCTGGGGAGGATGATGATGGTCCCAGCTCAGCTCCAGGGTATCACAGTGAGCCCAAGGTTAACAGGTGGGTGAGCAAGGGGAAGGCACGTCAGTACAGCCCCTGGCACCCAAATACCTCTTCAGCACAAGTGACTTCTCCTGTTTAATGGTGAAAATGCAGAGATTTTTAAAGATACATAATTCTGGGTAGCACGTTTGGGGTCATTCCAGCTAGATCCTAGGGAGGGTTCAATCACGATGTGATGGGGAGAGTTTGTCAGAGATGCTGTCCAGAACCCCCACATGAGGTTCACTTGTCTCTCAGTAAGAGAACCACCAGCCCCCTGCACCCAGCCAAGCCGCCCCATGCTGGCCCCCGGCTACATAAGTACCACACGCAACCAGAGCTTGGCTTCCCCAGCGAGCCCAGGCCTGTGGGTCTCACACTGCATTCCTCAGGGCATCAAAACCACCAAACCCTCCATCCAAGGGCTCCAGAGCGGTAGGTGATGCCTTGGGGGAGCGGGCAAAGGAGCGGATGGGAGGTTTGGGCTCCAGAGTGTCCTCTGAGGGGAGGGTTCATGGGTGGAGACCCCAGCAGGGCTTGGGACACTCCTTTTTCTTGGAATGGACACAGCCCCAACTCTAAAGTCACAGGGGCTGGGGATTTTGGCACCTTGTAGCCAACATCAAAACCAACCTTCTTGGCTGTGAGGATGGGGAGGATGCCCTGGCACAGGTTGCCCAGAGAAGCTGTGGCTGCCCCACCCCTGGAAGTGTTCAAGGCCAGGTTGGACAAGGCTTGGAGCAACCTGGGATAGTGGAAGGTGTCCCTGCTATGGCAGAAGGGTGGGACGAGATGGGCTTTAAGATCCCTTCCCACGCAGAACAGTCTGTGATTCCATAATTTGATTATTCCATTTTGCATCCTGCTGGACACCCTCACTCCCCGTGATGCTTCCATGACCTCGCAGCCTCGACGATGACCCCACTGCCACTGCTGCTGGCTGCTGGTCCCGCCGGGGACCTCGCACGGGGACCAGGACTCTATCCCTCCTCTGCAGCCTCGTGTGACCAGGAGGACACCGGGGAAACGCCGTTTCTCGGGGAGCCTGTGCAGGCCCAAACCGGAGAGGGGGGCGTTGAGCTAACACGGTTTTGACCCCGCTCCGTTTCCGCCATCCTTTGCACGTCGCTGTCCCGAGGAGGAAATGAAGGGGCTGGCGGGGCCCGGAAGCACCGCGGCCTCTGCGCGGCTCCGCCCCGGCCCCGCCGCGCGGTGAAGGGCGCTCCGCCCCGGGGCGGCCCCGCGCCTGCTCCGTGGAGCGCTGGGTGCCGGTCGGGGCCGTACCGGGCCGTACCGGGCCATATCGGGCCGTACCGAGCCGTATCGGGCCGCACCGGGCCGTGCCCGCCGCATGCCGAGCCCCCGCGCACTGCTGGGGCTGGGGCTGCTGGTGGCGGCGGCGCGGGCGGGCGGGCGGTGCCGGGGCTGGGGCTGGGAGCGGGACTGGGACCGGGAGCGGTGCCGGTGCCTTCCCCGCCGCGCCATGCACGTCCCCAGCGCGGGGTCCGGCCCGACGGGGCTCCGCTTCCTGGGGTAGGGCCGAGGGAAGGAGGGAGGTGGGAGAGGAGGCGGGGGGTGCTCGGGGGGTGGAGGCGGCACGGGGCGGGGGTGCGGGCGGGCAGGACGGGATCCGGGCGGGCTGAGGGGTGCGAGGGGTCGGGCAGGACATGGGGTTGGGGAGCAGATGTTCACGGGGGCTCAGCTAGACTGTGTGTGTCCCCCCCGGCTCATGCTAAGTCGAGGGGATCATAGCAGCCCCCAGGCTGGGCCTGGACGGGTTTTGCGGTACCCAGAGGTGCCATCTCCCACCCCAGGCAGGAGGAGGCCCAGGCCATCGACCAGGAGCTCTTCACTGAGTACAAGTTCAGCGTGGACCAGCTGATGGAGCTGGCGGGGCTGAGCTGTGCCACTGCCATTGCCAAGGTGGGGGTCCTGGGGGGCAGAAGGTGGTCCTGGCACTGTGGGCTGAGCTGCACCACTGCCAGCAGCAATGTGGGGTCCTGATACCGTGGCCTGAGCTGTGCCACTGCCAGGGTGGGTGCCCGGGAGGTGGGTAGGGGTCCTGGGGGAGAGTTCACTCGCAGCACTATGGGCTGAGTGCTATCACCACCATCGACAAGTGGGACCCCAGGGGGCAAGGGAGAGTTCTGGGAGGTGCTAGCATTGTGTACCACACTGTGCTACCACCAAGGTGGGCACCAGCAAGGCAGATGGTGATCCTGGGAGTGGTCCCAGTCCCATGGGCATGCCAGTCCCAAGGTGGGGGTCTGGAGGAATCCTGGCCCCATGGCGTGGGCTCACTTCCCCATCATAACCCTGTGCCTCTTACCCCCCATCAGGCCTACCCACCCAGCTCCTTCACCACGAGCCAGCCCACTGTGCTGGTGGTCTGCGGGCCAGGGAACAACGGCGGTGATGGGCTGGTCTGCGCCCGGCACCTGAAGATGTTTGTGAGTCTTGCACAGGCAGCCGCAGGGTCCCTGTGCACCCCTATGGGCTCCAGGGTTCCACTCCTCTGGCTGCTGCTGGTGCCAGAGTGGGATTAGTTCAGGTCCCTTCTGCGCTTGCAGGGCTACCAGCCAACCGTGTATTACCCCAAGCGCCCCAGCAAGCCGCTCTTTGAAGGTTTGACTACCCAGTGCAAGAAGATGGATATTCCCTTCCTCCCCGAGTTCCCAAGTGAGGTGAGCAGCCCCCAGCTTGGGAGCGCCTGCCCCTGGAGCTGTGTCTGGGACTGCCCTTCACCTGCTGCTGTGCCTGCCGCAGGCTGCGTTCATCGACGAGCTCTACGGCCTGGTGGTGGATGCGATTTTTGGCTTCAGCTTCAAGGGAGCGGTGCGGGAGCCCTTTGGCAGCATCCTCAGCACCCTCGAGCGCGTCACGGTGCCCATCGCCAGCATCGACATCCCCTCAGGTGAGTACTGGCTGCACCTGCCGGAGGAAGGTGCCCAGCCAGGGTGGTCCCAGCTCCAGCCTGGCCACGGGGCTCGTTGCAGGCTGGGACGTGGAGAAGGGGAAGGCAGATGGCCTCCAGCCCGACATGCTCATCTCCCTCACGGCGCCCAAGAAGGCGGCGATGCATTTCACCGGCCGGTACCACTTCCTTGGGGGCAGGTTTGTGCCCCCTGCGCTCCAGGAGAAATATGCTCTAAACCTGCCGGCGTACCCCAGCACAGACTGCGTCCTGCAGCTGACCTAGAGCTGGGGCCAGAGGGGCTGGGGGGGCCAGGCTTGGCTTCAGCACTGCACACCAGGGCCAAATTCTGCCCAAGCCTCTGCTAGGAGGGTGCTCAGCACCTCACCGGGCTTCAGCGTGACCCAGCAGGATCAAAGGTCACTGCAGACAGAAGGCCCAGGAGGTGGGAGTGGTGAGGGCTGCAGGGGGTTTGGGGTTGCTGCCTAATCCAAGTGCTACAGGTGTAAAGGTGACCTGGGATCCAGGGCTCTGCCACTTACAGCACCACTCACACTTCAGGATAGTCTGATTACAATAAAGATTTATTCATGCCCTTGAAAAAGTATTTCAGTACTCTGCAGGGTCTGACAGGCCCACAGCAAATGGGTCCCTGCCGCAGAGCCTGGGGGGAACCAGGGTCACCCCTGAAGGTTCAGGTGGTGAAGTAAAGCTTGATCCAGCTCCAGACCAACCTGTCCTAGCCCAGCATGCCCACAGTGCTGGGCTCCATCTGGAATGAGCTCAGAGCACCCCTGGGCACCCACCAGCACCAGGATCAGGACCCTTACAGCCAGGTGGGACTGGCAGCTGCACAGCATAGCAGCCATGTTACTTGCTCACTCTGGCTCCTCCTTCCTCTTCTTCTTCTTCCTCTTCTTTGTAGGGCTGTGTCCCAAGTTTGGCTCATCTGTGTCTTCTAGAGGTATGTCTGTCTCAGCCAACTCTTCTTTGTCCTCCTCTTCCTGCTGCTTCTTCTTCTTCTTCCTCCTCTTTGCAGCCTTTCCCTCCCCTTCTACCACCTCCTCTTCTGTGCTTAGCTCTGGCTTCTTTTTCTTCTTCCTCTTCATGACCTTCTCCTCCTCTCCTGATACCTCTTCTCCACAATGCTCTGTGACCTTCTTCTTCTTCTTCCTCATGACCTCCTCCTCTCCTGTCAGCTCCTCTTCTCTGCTTTGCCCCTGGTTCTTTTTCTTCATCTTCACAACCTTTTCTTCTTCCAATACCTCCTCCTGTTCTCTGTTTGGCTCCTGGCTCTGTGGCACCTTGGGGTTGGCTCCATCCCTGGACTGTTTCCTTTTCTTCTTTTTGCCCTGGCTGCTCTCTGGGGGCTCCTGCTGCCGCTCCCTTTGCCAGTATGTGGCCAGGAAGGCTCGTTCCTGCTCCTCCAAGCGTGCCAGCTTGGCACTCATGGTCAGGCCGTGACGGGCACCCCTGCAATGACCGCAGGCAGTGAGGAATGGCACCTCCCCAGCAGGGAACGTGTTCCCCAGCCCAGCCTGCTCAACAGCCCCTGCAAGGAGGGGACAGCCCAGCCGTGCAACCCACCAGCCACTCACTTGTGCGCCGTGCGGCCCCCACACGCCTGCACCAGCTCCTCGTCCGTCAGCCTGCGGGACACAGACAGCATGTGTCACCCCCAGCATCCGTGTTGGGGAAACACGGTCTGGAGCAGGGCTCCACCTCGCAGCCCTTGTCTCTCCCCATCAAGGGATGGGGCCCAGCCTCACCTCCTGACCGAAGAGAGGTCCAGCTTCTCCTCCTCCTCACTGCTCTCAGAGCTGGCGGGCAGTGTCACGGACTCCTCCCCACAGGCTGTGAGCGTGGCTGACTGTAGCACAGAGGGACTGTGAGAAGGGGGAACAAGGAGAACAGGGCTCTGGAGGCCACAGCAGCAATGGGCTGGGGGCCATGCAGCCCCCAAGCTCCTGGGGCCAGTTACCTTCACGAAGCGGCCGTACAGCAGGCTCCCGCTGTTGCCAGCCTTGCGCGGCTTCTTATTGCTGATCCTGCCTCCCTGCTCTGAAAGCGCCTTCACAGAGATGCCATCCTGGGCGAGAAAAGGCAAAGGGCTTGGGAATGATCTGTCCAAGAGGCTTTGCCCCTCCAGCAGCACCTCTCCACCACCACAGTCCCTGCGCACGGTGCTGCTTGGTGACAGGGGCTGGGGGGTGGCGGGGGCACCCCGGTTGGACAGGGATGGGGTTGAAGGCAGGGGAGGGTTGTTGGGGTCCCTTCGGTGGCTCCTGTACTGCCACTGTGTCCCCCCCAGCCCTCCTACCTGCCCGGCCTCCACAGCGATGTTGGCAGCCGCCTCGTTGAAGACGTGGTCCCACCAGTGGAAGGTGAAGGGCTCCGCTGCGTCGTGTCCCACCTGCGGGGTGCAGAGGAGCCGCCGGAATGGCTGCGGTGGGCAGCGGGCAGCGGGCCAGGCCCGGGCGGGGATCGGCACTCACCCCCGCCGTGTCGCACTTCACCTTCACCCGGATGGCCTCGGCGATGCCGTCCTCCCGCCGGCCCAGCCCCTGCCCTGCGGACCAGGCACCCGTCACCCCCGCACGGCCGGGGGGCACCGGGGGCTGCGGGTGCTGCAGGACCCCGAGGGCCGGGGGCGAGGTCCAGACCAGAGGGTCCTGCAGAGGGACGGGGGCGGGGGCTGGGCTCTGGAGACCACTGAGGCCTGGGCTGGGGACCTGGGGGCTGCCGGGGTCTGCAGGGTCCCGGGGCTTAGGGGTGGCTGGGTCCTGGAGGGAGCCGGGGCCTGGTGGGGGAAGACGGGGCTTGGGGGGAAACACGGAGGGACACGGGGCCTGGAAGGGGGAGCCGGGGCTTGGGAGGGGATAGGAGTCTGGGAGAGCCGGGGGTTGGGAGGGAATAGGAGTCTGGGGGAGCCGGGGCTTGGGGGGCAGCCGGGGGCGCTCAGGGAAGGCCAAGGTGGGGCGGGACAGGCCGGGGACCGCGGTCCGGGGACCCCCGTCCGGCCCCACCTCGGCGCCAGCCGTGCCGCCTCAGCTGGGTCTCGGCGAACAGCATCCCGCGGCCCGGCGGGCCCGGCGCGCTCATGGTCCGGCGGATCCGGGGGATCCCGGAGGGTCTCGGGGGTCCCCTTGTGTCCCGGGGGTCCCGGGAAGCGCAGCACGAGGCGGGGCGGGGCACGGCCGGGCGCCGGGAAGGGGCCGTGCGCATGCGCGAGGGGCGGGGCCGAGAGCGCGGCGGGGGCGGGGCACGGGGGGATGGGGGCACGGGGATGGGGGCACGGGGATGGGGGGACGGGGATGGGGGCACGGGGGTGCCACGGGCACGGGGATGGGGGCACGGGGATGGGGGGACGGGGATGGGGGCACGGGGGTGCCACGGGCACGGGGATGGGGGCACGGGGATGGGGGCACGGGGATGGGGGGACGGGGATGGGGGCACGGGGATGGGGGCACGGGGGTGTCACGGGCACGGGGATGGGGGCACGGGAATGGGGGCACGGGAATGGGGGCACGGGGGTGTCACGGGCACGGGGATGGGGGCACGGGGATGGGGGCACGGGGATGGGGGGACGGGGATGGGGGCACGGGGATGGGGGCACGGGAGTGTCACGGGCACGGGGATGGGGGCACGGGAATGGGGGCACGGGGGTGCCACGGGCACGGGGATGGGGGCACGGGGATGGGGGCACGGGGATGGGGGCACGGGGGTGCCACGGGCACGGGGATGGGGGCACGGGGATGGGGGCACGGGGATAGGGGCACGGGGGTGCCACGGGCACGGGGATGGGGGCACGGGGATGGGGGCACGGGGGTGTCACGGGCACGGGGATGGGGGCACGGGGATGGGGGGACGGGGGTGGGGGGACGGGGATAGGGGCACGGGGGTGTCACGGGCACGGGGATGGGGGCACGGGGATGGGGGGACGGGGATGGGGGCACGGGGATGGGGGCACGGGGGTGTCACTGGCACGGGGATGGGGGCACGGGAATGGGGGCACGGGGGTGTCACGGGCACGGGGATGGGGGCACGGGGATGGGGGCACGGGGATGGGGGCACGGGGATGGGGGCACGGGGGTGTCACGGGCACGGGGATGGGGGCACGGGAATGGGGGCACGGGGATGGGGGCACGGGAATGGGTGTCACGGGCACGGGGATGGGGGCACGGGGATGGGGGGACGGGAATGGGGGCACGGGGGTGTCACGGGCACGGGGATGGGGGCACGAGAATGGGGGGACGGGGATGGGGGGACGGGAGTGGGGGCACGGGGGTGTCACTGGCACGGGAATGGGGGGACGGGGATGGAGGCACGGGGGTGTCACTGGCACGGGAATGGGGGCACGGGAATGGGGGGACGGGGATGGGGGCACGGGAATGGGGGCACGGGGGTTTCACTGGCACGGGAATGGGGGGACGGGGATGGGGGCACGGGGGTGTCACGGGCACGGGAATGGGGGGACGGGGATGGGGGCACGGGGGTTTCACTGGCACGGGGATGGGGGCACGGGGGTGCCACGGGCACGGGGATGGGGGGACGGGGATGGGGGCACGGGGGTGTCACTGGCACGGGAATGGGGGCACGGGGATGGGGGCACGGGGGTGTCACTGGCACGGGAATGGGGGGACGGGGATGGGGGCACGGGGGTGTCACGGGCACGGGGATGGGGAGATGGGGGCACAGGGGTGTCACGGACACGGGGACGGGGATGGGGGCACGGGAATGGGTGTCACGGACACGGGAATGGGGGAACGGGGCCACGTGGGCGTCACGGACACGGGGATGGTGGCATACACGGACATGGCGACATGAGAGACGTGAACACACAGACGGGGGATACACGGACACGGGGTCACGGGGACGGGGATACACAGACACGGGGACATGAACACGGCAACAGGAGGATGCGCAGACAGGGGGAGACACGGACGCGGGGACACACGGACACCGGTACACAGGTGTGCACACACGTACAAAGCCACGCATACACGTGTGCACATGCCCGCGTCTGCACCCGTGCTCACACACACACACAGACACACACTCACACACAGAGCTGGCACTGCCCTGCACACACACACACACACTCACACACACACACTCACACAGAGAGCTGGCACTGCCCTGCACACTCACACACACACTCACGCACACACACACACTCACACAGAGCTGGCACTGCCCTGCACACTCACGCACACACACTCACACAGAGAGCTGGCACTGCCCTGCACACTCACACACACACACTCATGCACACACACACACACACAGACACACACACACACAGAGCTGGCACTGTCCTGCACACTCACACACACACACACACACACAGACACAGAGCTGGCACTGCCCTGCACACTCACACACACAGACACACACACACACTCACACAGACACACACACACAGAGAGCTGGCACTGCCCTGCACACTCACACACACGCACTCTCACACACACACGGACACACAGAGCTGACATTGCCCTGCACACTCACACACACACACACACACACAGAGCTGGCACTGCCCTGCACACTCACACACACACACTCTCACACACACACACACACACAGAGCTGGCACTGCCCTGCACACTCACACACACAGACACTCACACAGACACACACACACACAGAGAGCTGGCACTGCCCTGCACACACACACACACAGACACTCACACACACACACACACACTCACACACACAGAGCTGGCACTGCCCTGTACTCTCACACAGACACACACTCACGCGCACACACACACACACAGAGCTGGCACTGCCCTGCACACACACACACACAGACACTCACACACACACACACACACACACACAGAGCTGGCACTGCTCTGCACACACACACAGACACACAGAGCTGACACTGCCCTGTACTCTCACACACACACAGCTGGCACTGCCCTGCACACACACACACTCACACGCTTACCCTCCCGGTTCCACGTCCTGTTCCTGCTCCCCGAATGGCACATGCACACCTGCCTCTGCCGTGTGTCACACACGCGTGTGCCCACTGCTGCCACCTGCTTTGCTGCTATGGGCCGGGGCTGGGGAGTCCTGCAGCCCCAGAGCGGGTGGGGGTGTGTGTGTGTACATGTGTGTGTGTACATGTGTGTGTGTACGTGTGTGTGTGTACGTGTGTGTGTGTGTACATGTGTGTGTGTACGTGTGTGTGTGCAGCCACGTGTGTGCCCGTGCCCAGCCGGGAGTCTGGAGGTTGCCCCAGCAGAGCCTTGGCCTCGTCCTTCACAGCCTGTCCCTGCAGCTGCTGCTCAGGGCTGTCCCCAAGGCCATCCTGCTGTCCCAAGGGCCACTTTCCTGCCCAGCTGCCGTTCCTGCCAGCACCCTGAGCTCTATGCCCACAGAGCAGGGGACACCCACGCCCATCCCTCACCCACTGTCCAGGAGTTTGGCCTGGGTGATGCTGCACAGATGGGGATACACCCCTGTGTCAGCATTCCCTGGATCTGCCTCTGCTCTGGCAGCAGGAGCAGAACGGGGTCCGGGAGGGGGAGGCAGCACTTGGGAGTCCCCATGCAAATGCTTCAGACTGCCCTGCACTGAGCTCCAGCAGGAGAGCCCAGAGCTGGCATTGACCCCTGCATGTCACCACTCCACTGAACACTGGCAGAGACAAACGGATGGGCAACAGCCCCTGGGTGACCAGGGTGCCAGGAGAGGTGCGAAATGTGCAGGGGGATCTACAGGGTGTACCTGGCAGGGCACGCACAGGGCATGCACGTGCAAGGTGTGCAGCAGGGAGTGCAGGGTGTGATGACAGGGCGTGTGCAGGGTGTGGGGTGTGCCAGGTACGCAGTGGGGGCACGTGGGCTGCGAGCTGTGCAGTGGCATATGTGGCCACGTACAGTCAAGG
Source organism: Corvus moneduloides (assembly GCF_009650955.1). Lineage (NCBI taxonomy): Eukaryota > Metazoa > Chordata > Aves > Passeriformes > Corvidae > Corvus > Corvus moneduloides. The sequence continues at coordinate 453,336 of NC_045504.1, read as the reverse complement.
CACCAGCTCCATACTTTGCTCTGCTGCAGCCCTCACACACGACAGTTGAGGGATTGAGGGACAACTCCTCCCCTGCTCCAGCCCTGCCAGCACCACTCCTGCATCTCCTCATGCTTTGTTTCCCCACTTCTCCTTCCACTCCCCTTGATAAGTGGGGCTTATCCCCAGGGTAGCATGAGCTGGGAGCCTGCAGCAGCCCTGAGCCTGGGGAGCAGCAGCCTTGGCTGCTCCATGTTTTACCACTCTTCTGCTCTGTCTGCTGGGATAAATAAGCAGCGATGACCTTTGAGGAGGAGCCATCTCCTGGCTGCACCCCAGATGTCTCACAGGGCAGGGAAACCAAGGCAGCCAAGGAAGGGGCACGTTCCCACCAGGGTATCCAGGAAAACATGAGCAGGGCAGGATAGAAGATTCCAGTGCCACAAAATCTGCCAAAAGCTGAGCCTCTTCTTGGGGTGGTGTGGAAAGCCAAGGGGCTTCTCCTCTGTCCCCTGCCAGAGCCAGGCTGGAGCTGCCCACTGGCTCCCAGGCAAGAGATAAGGACCAAGCTGGGGCTCAGCCCCATCGCTGCCACGGGGAGGACACTGGGCACAACCACCAGCCTTGTGTCACCACTGCCAGCAGCAGCCAAGGGCGGTGAAGCCCCTTAGGAACCCTGAACCCTCTCTTGGTGCACATTAGAAGCCCATGGGTCTTCGTGGGTGCCACAGCCCCTGGTGCAGCCTTGGGTGCCAGCTGAGGGGCACCACCAGACCCAACCCTACGTGGTGCCACACAGATGCCCAGCAGACCTGGAGCAAAGGGCAGGTGCCCAAATACCTCCCCTCTCCCTTCTTTTCTCACAGGGCAACTCCAGCGAGGGGGTCTGGACCACCCTTCCCCTGTCAGCTCTGGGGCAGCCTGGAAGACTTGTGATTTCACTGTTTCCAGAGTCAAAGTGAGCAAAAACAAATCCCAGTCTGCCCCTGGGTACTGACTCCATGCTGGTGGACAGTGTCGGCTCTGATATACCAACCCTGCAAGCTGGGAACACCCACAGCAAACTCCAGTGAACATGACCAGCACCAGCCAGGCAGCAACACGAAACCAGGTGTCAGCTTGCTGGTGGAATTAAAAATAAACAATTTCAGAGAAACATGAATATGGTCCTAAATGTGCCATGGTCAGGTCCTGCAGCAGGGAGCTGTCAGGGCTGGCCATGGCCCAACCATGCTCTAAATCATGATTTTCTGCCCTTAAATGCTGCTGAACTGGGCAGAGAGGCTGAGGAGCATCATTCAGCCCTTCCTCATGGCTCCTGTGGCTGAGCAAAGGTGCTGCAGCAGCTCCACATACACACACGCACATATATATATTTTCCAAGCTATCCTACTCCATGACCCCCTAACCCCAGGATATTTCCCGACTGACCCCCTCTTGAGTCACTTTGAACTTGCCCCTCCATAGTCAGGGCTGTGGCCACAGGAAACCGCCCATACCACGGATCTTGGTAACCAAAAGAATGGTTTCTTGAAAGCAATGTAGATGTTGGTTTCCTGCCATCTTTGCCTCCTCCACATTTTAGAGGTTTGATTTCGAAGTTGGAAGCGTTACACTGGGATATTGGGGGAAAAGGCTGCGGATCCCCTCCAGGGAAAGGGGGAGGAATGCAGTGGAAATATATCCTTGACAGCAGAAATCTCTCCCAATCAATCAGCTGGATTTGCCACTACCTGCTGCAGAAATTGCTTCTTTCATTATGTTTTAAAATAATTAATTCTATTTATCAGAGTGAAATGAGAGGAAACAGTCAGTGAGAACACCTTTGGGCAATTCCTTCGGGAAGGAGAGGTATGGGAGCGAGAAAGTGCAGTCGTTCCTTTGGAAGTGGGCCTTTGAACAGCACATTACCAGGGATTAGGGGAAGCTCTGGAGGGGATTAAGGTTTCACTAAAAGGCTCCTTCTCACCAGCCTTCAAAGTGCCTTTTTCTCCGGACCCTGGGAAGGCCAGATCTGCATCCCCTGTGGGTACCAAAGACCAGACCCAGCTGCATCCACCTCCAAGCTCTCTCCCGGTGATCCCAGCCTAACTGTGTCCCACCACTGAGGAAGCTACAGGCCTGACCCTCCCAACTCTGCTTCGCAGTACAAGAGCAGCACAGCAAAGCCCCTGGGAGCAGCGTGGAATGGGCAGCTTTGCCAGACTGCTGGGGGAGGCTGGAGAGATGGGAGGTGGCATCAGATGGACAAAAGAGGCTGCAGGCTGCCCTGTGTCTCTATTTTAGCATCTTGGCTGGTGGGCTGGCAGCAGGGGAGGAGTGATCCCAAAGTGGCACAAGAGCAGATGCTACAATGTGGAGAGACAGGAGGAATGTGTTTTTCCACTTAAACAAGAAAGACACACCAAGGACTGGCCAGCCTGTGAGGGCTCATTGTGCCCTTTCAGGAGTTAAAGGGAACTTGTGAAAATGATGGACAAAGTCTTTTTATATGGACAGATAATGATGACTCAAGGGGAAATGACTTTAAACCAAAAGAGGGGAGACTTACACTGGATATTGGGAGGAAATTATTCCCTCTGAGGGTGGGGAGGCCCTGGTCCAGGTTGCCCAGAGAAGCTGAGGTTCTTCTATCCCTGGACATGTCCAAGGCCAGGTTGGACAGGGCTTGCAGCAACCTGGAATAGTGGAAGGTGTCCCTGCCCATGGCAGGGGTGTGGAATGAGATGAGCTATGAGGTCTCTTCCCACCCAAACCATTCTGGGATTCTCAGACTCCTGTGGACTCTCCTCAGTGGCTCACAGCCATCTGCACACACTGTGGCAGGATTCCTCCACCATGCAGGGATTTATTCCCAGTCAGCTTTGGAGTCACCAAACTGCTCCATCCCTCCAAGTCCCTGTTCCAACACAGATCCCCTCACACACACAGACCCCTTGCACTGTGGTGACCAACACACTGAGGGGGTGGGAGGACTATTTCTGCCTGGCCAGAAACAACATGGTTGGGAAATAATTTTGCTCCTCAGAGGTTCAAAGTCACCATGGGGGTACATCTCCCTGTGACCCTGCTCTGCTCCCTCCCTTCCCTGCTTGCACCATCCATCCTCCCACGAGCACATTACTTGCAAGAGCTGGCGTGTGCAGGGACACACAGACCTTAGTGCTGGCAAGGGACACTGAGGAGATCCCAAGGCTCAGCCAGGCCTTTTCAGGAGCATGTTCTGAGCTGCAAAGGGGCCAATCGGTAACATTTGGGAAGAGCTCTGACCCCACCAGCTCTGTGCAAACTTCCCTCATCTGAGGAGAGGTTGCACAAAGCAATCCACACGTTTGTGCACAGCCTCCAGAAGAGGTTAAAGCTGCTTTCTAAATCCTCCTCCAAGGGATTGCAGTCTCATTAGGATGCACACACAGAGGCAGGAGCGTTTCCAGCCCTGTGTTTTCTCCACCACCACCACCTACACTCTCAGCAACATGAACACCCATCAATCCCAGTTCCAGCTACGGAGCCAGCTGGGTGCAGCAGGTTTTACAGGTATGCAGCAAACCTGCTGTTCCCTCTCTGCCCAATCCTCCCACACTGAAAGAAACTTAAAACTATCAAATAACACTAACTCCCAGCTCTCAACAGTTCCAAGAGTTGCTAATTGCCAACTCTAATTCAAAGGAAGCTTCCAAACCTGCACTTTAGGACCAGTGTTTGGGAAGCTTCAGCAGCATTCCTGAAGTGTCAAAGGTTTCCTGGCCACAAGGGAAGGCAGCGGGGCCAGGTGGGCAGGGAGCATAACACTCCCATGCCCGAGCTGAGCACGGGGGACAGGACAGGACAGATTAATCCCAAGTAAGTGGGAACTGGCCCAGCTGAGCCAAGGCAGGCAAGGATGAGACAGGGATGCAGGGAGACAGATGGTTGTGCGCATTTATTTTCCTTTGATAAAAATGGTGTATGCAAATTACACAGCCATGGAGGCTCCTGGGAAATACCACCCTGCTGGTCCTGGGGAGTCTCTTGGAGAGTCAGAACATTCAAACACACCAGAATGGAAGGGGGGTGGAGGATGGATCTAAACTGGGAAGAACATGAACTTCAACATTTTCCAGTGAAGCAAAAGACTGTTAGCTTATTTTTCCATTTCTTTTTTAGTTTTCACACTTGTAGAAATGAGCCCACTGAGCACAGGAGTCAATGCCCCTGAAACCTCCAAACAGGAACTACATGGCTTGGGCAGAAACACACCTTCCAAACACCTTCCTCTTCACAGCACCTTCAACTCAAAGTCAAGAACAGCACACCTGGTCGCTGCAGACCCCTGGTCTCCGTTACACCACCCCCAGAGTGTAAAGAGGCCACACTTCAAATGCAGTTTTTGCGCCCATTAACCCTCTACCAGGAGATCGGAGGCACCTGTGAGTGAGGGACACGGGCTCGGTTCATCCCAGGAAACATTAAGACAAATGACATCAGAAATTCTCAGGTAATTTCAATTTTTCTTTTGATCCATTCTCAATAAGATGCTGAGAGAAATAACCAATCCCCAAACTTGGCTCAATTTTTTAAATATTTGCCTGAAAGGAGGGCTAGGGGAGGGAATCATGTACAGTTAAAATCAAGCTACTCAAAACACAATCATTCAGGTAAGTAACTAGAAGTATCGCCTCTACCATCTAGAGAAAGAGAGAAGAGTGTCTGAGACAGGGCATATTTAGGAAAAAATACACATCTGAAGTCTCTGTGGCCACGATGAGAACTGGAATCCACATACAAGCCAGTTAAAGAGCATTTCAACATGAAATCTTAACTTAGTAGGAAGGTCAGGGGTTAAGCTGTATCTTTTTGTTTTAAATACATGGACAGCTGTCAGATATGAAAATGATGGCGGGCTTTCCGGAAAGATCCCCTGTGCATGTGTATGGATGCATGTGCTGACGTCTGTGGGGCAGCAGGACAGAGTTTAGGAAGGCTGGGAGCCCAGCAGTCTCTCGATAGCTGCGTTGATGTCCCCACCAGTGGCGATGAGCGCCTGGAGATTGGCCTCACGGTTGATGAAGCCCATGGCATTCAGCTGCTCCAGCTGCTGTTGGAATCGCACTTCGGGACTCTGCACCTGTGAGGGGAAGGACAGAGATCCTGGAGTCAGAGAGCACAGACAGCATCCAACACGGGCAGTGCCAGCAGCCATGGCTGTGCAGGAACCCCGGGCTCGGCTTCAGGCTCGTGTGGGGACAGTCTCCACATCCCTCTGGGCTGTGGCACAGCAGCCACACCAGAGTCAGTCCTGACTGGGTCAGTACTGACAGTGGCAGCAGTGCAGGAAGAAGGATCCCCAGCACGCTGAGCTTAAACCTCTCAAAGAGTTCAACACCCCAAAGAGCCAGCCAGACCCCAACACCAAACCTGGCCTAGAGCACCACAGCCACAAGAGACTGTTGGGGCCCACATTCCCTGAGTGGGGTGGGGTGGGGACCCCCCTGGAGACCTCCCTGCCTGTGCCAGCACCCGCTGGGTGTTACGTACTTGAGAGCTTCCTCCGGCCAGCAGCTGGATCATCTGCTGCATGAGCTGCTGATGAGGGTTACCACCCCCAGTTGGAGAGGCACTGGCCGGCGTTGAAGCGGAGGGAACGGGGTTCTCCGGGATTGTGCTTCCTCCTGTGGAGGACGGGGGCATCCGGGGCATGCCGAAGGAGCCGAGGCTGGAGAGGAAGGCAGGCCATGCTCAGGGTGACACTGGCATTCTGGGCACCCCCCCAGAGTGGGGCAGGAGGGCACCAGCAGGCTCGACTGGGCTGGCCCTCACTGAGGCCCTGCTACAGGGCAGCTCTGAAAACAGAACCGGCTGCGTCCCTGTCCTGGTCACACATGGCACTGGGAGTGAGCAGAGCTAACAAAAGCCTGCAGAGAACTGCTGTGATGGAGCATGACCCGTGGTGACAGTGAGCAGGGGGCTGCCAGTAGATCAGCCTGCCCCAGCACACCCACCCAGCCTTGTGTCTGTCCATCTCATACCGTTCTCCAGAGATAAAGTTCTTGAGTTCAGTCCACACTGAATGCAGCAAACAAAGGATGGGGGAGGGACCAAGTGCATTCCAAACCTTTTCTCCAAAACGAAAGGGTCAAGGACTTCCCAGTGAAGCACAAGCAAGCAGCAAGTGCTAATTAGCTTGCTCAGAGCAGGAACACACCTGCACAAGTCCCCATGACAGAGCACCCTAAGCAGATCTCCCGGATGAATCCACAGCCAGTTCTGCCTGCTGCTACTGGGTACGGCAGCTCTGCCTGCATGGCCCCACTCCGGAGCACTCCATACCTTGGCACTAGTCCGGGGGCCTCCGTCTGCAGCGTCTGGAGTCCCTGCTGGATCTGGAGCAGGGCCTGCATGGCGCGAGGGTTGGTGAGGATGGACAGGGAGTCCGGGTTCTGCATCTGGGGACCAAGGCAGAGAGACACCACGGTACCAACCAGCGAGAGCTCAGGCAGACAGAGCTCCACCACTGTCACACCCGAGCCAGTGCCGAGCTGCGCCTCTTGCCTGCGGCCAGCGCTGGCCTTCATGTCTGGATCCTCCTCCGAGGCTCCAGACTGCAGGGCTCACCTGCAGGGACACTCACAGAGCTCACATCAGGTTTCCTAAATGAACTGGGTGAATCAGATTAGAACTGGGGGCACATGCCTTTGGACTCTGATTTACCTGAGAACCAGCTGCTCTAGCACAATTAGCTGTGTAATTTTTGTAAATTCAACACAGCGAGATACAGGGGTTCCAAGTATCTTAACAAGCCTGATCTGGAGTCCATCTTCCAGTAATTCAGATGAGTTAATTCAGACTACCTTGTCTAACCAAGTTCTTCCTCTTTGTCTCCCCTGTGCAACCCCCTTCTTTCCTCAGCCCAGCCACCCCAAGCCCACATGCTTCCTAGTGCACTTGACCAAGCAGCTGAGATCCTGCCTGTCCCATAGTGGGGGGAGAAGCTCTGGAGCCAGGGGCTGAGGGCAGCACAGGGCCAGCCAGAGGCCTTTACCTGCTGCAAGAAGACAGGGAGCTGAAGGCGGAGCTGTTCTTGAAGCTGTGGATTCCCAGCAAAGAGGGGGACATTTACCATGATCTAGCAAGAGACAGCACACGTAGGCAGGGTCAGAGGGTTGCTGCCACTTGCTGTTAAACCCTACGCAACTAAGCCATGAAGAACAGGTCAGTCATGCCCCTGACTCCCTCCCTGGGCTTTCAACACACTCCCCTGCTAAGGGGGACCAAAACAGGACAGCTCAATTCCTGACAGCAGTGTTGAATTGGGGCCACTTGGCCATGGGCAAAGAGGAGGGCCATTCCCATGTTCCTCTGAGAGCCACCTCTTGTGTTAGGGGCTCTGCAAACACACAGGGCTCAGAGCTGGGGCTGCCTTCAGGCTATTGAGAAATACAGCCAAACTGTGTATTCACTCTGCTCCAGTGTCTGCAGGAGGAACCAGTCTGACCTCAGCAGCAGACTGACCTCACACTGGGTTCATGGCCTGCCCGACAACAGCAGACAACTGCAACACTTTTACCTGTGCTGCAAAGTCCGGGTTCTGGGCAAGAGTTTGCATCATGCTCCGCATGTAGGGGGCAGAGATCATATTCTGCATCAGCTGAGGGTTTTCCGAAATCTGCTGCAGGAGTCCTTGCATCTCTGGGCTGTTGAACATGCCTGCAAGAGGAAGGGAAGACAAAGGAAAACCCCTGATGAGCCTGAGCACCACGGCATTGCCTGAAATACAATGTGACAGGTGACAGCACTGCCTGTACTCCATCGCCCCAGCCAGCAGCGAACATTGCTGTGGACAGCCATGGCAGTGCTCTGCTGGCCACTCTCCTGCTCTTGGGAGCTGCAGGGACAGCAGAGTTCCCAAAGGAACCGTGCAACAAGTGCATCAGAATAATTCATTTGTGTCTTCAAGTAGGCTAGACCCATTCCTCTGGAGAACAGCCACAGACAGGGCTCAAATGCCAGAGGGACTGGCTCTCCAAGGAAACCTGGGTGACCTGCTCAGCCAGCAGCACCCTCAGGCTCCTCCCTTACGTACCAGCGCCGATGCTGGCAGCATTTAGCCCGAAGGGGTTGGATACAGTTGGGGTGCCCTGGGTGGTTGCCGAGCCTGTGCTCCCTTCACTGCTGGGCGCCTGACTCTGGGAAGCAGGGGGTGTGGGGCTCCAGGGGTTTGGCAATGGCTCTCTGTTCTCCGTCCGCAAAGGCTGAGAGCTCGAGCTGTCAGAATTCCCCGTCAAGGAAGAGAAAGGATTGTTGCCAAACTAGGGAGAAAAAAAAAAGAAACAGATGGAATCAGTTAGTCCCAGCAGACCAACCCCAGCACTGACTGAGCCAGGGAACAGCCGATCATATTCAGCCAAGTCCAGAATTTGCTAAACCCGTGCCATGATCCGCCTCCTGAGAAATCTGCAATCCACAACACGCCTCACTCAGAAAAAGACCAGGCTCAGGAGTGGCCACAGCCCCAGGTTCAGATCCCAAATGCAGGGCTTCAAAACACCCTTCAAAGCACCCGGACATACCAGCAGGTAATGCTGAACTGGAGTATGTCTGCACAGCCCTCTGCAGCCAGACCCATGCTCCCTCCTCCTGCACTACCAGCCAACTGGATCTGAGCCAGCTCTGTTCCAAAGGCGTCAGGCTCCAGCTAATCCAGGGAGCAGAGGGCTGTGCTAATGGTGACAGGGCCTGCCTGTCGGTCAGGGCTGGCATCCAGCCTGCTGGGGGACTGGAGGAGCCAGAGCAGGTGTCTCCTCCGACACCTCAACCCATGTCACGAGAGGCACTGTACCATGTTCTCCGGCCAGTGCCTGCACTGGAGTGGAGAGATGAAGAGCCACGCTCTAGGAAAACTGCCCCCCCAGCACAGGGGACAGAGAAGGACCCCCTTTCCACACTAGACCCCACTCAAAAGAACACAGCCAATACCTGCTCCCTGGCTGCACTAAACATGGGCTCCTGGATGTCCGTGTACATCCGGCGCAGGGCATTGTATCCTCCTGGAATGCTCTCGAGGTTACTCAAAGCACGGTCCTGGTTCCGCATCATCTCCTGCATCATGGCAGGGTTACGAGCCAATTCCATCGTCTGGGAGAAGAAGGAAAAGGTGGAAAGCTCAGGCCCACGTGCACCATGAAAGGCCAGAGTGAACCAAGAGCCTGGTCAGCAGCCAAGACCTGAAAGAGTTAAATCTCAGCTCCCAGGAGAAAGAAGATAACTAAACCCTATTCACAGGCAGAGAGCAGAGAGATCATTTATCCAAGCAAAGAGAGCCCAGGGATCCAGGCTCCTCCCCAGCCTTGCTCAGCTCTCTTCCTTCTCAGCCTCGGTTCAGCTCAATGAGACTGTTCTGTTCCTAAGCAGTGTCAGGACATCCAAACATCCAACACCCATATGTTCCCACTCAGACTGGACAGACTACATACAACGACCGGGAAAGTGAATCCTTCCACCCTCTCCAGACTTTTGATGGGTCTCCCCTGCACAAAGAATATCCAGGTCTCATTTGAGGAACTGCTTAAGTACAGATTATTCACAATTTAGTCCTGCAGCTCTGGAATTTCATGTATGGCCGACACGGTTGAAAGCAGAATAGCCGAGAAGCAGATGGAAACTAGGCCCATTCAGCACAATCCTCCTGACAAGCCTTCCCAGGAAACAGCAGAGTCCTGTCAACAGCTATTAACACCCAGACTCTCACTGATCCCTTAGGCTTCCCTTCCAATGAACCTTTGGTCTTCCAGACAGCCAGTCCTCTGGACACGGGTCCTCTCTGTTCTGGGAAAAATGAGAGCCCTCTGGGATCCCAGCCTACACTAGTGCTCCCCGCTGATACAGGTAGTGAAACACTCACTGTACAGCTCTGGAGTCTCCACCGTAATCTGTCAAGAGAACTAGAGAGAAACAAAGAGCTTTCGCAGTAGCTTCACTTCTCCAGCACTGCTTCTACTCCCATTCCTGAATCAGAACACAGCAGCCTTGTAGGCAGCATGCTAGGAAAATCCCAGCATCCTTTTTTTCCCAACACACCATGGATTCAATAGCTCTGAAAGTGAGGTAAGAGTTGCAAGCATGTGGGTTGAATAATCAGTATTCACATAACTCAAGACCACCATCTGTTTGTGGGGAGCTCACAGCAGGAAGGAAGAGATCTCCAAAACCACTGCTCTGGCATTCCCACTCCACCTCTGCAGTGCAGACACTGATGTTGGTCCACAAAGACTCTCCTCAACACTCTTTACTGAGCCCTGGTGTGACTCACCTGCCTCATGAGCTCTGGGTTATTGAGCATGTGGCTTATCTCTGGATTTCGCTCCATGAGCTGCTGCATCTGGGGATTGGCCATGATCATCTGCCTCATGAGGTCAGGGTTAGACATCATGTTCTGCACCAAGGGATTCTCCATGATCTGGGAAAGCATCTCTGGGTTGGACATCAGCTGCCGCTGCATCTGCTGCTGGAGCTCCATGAAGTTGGCAGAGCCCATCCCAAGGTTGCCCAGCCCAGTGATGCCACCGAAGCCAGCTGGAGAGGGAACAACACATGGGAAGAGAGGCATGAGTCAGTAACTGTCGGCAACTGCAATAAGAGGATGGGCACATCAGCTGAACTGCATCCCCACAAATCCAGGGGTATCCTGTGTTCCTACGGCAGCCAGCTCTGAGGAAGGACATCCCTACACGCACACTTCACTAAGGCTCGTGGCATTACCTTGAGCACAGACACAGAGCTGTGCCATGGGAGTGACTCATGCAAAGCCCACAGCAAGCAGAGACAACAACAGGGGTCAAGAACCCCAGCTCCTTGGTGTAATCCCAGAAAATTCTTCCTTCTCACAGCCCCCACTTACACAGGATGGATGCGGCACTGTTGGGGCCTCCATCTCCAGGACCTCCCATGGTCCCTGACCCGCTGCTCCGTCTGCTGCCACTCCCTGCGTCCGGACCAGCACTGCTGGATGTAGAGGGCTGAGATGAGGCAGCAGGAGAAGAAGGGTTTGCAGTGGGGGCAGAAGCAGCATTGGGGGCAGAAGCAGCAGATGTTGAATCTTGGACCCTGCAAAGGATCAAAAGTGTTAAACTCTTGGTACCAGGGAAGGGCAAGGGGAGTCCTCTGCGGGGGCACAAGATGTGCACCCCACGCTGACCGGGCTCCCAGCACACCAGTCATCCTCACAGCAGCCAGCCCCAGCTTCCATCCCATCTCTGGCTGCACTGATCCACAGCTGTGCTCACAGATGCCTTCCATCTGCTGGAATCTGCCTCCCATCCTGATGCACTGCAGCCCCTGACATGTTGTCCTGGCCCACACAGAGCCGCTGGACGGGTCTTACCCTGAGTTGTATCCAGCTCTTCCTTGAATCCCACTGAACTATTTACTGCAGCCATATCCTTGAGCAATGAGTGTGCTCCAAACAGGAGAATCCTTCTGCTGCTCCCACAGAAACCACAGGAGGTTACAGCAGGGCTAGTGGATGGGGTAAACAAGAATGTGCACTTCTGAATATTCCTATCAGTGCTTCTGGGGCAAAAAGAAGCACGAGCATTACTGTACAAAGAGAGAAACTGAGGCACGAGGCAGCCAGCACCTGTCTCACAAAGCTACGGAACGTTTCTGGCCAGCTTGGCTCCAAATTCCCAGCTCTGCCACTGGCTGTACCTTGATGATACCTTGGAGGCTCCTATTCTAACACAAGTTGTCTGGAGCTTCTTTTAACACACCCACACAGACACTGTGCTGTAAGCCACCACGCAGCAGGTGCTGGACATCAGCCTTGCTGAACATACCAACCCAGGTTAGCACCTTGTGACCACAGTTACTCCTCAAGAGTGTTACAGGAATTTGAAAGAGAACATTTAAAGATTTTCTGAAGCCTCTGCAGTCACAACAGGGAGTCCTGGACTAGTGTTGAAGAGCTTTCATTAAATTAGACCACGAAATTCACTTTACTCACCTCAAATAACGCTATTATACCTCTGACAATAAGAACAATCATTTCCTGATTTTTTTTTCCCAAACCAAGAATTATTCCTTTTCTCTATCTCCTTTCCTTTTTCAGTCTTCTAGAACTTGAAAAATCAACCCTGAAGGTCCCTGTCCACTGTCCAAACTAACCCAACTGCTGCTGGAAACCAGTGGCCACTGAGAGAGGCAAAGAGTGGGGAAACAAAGCAAATGGGAAGCTGAACAAAAAAGGAAGAAGGAAGCTAGAGAAAGGGCACTTGGTTTCTCTCAGCCTCTTCTCACAGGAAGAGGCTGTAATGTCTTCAGTAAGCCCTTATCTAGGACTATGAGCAGGAGAAAAATGAGCAGCCCAGGACAGCTCGGATTCACCCTTTGAAATGGTTCACCAATACCACATTTACAGTGGAGACAGCAGAAACAGCATCAGGCTCTCAGGCTACCTGGAGAGGCAGAATGCAAGGAGAAGCTCCTGCAGAACCTGACAGTACACTTCCTTGTGTTTGTAAAAAAAACAGGTGGAAAAAATAAAAACGTGGAAAAAAAAATCTTAATTAATGCAGCTCTCCCAGGAGACAGCAGAACTGCACAGAGACATAGCCCTGGAGCTCCCTGGGAGCTGGGGCACGCTGCAGCTGGAGCCTGAGGCACAGCTGCGAAGGGCCTTTCAAGATCAATGAAATGTGGCTGCAACTAAAGCACAGCAGCTGTTCCCAAAACCCTTCCAGGCTCACCACCCCTCTGGAAAGTGCTGGGAAGAGCCAAACCCGCAGGACCCCGCAGTCAGTCCCGTGTCCCGTTCTCAGGCCGAGGCCTGTGCTGCACAAGCCACATGCCCACGGGGAACTGCCACGGGGTGCACCTGCAGCACCACATGAGTGAACCCCCACACTGCCCCGTGCCCGTGGTTGCACAGCCCAAGCCTCTGAGCACTCCCAACGTGGAGCATCCACTGTCTGCACTGGCAGACAGTGCAGCCTCCAGGGGCCACACAGGTGCCCCACAGGACTCTGCATGCTGTGTGCCCCCTGTGGCACCTCAGAGAGCCTGAGCAGGCTCAGAGCTGAGTATGTAGCAGGAGGTGACAGAAAACCCAGGTATTGGCTTCTACAGCAACACAAATTCACTGGGAAAGTAATTTCTTTTATCAGCAACTTTTGTTAGAACTTTCGCTGGTTTGCTAGAACCAGTATCCAATTCTCATGGGTTCTTCCAAGACACACATGGGTCATGTTAAAGGACCAGCCCCTCCAGGTACCTGCCATACACCATCACAGCCGTGTCATCCATGGACAGGTTAGTGACAAACCCCATTGCTGCGTGGCACAGCTGGGGGGAGGGAAAGCTCACCAGGATCATCAAAATCAGTTATTCCCAACCCCCATTTGACCCCAGCCTCCCTGAAACCAAACTCTTACTTCTGCGGAGTCTTAATGACCAAGTGCACAGTGAGCCCATCTTTGATCCCATGTTGATTCAACGTGTCTCCATCCTTCAGGATCTTCCCAGCAAAGATCAGAACCAGCTGATCCTGTTTGGCTTTAAACCGTCTAGAAATCTCTTCTTTGAACTGAAAAACAAACAGAGCATTTTTCAGGCAAAGGATTGATACCAGTAACATAAAGCTCCAGGGATCACATCCACTCTGGGAACAGCACAAGGAACTGACAAGCCCTCAGAGCCCATGCAGGTACCACACAGTCATCAGTTGCTGATGATGTCTGAGGTGTTAAGGAAAACCAAACCAAAGCAAAGACAAGCTCTGAAATCACAAACTGTGGAGTAAATCTCAGAAAGAACAGAGCCATTCCCTCAGAAGAGCTGAAGGCTTCCAAAGCCAATTGTGCTTCAGGCCTAACCCAAACACACCGTTTATCCTGAATGACTGAGCTGGTTCTGTCTGCTCATTTGCGTTTTTTTCCTAAGGAAAGCCAAACTCTGATTTAATACAGGACAGAGCTCTATGGAAAAGGGAACAATCCTTTATCAGCCAATGGAAACAAACTAGGTCTTCTCCAATTCCTATTTCTGCAACCGAATTCCCTGTGAGCGTGCCACAGAGCATGGACACATCTTCCTTACTGTGTGGTGTTCTGGGATTTACACCTGCAAACAAGACTCTCACTGCTGGCCCTGCTGGGGCATTCCCAAATTGCTTTGAAGGAAATAAAGCCTTGCACTTGGAATACACAAACTATAGGGAATTCAGAGGGGAATGCCAGGATGGAGAGTGAAACACACCTGTTCCAGAGCTCTCAGCCTTCGCACCAGAACTCTAAAAACAAGGCTGGGGACAGCACAGCCCTGGCCCCAGATCACCCTGTCTGCATTCCTCCCCACGCAGCTCCGTGTCCCTCCCTGCCTGCATAGCTCTGTACCCCCTCCTGCACAGCTTTATGTCCCCACGCAGCTCCGTGTTCCCCCCCGCACAGCTCTGTGCCCTCCCTGCACAAAGCCCTCACTCCACACCCCCTGTACCAATGGGCTCCCCGGAGCAGACCGGAAAGGAGCAGGAGTGCCACACGTGCACAGCCCCTGCCCACGCCATGAACTGCTGCCCAGAGATCCCTGCCAGGGTCTTCACACGCCGGCCTCGTGCCCTGCGCCCAACCAAAGCACGCAGCCAGCCCAGCGCAGAGCCCATGACACCTTGTCCCAGTGGGCATCGCCACTTCCACAGTGCCAGGACCAGCCCTTGCCAATCCCAGCCTTTGCTAATCCCAGCCGTGGAGTCAGCCCTTGCCAATCCCAGCCGTCTCCCGTTCCCAAGCAGGTGCAGAGCCCCCCCAGCCCGCCCGTGGAAGGGCTGATCTTTCCTCTCCTCCACCTCATCCAACGCTGGCCCCAAACATCTGTCCGGCTCCTCTCCCCTCGCCCAGAGAATCTGCCTCCAGACAAGTCCAGATCCACCCCAGGACCCCAGATGCCCTCCCCAGCCGCCCCCCACACACCCATGCGGCTCTGCCCACAATCCCAACACCTTTCCTACACCTCCGCTCAGGGAACACTCTCCTTCCCTCTCCCACGCAGCCCAGCCCACGGGCCAGGCCCCCAGACCCCACCCCGGTCCTTCACACCCCTCCCACTGCCACCACCCCCAAAGCGGCTCTCCGAGTCCCTCAACTATTGTGGTTTCGACACCTACGACCCCTCCCACAGGTGAGCCCCCCGGACCACCTCCCGCCCTCGGGACTGTTTCCCCTCCAAAGCCCTACAGCACCTGCCCTCCTTCAGCTCTCCCCGCTTCCTCCCACCCTGGCTCCAGCAAGGCCCAAAGGCCCGGGGTACCCCGAAAGGCCCGGGGTGCCCCCGAAGCCAGCCCCAGCCCTGATCCGGGTCTCCGAGAGGCCCCCCGGAACCTCTGACCGCCCCCCAGCCCAGAGCCCCCTTTCCCCGCTCCTCACGCCCGCCCGAAATTCCTCCCCGGCCCCAAACTCAGGTCCCTTCCCCAAAAACCCTCACCCCACTCCTCGATCACTCAGCACCCCCAGAGCAGCCGCCCCCGCCCCTCAACACCCGCCACAGCCCCCCCCAGGCCTCTCCGCCCCCCCCCCGGCCTGCCCCCGCCCCCACCTCGCGCACGGAGGCGCCGTCCGCGATGACGATCTCCTCCTTGTCCTTGGGGGTCTTCACGGTGACGCGGATGAGCGCCCCGCCGGGCCCTGCCTGGCCTTCCCCGCCGGGCCCGGGGCCGGGGCCGCCGCCGCCGCCGCCGCCACTCGGCTCCGCCATCTTCGTCGCCCGCCGCCAGCCCGGGCCACGGCCACAGAGAGCCGCGAGCGGCGCCACAGCACCTCCTCGGCCCGCGACAGCGCCCCCCGTCGGCCCGGAGGGACAGCGGCAGCGCCGGGGGCGGGGGTGCAGAGCGGGGCGGGGGCTCGCAGGGGCGAGCGAGGCAGAACGGGAGCGCAGAGAGGGTGCCAGAGCCTGGGGACGGGGGTGCTGCCCCACCGGTGCCCCCAATGACCCCCCCCTTTAGCCGGCTCCATCCCGGACCCCCGCGGTCACCGAGGGCCCATGCCTGCCCCGTGCCCCCTTTCTGCTGCCGAGGCCCCTCTGGAGTCGGGGCGCCCCCGGGCCCCCCTCCCACGGGGACGCCGGCCGGGCCCGGGCGGGACTACAGCCCCCGAGATGCTCCGGGCCCGGCGCGGCCCCGTGACGGCCCCGCCCGGCGCGGCCCCACCCCCGCGCCGCGGTCCCGGCGGCGGCCATGCTGCGGCCCAAGGCCCTGACGCAGGTGCTCAGCCAGGCCAACACCGGCGGCGTCCAGAGCACCCTGTGAGTGCGGGGCCCGGGCGGGGGGCGGCGGGCACCGGGCAGTCCCTGATGGGGGTGACGCCACTGCGGGGAGATGCTTTCCCTGCCCGGTGTTGTTTCCCTTGTACCTACCCCGGCAGATGCTGCCCCTGTCCCTGCCCCAGGGGATGCTGCCCCTGCCCGGAGATGCTGCCTACCATTCCCCCGTCCCTGCCCCTGCCCTTGCTCCTGCCCCAGACCCTGTCCCTGCTCCTGCCCCGGGCATGCTGCCTCAGGGATGCTGCCTGCCCCTGTCCCTGCACTGGGGGATGCTCCCTGCTCCTGCCCCGGGCATGCTGCCCCTGTTCCTGCCCAAGGATGCTGCCTGCCTTTCCCCTGCCCCCAGCCCCTGCTCCTGTCCCTGCCCAAGGATGCCGCCTGCCCTTGCTCCTGCCCCTGCCCAGGGATGCTCCTGTCCCTGCCTGGGGAAGGTGAGGGGCTGCACCAGGGGCAGGCATGGGACTGAGGCCACACACACCTCCTGCACGGTGCTGGGCTACAGACGGTGCTGGGGCTGTGCACAGTGTGTGGGGCTGTGGCCTTGCACCGTTCCCGATGCCTGGTGCTGGGATGCCTCGTGCGCAGTGCCAGGGCCATGCACAGACCTGGGGCCATGCACAGTGTAGTGTTTGTCCAGCAGACTCATGCCCAGCCTTTGGCAGGTCCCACTGCTTCAACAGACAGCCACGACAGCCTTGCACTGCCCTGCTCAGGCCTGGTGCCACTGCAGAGCTTTCTGGTTTTGAAGCCCCCTCCACCCCCTGCCAAAACGCCTGCAAAGTGAGGGTGTCTTGGGAACAGTGCTCAGGACTGGGTGGGAGGGTTTGCTCTACTCCTGGTACTGAAAGGGGGTCTGGTGTTAAAGGCATCAGTTTGCCCTACTGTGTCCTTCCCAGGCTGCTGAACAACGAGGGGTCCTTGCTTGCCTACTCGGGCTACGGGGACACTGATGCCAGGGTCACTGCAGCCATCGCCAGCAACATCTGGGTGGCCTATGACAAGAATGGGCACCAGGCGTTCAATGAGGACAACCTCAAATTTATCCTCATGGACTGTATGGTATGTGGGGCTGGGCCCTGCCCCGCCCTCCCTGGGGACCTGGCTGTGGTGCTGGGGGTCCAGGCCAAGCTGGGGTGTGACAGGTGCTGTTTCTCCCTGGGCAGGAGGGGCGAGTGGCCATCACACGGGTGGCAAACCTGCTGCTCTGCATGTATGCCAAGGAGACAGTTGGATTTGGGATGCTGAAGGCCAAGGTAATGCTGGTGGGGAGGTGGCCAGGGGGGCTGCAGGCCTGCATCCCTGCCTTGGTGTGGAAAAGAGCTGTTGAAGAGGATTGGGATGGAAGGGCTGGAGGAAGCTGCCATGCCTGGGACACTCTTTGCACCTTGCAGAGACTCCTCTGTCCCCCATGCCTGCCCAGGTGCCACATCACACCTTTTTAAGGCTCTAAACTGAAATATAAATTACAATAAGCAAGTGGGCAGTGGGCACACAGGTTGCAAAACCCACCTGCGCATGCATGGCTCATGCCATTTTCTGCTTGCAGGCACAGGCGCTGGTCCAGTACCTGGAGGAGCCGCTCACGCAGGTGGCCGCATCGTGAGCAGGCAGCGGAGGGCTCCGAGGTGCCACTGGGCTCCAAAGCCATCACCGTCACCGCCGTGGCTTGGGTGTGAGTGGCCCCATGGGCATCCCGGAGCTCTAGTGTGGTCCTAAAAATAAGGTGGGGGGAATACAAAAGCTGGGGGAATAAAGTGTGTTTGATGCTTGTGTCCATTGCGTCTGTTGTTGCGGGAGCTGAGGGGTAGCACAACCCGGCTGGGCTGGGAGTTGGAGGTGCCCATTGCCCTGGGGAAAGACAAGAACTTGCAACGGGCTGCTGTCAAAGAAGAGGGGTTACAACAGAGCCGAGCCCCTGCACAGCCCTGCTGGTCGCACTGGGATAGCTGGGGGTGGTGGGGGCTCCTTCCCGTCCCAGTTTCCCTGGCTTTCACACGATGGCAGCAGAGGCGAGGGAACATTCACGGCCGGCGGGAGCCGGGCTGAGCGGGGGTTCTGCTCGTGGCACAGCTGCCCTCGCTGCCATCACTCCCCAGAGTGCCCTCCTCTGCCCTTGCTGCCCCGGTCTGCCTTTGCTGCCATCGCACCACACACTGTCCCGCTCTGCCCATGCTGCCCCGCTCTGCCATCGCTGCCCTCCCCGCCCGTGCCACCCTCAGTGCGCACGCTGCTCGGGTTGCCCTCGCTGTTGTGTCTGCGCTGCCCCTGCCCACGCTGCCCTCACACCCCACAGTGCCCTCGCACCCTTCCCTGACCACGCTGTCCGTGTTGCCCGTACTGTTCATGCTGTCCTCGCTGCCCCAGCCTACCCCGCACTCAGCATCAGGCCCTGGCTCCTCCTCCAGCCACCCCGTGACGGTCCCAGGGGTGACACTACCTGCCCAACCTGCGCTGCGACACCCAGTCCCACCCCTTGAGTCAACCGGCCGCGCTGTCGCCAACCCCGCCTGTGCCGCCGCCGCTGCCCCAGACCCTCCGCGGGACCCCCTTGGCTCCGCTCGCTCCCCGACAGAGAGGAACCTTCGGTCTCTCCGTCTCCTCCCTCGGCGCCTCCGGGAGCCCGGCCCGCCCCGCCATCTGCTCGAGGCTTGGCAGCGGGAAGGAGGAAACTCCGGGCGGCCCTGCGAGGGCAGGCGGCAGCCGGGGCGACATGGGCAGCGCCGAGGAGGATTATAACTTTGTCTTCAAGGGTGAGTCCTGCGCTCGATGCGACCCCCCTCTTCCCCAAAAGGGGTGGAGCAGAAAGCCAGGAGCTGCGGGGAGGGAACTAGGGTGCCTTTTCCGCTGAGCTGCTGTGTCCCGAGCTGGGACGTTGTTGACTCTCCCTGCAGCTGTGATGGGCACCGGGAGCTACACAAGGTCAGGGGACTGGGGAGCAGGCACCGACCACTGACAGCAGTGAGGCCAGGGCTGGTGAGCGGCACCAGGGTGCACAGGGGCCCGGGGAGATCCACACTCATCCCAAGGCTGCAGGTGTAGAGTGCCAGGCAAATTGCTGGTGTGGGATGGGGCTGTGAAAGCTGGGGCATGAGTGTGTGAGACATAAATGCCATGAGAGTCTGTAACCCCCGAGAGCAGTGGGTATTGAAAAGTCATTTGCTGTGGTGACCTGGGTGGTGGCACATGCAGAGGACATGGGGGTCAAACGTGAGCTGGAGAAATGGGGGCACAGCCTCATACCTCCCATCCTGAGCTCTTTGGGCCCACCCGGTTTCTGCCAGGTGCTACTGGCTGGACTCTGCTGGAGCTCAGTGCTCCCTTTGGGCGAGTGGAGACAGACAGGCTCCGGTGTGCCGCCCGTTCTGGGTGCCCACTGCAGCAGGGTGACCCAGGACTCACCAACATCCTCACCCTGCTCCTGCTGCCCAGAGTGCAGTAGCCATGGCCCCCCTGAACAGCTCTGGGGCTGCACCAGCACTAGGGAGCACAGTTGGGCTGCCACGGGGAACCCCATTTGCTGAAGGAGTGACCACACCAGGGGTTAAACCCACACAGCTGCCCAGGCTCTGCAGCCTGTCTGGGGTCATCAGACAGCAAGCGATGCCCATGTAACCAGTGCTGGTAGCTGGGGCAGTCCAGTGGGATTTCTCCTTCCTTCCACAGTCGTCCTGATCGGGGAGTCTGGGGTGGGAAAAACAAACCTGCTCTCTCGTTTTACCCGCAACGAGTTCAACCACGACAGCCGCACCACCATCGGCGTGGAGTTCTCCACCCGCACAATCCTGGTGGGAGACGCCGTGGTGAAGGCTCAGATCTGGGACACTGCCGGACTGGAGCGGTACCGCGCCATCACCTCAGCGTAAGGATGGGAGGCCTGAAATCCGTGCTTCTCCTGGGACCTGGAGGGGAATGCTCTCATGGTTCAGCCCCATGGGTGAGGATGCTGGGGGGAGATCTGGAGCATGGAATGATGATGGGGTTGTGTCATAGGTATTACCGGGGGGCTGTGGGTGCCCTGGTCGTGTTTGACATCACCAAGCACCAGACGTACGATGTGGTGGACCGCTGGCTGAAGGAGCTGTACGACCATGCCGAGGCCAGCATCGTTGTCATGCTGGTGGGGAACAAGACTGACCTCGCACAGGCTCGGGAGGTGCCCATGGAGGAGGCAAAAATGTTTGCAGGTACAGGCTGGCACCCTGCCACAGGGCTGGGGGCTTGAGAACCTCCCCAATAGTGTGGACCTGCACCACTGCAGATACCTAAACACCTCTAAAGGTGCTCCGGATTGGAGCCACGTCCTCACTGGGGTCTGCATCATCTCAGGGGCTCCTTTCCTTGCAGACAACAACGGGCTGCTGTTCGTCGAGACCTCGGCACTGGACTCCACCAATGTTGAGGAAGCATTTGAGACCATCCTGAAGGGTATGGACACTGGCACCGTGGTGCAGCAGGGTCCCAGGGCATCACAGGGTAGCTTCCCAGGGACGCAGGGCTGGGCAGACGATGTGCAGCACTTCTCTCCCTGCTCCACTTGAGCTATTTGGAGCTAGTTTCATGAGGTCTTTGGGGCTGGTTTTGGTGTTGTCTTTCTGGCTGGTTTGGTTTTCAGCCTTTGGTGCTGGGCGTTTCGCTCCCCACACCCGCAGCTTTGTTCTCACAGCCCCTGGGCGTCCCTGAAGCCCCAGGGGCTGCTTCTCCCCCGTAATCTCCAGTCTCCTCCCTGTTGTCCTGGGCTCATGACTTGATGTCTCCAGCATCCTGCCAAACCAGCCATGGGGACCTGGGGGGACAGGGATGGAGTCCAAGAGCAGCTCTCCAGGAATGGCAGCAGCATCCGGACAGTGAAGTGTGCCATGCCGTGCTGAGCCATGCCAAGCGGTGCAGTGCTGTACCACACCATGCTGTGCCGTGCAGTGCTGAACCACGCCATGCTGTGCCGTGCAGTGCTGTGCTGAACCAGCCTGGCCCAGTGAGCTGCCAGCCCCAGCACAGGGTGAAGCACTAATCCCAGGTTGGGCAAGAGGAAATTGCCTAAGCACAGGGTGTTCCTCAGGCGCCTCTCAGGGATGCACCCTGTGGGAGCTGCTCCCCTGTCACCCCTCAAGTCACCCCTCCCTGTGTAGAGGGGAAGGAGAGCCACCAGAATGCCGAGCTGTGGGCAAGCAGTGGGGGCTGCAAGCTTGAAGCTGTCCCTGCATCCCCAGGGGGCCGTGGCTGGCACACAGACCTCCTGGCACTTCTTTTGCAGAAATCTTCTACAAAGTGCAGAAGCAGAAGCAGAGGAGCAGCCAAAGCAACACGGTGTCACTTGCCAGCGAGAACCCCGCAAGCACGGCCCCAGCACAGGCAGAGAGGCGCCCGTGCTGCGTGGCCCTCTGAGCCCGCTGGGCACCCCGGGAAGCCCCCGGGGAACCTCACGGCCCCGGGACACACCAGTGGCATCCAGCACAGGCTGGTGTCACCCTGCCTGCAGTGACATCCCTGTCCTGGTGCAGTGGGGACCAACAGCCTGGACAGGAGCCAAATTCTGCCATAAACAGTGAGAAGCACCAGTTCCAGGAGCTCTTCTCTCTCTGTTTCATTTTTGCTGGGCCCTGATTAGCATCACCACTGTCACGCACCGTATCAGCCCTTGTGGACCTGCAGGGCAAAGGACCAGGACACCCCTGAGGCACCTCTGGGGAAGAAGCCAGGAGGTTCTGGGCAGGATCATGCCAGCAACGGGAGCTCTCTGATTGCCTCTGCCCCTGGGGTTGCTCCTGTAGGGCCACCCTGTGCCACGTGCTGAGGATGTGGCTGACCAACAGGTGTCTGTCCCACCAGGGACTGCTCTGGAGTTGAGCCAAGCCCTCAGGAGTGAAGTGGCAGCACTCAGCCCGTGGCTGTCTCATCCCTAGACATCTGTCCCATCCTTAGACATGGGGCAAGTGTGACAGCCAGACCAAGCAAAGGTGCTGCTGTCTGCATGGCAGAACAGGGCTCGGCACGGGGCCCAGTGCCGTGGGGCCGGGAGCAGCTCTGTGTCCAGCACGGGTGTGACGCAATCATTAAAGGACTTGTGAAATGCAGGTTTACTGAGCTGGAATTCCTGCGTGTTTGTGGTCAACGCCCTGGGTCCCCACCTTCATGATGTGCTGAAGATCGTGGCCTCCAAAGCAGCCCAGCAGGATGCCAGGGCTCCCCTGTGCCCCCTCCCACCCCGATGCCATGTTCCCTCTGTGCCCACTCCCACCCTAAAGCCATGCTCCCGCTGTGCCACTCCCCATGCAGCCTTTCCCAGTTTACGTCCCCTGTTTGAACTTTATCCGTTCAAATGATGACGCAGCCTCTGCCAGTTATCTGAAACCCCTCGGAAACGTGAGAATTCCTGCTGGATTCTCTGTGTTTTCACTCGCTTTCCCTTTGCACCACGCCAGACGTGCCAGCCCAGCTCCACGGTTCTGCGTGGAGCGCGTGGCCGTCACTGTCCCCCCCAGGAGCACACACAGGCGGTGGCCTGTCCCTGCCGCCATGCAGCATCCCTGCCCCCCTTACCTGGCCTAGGTGAGCGCACCTGAGTGCTGACGGGCAGCCCCGGCCGCCAATGGGTGTGGAGCAGGAAAGGCTGTGGCCACCAATGGGTGGCGGGGGACAGCCCCTGCCAGGGCTGGATAAGGCCCGGAAATCCCAGTTGGCCCAGTGGGAGTGGGGCTGTGGTGCTGGGCGAGATGCGGGGCAAGGATGATGAGTACGATTATCTCTTCAAAGGTGGGTCTGCTGCCCGGCCACGCTGGCCGTGCCTGCAGTGAGCTGTGGCCGGTCTCAGCCCGCTGCCGTCAGGGCTGGCTCGGGATGGGACTGGAGGCTGGGGGCTTGTACTGGGATATAACAGCCAGTTCCCAGTTCTCGGGACGGGGCGGAGGGGGGCTTGTTGTGGTGTTCCACTGTGCTGGGAAGGAGGGTGGATACTGGTGGGGCTGGGGTTGAGACGCTGCCATGCTCGGGGGGTTTGCTGGAGCTGGTCTGATGGTTTGAGGTCCGGTGCTCCTTACAGCAGCTCTTTACTGCTGCGGGAGGAGGCCGGAGCCCTGGCCTGAGCGCACGGCGTCCGGGGAGGGATGGCTGTGGCCAGGGCAGGGTGCTGCTCCCGGGGGTGGTGGGGAAGGCTGGTCTGTGGGGCTCTGTGGGTGCCGTGTCGGCCCCTGAGCACCCGTGGGAGCACATCTGGGAGCTGAGGAATCAACCCCAGGAGAGAAAGCCGTGCTGCTCCCCGGCTGCGGTGGAGGGGAAGGATCCAGGGGTCCGGGCATGTCCTTCCTGGTGCCGGTCGTGTATGAGCTCACTGCTGTGCACGGGGCGGCTGGGGGACAGGGACAGGCCCTTGAGGACCCAGCGCTGGCGTTTCTGGCTGTGGGAGCCCCGCATCCCCGTGAAGCGCCCACATCCCTGTGCATGCCAGGCTCCCCTGCGGTCTGCTGTGGCCAAAGCAGGTGCTGGGGAAGCAAAGGGACATCTTGGCAATGCCACAGCCTCCTGAGCCATAAAATCCAGGGTGTGAGCTCACCAGTGGGCGGCTGTGAGTCAGCCTGCCCGAAGGGCCCCGAGTAATTCTAGCCACCGACACGATGTAATTCCAGCCAGCAACATGCTGGTAGCCCCTGGCTCCTTGCACACCTTCCCTGGCCACTGCCCAGGAAAATCCTCCTCCCTGGAGTTAGTCTGGGACCTGGTGTGGGGGAAACTCTGATGCTGAGCAGTGCCTCAAGTACGATGCCCAGCTGCTTTGTTCTGCACTTCCTGCCCCATGCTGTGCCAGCAGCGTGGCTCTGAGGGGGCTTCAGCACATGGTCCTCCTGTGTCTATGCATCCCCTGTCATCCTACAGGAGCCAGGGCTGGGAGCAGCTCACCATAGCCTCTTCATTCCCTTCCTGGGTCTCATGGTGGTCTCTGGAGTCCTTGAAAAATAGGAAAACTCAGTTTTCAATGCAAGGGCAGCTCATCCCTCCCAAAGCAGGAGCAAAGTCGAAGGGGGATGCAGCGTCCAGGGGCATGGAGCTGGGCTAGTGCTGCCAGGTCCAACAGCTCTGCGAGCCCAGCCTCTCCCCGGAGAAAGGGAGATTGTCACAGCTGGAAGCAGCTTTATCCCGAGCTCCACTGAAATGGGAGCATCAGTTGTTGCAAAGCACAATGCACATTCCAGCTGTGCAAGGCCCTGATACTGCTGGAGGGGCTCTGTGGCTGAGGAACAGCTCTGGGCATGGCTGCTCCTGGGACCCTTCCTTGGGGCCCTGTGTGGAGCTCCAGGCTGATTCCCTCCCTGCAGTGAGACGTGGTGTGCCGAGGATGTTCACCAGTGCTTGCAGGATGTGTTCAGAGGCAGTGAGGACAGAATGTGCCAAATGCTTTTGTACCTGGGGTGGGGGATGCTGCTCCAGCTCCTCAAGCCATTGAAGCTCAAGGACATGGGGCTCATCACCCGCACAGGCTGCAGGACCCTGCACCACCCACCCTGCATCCCTGGTGTGGTCCAAAGCCCTCTGGAGCCTGTCATGGAGCAGGCACTGCCAGGATGGGGATTGTGGCAGTTGAGCTGGGGAAGCAGCAATTTCCTGTTGCTGGTAAACAACCGAGCTCAGATCAAAACTTCGAGGCTCAGAAAGTGGTAATGAACCTGGCTCGCCACTGGCCTGCATTTCCTACCGTCTTGTCCAGGCTGTTATGGTCCTCTCAGAGCTCTGTGTAGTGGGCAGCAGCTGAGAAGCCTCCCCAGCAGCTGGGCAAAGCAGGGGGGTTCTGCCCCTCTGCTCCACTCTGGTGAGACTCCCCTGCAAAGCTGCCTCCAGCTCGGGGGCCCCCCACCACAGGAAGGATGTGGAGCTCCTGGAACAAGTCGAGGAGGCCACAGAGATGTTTCAAGGGCTGGAGCCAGGCTGGGAGAGTTGGGGATATTCAGCCTGTAGAAGAAAAGGCTCCTTAGACCAGTGCCTAAAGGGGCTTCAGGAGAGCTGGAGAGGGACTTTGGACAAGGGCCTGGAGTGACAGGACACAGGTAATGGCTTCCCACTGCCAGAGGGCAGGGATAGATGGGCTATTGGGAAGGAATTCTTGCCTGTGAGGGTGGGGAGACCCTGGCACAGGTTTCCCAGAGAAGCTGTGACTGTCCCATACCTGGAAGTGTTCAAGGCCAGGTTGGACGGGGCTTGCAGCAACCTGGGACAGTGGAACCAGGCGGTGGAACAAGATGGGCTTTACGGTCCCATCCACCCAAACCACCTTGTGATGCTATGGAGGAGCTGCCCTTCCCTCATTTGCTGGCTGTCCTGACACAGCAATTGCCGGCGATGCTCTGGTGCCTTCCAGTTCCCCTCGGTGATCCTAGGGAGCTGTTCCACATCCTGCTGGGCTTCCTGGAGCCAGGCTGTTTGCTGGCTGCCCTACACTGAGGGTTTTGTCGACAGGGTGGCTGCACTGTTGGAGGCTCTGCACCATGCAAGGGAGCCATGTCTACGGGCTGGAGCTGGTGGGAAGGGGTTATCCAGGACATGGAGCAACATCCTTGCAGGATGGTGGCTGCTGAGCCTTGAGCGAGTGTAGCTGTGCCTTGCTGTAGCTCCTGCAGTGTGTGGTGTCCCAGTGGCCCCTTGCTGGTGCTGCTGTTCCTGAGTCCTCCCCACCATGGTCACTGGATGGCTGTGACCTCAGCCCTGCTGTGGAGACATGTCCCACAGGTGGGCGAAGTGAAGTGTCTGAGTACACCTGGGGAATGAACAGGGTCGGCAGCGAGGGAATTAAAAACAATTTAAAAAATAAACCCAAAAAGCTGTTGAGTCATAAACTCAACAAACTTGACTGGGGAGGTGTGTGATAAAGCTCCCCAGAGCCTGTTTCACCAGGTTTTACAGGAACCAACCAGATCTGGGACAGGCAGAAAATGCATTTAACCCACACCCAGGGACTTCCCAGCTCCTGGGCTGGACCAGCAGCAGTGGAGGAGGAGGAGGATGCTTCCTTTCAAATCATGTCTTTAAGTCCTCCTATGTGCTCTCAGGGTTGGAGGGCACACAGGGTTGGCAAGAGGAGCCCCAGCTCTGCCTGGCCTCTGGCCTGGCTCTCCCCACACAGGTCCTGCCCCTGGTTTTCTGCCCATTTTGGGTACATCACTGCATATGGTGCTTTCCCATCCCCAGGGACAGAAACTCCTGGCAACTTCCCAGTGACGGCAGGGATTTTCTCAAGGGGTATTTATAGGCAGCAGTGATGCTGCCGGGAGGAGTGGAGGCAGCTGGTCCTGCTCTGCTTTACCCCTCACCTGTCAGCTTCTCCTGGGTGAGAAGGAGATGGGGAGGGCAGATGGGGACACTCCCATCCCTGCCGGGCTGTGGGATGGGCAGCTTTCCTGCGTGGCTGGGGGAGCTGACACTGTATTTGTGCCCCCCAGTTGTGCTCATAGGGGACTCTGGGGTGGGGAAGAGCAACCTGCTCTCGCGCTTCACCCGCAATGAGTTCAACCTGGAGAGCAAGAGTACCATCGGGGTGGAGTTTGCCACGAGGAGCATCCAGGTGGACAACAAGACAGTGAAGGCTCAGATCTGGGACACGGCGGGGCAGGAGCGGTACCGTGCCATCACCTCAGCGTGAGTTTCCTTGCTCCCAACCTGGGGCCCTTGCCTGGGGCCCTGCTGTGACCCTCTCCCCTCACTGTCCCCCAGGTACTACCGGGGGGCCGTGGGAGCTCTGCTCGTCTATGACATCGCCAAGTACCTGACGTACGAGAACGCGGAGCGCTGGCTGAAGGAGCTGCAGGACCACGCTGACGCCAACATTGTCATCATGCTGGTGGGCAACAAGAGCGACCTGCGGCACCTGCGGGCTGTGCCCACCGATGAGGCCAGGGGCTTCGCAGGTATCTTCCCCCACCCTGTCCAGCCCCATCCCATCTGGCTGGAGTTCATGGCACTCACCTGAGCTCACTGTTCTTGCAGAGAAGAATGGGCTGTCCTTCCTTGAGACATCTGCTCTGGACTCCACCAATGTGGAGACTGCTTTCCACAACATCCTCTCGGGTAAGGGGCAACCAGGAAAGGGAGGGACAGGAATAGAGATGGCTTTGGACATTGTGTTTTCCCAGGACACCCCCTGGGTGGGTACTGGGTTGGAATCCTGCTCCCCTGGAGGGCGAGAGGTGGGCATTTGCACCCCTGGATCTCTGTGTTTGTGGAAGGAGCAGATCCCCCACTGAAATACCTACCTAAAGAATTGATTTTTCACTTCTCTCTCTGCTGGCAGAGATCTACCGCATCGTGTCCCAGAGGCAGATCACTGGGCAGCCGGAGTCAGAGTTCGGCCCCTCCACCACCATCGAGCCCATCCGGGTGCTGCCCACGCAGCAGGAGGGTCGGCAAGCGCCCTGCTGCCAGAACATCTGAGCCCCCCACCTTGACCCCCCACCACCCAGCACATGGTGGCATCATATGTCTCACCCTCTACCTCTGCCCGCTGCAGCTCCCTGAGCAGTGCAGGCTGGTGGCTGCTTTTGTGTGCACCATCACACTGCCCATATGCTGCTTCGCCTGTGTTTATGTAGGACCAGCAAAAACAGGGGGGAGGCAAAGCATC
This sequence comes from Corvus moneduloides, assembly GCF_009650955.1. NCBI lineage: Eukaryota > Metazoa > Chordata > Aves > Passeriformes > Corvidae > Corvus > Corvus moneduloides. The sequence goes on along the minus strand of NC_045504.1, from coordinate 425,474 downwards.
AGGGTGTCTCCCCTCTCTCCCCAAGGTCGGGGACATGCCATCCCCTGTGTCCCTGCTCCCTTTAGCCCTGCAGGCTCAGTCACTGGGTGACTGGGTGGCACTGAACAAGCCCGAACATGGTGAGTCCCTGTTTGGTGACGCCCTGTGTGCAGCCCCGTGGGGTGGGTGGGGAGGGGGACACTGGGTGCAGCCTTCTCCTGCCTGGCGAAACCAGCAGTGATGCAGATGGTTGTGCCCAGCCCTGTCCCTGCGGCACCAAGAGCTGGGAGTGCCTCTGGGTGCTGCTGGGGCCATCCAGGGTGGGGGTGGGGGTGACACTGTTTTTGTGTTGTGACCCCCCCCGCAGCATGACCCCAGCAAAAAGAAAAGCTGTGATTCTTCCATGGAAAGAGATGGGAGCAGGGGCTGGGGGGCCTTGGCCTTTGGGAAGCCCCAAGGAGGGGGTTTGGGGGGCTGAGGGTGAGGGCAGGGATGAGGTGCTGAGGGTGGGCACATGGTCCCTCTGCGCAGCTTCCCGTGTGGGAGCCGGTGTCAGCACTGGGGACCCCTCGGCTCCAGCTGTGAGGACCCCCTGGCATGGCTTGGCCCTTCCCTGCTCGAGTGTTTGGCCATCGTGGCTGGTGGCTGCATGGCCCAGCCTGGGGACAGGCCACCACTGCATGGAGTGTCTGCTGCATCGGTGGGATGGCAGTGGCCTTGTCCCCTGCCTGGGGGACAGCAGCCACTCCCCAGGGTGGACATCACCCAGGATGCTGGGACAGACTGTGCTGAGCCCAGTGCTGCTGGCAGGGGTGATTGGCAGGTGTCAATCAAGAGGGGTGCAGGTGGGAAAGCCTGCCCCATTGACCCAGTGCTGGGAGCGTGGCCCCTGTCGCAGTGTGGGGTTTTGGGGGAATCTCTTTCTTTTCACAGCTGCCCGCAGTCACTGCATCTCACTGGGCTGTGCCAGTAGGATCTGGGCCAGGGTCTCCCCTTGGGGCACAATTTGTTGATGAAACAGAATTTGAGGCAAAATCCCCAAATAAAACTGCTGTTGAGGCATTTTCTCTCTCTGTCAGGTCTTTCCTTGAGGCAGGAGCAGTGCCAGCCTCACATGGGGCAGCTGGGCAGCATCCACAGGCAATGAAGGGTGAGGAGGAGGAGGAGGGTTGGGAGGAAGGTGTGAATGTAGCCTGGGCAGGGGGATGTCCTACTGGGAGGCCAGAGGGGAGAGCTTGAAATTCAGGATTAGAAGAACAGGTTGGATCCTGCTGCTGGCACAGGGGCAGCTGAGGATGCACCCTATGGGTGCCCCTTTTTATCCACCCACAGTGCAGCCACCCTATCCCTGGCTCCAGCCCTTGGCACTGTGTCCCTACGCCACGGCCCTGCCCCCTCCAGAGGCAGCCTAGTCCCTGAGCTGGCCAGCCCCATCCTCTCCCATACCCTGGGTCTGACCACAGCTGAGGGCTGTCCCCAGGTGAATGGTGACCATTGCCCCATGGACTGGGCTCTACCCCATGCCCACCTCAGCTGGCAAAGCCCTGGCAACTTGCAGACCAGTTGGAGCTGGCAAGCACCACCTCCTCCCACACCATCTGCCCACACCAAAACACGGTGCCAAGAGGTGATGTCAGCCCCACCGGCTGGAGAGGTGGGCGTGCGGGGTACGGGTGCTGCTCCAAAGGGCTCCACAAAGGGACAGGGCTGAGCCAAGCGCTCCTTGGGGCTCACTGCCATTGGATGTGCCATCAGCTTGGCACTGGCATGGACACATGGGATGATGAGTTCATTTAGACTCATGGAGACACTTTTGGGCTCGGCAACTCAGTTTTGTTCCAGCCTTTCCAGTTTTTAGATGTTTTCTGCTGGCATGAAGAAGCGGGAAGGGCAAAATGTGGCACAGGGTCGCCCATGGACATGGGACCCGCTTGCACCAGGACTGGGAGAAGCAGCTTCCTCAGGAGGCTTATCATCTCACAAGTGCTTTAATGAACCCCAAGAAGTGCTGCCAAAAGCCTGGGACTGGTGGGAGGTCCAGGAGGGATGGCAGAGGGAGGTCCAGCCCCACTACCCTGGAACTCAGCCCAGCAGGGCCTTGTTCCCAAGCACTGCTCCCGGCCCTTCCTCAAGTGTGAACAGACACAAACCAGGAGCAGATACCAAATTTCTTAAGTAATAATACTTTAATAAAATTAAGTTCTTAATGTAATTTAGCACATTTAATACATTAACCCTTTCCCTTCTTTGTTTTCTACAAGTTGTGCAACATCATTATTTTAATTTTCTTTTATTTTAATTTTTTTCCTTCTCCCATTATACTATATGCCTCAAAACTCAGACAACAAGCCTAACTCTACTTCTATGTTCGGTTATATCTCTCTCTCAGGCTTTTATTTTTGCGTCACGCCAGAGAGATGAAAATACCTGGATGGAACATGTGATCGGTTTCCAATAGTAACAATCCCAACTACAGGTTTCCTATGACGTTAAAAGAAAAGAGGGGGAAAAAAAAAAAAGCAAACACAAAATAATAGGGAATGGACTTTCAATGGAAGGGCCACAGAGTCGGCATGGCTGGCAATGGCCGGGCCACTCCGTGGCCAGCTGGCTCAGCACGAGGTGGGAGTACCATGGAGCAGGACCGTGTGACAGCGCCCAGATCCAAGGGAGAGCGGATACACACGAACTTGTACATCAGTCTGAAGCGAGGATGAGAGGAAGCCAACGTGGTGCTGTGCAAGCAAAGCCATGAAGGGCGCGGGAGGGCTGTGCTCCCCTGGGTGGGTATCAGTGAGATCAGCTGCTGCAGGGACCCCGTGGCTTGGGTTTCATTTCAGCACGTCTCATGTGGGAAATCCCACTGGAGCTGCTCTGCCAGAGTCCCAACGGTAGCAAGCTGGAGCCTGGATCTCTTTGATACCAGGGCAGAGCCGGAGGAAATCCTCTTCAGCCTCACAGGCTCCCGACTGCGCAGTCGGATGCCCGGGGCTGCTCTGGGCATCCCTGGGGATTTCCTCGGCTTGCCTGGGGCTGGGATCAGAGCCGGCTCTGCAGTGGCTGCGGTTCGATCAGACCTGCCGGTCTGAGATCTGCCAGCCTTCATGCCCATTGCCTTTCACGTTTGCTTAACACTGCTTTCTAACTCAGGAGCAAATGCCATGCTCCAGCCCCTAGTCCTTTTTTCCCCCTTTGTTTAATGATTATCTTGAACGGAATTCATAAAGAAAAAGGAAAAAAGAATGCTGATGGTTTCACATAAGCAAAACAGCCTGTGACCGCATCTTGTGTCCCAGCTCCCAGGAGCCAAGAGCAGATCTCCACGGCCACACCACACTGCTACCTCTCACCACTCCGTTTCTCTGCAAGTTGTTTCAAAAGCATCATCGTAAGCCCAGAAAGCACATCCTGCTGTCAGCAACCCGGTGCCACCACTGGAGGGGGACTTCATTTTCACATAGACAGTAGTGGAACTACTCCAGATTTTACATTAGTGTCACTTTACTGGGGGTGACTTTCAATTTGCTCCATTAGCAGCCCTGAAGCGATGCTGGAGCAGATCCAGCGGGGATGCTGCAGCCTGCCAGGGCTGCAGTGACTCCAGATTCCAGTAGAGTAACCCATTGGAACAGTGGAGCCGCACGGGAGGGAGGCAGGAGCTGCCCAACCTCTCCTATCTCCCGCTAGCACGGCGCAGGCAAACCAAAGTCTGCCTAGCACAATTCCAGCCGAATTTTTCACTGGGTCAACTGACAGCAGAACATGACTTCACGTTTCTACAGGATGTGAAAACCCACACTAAAACACAGAGATTGCTCCCTAACATCCTAGAAAGGGTTTTGGAAGAACCAGCCCACGCTGGCTCTGCTGCCACCAAGGACACCTTGCTGGGGCTCGGCAGAGGTGGGACGGGACCCCCTGTCCGTACACAAGTGACGATAAAGTGCATCCACTCTCCAGTCCAGGGCACCACTGTACAATGTCCATCACTGACGCTTCTTCAAGTATCAAATCAAAAAAAATGAGGTAAAACAAAACTGAAAGAGCAAACAGGCTGCCTCGCCGCCCCGGCAGGGAAGGACCAGGCGCTTGATTCCACCGAGCACGAACCCCCCTGGAAGTGCAGGAGACATTGTGCCCTGCTTCTCGAAATGCCCCAGCATGCCGGGAGGGTCCTGGGGAGGGATCTCAGATTCACAGTGCTATTTATACGCAGAAACCGAATGAGAACTGTCTTCATTCCTGTCCTGACCTATTGCATGGCTTTGCTGAGTGATGAATGCTGGTAAAGGCTACCTCAGCCCCCCGGAGCAGGCACCATCAGGGAGCAAGGGGCAACCACCGTGCTTCTCGAAGGCATCTGTGTGGATGCTCCCAAGCTGCAGGAGATCCGTGGGTTTGCTACGGCTGAGCCACAACACAGAGGAGAGGAGCAAAGGCTAAAGCCAGAGGGAACCAACTTCCAAGGGTGTTTTCTTTGCAACACTTGCCTTTGCTAATGCTGCTGCCTCTCGGATGTTTCTTTCTGAGAGCTCTCCTTTAAGCAGAGATTTTGGTGCAGTGAAAAGCAACACCACTGCTCCAGAGAGAAGTGCTGGCCTGTCTCTGGAACGAACTGAGTAGCTGGCAGGGGCATGGGGCACTTGCTGCCCCAGCACTGGTGTCAGGGATGTGTTGCCCTGCCCTGCAGTGCCCAGAGCGGGTCTGCCATCGCAGCACCCACTGCATGCTGCCAGCTCGAGGAGCCCTTGCTCCCGCTCTGGGCACTGCAGGGACTCAGGATCCATCCAGAACACAATGCACTGTGCTGGCTAAGAATGGCCTCCAGCCTCCTCCATGCTCCTGCAGCCAAAAACCAGGCATGTGCCACGAGTGTCACTCTCCCGTGAGCAGGACAGCGTCGGGGCAGCTGTCAGGAAGCCAAGCTGTGGGATCAGGGATGTCATGGCCCAGCACAGCTGCAAGAAGGCCCTTTCAGGCCAGCAGAGACTTTTCCAAACATCTCACCTGCAGCTCCAATGCTCAAAACCGATGGTTGGAGGCCAAGCAGAGAAACACCCAACAAACCAAATCTCCTGGAAGATGCCACGTGCTAAGCAAGTGAGCTCATCCCGAGGTGCACAGCGTCTCCCGGCGCAACGCAACTGGGGTGAGAGAGAACCAAGAAAAAGAAAGAAAACAAACAAAGAGGGAACAAACCAACCCTAATGCCCTGACACTGCCCAGTGCGAGGGCAGAGCCTCCGCCCGGCACCTCACTGCCTTCGAGCTCTGTCTGTCACCTTACAGAGGGGAGATCACCCAATCTTCCTTTCCTTCGCCTTCCCACCTGGGATGGTCTCACCTGCCCATCCCGGGATCTTCCCACACCTTTGGTGCTTGGAGAAGTTCAAAAACCAAGAACAGCCCAAGGAAAGTAACAGCAACTTTGAACATTTGTCTGCAATTTCCTGCTCCAAGCCCAAGGCTGGAAGTCAGAATAAGGCAAAAATTAATGGCCTAAAACTTCCTTATTTTGTTCCGTGACTAGCCAAATCTGTCTATTTTTATTAAAAAAGCAACATAAACCCCCAAACGTATCTTTTTAAAAAAATACATATTATTAGATCCTTTTTTTTTGTCTTTTTTTTCCCCTCTATAAAAATAACTTCAGGACTTTGATTGACAGAAGGTACCAGTTGGTGGCCATTATTTTGTTAGGCTTTCAGTCATTTATTTGTTTGCTTCAGAAAAATAGTACCAAAAAAAGATGGAATTCCTGGGGAAGTTAACAATGATCGTGTTCACAAGTTTATTTTACATTCTGCTCTGTCTGGGATCACTTGGATCTACTATAGATTAAACAATATGGATAGCATCTACTATTTGAACTAGTTAATTTTTTTTAATCTTTACTCTAGGATTATATGAAATAAATTTGAGTGTTTATTATTATCAACATTTTTTTAATACCCATCAACGCAAACCTTTTTTCTTCTTCTCATTTTTGGTTAAAAACAAACAAACAAACAAACAGAAAAAAATCTTATTTTAAAATGCTTCTTTGAAAGGCAACAGAGCAGAAGCATCGCCCCATCTTCCTGCTGCTTTGGGAGGGGGAGCAGGACATGGGCTGGATTGGGGGTGTGAGGGGGACAGACTACCCCTCACTCCCCAGCCCACAGGGAGGTCGTGGCTGCTCAGCACATCCCTAAAGCAGCCCCTGGGACAAGATCCTGTGAAACACTCCGGGATGTTCTGGAGCCAAGCGCATGCTGAAGTGCTTTCCTGGGTTAAAGGAAGCTTGGAACCCTGCCGGGGGCACTCCCATTGCTCTGGCTGTCCCTGCAATTGGTGTCTTGCAGGAGCTGTGCCCACACTGGCTTGGGGGTGACATGTTCCCATCTAGGGCGGGCTGGAGCTGGCCAGGAGCTCTGTGTAAGCTCAGCCCGTGACTGGTCAAAGCACCAGCACAAGCCGACGGCTCTGGTCTGGCACAAGCTCCAAAGGAATGACCATGGATGTTCTCAAGATCACACCTGGCCTGAACACTGGGACCAAACCCTCCTGTCCCTGCAAGCCGTCCAGCGCAGGAAGAGACGGAGCCAAGGTCTAAAGGGAGGCAACAGACGGTGACCACCCTCAGGTCTCCAGAGCCCCCCACGAGCACGCTCCAGCCGGGCGTCTGTGCCGGCAGCGGCTGTCAGTCCCTCCCAGCAAGGCTGTGCAAAGGACCATAAACCCTCGCGTTGCACTGGGCGCTCTGGAGCCAGATCAAGGACAAAACTCCTCTGGCTCCCTGGGATGGGATCAGGCTGGCAGTGCTGGCAACAAGGCGGAGGAGGGCAGGGAGGTGGGTAGTGCCAGCTTTGCCCTCCGAGCACCCAGCTCTCCACAAGCCCCTGTCTCAGGGAACCACAGCAGGAGCAAACTCTGCTCCCCAGCGCCCGCCCGGGTGGTGAATCGGGTTGGGTTGGACCCTGGGATGCCCAGGGTGCCCAGGAAGTGCTGTGCCACAGCAGGGCAGGGCCTTGCCAGCGCCGGCACGGGGTGATGCCGCCCAAAGACTGCCCCAGAGCCAGCCCGGAGCCGAAGCCCACCCAGACCTCGACCCTTTCCAAGGGGATTCCCAGATGGAGCAGCCACAGGATGGGGACACAGGCTTGGGTTTATAGTGGTTTTTCTCTTCTACTTCTCTGCTTTTAATTACCTTTTTTTTTCTCTTTTTTTTTTTTGTTTAAATACATCCAACTGTGTTAATTTCTTATTTGTGGAAAGGGCTATCTGCACCATAACTATCACCTTTACATACACACACACACACACGAAAAAGGAAACATATATTAAAAACACTTTTTAAGCAATACTCTGGATACAAATGTATTTTTTAACCTACATATATTCTAAACCTTCTAAACTTTTAAGGATCACTTTATCATAAAATAAAATATCCTTTTTTCTTATAATAAATTACCTAATAAAAAGTATTTTTATTAGCCCAGTTCCTTGCTACATTTACATGTAATAAATGCATTTATTAAAATAGAATATTAAATTATAAAGAAATGTTCTAATTTTAAAATCTTAATTTTTTTTCCCTCCTCTCTCTCTCTTTAAAAAACACCAGGAAATGCATCAAAATAAACCCTTCAAACACTAAACAAAACAGGTTGGAGTATTTTGATTTCAGAGGTTAACAATATTAACAGTCTGAGCCTTTGTATGTATGAAGATTATTATTTTTTTAAGAAAGAAAGAAAAGAGAAAAAAATAATAGATATCCCTCCAGCTGAAAAATACTTTTGCAAATGGGAGCTAGGACAAGATATTTTTATAGTATCTCCTCATTAAATATAAATCCAATTTTGGTTCTTTTTTCTTTCGTTATGTATTATAATACACACTATTCTCTATATAATTTATGTCGATGAGGATGACATCACAGCATGATATTACTTTATCCCTCCGTTTCCCTTTGTTATGTTTTGTCACCCGCTCCCCCGCATCGTCCCTTGTCCAGGAGTCGCTGTCTCCGCCGCGGCAGCTCGCAAACACCGCCCGAGGACGCAGTTTTGGGGGACGCGGCCCCGTCCCGACACCCCGCGGCCCCGGTCGCCTCTCCCTGCCGTGCCGGGAGCGGGGAGCCCTCGCTCCCACAGCCCTGACGCGGCTCGGGAGGTCCCGTCCACAAGGAAAGGTCGCAGGATGGGTCCCAAATCCAGCACAGCCCCAAGCCCCGCTCCTGGTTCGCAGCAAGTGCCGGAGCCGGCGGCAGCTCGGCAAAGCTCGTGCGGAAATGCCAGCGGCGCTGACCGGGCGGGCACCGCGCTCCGGCCGCTCCGTCCCCCCGCGGGCTGACCCTGCCCGGGCCCGGACACCTCGTGCCCGCAGCTCAGCGCCTTCCAGCGCAGCTCTGCTCTCTCTGCTCCCAGCCCCGGCTTTTGGGCACCTGCCCTCGGTGCCACTGCTTGTGCCCTCGTGTCGCTGCCTCGCAAAAGACCACCACCGGCATTCACCCCGCACGGCGCGGCGCGGGTCACCTTGGGCCCCACCCTGGCTCCACCGGCCCCCCGGGCTGATGCAAACCCCGGGGAACACCCCACTCCCCAGCCGGGCCGAGGGGAAGCCAGCGGCGTCCGTGGGCACCGGCCGCCGTCGGGGCGTGCCCGTGTCCCGTCATCGCTCCCCGGAGCCGATCCCGCTTCGGTGGGACGCGACTTTGCAGGATGGAGGTCTCACGGACCAGGCTTCCCACAAGGGTCTTACCGCTCCTAATCCAGAGGGAGGAAGACTCGCCTTGGTGCGTCGGGTCCCAGCCCCACCTGCCTCCCTCCAGCCCAGGCGCAAGCGGGGTGTCCCCATCACTTCAGCACCCCGAGGGGCTTATCCCAAAAGCCTGGGAACAATCGTGGGGGCAGCTGAAGCCAGCGAGGTTCAGTCCAGCTGGTTCAAGGGGTCACCAAGGGCATCGTCGTGGTGGAAGGCGAGAAGCGCAAGGACCCAGCTCCGTGGGCGCTGCAGAAAAAGGACGGGTGCAGGAGGAGGGGGCTGTCTTTAGTTATCGTTATTGCTGGTGAATTAGACCAACAAGCCATTTTTAGTCACCTATCAAGGAAGATACAAGTCAGAGCAAATAGTTAAGGTCATGGGCATTTTTCTTGTTTTTTGTTTTTATTTTTTTTTTTTAAGATTTTTATATATATACATATATTTAAAAAGAGAGAAAAAAAAATTACGCAAATTTGTTGTTTAAGCCCCGCAACCGGGCTCCCCATGAATGCCAACAGGCAGGGCCCAGGCTGCCCCTCTCCAGGTGCCCCATGGGGCCAGGGAGAGGCCCGAGCCCCCCGAGTTCCCCGCAGCCCCCGCTTGAGGCAGAGGTAGCTCTCGGTGCATTTACAGCGCCTGTTTTTTCTTTCTTCCAAAGTTGCTACATCAAAATATGGAGTCGGTGGGGGGTACAGCGGGAAGCAGGGGACAAGGAAAAATCAAAATAAAACAGGGGCCGAAATACTTCTATTCATTTTAAACTAGAACTGCTACATCAAGCTTTTTTTTAATATATATGTATATGTATATATATATGTGTATATATATATATATGTATAAAGGTTATTGGAACTGAAGATTTTATTAAAGGCCAACTTGGAGACTTGAGTAGGAACCTCATCTGCAGAGAGGGGCAGCCCCCCAGGACAGCCCCACTCCGGTTCCCATCAGCAAGCATTGGACGTTTGTTTGGGTCATGATTCTTTTTTTTTCCCTTCTTTTTTTTTTTTAAAGAAAGGGGTTTTGTTTTTTTCTCTAACATTTGTCAGCATGCAGGAGGCTTTTACATCGTTTCGCTTGTTAAGGTGAGGGAGGAGGTACAAGGAGCAGAGGTGAGCCCCCTGTACCCTTCCCACTCCCCACTCCCTACAGTCAGTGCTAGAACAGGTCCCCCCACCCCAGGTCCCCGACACAGGGCTCTCCTTCCCCCCTCCCCACTCCCACCCACCTCTTCACAACCTGGCATCAAATAAAGACATTGATCAAGAACTTGCTCACATTACCACGAACAGATTCCACTCAGCCAAGAACGACTACTCACTCACTAACACAGCGGCCCGGGGCTGCGGCCACCACCGCTCCCAGCTCAGCCCCTCCAGCACCAATACGAACACTTCTCAACGCCCCTCCGAAGGGTGGTTGATCCCCCGCCCGCCCCCCGCCCCCCGCCCCCCAGCTCGTGCTCCAACCACTCTCTCTACATCAGCGGGAGAATTTTGGGCAATGAACGGATAAAATACAACCCTGGGGTGGGGGGGCAGGACACGATGGAGAAGGTGGCACTGGGGAGGCGAGAGGTTCCCGGAGAACAGGAATGTCCCCCTCTCCCTTCCCTTCCCTTCCTGGGACCAAACTTCTGAATGAGAACTGGGTCAGTTTTAGGAAGGATGTGGCCAGTGCTGGCCGGGGCGCCGAAGCCTTTGCCGAGGCCACACTGCCACAGGGAGGGACGGCTGCCTCAGGACAGTGCTGGGGCACGGGGGCTCGGGGAGTTCATCCAGAGCACCTCAGCCCTCCATCACCCACAGCCCCCACACCGGCGGGTCCAAAACACGGCGCCTTCCCCCAGGAAGCGTTCGCATCCCGAGCCGGTCCTGGTGCACACCGCAGGGCCGGGACAGCTGCACGGCCAGGCATTTCTTAGAGCTCTGGGGAGGAGGGGAGCACCAATTCTGCCTGACAGTGTCCCGTTAGCACGGCACTGTTACTTTTGTCTTTACTTTTCCAAAACATCAGCATCTACTACAGCCTGGGAACATTGCCCACCCCTCCAATCTACCTCTTGCCCCTACGGAATATATTACTGTTGATGCAAAACAGTGGAGGCATCCCATCATCCCACCATCATTTCACACCCTCCAACTGGTATCTGAAGATCAAAAGTGGATCTTTATCAGCACAGAGCACCAGCACCACCTGCCCCAGCACAGTGAGCTCAGCCCCTTCAGTGACTGTGGCCGGTGACCATGGCTGGCCTGAGCCCACCGTGCCAGGGCACAGACAGCAACTGGGAGCAAGCTGCAGCAAACTGAGCAGAAGAGAGGATGTTCCCAGGAACATTATTACGATGAAAATAAAGTCTCCTGTAACTGAAGGGAATAAAAAAATCTCAGGCAATTTTTTTGTTTGGCTTTTTTTTGCTGTTAGAACTGTCTCTGCCAAGTCGTGAAACTTGTTGGTTCAGTTCTAAATCAGGGTCCAGGATCTGTGAGCAGAAGTCGAGGGGTAGGAAATGGGGAAGCAGTGGTAGTGGGAGAAAAATTATATATATGGGTTTATATACACACATATATATATATATAGGTGCTTGCTTAATTAAGTGCCTATATATATATATACACACATATATTTATAGCTGGGTGTACTGGTACTCAATAGGTCAATCCACCACATTTTTACCATCACAGCATTTTGGCATCCACAGACCAGCTGAACAAACCTGATGGAGTGAAGATGCTGGCCTGCACCTTGCATGCATTGGCACGGAAGCCAGACCTGAAGCCCATCCTCTCCCACTTCCCAATGGTTTTAAAGTATCTCATTTAACAAAACCAGGAGTCTTGAAATGATTAAAGGATGTTCAACAAGGCAATTTTTTTTCTGTTTTGTTTCGTTCTGAAAAAAATATAATATATAAAAGTGGCCAACCTCAGGAAGATCCAGGAAAAGGACAGCTGAAGAGGTTTTGGTCCATAAAGAAATACTTTTTCTTCTTTTTTGTTTTTTTTCTCCCCACTTGGTTTGGGTAACAAAAGTTTTGGTCCAGTTTAAAAACGACGACAACAAAATTATCTCTATAAACTCGGGGTTTTTTTGCTTTCTGTTGGGATGCATGTTGGTTTCATATGGGCTCATTGCCTGTATTGCATGATCGTCTCTCTTAGGTTTTGGTGCAATAGGTATATTTTTGAAGAAAAGCACAATGTTGTGTGTGTGTGTGTGTGTGTGTGTGTGTGTGTAGCTGCAGCTGGCATCACTTGAAGAAAAGAATGAAGAGTGACCTACAGAAACGTGGAAGTCGATGCACTCCCCCCACGGATGGGAACTCGGGACTGCTTTGGAAATACCCTGTTAGTGACTCCTGATTGGGCTGATGAACAAATCCCTGCTTGGATAAGGAAAAAAGAACAAAGTTCCAGACTCCACGGTGGCTCAGAATAACAAAATAAACGCTCGTCGCCTGGTGTGATCCCAATAGGTTCTTCCAAACCTTCTTCAGTTTCACTGGCGTCATTTTTATTTCTTCACCTTCTTTTTTTGATTTTCTTTTTTTTTTGTGTTTTTTGTTTGGTTTTTTTTTAGAAAAAAAGGAAAACAATAAAAGTTCTTCAGCTGTGATTTTTTTGTTTAAATCTTTGAGGTAATACAGTTGTGCCCTCGTTCTAACAGGTTCCCAGAGGTTGATGGTTTCTTTCTTGTTCTTCTAAATCCCTGTCATCCGTTTTCCTTTCTTTCTGTTGTGTCTTTCTGAGCTCCCAGTTGGGCCGACAACCCTGGGGGGAGGAGAGTGGGGGCTTCAGGCCAAGACAAAGGTTGAACATGGCTGGAGAAAGGCTGGCAGGGCCCTCCCTGCATCCCTGCTCCCTCCCTGGTTGATCCAGGTGGCCTGGCTTGGTTATCGCCAAGAAGTCCCAATCTCACCACCAAAAAAAATGAACTAAACCGCTTTGCTTGCGAGATCCGAGTGTGCGTTCTGAGTACTTGGTTTACAAAAGACATTGCAGGCTGGAGCATTGTTCGCCCTTCAAAATTTCTGGCTTTGCTATTCATTTTAATTTTATTATTCACTTTTTTTTTTTTAAAAAATAACATACATTGCTTGTAAAATAATTTCTTTTCTTTTCTTCTTCTTCTTCTTCAAATTAATTTATTCTTTCATTCATTTTTTGCTCTTCAGATGTCATTATTATTATTATCATCATTATTATTATTATTATTATTATCATCATCATTTTTCTTTCATGGACCCCCCCCATTCTCCCTTCCTACCCCCACCCCCCTAATGCCCTGCTCTGTCTCTTTAGGAAAATATTCTAATGGCCTGAGTGGCTGCCGCGTGGCAAACTGGGCACTCGGGATCAGTCCTCTCGCAGATCCTCACGGCACACTCCATGCAGAAGAGGTTGTGGCCGCACGGCACCAGCGCGGCCGTGACCTCGCTTTCGAAGCACACCATGCACTCGCGGCTGCTGGCGACGGACGTCCGGGCAGCGGCCGGCGTTCCCAGCTTGGAAAACCCCTGGAGCGGCTCCCCCTGCGACCGCCTGGGCAGCCCAGAGAGGCTGGGCTCTGGGATGGAGGAGGACGGGGAGCGATGGGAGTTGGGATGGATGGTGCCGGTGCTGCTGGAGCGCTGCTGCTTCGAGAAGAGCACTGAGACAGGGTTGGTGTTCTCCTGCCCAGCCCACATCGGGGCCCCCGACTCCGGCACCCCGTAGTACAGATCCTGCTTGTTCACACCGTAGTTGGGGAAGAGGTAACCGTAATTGAAGTCGTTTTGGTCGTTCAGCCGGGGGGTCTCATAGACGGGGTCGACAGAGCAATCACCGATGCAGCCCAGGCTGTTCTGCCGGAAGGTGGAGAGGGGCTTGCAGCCCGGCGCCGGCGTGTGGACCCGCCAAGCCTCTGAGTAGCGGTTCTCCATGCCAGAGTCAGGGCTGCTGGAGAGGAAGTCATTCTCGTTGTTGTACTCCAGGATCTTGCCTGTCCTTACTGCAATGTGTGTCTCAATCTCTTCCCGGGCACGCTCCACGTTGCCCGGTGCACCGGTGATCTCAAAGACGGGGTCCCGGTCTCGGCTTGGCGTGATGATGTAGGTGTTGGTCTGCTGCTGGATCCGCTTGATGGTGGCTCCCTTGGGGCCCACCACCAGCCCCACCACGCGGTAGGGCACGCGCACCCGGATGGTGACCTGCCCCGGCAGGGTGGGCGCGCTGCCGAAGGTGGTGCCCGCCTTGTTGCGGGAGGCTCTGATCATGGAGAAGTGCTCGGCCGCTGAGATGATCTCCCGCCGGGCCATGGCCACGTCCTCCCGCCGCCCCGTCACCATGAAGACCGGCTCCTCGCCCCGCACCGGGGTCTTGATGTAGGTGTTGGTCTTTGCCCGCAGGGCTTTGATCTTGCAGCCTTGGGAAGAGAGAGAAGAAGGCATGGCAGTTAACAAGGCCGTCCCACCGCTCGCCCTGCTCTGCAGGACACCGGGCTGAGTGGCCATAACCTCCTGTGCCACATGGCAGCCACTGCGCAGAACAAGGCAAAGGCCCCATCCCCCTACCCCTGAGGGGAAATGCCAGAGGGAGGTCCACCCTCTCCATTCCCAGAGACTCCCTCCCTCAGGAGTGCCATGCTCCCTCATACCCCAAAACGGAGATCACCATCTTGTGTGCTGCACTGCACCACACCATCCCCCCTGACAGCCTTCCCTCAGCAATCACCCCTAAGATCTCCCTTCCACACACCCCAACACCACGGAGTAACGGGGGATCCAAGCCACCCCCAGGAGTCAGTGGTCTCTTTGAGGAGGCCTGCCCCAGAGCCCCAGGGTGGCCCCCCAGAGAAAATGGTTATCCTCGGGCTCTGGGGACAGAGCTGATGCATGGGGCAGCCTGGAGGTCACAGAACAGGGAGATGCCGGTCCCACAGCCTGGCTGGCCAATGTGGAACCCCTTGGCCACCCTGTGCCAGCTCCCAAAGGGAGCTGCCTGCCATGACTCCAGAGAGCCAGAGCCCTCCCTGAGGACTGTGGTACTACTGAGGAGGTTTTGGGGTGAATGCGGTCAACTTCAGGGGGCCAGGTGTGGAGTTGCAGAGATGCAGCAGTTTGGGCCTCCCCACTGCAGACATGGCAGGACTCCAAATGCCAGCAGAGCTAGATGGCCGGGGGTAGCAGGACGCCAGGATTTGCTTTGGGGCTGAAACAGCAAGAAATGGGGCAGGGCTGCCCTCCTGTGAGCCCCACAACAGGCTGCTCCACACTCAGACCCTCTCCTGGGATCGCTGGCCATGTGGTGCTTTTGTGTACCAGTATCCACGTACCAGAGCCCACTGAGCCCATTCCCCGGCTCCTAGAACCCACCAAGCCCATTCCCCAGCTCGCCACAGCTCAGAAAACAGCCTTCTGCTTTCCCAAAAAGGGCAAAAGACTTTCCAGTGTGTTTTGGAAGGTCTTGATCCAGCTCTGTGACTCCAGGTTCCCAGATGACACCAGGATGCCATCAAGCAACTAAGTGTTTTTATAGATGGGGCACAGTTCTCTAAAGGACCCCTCCTGCCCCTCAGACCTCTCTCTTGAAAAGCCTCACTTGGTGCCCCAAGGCATTTCCGAAGCCTGGCTCCGAGTTCCCATACAGGCTGGGGGTTCCTCTGCAGGAGGTGTGCTCTGAGCTCAGATCTCCAAGAAAAATTAAAACCTGTGATTCTCCAGTGCAGATGAAGCAAGGTGAGCACTTTGAGCACTTTGCTGTGGTTTCCCGAGGATTTGGGTGTCTCACTCAGGGCTCACAGAACCACAGGATGAGGACACAGCACTGGGACCTCTGTGAGATCCCCCAGCACCTCCTACCCCACCTTGTCTCCCCAGAAAAGAGCATCTCCTGTACTCTCCTCTGACTATTTCACACCAGCAGGTCTTCCTCCACACACTCCACTCACATCACACTTCAATACACAAGGAGCTTCAAACGATGCCTCTGCAACCACGAAATGCAGATTCCTCAGCTCCTGGGCTGGAACATTATTATTTATACAGATCCTAATAAATAACAGCATCTCCCAGGCTGGCAGCTCGGGGCTGCCACTCACCCACAGCTCCTCTCGTGAGACACGGGCTGGTGACATCGGGGTGTTCGCTGGAACGCAGCGATCCCACCACCTCGTGTCATTGGCAAGAATTGAAGCCCGCACCTGTGGCGATGGAAACAGCCTTGTGCCACTACAGCTGACAGGAGCGACTCCCTGGGCTCGCAGGCGCCGCAGCAGCCGCTGCATCCAGCAGTGCCCGGCACGGAGCACGCCCAGCCCCGCCGGCCGCACCGCACGGGCACCGGGCACCGGGCACAGCTCCGGCCGAGCGCAGGCTCCGCGCACACACAGCCCCCGGCACAGCTGGCAACCCCACTGCCCCTCGGAGGCTCTTGGCAGCAGTGTGGGACACGTGCCGGTAAATCGGAACTTCGCTGTCGACTCCCAGTGTGACTTTTAACTCCTCAGAGCTACTTCAGCTCCCGGAGCCTCATTCCCCATTTCTGGAGCAGGAATAGCTGTCTCCTGTCTTGTGCTCCCACAAAACTTCCTCTTAACACTCCACATCACAGCGCTGCTGCACTAAACCCGTCTCTGAGACAGGAATTCCATGTTCCTGGGGAATGGAAATGCCAGATCTGACACAAAGAAGGATCTGGTCAAATCCCCAAATCCAAACCAAATCCATCCCCTGCCAAATCCAGTGTAGCTCATGGGTTACTCTCCAGAGTTTGCACCATGAGGTACATTTGTGATGCTTTGCTGAGTAAAGTTTCCACACAGCCCATGTGGACCAGTGGTCACCCAGTGGTGTGCTATCAGCTCCCAGGAAACCCAAAGGACAGGACCTCATGGAGCCAGGCACGACTCAACTGTAGGATAAACCCACACAGGCAAAATCCGTAATAAAGGTTCATCCCAAGGAGAGCTGGATAAAACCGTGAGAGGTCACCTACGCCCTCTGGCACCCCTGGGCAGGGTGGGCTGTCCCTGACCCACCCCTGGCAGACATTTCCCTGCCCCACTCCTGTGCCGCTCACTCCAAAGATGGAGATTCCATCTTAGGAAGATTAATCAAGATGCCACCATTTCCCCAGGGATATCACCGGAGCTTCACATGGAAAGACAGGGGTGTTCACGACAAGCATCAAGCTGAAAATGCCTCCCCGTGCATCACCCCAGGCTGAGGGAGCTCCATCGCATTCCGCAGTGACCCGCGCTCTGCCTCTGCAGGGCAAGGCTCGCTCTCCTGTGCAGAATGACCTCAGGCAGGCGTGTGGCACGGCTGGGATTGGGCTCCGCGCTGTTCCGAGCCACGGGACAATGACGGCGTGTGGGGGAGAGGGATCTGAGCCCGGCACGACAGGAAACAATCAGGGAGGGTCAGGGAGGCAGAGCGGTGACAAAGGACAGGGGCTCCATGCTGGGGACAGATGGAAGGGAACAGTGGCAAGGAATACACATGAATGAGGGCAAATGTAAGCACGTTACACGAGCTGGAGGAGTGGGAGGGAGTTAGGGATGGAGCAAAGGTGATGGGAATTGAGGGAGAGGCACATCCTCCAAAGCAAGAGGAGAATGAGGGGTGGGGAGGCAAAGCAGAGACACCCCAAAATGGCCAAAGGAAGATGGGCAATGAGAGAGCACAGCGAGAGGGAGGGGAAGGAGGATCTGGAACGGACAAAAGGACGCGTGGTGCAGTCGGTGGTGTGAGAAGGGGGGGAGGGAGGGTCTCTGTGCAGGCCTGCAGACGGGAAAGCCAGCTTTGTGGAGACAGACAGATGGGGATCCTGTGCTTAGAAACAGGAGAAAATCACCTCGTAAGAAATTACACCAGCAAGCCCAGCAGCACAGTGGGCTCAGCGGCCCTGACCTCCAGCAGCTCTAAACTGGCACAGACAATGGCCAAACCATCAGCAGCCCAAATCCAGAGAGCTCCACAACTTCCAGGAGCGCTGCACTGGTTTACATCCGCTAAAACTAGGCTGAGCTTAAACGTGATTTACTCACTTAGTGCCAAGGCTCCCAGCCCATCTCAGCCCCATCCCTGACTCTGCTTTGCACACTAAAAAAGGGGCTGAGCCTCCTTTGAGATCACCCTGTTTCTGATGGAGCACAGCTGGATCAGGATGTGGCCCGTGACACCCCAGCCAGATGGGCAGCACACCCCAATGTGCTTATTCCAAACAAAATTTGCCTTGCACGGGGTGTTTTTTTGACACTTTCTTCGTGCATAACTGAAATTTGAAAACACCAAGTAACAAAGCATTTTACTGGGGGGATTATTCAAAGGGGAGGGAGGTGGAAGGGAGGGAATTGCCTAGCAGGTGGTGTCAAACGAAGCTAAGGGGAGAAAAGGACCCGTCAAAGCTGCACTAATACATAACCTGTGTATGTTCTCCTCGATATGGGACTGCACAGACATCAGTGTGTTGATCCCTGGCACACTCCTGCCACTTAGATTTTTATATTAAACAGAGAATTAAGCCCTTTCTCATTGTGTTTCCACAGCCTACCTTCTATTATCCTGGTTTTCGTCAATAATGCCGATCCCAAAGCATTTCATGAAGGAGGTTGTAAGCTCAGTTCCTCCCCTCACCCTTTTTTCTCTTTAATTTCACTGGTTACCAATTGACTCAAACTAAATGTGTTTGTAAATTACCTGAGTACGTCACAAACATTCCCACACAGGACCAAACCCTGGAGGAGTGGAGAGCCTCTGGTGCCCAGACCCGTCAGCTAACCGGAATTAATCTGCAGAGCAGCCATCTCTGGCTGAAAACACATAAATAAATTGAGTCTAGACATTGCCAAGATGGGTGGTGGGGGTCAGGGGGAGATCTGGACACACAGCCACCTTCTCCTCTCTGCTTACCCCTGCATCAGGGCAACGAATCCATCAAAACTAATGGAGAAGGTTCTAGGTTCACCTCTCCAGCAAAGGCAGGTGCTCACAAGGGACATGAGGGTGCTGGATGCATCTGATCTAACTGTCGTTTCCTTGGCATGAACCCATCCCAAATGTTCTCACTCTGAGCAGCCCCAAACCGATGTGTTTCCACGGGACCTCAGCAGGGTTTACGCCAAGGCTCCCAGGCGCTGCTCCATCAGCGGGAAAAGGAAGGAGCAGTGCATGGAATGGATGTGCCCAGCACACCACCATGGTGACAATGCCACCAGGACAGTGCAATGGCACATGCAACCGTGCCTATGGAGTAGATCCATCAAATAATTTCGCTTTGGTGTAAATTCAGAGTTACACCCACTGATGACCTTCTCCTCAGTGCTGCCACAAGGCCAGATCCTGCACAGGTATATTCTGCTACTGATGCAGTCTAGAGACTCTCACCTGGCACCAACTGGCACCTCCAGCCCAGGAGCGTGACCCTGGAAGCATCAGAGGAGCTGTACCAGCCACAGCAAACAGCTCTGGAGCCAACCCTGAGGTGGGTCTTTTTGTTTCATTGACTGTGTTGTGGTTTTATTTCAGAAAACACACCCCGCAAATCACTCCAGGTCCTAATATTTTTTGTTTTCATCAGATATGAAATAACCTCTACAGACAAAAGCTTTTTAGCCCTCTTCTCATTTATCCCAAGGCACCGTTACACTGCACAGATACAAATTACACCTGTAAATACCCCACGCAGTCCATTCTGACAGTGCTGGTGGGGTGCGTCTAAGGGCAAATTAGAACTCGGTCCTTTTTTCTCTTGTAGTCATAAAATTGAAGAGGATCATAAAATAAACAATCCTCAGCTACCTCGGGTAAGGTGGGGCATTCTTTTCCCCATTAACATGAAAGCCTTGTTAAAAGACAAGCACACAAAGAACCTCACAAATAAACCCTCCTGACGGCCTGTGGGGTAAGGTTTTGCTGCATTGAAAACCTGATGAAAGTGGTGTCAAAAAGCACAAATGCACACAAAAGGACCACAACCAACCAGCTAAATCTCTTTGCACCGAGGGTTTATTGTCCTGATGATGCAAGTTGTGTTTACAAGAAGGGGAAAAACACCACCCAACGCACCATGCCAGGAAAATCAGCGGCTGCCTTGTTCCAGTGCGGCGATTTTACGCTTTTTCACATTGTGATGAAAGTTGTTTATGAAAAAAAAACAAAAAAAAGAGAAAAAAAGCCCACCAAAACACCCAACAGAAACAGCCCCAGCGCCACAGACAATCACTGCCTTGTGCAGCGGAGGAAAGTTGGGAAGCCCCCAGCCCCAGCAGCGATGCATCGCACGGAGTGGGTGTGCCCGTGGCCCCCCGCATGGCACAATCCTGCCGCGGCCCCGCGGCACACGCGCGGCACCGGAGCCGGCCAGGGCGCGGGGGAAGCGGGGCATGGCGAGCGCGGGGGGGACGCAGGGAGGGGGCTGCCAGACAAAGGCGGGGGCCCCCACCCAGCGGCAGCACGCTTTCCCACTGCCCTAGATTCCTGGATTCCGGGCGGCTGCGCTGCGGCGCGGTTCACTCGGTCAGCGCGGCATCCAGCCGCCCGATCCGATGCGCGGGGGAGCGTGCGTGTCTCCCTAGAAAATTCCCTTTGTCTCTCTCCCAGACCCATTTTCTCCTCCCACCTCCAGTTCAAACAGCACAAAGTCGATCCCGTTCCGCACTTTTCCCTGGTGTAAATTCAGACCAATTCTCATTAACACTTTATAACAACACGACACCAACTGCAATATCTCTCCCCCTTTAAGGCCCATCCTGAGATGCCAGAGCAGCGTACAGAGGTTGTCTTCAGACCCCACCTGATGGGATGGCTTTAGCTCCAAGATTTCGGTGAAGCAAGGAGACAAGAAGATCTGCCCCCCTCGCTGCTCCTCGGATGCTGTACATACATCCACCTCCACAGGGTAGGTGGGGGAGCTGCAATCATCAGACTTCCTCAATGGAAAAGGCTTCCTTGGACTATTTTTAAATGCTGAAAGCGTTGGAGAATGTTTGGAGCTACACAAAGAGCCCAATCACCTGGGTTTAGTGGGGCCTCTTGTTATTTGACTTCACCTTGCCAAGAAAGAGCAATTACGTTAAGATCCTCTCTCACATAATCTCATTCCTGGTGACAACAGGCTGGTTGGAGCAGGCTGGGAGATGCTGCATCAAAGGGTGTCTGTGAGTACAGGTGACAATGGATGCTATTACTGTGATGAGACCAAAAACCCTTAGAAGGACCAAAAATCCTTAGAGTCCAAAAATCCTTATAGGGAAGGTCTCAGCTGGGAGTGGGCGCAGCAGGAAGCCAAACCAACCCCACACCTTCTCCTGACACCTGCATGAAACAGACACACAGAAGCAGCACCATGTCTCCCTAACCACAACATCTGGCCTTAAATGTGCCCTCTGGCCTCTTCCCTGGCTCCACCAACAGCAGCCCAGTTTGTCTGTGGAAGCAGGCAGAAAAGTTGGATACAAATCTTGATCTGGCTGATCTACACCCACCTCAGGTCACTTCTAGGGAAGAACCCGGACACCACAGTGACCGAGGATTTCTGCCCCTTTCTAAGTTCACAGTATGCACAACCAAAACATGATGCCCTTAAGACACTCTCCATTCCTCCCAGCACCTCTCCCATCTCAACCCACATCCCTTGATGTCCCACCATCCGCTCAAGAACCTACTGCAAACACCTCCAGTGCTTTGTCTCTACAATTTCACTGGCATGGCCCTGAGAGCTGGCAGTCATGGACAGGCTATTGCAGGCAAGACACCCACAACACGAGCTAGCAGGAGAAATACAAGAGCCACCAAGCACCCTGACGTGCCACGCAGGCCTGGAATGGCTCCAGAACCAGGGAGCACTGTCGGTGCCATGGCACATGCCAGGAGGTTCGGTCACCCAACTCAGCAGGGCTGGAATTCACACACACGCCAAGGGAAGGGGGGATGACCTGCGGGAGCTGCGACTCAGGCAGAGACTCACTCCTGCCCCTCACCCTCACAGCAACAGGAGGACAGGCATGGAGGTCACGGCTCCACCTCCAGCCAGGGAAGGGGTGTCGCTGCCAACCATGGCCAGGGGTCATAGGCACCAGTCAAAGGGATTCTTATGACTTCATCCCCTCGTTCTTCCTTTTCCAGTTTCCTGTCCTCCAGTTTGCAAAGCAGCCCTTGGCACATCCCACCAGCCACCCAGCTCTTTGCCATGGACCCTGGGGCACCAGGTGGGAGGAGCCTGTCTGGCCAATTCCCACCAAGTCCCCCTTTCCACAGCCCACCATCTCATCCCAGTCAGTCCCCATCCCAGCCGGCTCATGGCCGCGCTGCTGGAGACGCTGCTCAAATTCAGCGCACAAACCAGCCCCAGCACAAACCGGAGCAAGGCTTCCAGCAGGCGATTGGCTCCATGAGGGCACGTTCACAGTTCCCGGGGAAAGCAGGAGCTGCCAAGCTCAGGTTGAGTTCCTGCAGCATCTCTCGCTTGGAGTGGAGCCACCTCCTCTGCCATAAACCTCTTCACAAACCACCCTTACAGACATTCCAATAAAAATGTATCAGGCTTGAGCCTTATTTACACTTAAGTGCCTTTACACTCCTTTGGCAAAGTGAGGGGCGCCCTGATGGCAGGTGGAATTCCCATGGCCAAGTGTGTGCACCAGGGCCCCTGTGCCCAGATCCAGGCCTCTCATATCCATGCCTGCCTGTGAGGAGCACTTTCATAGATGGTTGATATTATTATAAAATAATCTGAAGGGATAGTGCGTTTCTTCAGAAAATAGTAAGCTGAAGAAAAAGTGAAACCCTGTTATCAAGTAAAGCCCTGAAATTATTTTTATTTCATTATTACTTTTTTCCTCCATCTCTTTTTCAAGATGTTTATTACCCTGTTCACAGGTACTCATAAAACAATTGTTTTCCTAGAAAGCCGTCTGCCACATGAGCAGTACTACCAAGGGGTGACAATCTGCAGTTTCTGGGATTCCTGGTCAGGCATCCATGAGAGTCCAGGATTCAATCCCCCTGGTAGCCCTGCACCCAGCTCCAGACCTTCTTAATCTGACCTTCTACACAAAAACAAGGCACAGGAGACAGTGGAGGCATTCCTACAAGCCTTTAGAAACAAGTGTGGGCCATGATCTCTGCTGGACTAAAGAGCCATAGCTGCAGGGACTGTGCCGAAGGAATCCTGGCTTCTCCCAGCACAGGATCCATCCCACCCACCTCCACGATGGGGCACAGGCTACACCATCTGCTCCATCAGCCAATGGAGCACAGCCACAGCCCCATCCCCATTCCCACAGCTCCAGCACACTGACATTTCAGTCTCCCAGATGTGGGAAAACCCTCACATACACAAAAAATGGTGGAAAAAAATCCAGGTCTCTGCGTTCCTCTCCATCGCTCTGGACACAACAGGCACGTGCTGTGTTCTGAACACATGGGAACACACCCCCTTCTCTCAGGAGTCTGGGGCAGCAGTGAGATCCTGGAAGAAAACAGCCCTGGCACGTTTCCTCTCGGTTCCGCCTGCCGAATCCTCTTTCCCAACTTTATTAAACAAAGGGGGCCTGATTCTCTATGGCCTCACACCCACCCGTGCACAGTTGGTGCTGAGCCCCACCATGTCTGCCTGCGCTCCGCTCCCGGCAATGCGAAGGCATCACAGGGAGGATCAGGATCAGGGCCAGTGGGATCTCCTGGGCCAGACCTTCACCCCTTCCCGCCTGTCTCCCCGGGTCCCCAGTGAGGGGCCCCCATCCCAGTGTGGTGGACGCCAGAGCAAGAGCTGTTCCCTCGGCTGCAGATGCCCCAAGTTTTGGGGAGGTCAGCATCCCCCGGACTCCTGCCCACTCTCCATCCCGGCGCGGGAACCGGACCCTTGCTCCACGGGTGGGAGCAAGCGGAGCCTCCGCAGGCCCCATTGTTCCAACCACACGCCCTAGCGTCAGAGATGCCCAGCAAGGAGCCATTTGTGTCCCTCTCCCCGTGGCTTCCCCTCGCCCACCTCAGGCCTTCACGGGGCACAGGGGGTCATCACCCCCCGGGTTCCACCACAAACCCTCCTGCTCGGGGGCCTGCGATCCCAACCCACAGGGGAGCATGTGCCCATGGAGCCGCAGGCTCTGCCCATCGCACTTCCAGAGCGTCAAGTTACTTGTTCAGAGAAAGAAAGAAAAAAAACCCCAACACTTAGCCGCACTATTATTATTTTTTTTTTCTCTGTAGCGACACAAAACTTCTCTCGGCAGCGCCGTGCCCCGGCTCCCGCAGTGCCCACGGGCGGCGCGGGGCCCCGCACCGCACACCCGGGAGTGGTGGGGGTGGGCGAGGGGTGACTTAAGAGTGGGTGTGGTATGGAGATATATATATATATATATATATATAATTTTTTTTAAAGCCCTCCTCCATTCCACCTCGCTCCGAACGGAGCCGTGAGGAGAACAAAAGCATCACTGTGGCGGCGCGCGGGCAGCGGCTGCGGGGGGCCCACGCGGGACGGCGGGTCCCGCTCCGGGGTCCCCCCCTCCCAGGGGCGGCGGGAGGAGCTCGGCTCCCACCCGCTCACCGGCCGCTCGGACCGAGCCCGGCACCACCACACCCCCTCCGCCCGGCCAACAAAGGGGGACTCCGGGGCGCGGGGTCGGGCTCAGCCTGCACCCCCGCCCTTCCCCCGCCTTATTCCCAGTTTTTTTTTCTTAAGGAGAGCGCGGTCAAGATCGGCTCTCTGGCAGAACCGCGGAGCGGCGCGCGGGGCTCCGGTGCCGGCAGCCGGACAAGCCCCCGCAGCATTCCCACAGACCCCCCATCCCACCCTTCCCAAAAACGCCCGTGCCGGGAGCGCAGCCACCCGCCCACAGCCCGGGAGCCCCGGGCTTTGTCCCCGGCGGGGCCGAGCGGCCCCGGCCCCGAACAATGGGCGGGAGGGAGCGGCGGGAGCGGCGGCGGGGCCCCCGGCCGCGGGGGAGTGTCCCGGGGCCGGCGACCGGCGACACCGGGGGGGATCGGGGGTACCGGGGGCCCGGCGCTCACCTTGCCGTCCCACGATCTCGGCCACGTGCTCGGAGCTGGGCACCGGGACGCACTCGGTGGTGTTGGAGCTGCTCTTGAGCCGCAGCTCGGCCTCCTTGTAGAGCGCGCACAACTTGGGCTCCGCCGCCCCGGCACTGGGCGCCGCCGAGCCCTTCGGGGCCGCCGGGGGCGGCGGCGGCGGCGGCGGCGGCTGCTGCGGCGGCGGC
This sequence comes from Corvus moneduloides, assembly GCF_009650955.1. NCBI lineage: Eukaryota > Metazoa > Chordata > Aves > Passeriformes > Corvidae > Corvus > Corvus moneduloides. The sequence goes on along the minus strand of NC_045504.1, from coordinate 400,545 downwards.
GGCGGCGGCGGGGGCTGCTGCGGCGGCGGCGGCGGCGGGTTATTGTTGTTGTTGTTGCTGTCCTCCACCAGCACCACGGCCGAGGAGGAGGAGGAGGAGGAAGGCTCGCCTAGCCCCAGCAGGCAGAGCTGGTCCAGGGCGAGCTGCAGCGCCCGGTCATCCTCAAGCAGCGCTCTGTCTTTGCCGCTCCCACCGAAACAGCCTAAATCGCCGAAACCCCCGTTCCTTTCCATTATCCCTGGGACTACCAGGCTAGGCATGGCTAACAAAGGCTTGGGAGGGGGCTGGGGGCTGGGGGGGGGGGGGGGGGGGCGAGAGGAGGGGAGGGGGGGGGGGACACAAAGAGCTCGGGAGGGAGAAGGGAAAAAAAAAGGCAGAGGGAGAGAACGAGAGAGAGAAAAGGACCCTCCGCCCCCCGCCCCCCGCCTGGCCAAGCCCCTTTCCCGTGTAACCCGAGCCCCGCGCCCGCCGCCTCCACCGCGGTCCCCCCGCCGACGCCCCCGCCCCCGGCCGCCGCCGCCGGGGGGTGCGGGGGTGCGGGGGGTGCGGGGGGCGCGGAGCGGAGCGCGGCCCCGCGGGGGGAAACTCTTTTGTTTGAAGGCGGCTGGGCGCTGCGGGAGCGGCCCGGCCCGCGGGCTGATGGGGGATGTAGTCCGGCCGCGGCACACCCCCGCCCGCGGCGGCGGGGACCGGGGCGGCGGGACGGGGGTGGCGAGGAGCGGGGCGGCGGGGGCCGGAGGTCGCGGGGACAGGCCATACGGGGAGGGGGACCCGCTGTGACACGGGGAGGAGGATGTGGGGACCCACGGCGACACGAGTGGATGTGGGATGTGTGGGGAGCGGCTGTGAGGGGGCTACAGGGGGACCCGCCGTGACACGGGTGGAGAGGCTGCACGAGCACCCACGGTGACATGGGTGGAGTGTGATGGGGGGGACCGCCTGGGACACGGAGGGAAGGGGGGATTTGCTGTGGGGAGACACATTGTGCGGTGTGTGGAGGGGCTGTAGGGGCACACACTGTGTCACGGGTGGAGGGGCTGCAGGGGGACCACGCGGTGCCAGCAGTGGAGGGGGATGCAGGGGGATCCACCATGTCACCGGTGGAGGGGCTGCGGAAGGACATGCCATGACATGGGTGAAGGAGATTGGGGGTAGGTGCTGTGGCACGGGTTAGGGAGGTGAGAGGGGACCGGCCGTGGAATGAACGGATGGAGGGGATTGCGTGGGGACCCACTGTGATACGGCTGGAGGATGACGCAAGGGGATCAGCCGTGCCATGGGCGGAAGGGACTGTGGTGGGACCCATTGTGCAATGGGTGGAGGGGGCTGCAGAGGGATTCCCTGTGTCACATGAGGAAGGGGCTCCTCGGGGACCCACCATGCAACGGGTGGGTGGAGGGAGCTGCATGGGGACCCACTGAGACACAGATGTAGGGGCTGAATGGGGTCCTACTCTGAGTTCCATGAGTGACTCACTCTGCACACCCCTGGCATGGAGGGATCACAAGAAAGAGGGGTTTATGTGGGGACCCACCATGTGCCCCCCACCGTGGAGGGCCATGGGTGAAGGGGGGGGGGGCACGTGGGGACCTGTCAACGCACACCCCATCAAGGAGGGTTTGTGTGGGGACCTGTTGCTTCCCACCCATGAGGGGTGCTGCAGAGGTCTCCAGGGCTGAGATCCATCCGGAGACCCACAGGGATAGCAGGGACCCCTGGGAGGAGTGGTGGCTCGGCGGGGACACCTCGGGGTGGAACTGCTTGGGCACAGGCTAGCAGGGCACCAGGGTCAGTGGGGTGAATGGTGGGACAGTGGGGCAGGAACCCCCCTCCCATGGACAAGGAGCTCACTGCTTCATCCTTGTGAAGGAGGACATGGCTTTCAAAAAGGCTTCCCCACAAACATGAGGACTTCAGTCTTACAGTGGGAAGACCCCTAGCCACAGCCACAGGCATTTGAGGGGCAGTACTGCATGTCCACCAGGACTGGGAATTACGGAAAACAAGAAGGGGGAGCCCCTCAGCCCTCCAAGGCTTTGTAGTATCTCCAGGCACAGCGAGGCTTGACAGGGCTGCTGGGGCTCAGCTCCCCACCCTTGGCTCCGTGCCCTAGCAAAGCCCCTTTCTGCAGACTGGGAATGCTGGGGGGGGGCCGTGGGACAGCCCTGCTCCCTGGGCTGGCCTTTCTCATTGAAATGAGGAGGATTCAGCGTGGAGGGAAGCATTGACAATCGCTCCCCAGCTCCCAGCCAGCCGGGCTGGGCGGTGAGTGTGTGAGCGCGCAGTTCTCCCCTCTCCCCTTTCTTCCCTTTGAATCAAACCAGATGTCTCCCATGAAATGAGATTGCCGGAGCTCACACTGGAGAGGGACAATGCAGAGGGATGCGAGGCTCCCGCCGAGCCACATCGCGCTGCAGCTCTGGCAAAGGCAACGGCTGCAGCGAGGGCTGGGGGGTGGTGGCACTGGTGCCTTGTCACCGGGGCTGGACTTTTCTACCCCCCGCTGTATCCTGTATGATTTCCTCTCTCTGGCTCTGGGATCCTTACAGGAAGGTATTTTCTTTCCCCCCCTCCCCTTTCTGGGTCTACCAGCAGAAGATCTCAGCTGCGGCTAAACTCGGCAGATGGGGCACCCAGCACAAGGAGATGGCTCATCCACTGACTCAGCCGGTAAGGTGCTGCTGGAGCTTTCCCTGTGAGTTTGCCCAGGCACTTTGGGAAGGGAAATTTTTGCTTTAGTTTGGTTTTTGCATCCAGGTTTCCTGATGTATAGTACAAACTCAGGGAGATGCTGGGACACCAGCCGGAGGGGCTGCTGCTGGTAGGTCCCCTCTGCAGCAGGACCTGGCGTGGAGCGGCTGTGGGTTAGAGCTTGTGGTGGTTGTGCTGTAGGTGTGCACAAAAAAAGAGGAAAAAAAGTAAAGCTAAGGGCAGGAGAACCCACCCACTGCTGTGTTTCATGCAGCTCGTTGTGGTCATGGCTGTAGAACAGTGTCCTGAATAAGGCTTTCTTTCTTTTTTCACCTTTGTGTGGTGATGGGACTCCTGAGAGCGGCAGTTCGGGATGTTTTCCTTCATGGCAGTTTGGGATATTTTTTCTTCTAAGAGGTGGTGTCTGTTTGTATTGGGATGTGATGGATGGTGGCTCCATAGGGCACATACACATCACATGGCAGTTTTAACACAGGCACTTGGCCGGGTGGGCCCCGTTAAACCACCAAAAATGCGCACTTAATGCACGTGGGCGTTCACACACACTGCCGGTTACCTTGCACACGCCTGCTGGCTGTGGCTCGCTCCACACTTACAACCAGGTGAAACCCTTGTGTGTGTCTGTGTAAGCACATGGTGCAAACACGTACAATTATGTGCACTGACATATGTACATAAACCACGCGCGTTTGCATGCGAGGTGTTTGTATGCACGCACGTCTCCGTGCAGGGGTGTCCCAGTGTGGGCGAGGATTGCGTGTGTGTCCATGTGCTGGAACACGTGTGGTGGTGGAGGGAACTATCGTGTTCTGCCCTGTAATTTATGGAGTTTTCGCTTGTCCAAGTTGGATCTCACGCGTGAGGCTGATAGCAGTGCCTGCTCTGGAGGCAGCATGTCATTTTAGGGACATGGTTTTGCTTCCACCTCCATTTTAAGTTCTGTCATGGAGCTCTCAGGAGAAGAAAGTGCCCCTGGAAATCAGAAAGTGAAAGGAAAAAAGGGAAAAACTATGGAGCTCCAGCTCTGAGCATTCCAGCAGCACGAGCCAGGCCCAGAAATCACCAAACTGACTAAAAAGTTTGTGCGACTCCAAAAAAAAATACTGAAAATTGAGTTTCTTTTCATTTGCCTTCTCCTGGGGCTGTCGGATTTCACTCTGGTTACATCACCTTGCTTTTCTGCACAGCCACAAGGTCTAGAAACTTACTTTAAAAAACAAAAATTCATACTCGCGCAGATTCACATGACTCACAGAGCTGGGAATTTAAGGCAACCAGGAATGCTCGTAGAAAAATCACAGGAATTGGCAACATGGGCAGTGACTAATCCTGATGGGTCCCTGATAGCAGTGTCTCTCAGTTCATACAATATTTTGGGGGCGTAGCTGGGCTACAACCAAGACTTTGATCCTCTTCCCAGTGATAGCAGCTGCTTGGGAATGATCTTACCTCCCGTCTGGCATCACTGCCTCTGGGGAAGCTGGATTTCAGGAGTAATTCAGGTTAAAGTTAGCTCTGCCAGGTGGCTTGAACCAGCTCGATGAGCTGGGGTAGGTCATAGGGGCTCATGTTGTGGAGCTTTTGGGTGCTGCATCATTCCCAACTCCCTGGACAGAGGGGTAAAAGGTTATTTTTTGGGGGCAGGTAGCGCTGGATTGCGAGTGAGGATTTCGCTGTGGATGTAGTCTCTGCACGGCTACATTCACTCAGCGAACACCCCTGCCGAGGTTTTGGCAGAAACACAGTGTTTCTAGTTAAAAAGCGGGTATTTCCAAATGTTTTAAAATCCACATCCCTGAATTACTGTCAGGGAAAAAAAGAAGTATTAATTAAAGCCAGGGACAGCGGCAGAGTGCTCCGAGCAGAGAGGTCGGGATCAGGCAGCGGCGTCACGTGCGCCTCGTCCCTTCCTGAGGCTGCAGAACGATCAAAGAAAGGGAGAAATTGCAAACTGCAGCTGCTGCCGGTGCCAGAGCCGTCGGGGAGGGGTGGCCGGGCACCACGGCTGGTGACAGAAAGTTCTGTGGGAGGCAGGAATAAAGCTGACATTGACTGAGGAAGTGCCAGCAGCCTGTCCTTAGGCAAAACAGCGACTTAGAGTCACCATCAAGAGCTAAGGCAGAGAGAAACTTTCTGGATGAATTTGTGTCATCGGTGTGAAGCCAAATTTGGCACTTCCCAGTGCTGCATCCCTCTGCTCCCCGACATGACTCAAGTCTGGGGGAAAGGTGGCAGCTGCTAGGAAAGGTTCAATGCTGTGGAAGCATCCCACGTCCCTTAGACTGAGGTGATGAGCTGATGGCGGGGAGGACAGAGGGAGCAAACACCTGCTTCGAACCAGGACACCTTTTTTAGGATTTCCTTCATTTCCATCTTGCATAGAATCATAGCATATCCTGAGTTAGAAAGCTCAGGCTGGGGTGCCATCGCCACAAGTGCTTTGAGACGTCGTATCCCTGTCCCAGAACAGCTCATTTCAAGAACTGCTCAGCTGCATGTGAAACAGGAGTATCCCAAATGCTGGAAAGCTGGAAGGGCTCCCTTCCACTCTGAGTGCACAGCCCTATGTGCTGGCTGTTCCCTGAAGCACGCGGTGCAGGGGTGACTCTGTGCTCCGGCATGTCCCTCCGTCCCCGTCTGTGGCCGCCACTGTCCATACAATTCATCTGCTCCCTGTTGACATTAAACCTCTTTGCTTTGTCAATGGGACCAGCAGCAAGAGTCTCACTGTCCGTGCAGGGATCCTAAAGTGCTTTGCAAACATTTGTTAATTAAGCTCTTCTATGAGATAAGTAAATTAGCGCAAAGCCTGATCCAAAGCTCCTTGAAGTCCATTGGTTTTGGTGAGTCCAGGTCCATGGGATCAGGCCCGGGAGACCAGATTTTAACCCCCCTCAATTTTGTTAAGAGCTCAGCATATTGGCTGCAGATGGGTGCTAAGCTACAGGGACAATCTGGTGCTGGGATCGTGGGTGCCGCACCCTTGGCAGACTTGGTTGCGTTCGTAATGGGGAGGGTTTGGACTTCTGGTCATGAGGGGTTTTTCTGCAGAACTGCACTGAGGTTGCTGAAGAAACCTCTGCTGAAATCTGGATAATTTTAGGTCTGGGATCAAAAAGATTCGATTTCAAGGTCACAGTCTCCCCTTATTTCTGCTGCTTATACATGTAGTTGATTTTTCAAGGAACACGTTTCCCTCCCATTGGAATCTCATCTTCTGCAAGCAGATAATTCCCGATTTCCATTTCTAGAACATCAGAATTACCATGTGTTTCCCTGGGTATGTCCTCTTTTGAATTTTGTCCAGGGGCATGTTGGGGTTTTGGCACTTGCCTGTGTCTGAATCTCCATCAGCCCAGAAATCCCGGCACAGCCGCAGACCAGCTCCGTGAGCATCGCACCCTCCTCCACCGTGGTGCCAGTGGGGCCGGTTTCCTGCATGTGCTCCAACTGGCTGCCTGGTGCATCCGCCGTCAGTCAGATGCTTTCTGGACATGTCAAGCCCGAGGCCCATGTGTTGGCCAGATGGTCCGTGTGTGCCCAGCAAATCCAACACGTCCAGGATGTGTTGGATTCGCTGCACGTTCGTTGTCAAGCTGTGCAGCGCATGTGCACGTATTTCTGTCCAGGAAATCTTGAAGGGAAGTACGGCAGCTTCATCCAAGGGACTTACCTGTCTCCTGTTATCCTGACAAATGAGCCCTGTCTGTAAGGGTTTGCCTGAGGGGGGGGGATGGGCCATCTTCCAAGGACAAAGGGAAATGGTTTCAAACAAAAAAGAGGGGAGATTTACATTAGATATTAGGAGGAAATTGTTCCCTATCAGGGTTCTGAGGCCCTGGCACAGGCTGCCCAGAGAAACTGTGGCTGCCCCATCCCTGGAAGTGTCCAAGGCCAGGTTGGACGGGGCTTGGAGCAACATGGGCTAATGGAAGGTGTCCCTGCCCATGGCAGGGGGGATGGAACTTGATGGGCTTTAAGGTCCTGTCCAACACTAATCATCCCATGATTCTATGATTCTATGATTTCCAGTTTCAAGACAAGGATGTGAGGCATGGAGTCAAATCAACTTGCATTAGGTACAACCAGAGTGACACTGGCATTTCCGTGAGCTACACACGAGCTCCCTCAGCACAGTCACATCTTCCTGCTTGGAGGCTCAATGCACCCACTTTTAATGCTCTTTCCAGTTTTGAGTTATTTTAAATGAAAACAGGGCAAGTTTATAGGAGGGGCGATGCCCAATGAAATCCCATTCTTTCAGGAACATGGATGTGGGTGGTGTTAGCTGACCACAATCATATTTTTAGCCAAAGAAGGCCAACAAAAAGTTTTGAAGCACGGATTTGGATATCCACACATGGAGTGAAGGATCAATGCCTCTTCCTCATTGCCTGTGCTGGAGAACAGTGACACTGATTATTCACATCCACAACACATACCATTAAATACATGTAGAAGAGATTTTTTAACCTTTTATCTGGATGTTTTCTTGCTGTTCATAACTCTCAGGTGGAGTTGGCATGTATGATCCTTTAAGTCTTCTGTGTCTTTCTAAGCAATTTGATCAAAGTCATGAAGCAGGTCCAGGGCATAGTCCAGCAGAGCCAGCATCCTGGTTTTTACTCCTCTGGACAAGTGCTATCTCTCCAGTTTTGTGTGGAACCACCTTCCCCTATTTCACTGCCTCACTTTTCCCCATCATGTTCCACAACCATTGTTGCACATTTTGACAGAGATAAGTCATTACATTGCAGGTGATGCCTCCTTTCCAGGGAGGCTCTAATCATCCTGTCGTGCTCCAGAGCTCTTCCTGTCGGTGCTAATTTTAGTCTCATGGTGGAAGTTGCTGCCGGGTGCTCGGGATGGGATGGAGGCTGAGCCACACAGGTGTGTTGCAATCCTAACACTGCTCCAGCATCCTGCATGGCCCAGCAGTCTGGATGTCAGATCTTGTTGGGAAAAGTCTAAAGAACACATCTTTTTTAGCTGTTTTGCCCTTGCTTATGCCAGTCCAGGGATGGCTGATGCCTCTCCAGAGGCTCAGCAGGGACAGTGGGGACCTGCTTTTCCAAATAGTTCGGTCTCATGCAGGCACCTAAAGCAGAGCCAGGTTTTCCCAGGCATTCACCTCCTGGCTCTGCCTGTCTGGGCAGGCTCCTGCGGGAGCACTGAGTGGTTCTGAGCAAGCAGGTCCTTGCTCTGCTGTGCAGAGAAGACCTTGTCAGCAAAGGGACTCTGGGCACAAACAAGCGGGTGACACTGTCAGGTCTTCGCATTTATTTTCTCTCTGCAGTTCCAGATCCTTCTGGAAGTCTCTCACAGCTTGAAAAGAGGGTGTTTTATCATGGCTCTGGGCTCAGCCTTGCAGTGCTCTGCTCTGGACACTGCTTTCGGCAGCGTAGGTTGATGAGTGGGACACAAGGACCAGATGTGTGAGAGACAGAGCAGAGGGACCCAGAGAAGCTGTGGCTGCCCCATCCCCTTGGCTGCAACCAAGCTCTGAGGGAACTTAAAGCTCATCCAGTCCCAGCCCCTGCCATGGGCAGGGGCACCTTCCACTAGCCCAGGTTGCTCCAAGCCCCGTCCAACCTGGCCTTGAACACTTTCAGGGATGGGGCAGTCACAGCTACTCTGGGCATCCTGTGCCGGGGCCTCACCATTCTCACAGGGACCAATTTCCTCCCGATATCCCATCTAACCCTGACCTCTGACAGTGGGAAGCCATTCCCTGTGTCCTGTCCCTTCAGACCCTTGTACAAAGTCCCTCTCCAGCTCTGTTGGAGCCCCTTTAGGCACTGGAAGCGACTCTAAGGTCTCCCTGGAGCCTTCTCTTCTCCAGGCTGAATTCAAGCATATTAAAAGTTTCTTAAGAGTTCTCTTCACCTCTGCCTCCTAGGGGTTAAGGTCCTGGCAGTACTCTGATTTCTAGGTTTAAAAACTGGGAAGAACAAGGTCTTTGTCCAGCCTAGTGTAGATTCCTGGTCTCAACCCACCCCAGTGTTGCCCAGGCACCACAGTGTGCTGCTGCGCCAAGCACACGGCAAGGCAGAATCAGGCCCTGAGCCAATTTAACCCTTCTTCTTATCAGTCTAGACATCCTCATTATCCAGATAAAAGTCTGATCCCTCACTGAATCCCACTAAGCTCCTGCCTGTACTGTACTGATGGCAGAGGGCACTCACCCTCAACCAGGACTCCCCTGCGGGTAGGAGGTGCTGCCCCCGGCTCCAGTTCCTGCGCTGAGAGCAGGTCGCGGGGTGAGCGTGTAGTATTCCGAGTGCTTTACCAATTACAACTCATTACTAATGCTTTTATTACCATTATTTAATAGATCGTGTTAATTATTATTATTAATTTGCTTTAAAAGCAGTGTTTCCATAGCAACAGGGAGATGTGTGCTGCTTTTCAGGCACATCAAGTGGACACGTTCCCATCTTCCCCAACGGGCTGACAGCCCACCGCAGGGCCGGGTGATGGAGGGGGCTGTGCTTTGGTCCCTGTGGGGATGGTACCAGCAGGGCCATCCAGGAAAGATGAGAGCACCATCTCTGTCTCTGGGGGGTCCCTTGTGCCATTAAAAAGTTCCTTCGGGATGCAGACTTTGTGCCTAAATGCTGCAGATGCCCCAAGAGAGCAGAGCAGGTGCGGTAATGTTTGTACCTCTGTGTGACCCAGGAGTGAAGGCGCTACTGTTAATTCCCACATTGCTGATTCCCTGGACTCCAGCACTCCCTCAGAAAGTGCCTTTTCTCCTTTTATGTTTTCCAGTCAGCTGCAGAAGGACCAGGACTTGGAAGTCCGGCTGAAGTCCAGCAGACCTGGCATTCCCTGGCTGTGAGATGCCAAATCCCAAAGAGGTCTGCAGTGAGCTGGGGGCTGCTGCTGGCATGCAAGGAATCCCTGAGCCTCGGCAGGTGCCACAGTGGTTCCAGGGGCGAAGGACCATCCTGGATGCTCAGGTGCCACTTCCCAGTCTCAGGCTGTCTACAGGCTCCAGTACAGGTATCCCTGTGGTGAGAGGGAAATGCAGGGATTGGTGCTGGCTCTTCTGGGATGTGTTCAAGGCTTTGCCAAGGCTGTGAAGGTAACGCATGCACGCTGCTTTGTAGGTGGGGTTTAAACACTGAACCCACGTTTAAAGTTGGTCTCTCACCCACTGTGTCCCTCTCACACTATGCCCAGCTGGCCTTCGCCCTACACTGCCATGGTCACTCCTCCCAGGAGGGATGTGCCTCACACACAGCTTCTGGGAGCCCGAGGGGCTGGGGGTGTCATTTGCTGAGGACCATGTACCCCGTCGCTGGTGGAGGTACCTGCATTTCGGGCTGTGTCCTTGGGAAAGAAGTTTACAGCAGAGGGGATGCAAGAGGCCAAGGTCAAGCTCAGCCAGGAGCGATGGGTCAGGGCACGTTCTGACCCCCAGCACTGCTCAGGGAGAGCCCGTACCCAGCAATCACTCCAAAACAAGCTGGAACACTAATTGCTGGCAGCCAGAACACAGAGCCCAGCACTGGAGAGCCCACGGGGACCACGACTCCATCTGCCCAACCTAAAGGAGTCCCTGGAGGGCTGGAGCCAGACACGCTGTCACCTTATCCCTGCTGGTCCAGGTGGCCCCAAGGGTTGCACCAGGAGCAGACACACATCCCCACACCGGCTGGGTGCCCTGCCTCTGCCTCCTGCTGGCAGGTCTTCACCAATTCATTTGCCCACTGCTTTCTGTGTTGTAAGAGCAGTGGAAATCCATCGTCTTCATAAAGGCTCCAGCCAAAGCCTCGATCCAGCAGCTCCTCAATAGGGGTTTGGAAGCAGCAGCCTTAAGGAACACCAGCAGTGACACCCAGGCAAGCAGGAGCACTCAAGGCACTTGCTGTGAAGCTGAAAGCACTTGCTCCACAGTAGCACGTCCCACATCATTCCCGTTCACCCTGCTCTCCTGGGTCGGTGGGTTCTCTGGGGCTGGGAGAGGGGATTACCTGCTCAGCCCTGCATGTCCCTGGGGAGAGCAGCTCCCGGCAGTGTTTCAGCTGCTTGGGGTCAAAAATGGGGGTGGCAGGTGGCTGGCACAAAGCCCCATGTCACTGTCACTCCCTGTGCCAGCTGTGGCATTCCCAGGGCTCGGGGGTTCTGGTTGCCCTGGTGTGGGGAGGTGGGGTGCAGGTATGTCTAGATGGGACCCACCGGGAGCACGGTGGCACCGCGGTCCTGCGGGGACACCCGTGCAGCTCCGCGCTGCACAAAAGCTGCCGAACGCGCCCGCGCCTCCCCCTGCTCCTCGAGAAGTGGAGAAACACAAAAGAGAGAGGCAGGAGGGCTGGGAGCGGTGGAAGAGAGGGAGGGAGGGAGAATCCCCCATGCCCGGAGCTAATCCCAGCTCCTCTAGGAGAGGGATCTCGAATAACAACCGTCCGTGGTCGTGGCCAGATGGATTTGATTTAATAACAAAGCAGGGGGGCTTGGGATCATTTCGGAGCCTACCAAAGGGCCGGATCCTCGGCAAGCAGCAAAGGGCCATGCAGCGGTGTAAATCCAAGTGTGAGCTGCAGACTGCTTGCATGCTTACCGAAATGCTGGGATTGCCTCGGCTGAGGCAACATCTTCTACTTCTCAGGAGCTCCTTCAGTCCCGGCCACCTGTGGGGCACAGGGCAGCGCCAAATGCATGGGGGCTCTGGGTTTGTCACATGGACACAGCCAGGAGGGAAAGGGGAAGAGGACTGGGAGGCAGTTCCTGAGGCTTTCACAGCCCCAGCTGAGGTGTCTCACCACTCAGCACTGCCGTGGGCTCAAACCCCTTTATGGAGCACAGGGCAGCCCTTGGTCCCACTTTTGCAAATCCAGGAGACCCCCACTGCACCCCACAGTGGCTGAAGCCTCCCACTCCGTAGTTTCAGCATCTCGGAGGCAGGGAGGTGGCTCAGGACAGTGTCACCCTCTCCCTGTGCCATGCCAAAGGAGGAGGCTGTGGGTTAGGAGAGGGGTAGCAGCCAGGGCAGCAATGCTGATCCCAGGTTTTACCCTGCTCCTGCCTCGAATTCCACTTTGGATTTGCCTTGGAGAGAGTGGGTGAGTGCAGAGCGGAGTTTCCTGCACATGGCAAGAATTCAGCATTTGGGCAAAGAGCCCCCCAGCTATCTGAGCCCCTCCTGCCCTTCCAAGACACATGGGGCCCTGTTCCTGACCCCGTTGTCAGGAGATGCAGTGGGCACCTTGGGCCATGCCTGGCCTGTTCCCTTCCTTGGAGCAGCCACAGAGCCAGTGCCAGCAGGCAGATGCTGGGGACCAGGCTGGCTGAAGCAACACCAAAATCCCTGTATTCCTTCCTGTCCCACACGGTCCTTTGGGGTGCTCAAAAGGCAACAGTCCTGTGGCAGGCAGGGTGGCAGCACAGCGGAGCAGCACCACGCTGCCAGGCCGTCCCCACCACCCTGCTTGCCACGTCTGCCAGTTGGTGCTTGGGCCAGCAGCCTCCCTGGAGATCTTGTTTCTGGAAACTGGAGCAGCCTTGGCGCTGCCCCGCCAGCTCCCCAAGCAGTGGGAGGTGCTGCCGTCAGCCCAACACCTGCAGCTCAGCCTGCGACTGCTCCCGTCCGGATCGTTTGGCGCTCCGCCGCCGGAGCAATGAGATCCCGGCGCCAGTGATGTGCCGGCAAGAGCAAGAGGGGTGTTTTCTGCTCGGGGCAGGATGCCGGGGCTGTGCAGCTGGGCTGGAAGGGCACCGGGAGGCAGGAAGAACTGTGGGTCCATCCCAGAAGCAGGGAGCCAGGAGCCTGGCTGTGGCCGGCATGTTCTGTGCCGAGAGGCCGGGATGCAGGAGCTATCACTTGCACCCCACGTCTCCAATGGACTGTGTGTTCTGCTCCAATGGTCTCCTGCTCAGGGCACTGTGCTCATCTCCATCCCCATCCCACCCGCTCCTCAGTGGCACCATGTTCGGAGTGCAGCTGGTTTCTGATTCCCGCTTCCACCCAGCAGTGCTGTTGGCACCATGTCCCGTCTCCTGGCTGGCTCACCGGGACTATCTGCTGTCCGGGAGCCTTTCCCCCCTCTCTTTGCTGTTGGCAAAATGCCTGGAGGGAGAACCGGATCAGCGTGGGGTGGTTGAGGGAGGCACAGGCTGTGCTGCCCCTGCTCTTCCACTGCTAGGTCAGGACGAGGTTGTTCCTCCCCACGCCAGCGTCAAGGGAATGCTCTCCCCAACTTGGGTGCTGAGAGCCTCACGAACAAGTGCTGCCGGCAGTGTAGACCCCGGCGAGGGATGTCTTCTCTCCTCATCCCCTTGGGAAGACGCCAGCCTGGTATGGGAGCTCGGGACCCTTTACTCCCAGCTCTGCTGCCCTAATGAGAAGCAGTCGCTCAGCCTTGGCCCCGTGCCTGTAAAAATGAATCTGTGCTTGTGTTTTCGGTGCCACGTGCTCTGCGGCCAGAGCAGTGGGTCCGTGGAAAGGGGTGGCACGGGGCAGCGAGGGGGTGGCATCCTCGTGGGCGAGCACCCCTGGGCTGTTGGGAGCCTGAGGGCTCTGGATGGCAGCCGGACGATCCCCATGCCACTCGTGGTCTCCAGGCTGGGACTTCGCAGAGCCGAGTGACATCTCTGTCCCGAGTCCCAGCCTCCTTCAGGAGCCACAGGGTGAGGCTGGCCGTGGGTTAGGGCAGCCCCCCGAGCCCTGCCGCCGGGACACGGGGCGAGGAGCCGCCGTGGCCAGCGTTGTGCTGGGGCTGGGCTCCCCGCTCTGTACTGCGGGCGTCAGACACGAGATGGAGCTGCCGATCCCTCCTGTGCCCTGCCGGGACTCTGGCTGTGCTCTGCTGAGCCTTGGCCCCCGGCCGGCCGGGCCACCCAGCTGCGGAGCACAGGAGGGGTGACCTTGGCATCACCTCCCGGCGGCTGGAGGCTCCCCTTGGCCGCGCGTCTCGGGCTGCGAGTCCGCGCGGTGAGAGAGGGTTTGGTGCTGTGTCTTTGCTAACGCAGAGTCCCATGGGGACTGCGCCTGGGCTGGCCTCTCACTGCCCGGGGGAGGGGAACCAGGATGGGCCCAGCTGTGTGTCCCAGCAGAACCACACGACTGGTCAGACCCTGGCGGTTACAGAATCACAGGGTGGTTGGGGCTGGGAGAGACTTTAAAGCCCATCTCCTTCCACCATGGGGCCATGGGCAGGGACACCTTCCACCATCCCAGGTTACTCTGAGCTGTGTCCAACCTGGCCTTGAACAATGCCAGGGATGGGGCATCCACAGTTTCTCTGGGCAGCCTGTGCCAGGCCCTCACCACCCTCCTCCTTTTATCCTTTGACAGAGGAGAGGACTGTGCAGAGCCTGCAGTGTGGATGATGCTGTATAATCATTAATAATACATGAATTTATTTGCATTATGGTAATTTCCAGCATCCTCATAGGAAAGCAGGGCTTGGCTTTGCAAGGGGCCATGTATGGAAGTCCTGCCAAAGAGGATATGTCACTGGACCTGTTGATCACCAGCGCAAGTGAGCTCATCAGCGACATCAAGATTGGAGGCAGCCTGGACTGCAGTGACCACACACCAGTGGAGTTCACAGCCCTGAGGGATGTGGGACAGGCAAAGATTCAAGTCAGGACCCTGAATTTTAGGGAAGCAAACTGCAAGCTGTTCAAGAAGTTGGTCAATGGGATCCCCTAAGAAACTGCCTTTAGGGACAAGGGGGCAGAACAGAGTTAGCAGGTCTTTAAGGACTCTTTCCATAGAGTGCAAGAACTCTAAATCCACATGAGTAAGAAATCAGGAAAGGAAGACAAGACACTGGCATAGCTGAGTGGAGACCTGCTGGTCAGCTGGAAGGGCAGGAAGGAAATGAACAGGCAGTGGGAGCAGGGATCATGGAAAGAGGACAAATGGCAATGGCTTTAAACTTTAAAAGAGTAGGTTTAGATTAGATATTAGGAAGAAATTCTTCCCCATGAGGGTGGTGAGGCACCAGCACAGGTTGCCCAGAGAAGCTGTGGCTGCCCCATCCCTGGAAATGTCCAAGGTCAGATGGAGCTTAGAGCAACCTGGGATAGTGGAAGATGTCCCTGCCCATGGCAGGGGGGTGGAATGAGATGGGCTTTGAGGTTCCTTCTACCCCAATCCAGTCTGTGATTCTGAGATTCTATATGCTTGAAGATACCATCTCTTTGCAGAGAAACCCTCATGTGTTAAGACAGTAAAAGAAGAATGGAAAAATGAAAGAATGTGCTGAATCCAGCCTGGCAAATGGACAAGCCAAGGCATGGACCTGCGCATCATTGACAGATGAGCTTTGAAGACCCCATACCTCATTGGAGGGTGGAGGGGATGTTTCAGCACTTGGGCTGAGCACTGCAGACCAGGCAGATCTCAGCAGCCAGTGAGCGGGGCCAGGCTTTGCACAGAGAAGGGTAAAAGGTAGAAGTGGAGGCAGCAGAAAGAGGAGCTCACCTCCAGCATGGTACAGGAGGGCAGTTTGGTGCTCTGTCATTGGAGCCAAGGGTGTTTTCTGATTGTCCATGAGCCATTCCCAGTGGGGTCTGTCCTCCAGCCCCTCTTGTACAGTGATTCTTGGGGCTGGTGTGCATCACAGCACCCTCTGCTTCTGCTGCCACTGGCCCCTACAGCCCCATCCCACTGCTCTCTGCAGCAGTTGGGGTCTCCAGACAGCACAGCCCCCTTTCCTGGTACCACAAGCTCCATCCTGCCCAGTCCAACCCCACCCTGTGGTCTCAGCTCTGCCCACAGATCACAGCAGGGATCCCCTGGCTTCCCCATCCCAAACCCTCTTGAAAGAGTGGCTGAACCACAGGGCTCACAGATCCCAACCCACAGCCACGGCGCCCTTGGCAACAGGCAAACAAACAGCCCGTCGCTGGCTTCGTCACCACGGCGTGATTCATGGTGAGGCCTATTTGGCCACTCGGCCTCTCCTGCCTGGGACAAACTGGGATGAAGCACTTTTTCATCACATTTTTCCTTTGATGTTAATCTGCTCATCTCCAGCCTCTACTGCCTTTTACGTCCAAACCCCATTAGGAAAACTCCCACTGCTCCTCCGCCCAATGGCCTGGGGATGCTGCAGGAGCAGCTCCAATGAGCAGCACAGGTGAGCCTTGGCCCTGGGGCTGCTCTGGCTTTGCCCCATGCTGCCAGCCCCGGATTCCCCCTGCAAATCACAACCTGAGGTCTCCCTGAGGACGTTTTGGGGCTCCAGGCCCTTCCCCGAAGCCAATATCCACAGCTTTCCCCATGGGGCAGATTTGCTCACCCTGCTTTGGGAAAAGACTTCTACCTCCCAGCTTGGAAAAGAGCAGCCTCAGGGCTGCTCTAACTATACAGGGGTGGTAGTGAGTCCCACACCCCCCCACTGCACCATGCTCTGACTCTGGCTTTGTGCAACGTTCTGCTCTAATTTCTACAACTGAACCCTGTCGGCAATTGAATCTTGGACCCGAATCCTTTACTCAAAGCAGTGAGTTGGTTTTATACACTTTCTAAGGCACAGCATTTCCCTAAATGGCGTGACCTATCCCGTGTTGCCACACCAGCAACACACTTCATAGGGGTCTGCCCTGTGACACCTCCTCCCCCAGGGCCTGGTGGAGACAAGCCTCTGTGTGCTGCCATGTGCTCCTTTGTGCTGCCATGTGCCTTTTCAGGCAGGTTTTACAGCTCACAACCTAATATCTCTTATAATTCCCCCTTTTCTGTTTTCGTTTTCTCCTTTAATCTGAGGGACTCCCCCAGCACTTAGGTTTTGTGCTATTTTGAGTGCAATTTTTTTTTTTAATTTGGCTTTTTGTGTCACTAAATGTGGTAAAGCCAACCAGCCCCATCGTGCTGCCCTCTGTCCCAGTGGGAACACTGAGGGGGCCAGGAGGGAGAAGTGTAGTGAATAGCAGGAAAACTTTCTGTTGCAGAAAGCTCTGTGGAGGGAAATGAATGGAAGTGGCTGTGGACACACCTGTCAGGGCTGGCAGGGTTTGCCCCATGCAGCTTTCCCTGCTGATGGAATATGGGCAGCGATGCTGCATCTCTGGGAAATGCAGAGTATGGAAGAGGGGGAAAGGTGCTCAGCAGCCCCTCCAGCCCATGCCCTGGGCTGCTGTCCATCACTGCCTGGCAGTGCAGGTTCCCTCCCCAGAGGCTGAGATCTGGCTGCTCTGAGCAGCTCTTCTGCTGTGGAGGAGCCAGGGGATGCTCAACATGCTGAGTGCATAGGGAGCATGAGCCTTGGGACAGGGAGAGAATTCCCTGAGGGAACGGCTGGAGCTGTGCCAGCAGAGGAATAGGCTGGATATCAGGAAAAGGTTCTTTTCCCAGAGGGTGGTCAGGCGCTGCCCAGGCTCCCCAGGGAATGGGCACAGCCCCGAGGCTGCCAGAGCTCCAGGAGCGTTTGGACAACGCTCCAAGGCACAGGGTGGGATTGTTGGGGTGTCTGTGCAGGGCCAGGAGTTGGACTCATGATCCTTGTGGGTCCCTTCCAACTCAGGATATTCCATAATTCTATGCTTTGTCCCATGGAATCCTGCTCTCTGAGCTTGTTAATATTGCTTGGAGTTGCCTCTGCAGCAGCAAAGGTGGCAGACTTGGAAGGAAAGAACGGAAGAATGGAGACTTCCATGTCCCTGTCATTCTGAGTTGAAATAAGCTAACACCATATTTTATATGAGAAAATGTCTGGGATGTTTCTGGCAGGATGTGCTGACACTGAGGTGTTCATTGCTGTTGGATCCAGGGTGGCCAAAGGACAAACAAGGATAAGATGCTGGGTTTGGAGGAGCAGTGAGTTTATAAAACATCTCTGGCATAAGAAGACCTCAAGATGCTGACAGCTGGATTTTCTGGGGCTTGATTTGCTTCTGCCAGTGTGGAATGGTCCCAGGTGATCATTGACATCTAGAGACATGGCCTCTCCCCTGAGGAGCTGCCAAGGACAGAGAAGGTGGCACCACCTGAGGAACCGGGACAGCGTGAAGACTGCTGGGGAGATGGGATGCTGTTTGGAAACATGGAGTGTGTCTGCTCTGTCCCTCTGCTCTGTCCCAAGGATCCCAGGAGGGACATGGCAAGGTCTCTCCCCCTTTCTGCCTTTTAAAGACAGTGAAAAGGAATGTGAATATCTGCACAGCCAATGTGGAGCTCCAGGTGTTTGTCCCAGCTCACGTGCCTTGTCCTTGTCCCCATCCCTTCCAAAGGGCAGCAGGATGAGAGAGCCAGGCCTGGGGGTGCTCTCCACTACAGCCCCCAGTTAAAGGTGAGCTTTAATCCCTGCAGCTGGAGCAGAGGGGCAGAGCTGGACATTGTGCACATGGGCAAAGTGTAGAAGTGGAAGATGTCACTCTAGAGATAGGAATAGTTCATCCTGAAGCCATTCCTGGAGATTATTTTTCTTGTGGGATCCTTAAAGCCCCAAGCAGTGGAGACCCTTGAGCACGTGGATGTTTTACTGCAGGAGCAGCAGCAGCCCTGGGCTGTAGTTTCTTACATCAGAAGATGCCCATCCTGGGGCTTCCCTGGGACAGAGTGACAGTGCCGGGAGCCCTGCCAACCCAGGGACTTCGGCCCTCAGGCCAGATTTGGGGCTAGGCTGGCATCCTGGAGGATGCTGCGCAAGTTCAGCAGGGCTGTGGTGAGCCCTGGAGGCAGGATGGCTTTTATCCACCTTCAGCGTGGCACTGGGGAGGGCCAAGCCCTGCCAATGGCCTGGATCCTCTCCAGCTCCATTCTGCACAAACATCCCCTCGGCACCTCCACTGCCCTGCAAGGAAACTGGTGAGCTGCTGCCCTGCTGACCCTCTCTGGCCTGAGATGAGGGCAGGCAGACCTGCATCCTGTCCGTGGTGCTGGCTGCCAGACCTGCTGGGGCTCGGCGGCTCCGGTGTTCTGCATGCCAGGGTGAGTTGGCACAGGCTGCGGGAGGGAACCTCCACTGCCCTGCCAACCACATCCCTATGCTGGCATCCCTGGTCGTGCCACAGGCTGGAGAGGCAATGCCACGGGACTGGCTGGGGAGCTCCAGAGGGGTTCCCAGCCCCCGCACTGACCAGCTCATCCCTACCTGGGACTATCCCAAGGGACATCCCAACCCTGCCTGGAAATTTCCTAAGGGATATCCCTGCTTTAGACGTTTTCTAGCACAAATGGTGAGAGTGGGCAGCAATCACCACAGGCAACTCTGCTGGTTTATTTGTGAAGCCCCCAGTCCCTGCTCTGCCTCAGAGAGCACCCACTGCTGCAGATCCCCATGGCTGAGATGACTCTGCCGCTGCAGTGTGGGAAGCAAAGACTAATTTCCAGCTGTGCTGAAGTTCCCCTAATTTGCCCCAGGTGTCTGGGCAAAGCGCAAAGGGACTTTTTAACACCTTCGAGTCCCCTCTCAGGATTGATGGGAGTGAGCCAGAGTCCTGCCAGTCACTGCAGGTTTGGGGGCTGTTCCAAGGTGGCATTTAATGGGGCACATCCAGGGCTGGTGTCTGTCTGTGTGAGCCCCCATCCCTCTGCCCCACGCTGGCCTGGTCTGGTGCCAGCCCATTGTCTTTTGGCTTTTCCTGCAGGCGCC
Source organism: Corvus moneduloides (assembly GCF_009650955.1). Classification (NCBI taxonomy): domain Eukaryota; kingdom Metazoa; phylum Chordata; class Aves; order Passeriformes; family Corvidae; genus Corvus; species Corvus moneduloides. Next base: position 381,283 of record NC_045504.1, on the reverse strand, counting down.
AAGCTCACTGCTTTGGGAAAACCGGTCATGAGAATGTGAGTGTGACCCCAACCCCACAGTGCATGGGGCTGTGGGGAGCAGGAAACTGGCTTGTTTGGGATCTTATATTCAGAAACACTTCTTTCAGTGAAATGGGATATTTTGAGCAGATGTTTCTGTGGTCTACTGACTTTATAGAAAATAGGCTGATCCTGCTCAATAGAAGGATCAGCAAAGCTGGAAAAGGGGTAGGAGGGCTCAGCATCTCATCCCTGGTCCCCCGTGTACTTAACCCATGAACTGAATAACGGAGCCACAAAGCAGCACAGCACCAGAACAGCTTTTCCTTTAAATCCCTCCCCTTGGGAGGGCTCATGGGAAGCCACGAGATGCATTTTCCATTGGGTCACCTCTTGCCACTTGGCAGTCTGACCGCAGCACCCATGCTCGGGGTTTGGGAGGGTCTGGGAGAGTTTGGAGCAGGCTGCACACCCCAGAGTACACTCCCCTCTGCCTGGCACTGTGGGTGGGCTTTCATCTCTGCTACTGCACCCATGGGCCCCTGCTATCTTCGAAAGAGAGACTCAGACACTGGATTACGGGGATGGTTTTTCTCCTGAAAGTGAAGCCTGGGAGTGTGGGGGGACACGGGCATCTCCACAGTCGTTGCTGCGGGCAGACATCTGCCTCAGCACATGCTGTCCCCATCTCAAGATCTCCAGCAGAGCAGAGGTGACTTGTTCCAGTGTCCCCAGGGGACACACCAGGGACCCCCGTGAGCCTGAGCCTGCACCTGCAGAGCCTCATCTTCCCATTTGGCCTGTCTGTCTGTCCGTCCATCTGCTCTGCTTGGCTCCTGCTCATGGGGCAGTTTGCTGGTGCTGGTGGTTCTCAGATTGTCCTGGGTGGAGGGGCAGGATCCATGCCAGAGAGGCTGGGCGGCTGCTCTCCTTCCCACTGTTGGATATCAGAGCAGAACCACCAGCACTGTCCTGGCTGCTGCACGCTGCCAGTTGCAGCTCCTCAATAAATACAACTGGTAAATCTATTAATTTTACAGCTCTAATTGATGTATTGCTGTAATTACCTTTTATAACAAGGCAATTAAACCCTATTAAAGATTATTAGCTAATTAAAACTCCTCTATGCACACACCCCAACCCCCTTAATGTGCACAGATTGTTGGATGGGGGGAACTGGAAGACCATTGCAGCTGGGTGTTGAGGTCAGCATGATGCATAGCATGATGTGATGGGTCAGGATGCTGGATGGGGAGATCGTGGAATCACAGGCTCATCTGGATTGAAAGGGACCTTAAAGCTCATCTCATTCCACCCCCTGCCATGGGCAGGGACGCCTTCCACTATCCCAGGTTGTTCCAAGCCCCGTCCAACCTGGCTTTGGATACTTCCAGGGATGGGGCAGCCACGGCTCCTCTGGGTAACCTGTGCTGATGCCTCACCACACTCACAGGGAACAATTTCTTCCCAACATCTCATCTAAACCTTCTCTTTTTCAGTTTAAAGCCATTCACCTTTCTGCATGTCCCATTCCTGCCTGTACCACTATCTGTCTCTTCACACTTGGGCATGTCACTTAGCCAGGGCTATAAGGGATTGGGACTGCTGCATGCATCCAACCCAGCAATTTTCAGCTTTCTGGGATCAGATGGGAAAAAATTTTGGGGCTGGGATCTTCTCCTCCTGGTAGTGAGGTGGGTGGAGGTGTAGGGCTAATGATGCTAGGTCTTCTTGGCCAGAAGAATGGGCTTAAAAGAGAAAAGCCCCGCTTGGAGATGGGGTGTGCCTGCCCTGGAAAGGAGAAGTGGCCCCGTGCTGGGAGCAGGATTGAGGGGAGTACATTGGCTAGGGAGAGAACTTGGAAGGTGTCTGGGGGACTGGGGTGGCTCAGCCCTGGGTTGTTCTGCACCTCCAAAAGCTGTGCAGTCTCTAGGAAGTGAACCCCAGGGTCCTTGCAAAGAGCCTAAAAGACCTGAAAAGCCATCAGAAAAGCAGCCCACAAGGGTTGCCCCAGGGACACTGCCTGACCCCATGGCTCATCCCCTTCCTGCACCCCTCCATGTGGAGCAGCCAGGGAGTGGAGGTCCCTGGAGTTGCAGTTCCTCTTGTCACTCCCAAATCCAGCTTCATTGCTGCCCACGTCATTTGTATCATAATGTTTACAGGTCCCAAAACTGCGCTGTTCTTGGAGGCTAAAGAGCTGGAAGTACATTGAAATTCCAGAGATGTGGCTGCTTTCTGTTTTCTGAGTCACGAGAGTAAGATGCAGCCTCTGCTGAGAGCCTCTCCTCAAGCCCCAGCCTCCTGTCTGTCCCTTGCCCCTCACCTGTCCATTACTCTGCTGCAGTGTTCTGCACCTCGGGTTCCCTCGGTGCCCACAGAACCTGGAGAAATCCATGTTAGTGGGTTGAAGCACAGCGCCGTGCCTGTGCCAGAGCTGTGGAGCACAGCCAGTCCTCCTGCTCATCTGGTTTGTGTTAAGCCCTCCTGCCTTGCACAAGTGCCAAGTGCCTCTTTGGCAGACCCAGTGACCAGCTCAGCACTGTGCTAGCGCTGGGCTCCCCGTCCCCATGTTGGGTTGGATGCTCTTGCCCCTGGGGGCTGGTGGAGAAGCGGAGCAGCATGGGGCTGTCTGTGCCCGGGTTTGCAGAGGCGCAGTGTGGGGCAGCATTGCCCACCCCGTCCCGGGCCAGCTGTGTGTGGAGCAACTACTGCAAAGGAGCTGAAGTCTGACCCTCCCTGGGGGCTCTCCACTCCAGGCTGCCAGCAGCCCCCGCGGGCTCCAGAGCAAGCAGGCTCCCCCAGGTCCCCCATCCTGTCCTGCTCGCCCAGCCTGAGGGAGCCCCCGGGTTGGATCCCCCGGGCAGTGAAGCGTGGGACACCGACTGAGCCGGGGTCCTGTCCAGAGCAGGAGCTTTGTGGGGAGCATGAGGAGCCAGGAGGCGCCAAGAGTGCCAGATCAGGGACAGGCTGTGCCAGTGACCCTTAGCTGTGATTTCCAGCTGTTGCCCAAGCTGGTCCCTCCCTGCCTTTACCCTGGATGCTGTTTCCCACGTTAAGGCAAGGAAGCTTTAGCCCCGCTGTTCGCGTCCCTGGGAACGCTGTGGTCCCCCTGGGTGCTGTGGACCGTGGCAGGCACCTCCTGCTGAGGGAGCACCCTCAGGCCAAAGGCCCTTTCGCTTTCCCTGCCACCCAGGGTTACTTTCAAAACAAAACAGAGCTGCGCGGTGGCGGGCGGCCCTCGCGTCCCACAGTGCCCCGCGGCCTGGCAGCCGGGCCCGCCCTCTTTGTGCCGTGGGGCCTGCGGGGGCCGTGGCTCGCTGCGGGGCCGGGGCCAGGGCCACCGGCCTTGGCTGTTCCCTGCCTCATGGCCGGGCCACAGCGTCCTGCATGCTCTCGCCTGCCTTGCCGTGTGACACGCATGGGGGTTCCCAGAGCTGCGGCGTTCCCCCCACCAGGGAACGGGCTGTGCGCATGGGAGGACAAAGGAAAGGTGTGGGGAAGGAAGGACAGCCCGGGACAGGCAAGGAGGCAGGAAAGGAGGAATTTGCGTGGGGCTGAACAAAGGAGTGGGGTGAAGGAGAACAGATTCCCCCTGGAGACGCAGGGAGACCGGTGCTGGGTGGTTGGTGGCACAGTAACCCCTGCCTACAGCACTGATGGGGGCTTCTCCATGCAGGGGGCTCCCCTGCGAGCCAGGCTGGGGAAGGGGATGTGGCGACGGGGGAGGAGGGGGAACCCCAACCCCTCTGCGTGGCAGTGCCAGGAGGGCTGTGCCCAGCTGACACCCCCCTCATCCCCCCCTTTTCCCCCCTTTCCCCTCGCCTCTCTGACGTGGCGCTGGGGCAGATTCCCGGCACTGAGCTGTTGCTTTTTGAAAGTTTGACCCTGGATTGTGGTCGGGGTCCCTTCCCTACCCCGCTACCGTGCACCGGCAGGCGGGACTGAGCGGCTGCCAGCGGGTTAATCATTGACGGAGAGGGCGAGCAGACACACGTGTGTCCTGTGTGTGCTCTGCGTGTTTGCGTGTGTTGCTCCGTTGCTGTGTGAGTCATTCTCAGCCTGCCTGGGGCTGTGCTGCGCTCCCTGAGCTCAGAAGCAAATTGAGCTTGGATTGCAGCACGGACAGGAGGAGCCGGGCGGCCGTGGCTCGGGTTGGCTGTGCCCTTGACCTTGGACCCCTCTGTTCTCAGGGGATGGTTGGGGGAGGTTGTGCTTTAGGGTGCTCCGGCTCTCGCCAGTGTCCCCAGCTGCGAGGTGCAGCTGCCTTTCCAGCTTTCCTTGCCGCAGAGCTCAACTTTCTAAGCAGGAGCTCACAAGGAGGAAGCTGGAGCCCCCGGGACCCCCGCCCACCCCTCAGTTCTAGGGTGTAAAAGGGTTGCTTTTCCATTCCCGTTGACATTTTATTCCCATTTCTCACACGCGGGAGGGTTTGGCTCCACAGCACAATGCAGGGAGGGGGATGAAGTCCAAGGAGGGGACACCCTCTCTGTGGTAGCACTGGGAGTTCCTGGAAGCATTTGGCAGATCTGGAAATCACGAGGTGCCCGAGTCTTGGCAGCCCTTCGAGAGAGGCAGAGCAGTCCGTACCCGCTGGGAGGACTGGGAATCACCCCTGCTGGGAACCAGCGGTACTGGAAGGATGGTTGAGTGGGTCTGGGAGGGGCTGGAAGTAGGAGGCAGGAGAACAGGAAACAGTGCAGGGAATCGGGCTGGGGGCTCAACTGGTGCTCAGAGTTTGGGAAGTTACAAACTGGCACAGCTGGCACTGAGGAGAGCTGGGAAATGGAGACAACCAGTGCTGAGAGAACTGAGCAAAACCAGTGCAGGAAAGTGGGTAGGTGGGTGGGGATATTCTTTGGTGCCCCAGAGCTCTGTGTTTGGGATTCCTCAGGATTCAGGGAAACCCAGACCAGGGTGTTTTGGGTGACCTGGGACTGTATTTGGGTCCCTGGATCCCAGAGTCCTGTGCAGCCTGTGGCTCCTGCATTCAGGGTGTGCCAGGACGCCCCACACCCTGGGGTCAGCTGCTAGGATGCTGCCTGCCCTGTCCTGTGGGACAGCGATGTCCTGGAGGTGCTCAGCCCAAGGGCCCTGGGGGTGCCTGGCTGCACCCCCTTACTGCAGCCCCTCTCAGGATGCACTTTACCTTGGCCAAGTCCCCCCAGTCTGCAATCCAGCCTCTGCCGGGGGAATCGCCCTAGAAAAGAGTGTGAAAGGGGGTTACCCCGGACTGTGCCCCCAGAGACACCCTCTCAAGGCCTCTTTACCCAGGGATGCTTTCCCAGCCTTTCCTAAGGAAGGGCTGAGCCTGATGCGAGTTGTCTCCACCCAGGTTTTGGATAACTCCACCCGCTGCCGCCTCACAGCTCCTCCTCCCAGTGAACAGCCCAGCTGGGATATAAGCAAGTCACTCAGACACCAGGAGCTGCCGCGACAGCTGGGCGAGTGGCGTGGGACATCGCGCCGTGACCTGTGCCGTGTCCTTCGCCTCGACGCCGGACCCCATGGCGACGCCTTCCCAGAAAAGGAGCACCCGCAGCGGGGCTTCGGGGACCCCCTTGTCCCCCACACGCATCACCCGCCTGCAGGAGAAGGAGGACCTGCAGGAGCTCAATGACCGCTTGGCCGTCTACATCGACAAGGTGCGCTCGCTGGAGCTGGAGAACGCCGGCCTGCGGCTCCGCATCACAGAGTCCGAGGAGGTGGTGAGCCGTGAGGTCTCGGGCATCAAGGCTGCCTACGAGTCGGAGCTGGCAGATGCCCGCAAGACCTTGGATTCAGTGGCCAAAGAGAGAGCCCGGCTGCAGCTAGAGCTCAGTAAAGTCCGGGAGGAGCACAAGGAGCTGAAAGCCCGGTGAGTGCCCTGGGGATGGGGGGGGACTGCAGTGGGACGGGTGCTGTCGTCATGCTTGGCAGGGAGCCGGGAAGGGAACAAGGAGCGACCTGGAGGAGGCAGGGAGAGGAAAAATCCGTGGCCTAGCCGGGGAGGAGTGTCTGTGGTAGGCACCGAGAGAGGAGAGAAGCTCTCTCGTCATTCCCCCTCTCCCTCCAAGCGCCATCTTTGGCCGGGATGCCCTTGGAGAGGGGATTTGGGAGCAGAGCTGGGGACGCTTGGGGCTGGGGCTGAGCAGACATGCCCTGGGCCCCCGGAGGGTCTGTGTTATGCGGGGCACAAGCGCCAGGCTGGCGGCCCCTCTGCCTTCGTCATGCTGGAGCTATTCCTAAACACGCTCCGGCACAGCCCGGGAAGCGGTGCCAGCCAGCTGGCTCTGTCCTGCCTACAGATTTCGCTTGCTCGTCCTATTTTTCTTTGCTGTCTTTGGCACCGATTAAAGAACCTGCTCCAGGTTTTGTTTGCCTTAACTCTCCCTGTGCCAAGCTGCTCCTACTCTGTGGGGTCCCTGGCTTTGGGGGAAGCAGTGTGTGGGCAGCACCCATGCCTCCCTCCCACCAGCTGTCACTGGGTGACGTGCTCCCAGTCCGCATTGAGGCACGAATCCCTCCAGCCGCTTCCCATCGGGTTCATTTCTTTCCCTCCCTGCCATCAGAAATGCCCCCCCTCGTGGACCCCTCCCTGCTGCCTCTGGGTACCTCTGCCCTCCTCAGGGCTGTCACCGGTTGCCAGCACAGGTCCCCTGAGGACACGGGGCTCCCTGGCCAATGTCACTGCTGGCCAAGCAGGGGCTGGCACTGGGCTTCCCCCGGGCTCTGCCAGCCCGTGCAGTGTCAGGACGTGTCCCTATGGCACTCAGTTCCCCAAATCCCGTTCCACGGAAGGAGCGAGCGGATCCCTTTCCGTCATCAACTTTGGCTCGCAGCCGGATCCGAGCTGGGCAGTGGCGGGACAACCCCTTCTTCTTCCATTTGATCTTTTGCCTCTTATTCTGGACGCCTCATTTTGAGCCTATACCAAAAGAGGCTAAAATTAACTTCCGTGGTAGATGCCATAAATACTCTACCTGGGAGGGAGGGAGGAAGGGAGGGAGGGAGTGTGCTGCCTGTTTCAGCTGTCTCCGAAAGCCATGTGGGGTTATATTTAGCTATTTCCCGTGCTGCAGCTCCGTCCTCAGATAAGGCGGTTTGCGGCTCGCCAGATCCCTGCTCCCGGATCCCAAGGATCCAGATGCTGGTGAGAGGAGGAGCTGAGCTGTCTAAAGGCTTTTTCTGCGTTATGCAAACCCAGAACTATCTTGGCCGCGATCTTTCAAGGGCTGGAAAAAATGCCCGGCCCGCAGCCGTGGCTGGAGGGGAGCTGGGAGCTGGCTGCGCTGTGGAGCCGGCCATGTGGAATTTTTCCCTGCTATGGGCTGCGCTCCTGGAGCTTCTGTGCTTGTTCCCGGGCTCTGACAAATCCCCTGAAAAAGTGCTGTGACTCGCGGGGGTTCCCGAAGAGTAGCTTGTGGTTGAGAGATGGGTTTCAGTGGGTTTTGGAGAGCAGTTGGTGCGCGGGGCTCTGGGGGACAGGGCTGTTTCTGTGTTTAGTCACCTCTGAGTCACGGTCGATGAGATGGAAGCGCGGAGACGCGGGGGAAGCCAGTGTTGTTCATTCCTGCCTCTAGCGTGTCCCGTCTTCCTAGGGTGTGGTATGAGGGCTGCTCTCCAACCCCCAAAACCTTTGCAAGGAGGCTGCAGCTCATCTTGTGTCCCTGGGGACCTGCTTGATGAGGCAGGGCTGCTGAGAGAGGAGCACAATTGGTGTCTGAGCTGCGATGCTGCTCTTTGGGCTCAGTTTGACTGGGGTGTCCCGAATCTTTGGGGCATGAGGGAATGGGGCAGCCACGAGCCCAACCCTGTGGAGGGGTCAGAACTATTGGCAGGATCAGGAAGGACCTGTTCAGACCTTGTTCTGCTGCCTGCCATCCAGGTGGGCAGGGATAGGCCTGCTCTGCCGACTCTCCCCACCTACCCTGAGCCCTTGGGTCACCGCTTGGTCTGGGGCCACTTCACTGTCCTTGACACAGGGACACTTTGGCTAAAAAGTAACTGGCAGCCCTCTGCACCCATCGCTGTGCCCGTCAGCCCTGGGGAAGCACCGGGTATCTCCCGCAGGGCAGGCGCCCAGGGCTGCGTTATCAGCACCCACAGCATTGCCACTGCCCGATGCAAGGGTTGTCTTAGCAGCACAGAGGGAGGGTGGGGGGCCAGGAAGCCAGGGCATGACATGTCTGGATGGACACAGTCCTGGCTGCTGGATGCTCTGTCTGGGGAGGGGAAAGAAGTGCTGACTGGAGGGGGACAGGGTGTGCAAACAAGAGACCAGTCAAACCAGTACTGACGCACGAGGGCAAGAGCTACATGGGTGGAGGAGGGTCTGAGCAGAGCTGAGCTGCCTGCCCTCTCTCTCCTGCTACCCCTCTGTCCCTGGCCAACTGCTCTTCCTTTTGGGGAAGTTCCCAGTGGGATCTTCCCACTGCCTGTTTGGCTGCTTCCAGTGGTGATCCAGGAGGGGTTTCCCAAAGTGCTCACCTGGCTCTTTGCACGGGGACCCTCAGCCCTGTGCAGCCTGATACTGGTTGTGCCCTGGGACAAGGGACCCCTCTGGGCAATTCTGCCTGTCCCGGTGCCACATGTGTCCCCAGCTCTGGATGGCCTCTGGCTATGCCGTAGCCACGCTTCAGGCAAAGCAGAGGGTGCGGTGAGGGTGGCTGGTGACTCAGGGGTGCTGGCAACACTGGCATCATCCCCTCCCAGGCCATGGGTAGAGATAGAACTAGTCTGAAATGCCCCTGTCCCCGGTGTCCTCAGGCTTCTGTCCCTCCTTGGAGGACACCTGGATTCCAGCATGGCACCAGAGGTTGGAGAGATGCTCTGTGCTTGGCCCATTGCCCCCTCTCCTTAAGCTGGCTTCTGACTCACAGGGTGAACAGGAGCCACAGCCCTTGCCTTGTTCCATGAGAATTCATCCCATCCCGCAAGTGGGAGACGTTTGTCAGTGCAAGCCCCAGTGTGGTGGTGCAGGGATGTAGAATACAGCTCTTGGGTGCCTTCAATCCTAGGAGAGGCCCCCTGAGGAATTCAGTGCCTACTGCATGGGTGAGGAGCGGCCATGCAGTGGCCATGTGGTGGTCAGCTCCCTTCTCCAAGGCAGGAACCAGCCCTTGTTAGTACCAAAGCTGATGAGTGATGCCTTCCTGAATTGCAGCCCCTAACCTGATTAAGCCAGTGCCTTGGCAGGGCCTCTTCCTCCTGGGGCCCAGATCTCATCCCTGACCCTAATGAGGACAAATCTCTTATTTCCCAAACGTTGTTGTGGAGGGAGGAAGCTCATCCAAGGGCAGAGCAAGAGAGGCAGCATTGGGGTGCCAGGAGGTGAACCCAACCCTTCCCCAGTCCAGGGGGGTTTTACCCCATGCTTTGTTCAGCGATGACCCTCCAGGCAGGAGCAGGTAAAACAAAACCTGTTTAGTTGAAAAAAAGGGAGGAAAAAGAATTAAGGCTCAGTGCTGCTGGGAGGCCGGGCACTTCCTTCAGCAGCGATGAGCTTGTGCTGGAACATTTTGCGTGGGGTGAAACTTTGGGCTCCTGGGCTGCTCCCCCGTCTGCCTCATGAAATCCCTGCCAGGGAGGGAATGCTTTGGGTGGGAGGAGGCTTTGCCCTTTCGGAGCGAACAAAGAGCAGCTTGTGCAGCTGAGGATACTTTGGGGGAGTCGGCAACACAGAGCTGGGCTGGTCCAGACCCTCGTGGCCCACTGGGACCCTCTTAAACACGCCAGCCTGACTCTCCAGCCCTGCAGACACATTGGTTGTCCCTTGACATCTGCAGCCAGCAGCTCGGGCTGGCTGGGCATGCCGGCCCCCCTGGCACACTGCGGGGCTGGAGGGCTCCGTGGCAAAACGTTTCTTCGAGGTGAAGGTTTTCATTAGCTGTTCCCAGTGGAGAGGAATTCTCGCCTGTGCAAACATCCAGCCCCTCTTTTTCCAAGAAAAATTGTGGCAGAGAAACATGCTCCAGCACTTTTGGTGTGTTTTCTCCCATTGCTGTGTTTGCCATTGTCTTCCAGCCACAGCTCATCCCCTCACTTTTCCCAGGGATGAGGGGAGTGAGAGGAAATCCTGTTGCCTTATATATATTTATGATGATAGGATACACTCTGGTTAAATTAAGGACCTTATCCTTCCAGCTGAGGATTAAGGAGAAGTGATTGCAAAGAGAATCAGGGCTGTGTTTGGTGTGGGAAGGGATCCATCCCTGACAGCCCGTCCCAGCCTGCCCCGGTCCCACATGCTGCCACAAGTGTTTTTCAGCCTTGCACGTGTCACTTCACTTGTCTGAATCCCATCAACACTCAAACTCTGGAGCCCAGAGGACGGGGAGTTGTTCTCAGTGTAGTGCTCAGGGATGCAGACAGAGAGGGTGGCACAGCCAGGGTGGGACATGTGGGGTAGCTGCCAGCTCCATGTTCTGCTGAATTTGTGCCCTTTGGGAGGTGCAGTTTCCTTTCATGCTGCTGGCAACCAGGAAAGAACTCACCAGAGTTCTTCCTCTAGTCCTGGCCAAAATTAGGCCTGGCATGGAGGATTCCCCAGGAAGTGTCAGCTCAGTGGGTTCAGGATGAGCTGGGAATCACCTTCCACTGTCCCATCACTGGCTGCATTACCTGTTTCGCCATCCTGCTCTTTGTGAGGCTGTTTGCTGAGCCTGTTCCTTTGTGACCAGCTCAGCATGTTCCCAAACAGCTGAGGCTGGTGCCATGTAAAACCTGTCTCTGTCAACAGCTGCCATCAGACAGCATGATGTCGGGGCTGGGTGCCCACCTGCCTCTGCTCCCTTCCCCTCCCTGCCCAGGGTTGAATATCCCCAGTGTGAAGCTGAACAACTGTGGGTGCTGGCGTAGCCCCCCAGCCCCACCTGGTGCAGTGGCAGCTGCAGCCCTGACTGCAGAGACATCTGTGTGACAGCCAGGCTCTCGGCCACCCAGGAGAAGCCCTATCCTTCCAGGGATAGGGCAGCCACAGCTTCTCTGAGCAAGCTATGCCAGGGCCTCACCACCCTCACAGGGAAGAGTTTCTTCCTAATACCTTGTCTAAATCTGCCCTCTCACTTTAAAGCCATTCTGCTTTGCCCTGTCACTCCACGTCCTTGATAAGAGTATAATAAAATACACACATTTTTCCTTGTTCCTGTATGTGAAGGATGCCGCAGCGTGTCCATGAAACATGGTGGGATCCAGGGGTGTGGGTGCTGGGGAAAGCCAAAGGGTGTGGAAGTTGGTTAAAGAAGTGCATTGAACTCAGCCCACAGAGATACCACAAAACCCAGCTGGGGTGGGGCACCTCCGTTCCTGGTGAGGCTGAACATTTGACGTTCTCTACCATAAACCAATTACCTTTTTCCAAGGAAGGTGAAGGTGTCCTTGGCTTGGGGTGTCCTCCAAGCTGCAGCCAATGCCCTATTTCTGCCTTCCACGGTTAGTAGAGCTAGGAATTGCAACAGCAGCAGGGACAAAGTTCCCCAGCACACAGGGTGCAGGGTGGGTGCTGCCCTGCCTCTACTGTACCTTCCTTAATTATGGGGTTGCACCATTGCAGGCGTTGGCACCGTATCCCTGTGGAGAGGTGGCGGAGCCAGGGTAGAAGCAAACATGGGCTCTCCTGAAGCTGTTGAATTTTTGTGTCGGGGCTGTGAGTGGCTCAGAAGCACCTCTGTAGGAGCAAGGTTCTGATAGCAGACGTCTCTCCTCCCTCTTGCACAAAAGCCATCTCCAGCCACTTGCTCTGGCTACTGCTTTCCACGCCCGTGTCCTCCTGCCATCCAGTCCAGTGCTGCCATCCTGGTTGGACAGAGCTTGGCATCTCCATGCTGCTCAGCTGGAGCTCAGAAGTTCCAGTTTGTTGGGGTTTTTATTCATTAACAGCTTCAGGACACAGTTTTTCTCCCTAAAACCCCACATGAGTCACATGAGCCCAAACAAATGTCCAAGCTCTGGGTGTGGATGTGTAATGTGGGCTTCAAAGGGGTGGGAGCCCAAAGAAAACGTGGCCCCAGCTCCCACGGGCACTGAGGGGTGGCCAGTTGCCCCACTGTGAAGAGCCGCGTGTCCCCCTCTCCTTGCAGTGCGGTGGGCTCGCCGTGGCTGTGGCAGGGCTCTGGATGGGCCCTGGCAGAGCGGGGAGATGAGTCACGCTTAGCCGTGTGTCTCTGGGCTGGAGCAGGGTGCGGCACCGCGGGGCCGCGCTTCGGGGGGGCCCCGCCGGTCCGGCAGTCACGCTCTGCCCCTTCCTTCCTGGCGTGACAGCCGATAACCCACTCCCCAGCAGCATCTGTGGGGCGCAAGGATGCTCCCCGCGGGGCACCAGGCTACACTGGGACAAACTGGGGGTGTTTTCTAAGTTGAGCTTCCATGCCGGGGGCTTCAGGGGAGAAGGGGAGCACTGAGGAGAGCAGCCTCCCCCCTGGGCATCGTGCTTTGCTGTTTGGGTGGCTGCCAGGCCCCTGTTTCAGGGCAGAGATGCTGCTTTGTGCAACCCAGCCTCAGCTCTGCAGTTCCAGAGCAAAAAGCCACTGGACTGGGTTTTCCTGGTGGTGAGTGTGTTGCAGGGACGTGAGGCTGAGCGGAAGGGAGGTGGTGGGGAGGCTGGAGCGTCTCAAGGTGGTCCTGTTCACAGGCTGTTCTGTGCAGGCAGCAATTGGGGCTAAATTGTGCTTTCTAGGGATGCCACAACCGCAGTCCTCACTCTGGGGAAGTGCTTATTTCCTGCCCACGTGCCAAGCAGGTCTGGGCTCCATCCTGGCACAGTGCAGGCTGGCAGGGAAAGTGGGCAGAGGTGTGCTGGCAGCTCTGCACGTGGCACAGCACAGCAAAACATAGGCATTCACCTTGGTTGCTGCTCATCCCAACACTGAGCTGCATTTTCCCAGTGGCATCCTATCTGTACCCATCCCTGCAGCCACTCCAACAGCAGCTGGAGCTCCCGGTGCCGGCAGTGACTCAACATCGGCGGTCGGAGCGCGCAAACAGGCGGCCCCAGCGCAGCCCTTGCCGGCCTCGCTGCCACCGCCACACGCAAACAGACCTTGTGCAGTGTAAACACCTCGTCTGCCTTTATCTGCGCTGCTGGAGCCGGGAGAGCAAACCCTTTTGTTCCCAGGAATACGTGTGGCATCTGGATCCAACAATCCCTCGCTTTGTTTCTTAAGCAAATGTTGCTGGCCGGAAGCTTTGCGTGCCCAATTTATGAAAAACAGGGTGAGCTGCTGCTGCTTCTGAAGAGAAAAAGGAGGCCTTGAACTCCTGCCCTGTTTTGTCAGTCTTGGCTCCTTTCTGCCTTGTCCCGCCTTGCACAGGGACCTGGTTTCCATTGTGGATCAGGATGCAGCAGGTACAGAGCGACATCCTCATCCCTTCCCATCACCCCTTTGTGCTCAGGAACTGCACATGTGAGCAGAGGAAAGGGGAGCTGCAGCCACATCTGCAGCGTTGGCAGCATGTTTCCTTGCTTCTGGGGCTGGGATTGCATCCCTGCTCCTTCTCCACTGCTCCACATCCTGGCTGTGTTGCCAGCTCCTAGCAAAACACAAGCTTATGGCCGTTTTCCGCCAGTGCTCCTGGTCCTGAAGATATGACTAATACAAGTGACTCAGCTCCCTGTTTTTAACTCCATTTGTAAGGCTCCTGCCATGCCCAATCTCCCAGGGAAACACCGGGAATCTCTGCTTTGTCTTTATCCTTCGAGATAGTGGTTTATGGGCTTAGCATTTCTCGTTCATCCGGAGAAGGATGTATTGAAGTGAATGGAATGTTCTGGGGTTTCCATGGAGGGGCAACACTCGGAGCTGTTCTAGGTAGAAAAAAAACCAACCAAACCCACAAGTTTCCCATTAAGTTTTAGCCCAGTTATTAAAAAACTGGCTTTTGCTGTGTCGGAGTGAGATAGTCAAGGCTGGGCAAAACGCCTTAAATTTCATCCAGTCCAAAACTTAATTGTTAATTTGTCATTACATATAATTTAACTATAATAATGATACAAAACTCACTTGTTACCATGGTGAGTGTTCAGAGTAGTGCCATGAAGACTTGGAATTTCCTTCTTCCCTCCTCTTCCCAAAGGCTTTGGCTTTATTCAGCAATAGACAACTTTGCAAACTGTTAGCAAATTCTGGGTTTGAAAACAAGCTGGCACCACCCTCAAGCACGTGGTGGGATTTTTGGGGCTGTCCTGTGCAGGAGTTGGAATCAATGATCCTTGTGGGTCCCTTCCAACTCAGGATATTCCATGATCTCAAAGTATTTTTCTCGTGTTTCTCCTACCGAAACCTTGTCCTCAGAAGGTGGAATTGAGCAGTGTGGAAGGTGGTGTATTGACATATTTGAGTTGTGTCTAAAAGAATTCTCTTTCCAGCACAATTCCAAGCTTTTTTTAGCAAGTTTCTTTTCCTTGATAAAGGGTGTTATTGCTTTGATCTATATTTAGTATGGTTCAATTCCAGACCATCAAGTATCTTTTAGGTAACCCAATTCAAGATTCCATGGGAAGCTAGGAAAAGGCAGGCTGGCATGTTCAAAATGGATGGGTTTGGGTTGTGCCAAGCCTGGGCTGCGAGTGGGGTTGACCAGTGTTTGATTGTGGTGTTCTAAACAGCTCAGATTTTAGGATTTATAAAGAGATAGAATCAGATCATAGTTTCAGTTGGAAAAGCCCTCCAAGATCATCAAGTTCTCCCAGCCCTGCCAAGGCCACCCCTAAGCCATGTCCCCAAATGCCACGTGTCTGTTAAATCTCTCCAGGGAGGGCAACTCCACCACTGCCCCGAGCAGCCTGTTCAAGTGTTTGGTGACCTTTTTCAGTGGACAATGCAGTTTTTTCAAGCAAGGAACTGGCCTCCCTCTGGAAGCCCTGGGCTCAGCCCATCCCCTCAGGACCTGCGCAGACACTGGCCAGGTTTTCCCAGTGCCATGCAGACAATTCTCAAGCTCTCCAGGAGCAGTTCTGGTGACAGATGTGGGACTGGGCCAGGTTTGCTCAATCAAGTTTCAACTGGTAGCACTTTGCATGTCACCCCAGTCTGGAGGCTTGTTCCAGGTAGCCCAGGGTTTGGTGGTGGACATTCCCCACAGGGAAATCCTGCCCTCATTTTGCTCAGCCACAAGCAGTGCTGGGCTCTGTGTGCTCCCAGCTCGGGGGTCTCCAGTGGTTGATCCTCCTTGCACTTTTCGTCCTCTTTGCATCAGTCTCCTGGGGCTTGCTGCACCCTGGAAAAGCTACAGGCAGCTGGGAAAAGGGGTTTCAGGGGTAACGAGGGGGTCCTACAGGCAGCAAATGGGGTTCCACAGGTTGGCAGGGGGTCTCACAGGCAGCCAGGCACTGTCAGACCTGCTGGAGTGTTGTGATACATGCTCCAAGCTGGGACACTTGTCCATGGAGGATAAATCCTGCCCTTTGTGCAGACACACAGATTTATGCCTGATACAAACCTCCCCCAAAAACACGTGGGCTTTGGAAAACCAAGTCTTTCCCATTCCCCCCGATGAGTCCCACGTGGCAAAAGGGCAAAACCTCCTTTTCCAGCTCCAAAACCCCTCTGGTAATGCCATCCACCCTCCAAAACCATGGACAGTCCTGTTACTATGGGGGACTCAGCCCAAACAGCAGCGTCAGTTGGTGACTTGGGATTTCCATTCCGAGCTGCTGGTGGAGGCTGGGATGAGTCACCAGCTGGCGTGACAGCCCGGACAGGGAGTGAGCAACTCTGGGGCTCCCCAGACAGCACCAAGCTGCAACATTGTTAATTCTAAACAATTAATACACTATCTATTCTCAGAAATGTGCTTTGAGCTCTTAAGCAGCACGTGGCTGTTGGTCCATGCTGCAGCCACCTGCATCAGTTGGTTGTGATGCTGCTGAAGCTGAAGTGCTTCTCCTGTGGTGAGAGGGGAGGCTGAAGGGTGACAGGTCTTTGCTCTGGTGCATCCAGGAGAAGGAGAAAAGCTCCTTCAAACCTTCAGAGGGGTGTGTGTGGCTGGAGGTATTGGTATGGTCAGGTTCCATCACACTTGAACACTCCCAGCAGTGTTCCTGGTGAGGGGAGTTGTGGAGGGACAGGAACGTCTTGGGTTTGGGGAATCCTAGACTGGGGGTCCGTTTACCTCCCCATGAAAGGCTTTTTCCTGGCTCCCAACGAAGCAGCAGTTTTGGTTCATTTTAAAGGTGCAAGGAAAGGCCAGATCCCAATTCCAGGAGGGGAAGCCCAGCTCTTGGGAGATGCCAGTGAGCTGTTTTTGCTCCACTGAGGCCACGTGGAGCTGGACAAGCCCCTCAGCCCCATGGATGAGCATGTCAAGAGCATGTCAGGAGCTTGCGGCGGGGCCGGCACTGACCCTGGCACCAGGAGGGGTCTTTGGCACCACTGATGCCAGAGGGTGGAAGCTGTTTCCATGCATCCGTGAGCCCAGCTGGTGCTGGCATCCCCAGCTGCCTTTGGCAGGGCTCTGGTGCCCAACAGGATGCCGGCTCCGTGCAGATGTTGTCCTCACTATACATCATGCTGGCTATTTCCAGCTCCCCTGCTAGGAGACCGGCCCATGTTTATCCTGGTGATTTGGCAGAGGCGCTGCGG
Organism: Corvus moneduloides; assembly: GCF_009650955.1. NCBI lineage: Eukaryota > Metazoa > Chordata > Aves > Passeriformes > Corvidae > Corvus > Corvus moneduloides. The sequence goes on along the minus strand of NC_045504.1, from coordinate 364,725 downwards.
CACAGATGAGTCAGAAGCTGGGAGAAGCTGCTTTGCCACATTCCCATTGCCCCACTGCAGAGGTTTTCCAGGTCCGCCTCTCCTCATGCTGTCTCTGCTGCTTGTCCCGCGGGGCCCTGGTCCCTGGGATGGGGGAACAATCCTTGATGGGGATACAGTCCCTGGGATTGGGGAACAATCCCTGCAACGGGGCAGTGATCCCTGGGATGGGGGAGTGATCCCTGGGATACGTGTGGTGGTCCTGGGACAGATCCCTGGCACTGGGGGCAGTGCCACAGAGAGCAGCCTGCCCAAGGTGGGGCAAAGCAGGTTTTCTGGGTCCTCCCAGCAATCAGAGACTTCCATGGGCACACACTGCCACTCCTGCCTCAGGTTCCCAAGCTGTAAACATGTCAAAGCCTTTTCTGGGATAGCGTTCTCAGCCTGCGTGGCCGGGAGCCGGGAGTGGCCCCTGGCAGCCAGGTGGGACTGAGACCGGCAGTCCTGGGGAATTTGCAATGTCCATAAAGATTTATGGGTGGGGCAGGAGCCAGCGAGTTCCCTGAGTTGGCACCTTCTCCAAGCTGGGGCAGCTGCGATTTGGAGGCAGGGAAGGAGGGGAATGCCTGCGCCTCCACCAGCTCTATCCCACTCATTGGTCCTCTTCCAGTGTATAAAGCCCAGTGCTGCCCAAGCTTCAGGAACACTTACGGGGTTAATAGTGGAGAGGGAAACCAAGGAGTGTTTCGTAAAAATGCATTGAGTGGGCTCTGGCATCTCGGAGAGGGTTGGCATCTTTCCAGCAGCATGGTGGGCTCATGCCTGGAGCTGTTCCAACGAGCTCTGATGACTCTGTCCTGTCTTGACTTTTCCAGAGGGAGAGCCCAAGCCTGCCAGGTTTCCTGGCTGGGATTTTGGAGCAGAGTGGGGGGAAGCAGTAGCAGATGCTGCTCTGCGGGGCTGTCCCTGAGCCCTCTCTGAATCCGTCGCGTCGACTTCGCAGCCTCATGTCTGTCTGTGCTGAGCACAGCCAGAGCAGATCCAACTTTCCATTAACATTTGGATTTTCTGGCAGCTCAGCTGCAATTTTCAATCTTTTTTTTTTCCTTCTTCCTGCTTTTAAAAGCTAAAAATAAAACGTCTTGAGGCCCCTTTTCCCTCCATCTTTTCTCTTGAGACATTTGTTTCTTGAGGATTTGATGCCTCTGTTGTTTTTTCTTCTCTTGGATTGTTTTTACTCATGGCTCTCCCAGCACAGGGGATCAAATCCTGTGGGATTTGGAGGCACCCAGCCCTCCAGAATGAGTCTCTGCTTCCCTTTTCACTGGGGAATTTGGGATCTTGTAGGCTCTAGCAGGCAGGATGGAGAGGCCAGTGAAAGCCTCTGGGGAGGAGGAGGAGGAAGGTCCGGCTTCGTCCTCCTCTCCAGGGAAGTGGGAGCGACACGGCTGCCATGGAAGTTTTTATTTTTAGCCCAGCGCCAGCTGGAGCCTGTGAGGCTTCCGGGGAATAAAAGCAGGACCTGAGAGCAGGAGAAGGGAAAACTCAAAGCTTGACTGGGCTGGAGCGGGGATCAACAGGGCTGGTGTGAAGCGGTGGGCTGGGGGTCCCCAGGGCCAGAGAGGGCTTGCCTGTGTGCTGATCCCTCATTCAGAGGCTGCTGCCACGTTCGGGGTCAGGGTGTGTTTGGAAGGAGTATGGGGGGAGATGCTCGGGTCCCAGGGAGCCGAGTTCTGCAGACCACTGGAGCAGAGGACAGAAGAGGATTTGTCTCACCCCTCTCCCTCTGGCAGAACTACCCCAAACAGCCCCATGGCTGGAGAGCTCTGAGCTTCTGACTCTGCTCCTCGTGGTGGAATCCAGAGTTGAACACAGGAGACTTCTAAGGAAAAAGGATTTGTCCTTGAATCATCTGGGGTTTACTATGGGGCTTTCCAGGCGCTGATGCCCAGAGCCCTGGATCCCTCTGGTCCCTGGAGAGGGCAAATCTGCTGCAGACACAAGTGTAACCATCAGGATTTTTCCCTCCGTTTGTCACTTACCAATGGAACTGCTGTCTCTTGAAAGAGTCATACGATTCAGGTCTTGCCAGAGCCCCATCCCGAAGAGCCAGTGTGCTCTAGCTGTAGCCAAACCTCCACAGCTGACACGGCGAGCAAAGAGCAGCAGCAAAACACCAGGGATGAGCTCTTCCTGGAGTCACATGGCAGTTCACTCCATCAGGAAGGACAGGACTGGACCCCATCAGGAGTGCTGGGGTGGCCACGCTGGCTGTGGGGATGAGCCAGGGCCAGATGGGAAAACTCGGCCTCAAGCGCGGGTTGCAGTGAGCCTTGGAGCCTCGGATCCCCTCCCAGTTGGCATTCTTGTCCTATGAGTCACTGGCACAAAAGGAGTGGGTTGAACAGGAAGAACCCAGCACAGAGCTCCAGCAGCAGCTCTGGCAAGCGAGACTGGTTCCCTGGAAAAGGGGGACCAGCAGCATTTCTTGGTCAGTTATTCCACTGTGGGCTAAAGTCCAAATTCTCTAGACTGCTTAAATGCTATTTAGACATAAAAGAGGCTATTTTATGGAATTTATGGGCTGTGAAATCATACTCTATGCATATCATTGAGACCCTCTTACCTGAGAGCCCCAAACATGAAAATAGAAAATCCAACCACAGAAACATTCTAGAATTCATTACAGATCCAGTATGTTATACTGAGCCCTTTGCACCACAATAAAGAGTGTTCTGGGCTGGGAAAGGAGCTTTCAGAAATGGAAAGAAAGGCAGAAGATAGGTCTTCACACACTTCCAAGAAAAAGTCTGCAAGCTGTTCCTGGATTCCCAGAGGCTCTTGGGCTCTCCTTTTCCTGACAGCAGCACTTTAAGCGGTTCTGAATTTCGTTACTGTACATGTTGAATTGTTACTTTCTTTAACTGTCCTTTCTCAAGTGGAATTCCTACTCTTTTAACATGGAATATCCTGGGATTTGAAGCAAGGTTTTCCTAACATTAAGGAACATAAAAAAACCAACATCACAATACATTCGTAACAATTATGTAACATGCGAAAAGCCAACATCACAATACCATTTATAACACTGTATATGTAGGAATTGTTACTTTCTTAAACTGTCCTTCCTCAAGTTAACATGGAATATCCTGGGATTTGAAGCAAGGTTTGCACTTAAAAACAGTAGCCTAGGATTCTGAAACCTTTGCTTTAGTCTGCAAAATAACAGAATAACTTCTCCATGCTGGCTCGGGTCGGGAAACGGAAAGAAATGCAGGAAAATCTGCTGTTGGCCAATCTAGGAGCTTCTGACATCCCACATCTGCGAGTCTGGGACCACCGTCCCTGCTGGTCCCGGGTCCCGTTGCTGGTGGGTCTGGATGCTGCCCTGGGATGGGCCGGGTGCCGGCGGTGCCGCAGCCGCTCCCTGGTGTTCGTGAGCCGTGGTGTCCCGGTGCGAGCGTGCCCTCCCTGCCCCAGGCGTGCGGCCAGTGCTCCCCCACGGCCCTGGGGCTCCTCGGCTGCTCCTCGGGCGCCTTCCACCTCCGCCAGCCCCACACCCCGTTCTGAGGGAGGTGGGGTAACAATCCCACCCGGGGCTTGGTGGCGGCTGGGGGCCGTTGGCTCTTTTCTTTTTATAGGACCTACCAAAATAGCTCCAGGCTGTGTTTTGGTGGTGCAGTCAGATCAGATTCCCTGGTCACACGGTGGGTCTGTAAGGAATGGCTGTGACCTGCTGTCGGAGGGCTGGAAGAGAGAGGGGAGCAGTGGGGGCTGGGATGGTGCAGGAGTGTGCATGGTGATGCCAGAGGTTGGACTGGGGGGCTGAGGCACCACAGCTCTGCGTCCACTGAGCAACAGCTGAGCTCATGGCGAGGCACAGCCACACCAGCACGGCCCCCAGACCCCACTCATCGCCTGGTGCCCCCTGTCCACTCCAGGAGAGGCACAGAACTATTGGCACTGGCAGGGTGCCACAGACTCCTCTGCCTGCCCACCTCAGGTGGGCAACACTGGCTATGGGGCAGTTTCAGCTCCTCCCCAGCTGCTGCTGCCCCATCCAGCCCCGTGTCACACAATGCCATGCCATGCTGAGCCACACTACACCACGTTTGACTCTATCATGCCATGGTGGGCTCTGCCACACCACGTAGTGCTGCTCCATGTCACGCTGTACCACATTGTGCCACACCCCAACGCGCTCCACAATGTCCCAGTGCACTGCACTGTGTCCCACCATGCCACACTGTGCCACTCCAGCCCCAGCCTCATCAGCACTGGTCTCTTGCGATGCAGCCATGCCGTGGGTGTGCATATTGCCCATGGGAGCTGCACCCTGAGGCTCCTCCTGCTCCCCCAGTCATTCCCAGCCCTTCCTGCTTTCCAGTATCCAAACTAGGGCTGGGTGTGCCAAGTGGCTGGGAAATGCTGGTCCCCTTGGTGGGTGGTTGTTAGGGACAGTGGTGCAGCTCTTTTGGGGGCGGTGTGCCACTCTTTGTGCTTGGGGTACAGTGCACAGGCTTTTCTGAGAACAGCCCTGAGGAGAAGAACTTGGAGGTGTTGGTGGATGAGAAGCTTGACATAACCTTAAGAGTCCCTTCCACTACCTAAAGGGACTCCAAAATTTCGAGAGGGACTTTGGACAAGGGTCTGGAGTGACAGGACAAAGGGGAATGTCTTCCCGCTGCAAGAGGGCAGGGTTAGATGGGATATTGGGAAGGAATTCTTCCCTGTCAGGGTGATGAGGCCCTGGCACAGGTTGCAGAATGCTGCCCCTGGAAGTGTCCAAGGCCAGGTTGGACAGGGCTTGGAGCAACATGGGATAGTGGAAGATGTCTCTGCCCATGGCAGGGGGTGGAATGAGATGTGCTTTAAGGTCCCTTTGCACCCAAGCAATTCCATCATTTCCCGATGGCTATGATTCTTCCTGCCATGCCACTCACCTGTGCCGTCCTTTGCCCTGCAGGAATGCCAAGAAGGAAGGGGATCTGCTGACTGCCCAGGCACGCCTTAAGGACGTGGAGGCTTTGCTTAATTCCAAGGAGGCTGCGCTCTCCACGGCCCTGGGTGAGAAGAGGAATCTGGAAACTGAAGTGCGGGACCTGAGGGGACAGGTGGCCAAGGTGAGCAGTGGCAGCTCTGTCTCCAGCTGACCCAGGGGTCCCTTTTATACCCCCCTACCTGGGGGCTGCCAGGTCCTCGCCATGCCAGGGGCTGTGGGGCAGATGCAGGTGGGTGGTGGGTCCCCAGCCATGCCGGGTGCAGTGCCCAGAGCCTGCTGTGATGGTCCTTCTCAATTCCCTGCCAGCTGGAAAGTGCCTTGGGTGAAGCCAAGAAACAGCTGCAGGATGAGATGCTGCGCCGCGTGGATGCTGAGAACCGGCTGCAGACGCTGAAGGAAGAGCTTGAATTCCAGAAGAACATTTACAGTGAGGTGAGCTGTGGTGTGCTGCAGTGGGGCTGGGATCGCTTGTGATAACCCCCACTGCATGTGTTGTGTCCCCTCCCTGAGGTGACACAGTGTCCCCTGGCCTGTCCCCAGGAGCTGCGGGAGACCAAGCGGCGCCACGAGACCCGGCTGGTGGAGATCGACAATGGGCGGCAGCGCGAGTTCGAGAGCAAGCTCTCCGAGGCCCTGCAGGAGCTGCGCAGCCAGCATGAAGCCCAGATCAGGCTTTACAAGGAGGAACTGGAGAAAACCTACGGGGCGAAGGTGAGCAGCCTCCCCACGCCACTCTCCTCTCCCTCCAGCCCCACAGAGCACAGGGGGGCTGTGGGTGCTGAGATGCTGATCCCTGTCCTGTCCCCCAGCTGGAGAATGCCAAGCAGTCAGCTGAGAGGAACAGCAACATGGTGGGTGCTGCCCATGAGGAGCTGCAGCAGACCCGCATCCGCATTGATAACCTCTCCTCAGAAGTCAGCCAGCTGCAGAAGCAGGTGAGTTGAGACCAAAGGGTTCCTTGGGATGTCTGCCCTGGGGATGGTCCCCTTCTGGGCACGGCCCCGGGTGGAGTGGCCGCCCTCACCTTCCCTCCTCGCAGTTGGCTGCCAAGGAAGCGAAGCTGCACGATTTGGAGGATATCCTGGCCAGGGAACGTGAGACCAACCGGCGCCTGCTCTCCGACAAGGAGCGGGAGATGGCCGAGATGCGGGCACGCATGCAGCAGCAGCTGGATGAGTACCAGGAGCTGCTGGACATCAAGCTGGCTCTGGATATGGAGATCAACGCCTACCGCAAGCTGCTGGAGGGCGAGGAGGAGCGGTGAGCACAGGGTGCTGTGCCCAGCTCTGGGCTATGTGGGTCCCAGCCCTTGTGTCACCCTGGCTTCATCTCCTCTTCTCCCCCTGCCAGGCTGAGGCTGTCCCCCAGCCCTTCATCCCACAAAGGTGCATCCCGAAGCCACCTGTCCACCCCAGGCTCCTCCAAGAAGCGGAAGCTGGAGGACAGTGAGAGCCGGACCAGCTTCTCCCACCATGCCCGGACCAGCGGCCGTGTTGGCGTGGAGGAGGTGGACTTGGAGGGCAAGTTCGTCCGTCTCAGGAACAAGTCCAACGAGGTGAGTTTGCCTTCAGGGAGATCCGTAGAGTCCCTGGGGTGAGGTTCAGCCCTGCTTCACCCTACGGGCAGGAGGTGAATGGGACAAGTTGGAGAGGAACCGGGGTTCTGAGGGTCTCTACTCTCTCTCACAGGACCAGGCGATGGGGAATTGGCAAATCAAGCGGCAAAATGGGGATGATCCCCCCATTACCTACCGCTTCCCCCCAAAGTTCACCCTGAAGGCTGGCCAGGTGGTCACGGTGAGTCACTGCCTGGTGGAGGATCCAGGCAAGATCCCAAACCCTGCCAGGCCACTGGTGACATGGAGTGGTTGGTGTGTCACTTTTTGTGGTGATAGACCTCTGTCCCTGGGCTGGAGTCTGCAGACCTGAGAAGTCCCTTTTCTTCTGCTTTTCTCCCTAGATCTGGGCCTCGGGAGCTGGAGCAACCCACAGCCCTCCCAGCAATGTGGTGTGGAAAGCCCAGAGCAGCTGGGGCTCCGGGGACAGCCTGCGCACCGCCCTCATCAACTCCAATGGGGAGGTGAGAGCCAGAGGCAGCTCGGGCGTGGGCCGGGGGGGTGGCAGGCACTGAACCTCCCAACTCACCTCCTGTCCCCCGCAGGAGGTGGCCATGCGGAAACTGGTCCGCACTGTGATCATCAACGATGATGAGGATGAGGACGATGATGAAATGAGCATCCACCACCGCCATCACCATGTGAGTAGGGCGCTGGGCATGCTGCTGGTCCCAAGGGGTCCGAGGGGATGCAGGTTCAGTCGCAGTCAGGGTGGGAGGCAGCTCAGCATCACACAGGATCAGGCACATAGGAGCAGGCAGCGGGAGGCTGCTGTGGAAACAGCTGCATGAGAGAAGCCAAGAGACCTCTGGCACCTGGAGGAGATTGCTGTTCACTAAAAAAGCTCTGAAGACCTTGCTGGAAGTTGTCTCCAACCCTAAGCAACCCTGACATGCCATGAAAAGGGCCAGAGGAGTCAGAGGGAGGCTGAGCTGGTACCCAGCATTGCTTGGAGGATAGGATGGTGGGAAGTTGATGGACAACACTTCTTGTCAGCAGCTGCTCTGTCCTCTCTGCTTCATGAGGGTGCTGGAACAAATCCAGAGGTGGCTTTGTCCTTCCTCTCAGCTCATCATTCCTCATACGGAGCTGAAACATGCACCAGGAGGAGCAGCAGGCAGAGAGCAGGCAGTGGGCAGAGAGCAGGCAGCATGCCAGGAGCAGAGCTGCAGCCACTTCTCCCAAAGAAGCATCCCTGGCTGCAGCCCAGCATCCCCCACCAGCCCATCCTGCGGGGTGTGTGTGTCCTGCACACGAGATGCCCGCAGGAATCACCTGCAGAGAGGTGCCATCGTGGCCAAGCCGTGCCTCAGTGATGATGAAAAATCTTCTGGATGCCACTTCCAGAGCTCTGCAGGAGCAAAATGGGGCATCCCTCATGCACTTCCCTTTGAGTTCTCTGGATCTGAAGAGCTGTGCCAAGACTGGTATCAGCAGGTTGAGCTAGTGGATTGTCCCCCTCTACTCTGCCCTTGTGAGACTCACCTGCAGTGCAGGGTCCAGTTCTCAGGCCCCCAGCACAAGGACATGGAATTGCTGGAGCAAGTCCAGAAGCAGCCATGAAGGTGCCCTGAGTCTGGTGCTGGAGTCTCTCTGCTCTGGAGACAGGCTGGGAGAGTTAGGGGCAGCCTGGAGAAAAGAAGACTCCTGGGAGACCTTAGAGTGCCTTCCAGGGCCTAAAGGAGCCCCAAGACATCTGGAAAGGGTCTTTGGACAAGGGCCTGGAGTGACAGGACAAGGGGGATGGCTTCCCACTGACAGTTAGAGGGCAGAGTTAGATGGGATACTGGAAGGAAATTGTTCCCTGTGAGGGTGGAGAGGCCCTGGCACAGGGTGCCCAGGAAAGCTGTGGCTGCCCCATCCCTGGAAGTGTGCAAGGCCAGGTTGGATGGGGATAGTGGAAGGTGTCCTGCCCATGGCAGGAAGCTGAAATGAGATCAGCTTTCAAGTCCATTCCAACGCAAACCATTCCATGATTCTGTGATTCTCTTCTATATTGACTATCCCTGGACAGAGGAGCCAAGCTCCTGCAGCCAGTGCTGCCCATTCGTCTGGAGGCTGAATCCTTTCCAAGAGCAAATTTCCCATGGGAAAGCTGCCAGCTCACGAAGTGGCGAGGAAGACAATGTTTTCAGGAGCACAGTTCAGGTGTCTCCCATGTGCTGAGAGCTCAGGGTGCAAGGCCAGGGCAGAAGGGCTGGTCACCCACTGGTAGTGTGCTGGCCCCAGTCACTTGGGATTAGAAACACATAATAAGGATTCTATTTTATTATTTTTAAACCATGTGATGGAGAGGACAGGTGAGTCAGACTCTCTTCAAGGCCTAATGTGAAGAGCTCTCCTGGGTCACACCACTGCTGCCACCATCCTCAGGGCAGGGGCTCAGGGCAGAGGATGCTCTGGCAGGGGCTTGAGGTCGTTTTGTCTGTCCCCCCCATGTCTAGGGTAGCTGCAGTGGCTCTGGGGATCCTGGTGAATACAACCTGCGCTCCCGCACGGTCGTCTGTGGCACGTGTGGTCAGCCGGCTGACAAGTCGGGCACCCAGAATGCCGGCATCAACACCATGTCCTCGGGCTCGTCCTCCTCCAGCGTGACCGTCACCCGCAGCTACCGCAGCATGGGCGACTCTGGCATCGGTCTCGGGGACAGCCTGGTGTCCAGGAACTACCTCCTGGGGAACTCCAGCCCCCGCAGGCAGGTCAGTGCCATTCCCAGTCCCTGGCACTGTCCCGGTGCTGCCGGGTCTCCACCCTGTCCTGGCATTGTCCTTTCCCAACAGTGCTGTAAGGGTCCTATCCTGTCCCACCTCTCCTTCTCCCTGCTTTTCCTCTTCCTCTTTGGGCTGGCACGGGCCTTTATAAGGGATGGGAGATTCTGAGAGGGATTGGAAAGGGATGTTGGCCATAGCAGCTTCCCACCCCATTCCATCTTATGCTTGGTCCCCTTGGCACCCCAGAGCATTCCCCATCCTCCACATCACTCATTCCACTGCTGCTAAGTGTTGTTCATGCTGGTAATGTGAATATTTCAGCGCATGAATATATATTTTATATCTGTGTATTGGATTAATATATAATATATTCTATATTGATAGTCAATATTATAATCCTCATATATCACATACCCCTAATTCTCAAATTTTAGAGTTATGGACATCCCAGCTTTGGAGGATTTTTTTATCACACCCCAAGGGCCAGGATGGAGGAGGGCACTGTGGGCATCCAAAGGATCCCACTGGACACTTTGCAGTCAGAGCAAATTGATGGTGACACTGAGGTCTTCTTAACTCTCTTTTTTTTCTTTCTCCCTCCTAGGCTCAGGCTGTGCAGAACTGCAGCATCATGTAATTCCGTGGCGCATTCCTGTGGTTCCTGCCCGTCTCCAGCTAGGTTTTTTTTTTCCCAAAGCAAGAGAAATTTTTTTTTTTCCCTTGAAAAACAAGATATCAAAAACCAAGGTTGGTTTTTTTTGTTTTCTATAGCAGGAATTTTATATATATATATATTAAAAGTGCTAAAAGATGCTTTGATTTTTTTTTGTAAAGAAAAAATCTATTTCTATATAAAAAAACCAAACCAAAAAATAGCTTTTCAGCTTCAAATATTTTTTAGAACTTCAGCCAAAGACAGCAAAGAATTGTGTTTATGGAGCAGCCATGCAGGAGGAGTTCATAGTTGAAATGCTCCTTAGATTGTACCTTTTTTGCCAAAGCTTTTTACATAGGACAGGGAGAAGTGCAGCCATCCCCACCGGAGCTGCGTGCCACAGGGGCTGCTGTCCTGTCTCAAGTGGAGCACAGTGCCTTTACAGCCCTTTTTCTTGGGATCTGAAGCCAAAATTCCCTTTTTCTCTCTTTTTTTGAATCGTGATTCCCGGCGGTGCTGGCGCGGGGGCCCCTGGCAGCTCGCGGGCGATGCCCATGTCTCTCCGTGGCCATTGCCCCCTCCCCAGCCTCCTGCCCGCCTGCACTCCCGGCGCTCTATGTACTGTATTCCCCACATTCCCCATCCCAGGCACCTCTTGCCCTTTGGGTTCCCTTTTTCTTAATCAGCCGAGTTGTGCCTTAGCTGAGGCGGGGGCCGGGCTGGGAACCCCCTTGGACCCCACACAGCATCGATTGGAGATGGAGATGGGGAAGTGAAAACCCACGGGAGCTGCGTTCGGGGACCAGATGGATTTGACAGCTGAGGTGATGGACCTGGGTCCCACAAGCTCAGCCCCAGTGGGGCCCCCCAGGCCCCCTCTTTGGGAGCCACTGCATCCAGCAGGGTTCACCCCAGTTCATCTTGGCTGCGGTTATTCGGGCTCATGTCTGGTGGCCAGAGCTCAGGAGCCGTTCCAGGGATAAGGCGAAAGATGCTCAGTCCAGGTCAGAGCTGGTTTGCCAGGAAAGCACCTAGGAAGGCTTTTTGTTCAAGTGAGGTGGATTTTGGGATCTGGTAGGGGCAGTTTTCCCCTTTGCAAGAGTCCATCCAGCTGTTGACAGATATCTTGGCTTTTTGCCTCGATTGGGAAATGCCCACAGCCCCCCCAGCCTCGAGTGCGGGGAGGGGGGGGGGGGGCTGGAGCAGGTGCCAGGACAAGCCCCCCACTCCAGTGGGTTTTGGGGAGGCCGTGTATGTATCCATGCTTGCAAAGCTTCTGTATTACTGCCTATATTTTCTTCCAGAGTCAAAATACAGCTGAACCCTTCCCACTCTGTGTGCTGTCGTCATTGCTGTCCAGGGGGATTTGGGGGTGCTGTGCTGCACCCCAGCAGCAAAGGGACCTCCCCCAGGGATCTCTCTCTGCCCCACAGCCAGGGCTAGGGCTCAGCACCCACCATGGATGGGGGGAAGCAGGGTGGCCCCTTACAGCCTGGCTCACCCAAGGGTGGGTTGCTAAGAACTGAGCCAGCCAGGCAAGGAGCCCCCAAGAGAGGGGGGATGGAATGTGGGGTAAGGACTCGGAGATTCCTCTTGGGGTTTTGGGGACCAGACATTCCCCAGGATGAGATGGACTGGGGGGGGTGCAGAACCTGAGTGAGCCCCTGAGTGAAGGTTTGCTCCTACCATAGGGATGACCCCCACACTCTGCCAAGGGGACCCCCTGTGCCCCCGGGCCGTGCCAGGCACCGGCGCGAGGCAGGAGGGGATGCTGGGGAGAAGGAGAGCTGTAAAGCCGGTGCATAATCGGCTTTACCAGGCACAGCGCTGCGGAGCCGCGATGTGAGGGACGCAGGCAGGCGGCCGGGGCGCAGGCACAGCCAGGTAGGTGCCCGGGATGCCCAGCTTGGGGGTACCCCCGCCCCAGTGCTTGGATGCCTGGGTCCCCCCATGCTGTGCAGAGCCACATCGCCCCAGATTTGGGTGCAGCAGGGCCGAGGCTCGGGAGGGCAGGGGGTGCCAGGGGGTCGAGGGCATCGCTGCCATCTCCCAGCTTCAAGTGAGCCTGTGGAGACCCAGCAGGGTGCCATCTCCCCTCCCAGGAGAGGGGTACAGGGACGTGTCAGAGGCAGGTGCTGCCAGCATGAGAGGGGACACGCTGGCCCCCTCTCTGTGCGCTGTTTGTCTCCCATTTCTGCCAGCTCAGGGATACCCATGCCACAGCGCTGGGGCAGCTACCCCACAGTGCTGCAGCCTGTCCCCTTTTGTGGGGATTCAACCCTACTCCAGGCGTGGCACTGCCAGGCCCCAAAAGTCATGAGGTTGTGCCCAAAATAGTGGATTCCAGAATGATGGGGGAAGTCAACCATGCTGCTGGGATCTCGTGCTGCTGCCTGGACGTGTTCTTGGGAGGAGATGGGTCAGGAGACACGGGAACTGCTATGGGGAACTGCCATGGGGAAATGCAACAGGGAAATAATGCCCTGGATCCCCCCCCATGTCCCCCACAGGACCCCAATTTCCTGGCACTCCTGGGCTGGGTCGTGCTGGGCAAAGGCTGAGCTGGGGACCTATGGGGGTCCCTGCACGGCCCCCAGGCGACATTGCAGAGCCCTGTAGGGACAATACAGACATTGTGGGTTTCTTACAGAGCCACTTGAGGTCTGTACACTCTCCACAGGGACCTTGCACACCCCTGTGTGGACCTTGCATAACCCTGTGGGGATCTTTCACATCCCTGTGGGGCCATGTGCAGCCAGTGGGGACCTCGCACAGCCCAGCGGGGAGCCACGGCCCACAGAGACCTCACACATCCTTATGGGGACCTTGCAAAAGAGCCTGTGAAATGGCTCCAGCCCCACTTCAGCCAAAGCACTGACTCAAGGTTGGGTTTCTCCCGTGCCTCCTGTTGTCCCGCGGAGCTGAGCCCTGCTTCGGGTCCCCCAGAGTCTGGCAGGAGGGAGATGGGATCCCAGAGCAGGGGCCATGGCCTGGCCTTGCTCACTTGTGCACTGAATGTTGGGGTCTCTTCAGAGACACCCTGGGTGGGCAGGAGCACCGGGGTTTGGGCACATGTTGAGGACCACCAGTTTTGTGGGGGGAAAGTCTAGCACAGGAAGCCTTGGAGCAATCACTGGGATGGGGTAGAGCTGGGACTGACTCCAGTGTCTGGCAGCCACCAGGGTTTATCAGCCAGGGCATGGCCGAGTGGGTGCTGGGGGCCCTGCCAGCCCCACACTGGCCCCTCCAGGCCCCTGCGTGCCCAGGGGGATTAAGGTCAGGCCACCCCGCTAATCCCAAGGGGGGGTTAAGATGTGAGCTTGTGCCCACTGCTACCCCCCAAAGCTGCACCCCAAGGTGCTGCAGGTCATAGGACCCCCACAGGGCACCCTGGGGGAGCCAGGGCAGGGCTGAGGGGCTGCAGCTCAGCCTCGGGGTGGGAGGAGTGTCCACAGTAGGCTCCAGCTAAGCCTCCAGCGCTGGTGGGCACTAGGCACAAGCTCCTTACAGATCTCTATGAAAGGCTCCAACCTCCTGAGCCCTGTGGGAACTGCAGGGGCACTTGGCTCTGCTCTCCAGCCCTGGCAGAGCAACTACCCCAGGCAATGGGCCTGGTGCAGGCTTGCAGCTTTTGGGGGTGCTGGTACCACACCCCAGCTGGTGCAGAGGCCGGTCCCTCTCCGGTGCCTCGGCTGTGGCTGTGCAAGCCTGAGGCCATGCAGGGTGGCTGCAGAGCAGGGAGGAAGTAGTAGCTGGGGATCCTGTTTTGGGACTCATGGCACCCTGCTGTCACACAGAGAGAAGGGGAAGGGGGCAAGTTCCACAGGAGAAGTGGGATCTGCAAGCACCAGCTAGGCCAGGCTTTCTGGCAAAGGAAATTCCAAGGGCGGAAATGCCATAAACCAAAGTTTGTGGATGCTGGGTGGGGGGGACACGCATGCAGCCTGGTGCCAGGACTGCACCCCAAGCCCCCTCCTGGAATCCCCAAGACCACATAGCACCGGGAGCCAGAGCCAGCAGCACTCATCTGGGACGGGTGAAGTGGGAGGGCTGAGACAGGGATGGGGTGCAGGGATGGGGTGTGGATATGGGGGCGCAGGGATGGGGTGCGGGGATGGGGTGCAGGGATGGGGTGTGGATATGGAAGTGCTGAGATGGGGGTGCAGGGACTTGTTTCCAAAAGCTGAGAGCAAAACCGGGGTGAAGGGCCCCATTGTAGTTGTGGGGGCACAGGAATGTGTCAGGCAAGGGGTTGGACGGAACACGTGTGGGGGCACAGGGGTGTCCCTGCACCTCGTGGGGGTGTCGGGGGCGTGTGTGGGGTGAGGGGCGGTGGTGTCCACACGTTTACCGGTGGGCGCCCGCCCTCATACGCGGGGCCGTGTCCATCTCCCGGTGCGGGGGGGCTCGGGGTCCGCAGCCCCGTGTCCGTCCGTCAGGGTCTGTCGGTGCGGGGGGGCCGCGGACGGCCGAGGTGCAGCCGTAGCCATGGCGACGTGAGCCGGATGCGGGGCCGGGGGATGCTGCTCCCGCCCGCCCGCCCGCCGCAGGTCGGTACCGCCGCACCGCGACCGGGCCCGGGGCTGCCGGGGGGCCCGGGGGGGTCTGGGGAGGCTCCGCGGGGCCGGGGGGTCGAGAGGGAAGGGGGAAATCGCCACAGTGGGGCTGGGCGTGGGGGACCCCCCAGCGCTAATGCTGCCAGACAGCAACAAAACCGCTGAGGTGCCGGCCCTGGGGAGACCCCCGGCACCCCCCGGCAGTCCCCCGGACTCCCTGCCCTCACATTCCTCCCAACCTCCCCTGTCCCCCATCTCCTGCGCACTCCTCCACTCCTCCTCCACCCCTCCACTCCCTCCTGCGCATCCTCCTCTCTCTTACCTGCACCCCCCCAGCTCTCCCCACCCTTTGTATCGAACACCCCCATGAATCGTCTCCCATTTCCTCTTGCACACACCCCCCAAATTCCTCCCCTTCATCCCCCCATGTCCTTAGTCCACCCCCCCTCCTCCCTTGCTTTCCATCTCACACACACACACCCTGCTCTGGATCTGGGGGGATCAAAGGAGCTTCCCCCAGGCTGAGCTGCCCCAGCCCCTCCTGGGATGTGACATGGGCAGGGGATTGGAGTCCAGCTGGAGAGAAGGACCGAACTCTTCTGTGCTGTGGGAAATTGAGGCACGGGGAAGGTCTGCGCAGCTGGGAGAACAGTGCCACAGCTTCACACCTGCCCTGCGCCCGTCACAGCTCAGCTTGCTGAGCACAAGGGCTGGGCCTGGCTTCATCCCGTGGCAGGTGACATGCTCTTTGTAGGGAGTGTGGGTGTTCATTGACAGCACAGTGTGCCCTGGCTTAGAGGGAATCCTCCAAGAGGAGATCCAAGCAGGAGCAAGACCCATGAAGCCACAGCTGTGGTCAACCTGAAAGCACCAGGGGAAACTAAACCACCCCAGTGTTGAGAGACCCTTGGTGGCACTCGCTCCCATACACAAATCGCATGCAGGGAGGCTGTAAATTACACCTCCCCACCATGTCACCAGACCACTGTGACCAGGGGACCCATAAAAGAGGAGAGATAGGGCTGAGAAGGGATTCTGGCTTCCCACACTGCTGGAGCAGCCTCGAGGCTGCTGTCACCTCACATCCTGTGTCAGCCCTGGCTCATGCTGGGGAACACTCTGGTGGTTTTCCTCAGCCCCACCACAGCCCCCACCAAGCCTTCAGCCTCGCCAAAGAGCCTCTGCTCTCTTTCCCATCCCTCCTCCCCCTCTGCGGCCTCGGTGGCTCTGGCCCAGGGCAGAACAATGCAGCCGGTCCAAGGCTCCGTGCGGCCCCGTCCCTCAGCCAGCCCTTGGCCAAGTGGGAAATCCGGGGCAGAGTAACCTACTTTCTGTGCTCACAAGGAGCTTCTGTCCCAGCCAAGCAAGGTGGTGAGGACAGCGCTGCCCTCCCAGGGCTCTGCGTCCCGGTGGGCTGCTGTGGGGACGGGGGAGGCAGGTAAGGAGGCCCCAACAGGGCGGGATACTCCTCAGCCTTGTCCACAGAGGGATATTGGAGTACCTCAGGTATGGCTGTGATGCTGAGGAACTCCAGGGCTTCAGCTTTGGGGGGTCTCTTGCCTACAGCCTCCCCAGATTAGCCTGGGGTGAAGGATGGAATCTCCAGCGAGGCGGGTTCCTGGAACAGCTGCGGGAGCTTTGTGGGGCCGATGCTCGGCCCTGGGGGACTGTTTGTGGGGATGATAGCCCCATGGGGCTGTTTGTGGGGAGCAATGCTCAGCCCTGGGGGCTGGTTTTCTGGGCGATGCTTGTCCCCATGGGGCTGGTTTCGGGGCTGATGCTCAGGCCCGCTGTTGGTCCACACAATCCACAGAAAAAATGCCGTTGCTTTCCTCACCCCAAAGATTTCCCCAGCAAGCAAACCCAGGCATCTGAGCACACCTTTCTCCCCCACGTCACCCCCTGGGCACCCAGCCGGAGGAGCAGAGCTCCCTGGTTCCCATCCCAGCTGCCTCCGCCAGGCTTCGCTGCTGTCCCTGCGGGGGTGCGAGGCAGGGGAGGCGGGCGCAGGCACCCACTGCCCCAACCTGCCGAGGCTCGTCCTCTTCCAGCAGGACTTTCAGGTTCCCGCAGTCCCGGCGGAGCCACGCAGGGTTGGGCTGGGCCGGGCTGCAGCGAGCCCAGCAGGAGCCGGGCTGGCAGCACGGCCACGCTGCAGCCGGGTGCAGGGCATGGGCCCACGGGGGGCTCGTGGCCACAGCCCCCAGGGCCCCGGCGCCTGCCGGGTGCCCGTGCTCCAGGGCTGGAGGTGAGCGGCTCTGTCCTCGCCCGCCAGAGAGGTAATGCCGCTCGCTGGGGACGCGGTGGCCATCAGAAGGGGTCCTGGGCACCGCGAGGTTCTCGAGACGTGGCTCTTTCCCCAGTGCTTCTGGCATGAGCTGCAGAAAGAGCTGCAAGAAGGGGGTTCCCGTGTGTGTTCCCCCATTTTGTGGACACTCTGGTAACTGATGGAGCCAGACAGAGAAATCCCTGATGGGGATGGGCTCTGGGGGCAAAGGCAGGAGCATCTGGTCACCTCTGTGCCAGGGTCCCTGGTGCAGGAGCCCCAGAGGGTGAGGGGACATCTCTGACTGTGCCACAGATTTTGGTGCAGGAGGCCCGCAGGACTTCTCTGACTGTGCCGGTGGAGCAGTGGGAACTTCGTGCCCGTACTGGGGGGCCACGTGCGCTGAGGCCCCCCCATCCCCCGCCTCTGCGCCGGGTGCTGCTTCCCCTCTCTTGTTTCCGCCGGGTGAAGTGACACGGCAGCCCAGCAGCGTGTGCCCTCACCCTCGCCCTCCCCGCAGGGATGGTTGTGGGACCCTCCTGGGGCGCATCCCTGCCGCCCCCCGCCATGCCCGCCGCCCTTCGCCTGCTCTGCGGGGTGGTGGTGCCGGCTGCCGTGCTCTGTGCAGAGCCCCTGCCCCGCGTCACCTTCCCCAGCGGTGAGTATGGCACCGGGAGCAGGAGGACTGGGAAGAGCTGGGACAGCTGGGGAGGGGGACACACAACATCTGCCTGGGAGAGTGTCCATCCCCAGGGTTGAGCATCCAGCATCAGGAACCTTGGGGTGCCCCCATCACAGCCCCTCCGCCCCATCACTGACCCTCATGTGGGGCTGGAGACAGTGCCAGTGGCCGCAGGTGATGCAGTGGGGGATGAGAGTAGATGAGGCTGCTTGGCACCCCAGCACCCGGTGTGCCAGACCCAACAGCCATTTTGTCACCCACCTGGCACCCAGAGTCTGCTCAGGGTCACCCTGGGGGGATGAAAAGCTGTCTCTGGAAGGGACAAGGCATGGCATGTCCAGCTGAAAGGCAGGTGGCGAAGCAGGAGCTTGGTGGGGGCTGTGCTGTGGCAGTCGGGCTGCAAGAGGGTCTGTGCCCTATGGTAGGGTCGTGCCGTTCCAGCCGTGACTGCACTGTCACTTCCCCTTCCCCATGTAGCCATGCCGAGAATTGCAAAAAATCCCCCACTTTCGGTGCCTGGTGGGGATGAACGAGAAGCTGAAGTCCCTGGTGGCCCCCCCCAGTCTGGCACCTCGGGGGCTTGTAATCCCTCCCGGGTGTCACCCTGGGGCAGTGCATCCCCCAATCGGAGCACTGCCCTTGGCCATGGCCCCAAAGCATCACAGGCACAGCTTGGGGGAAAATGCACCCCATTTCTGGGGCTCTGCAGCTTGAGGATGTTCAGCTCTTGCAGTAGGACCTGGAGGGGACAGGGGGAGGTGGGGACCTGGAGGGGGAATGTGGTGTGGGAGCTGGAGGGGAAGAACTGCACCCCATTTCCTGTGTGAGATGTGACACAAGCCGCAATGGCAGCTGCTGCCACATCCGCCCGCGGCTGATGGTGGTGGTGTGTGTGTGTGACCCTCTTGGCCCCGTCACCCCCTCTGCTCCTGCCAGGGGACCCCCGGCGGACCCTCACCCACTTCAGCCAGGACAATGTCTCCCATTACGACGTCTTCCTCCTGGATGAGAGCAAGGAGGAGCTGTACGTGGGGGCACGCGACCGGGTGCTGGCCCTCGCTGTAGGCACCCCCGGCAGCATCCGTGCCAAAGCCTCGGTGAGCAGCCACCACTTTTGGGGAGGTGGAAGTGGGGAGGCCTCCGCTGTGTTTCAGTTTCCCTGCTGGGGCTGGGCCCAACAGCCCAGGAACATCTCCATTCTCTTTGCAGATAACATGGGGACCCACAGCTGAGAAAACCTCCGAATGTGCTTTTAAGAAGAAGAGCCAAGAGGTGAGATGGCCCTGTGGGGGCTCAGGGGTCCCACAAAGCTACTGGGGTGCTCAGCACTCAACTCTGCTCTTTTCCCCTCAGACCGAGTGCTTCAACTTCATCCGAGTCCTGGTGGCCCTGAACCAGACCCACCTCTACGTCTGCGGGACCTATGCCTTCAGCCCCGCGTGCACCTACATCGTGAGTGTCCTCCCCAGGACAGGGCACAGGGGTCTCTGTGCAGGTTGTGGTGTTGCCGTGAGGACCCACAAAATACACTCCCAGAAGTGAATTGCATCATGGGGTGTTCCCAGGAAGGGGGTGCTGGGTGTCCCCGCCAAGGGACATCTTTGTGTCCCATCTGCTAAAGGAGCCCGCGGTGATTCTCACTCAGCTGCCAGCAACTCTTCCTCTGGCAGGGAAACCCCAATTCTGGGTCCCCTCAGGTGACTCCAGGCTCTCTGTCCCTGCCTCAGTTTCCCCCGTGCTGAGCACATGGTGACTGCCAGTCCCCAACAGGAAAATGAGGGAAGGTGACAGGACCCAGGTACCCTCGGCATCCTCTGTCATCACCCCCTGTCATCATCCCTGCACCCACCTTGAAAACATGGACCACCCATGTCTGCAAGATGTTCCGCAGTCATTCCCTACAGATCTGGGGTTGTTTTCACTCCTTTCGCTGATTTTTCTCCCCTTTTCCACAGCACCTGGAAAACTTCACACTCATGTCCAGTGGCAGAGGACAACCCTTCCTGGATGGGAAGGGCCAGTGCCCCTTTGATCCGCAGCACACCTACACGGCCCTGCTGGTGGGTGAGTATGGGGCCAGTGGCCTCACGGGTGGGCACCCACCCCTGTGATGGAGTGGAGGATGAGGGTGGGGGGTCCCCACCGCAGCTCACTCCCCCCACTCTGTCCCCGAGCAGACGGTGAGCTCTACGCCGGCACCATGAACAACTTCCAGGGCAACGAGCCCATCATCTCCCGCTCACTGGGTACCCGCACCCTGCTCAAGACAGACGCCTTCCTCCGCTGGCTCTCGGGTGAGCAGAGGGAAGGTCCTGGGGAGGATCCCCCAGTGCCAGGGGTGCCTGCAGCCCCCCACGGCTCCAGCTTCTCACCCACCTGCCCTGGCTGTGCCTGTAGCCGACGCCGCCTTCGTGGCCTCCTTCAGCATCCCTGGGGACGACAAGGTCTACTTCTTCTTTGAGGAGACAGCGGACGAGTTCGACTTCTTTGAGCGGCTCCTGGTGCCGCGGGTGGCCCGTGTCTGCAAGGTGGGTGCAGGGATGGCAGCAGGGAATGAGGGTGGGCTACAGTGGGGGTACGGTGATGGGGGATGATGAGGATGTGGGACAATGATGGGAGACAATGGTTGTACTGTGATCGGCAACGATGACAGGGGACAATGACACGGGATGATGACACCATGATGGGGACAGTGACAGGGGACAAAGGGAGTAACCGGATCTTGTCACCTTGGTAATGAGCACCCTCCGGCTCTGCAGAGTGATGTAGGGGGGGACAAGGTGCTGCAGAAGAAGTGGACAACTTTCCTGAAGGCGCAGCTGGTGTGCTCCCAGGCCGGCCGCTTCCCCTTCAACGTCATCCACCACGCCTTTGCCCTGCCCCGCCACGACGGCCGCGCTGACTTCTACGCCGTCTTCACCTCGCAGTGGTGAGTGCCCAGGGGTGTGGAGGCAGTCGGGGGCCTGTGCCCTGCTGCTGCCCACCTGGCTGTCCCTCCCTGCAGGCAGGCGGGCAGGGCGGGCAGCGCCGCCGTCTGCGCCTACAGTCAGGAGGATCTGGAGAAGGTCTTCGAGGGCAAGTACAAGGAGCTGAACAAGGAGAGCTCTCGCTGGACCGTCTACAGTGGCGCCGACATGACTCCCCGGCCTGGCAGCGTGAGTGCTGCTCACTCAGGGGGGCTGGACTCTCTGGGGGACAATGCTGGTCCCCAAGAGAGGGGTCTGTCTATCCCAATTTGCCCTGTGTGCTCGCACTGCAAGCAGGATGAGAAAGGAGGAGGGGCCCTCTGCACCCCACTGACGCTGGCACAGGGCAGTGCAGTGATGCAGCACATCCTCCCCTCCCCATGCCTCAGTTTCCCCACACCAGCACAGACCCCTCTCTCCCCCCACAGTGCGCCATGGGTCCCTCCTCAGACAAAGCCCTCAGCTTCATGAAGGAGCATTTCCTGATGGACGGGAAGGTGTCACCCATCCAGGGGCGGCCTCTCCTGGTGAAGTCAGACGTCACCTACACGCGCATCACAGTGGATGAGACTCGCGGCATCTCAGGGGTCACCTATCGTGTCATGTTCCTGGCCACAGGTGGGCTTTTATGGGGGTGCACGCAGGCTCACCCCTCCGACCCTTCCCTTGGCTCCAAAGCCTCAGTGATGTCCCCTGTGCCCCGCAGCGGAGGGTTTCCTACACAAGGCAGTGGAGCTGCCCAAGGGTCCCCACATCGTGGAGAGCATCCAGCTCTTTGCGATGCCAGAGCCGGTGAAGAACCTGCTGCTGGCCCCAGGGAAGGTAGGGCAGATGCGGTCACCCAGGCCACCCAACAGCCATCCAACGGAGGCTGGGGGGAGGCTCAGCCCTGCGCCTCTCCCTCCCCAGGGCATCCTCTATGTGGGCTACTCCAGAGGCGTCCTGCAGGTCCCGCTGGCCAACTGCAGCCTGCACCAGAGCTGCGCCGAGTGTGTGCTGGCACGGGACCCCTACTGCGCCTGGCATAGCTCCGAGGGCTCCTGCCAGCCTGCCCGCCTCGCCACCGAGGACACGTGAGCAGCGGGACGAGGATGGGAAGGGGGTGTGGAGGTCACCTGGATGCTGACGCCGCTCTCCTGGCCGCAGGAGTGCGTGGCTGCAGGACGTTGAGACAGGGAGCTCGGTCACCACGTGCCACCACAGGAGGAGTGCAGGCATGCCCCGAGCCTGGGGGGCACCAGAGGATCCCACCGTGCAGGGTTGAGTATGGGAGCACAGCGGGATGGGGCACATGGGGTTGGACGGGGTACATGGGGTGCACCACATCACCCTGCTCTCCATGCCCACAGAGCTCAGCCCTCAGCTGAACACCGTGGTCCACCTGCCGTGCCCCCGCAACTCTGCACTGGCCACCTACAGCTGGCAGCAGCCCAGCAGCGGCCAGGGGAACATGGTGCTGCTGCCTGACCACACGCTGGTGGTCATCATGCAGGAGGATACGGCTGGCACCTACAAGTGCCAGGCCACAGAGAACGGCTACACCTGGACCGTGGCTCACTACCAGCTCAGGGCCCCTGACGAGGCGGCCTCAGGGGATGGGCTGGATGAGGAGGAGTTGGCCGGGGGGCCATCGGGCCCTGGCACCCCCCGGTCATACTGGCCACAGTTTGTCGCGGTGACAGTGCTGCTGGCGGGGACGCTGACCGTGGCTGCCTGCCTGGCCCTCCTCGCCTACCGTGACCAGCTCAAAGCTCGGAGCAAGGTGCGGGGCTGCAGCACGGCCCACAGCCCCCCGTCCCGCCACCGGGAGAAGGTGCCCCTCAATGGGGGCAGCGCAGAGCCCCCAGCACCTGGAGCTGCCACCGAGGAGGAGGAGGAGGATGAAGGCTCCCAGGCTTGCTGCCTCCAGCTTGATGGGGACATCGATGTGGATAACAACCGACTGCATGTGCCAGCGGGGGACACGGCGTGACACTGCCAGCGGGTCAGGGAGACCCTGGGGAGGGGGGATATGGGGAAGGGTGTGAATGTGAAAGGGTTTTTGGTTTGTTTTTTTTTTATTTAATACGCCTGTTTTAACATAAGGTTCACGTTCTGGGGGAGGAGGTGGAATGGGCCCTGGGAGCAGCAGCATGGGGCAACAGGGTGGGATGGGGCAGGGGAGTGGGATGGGGAGAGAGTGGAGGGCAAAAGAAAGTCGTAGGGACAGGGAAAGGATGTGGCACAGAGGAGAAATGTGGCCGTGGGGCAAGGACGTGGGGTGGAAATGGTGAATGCTGACACTGGTATTACCCCAGAAAAAACCCCAGGTTCCATAAAAAGCTCAACATGGGACAAAGCAGTGCTCAGTGGGCTCCGTAAGCCAACCCCATGGGCACCCACCCCGCACTGCCACCCGCCCCTCAACACCGCATGATCCCGCCCCTTGGGCCCCCCGGGTGGTAGAGGCCCCCGCCTCTCCCTAGCTGTCCCCCCGACCCCATTTCCAATGTCTTTGATCTGCCTTTTTGAAGTCAAACCAGCTGTACATTTTCCTGCTCTTTGCTTTTTTATTAAAAAAGGAAAACTCAATGCCTCACATTGCTGGGTCCATGGAGCAGCCCCGGGGGGGCTTTTGGGCAATGTGCGTGGGGGCGTGCAAGGCGTGCGGGATCAACACGTGTGCGCACACGAGTGCGTGCAGGGATGCGTGTTCCTGTGCGGTGCGTGCCGGGCGTGCACGTGCAAGGAGAGCGGGAAGCGGGGGACAACTCTCTCACACTCGCCCATCGCTCCCTTCCACTGGGTGCACCCGGGCTGTTTTCCGCTCCTCGCCGTCCCCCGCCCCTCCGGCACGTGCCGGGCAGGTCCCGCACGCGGCCGCTGACGGGCGCTGGCCCTTTAAGAGCCGGAATTCGGCACGGTCCCTTTAAGGCGCGCGCGCCCCCTCGCGGCTGCCCCGCGCCCCGCGGCCGCCGCCCTCTTTACTGCGGCCGGAAGCGCGCGCGGGGCACTTCCGGCGCGGCCTCTGCCCGTGCCCAAGATGGCGGCGGCGCTCGGGTGCTGACGCCGCCGGGCACTTCCGGCCGGGGAACGGCCATGGGGCGGCGGGGCCGGGCCGGGCCGGGCCGGGCGTCCTCGGGGGTCCCTCCCGCCGGCGTCAGGTGAGGGGGTGGCGGGGCCGGGCCTGCGGCGGGACGGGGAGAGGCCTGGCCTGGGCCGGCAGCGGCGTGGCACGGCCTAACGGTGGTGACCCGGCCCGGCCCGGCCCGGCCCCGCCGGTGCGGGCGGCGGCGACTGAGCGGGGGCCTGGGCAGGTGTGGAGGCTGCGCGGCCGGACGGGAGGGCGGCGGGTGGGGGAGAGGGGGCGGCTGGCGAGGGGTGCCGGTAAGCCGGGATGGGGGCGAGGGTTGGTGCAGCCCCACTTGGCCTTGAAGGACCCCAGGAGGAGGGGCCGGAGGGTCCCGGGGCAGACGGGGAAGGGCCCGAAGCCCCCCCTCGGCGAGGCCGCCCGGGGCAGGCGGAGCGCGGCTTGAACGGCGGCGGGGAAGGGGGCTGGAGGTCCAGGGACCCTCCCCAGGACAGAGGCCGAAGTCCCCGCAGGGTGGGCGGGGAGGCGGCCGGAGCCCCCCGGGGCTGCAGGAGTAAAGCTGCCTCGGGAACGGTGGGGACACCCCGCGATACGGAGCCGCGTCTGGCCCGGCAGTGACCTTGAGCGGATCCCGGACCGAGCTCTGCCCCTGTTCGCGGCCTCAGAGCACGGCCGAGGTTTTGGGGACCAGGGATCAGAGTTGGTGGTTTCGCTCGGGAGGTAGGAGGGTGAGGGGCTCCTGCCCGCGGGGCTGGGGAGAGAAGTGCTGGCATCAGGGTGCCTGTGCCACATCGGTTCCAGAGCGACAGCTGCTCCTCGGAGCTGCGGGCTGTCAGCGGGGCTGGGGTTATAAGCCACGACTACCTCGCGGGTTTGTGTCCGCTCCCACCGTGGGCTGAATTTAAGGAGGGAGCAGTGGATTAGCTTAGCTCGGTGAGTTGGATATGGTGCTAATAACACCAAGGTCAAGGTTCGATCCCCGAATGGGCCATTCACTCCAGAGCTGGACTCGATGGCCCTTCTGGGTCCCGTCCAACTCTGACTATTCTGTGATCCTTTGCTGAAGGAGATGCCAGGCAGCCTCGGTGCTGGCTCCGGATGGTTCCCAGGCGGGTGCTGAGGCATTAGCATGCTGGGCAGGACACATCCCTGGCTGGGGGACACAAAGACCCTGTCTGTGTTTGCCAGAGAATCATCTTTAGCTCCAGCTGCAGCAAAGAGCGGGTTGGGGACCAGGCTGACAGGGTAGCATTAAAAAGACATAAATTGGGGGGGTTTCTACTAAGTTGAGTTCTGTGTATAGGACACTGAGGCTGTGCCCAGACGAGAGAGCAGGGGCAGGGGCAGCCTGCTTGGTGCCCCCTGCTTGGATTTCCAGGCAGAAGTTCAAGAAATGCTGCTTTGTGCATGGTGGGAAGGAACCACTGAGGGATGGTTTTGGCACGGAAGCTGCTCCAGAGTTTAAGGAAGCGTGAGCTGCAGGGAAATCTGGTGCACTTGTACCTTGTTTTGGAGGGCAGGTCAATTCTTAGGAGATGTAGCCATTACTTTTATATCAGCCTCTCTAAAATTGCTTGAAAGATCGTCAGAGAGTTGCTTAATGAGTGTGACGGGATCCCTGCCCTGAGCAAGACCTCGGTCTGAATTTCTGGAAGGGTAAATGCTGTGAGCAAAACTCTTTATGTTGGCAAAGTAAGAATTGTGGCCATGCTGGTCATCCTTCGAGCTGCCAGGATGCTTTCCTTCTTCCACACAGGAGGGACTTTGAGCGCCTCAGAGCCATGGGGTTAAAGTGACTTTGTCTAATTCGGATCCCAAATGAGAGGAGTTATTGCTAAGAGTCCAGAGAAAGTACAGCTGTTCACTCAAGAAGTTGTGGCTGAAATTCTAAACCCGAAGCACTAGAGCACATAAAAGTAAATAAAGATCAATGATACTTCATCGTTATTTTATTATTTTGTTTTCCATATTGCAGTAATGAGGATGTTTTTTGCAGGCAGCCCTTCCCTTTCCTTTGTGGGGAGCTGAATTCCGTCCCTGGGTGGCAGAGGAGTTTGGAGTATGGACCAGGCTTCACCAGGGAACCACATTGGCTAGACCCTAAAATATTAAGCTAGTGGGACTCCTAACAAGAGCCAAGTCATGTTTTCATAGGTGCTGTGTGCAGATCATTCCTGTGCAGGAAGCTTTGTGTGTCAAATCATGCCAGAATTAGCAAACCCAGTAAGGCTGTAATTGTAACTAAAGCAATCCAGGCTTTGTTTAGCCAGGCTGTGGTGTTTGTTGTGCCTCAACTGCCAAGGCAATTGCCTGGGAGGGGGAAGTGTAGCTCTCTTTGCAATGGTAAAAATGTTGGTGCCCTTGGGGGTTTTTAACTCCCCTGTCCATCTGCAGGAGCTGTGGTAGCCTGCAATGCTTTTGTTGGCCGACAGGCAATGAAATGGTCAGTTAATGGGACACCCACCCCTGATCTGCCATAATTTCATAATGCCAGAGGAGAACAATTTCCAGTTTTGTTATTCTGTTTCTAACAGAATGTCTCTGGCCTGTGTGAGCTCTTCATGAATTCTGACATGTGGAGACATTTCCCCAAGAATCACAGACTGGTTTGAGTTGGAAGGACCTAAAAGCCCATCCCATCCCACCCCCTGCCATGGGCAGGGACACCTTCCACTAGCCCAGGTTGCTCCAAGCCCCGTCCAACCTGGCCTTGGACACTGCCAGGGATCCAGGGACAGCCACAGCTTCCCTGGCCAGTCTGTGCCAGGGCCTGCCCACCCTGACAGGGAAGAATTCCCAATATCTCATCTAACCCTGCTCTTGGTCAGTGGGAAGCCATTCCCCCTGTCCTGTCACTCCAGGCCTTGTCTCACGTCCCTCTCCCTTGGAGCTGCTTTAGGCACTGATGTTGTGGCTTGGTAATGGAAAGTGCCCCCAAATCGGTGTGTGGTGGTGACTGCCCGTCCCTTTGAGTTCTCACTTGGTGAATCTGTTTTCAGATCTCAGGGTTTGGCCCCCCTGTTCCTGCTTCTTGCTCTAGCTCTGCTCTCCAGCAGTTCAGCTCGTGCCTGGGCACACGCTTCCAGTACCCATTTGCCAGCGCCTGGAATATGTTATGATCCAGCTGTAGTGAAGCCTTTCCCAAAAGTTTAGCCACCCAAACACCCCAGGGTTTTTTATTTTGATGTGGAAGGTAAGTCCTTACAGGCAGTGAAATGGTCAGTGTTGCTCTGGGTGATTCTCTGAGCTGCCCTTCTCTTGTTGCCTGGCCCTGTGTGTAGGTTCCCTTAGCCCAAGCTTGGTTAATCGTGCAGCAAGTTAATTTGCTAATTACAGTAGCTGGAGGTACCAGGAGCCTGGTTGTGGAGAAGCAGTTGGTGCCTGCTGAGACATGGTGATGAGCTGCAGCAGTTGGGGCTGGGGGAGGCTGAACCAGCACCTTCCTCCTCATCCCGCCCATTCCTGGTGCTCAGCACAGCCAGCAGTGGCAGGGGGGTTATCAGACCAGGAGCAGCAGTGGAGTGTTGGAAGGGAGGGTGAACTTTGCTCGATGTAGCTGACAAGCAGCTCAACAGAGAGATCCTGGGCTGTGGTTTAACCCTTTCTTTTCGGGGTCTTGGTCATCAATGTGGAGACTACATGACTGTTTTGCATGAGCCTTATTTTCCCATTGTTGTTCTTCTTTTCACCTTCTCATCACCCTCCAGCTTTAGGAAGATCAGAATGGAAATGCCCAAAGAAATGTGTCTAATTCATGCAGGGAATCTAAGAACACAAACAGAGACTTGTCACTTTCTTCTTTGTACAGATCCTGGAACTGAAAAGTGACGTCCTGACACCTGGGAGCATCACAGACCTGGAATGACCTGGGGAGAAGCTGCTTTGGTTGGCCATCCCTGATCTTGCGTGTCCATTAAAAGGTGTGTGTGCTGCTGGAGTGGTGCTCATCTGCTGGCTCTCAGCCTGCTTCCCAAAGCATGGGAGCTTTGCTTTTCCACAGAGCAGTCTGGGCTGTGGTGAGAGCTGCCACGTGTGCCAGCTGCTGCTGGAGCTCAGAAAACGGCCACGGTGACATCAGAAGGTGTCACCATCGGCCACATGGTAGGGCCTTGCCTCTGGAGGTTACAGTCCCTCTGCTGAGTTGGCACAATGCTGTGCAAGGGCTTGCTGTGTGCTCGAGGAGAGTCAGCAAAGTTTGAGGTGATGTGGGCGGCCGTAGCGAACGGGGGCTTTGTCCTCTACCCAAGAGGTCTCTCATTTCAGGTGCCAGCACTTGCAGTCTGGTTGGTCAAGGCTGGAAGGCTGGGCCTGGATCTGCTCTGTACCTTTGAGGGAGATCTGGACCTCTCCTGCCTGACCCCAAGGAGCCATGGAGGACAAACGCAACATCCCCATCATTGAGTGGGAGCACCTGGACAAAAGGAAATTCTATGTGCTTGGGATTTGCATGACTATGATGATCCGGGTGAGCGTTTACCCCTTCACGCTCATCCGGACGCGGTTGCAGGTTCAGAAGGGCAAGAGCCTTTACAACGGGACTTTTGATGCCTTTGTGAAAATCCTGCGGACAGAAGGGACGGCTGGGCTCTACCGTGGCTTTTTGGTCAACACCTTCACCCTGATCTCAGGACAGTGCTATGTGACAACATACGAGCTCACTCGGAAGTACGTGTCACGGTACAACAACAACAACGCTGTGAAGTCTCTGGTGGCCGGCGGCTCGGCCTCCCTGGTGGCCCAGAGCATCACGGTGCCCATTGATGTCATCTCCCAGCACCTCATGATGCAGAGGAAGGGGGAGAGCATGGGCAGGTTCAAGGTGCAGAACCAAGACGGCAAGCGGCTGCTGGTCTTTGGCCAAACCAAGGACATCATTGTACAGATTTTCAAGGCCGACGGTTTTAGAGGCTTCTACAGGGGCTATGTGGCCTCGCTGCTCACTTATATTCCCAACAGTGCGGTTTGGTGGCCCTTCTACCACTTCTATGCTGGTAAGTGAAAGGAGACTTGAAACGTATCTTATCCCAGGAGACCCAGAAGCCCCTCGGATCGACTCTTGACACTGTGGATTCAGCATGATTCGCTTTCTCTCTCGAGGTGGGAGCAGAACCTGTCCTGAGCTAAAGAGCTGTGTCTGGTTGTGTAGGAATTCTGCAGGTGTTGGGTGGAAGTTTAACAGAGCAGCAGTGTTTCAATGCAAATAATGACCAGGGGTCCAAGTGCTGGAGGATTTTAAACTGGATGGCTCTAGGCAAGTGGGGCTTTATGCATCTGTTTTAACTTTCTCTTCCACTGATCCCAAATAATGCCTTCTCCATGGTAGTGGGCAGGCTCTTGTGTTGGGCAGAGTTTAGGAGCCACCATGTAAGTATAGTTCATCTTTCAGTTCATGTGGACTCAGCAATCTCATATATGGCAAAAGGACTTCTAGAGCCACAAATCTCATGGCAAAACCAAACAACAGGCAGAGACAAAGGCCAAATCTTCCCTGGGTTTCTGTCAGGTGTTGCTTCGGTTTTGGCAGCTTTAAAATTGGCACCAAGTCTTGGGATGAAAAACTGCACTCAGCGGAATGTTCTTTCTCCCTAGCTCAGTTCTCATACTCCTTAAGGTGTTTCCAAAGGCTAAAGGTATTGGCCAGCTAAGGTTTATTTCCACCTCTGGTGATCCTTTAGGTTTCTGCCGTACAGCATTGCACATGGTTTTTCTGCGTCTGCTTACCTAATTTCTGCCAAAAGGTGGTGGGAATGAGCAGTTTGGGTTTTTGCTGTACTGGGCCTAAAATATATCTTGGAGGTCACCTGTTCTTCAAAATCCAGATGTCTCAAAGGTCCTGTTTGCTTTCCAGAGTTCTGGTAGCTACAGGGAATGTTGGTTCTGCATTCAGGCTGCATTTAAATGGCAGTGGCAGCTTGGCATGTTGGTCCAGTGTGTACTTTGTGGGAGTGCTCCCATCAGTCTCCATGTCAACTAAGACCAAAACCCACTGTATTAACTGTAAGATTTTCACGCCAAAAGGGCTCAAAGGAGGGCATGTAAGAACAAGGCAGTTGATATGGAGAGACCAGAGCTCTCCACTTCCAGGTGTTTGCTCTTTCCCTGTCTTCTCAGTGGAAATCTAGATTATGGGAAACATAAGCCCCAGCTGTCAGTGAATCTCTGCTTTGGCTGCATTTCCCAGTCCTCTGTCCCTGGAGCAGCAGCGGGGGTCACTGAACCCTCCTCGGGTTCAAAGGACACTGCTGGCCCTGATTCCAATCAATGGACAGAGCTGCTTCCTTCCCTCCTGCCAGGCAGGCTTCCTCATCATCTGAAAAAAATGGGGCTTTTGAACAGTCTTCTGTCCAACTTTAACCATCAGAAGTGTGGGAGATTCAAATCCAATTGGCCGAGCAGCAGGAGCAGAGTGAGGAAATCTGGGATGAGCACTACATGGTGCTTTTCTCCTTAGGGATCCAGAGTGGGATACCAGGGTACCTCCTGGACAGTGTGCCCAGTAGTGACAGCTTCCTGTGCAAATCTCTGCAGACACCTTCCAATAGGGCCTTGTCTTAAGGCTTCCCCCACCTTCCAAAGAGGGTGGGTGTTTTTATACCCTATTTTGGAGACATAGAAGCTCATTCTGTCCAGTTTGCCCCACAGGTGTGGCAGCTGATGGGAGGCTGTGGAAGGAAGCATGGGGAGTGTCCTGAAGCCACTGGTGTGATGAGTCCTGCTCCCTGTGCTGTGCCAGCTTTCTGGTTGGTGTAGGAAGCACCGCCTCGAGATTCTGTGGGAGGAGGTGGCAGGCAGAATCAGGGATTCTGCCCACTGCAAATCGGTTGGAATTAGGGGGTGGAGTTAAGGAAATGGTAAGCGGCCACTGAAAGTCTGAAACTTTCCTCTCTCTCCTGTTCCCAGAACAGCTTTCGAGTTTGACTCCTAAAGACTGTCCCCATCTCCTTCTGCAAGCGATATCGGGGCCGCTTGCGGCTGCAACAGCTTCCACACTCACCAACCCCATGGATGTGGTGAGGGCTCGGGTCCAGGTAAGAGCTCAGCCTGCTTGGCACAGTCCGGGGTGGGGTTCAGCCTCAGCTCCCTGATCTCGGTGGTTTCAGGTGAGCTGCTTCTCTGCTCTCCCTGGCCCTTTCATCCTGGCTATTAGCCGCTTAATTAACCCTCAGCATTAACAAGAGCAGCCCAGGGAGCAAGGCTGGCAGTGCTGGCCTGGCCTGCTCAGACAGGCTTTCTCTTCAGAAAGGGAGAGGTGCTTCCTGCTGCCTCCTTAGGACTCTGTGCTTTTTTTGCTGCCCTCCTCAGGGAATTCTGGAGACCAGATCAAGGCTGTTGGACAGGCTGATCTGTCATCTCCAGAGTCTTCAGTTGCAGCAGAGCCTCAGAGCAGCTCAGTATGGAGTCTGGCAGCTCTGTCAATGTTTGTTCTGGCATTGCAGGTGGAAGGCAAGAGCTCCATCATTCTCACCTTCAAACAGCTCATTGCAGAGGAAGGTCCCTGGGGGCTGACTAAAGGCCTCTCTGCCCGCATCATTTCGGCCACTCCTTCCACCATCGTCATCGTGGTGGGGTATGAAACGCTGAAGAAGCTGAGCCTGCGCCCAGAGCTGGTGGACTCAAGGCACTGGTAGAGGCAGCTGGTGGAGGAGAACCTTCCTGTGAACCGTCTTGAGTTTGGACTGTCACAGGGGAGAGCCTGGGAGGCGGCGCAGCTGCTGTGCCTTTGTCTCTGGCTGGTTTCACAGCACAAGGCAGATGCAAAAGCAACTGCGCTTCACCTCTTTTGATTTGAGCGTCATGCAATGCTCTGCTGCTGGTTTTGCTTAAACCGTGACCTTTGGCAGTGCCGTTTGCCTGGGACAGTCCATTCCAGGTGTGTGAATGCATCCTGGCAAGTTATTAATTCCTTTTATTTTTAATTAAAGACTTACTGGCTTAAGCAAAAAGCCAGTTTATTCTCTTTAAATTATTTTCATCTTTGCCAAACTTCCAAGGAGAGGAGTCTCACAGCCTGCAGCAGGACCCTCTGGTGGGATGTCTCTAAGTGGCAGTTGTGCTGTGGGAAGCTGGAAGCAGAAAATAGACAAGTGAATTTCTCCAATTACCTGCATTTATTTCTAGAAGATGTGAGATGAGAGTAACCTGGAACCACTTCAGACCTGATTTCCTGCGTTTTGAATAGATCTACATACTTGTTTTGTATATTCTTGGAGAACGTGCCCTGTCTCTCATCCTCCAAACAGCAAGCTGGCTGATAGCGAGTCAGGGGCTGAGCTGGCTGTTTGGAATTAGCTGATGGCGGTTTTGACACCTAACCTGTGTTTTTAATCTGTTGTAATTTAATTATTTTAGGGAAGCTTATTCTGATTTCTGGGGAACTGAATGGTTGTCCTGTGGCCTTGTTCAGTGTGTCAATCCTGCATGTTCAGAGTGGCTGCGGCCACTTCCCACCTTAGTTAGTTTAAGCCCAGAAATGCAGTTTGGAAGTGTCCTATTGTGGTGCTGCCGGCAGCTGCATGAGAACTGAATGGGGTTTGAGCTACAATTAGATGCGAGGTGGGGAAGGAAAAACCTTGTGCTGGCTTTTGATCTGGTTCAAACCTGACTGGCATGTTCATATTGAATAAGAAGTGATGGTTCACTAATACTTAATGAGTTTAAATTCTGCTCATCCTGTTTGGGAAGGGCAAGGATAATGTTTTGCACAATTGCTGGATCAGAATCCTGAGCTATGGTCTGTGTATTTTACCAGGTGAAAACTTCAGGAGGATGAAACCAGAGGCTGCTTTTTGGGGAGGGGGAGGGAAGGGATTGTTTGACTGTACTCTGCTGCTCTTGGTGGTTGAGATTTCCCTTTCATACTGCCAGCCCACATGTGGTGCTCAGCCCAGTTAGCCATGTCCAGGGGGGTTTGGGATGCACCTCCAAACAACAGAGTGCACCACCTCCATTCCCCTGCTGCCATAACCAGGAATTTTGGTCGAGGTGTTGATCCTGCCGACCTGTGGCTGTTACTGGCTTCCACTTGGCTGTCTCCTCCTGTGGGGACTCACCATGTGTGGCTCTGCCCTTCATCCCAGTGTTGGCCCTGTCCAGCAGGGACTGGACATGCCACCATATCTGCTGGAGATGGAGAGTGCTGAAGCTGCTGCTGAGGTGGGTTCTCTGCTAAGCGCAGAGCGTGATTCTAAGGTGTGGTGCTGTGATGGGCTGCGGGTGACCCATCAAAGCTCTCTTCATCCCATTCTTGTTTCCTGCAGTGCTCAGAAAGGCACTGGGTGCTGGAGCCACTGGTGGAGCTGTTGGAGCAGCACCTTCTGCACCTGCTCTGGTCACCTGTTTGTGGTTTATAAGTTGACACCAGTCGGCTCTTGCTCTAATAACAGATTCTGCTCTGAAAGGCAGAACAACAGCACCCCAAATCGCAGGGCAGCAGTAACGCTAATATTAACAGGAACAGTAACGATCGACCTCTGCCGAGTGCAGCAGGGCCAATCCCAGTGTGTGGCGTGGAGGGGCGGCAGCACTGGTGTGGGGAGACACTGTCAAACTTAATGGTAACCAGCAACGTTCTTGACAACTAATAAACTTCGGAGACCTTCGGCTTGGTGCCTGCGTTTAAAAGCACATGACTCTCCATGCCAGGGGAGGCGGCTGCTTTGTGTCGTGTCACAGAAAAGTTTCAGCCTTTGCCTTTGGACTAGGGAGTAGGAGAGGGACGTGGCCTGCCTGAGAGCGCAGGGACAGGCGGCTGCTCGGTGGCTGAACGAGCCGGGGAGAACGGGCTGGAGCACGTGGAGCGCCTGCAGTCAGCTGTGACCCAGCCCCGCCCCGAGGTCCTGGTTGGCTGTTACATGGGAAATGTCGCTTTTTTTCTCCTCTATTCGAGCTGAACTTTGCTGCTGCTTTCCTCGTTGAATTCTTCAGGCTTGATCGTTTCACTAAACGGTCGAGAGCCTCAGTCGCTGGGGGGCAGGGCGGGCATTTCCACGGGGACAGGGGAGGGAAGGACGGTTTCTCACGCTGCTCCGCTTCAGGGCCGGCAGCTTCTTGGGGCGGTGGGGTTTGTGGCGGTTTTGTTGCGGTTTTGTCGCGGTTTGGGGGCGGCCCCGGGGGCGGCCCCGCGCTCTCCGCGCTGCGCTCTCTTCCCGCGCTTGCGGCCGGCGGGGGCGGGGCCTGGCGCCCCGGCCAATGGGCAGCGGCGGCCGCCGTGGCGGCAGCCAATGGGCAGCGGCGGCCGCCGTGGAGGCAGCCAATGGGCAGCGGCGGCCGCGCGCGGGCCGGGCCATGGCGGCGGCGGGCGGCGATGGCGGCGCGGCGGTGGCGGGGGACAGCGGTGCCGATGGCGGTGGAGGCCCGGCCCTGTCGGCGGCTCCGGGTCGCGCCCAGGTGTTCACCACCGTGGTGGACACCTTCCTGGAGAAGCTGGTGGCCGCCGGGAGGTGAGGCGGCAGCGGGGTCGGGCGGGGCGGAGCGGGGAGGGATCCCTGATCCCGGTCCCAGCCCTGCCGTGACCATGGGCCCGCCCGGCTCTGAGCCTGGCCCTGACCCCGGGCCCATCTCTAACCCTGCCTCCGACTCCACCGTGACCCCAGTCCTGATCCTGCCCCCCTCGGTCTTGCAGCTACCAGAGGTTTGTCAACTGCTACCGCTGCTTCTACAAGCTGCAGCCCCAGCTGACCCGGAGCATTTACGATCAGTTCATCTCCCAGCTACAGGCGTCCATAAAGGTGAACAGGGGAGCCACCCGGGTGCCTGGGGGGCTGCTTAGAGAGGCTAAAGGAGATACAAAACCCTGTGAAAAAGTGCTGAACAGGTTGATTTTAAGGGCAGCAAATACATTTCCTAAATGGCAAAAGCAGAAAGCTGCGGCTGCTCTCCAGAGCGCTCTGTCTTCCCCAGAAAGAGCTGTAGAATCATTCAGGTTCGAAAACACTGCTAGGACTGTCGAGTCCAGGCATTTCCCCCGCACTGCCAAGGCCACTACTAAACCATGTCCCTAAGTGCCACGTGCACGCATCTGTTAAATGCCCTCAGGGATGGTGATTCTCAGGGCGTAGGCCCTTCATCCAGGACAAAGCTGGAAGGACTTTGGACAAGGACCTGGAGTGACAGGGCAAGGGGGAATGGCTTCCCACTGCCAGAGGGCAGGGATAGGTGGGATATTGGGAAGAAATTCTTCCCTGTCAGGGTGGTGAGGCCCTGGCACAGGGTGCCCAGAGAAGCTGTGGCTGTCCCATCCCTGGAAGTGTTTAAGGCCAGGTTGGACGGGGCTTGGAGCAACCTGGGTTAGTGGAAGGTGGAAAGAGATGGGTTTTAAGGTCTCTTCCAACCCAAACAATTCCCTGATTTCATGACCAGCGGGGGCTCACAAGCAGAGTGGTGCCTGTGTTTGTTCACTTCGGGTCTTGCTGAATCCCTGTCGTGTCCTTCCTTTGCAGGAGGAGATCCAGGAAGTGAAAAATGAAGGGAATCTAGAGGGACTCTTTAGTTCATTGGATAAGGTTGTGGAGGAGGCAAAGGACCGGGAAGAGCCAGCATGGTATGGATGGCCAGGGGCAGGGCTCATGTTCCTGCAAGGGCAACATCCTGGGTGATGTTTGGGTGTCCTCTTGGCCTCATGCTGCAAGGGAGGGTCTGAAAGCTGCTGTATCTTTACAGCAATGTCACTGGGTGTCACTGGGCCTGAAACACACAAAAATCAGTTTAATCTGTGCATCTCTGGGTCCGGGATCCATTTCCATTTGCTTCCTTAGTGCAAGGAAGTCAGTGCCACTGAGACGGGGGGACAAGCCAATTCTGACCAATCTGTTGGGCAGAGCTTCTGTCCAACAGCAGAGCCCCCCTGGGTGCTCTTTGTGTTCCTGGCTCAGGGCCTCAGCAGATGCTGCAGGTGCTGTTTGGCCACCTGGGAGACAGACTGGGGACTGTAGCCAGAAACACCAAGATTTTGTGTTTCTGTGCTGAGGGGGCGAATGACATCCTGCCTGCTCCAGGCTTCCACTTATGGCCGGGTTTGAGGAAGGGCTTCCTGTTCCCTCCAGTGGGGCTCCTGCTCTGGCTGTCCTCAGTTCCCTGTGCCAGAGGAAACTGGGGGAGCCGCAGAGCCGATCCCACCTGGCAGCAGTTTGGCACCCGATGGGGCTGTGTGGGACAGTGAGGGGCTGTGGGGGCCTGTGTGGGGCTGTGTGGGGCTGTGTGGGACAGTGTGGGGCTGTGTGGGACAGTGTGGGGCTGTGTGGGGCTATGGGGGCCTGTGTGGGGCTGTGTGGGACAGTGTGGGGCTGTGTGGGACAGTGTGGGGCTGTGTGGGGGACTGAGGGGGGCTGTGTGGGGCTGTGGGGGGCTCTGTGGGGCAGTGTGGGACAGTGTGGGGCTGTGTGGGGCTGTGGGGGCTGTCTGGGGCAGTGTGGGGCTCTGTGGGACAGTGTGGGGCTCTGTGGGGCTGTGGGGGACTGGGTGCGGCTATGTGGGACAGTGTGGGGCTGGGTGGGACAGTGTGGGGCTGTGTGGGGGCTCTGTGGGGCTCTGTGGGGCAGTGTGGGGCTGTGTGGGGGCTCTGTGGGGCTCTGTGGGGCTGTGTGGGACTGAGGGGGGCTCTGTGGGGCTGTGTGGGACAGTGTGGGGCAGTGTGGGGCTCTGTGGGGCAGTGTGGGGCTGTGGGGGCAGTGTGGGGCTGGGTGGGACTGGGTGTGGCTGTGTGGGGCTGTGTGGGGCAGTGTGGGGCTCTGTGGGACAGTGTGGGGCTGTGTGGGGGCTCTGTGGGGCTGTGGGGGCTGTGTGGGGGCTCTGTGGGGCTGTGGGGGCTCTGTGGGGCTCTGTGGGGCTGTGGGGGCTGTGTGGGGGCTCTGTGGGACAGTGTGGGGCTGGGTGGGACTGGTGCCGGCCGGGATCCCGGCCCTCCGGCTGCTCCAGGTCGTGCTGTGTGCGCAGGCGGCCCAGCGGGATCCCCGAGGACGACGTCCGCAGCGCCATGGTGCCGTACTTCCTGAAGCACCGCTCCTACCTGCGCAGAGTCCTCAGGGAGAAGGAGGAAGAGAACAGGAAGGTGGCTGAGTCTGTGCTGATGGGGAGGGACAGGATTGCGGAGTTGCAGCAGCTGATCCAGGCTCGCCAACAGGCCTGGCAGGTAAAAACAGATCCAACCAAACCAAACCAAACCAACCTCCTCCTTGTAGCACCCGCTGGAGGGGGCTCAGTGGGGCCTGGAATGACATTCAAACCCTCCACTTCTCCAAGACCTCCCCAGCAGCCAAGTCCTGCTGAAACTTTAGGCCTGGGCATTTTCTCTGGAGGTCTCAGGTGCTTTTCCCTGTGGAGTGGGTGGGCTGTGGCATGTTCCTGAGGGAGATGAGGGGGTTATGTTCTGTGCATGCAGGGGACAGCAGTGTGTGACACACTCAGCCCACTTTCCTCCCTGAGTGTGGCAGGGTGGGAGAAGCATCATGTTGAGGTCTGTGGGTTGTGTTCCTTCCAGGCAATCAGTAAGGAGCAACGAGAACTCGTCATGACATTCCAGGAGCCCCAGTGAGGCCTCAGAATGTCCCACGGGCTCTGCTGAGACAGTTAATTGTCCCAAAGCACCGATGGGACAGGGTGTGCGCAGAACCCAAACTGAGAATCACCCCATCAGGCCACTGGAGACTGCAGAGGAACCGGAACAGCTGCTGGACTGGCACCATTTGATCAGATTTGGCGAAGAAACAAAAAAACCCATTGGGATCTTTGGAAATGGATGGCAGTTCCCTATTTCCTACTCAGCTAGACAGAGACAAGTGGCACAAAGTGTGTCTGTGCTCTCATCTGCTCCCCTGAGTGCTGTGACAGGCCTGACTCCAGTTTCCAAAGCCACATTTGGGGTTTTGTAGCTATATTAGCTGTGCATTAGACAGAATTCAGTGCCATAAGCCCCAAGCCACACCGTGCCCAGACCTGAGAAGCCCACGAGCAGGAGCACACATGTTCCTGCCTGTGCTTGCAGGTTCATTCAGTCTCCATGTGCTCAAACCCGTTGCAGATGTGGCAGCAGCTGCTGCACCAGGTTCCTCATTACCATCCGTTCTGTTTTCCACGTTATTTCCAGCCCTGGTCCCCTCCCAGCAGCCTGAGGTATCTGGGGGTCTGTGCAGAGGTTGGAATGGCCCTGCCTCCACTTTGTGGGCTTGTGGCACAGGGGTTTAATGTTCTGTTCTGGAACCAGACTGGTTTTCCCCACCCAGAGTCATCTGTTAAGGGCCTCATCGAAAGTTTGCAGGCTGGGGAAGCGAAGGCTCCCGGGATCTCGCTGCCAGAGCCCCACGAGTGACGTGTGCCTCCAGAGTGAACAGGTTGTTCCTGGGGCTGGCAGGGAATGAGGAGAGTCCCCTCGCACCTGAGGGAGACTGAGAGGTTCTGAGTCCAGCAGCCACTGAGGGCAGCAGGTTCCATGGTCTCCACCCCAAGGAGAGGCCGTGCCCTGTGGCAAACTGGGGAGCAGCAGTGGCCGCTTGCACCACACCCCAACCTCTGTTTGCAATTAGAGCCCGCGACAGAGCGGCTGCAACCATTTCCCCTGTGCCTGCCCTTGTTGTGCTGGAATCTCAATAAATTGGGGCTGTTGTTCCCAGCTTGGCTCCTGCCACGTCCTTGGCCCATGTACTCTATACTTTACGGGTTTGTCTGACAAAGGCTCTGGTTCAGCAGTTCTATCCTCCCTCTGCCCCAAAGCCTCCAAGTTCCGCTTTTCAGGACAGGGCTGGGATTTACAGGATCAAAAAGTGGTCAGGATCCCAAAGAGGAATGTTATTCAGGGGCTCTGACTGCCCTGGCCACGCAGCATCTGCCATGGCATGTGGCAGGGAGGAGCTGTGCGGAGACCAAGGGCATGGGCACCTGCTCACCCTCCTCCAGGGGCCCGGCATGACAATGCCACAAAGGAAGCCTGTGCTGGTCCCTCAAAAGTGGGTCAACAAGTCCCGACCACTGGCCCTGCATATGGACGAAAATCCCAGTTTTTGGCAGGAAAGTCTCCCCGTGTCACAGAAGACAATGCTGGGATCCAGCAGTGGGAACTGGGGCAGGGCAGTGGGTGACTGGGGAGTGCATCAAGGAGCCCCCAGTGCCCCCTCACCCATTCCAGTGGGGACTGGATGCTGCCATGCCAGCAGGGCTGGGCCCACCAATAAATCCCCCGCTGGCCCAGGGCCACATTTCCCTCCCTTTGTGGGCTCTGGCTGGGCATAGGGGGACCAAGTTCATCCCAAACCACAATTGCCACCTCTGCCGGCAGCTCCAGCCATGGCGGATGTGCTGGAAATAACCCTGGTGGGGCCATGCACCCCCCTTGCCAAGGCCACAGCACCCTATAAAGACACCCAGGGAGCTGGGGCTGTGCTCAGCCCAGCACAGGAAGGCACCATGAAGTCCCTCGTCCTGCTGACCCTCTTGGCCCTGCTCACCCTTGGCCTCTGCCGCAGAGGTACGGGGGTGTCTGGGGCTGATGGGGACAGTGGGGGTGGTTCTGTGCCCTGGGAAGGGCTCAGGAGGGAGCAGAAGGACTGGGAGAAATTTGCTGAGCCTTGGGGTGGGGGGGCATGGGGCTGCAACAGGGAGATAGGGAGCAGGACATCCTTCAGCAGTTTGGGGGAACTCAGTGAGGGATCTGAGCCCCAAAAGGAGTGTGGTGAGAGGAGAGCCCACATGGGGCTTTCCTGAGCCCACCCACCCCTCCGTGTCACTCGCAGCTGCCGATGGCTCCACCAGCACCAAGGACTCGCCCAGCTCTGAAGGTGAGTGACCGCAGCTGCTGGGCCCCGCTGCCCTGGGGAGAGGGGGCCATGACCCCCCTGACCCACCACCCTGTCCCTGCAGCCTTCGTCTCCAGACGCGCCAGCGCCGAGGTGGTGCAGAGACAGAAGCGAAATTATGGCTATGACAGGTAGTGCTTGGTCCTGCTGGCCGAGGGATCACGGCCCCCAGATGAGGGGAGGCCTGCTGGCTCAGCCCCTCCCCAGGAGCCCCCAGCTCCCATGGGACCTCCCAACACCCCCTGAGTCC
Source organism: Corvus moneduloides (assembly GCF_009650955.1). Classification (NCBI taxonomy): domain Eukaryota; kingdom Metazoa; phylum Chordata; class Aves; order Passeriformes; family Corvidae; genus Corvus; species Corvus moneduloides. Next base: position 325,191 of record NC_045504.1, on the reverse strand, counting down.
CCCATTTGTCCCCAGCAGCACCTATGGAGCCCCGCCTGACCCACTGGAGGCCAAGCGTGAGGTGTGCGAGCTCAACCCCGACTGTGACGAGCTGGCCGACCAGATCGGATTTCAGGAGGCCTATCGGCGCTACTACGGCCTCGTGTAGCCCCAGCCACGCCCTGCTGTGCTGTGGGGCAGGGGCTGAGCTCCCAGAAACCTCCGTCAGCTCCCCCTTTACACCTTCACCCTCTCACCCTTTCTGTTAGCCCTGGAAAGGAATAAATGCAAATGGTGGAGCCAATTCCTTCCCAAGCTTGGGGCGTGGGTGGGTGGGAGGCTGCAGTGGATGTGCCCCATGTCACCCCACCCCACACAGCTGAGGACTCCTGATTTCCTCCCTGTCCCCCCCCAGGCTCCAAGGAGAAGCAGTGCTACCACCCCCAGATCCTGCTCCCAGCAGTGACGAGCCCAGAGCTGCACCATCATTATTCCAGTTTAATTTAAAGCTGCTTCTCCCAAGCATGGGGTTATTGGGGAACAGCAGAGCTGCTCCGTGCACCCTGAGGCCCTGGGGCCTGACCAGGGATTTCATCACAAACCACCTTAATTACTCATTAACCTTGACACACACATGCACGCATGCACTGCTGGGTCCCCACATCGGATGACATATTGTCCCTGCCCCAAATTCATGGAATCATTACTGGTTTGCATTGGGAGAACTAAGGCACAGTCGGGGTGCAGAGGGATGAGGTGGGGGAGAGGGACATTGCAAGACACCCGACAGCGGGGTCCACCACAAAGAAGCTGCCAGGATGCTGCGTCCTCCCAGGCTCCGCAGCCCAGCCCCTCACACGGTGTCCCGGGTCCCTCCAGTGCCCAGCCCCAGTGGGGACGCCTGGGGGGCGGCCAGGGCCACCAGGGGTCTTGGGCAAGGCCACAGTCAAGGCGCTGATGATGGCGGTGTTGCCCACAAGGGCCAGCCCAGCAGTGCTGGAGGTGTTTGGGATCCCAGTGGGGCTCAGGTGGCCCCACAGCCAGGCCTGGTGCATGCACACATCACAGAGGATGGCCTCCAGCTGCAAGGGGGGGCCCAGCACAGAACAGATGTGGAACAGCTGGTGGCTGTGTCCTGCCAGGCTGAGAGGCCAGCACCCATGGATGCTGGGGATCCTTGTGCAGCTCCTGCTGCAAGGGGCTGCTTTGGGGGCAGGGGACAGGAGCCATGGCAGTGGGGGGCACGGGGGGTTGCTGCTCACTGGTGCAGTCAGAGCAGCCGGGCACAAGGCACTTGGGCAGGTGAGATGTGAAGAGGATGCTGGTGAGCAGCACGAAGAGCAGGCGGTGGCAGTACCTGACCACGGCTTCACTCCAGGCACAGTCACACCAGCAGCAGCAGAGGAGCTGTGGGGAGGAGGGTGAGAACCACCCTCTGGAAGCACCCTGGCCACCCCTGTAGTGGGGGCACCCTACTCTTGCCCTGGGCCACCCAACCCACCCGGTAGAAGAGCAGGAGGCTGTCGTAGAGGAAGGGGCACATGAAAGCCGCCTGCAGCACTTTGCTCAGCTGAGGACGCTCCAGCTCAGGGAATTTGTGAAGGGGGCACGGGTGGAGGGGCACAGATCCCTGTCAGCTCCCACAGCGAGGACCCTGCAAAAACCTTGGCTTTGGGCCTCAACAGGGGGAATCACCAAGACAACCAAAAATCTGAGAAGGAGGAAACCTCCAGCACCAGTTTCCTCATCCCAAATGTGCTGGGAATAGCAAGAGAGGCCAGTGCAGATGAAGGAGCTCAAAACAGCCACAGGGACAAAGCAACAGTGCCAAACATCGCTGAGCCAGGAGTCTGGCATTGTGTAGGCACCCACAGGCAGACGTGCAGCCTCTGACAGACACACGCTTCCATGTCATGGGGCCTGCAGCTCCCTGTCCCTGCCCCAGCGCCATCCCTGTGCCAGCCCGAGATCACTGAGCCTCCCCCAGGCTGTAGAAGCTGAGAGCTCCACAGTCACAGATGCAGCAGATGTGGTGGGCAGGTACCAGGAGCTGAAGAGGTGGGCACAGCTGGGGGCAAAGGGATAGGGGCAGACAAGCAGCAGGCAGATAAGCAGTGGCCAGTGCTGAGGCTCCCAGCAGATCTCCAGGGAGGACAAAAGCACCAGGCAGTGCCGCATGAAACAGCTGCTGGCACAGCATGTTTTGTGATGAGCTGTGTCCCTGTCCCTACCCCCATCCTTGTCCCCATCCTCATCTCCATCCCCTCCTTATCCCTATCCCTGTCCCTGTCTGTGTCCCTACCCCCATCCCTGTCCCCAGCCCTCTCCCTAACCCCATCCCTGTCCCCATCGCCAGCCTTTCTTTGTTCCCATTTCCATCCTCTTCTCATCCCCAACCCTGTCCCCATCTCCACAACCTCCACAACTGTCCCTGTCCCCATTTCCAACCCATCATTTCATCGCCCCCATTCTTGTCCCTGCTCCCATCCCATCTCCATCCCCATGCCCATCACCATTCCTATTCCCATTCTCATCTCCATCCCTGTCCCCATCCCCACCAGGTCAGGAAGTGTGTCCAGATGTTGCCTATCTCATTCATCCTCTGAAAGGAGCTGAGGACACAGTCAATGGCCTAGCTCTAGGGGTGCCAGTACCCCAACATGATCCCATCCTCCCAGAAGATCTGTGGGGACAGCGGGGCTGGTCAGGGGACACCCCAGGGGAAGTGGGGCAGCCCAAGAGCTGCTTTGGAATCGTGGTGGGCGGGGAACTGAGACAGAGTGGTCTGGGAGTTATCTCCCAGCTAGAACAAGGTTTCATGGGGAGTCCAGGGGATTTCCCACCTTGGATGAGGGAACCGGGGGAAGAAACCTGGGGACAGAGCCTCCCCTTCCCCCAGCCACACATACCCAAGGCACCTGGTGGACCCTGGAGACCTGCTCCAGCTTTACCTGCAGCATGGTGGGGCCACAGCACTCAGGGTGAGAGAGAGGTTGGGTCTTCAGGACCAAGCCCACCGGGGGATGGGGATTGTGGCTGCAGGAGCCAGGACAGACACACCCAGGAAGGCTCCTGGCTTTTTCCAAGGTTGTAAGCGGCAAAGCCTGCTTTCTGTTTGACTCTCACAGAGAGCTACTGACTGGACAGGATCAGGACCTCAGGCCCAGAATGGGGGAGCAGATCAGGGTCAGGGGTGGGGGCTGGTCAGGGGTCCAGGGTGCTGCAGGAAAGAAGGAGATCCTGCTTCATCCCCCACGCCACTGTACACCCTCCCCCCAGAGAGGCTCCTAGGGATGTCCCCGGCAGATGAAGGCTTAGGACCATCACGACAGGAGCAAGCCCCCAGAGACACCCTGCAGCCCCCCATTCCCCAGCCCAGCAAAGTTGTTATGCAAGGCCTGATGAAGGACACTGAACTGGGCAGCTGGGGAAATTGGGGCAACAGGGAGAGCAGCTCAGCAGCACGAGGGGTGCCATAAGCATCCCACTCACCCCTCAGCCCAAAACTCACACAGTAGTTTAGAGGGAGGAAAACCCAAAATGAACCAAAAGTATCTGGAGAAACTTCCTGCTGCTCTGCCCCCAGCAGAAGCCAGAGCAGTGCTGGCGAGAAGCACCAGTGGTACGGTGGCTGCTGCCGTGTGGGCATCCCCTCCTGCAGCTGCCCTGCAGAGCCCCCTCCTCACCACTGCCATGGGCCAGAGGTCTCAGTCCTGCCACTGCTGCTGGCTGCCCTTCTCCTGGCTCCATCCCGGTCCCTCCCCGGCAGCTCCCACTCACTGCAAAAGGGGCAGACGGGGCCCCTGCCGGGCTCAAAGGCAGCTTTGTGCTGGACAGATCGCCTACCCTGCCACAGCCTTGCCTTGGCTGAGATCCCCTCAAATTCCTGCTGAAGACACGACCCCTTACCGTGCACGGGGGGCACACGGGAGCCTCCAGCGCTGGAGGGGCCACTGGAAGGCGGTTCTGGGCACTGGACCTTAAATGCCACCAAGTTTGGGAGAGCCAGGGCAGGTGACAAAGCCAAGTGCAGGTCCATGCAGGGGGCCTCAAAAACACCCACCGGGGCACAGTGCAGGGTCCCACCAGGGTCCTCCCATCTGGGAGGGAAGAGGTGGAGAAAGCAAGTTTGGGGAAACAAAACTGACCTGGCAGCAGGAGGGCGGGCAGCAGCTCCGGCTTAGCCCATGGGGGCAAATGCCAGCAGAAGGTTCCTGCTGCAGCTGCATGGAGCTCAGGAAAGAGAGGAGCGAGGAGCTGCAGCAGGATGGATGCTTTCCAAAGCCCCTATCTTTGGGGATTTATTGATCCCCAGAGGACTTGTGTTGAGTGCTGGGCACCGCATGAGAAGCTCAAAAACACCCTATGGCTGTCCCGAAGAGCCCGAGGTGCAGGCTGGTCCACACCAGGGCTCTGCTGTTCTGGTGGCCCCAGCCAAGAGGAAGTCACTTGAACCCAGGGTTGTTGGCAGGAGGCCAAAGGGAGGGCCTAAGATGCAGACCCTGGTGCTGAGCAGTCCCTCCAAAATAACCAACATGAGACACAGCAAACCCAGGCAGGGGAGTGACACGTCTGTAGCAGAAGTGGGAAGCAGAGGCACAGAAGAGGGGAACAGGCAGTGAGTGGGGTTGGAGAGACAGCGGCTCCTGGGGGTCCTTGAGGATTCAGTTCCCCAACAAGCAGGACCAGGAGCCCCAACTCCTGACCAGGGTTGTGGCCTTTTTCTGCTTCAATTTCACCTCAGTCCGTTCCCACGTAAGGGCTGTGGGACAAACCCCCACCCACGGACCCTCCCACAGCAACACCATCCTGCACGGACTGATGATGGAGGCTCAGGGTTTGTTATGGGGCCGGCAGCCTCTTGGCACGGCCCTCCCAAGCTGGAAGAGGCGTTCCCAGCCCTGTTGAAGGGGATGGAGCCAGCAGTGACAGTCCCTTTCTGCCTGCTTGGCATTGGGACTGGGCAGGTCTTGCCCACAGCCCATTTCCCCGCTGGGGACTGAAGCTGGATTTGCCCTTTCACAACCCCCCTCTCTGACCTTCCTGCTGGTAGCAGCCTCCAAAGAATCCGAGAGGGAGAGAGAATTATGACAGGAGAAGCAAATCAGGGAGCTTTGACGGCAATGAATTCAGGGCAGGAATACTGATTTATTTCCTTTCCCTACAGAACACCCCTCAGCTGCCCTTGGCACCAGGCCATGGTGGGACCCTTGCAGAGCCTGATCTCCAGCCTGCAGCCCCCAGCCCACCCTCTCCCAGCGCCTCAACTGGACACTGAAAAGTTACACATTTAGAAAATTTACACTTTCCCTGTCACCTGCTTCTCCACCCCCTTTCCCCTGTTAAGTGAGGGGCCCCAATGAGCCACGGCAGGTCCTTGTGCAGGGTCAGGGGTGCTCCTGTGGCAGCAGCATGCGGAGTCCTAGCAAGAGGATGAAGTCATCCCAAATCACAGAGGTGGCAAGGGAAATGCTACTCCCATCACAGGGATAAGGAAGGACGCACCTGCACTTCTTTACTGGGAAGTTCAGTCAGCAAAGCATATGCTTAAGAGTGGATTTACAGCTGGAAAATGCACTCAGCTCCAGGGCTGCACAGGAAAGGTGGGATGGGCTGGGAACGACCACAGGACACGAAGTACAAACACCTGGTATTTTATTAAGCCAGTCACCGTGTTCAGACCATGGTCAGACACATGCCAGGAGCCCCAGCCCCTCCTCGCCCAGCTGGGCCCCACATCCCCTCGCCCCTCACTGAGAGCGATCCTCCCTGGCTCTGCAAGCCCGTGTGCCACATGAGGGCTGAGGAGAGGTGATTGTCCCTCGCCTCAAACCCAGTCCCCTCACTGCAGGCGGCAAGGCCAGCGACACAGCCCCTGTGCCAGCCCGTCCTGTCCCCACGCTGGCCGGCCTGGCCACTGCTGCTGCACACCAAGAAGGAAAAGAGCCCTAAATTGAAGATGCGAGACAAAACCCGAGGCATTGTGGGTGGCCTCAAGCCAAGCAAGGATGGGAGCAGAGAAGCTGCTTGGAACAGCCCATGAAACCATGGAGCAGAAGCCCAACAAGCACCAGCGACTGTGTCCACCATGCTGTGGGGACAGCCCAGCCAGCCTCAGCCACCACAGACCTGTGTCCTCCCAGTGTGGGGTCACCCCAAAAACCCCCAACAGCTCAACAGGGTGGTAATGAAGAGAAAAACCAAATCCAAGAAACACACCAAAACACATGAAAACCCTTGTTTTCAGCCCACAAGATGGTTTTTCTGTTTGCTCTCCTTCCCAGAACAGCGGGCACTACCGGACTGACTTACAGCTGCTCCAGGGCAAGCCTGGAGTTGGTGCAGAAGCAGCACTGCAGGGAAGAGCCATGGCCAGAGCCTGCACAGTCTCCATATTGCCTGATGCTCTCTTGATGAGGCAGCTCACAGTTCTGGCTTGGACCAGGTGCACAGGGTGGGGGGCTCTTGGGGAGCCCCCGCTGCAGCACCACAGCAGCCACAGGCTGCACAGAGCCTCCCACAGACCATCCTGTTTGCTTCCACCCCAAGAGCCACGTCGTATCAGCAACCACCATGGCAGGGGAGAAACGCAGTGGCCCTTGGAGAGAGCAGATCTGTTCAATTTATCCCCAGGGAGAAAACTCCAGCTCATCCTGAGTGCTGGGATGGGGGGCTGAGAAGCGCCTTCCTTTACCCCAAGCCTGGGGATGACACGTTTGAGTCCCCTCAGAAGGCCACGCTTGCTGGAGGACACTCCATGCCATCTCCCCAAGGCTGCTCTGCTACCACACTGTGGAGCCTCCCAGTTTTTCAGCTCCAGGTATCTCTTGACTGGGGATGCAAATCCAGTAACTATTCACCAGGTCCTCAAGCACGACTGTGTGCTCTGGAGAGGAGGAGGGTGGCATAGGGACCATTCTGGTGCCCCTTTTAAAGGTCACAATCCCTCCCCATCCAGCCCAGAGTGAAAGGGGCCATGGGGGCAGTCAGGATTCCCCATTGCATGGTGAGGGCATCTTCCTACCCTCCAGGTATGCAAAACCTGGGAATATTAAACCAGCCCCTCAGGGGACTAGAGCAGTGACTAAGGGATAGTTGTGAGCAGCCCCTGCTGTTGCCATGCAGTCCCACATGGGCTCCAAAGCTCTGGTTACAGAAACTGAATCTATTTACTTTTGTTCTTAAACTGCATCCTGTGCCCACACAAGGCCTCAGTGGCTCAGAACACAGATCCTCCTCAGCCTGCCCAACCGCCCAGCACTGGGCTCCCAGCTGCCACCCTGCACAGCTGCGGGAGCTGCAAGAACCGAAACACTTGCCAACAACTGAAACACTTGCCATCAGTGAGACAGGAATTCCCTCTGGGCTGCTGCTTTACCTGTACTGCTCTCCTCTCCCCTCAAGATCCAGCCAGGACCTAAGGAATGCTCGACCCGGAGTGAAGCTGAGGACTGCCCCAGCTCCTCACTGCTTTGACCATGGCCCAGCAATGCTTCTCTTCACCAACCCCAAGCACGGCCCCAAGGGGGGCACTGAGGCTCTCAGGATGCACACACCGGGCTCAGCCCCAGTGACCCCCAGACTCCTCTGCTGTGCTCAGCAGCCAGGATCGGGGTGGGGTTTCTTCAGTAGCAGGAAAAAGCAGAGCACACCAACTCTCCATGCCCCCTGCCAGACAAGGAGGGTTTCACCTCAAGAGCAGTCCCACAAGGCGATTCCCTTCTCTTTTTCCACCCCATCAAACAGAAATAATGAGCTACACAAACAAATGGCTTCAAATAAAACCACTGGAGGAAAGAGTGACTGGGAGCTTCACAACCCATCTCAGATCTCCAAGAATCCCCAAGGTGTGCCGGAGTCTCTGACCTGCTGTCCTGCATATGACCTTTTCTTGGCTTAGCCAAGCAAAGTATTGTGAGTTTCAGGAGAAGCTGTAAAAGGGAAAATCCTGCAGGGAAACCCCTGTCCCTCACAACCAGCCTGCCAGCCTCCAGGGATGAACTAGCTGTACCATGGAGATTGGCATTTCCCTCTGCTGTGCTGCAAAAGAGCTGGAACTGGAATCGAAATGAATCCTCTGGTACTTGTGCTGGTATTTTTAGTTTTTACCTGAAAACAAGGAACATCCCGCCCCTGCAGTACAACACACCATGCTCGGAGCCTGGACAGGGTGGAGTATGTGACTCAGCTTCTCATGTTACACCCTGGCTGTAGCAGCTTCTGGCTGGCCCATGTGAGAACACAGAAGACTCCAGTGGTTTGTACTTGCATAGCTGCTGCTGGTTCATGTGGATGAAGACATCTGTTCCGTGGGCACAGAGAGGCAAGAGGGAGCATGAAGAGACTGCCCAGCCCCTCTCCTGCTGCCCTGCAAGCAACCTGCAGCTTCATATCCGAGCACCGGCCAAGTGACAGCGTGTCAGACACAGGTTGCGTGAGATGCTGTCAGGATGGAGGTCTGTGGGATCCCTCACAGGTCACCTGGGGAACCAGCTCTTCCAGCATCCATCCAGGTAGCATCAGCCCTCCTGTCTGGGATGCAAAAAGCACGGAACAGTCCGTGAGCTCAGTGCTCCCGGGCAGCAGTGGTCACGGCACCGCCTCTGCCAGCCCAGAAGGACGCGAGAAAGGGGGACACAAACACTCCAGCTCTGTCACCATCTCTAGCACGGCATTGCAGCAGTGGTGCATCGAACAACCAGCAGAAAATAATGGCTTTGAGATTCTCCTTCCTCCTCCACATCCTATTGAAAGATTTAGGGGGGAAAAAAAGGGAAAAAAAAGAAAAGATGAAAAAGAGGCTTTGGGTCCTTTGGAGACATTTGCTCCATCCCAGGGTTGCAGTGCTCAGGCCAAGCATTTGAGCATTAATGGTTTAAATCCCTCCCAGCTTGTCTCTCTCTTCCAGCTCTTATATTGGATTCCTCCTTTTCTCCAAGGTCTAATGCTGGAAGCAAAGTGGGAGAAACTGCGGATGGAGGCACAGAGTCCTGTGGCCTCCCTGGAGCAGCGTGGTCGAGTTCGTGTCGCTCGTGAAGCGTGCAGCTCCCAGGGAGAGTGGAGTGCACAATGTGGGGCTGCTCCCTCCTCACAGACCAACATCCCTTTGCATGGAGCCCACTCCATGGGGGCCTGGGAAAGGAAATAAATATGCTTGTTCTAAGACAAAAAAAATTATATTAAGAGCTTTCCCCCCCTTTTAAATAGCATAAGTGTTTCCTTTTCTTTCTGACATTGGAAGAGTATCCAGAACCTGAAGGGAACTCCTTTTTTTTTTTTTTAATATTATTCATATGTATAAAAACTAAAAATTAAAAGGAAAAAACCCTTGAAAAATAATTAATTCAAAAGGGGCGAGGGAAAAATACTATCCGCTTTCCTGTCCCCAGATTGCCGAACAAGAGCAAAACACTCTTTGGATCTTCTTTCCCAAGCCGGAGGGTTCTCTTTCTGCCGCACTGGTTTGGTTTTGCTGAAGTTAAGTCCATGCTTTGAACCACCAGCCTGTTTCTGCTGGCCAAGCAAGCTTTGGGAGGAAGGAGGGGAATGAAGGACTGCCCGTCTCTCGCCCATCTCTGCCGACTGGGAGAAGGGCAGAGCTCTGCCCCGGCCACACCACAGGGCGTCTCTCAGAGCAGTTGGCGCCATCAGAGCTGTACAGCCGTCTGGTCAGGATGCAGGTGGAGGGTGTCGGTGTGCGTGCCCACATTGGATTATTTTTTTTTAATTCGTTTGGGTAGGTATTTTTGTTGCTGTTGCTGCTGCTGCTTCTTCGTGTCTTAAGTGTCGCCCAGATTGTTGTTTCCTTCGTTCAGACGCTGCACGTTCCGAGAGGGGGAGAGAAAGGTTCACCAGCCCGATGCCTTTCTGACCATCAGCCCATCTCTTTCCACTGCTTGTAGAACTCCAGAACATTTTTTATCTCTATGCTGGCATTGGCGGCTGCCTGGATGGCAGACTGCAAGCAAACACAGACAAAACAGGTGGTTAATTTTTAACCTGCCTCGACAAGACAGCTGCCATTCCCAACCCAGGGATTCTCCAGCAGCCTGGCACAGCTGGAAGGCCAAATCCTCCCAATTCTCGTTGCTTTGGTACAAGACACCTGCACAGACATGAAATTCAATTCTCCCACCTTTCCCAGAATACTCTGTACCACAAAATCAAGAAGCCTTGAAGGAATAAAGAATCTCAACGTATAAAGTAACTTTGGGGAAACCAGGCCAGTTATTAGCCAAGGCAACAAAACATTAAAAAAAAAAAAATTCTCTTGCCAATGAATCATATTATATCCTTGCTGGGAAGCAGAATGACTCAGCTTGGCCAGACAAGAGCTACTGACCTGCATGGGCACCGAGAACATGCTCGAGTCCTCCAGCTGGAAGCCCGTGATGATGGTGACCATTCCCGTGGTGTCATCCTCTCCACTGCCCTGGGACACTGTCAATTGTTTGCAGCTGTCCAGTATTTTATAGAGATTCCTGACAGAAACGAGAAACAGAGGGGAAGGTCAGCGAGAAGACCACGTCTGCTCGGGAGGGTAAGTGGGAAGCAGGGCTGCTTTCTTGTTCCCGTTAAGGACTTTTCTGAGACCCTTTTGAGCACAGAGTGCTTGGTATTACATGCACAGATGGCTGTCCCTGTCTCCAGGGAATTTCATCATTACTCACACAGAACAAGCTCTGCAGTGGGTCCCAGTGCCACCACCTCTCCCCAAAGCCACCTGCCTGCTGGGAATTGGGCTCAGATACCTTCAGATGCTGAAATCTTACCAGGCATCTAGATCTTGTCTCTTCAATTTATGCCTCTCAAAGCTCTTCCCAACATCTTTCTGGCAACGAATGTACCTGAGGAGAGAGCAGAGTCTCTGAGTTCGTATGGAGACCGTCACACAGGCTTAAAGTCAGCACTCCACGGCAGCTCCTCTGGGTGCTGCAGGGCTTCCACCAACCCAAATTTAACACCCAAAGGTCCATCCAAGGAATCCTCTGTGAATCCCTTCGATCACCTCCCTGCCTCACCACCATTCCCACATGCCACTCACAGTACCACGTCTCAAGCCCACCAGCCCTGACACTGGCCTCAGAGATGCAGTCTGTCCTCTCAACTGTGCTCCTGCAGAGCACCCAGGCACAATCCAGCTCTTGCAGCACTCCCAGTGCAGTAGCAAAGGTCACCACTCCAGTTTATACAGTGACAGGGATGCAACTCCACCATTCCCCAGAAGCAGCTGTGCTTCACAGCTGAGCACCAACTACCAGCACATCTGAAGAACCAGCTGCTCAATCTTCTCCTTCAACACCTTCCCATTCCTGAAGTCTGGCTTTTCCTCGGCCCACTCCTCACTCTGCTCCAAGTGATCCACAGCCTGCTCCCACCCCAAAGCCCACCCATTCCAAAAGCAAGGGAAAATCCTACCCCTCTCCTGCTCTCACCTGTTTCCCTTTTTAAATTCTGCTTCCAGATACCGAATGCTGTCCCTAGCACCGGCGTTCTCCTTTTTCAGGAAGTCTAGGCCGTCGATAACTAACAGAAAAAACAAAACAAAACAGAAAACCATCTTGCTTACAGTTCTACTTCTGCAAACTAATCCAGAGGCATCAAGTACTCCCCATTCCACAGAACTCTGTCTGATGCATAGCTGCCACAGGAGAGGCAGAGGAGGAACAGGACCTCTCTCCTCTCAGCTGTTCTGACACACTCTGTCAAAATCCCAAGCATGGGCCACACAGAGAACAGGCCTCAAAAGCAACACATCAAAATGGTGTTGCAACTGTTCCAGAAGAAGTCAAGGATAAGAGCAGGAGGAGGAAAAGCCACCACCCATGGCCCCTGGGGCCTGCTCCCAGCACAGAAGGGACGGGGCAGGCAGCCACTGACGGTTACCTGGTGTGGAGTCCCCATACCTGTTCGAGGGATGATGATGATGAACCTCCCACTACTGGCCAGCTGCTTGACAAGAGCCAGGTGCTGGCAGAGGGCCTGGGTGTCCGGAACAAGGTAAGGAGACATGGCTGACTGCGCCTTGGGCTGCTGGAGACTTCCCTCCAGCTGAGACACCTCCAGCTGAAAACACACATGCAGAGACACTCGCTTCACATTTATGCTGAAACGCACCACCAAATGGGGCAAGACTTGCCCTGCAAAGTTCCACCAGGCCCTTCCAACCTCCAAGCATACAGAACAGAAGGCTGGATGCAGCAGAGGGTCAGCAAGAGGTGATGGTCCCACTCTGCACTGCCCAGTGCAGTCCCGCCTCGAGTACTGCAAACAGTTTGAGGCACCTTGATGTAGGAGGGGCATCGAAATATTAGAGAGTGTCAGTTTGCTCAGCTTGGAGCAGAGAAGGCTGAGGGTGACATCATCACAGCCTACACCTTCCTCAAAGGGGTCAGCGAGCAGGAGGTGCTGACTAGCAATAGGACATGAGGAAATGGTTCATTTAATTTCCAGCTTCATTGTTGCATCAGGGCAAGTTCAGGCTGAACATTAGAAAAGGTTCTTCGCCCAGAGGGTGGTTGGTTCCTGGAACAAGCTCCCCAGGAAAGTGGTTGTGGTACCAAGCCTGCCAGAGCTCAAGGAGTGCCTCGACAACACTCTTGGGCATTCAGTTTAGTTTTAAGTAGCCCTGTGAGGAGCAGGAACCTGGACTCCGTGATCCTTATGGGAGCCCTTCCAACTTGAAATATTCTACAGTTTGATCTATGCAGAATGGACTTACTGCCTCTGTGTGGGATGGGAGCAGAGAGTTCCCCCTTCCCAGGATCTGACATTCCAGCCACTACCCTGCTGGTTTTCAGGCTGGAACCGGCATCTCCTACCTGCAGTCGAAGCTGAGCCATGTCTCTCATGAGCCTGTTCCGACGAGCTTCCTCTGCAGCCTAGTTGCAAAACCAAACTTCCATATCAGTTAGCAGGAAACACACCAGCTGACACTAGCACACACTTCCAGAAACACTTCCAGGGCGAAAAGGGGACACTGGAATAGCTTTAAGAAACAGAACTTTCATCTCCTCTCAAAGATCTGTGATTATAGTTACAACTTAAGAGTAACCTACAGGAAACTGTGCCAAGTACAGAGAATTCATTCACCTCTACCAACTCACCATGTGAAACTGGGCCTGGGCCTGGTGCAGCAAGTTGTCTTGCTCTGACTGTGCTATGCTGATGAAGATCCCAAGCTCCGAGTTGAACTGCAGGATGCTGCCTTGCAAGTGGGTAATGAAGTGGCCAAAGCTCCGAATGCAGCAGATCCGCACGACAGACTGCAAGGAAGCAGCAGGCAGTCACCAGCCACAGCAGCCACGGCGCTGCGGCCTGAGGCAGCGCCGAGCTGCAGCTCACGCTTTTGAAAAAGGCAGGAACTGATATTAAACGCCTAATTCTGATGGATGTTTCTGATCTCTTCTGAAGTCAGAGACTGCAGGAAAGGCTACAGCTAGCCAGAAGGTTCAGGGGTGCCAGCAGTCTGGGCTACCTCAACCCAAGAAAATGTTAGGAAACATCAGCAGCACCCCTCCACACCTGCTCCATAAACCTCTGCTCAAGCCTTCAAGCGCTGGGAGGAGGACCCACACAACACAACAATCCAGGTCTGACTTTTTTCAGGATTTACCCCAACTCACCTCCTCAACTGCTGAGAAAATGGGCCGGTCCTGCTCAAAGTTAAACCTCTTGTGTGCGTTTTTCAGAGGCGGAAGATTGCGCAGGGCCACATCTTCAGGGAGCAGCAGGTTGGCCTTCAGGTCTGGGAGCTCAGCATCACTCAGGATGTCCTTGACTTCATCACACAGGGCCAGCCCTGGAGAGGAGGGACAAGAAGGAGAGCAAAACAACTGATGAGGGGGAAAAGAGGAAAACTGCTTTAACACACATGATCTGTAATGGTGACGGGCAGAGGCGTTAATGACACATATGCTGTGAGCACCTGCTTAAGGAGGGACCACAAGACCACTCACAATATAAAGAGCAACTCTCCCAAACAATCTGCCAAGGGACTCTGGGAAATTCCCTGTTTGGAGGGATAGCTTTCCCACCTATTCCAACGGATGAGCAACCCTGTTCAAACTCTGCTTCTCATGAACCATGGGGATCTTCAGACTCAGCCCTGAAGAGGTACAGAGCACATCATAAGCACCTGGAGCTCCAAAACTATTTTCTAGGATTCCCATGACAAAATCACAGCCTTACTTCTGCTCCTGGCAGTGAATTTCACTCCTGTTGTCCACACATAGATTCTCACATGCTGGATTTCAGTGTTTCAGTATGTTGCCAGCCATATTAATGCATTAATATAGCATTCTTTGTGTGTGACTTTTGGGGTTGTCCTGTCAGGGCCAGGAGTTGAACTGGATTCTGGAGCGAGGGCGTCTCTTCCAACTCAGGATGTTCTATGATTTTATGAGTCTAAAGACTATGGGACAGTATTTAACTGGAATGGTGTTTACACAAAAAAACAACACATGCACGTGTCACTTCCTATTGTGTTTATAAAAACTGCTACTAGGAAATCTCCCTCCCCGGGCTCTCTCACACACCCTGGGAATCACTGATGACCAGGCTTGGTGAAACATGACATTGCCACTTCCTTCTCCAGTACCTGATTCCTGCAGGTCTGCAGCAGAAGGCAGAAGGTTCAGGAGCACAGACAGCCTGTTCCACAGGCTCTGAGAGCTCTGCAGGAACAGAACACAAAAGGCCACAGAAAATGTCAAGACAGACGTATACAACAACCAGGCTGCTCAGGCCTTCCAGCATCTCCAGCAGCCCTCAGAATGCTTTATGAAGGGCAAACGTCACTATCCTTCTTAGGTGCAGATTAGTTTAATTCAGCTGGTGGGGGATGTAATATCACTCTCCGCCCAGGACTGGGGCCATGGCTGCCACCAGCCCAGGGAAGCTGACCAGACACAACCTTGTAGAGAGCCCCGACACCATCCCCACCTGAGCACACATGATGATGAGGTCCGTGTTTGTCCTCAGCCAGTCCAGGAACACCTTGACAGTAAGCAGCAGCCCTTCATTGGTCACAATCTCCAACTTCTCCTGAAGAGATCGCTCATTTCTGCAGGATCTGTTACTTGAAATGCTTTCTTCAGAGTCAGACACATCATCTGGAAAACAAAGGCAAGCACATGATGGCAGCTGTTAAACCCCCCGAGATGCCAAGCCCTGCTGGTGTCAGAACAACACTGGGCTGGTAATAGTTGAGTTGAAATACGTGGTGCCTCCACACATCCTCACAAAACCAATCCCTGTCCCCTGTGCTGTTACTAGAGTGTATCACTCCCACATTTCCTTCTTCCTCGGGAGAAGAGGGTTAAAATCTCCCTGTGAAGGTCTGACCATTGCCTAACCTCTGCAGCAGCCTCCAGGAGGCTCACTGACAGAGTGGGGCAGCACATGCCAGCACAAGGACCAGAGCAGTTCCTGCACAAAACACAGTCATGAGGCCAACACGCTCCCAGCTTCGAGCCACGCAAGAGAAGGAAATGGCAGGGCTGTCCTATGAGTCAGAGCCCAGAGAATTTTAAATATTGACCATATTCTTTGCACTCTTCTAATTCTCCGGACCTGAGGATCTCAAAGCCGTTGCCAATGGAATCACATGTGACACGAGTGACCTGAGGTCAAGGTGGGAATCAATGACACGTTTTGCTACAGCCCATTATTTCAAGTGCTGCCATTGCTTCCTGTTAGCACAGCCATGGGCATTCCATAAACCCCCGGAATCACAAGGAAGGAAGTGATTTATTCAGAACTCACCCCTGACAGCACCATGAAAAAGCAGTTTGGATACAGCACAGATGAGGAGAGCTCGAAGCTAAAAAGCACACAGTGAACTCATTCCACCTCTCATTTTCTACACCTGTAAAGGTATTGTGGCCACACATTCCTGGAGCTGCAACAGCTAGATAACCACTGAGGGAAAGGGTTAAACAGACCAAAACTCATTTGTTTCTTCCTTTACCCCCCCATCTCTTTCATGTGGCCATGGAGCAGTGCCGGGAGCCAGTCAACACTAACATGATTTAATACTGTGCCTTCAAATCCTGGCCCAAGCAAAGCCTGAATCTTGCCAGTGCTGTAGGCCAGCTGGATTTGGCAGCAGGATGCAGAATGTTTCCTTGCTCCAGGGAAGCCGGGAGGAATGACAAGACTGAACAGGCCCATGTAGTTTTATGTGAAATACAAACAACTCCCTGTAGCACATCAGATCCCCATTTCCAGCTGTTTTTGCCCAGAACATCACTCAGTTGTATAAGTTGAGTGGTAATGGAGACATGGTAGCTCCACCTGCTGTGCTTCTCCCAGGGGTTCAGCATGGAACACTCAGTGAGGCACATTCGAGGGGTCACAGGGAGGCCCTCAACGCCTCTCACACACACCTGGGTTACATCTTCCACACAAACTTCTACATGGGCTTTGGGTTGATAATCTGTCATCTCATGGAGAACTTCCTGTCCTCCATCTGCCCTGTCTGTCACCAGAAGCAATAGTAAGTGTCTGATTAGATATTTCACAGGGGAAAAGGGAAGATGCAATCTTGAATACCTGCTGGAATTGTCCTCTGGAGCCAACATGGCTTCACTATGCCAAATTGTGGCATAGTGAAAAATTTATTGGCCTTCTACGATGGGGTTATAGCAGTGGAGGATGAGAGAAGAGCAACTGACCTCATCTACCTGGGTTTGTGCAGAGCATTTGACACTGTCCCCCACAACATCCTTGTCTCTAAACTGGAGAGACACAGATTTGATGGATGGACCACTTAGTGGACAACAACTTGGCTGGACAGTCATAGTTAAAGAGCTGCAGCCAACAGTTCAATGTCCAAGTGGAGAGCAGTGACGAGGGGAGTCCTCACGGGTTTGACATTTTAACATCTTTGTTGGTGTCAGACAGTGAGATCAAGTGCACCCTCAGCCAGTTTGTGACAACACTGAGTTGTGTGGTGGGATCACACACTGGAGGGAAGGGATGGCACTAGAGGAACTTGGACAGGCCGGAAAGGTGGATCTCTGCTAACCCCAGAAGGAATAGCAAGGGCAAGGAGAAATGCTGTACCTGTGTCGGGGCAACTCCAAGCACAAACACAGGCTGGGGGAGAATGGATGGAGAGCAGCCCTGGGAAGAACTGGGGGGGAATGGGTTGACAAGAAGCTCAGCATGCCGTGGCAACATGCACTGGGGGCCCAGAAAGCCAAAACTGTCCTGGGCACCCCCCCAGCAGCGTGGGCAGCATGTGAAGGGGGGATTCTGCCCCTCTGCTCTGCTGAGACCCCCCTGCAGAGCTGCCTCCAGCTCTGGGGGCCCAGCACAGGAAGGACATGGAGCTGCTGAAGCGAGTCCAGAGGAGGCCACGGAGATGATCCAGGGGCTGCAGCCCCTCTGCTCTGGAGACAGGCTGGGAGAGCTGGGGGTGCTCAGCTTAGAGAAGTAAAGGCTTCAGGGAGATCTTAGAGCTCCTTCCATTGCCTAAGGGGGCTCCAAGAGAGCTGGTGAGGAACTTTGACAAGGTCCCAGACAAGACAAGGGGAGGAAGGTAAACTGCAGAAAGGTAAATTCAGATGTGGTATTAGGAAGAAATTGTTCTCTGTGAGGGTGGTGAAGCTCTGGCACAGGTTGCCAAGAGAAGCTGTGGCTGTTCCATCTCTGGAAGTGTTCAAGGCCAGGTTGGATGTAGTTTGGTGCAACCTGGTCTAGTGGAAAGGGGATGAAATGACATGGGCTTTAAAGTCCCTTCCAAACAAACCAGCCTGTGAGCCTGTGATTATCAGAGCTGTTTGGCACTTAGTCTGCAGAGCAGTAGTTCTGGTAACCCTGGTTGGCCAAAGGTGTTTCCTTTGCTCAGTGCATATATTCCCACATGCTGGGCAGTAAAAATAAAGCTCCTCCATCAGGAAATGTCCAACCCAAGGCCTACTCACTACTTGGTCAACCTGCTCCTCCAAACCTGGCCAAAGGAAACCTTGCACCATGGGAAATGGTGAATTAGTAAACAGACTGCTATAATTTGCAGTTTTCTACACAAAATTGCAATAACACAGCCCTTACCTTGCTCTGCCAAGCTGGGCTTCTCCAGATCTCCATTGACACATGGCTTGCTCTCTATCCCGTCCTTCAAGGCAGGTGGTTCACTGTTGGGTTTCAAGAGGATGTTGCTGAACGTGGGAGCCAAGCGAAAGCACCGTTTGGTCTGGAACAGCTGGGTGGACATGGCCTGGAGATTACTGGCTATGCTTGCATCATTAGTGCTCAGGGAAGCCGGCCCATTGACTGCTGGATCCACAGCCTCAATCTTAGAGATGCTTGGGCTCTTGGAGTCCCCCAGCCCACTGCCATCTACACAGTTTTTTAAGGCCTCTTTGGGCCCACTTTTGCCTTGGCTGCTTCCCTCCTCACCCGGTTCATCCTCCATGTCCTCCAAGTCAGACCGAGACTCTTGGCTGTTCATGTCGGAGTCTGTCTCCACATCAAAAGCAGCTTCTGCTTCCTCATCACTCTTCTCTGAACCACTCTCTGAGCCATCACTGCCCTTGATGGAGCCCTGGCTGGAGTCAGAGTCAAAGCCCTCACTCAGGTCGCTCTCATCCACCTTCTGGGGGTGGCGGCGGCGGCGTAGACAGGAGAGACGAGAATATTTTTTGCTTTTCTTGCAGTCGTTCTTCCGCTGTTCCTCGCTGGGCTGATGATTGGCCAACTCAGCTTCAGCTTCCTTCTCAACCGAGTTCACAGGCTCCCGTGGCTCCTGGTCATCTGCATTTACAGGGAGAATATAAGTTCAAGTTACAGCGTGTTCCACAGGCTGCTGCTTGCCAGCCCTGGGCCCAGGGAACCAGGGCTGCAAACTTCAGCCATCACTTCCATCAGCGTCTTCCACTGCAGAATAAGCAACCCCAGAAGGAGGACTCACTTTCTAAAAGCACCCAGGAAGCCCTGGGAAGCCGAGACTCCTCCTGCCCGAACTGGGCTACTCTGTTACCAGGCAGCCTCAGTGCTGCATGCTGCTAAACCAGCATAAACCACAGCTGAATTCTAACTCTCCTCCCCAGCTTTCTACAGTCAAAGAGCTGAGTCACCTACCAAGCAGGGCAGGGACATGTGCTCTGTAACCACACTGACCTGATCCAATCCTTTTCTTAACCAACACGCTCGGAACCTTTCTAGCAGCCTGACAGCTTCAGAACCTGCAGAGGAGGGGTCATTCATTGTTGCTTTTACCAGAAACTCCCTCACCCTGCATTCAGTGAAGTATTGCAAATTGACTGTATGCAGGGGAAAGGTTTAGCAGTTTTATTCTCTGCTCAATAATGATGGGCTTGCATCATTATAATGCTAATATAACGATTAATTGCTTCTCTCCCCAGCAATTCAAGAGCCACCCTTGCCTGAGCAGAATTGAGGTATGCTGAGAGGGCCTGTCTCCTTCAGCCCCACTCAGCCCCCTTCTGCCTCCCCCAGCCCAGGTGTTTTACCCGAGATCATCTCCTCAATGGAGGAGGAAAGCAGCCAGTAAACAACAGCAAACAGAGCCAGAGAATAAGGTCTCAGACTGGGGTAAACAGATGATGAATGAGCTGCCATGGGATACAGAAAGGAAACTCCTTATAAGGAAAGCAACCTGTCCATCCTGTGGTGATTCAGACACTCAGAAAGAACATCTAAGTGGAGATGACTCAGCACATCACCCATCTTTGGGGATTCCAGACCAGCAGTGAAAGATCAGTATACCTCTGCACTACAAAACCCATGCCCAGGGGAGAAAGGGGAGAAAGGGGAAATACAGCACTATAGGCAGGCAACCTGTGAGACCCAGGTGCTGCTGTCTCTGTTCTCTTACCTGTGCCATCACTCTGAAAGGCTGGGACAGGATTTTCCCCTTCTTCTAGCTCAGCCTGGAGGCGAATATTGACGTGATTTATCAGGTGAGAGAAGAGGGCCAGCGTGAAGGCAATGGCTGCACTGTACTGCTTGGAACCTGCAACCAGACAGCACAGTGAGACAGAGGAGGTGAGCACCTTACCGCAACGTGAACAGACAGCATCTCCAACAGCAACGTTCAGACAGCATCTCCAGCCTAGCTGTGCTGCTGGATGTTCACAAGATTTCCAAACAAAGCACTGGTTACCTGCCCTCTTGAGACTGTGAACACTCATAAGGCAGATGATCACCATGCGAAAGATCAGGAGATCAGGAAGGAAGGAGTAGCCACTCTCATACTCTTCTTCATCTTCACTAGTTGAGCTCGGGTTAGGAGGAGAGGGCAGGTAGAACAAGCACAGGTTGAAATCCTCCAGCACAGATTGGCAGAGAGACGTCAGCTCAGAATCCAAAGAGCTTAAAAAGAGTGAAAAATAAATAAGAATTATTAAGATTCATGCTCGTGGCATGTCTGCCCAGAAACTGAACCAAAACTGGCAGTTAGGCTGTCCTTTAGCACTAGGCGGGATGAAGCATCAGGGGATATACTGCAGCTACGGGAAGCAAGTGACATTAATTAGATTATGTTTTCCTCTTTAAAGCTGCTAAACTAAAGACAAATAATACCTCGAGATGGGCCACCAAAAACCAGATGAATTTTCCCCTGGGAGCTCATCAGTGGCCATTAAGATACACAAGGCACTTAAATGCTAAAGGGAGCAAAAGTTCTAGATGCACTGCTCAGTAGAAAGTATTACACTGCCACACACATGGGACTCAGCCTTTCCTCCTCCCACGTCTCTCCAGCAGCCCTGTAAGAATATTCCAAAATCCTCCACAGCTATTCAGTGCTTCAAATGAAGCATCCATGAGATCAATCCCATGGGCTGTGGGAGCCTCCTAGTTACAAAACAGTCCTGTCTGTGAAACTTCCAGCAAAGCCTTTTCAGGGGAAAGTGTGCTTAGGAAATTGAAGTAATTCCCAAATTTCTTATGTGCTAAATACTTGTTGAGTGGATAGTAGAGGAGCCTTGTAGTTCCACCTCAGTATAAGGCAGGATTGGAAAGCCAATCCCATACTGGGCTGCATGAGCAAGGGCAGAGCCAGCAAGTTGAGGACATGTTCTCCCTCTCCATTTAGCACTCACAAGGTGGCATCTGGAGCACTATATCCAGTCTTGGGGTCCCCAGGACAAAAAAAACCCCACCAAACAAAAACACACTCACAAACTGGACTTAGCCCAGCAGAGGAACAGAGAACATGATGTATGAGAAGAGGCAAAGAATTTGTTCAGCCTGAAGGACAGAAGGCATGAGGGGTGTCTTCTGTTTCCAGATGCCAAACGGGTGATTACAGAGGACTGAGTAAGACTCTCCTTAGGGGTGCAGAGCAAAAGGAAGAGAAATTATGGGTACACACTACAGAAAAGAAAAATGAGACTAGATGAAAGGAGAAAAAAATTCTATGGTAAAGGTGGTCAAACACTGGAAAGGGGACCAGAAAGGTGTGGGATTTCTGTCCTTGGATCCAGTCAAAATTCAGTGTGATGAGGCTCTGAGCAAGCTCATCTGACTTCACATCTGCATCTACCTTCACAGTGAACACTACTTTGGGGAAGTACTGGAGCCCCAGAAGGTCCCTTCCAACCTAAACCATTCCATGATGAATTTAACTGCAGCCTGTTATCTAAGCAATTTAAAACACCTGTTCAAGCAGTAAGAGGTTTATTTAAAATCACCTGAAAACCTCCCCAGCAGAGACAGAGAAAATCCAATAAAAAAATCCAAAAGCCCAAAATCACAGAGCTGTACAAAGCCTCCCATTTATTCTAACACAACCAGGTTTTGGTGTTTCTGTGAACAAGGTGTTTGGTTACAGACTTCCAAGTGCAGTGAACAGCCCCACACACGTGCGGATGGCAACTCTTTGCTGTCCCATCAGCCTGAACACAGGGCTTGCCAGGAAAAAGCATCTGATGACTGCATGGGGTAAGCAAACACCAAAGGCACAGTACAGCACAGAGACAGCTGCAAGGCTCAGGAGCTCAGCACTCACTCAGGCTGGCTTGATTTAGACAAGTCACAAAGTATTTAACCCTTTGGTGTTTCAGCCTCCCCTGGAAACACAATCTACTTCATGCTCCATGCACAGATAGTCCAAAGTCTTGGGCCTTCTGGCAGAAAGCCTCAGCACAGGCACTGTTATCCTACAGGAAACCATCCCTTCCAATTCCAAGGGCCGGCTACTGTGAGTTATCAATAGAAGATACAATCTACCATAAGCTTACCTGCTCTTTGGCTGCAAAAGACTCTGCAGGTACATGAAGCTCACCAGCAACCTCTTAATGTCTTTTCCTCTAAAAAGATGGAGGAGAAAACACTGTAAAGCAGGTGCCCCATCACAGAGATGGGCTGGGCTGACAGAGCTCTATTAATAGGTAAATCAGGTCTCAACTGAAAAGTCCATTCTGATGAAACTGGAGAGAAAGAAGACAGTTTATACACTGCCAACTTTCACCAATATGCCCCAACCCTCATGAACAGTCCCCAACTCCAGGGGAGAGTGAGAAAATCTCTCAATGCAACCTCTACACCCAGCCAGCATTTAGCTTTTCTCCTGAAATTATGACCCAAGAGAGCAAGAATGGGGTCTAGAGTGGGGCTCTCAAAATTCTGGGAACAGTCACCGTGCTGAATGGCCCATCTACCAGCTCCACTTCCCACAAAGACACTACTCTCAACCCAGAGGATACACTAGTGGCACTGCAAACTCTCAGCCTGCACCTCTCCTTTTCTTTCCCTTCTTACCTTTTCTTGCTTGGAGACAACTTCCTGCTTTCACATTTCTTCAGCTGATGATACATCTTGGCTGCTTTGTCATATAGCCGCTTCAGGTTCCCATAGGCACCTTCGAAGGACACTTCAGACTGGATGCTAAAGCACCAAAACAGGCCACAGTGAAAGTTACTTTGCCATAAGGCTGCTCACATTTTATGGCTTTAACTCACTAGTGAGTTATTCAGGCATCGAGGCATGAGGACAGGTACCCAGTGCTGCTGTCTGAACATGCTGGGCAACTTAACTCCCACCGATGGCTACAAACTGCACTTCAGCTGCTTCACAGCTTGCACCTGCCCTGCTTACACATCTTCTCAAATCAGCGTTTTCAAGCCAGGAATTCCACCCAGCTCACGCCACAGGGTGCCTCCCTTAGCACCTCCACCCTGCTTCCAGCCTGGCTCTCCAGCTCACACAAGGGGCTTGGGCAAAGCCCTCTGGGTGCAGCCCTGCACAGGTGATTAGTAACCAGCACAATGCTTTGGTTTGACCGAGGCTTGCTGTCATTACCACCAGCCCTGCTCAAGGGCAAACCAAACTCATCTCATTCCCTTCCTCTAAAATTCATTTGCTGAAAACAGTGCCAAGCTCAAAGTAAGAAGAGGATCTGGCACCCACAGCAGCAGTGCGTGGGGCTGCCCTGCCTGGGACACCCAGATCCACAGGAACTCACCAGCGTAAGTAGCAGTAGGTCGCTTCCACATTGTAGTATTTGCTCCCTGCCAACGTCCCCAGTTGGTTGAAAGGCATTCCTGTCAGGAAGGAGAGGGGCAATGGATTTCACTTGGAATTCTCCAGTGGCCCTGGCTAGAAAGCGGATCCTTTCCCTTTCACTACATTTCCACACAGGAGGGAAGCCAGGAGACACAAAGAGTAGCAAAGCTGCAGTACAAAGACCTGGACTACTCAATCTTTCCACTATCCAAGGTTTGTTTTCTGTTTTACAGAGCTTTTAGATCCTCCCCACCTTGTGCCAGTTATCTATGTAAGAGAGAAGAGCAAACAATGCCTCCTCCTCTGCATTAACAGTGCTGTGGCCTTGACTCCATATTCCTTGACATAGACATCATCAGCATCTGAAAGCTCTGTTCCAGCTCCTGTGGTGCAGAAACTTTTGCCACTTTTATTTGGGAACAGCCTCTCAAACAGTTCAGTGAGAACTCTGCAAAGACAGCGTGTAGAGAACACGTGGCTGGAATCGCACACTCTAAGGTGTGACAGGCCCTCTACTCTGGCACCGATGTGTTCCCAGAAGGAGGCACTTCTGAAGGAGGAAGCAGCACATGAGATTTTTTTTTCAGGGTAAAAGGGGAAGGTGACCAATAATGCTCTGCTCCTGGCAATGGAGAGCTGGATCTGCCCTTAGCCCACAGGTACATCATCACCGCAGTCAGGGAAGTCTGAGTTTCTCAGATGAGTACGGTGAGGTCACTGGCAAAGAGCACCCTGGCTTTAACTCCTCTGTTCAGCTTGCCAGCAAGAGAAGTTCTCAAAGGAAGCAACTTTAACCAGAGGATAAAACCAGTCCTCTCTCAGCTGCAGGATATAAACCTAACCAGTGTAGTACTACATTGTTTTTACTTTGCAGCAACATGATTTTAACAACTATAAATTCATGGTAAGTCACTCACCAATTTGTGGTGCAACAGAAAGGGCTTGATAGTAAAATCGCTCAGCCAGCAGCTCCGTGTCCACACCTGCCAGCTCGTTCTGATAGCGAGCTGAAAGGAAACCACACACCATGCATCAGAAACCCAAAGGCAGCGTCTGCTGCAGAGCAGCAGTTTCCCTACAGATTAAAAATACCACAAAACTTGAAATACTGGCCAAGTCAACAAATCCACCAAAGAACTGCTCTTGGCAAACACTGCAACACACAGGGTTTGACAGGCCTGTATGAAACACTCTTCTTTCACCTGCTCACACCACACACCACAACTCCTGCCCTTCCAGCCAAGGGCAGAGCCCACCACACTTGCAGCATCACATGAACAAAAGGAAGATGTTCTTCTGATCTATGTGTTAAGTGCTGATTCATCCATCCTTGAAGTAACTCAAGAGCTGTGCTCCATTTTCCTGTACCTCAGACTATATTCTAGTACAGCAGGGTGTAAAGCCTAAATCAAGTCAGCTGACTTAATAAAGTACCTGACTGTGTCTAGACTGGACTTTATTCATTTATTGTCTCTTTTTTTTTTTTTTTTTGACAAATGTAGGCATTTTGGAAACCTTAGGTGACAGCACTGTGAAAAGGTAAGCACACTTCTCTCCCACCACTCAGGTAAGTCATTCCTACTACCCCCACAAGACATTTATTTGCAATGCCATTTTTAGGCTGATTCATATGAAACACTAATACCAAACAGCTTTCACCAGCTTGGAGGCTGCAGCATCAGACACATGTACCTGCGCCGCACTTCCAAGAGCTGCTCTCCACACAGCCACGTTTTCTCCCTGCCTTTACTCCCACATGTTCACAATCAAGAAGCTGACACACTTTCCACACACTTCAGGAGGTCGTGACTGTGGGACAGTCATGCCTGCTTATAAAAAGGATGACACACAGCCAAGCATAATGACAAAGAACCCGGGGCTTTGCAGTGGCAAAACTCTGGACTGATATACAATATTGCCTAAATCTGATTTTCAGTCCCACGGTGCTGATGGCAGTGGCTTTGTAAGGCAAGTCACAACTGTGCAATCTGAACTGAACTCTCTTTGATCCTTCACACTGTTGAAACAACGTAAATAAAAGCAAAGACTTCCACTCTTTCACAGCCATGGCTACAGCTGCTTAGCAGCAGCAAACTCCTCACCCACCTGCCCAAATACAAAGCTCCTGCAACTTGTAGCAGTTCAGCCATGAGGATTTCAGCTTATCCCAGTCTGTGACAAAGATGTCAGAGGGAAACAGAATCTGCAAGTAACCTTGGCTGGTGCCCAACAGCAACAGCCTCACATGGCACAAGCACCATCTTTTTCCCACTTTAAAGGCTGCCCTGAGAGGCAATGCTGTCCTTACCTAGATCTCCCAGATAAACCAGACATCGGTGACATGCCATCTGTGCCCACTCCATCTCCTTCTCTGACGCAGACACGGGTTTCTTGCAGCCTATGAGCAAACACAGAATCACTTAAGAGCACTGGGTGGAGGCTGCTGGGAAGACACAGAAGCTGCCCATGCCGCTGCCCAAGACACCCAAATCAAATCCCACACGGTCAGACCCCACTGCCAGCTGTGCCATCTTGTAGAGCAGCACTGGGTCACTCTTGTCAAAATGTGGAAAATAAATGCAGAAAAATACTTAGAGACTCTGCTGTTCACTCAGTCCCCTTGGACTCCCTGGTGATGGGGGCAGTGCGTGTCACCGCACCACCAACAGGCACTGAAATAAATGACTGTCACCTTGTCTACAAGGTCTGCCACAGAGACCTGGCTCCATCTGCCCTCAGATGAGAGGACAAAGGCCAATTCCTGTCTGTGTGATCGTGTGCTCACATTAGCACTGAACACAAGTAATAAGGCTGTTTTCACATCAGCATGGCTAATGAGGCCTTTGGATGGGAGCAGGCACACATCCCTGGAAACCAGAACAAACTCTGAGCACTGGCACTGGGCAGCAGCACACAATGGGGACAGACCCTCTCCAACACTCAAGATGGAAACAAACTCATTGTCTCAGGACCAAGATGCAGACTCAGGACTGACCAACCAAAAAGGGAAGAAGGTAAGGTAAGCAAAACTAGGACAGAAATCTGCGCTGTAGGCAGGACAGCTGGAGCCAGTTAGGGAGAACTGCCTCTGGACAACAGTGCCTTTTGCAGTGGGTTCAGAAGGGCAACCGAGCTGGTGACAGGGCTGGAAGGCACAACCTGGGAAGAGAGGCCACAGACTTCAGGCTTGTCTAAGTTGGAGAAGAGGAGGCTGAGGGATACCTCATTGCTCTCTGCAGCTTCCTGAGGAGGGGAAGGTGCCAGTCTCTTCTCTTCGGCATCCAGTGATAGGGCACATGGAAATGGTTCAAAGATGCATCAAAGGAGGTTTATATTGGAGATGAGGAAGCCTCTCTTTACCAGAGGGTGGTCACACCCTGGAATGGGTTTCCTAGAAAGCTGGTCAATGCCCCAGACCTATCAGTGTTTAAGAGGCATTTGGAATATGCCCTTGACAACATGTTTTAACTTCTGGTCAGCCCTGAGTTATTCAGGCAGTTGGACTGGACAATCATAGGTCCCTTCCAACTGAAATAGTCTTGTCTATTCTATA
Organism: Corvus moneduloides; assembly: GCF_009650955.1. Classification (NCBI taxonomy): domain Eukaryota; kingdom Metazoa; phylum Chordata; class Aves; order Passeriformes; family Corvidae; genus Corvus; species Corvus moneduloides. The sequence continues at coordinate 298,184 of NC_045504.1, read as the reverse complement.
CTAAACTTAAAAAAAAAGAGCTGTTCAGGCAGTGGAAAGTGTCAAAAGCAACAGAGGAGGACTGTAGCCAGCTGATCTGAACTAACCAAAGTCATCAAACATGACTGAGTTCCTGTAAAGAGCACATCCCACCTCCCCCTCAGCCAGCAGGGCCACAGTTCAGCCAGAGATCAGGAGGCAAAGGCTGCTGCGTCTGCACTTCCCCTCCGGAGAGCGCCCGCTGCCACTGGGTCCCCAGCGTCACGGATTCAGCCTGGCTTCAGTCTTCCTGCTGCCAAGGACTCACACCTTCTAGAGGAGAAAGTTCCCTCAAGCAGGAATCCCAAAGAAGATTTTGAAGACCGATCCAGTCTGCGCTCTGCTTCCCTTCTGGCTGAGGCTAAAAGGGTAGACATGAAATCTGGAGGCTGCAGTGACCAGTAAGGAGCTGTTCCCACTTCCCAACAGGTGTTGTACAAGTCACATTGTACAAATACACAGCCTTAAATACGTGTCCACATACACCGCTGGACTCACGCTCCCTTTTTTGCTCTGACTACTCTCGCTCCCATCCATATAACCATCAAGCTGTGCCCACCCCAATCCGTGGTTTATATGGGATCCTTTCAGATCCATCTTTCCTGGATAGGCAAAAGTTCATCTCTGCTCTCCAGTTACGTGCTCACCTGCAGCATCCTTCTAATTGAAGAGCCCAAACACACCAAGAAACCTGAACAAGGGGAGCCTTTCATATGCAATCACCCCTCAGGGTATAAACCCACAGGGAACATGCATATTGAGGATTTATTAATTCTGCAGTACTGAGATACATTTCAAAAGCAACAGTTGCCAAGAACATCAGCCTTTTAAACCAACACTTTGAAGCCAAGAGCGATGCCATCATCTCCCAGAACCGAGAGTAGGATCCCAGAAAGTAAAACCTTTTGCTAAAGACACACTAACTTCCCTTAGCCAGGTGCTGCCATCCTGCCCCCTGCCAGCTTTAAGCACATCAGTTAAACCCTTGCTAATACAGTTCACAAAACAGAGGCTTCATTTCTCACCTGGAAACCCCCCACAACAGAAACACGTACCCTGAGGCCACTGAGTACAACCCTAGGCAAATGAGAACAGACCATTACAAGATAATAGAGGATGTGAATGCACAGGCAGTCTTGGGCTGTTTCAGGACTGTACATACTCTTATTCTTCCTTCCCTAACAGGTACAATACCTCAGACTTCCCTGCACCTAAGGGCACACAGAGGTCACATGGGCCAGCTAACATGAGATACAGGGCCTTCCTGTGTTCTCAGTCCAAGATTCAATAGCTGTTTCAAAGCCACACAGTGAAGACAGCACAGACAGAAGAGGCACCAAGAGGAGGAACAGTGTCTTACATATAGTGAATAGGATGTACTGACAGAAATCTGTTGATTTCAAGAATCTATTCCCCTGTTTGTCTGCTTTAACTAAGCTTTTAACAACATCCTATACAGCCAGCAATGCTCTTCAATTTTCCATAAAAATCTGCCATCACCAGACAATTTTACTAAAGAACTTTCTCACACTGTTTTTTTCCTGTTAGAAACCCTTCTTTCTTCCCTAATTTAGTATTATATATATAAAAAAAAAAGTGCCACGGAAAAGAGAGCAGGACAGTCTTTTCTAAACAGAGACCTTGCTAACCAGGGAAAAAAAATTCCTTTGAATGCTGAAACAAAGATGGATTACTGCAAGGGGATATCACCTGTGTGGGATTCAGCCTTGCCCATGAGCCAAACACCTTGAGCACAAACCTATGAGAGGGTCCGTCACATGTGTCCAGTCGATGCAGCACTGCAACTCCAGCTGATAATGAGACTGGATGTAGAGCAGAAGATGCTGGTAAAATCCTATGCCAGCCACCAAGTGAGTCCGGTATGCGCACTCCAGGGTGCTGCGGCTGTGGATGTGCTGGGAGAAGGAAAAGGAGCACGTTAACGCAGTCTGGAGCGCGGCTTAGGCTGGGCACCCAAGCTGCACTGAGAGTGAAGCAAGACAGTGGTAGCTCAGCTGGAACTGGTTTTGCACAGCTCTGTACCTGCTCCTGCTCAACAGTGTTCCCTCTAGTGGTATTTACCAAGGGTCAACATCGGGGAGGAATACTTGCAAAAACAAATAAATAAAATCGAAGTATCCAGTTAGAGCACCTTAAATGCACCCAGACCCCTGGAAAGCCAGCAGGGCTCATAGCATCAGAGAGCACTGAGGACCCTCCAGTGATCAACTCTTGTAAAAACAATTAGCACTGACAAAGCCTCTTAAAACTATTGCTCTACCTGGAGAGATCTATCTTATGAAGAGGGGAACACAAAAAATAAGCAAATTCTGTTGAAATGCCTTCTGCAATGGCAGGTCTCTCAACAGCATGTTAGTGCTTACCTGCCTACTGCCAGACACATAAGACAGCTCCATAGGAATTTGAGAGTGCCCAGCTTCCCACCCTGGGCTCAGATCACAGCTTCTCCAAGCAAATGAAGCTGTAAACTTCACCTCATCCACTGCACAGCCAGAGACCTTCTCATGCCAGAGCCATAGATACCTGCCTTTTTATTTGTTTTAATGAGCTGAATAACTTCATAGTACACCTTTCTCCAGAGCAGTTCTTCTGCTTTTCTTCCATAATCCACTGGATGCAGGAACATCAGCTTCACACACAGCTCCCGCAGCCTGGGACAGAGAGCAGAGCATTCTCAGTGAGCTGCTGCAGCCTCAAACATAGCTGCCACTATAGAAGCACGGAAGCGGAAAACCCCAATCCACTACAATGGCTCAGCCAGGCCATCTGGTGATGGTACAGCCTGGATCACTCCCACACAAGAGCACCTGGAAAAGCCATATACTTAAAACCAGTGCCCACCGGACTCAGATGGCCATCAGTGTCTTCCTGAAGTGCAGTAATGACAAGAATTGGCTTGACAGCTTAAAAAATGATTAAGAAAAATCCTCCTTGCTCAGCAACCCCTAAAAGTGATAGAAGATTTTAGACACGTGTAAGAAATTTCTGCCCCACAGTTTTTATTACAAGGAAGGAATTGGCCAACACAAAGACAATTTATTTGTATCAATGGCACCCAGGAAAGCCTCCAGCCATGGACTGTGCTGCTCAAACACAGGTCTGAAATCCAGCCTCTGCTTCCAAAACCTGGAAGGATCCCAGGTCAACAGGCACACTACAAACCAAATAAGCATTAAAACTGCAGATTCAACAGCTCCACGTGTTGCTTCACACAGATTTTCCCCAGCCAAAAACAAAACACAAGCACACTGCCCAACTTACTTGTTCCTCAAGCTGATGTTCTCTGGCTTGAACACGTCCTGATAAGCTGCCTTATTGCCAAGGATGAGATCCAGCCGGTGCACGGCCTCAACCACTGCCCTGCATGAGAGCACAGAACCAAGAGTTTCAGGACAGCAGGTCACCTGGGATCACTGCAGATCAGAGGTGTCTGCAAAGAACCACACTGGCCTATTTAGTTCCACTGTCAGCCCACTGCCCTGTACCACTACACCACAGTTACTGATCTCCTTTTTGCATTCTACTTGAAGGTGGTTATGGAAAGCAGAAAAAAGCAGAGTTACACACATTATAGGCATTTTGCTGCAGAACAGTGGTTCAGTCACCACTTACTGCTGCCTGCCTGATCACATATGTCAATTATTTCTACAGTTGCAAAATCAGAAATGTCTCTGGCCACATTAGCAACCTCAGTAATTAAACCTGCTATACCTACACTCAGATTAATTTAAATGTCTTAAACGCTGTGATTAAAAAAATTGATTGAATTCTAATAACTACTGTTTTGCTGGGGTAAGTTTTAATGGTGTAAGAATCAAACCTCTACCAATTCCTGTTTCCTTACCAACCTGCCTACGAAAGAAGGCAACACAAGTCTCTCATTTGCCAAAACTTCCCCATCTTCACTACAGGGATTCACTCTGGTTAAACCCCTTAAAGTTCTCTCAGTGACAGATAACAGATATTCAAACCCAGCATAAAAGAGGAAATTTGTTCCAAGGTTTTCTCCCCTGAAAGCCAGCCAAAAGACAGAGTGAGCGACCTCTAAACCTCTGAGCCATGCAAAAAAGTACTTTGGTGAATCATTGCCCAAGACCCTCCTGCTAGAGGAAAAATCCCACACTATGTGTAAATCTCAAGCACTCAAAAGTTTGTAGCTGTGAACAAATCACACCACAATTCTGAATGCTGCAGTGAAATAAACCCAGGGACTTTCAGCACCATTAGTGCTGAACCTACCTCATCAATACCTCAGGAACAGCTCAATAAAGCACAATCAACCGTCAACCCCTCCCACACAAGAGGTCACCTCCAGCCTCCTCCTTTGCTCTGCCTGTATCCAAGGTCACCAAACCCACTCCTGAAGTTAACTTTCCCCAGCTCTTCTTTAAGCAGTACATCTCCCAAGCCACCAGCTACCAAACTCCAGTGGTCCTTGTTCTCCCCCTCAGCTTCAAGTCTACCGCACCCATTGTCATTCCTCCTTTGCTCCAATACCCGTCCCACCGGGGCTGCTGAGCCTGCTGCACCCAAGAGCTGCTGGAGCAAGGAGCTGAAGACAATCACAATGCGCTGCAAACACAAAAGGCAGGACCAGAGCAAATTCCCACCAAGCAGAGCAGTGAGCTGCTGCAGCCAGTCTGCTCCCCCTCCCGAAATCTCCGTCACCTGCAGATCGGGAACTCCCCCACTACGCTCACAGCACCACACAGTGACTGAGCCTGCTACTTCTGCACTGATGGTGGCAAATGGAGCACAGGGCACTCCCAAACCAAAGCCTGGAAGCCCATGTTCTGGGAGGCTGAAACCACCACCACTTCCTTGAAAACTAAAGATATTACTGCAAAGTAACCGACGGTTTCCTATGCCAGCATCTTCCCGGTGAGGCCAATCTCTCTTCACAAACTCACTACACCCAAAGGAACCTCCCTGAAAAAAGCCCCAGGACATTCCGGAGCTCACAAAGAAAATGTCCCATCTCCTGCTGTGCCACAGAAAGCCTCTCACTCAAGGTAAGGAAATCTCACTTGTTTCCAGTAACCACAGAAATTGACAGGAGAAGGGAAGCATGGGGAACAGAAGCATCTCATGCAACGCGCTGGGAGAGCAAAACACCATAGACTTGAACCAACTTCTTCCTGAATAATCATGAAGACGACCATGGAGATAGTAAGAATCACACAAAAAATCCTGTTACATCCTTGACATCCAGTCCCTCCTGCTCACTGCCCTCTTTCTCATACAGCCTGAAGGCCTTTTGCAAACTCTGACAGCTGCGTACCCTCACAGCAAGGAAAGAAGCAAGTAAAATACATTTTAAGGTAACAGGCACTGAGTATGCAGCGTCCAGCCAAGCTCATATTGGGGCTGGGACATTCCAACAAGCCCCCCGGTTTAGTTTCCCCACAAAGCACAGGCAGTGCACATCTCCTTACTGTAACCTGGCACTGCTGTCCTAGCTGTGGCTCTCAAAGTCCCTCCCTCAGCACACCAGGAGCTGACTGGCTTCCTGTGCAAAGGGTGACCAGAGGAAAGGGGAACTGCAGGTTCATTCATTGATTCCCAGAGAGAACTATCCTAAACTACAATTGTTGATTCCTGACATAGGCAGTAAAGCAGCTGTAAACTGACATTCGGTGAGCGCTGAATCTCAGCTGTGCGTGTCCAATACAAGTGCACATGTCCATGACATTCAGTGTAGGAAATGATCCCAGTGGCCTGCCAAACAAGAAGTATGGAAAAGTTTCCTTCTAGGGACAGGCTGAGCAAGGACACTGGAAGGTATTTTACCTTCCCCTCAAGGTGGCCCAGAGGGCATCTGCCATACAACCTAATTTTCTACAACAGCCCTGGATGGGCACATGCACACACTCAGTGTTTCTGCTGTTCTTTCAGGGTTTGTAAAGAAACAGATTTCATGACCGGAGACCAGCAAGGTTGACACACTGGGATGTGGCCCGTGAGCCCTAAGGGAGGCCCCAGCTGAAACATCACCTTGTCTACACAGGTCCCATGGTGCTGCTGGAAGAGAAAGAGGGAGCAGTAAAGCAGAATCTGTGACAGCTGGCCCTCCCAGGATCCCACATCTGAGGTGCTGAGGAAAGAGGACTCGGTGAGGACAAAAGGGACAGGAGCCGGCCTCACTCCAGAAACGTTGGGAAACACCAACACAGGTGCTGTGGACCATGCACTGATGGAAATGCACTTTAGCATCTATACCCTGACTGGCCTGAGACCACAGGTTGAACTTTCCCTAGCAATTAAGAGGACAAATCCTGTCCCAGGACCCATTTTTCTACATGCTGTGCTTTAACATTGCTTTCAGACAGCACATCAGAGCCACAAAGGAGGCACATCAGATGCTAGTCTATTAAAAGAACAAGTACAGCACATGGTGCCAAGCAGGGTGGAAACAGGCCAATACCAAGTCCTCTCGAGCCATACAGACACTGATCTGCCCCCTTTCCTCTGTGCCATTAACAGTCTGGGATGGAGCAGGACAGCGGGGAGAATTATTTGTCCCCTCTGTTTCTTTATTTAGTACATCACTAAGAGCCACAGTGTCTGAGGAGTAAGACATTCCTCAGAGAAAAGACCTGCAGTCATTCATCTCTGCTCTGGCATGTGTCAGCCCACAAATCATACTGTCTGGAACAGGCTCCACACAGGAACAGCAACGCTGAGTCCACAAGCTAATGGTTACCCAGAAACCTATAAAATAAACCTGGTCACCTTATGCTACAACATGCATTGTAAAAGTGGACCCAGGATAATGCAGTTGCCACATTCCAAGGTGAAACCTGGGAACTATCAATCTAGGAAGACTTGGAAAAGGTCAAAGAGTACCCTATGAGCAGCGATGGGCACCCGCATCTCTGAAAGGACACTCCAACAGCCAACATGCTGCCAAGGACCTTGGAGACCTGAGCTCAACTCCCACAAGCTGACACAACGCTGATACCATGGGATCACAGTTTAGAGCTGGGACTGTGACATTCACGCATCTGTGACTCAAAGGCGCCACTTAGTGCAATAGTCATGAGTTCCCAGAGACCACAGTCACCACACAACAGGCTGCTTGGAGGGCAGGAAACTCCCACTTCACGCAACCCCACTTCAGGCTGAAACAGAGAAGAAGTGACAGGAGACTGTTAAGGTGGGAACTTGCTCAGAGAACTGTCAGCTAGAGAGACGGAAATTTGTGGCCACTGCAGGTACTATAAATCCTGCGCTAAAATCACAATGCTTCCTCCCAGCTAAAGAAGAGCTGTCCCTGCAGGAGGGGGGTGGTTCTTCTTGTGCTGTAAAAATGCTCTAGAGCAACCGCATGCCTTATTCTGCTATAAAAATTCAAACAGAAAACAACCCCTCCCTTGCCTGGATGACAATCCCTCATCTGGCCACAGGCCGTTCTCCTGCCGGCTGCAGCAGAACGTGAGGTTCCACTTGTCAGATGAGCTGAGCAGCACCAGGAACGCAAAGCAGAACAGGTCCTGAACCACAACAAGGATGGTTTCAACAAAACATGTTCTGTTTTGCAGGCAGAAGCACAAACATCCTGTACATCCTCTCTGGCCCTGTCCAGCACTCCTTGGGAGGTGGCGGGCACAGCAGTCTACTGCTCCAGCTCAGCCTCCAGCTGACATGGCTGAGACCACTGCAGGTGTCTCAGCGTGGCAGCAGACACAGAGGTGCCCGAGGTGCTCCAGGCAGGACTGTGCAGCCCATACCTCCAGCACACTGAGCCGCTGGGTCCCACTTCTGACTTCGCACCAAGAAAAGCAACCCACTGAACCTCCACAGTGCAGGAACACGCTTGCACTGAGCACATTGTGCAAACAGAAATAACCACCACCCAAACCTGCAGTTACTGGTGGGGATTCCTGGGCACAGATCCTGCCAGTGGCCCCAACAGGAGGCAAAGCCCTGCCCTGCTGTAGAGGAGGGCAGTGAGGTCCCATGAGGTGAAAGGACACAGTCAATGTCACCAAGACAGAAAGAAATGAACCCCCATGTAAAATTTGTCTCTTGTCTCCATCACTTTGCTCATCTTTGAGACCCAGAGTTGCTGCTGGAACTCCTGTGGATCTGTGGTACTAACAGGGAACCTGAGTCAGAAGGGATCAATTTCTGGGCTGCACTCACAAAACAAATCACAAGCGGAGCAGAGACAGCTTGGGGCTGACAGCGTGACACCTCATCCCATGGGACATCTTGTTCTGGGGGTCTGAGCTCACCAAGACCAGCAAGGAGTGCCCCAATCCTGTTCTCTGACGCCATTTCTAATGGACAGTGTGGAAATGTGGGACCAGAGTCCTAGGGAGTGCTTAACTGGAAAGATCTGCAGCTGGAGCAGTCCTGCCCTCCACGCAACAGCAAAGTGCCCAAGCTCACCCTCCTGCTCCTCACATCCTCTTCTCCTGCACTCCTCATGTAACTCCTGCCTACAGCCAAAGCCAGGGACACCTTCTCCACGCCCCCTCTCCCTGGATGACTCTACATCTCACCCTTATCCCATTGTATCCTAACAACTCCTTTCTCGTCAGCCCCCACCATCCTCCCTGAATCCCGCAGAACTCCTATGTCCTGACCCATCGTCCTGGGTGTCCCCTTACCCCTGACCCCCTTCTTACTCTCCCACCTATCTCCTTCCCCCATGTCTCCATTCTCCCATCTTGCCTGGATCTCCCACAGCTCCTTCCTCCACCGTCCCTTGGTCTGACTCATCTGCCCTAGAGCCACCAGACCCCTTTTTCACCAGTGCTGCCCCTCCGTGTGTTGCTTATCCTCTCTGGATCTCATACAACTCCCTTCCCCACATTCCCTTTCCCGGTCTTCCCAAAACCTCCTTCTTCTCCTCTCCCTTTGCACTGCATCTTTTCCCTAGATTTCCCCAACTTCTTCACTTCAATCTTCCCTAAATTCCATCATCTCCTTTCCCCGTCTTCTCTGAACATCCCTCGGATCCCCTTCACCCTCGTTCCCCCCGTCTCCCCTGGATTCAAGAGGTCCCCCCCGCCCCGTTAATCCCTGCTGTTACCTCGATTCCGCCATCTCCTTCCCCAGTCCCCGGAATCCTTCCCTGACAACTGCCCCATCTCCCTTCCTTCCATCTTCCCTAAATCCCCTTCACCTTGGTCGTCTCCAACCTCGCCCAACCTCCCCCGCCCCAATTCCCTTCCCTCCCGTCACCCCCAGTCCCCGCCGGACCCTGCCCAGCCCCATTCTCCCCCTGCTCTCCTCAGGCATCCCCTGTTCCCCTCCCTCCCCAGATCCTTCCCCGTCCCCCTGAGTCACCGCCCGAGCCCTTCCGCGCTGGCCCTCCCCAGCCTAATCTGGAGCCGCCCCGGCTCCTTCCCGACACCAGCTCCCTCCAGTGTCCCCCACCCTCCGCCCCTTCTCGGCCACTCCATCCCCTCTGGCCCCCCTCGCCCCTCTCCTCACCGGTACAGCCGCTTGGTGTGCAGCACCTTGGCCTCCGGCTCGCCGCTCTCGCCGGCGGCCCCGCCACCCTGGCTCATCGCGCCCGCGGCGGGCCCGGCCCGGCCCCGCGGCCCCTCAGCACCGCCCGCGCCGCCGCCGCCGCCGCCCCCGGGCCCGCTCGGCCGCCATGGCTGCCCCCTCGCTGCTCTCGCGAGATTTCCCGCGGCTGCGCCGCGCCGGGCGGGCAGGGCGGCGGCGGGGATGACCTCGCCTCGCGAGAGCGAACTCTCGCCACGCGCCCTCACTTAGTGCTGGCAAACATGGCGGCGGCGGCGGCGTCATCTCGCGAGAGTTCCCCTCGCTCACGCACGCGGCCGCCGTGCCAGCGCTTAGTGCTGGCAAACATGGCGGCGGCGTCAGGCGGCCGGGGCCGAGTCCCGGTGCGGGCCCGGCGGGAGCGGTGGGCCGGGGTCCCCCTGCCCGGATCGAGGGCTTCACCAGAGCCCCCCCCCCCGTGGCTGTGGGGCCAGGAGCGCGGGGAACGGCGCAGGAATCCCTCGGCGCTCTGGGATCCCGCTGTGCCGGGTGTCCCCAGGCATGCGGGCGGGTCCTGTGGGGTCGCGGCTCCCGCAGTGGTGCCTTCGAGCTGAATTATATGTCTTCAGCCTGAGTCTTCTCACCTTTTGTAAACATAACCGTGCCGTCAGATAATATCTGTAACAAAAGTTGTTCAATAAAATAAAAAGACTTCGTATTTCAAGCATTGTGTTAGGTTACGCCACACGAATATTCAATATGTAGGCGGGGAATATGTACTGGATAGACGCGTTTATGTAAATTTTACTGTATAAAAGATGTAGCTTCGTGTTATTCTTGGTGCGGAAGAAAATGAATACAAAAGCTAAATTTTTTTAGCAATATAATATTGAACATTTATTAGTAGAACAAAGGCAAATCACAGCGCTGGGGCACTTGGCAATATTGCCAGAGGCGCCCTCCATTCATTTCACTGTGGGCTTAAGTACTCTCTTAAACTGTTACATATTCATTAAGCCCAGAAAGTAATTTACACTTCACTCAACTTTCCCCCCTGTCCGGTCTCTGCCCATTCCCCCAGCATGCCGCCGCCTCGGTGCTCGGGATCGCTTCAGAACGGAAGGCAGGCAGCCCTCTCCGGTGCCTCCCCAGTCTCCAGCCTCATTTGCAGCTGCCAGTTCCCGTGGGAGGTGTGAGTTCTGACGGGAGAACAGTCTTCCTGGGATGCATGCGGTTTATCTTGTTTCTCTAAGATATCTCGGCTCCTGGCTCTGTAGTTTCTCAGCTCAAAAGACGTTTGTTACCATGTATTTATTAATAAATTTCTTAACATAGTACAACTATTTCCAAGTTACAATTTACCTTAATCTCGTTTCCACTTAACTACATTTTACCTTAACACTATTTTTACATAATACATCATCACTTATACATGTTAAAGACATATTCACTCATTTATCACAGTGCGCTCGATTTGTGGAAAACTCCACCTCGCACCCTCGCAGAATAAACAAGGACTGATTTGTTTGTTTCCTTTCTAAACTGTGCCTGTGTTTAGGGAGCTCTTTAACTCGGCACAGCCAGAAGGGCCCGGGCAGGGAGGGATCCGGGTGGGTCCCCTGCCTGACATGGGGACAGCACGAGGGCTCCCCGTGTCCCCCCCGCCGGCGCTGCCCGGCCCGGGCTGGGACGGGCGCAGGGTCCGCCCGACTGGGCGAGGCTCCGCGCCCGCCCCTCTGCCCGTCCCACCTGAGCTGGTTCGGCAGGTTAGAGGTGCAGAGGCGGCCGGGAGAGTGCCAGAATCCCGCAGGGTCCCGGCAGAGCTGTCCCGCGGCCCCCATGGCCCCGCGCCTCTGCCCGAGTGAGTCCTGCAGCGAGGGGAGGTGGTGCCGCGGGGGAAGCGGGGCTGGGGGCTGGGAGCGGGGCTGGGGTCCGCGATCCGGGCGCTGGAGGTGCGGGAGGCCCAGGAAGCTGTTCAGCCCTACTTCCGTGTGTGGATCTCGGAGGAAGCCCCAAGCGGCTCCGTGCCTCAGTTTCCCCACACCTGTGGCCAGGCCAAGGCTCCTGCTGATGGGGCAGGGATGAATGTGCTGAGAGGAGTGAACTGATCATTGCAGGAGACAGACAGCAGCACCCAGGACGGGCCAAGAGACAGGGTTCCCCTAATGGGTAACAACGTGGGACCTCTGCCTGTACCTCCTGCACCCTATGGAAGGGCACCCAGCAGCCCCTTTTGCCCACCCCACATCAGTCTCAGCTACAAGAGGCAGCAAACCTGGCCGGCTGTAGCCAGGGTTCCTGGAAGTAGACAGGTCACCTCTCCCCAGGGCTTGGCTGGTCCTGGCCCAGGACAGAGCCACAGAGGAGCTGGTTGTATCATCCAGGCTGTGTTCAGCCAGAACCCCCAGGATGTTTGTTCAGTGGGGGAAGCAATCCCCAGGCTGCCCCGTTTTGCAGCCAGACCTGCACCCCCAGGGTTCACCCTGCCTAGGACAGTACCTGATCCCACTGCCAAGGGCCAGAGCACGGGGACACCAGGCACTGCTTTCCCCTCCTAGTGCAAGGACGGGCAGGTGGTGGGGGCTCCAGGGGTGCCAGTTTGCCCCCACTTTGTAACTGGGGCTGTGCACGTGACCCCAGATTTCTCATTTCTGATGTAAATTTTTCTGTCTCCTTTCTCCTGGTCCAGGGTGAAAGCAGGAACTGGAAACAGGACAGGAACTTCATCCCCTCTGAACACCACAAGTGCCCCCAGCTGCATCCCCGGCACTGCAGAACTGGACGCTCTCATGGCTGCTGCGGACCCTGTCCTGCCCTCCGAGGAGGTGGTTTTGCTGGAGCTGGGGAAGGTAGCCCTGGAAACGGTGCCACCAGCCCCAGATGAGCACCTGGGAGACCCTGATGCCACCCTGCCATGGGACCGGTGCCAGCAGAACACCCAGGGCCAGCCGGAGCTCGTGGAGATGAAGAGGCGCTCAAGTCCTGAGGGGGGCCATGAAGACCCAGAGGAAGCTGTTCCCACCTGCCCCACAGTTGAGGCTGAAGATGAGGAGGTCCCCCAGTTACCTGTGATGGCGGCCCACGTCTTTGTGCCCATTGACCCGCAGTGCATCGAGCAGAGCCCCTTCAAGCAGAAGCAGCACCCCACCCCATGGGCCCAGGAGGAGGGCAGGGGGGACCATGTTCCCCCCAGTGACAGACCCAGCAGCCTCCATCACAAGCAGGTCTTCCTCCCCCTCGGCCCCTCGCGCTACCGGGGCCCAGTGGGCTTTGAGGGGCGCATGGTCAAGCCCCCAGCTGAGCAGTCGCGGTGCCCATGTGCCAGGGAGTGTGGCACTGATAACCTCAAGGCCATGGCATCAGTGGCAGGGACCCTGCTCCTCTGCCCTTGCCTCATCTACGGGGCCTACATCTTCTTGCCCTTCGACGCCCCGCTGCTGCCCACCGTCAGCGCCCGCCTGGTCTACACATTGCGCTGCGCCGCCTTTGCCACCTTCCCCGTCGTGCTGGGTGAGCCATGGGCTTGGAGTATGAGCACTTTGCCCCTGCTCTGGGCTGCATTAGCCCTGGGGCTGAGCTCTTTGTGGTTCCGTTGCTCCCACCAGGAACAGCAGATGGAGTTTTTCTCCCCTCCTGGTGCTCCCCAAACCTCACCATGGCTCCTCTGGGCACCCAGTCAGCCCCTCTCTCTCTCCCTCAGGAATGATCGTCAGCGGCATCTCCCGCCTCTGCTCCTCTGCCCTGGAGCCCTTTGGAGAGCTCCACCAGGAGGTGGAGATCCACCGCACTTACGTCTCCCAGTCCATCCACCTCTTCATCCTCTACTTCTTCAACATGGCTGTGCTGGCTACCTACCTCCCACAAGAGCTCCTCAAGCTCATCCCACTGCTCACAGGGCTCTTTGCCATCTCCCGGTAAGTGACTCCTTCACCCTGGGGTGCTGTTGCGCTCTGTGAGCGCCAGCAAACCATCCCTTGGTGCAAACTCCCACTCTGGCAACACCTCACCCAGCTCACCAGAGCCAGGAGGGGTTCTTCATCCTGCATCCCACTTCCTACAGCAGCCATGTCCGGGAAACCCTCACTGGTCAGAACCACTGAGTGCCAGCCCCATAGCACCACCCTTGGCTGAGCCCGCACTCTCTGCCTTCTCCAGGTTGATTTTCTGGATGTCCTACGCCATCGGCCGCTCCTTCCGTGCCTTCGGCTTCAGCATGACCTTCCTGCCGCTCCTGGCCATGCTGCTCTGGAACCTGTATGGCATGTTTGTCCTGGAGCCCGAGAACCTCCTCTCTGTGGCAGCGGCAAAGCCTGAGGGCCACTCCAAGGAGAGCCAAGCCAAACTCCGGCACTGGGGGTGAGGGAGGGCGGGACGTGGGGCGCCTGGACCCTAAGAGCTTGAGTCCTCCTTGATGCCCTGCCACAGGGGTGCTGGCAGATCCAGCTGGGCCCCTGCTCCTTGCATGGCCACAGTGAGGTTTTGCTGGGCCCACAGAACCAGGCTGCAAACCCTCTGCACCAGGAGACTCCTGCTGGAAGGTGAACAGAGCAAGACACCGCCAGCCCTGTTCCCTGGGGATGGGGTGGGATTTGCTTCCCCTCCTGCTAGAGCCAACTTTACCCAATAAAGCCCTTTACCAAGCAGCTCTGTGGCTGGTTTGGGGAGGGTGAGTTAAATTCCGCACAGAATGACTCAGAGCTTCGCCTACAGGATGCAATCATCCAGCCTCAACATTATGTTTCCAAGAGGGAAAAAATGATGTTTCCCCCAGACTGTCCCCCTCCCAACCCTGCATCCTACTCCTGGGTCCCTGCATTGCCAGTCTCACCCTGCTTGTCCCCTCCTCTTCCTCCTGGTGGAGGTTTAGCGCCCAGTTCACAAACCAGTTGGCCAGGCAGGAGGGAGAGAGCCCTCCCCAGGGAGGGATGCAGGGAGAAGCCAGGTTGGGTGACATAGCACCAGGTTTGCCACTGCCCAGGGCTAGGGATGGCCAATCCTCCCCAGGATGGATGCTGAGCCCCTCATTCTGCAGACATGAAGGGGCCCCTGGGAGTCACATGTCTGATGGTCTCAGTTCTCAATCATAACCCAAAGCAGTAAAAAATCCACCCAATCCAGGAAAAGCCACTCCAGGTCCAGATCTGCCAGATGTCTGGCCTGTTCCACCTCCCATCCTGCAATGCTGTATCACAGGAACATCCCACCCAAACCAGAGAACAGGACTCAAGGACCTGGAGGAATGGAATGAAGCTGTGTCAGGGGAGGTGTCTTGGTTTGAAAGACAGATGTCTGCCAAGGAAGGCGGGAACCTCCCTTGGAACACAAAATGTGATCCCCTTCCCCCCAAATTATTACAACTTTGAAATCACAGGGCCTTCAGGGAAAGATAAGGGAAAAGCAGTAGCAGTTCTTTACCAGTATGTGTATGTATAACGAGGCAAACAAACCGCGACGGCCGCAGCAGCAGCAGCACCGCCCCGCCCCCGCTGAACGCTCCCTTCCCGCCCGCGGCGCTCCCCCCTCGCTGCAGCTCCGCTCGCGGCCGCCAGGGGCGCTGGCGATGGCTCCCCGCGCCAGCAGGGGGCGCTGTGCCGCGTGCGCTCCTCCCCGCGGTGATGGCGGCAGGGCCGAGCCCGGGGTCACGGGCGGCCGCGGGCCGTGATTGCCGGCCTACCGCGCAGAGAGGTGCGGGGACATCCCGCGCGGTGGTTCCGGACCCCCCAACTGGACAGGAAACAAAAAAATTAAGCAGACTTGCAGTGCAGGAAAAACGCAGCAGACCGGGATCTCGGAGTCCGACACACAGGAGTGGCCGCGGCAACGCGTCGCGGGCAGAGGGTCCGGCGGGAGCCGGTGCTTTGGCGCCACGCGCGCTGGTGTTATAAACGAGGCTTGGACTTTTCTGGGTTCAATAAAAGTCTGCTCGTTTATTAAAAAGAAAACCAGGAGCGGAGACTCAAGGTAAGCCCAAGTCCCACTTGACAACCCAGAAAAACAAACTGTGCGACACACAAAATATTCCCTTGCCCTCAGGTTCCTCAGGAAGACCGGGGGGCTGGGCCCCGGAGCAGTTCTTATCGTCTCTTTTGATGCTGTGATTGGTGCAGCTCAGATCCTCCCTCTGATGGCTCGTTGCTACGGTTCTCATTGGTATTCAATTCTGTCAGTCTCTGGGGCGTCGAGTGATTGGTTTGCCCCTTAACCAATAATCCTTCAAAGTGTTTATATCATGATTATTGGGTTGTCTTAAGAACATTCTAGAACATTCTCTTCCTTTGTATAGACCCGCTACTTTCCCCCATTGGTGTCCCCATCTAGTGGGTACATGGCAACATTACACCCGTACAATCGCAATAACAATTAACTCATTAACTGCATACCCCCACTCCTCTAACAAGCAACTTTTAACTTCTCAACCAAAAAAACCCCAAACTTTTAACCATTTATTACACTGGTTCTGAGCTCCGAGCGGCCAGGCCGCAGGGCAGACAGCTCCTTCCTCCCCCAAACCCAGAAACAGGACTCTGCAAAAACCCAGCCAAGCCTTGGGGTAGCCCCTGTCATGAGGGACCCGACCCAGGGCACTGAACCAAGAGCTCACAGGCAAAGCCCCCCTGAGCCCCACACGCTCATACAGGGCACAAGTCAGTCCAGGGGCAGGGGCACCTTCGGCTCCTGCTGGGCTCCAGCACCATTCCATTCCTGCCAGGCCTGAGAACTCCTTTGATTTCTGGCCCATTCAGTTCTTCAGTGTTAATTACAGGGACCGAGGGCAGTAAACCAGCCCCGTTTGCCCTTTCACGGTGTCAGTGCCCAGAAAAGCTTCCACCTCCACACATTTTTCTCCCTCAAATCACTCTGCCCTACAAAAAGGCTTTGTTTTCCCCTCTCACAGTTACTTGGTCCCCTCCAGCTCCCAGGGTGCCAGCAGCTGGCAGCCAGGAAGAAAAATATAGGGAAGGTGTAGGTTGGATGCATTAACCTCTTGACAACCAGATGCTGCACGAGGAAGGTGCTTTGCAGAGAAAGTCAAGTCTCTTCTTTATAAAAAGAGGTTCTCAGGCCCAGGACAGGTGTTGTGTCACTGTTTGGAGACTGGGAACAGCCTGCCCTGTGGAAGGATGGGGTGGGAGAGACAGTTGCAGCCTATGGTTATGTGGCCTCAATGATCAACAGGTAACAAACCTCTGGATTGCTTTCCGTAGTCTGTGGCTTGGAGAAGCTTTGTCTGGGAAAGCAGCAGGGAAAAGATGAAAATAAGGGAGAGAGTAGGAGAAAGTGTTAAGGGTGTTTGGGGCTTATTTGAGGTTTTTAAATTATTTTTTATTTTTTAAAGGCAGACATAGGCATGCTGAGTGCAGTATCACTAAAAGAAGTAGCGATGATGATGTTGATGAGAAACGACTGAGCAATAGTTAACTCATGTAAGCACAGTTAACTATTGGGAGACAGCAAATGTTGATCACAAAACCTAAGAAGCAGGATTTGCCTTAATATTGTCAAGATAAGAGGAACAAGAATCTGTTTGAAACCAGCACAGAAACTGCTGAGTCGTTCCACAAAGGACTGCCCATGCTCCAGAAAGAAAGGTGAAAGTGCATTGTGACGAAGACTACTGATCTTCATCAGAAAGACCCCCGAGGAAGAAGAGGAGCCTTCCTCAGTGCGACCACCAGGGTACACAGGGCATGCGTGGTACGTATGCTAATGATATTAATGACTTCCGAGAACTAATTTGTATAACCACTCCTATCCCAAGGAATACGATGAATATTCATGAATTTTACACATAATGCTGGACTGTATGGAGTGCTCTGTGCGTGTGTGTGTGTGTGTGTGTTGGGAGGAGCAATCCCCCACATCCGACATGCCGAATAAAGCAAATACCCACTTCTCTGTCTCTGAAGTGTCTCTAGGCCTGGTTTGGGGCGATTCATGGATGTCATATTGGACTCTTACAACACTAATGCAATACTGTAATTTTATATATTGGGTTTGCTTATGTGGAGGAGCAGCTGATTCTACCAGTTCTGTTCCAGTCTGCTCATTCCCATCTCCTCAGTTTTCTTCCCGTGATGAAATACAAACGTTTTCCTTAACGTCCAGCTCCCCGAGCCAGCAACTGAATCGCCCTCAACCAGGCCAGGAGACACTTCAGAGACAGAGTCAGAGAAGTGGGTATTTGTTTTATTCGGCGCCGGGTGTGTGGGAATCGCTCCTCCGAACACACACACACCGGCACTTCCTACAACACAATATTATGGGTAAAATTCATGAATATTCATCACATTCCTTGGGATAGGAGTGGTTATACAAATTAGTTCTCGGAAGTCATTAATATCATTAGCATACGTACCACGCATGACCTGTGTACCCTGGTGGTCGCACTGAGGAAGGCTCCTCTTCTTCCTCGGGGGTCTTTCTGATGAAGATCAGTAGTCTTCGTCACAATGCACTTTCACCTTTCTTTCTGGAGCATGGGCAGTCCTTTGTGGAACGACTCAGCAGTTTCTGTGCTGGTTTCAAACAGATTCTTGTTCCTCTTATCTTGACAATATTAAGGCAAATCCTGCTTCTTAGGTTTTGTGATCAACATTTGCTGTCTCCCAATAGTTAACTGTGCTTACATGAGTTAACTATTGCTCAGTCGTATCACAACGTGTCCCACACCGTGGTTCTACGGCCTCTCAAAGCTGGGTACTTCAACTTCACCTCTGCCACCATCACGTACCTGGCCCAGGAGGGTGCCCAGGTCGTGGTAAGTGGATGATTTATAGGAGCCCTGCGGCTACAGCTGACCGCGCTGCTGGAGCTGGGTGCTCAGGGAGGATGCGTGTCCCTGTGCTCTCACCCTGCCCAGTTGTGGAGCGAGGAGGAGGAAAGGTGGCAAAGCCTGTCTTTTCCCTGCCTTTTCCAGGTTGGCTTCACTAGTGCTCCCGGGCAGGGAGGAATCCTGGCTCAGCGCGACTTTGACAGGAGGTTCTCCCCTCACTTTGTAAGTACCTTTCAATTGATAGTGGAAAGTGCACCACGGCAGCCGCAGCCCAGTGCGCTGGCTTCCTGCTCACCCAGGCCTGGCAGGCAGAGTGGGTGAGTGGCCTGGGGACAGGTGACGTGTTCACCTGCCACTGTCCCTCTCACCACCCCAGCAAAGGAGCAAGAGCCCCTGGATGTGGGAGATCTGCAGAACCAATCCCTAGAGCCAGGGGATATCCTGGAGCGGTGCTGGCAGAGAGCCAAAGCCATGGCCAAGGGCTTCCATAGCTGCCCCTGAGAGAAGCCCATCCAGAGCCCTGCACTGCCCCCTTTTTGGGCAGGATGCTCTGAGGGCCAAGAGGAGCCAAGGTGCCACGGACCAGGAATGGCGGCGGCAGCAGGAGCTGGAGCAGGCACAGAGGAAGGTGGAGCTGAAGCAGTGGCTGAGATGGAACTGGCTGGAGCAGGTGGCCCAGAAGGAACAGCACCTGGCCATGCAGATGGAGCAGGAATTCTGAATCGTGCTCAGGTGAGGCACACGGGGCCAAGGGATGGCTGAGGTGGTGGCCGGGGGGGCTCCCAGTGCCAGCTGGTGGCTCTGGGGTCTCCAGTGCCAGCCCAGGTGCTGTGCCAGGCATGGGGGGAGTTCAGGTCAGGGGCTGCCAGTGATACTTCCCTGTGCTCCACGGCATCCCATCCTGGGCCACCTCCCAGGTCCCCCTGCATCCTCAACAAACCTGCTGATGGGCCTCAGACACAGAGCCATCAGGATCCTGATGGATTCTTTCCTCTGTCAAGCCCCTGGAATTCCCAGGAAGTACTGTGGCCAAGTGAAACACAGAGTGGAGGGCCTGGAACCGAGCCACCACAGCCCCCAGCTGGGACTAGCCCCAAAAGGAATCAGCTCCAATTTCCCAGGGATTTGGGGGTCCTGTTTCATTGACTTATTTTTCCAGTAACAAATGTTTCTGGAGCAGACAGGGTTTTCCATTCTTCCCTCGCCTCAGGGCTGCGAGGAAGGAGCTGGGAGGACAGAGCAGAGTTGGAGAAGTCCTGAGGCTCCTTGTCCCACCTGCCCCACTCTGGGGACAGAGGCTGTCCCTTGCCCTGTCCCCAGATCCACTGAGATAGACTTCTTGGGGGAGGCTGTGTCCTTGGAGGGTGCCCCCAGCCCAGGGCAGGGTCCCCACCAGCCAGCCGGCCTCTTCCCCACCCACAGCCCCACCAGTGCCACCTTGTTACTGTGGTGTCACCTCTGGCCCTGCATCTGGACCTTCCTCAGGGAAAAAGCAAAAGGACCAGAGCATGATGTCAAATCCACAGGGATGGGGACTGGTGGCTTCAGAGGGCCTGAAGCCATGGGATCCCACAGGAGCAGCTCAGATTAATTTTTATCCATGCACCACAATGTTACCCCTCATATATACATTCATTTCTGCTCCTCCCTCTCTTCTCCCCCTCTGCTACACATGAGCAGCCCAGAAACACTTGGGTACACACTTCCATCCATAGGGATTACACAAAGAGCTCGCACATTAACACAGCATTTTTCACACCCACCTTGCCCAGTGACCTTCTAAAACACAAGCCTTCACAGGTAAGACTTGTACTGAGGACTAACCTATGTCACTTAACCAAGTGCCTTCTGTGATTTCTTTTTATTAGGCTCATTCCTCATTTAAGCATACCCTCGAGCAGCTCAAAGAAACATGATAAAGAAATGCTACCAGTACTACGCAGGCCAGCAAGGCATGTCCTTTCCTAAAGCATCTGCTTCACAAATTGGCTGTGAAGGTGTCAGGGGTTTTTGTTTGGTTTTTCTAAGCATGAAGTCCCCTGCAATTAACCAATGATGTGGGGTTGTTTTAACAAATTGCTGTTTTGAAACAGCTGCTATTTTTCAAAGGAAAGAGTTTATTTAGAAGAATTTTCAGTGAAAAGCGATGCTGAAGAAATTTGTCAAGTAATTAATCTTTTAAATAAAATTATTAGGGTGAGGAAATCCAAAATAATTTTCATATTGACAGCTAAGTTAGAGTTATAGTAGGTAAAAGTGAAAACTTCAATGCAAAATTGTTCTAAATTATCCAAATGCGATTTTTTATATTCCCCAAACATCTGCTTCTCTTCCCCATCCTCATTCACTCAATTTTTGACTTGGGGACGAGAAAAAGGAAAAGAAAAGGTATTGAAAAACTCCTGAAGGACAATGCAGGTGTCTGTCACAGCCAGCACAGCTTCAGAAGGGGAAAGCTCTGCTTGTCAAATCTGATTTCCTTTTATGACACGGTAACCCACTTAGCTAATCAAGGGAAGCCAGTTGATGTAATCTTTTTGGATTTCAGCAAAGCTTTTGATACCATCTCTCATAGTATCCTTCTGGATATTATGCCCAGGACACAGCTGGATAAACACATCATGTGGTGGGGCAGCAACTGGCTCATGGGCCAGGCACAAAGGGTGACAGTGAGTGGGTGACAGTGAGTGGCAACCAGGTACTAGTGGGGTTCCAGGGCTTAGGCCCAGCACTCTTGAACATCTTCATTAACGACTTGGATGCAGGACTGGAGGGGACACTAAATCAGTTTGCAGATGATAAAAAACAGGGAGGAGCTGTCCACTCCCTGAAAAGCAGAGAAGCTTGGACAAATTAGAGGGCTGGGTAATCACCAATTGTATGAAATTTAATAAGGGCAAGTGCCGGACCCCGCATCTGGGACGGGGCAACCCTACTTGTGTGTATAAACTCGGGAATGAGAGGCTGGAGAGCAGCTGTGGAAAGGGACCTGAGGGTCCTGGTCCCTGGCAAGTTGGATCTGACTCAGCAGTGCCCTGGCAGCCAGGAGGGCCAGCCATGTTCTGAGGGGCATCAGCCCAGCATTGCCAGCTGGGCAAGGGAGAGGACTCTCCTGCTCTGCTCTGCACTGGGGCAGCTCCAGTCCTAGGGCAGTTTTGGACATCCCAGTATAAAATAGACATTGAGCTATTGGGGAGTGTCCAAAGGAGGGACATGAATATGGTGAAGAGCCTTGAAGGGAAGCCTTATGAGGACTGCCTGAGGTCACTTGGTTTGTTCAGCCTGGAGAAAAGGAGACCAAGGGGAGGCTCATCGGCATCTGCAGCTTCTTCACAAGGGCAAGCAGAGGGGCAGGTACCAATCTCTTCACTCTTGTGACCAGTGACAGGACTCAGGGCAACAGCTGGAGCTGGAGGGGGGGTGGGGGTTTAGGATGGGTATCAGGAAAAGATTCTTCCCCCAGAGGGTGGTCGGGCACTGAAGAGGCTCCCCAGTGTTTGGTCATGGTCCCAAGGCTGCCAGAGATCAAGGAGCTTTTGGACAAGGCTCTCAGGCACATGGTGGAATTGTCAGGGTATTCTGTGCAAGGCCAGGAGTTGGACTCAATGACCCTGATGGGTGCCTTCTGGCTCAGCATATTCTATGATTCTCTATTGTTGGGGAAGATGAAACAGGAAAACCTTGTAAATATGATTGCCTGACAAAAGATTTTGGGAATATGAAAACTACAGGCAACATCGAAATGAAAGTCACTTTTGAAATACCAGGTCTTAGTTACTGAACAACTAGAAAACAATGGTATGGCCACTGAAGATAATCCCCTCTTGATGGAACAATACCCTCTGCTTGCAAGCGGGTCCAAGGGTCAGAGCAGACCCTACTAGCTCAGCAGAAGGGGTCCAAAGAGTAGTTTTTAGAAGTTAAGATGTAACACTCTATGGTAATATAAGAACTCTTATAGGCTGTATGTAAATGCTATAGGATTTGTATCTTGTATTAGATTGGTTAGTGACAATTAGAATATTCAGTACAGAAGATGATTTATTGTATTGTAACCAGGACTTCAGGCACTCTATTCCTTACTTCCACTTCATTCCTTTCCTTCCTTACTTCCACTCTTGCTCTTACACCCTCTCTCTCTCTCTCACCTGCTTACTCTCTTGGGCCTGCTCAGAGCTGAGTCTGGCAGCTCTGAGCAGTGCCCCTATACCCACGCCTTTACAATAAACCCCATGTGTCCCAAGACCTGCCTGTAGAGATCTCTCCGTCTCTGTCTCCGTCCCGACCGAACCCGCCAGTAACCAACATCTATCTCCTACTGCTAGTCACCACTTGATTTTGGCACGTGAAGTTCCAAATGTATCTTGAGTGCCAAGTTAATTTGTGCCTTTTTCAGACCATGCTCTGTTGGCATGTGTGGTGGGTTGATGCTGGCTGGACATCAGGTACCAAAGTCATCACTCCCCCTCCTCAGCTGGAGAGGGTCAGAGAAGAAAATACAACAAAAGGCTCGTGGGTTGAGAGAAGGACAGGAAAAGATCACACACCAATTACAAGCATGGGCAAAACAGACTGGACTTGGGGAAAATTAATTTAATTTGTAACCAATCAAATCAAAGCAGGACACTGAGAAGTAAACCCAAATCTCAAAACACGTTCCCCCCAGCCCTCCCTTTGTGCTGGGCTTAAGTTTGCTCCTCATTTTCTTTCCCTCCTCCCAGCAGTGGCACCGGGGGAGGAGGGAAATGGGGGTTGCAGGCAGTTCGTCACACTCACCCGTTGTCTCTGCCACTTCTTCCTCCTCAGAGGGCAGGACTCCACACACTCTTTCCGTGCTCCAACGTGGGGTCCTTCCCACAGGAGACAGTCCTCAATAAATTTTTCCGAAGTGAATTGTTCCCACAAGCTGCAGTTCTGCACAAACTGCTTCAGTGGGGGCCTTTTCCACGGGGTCAGTCATTCAGAAACAGGCTGCTCCTGCAGGGATCTCTTCCATGGGGTCACTCCTTCAGGAACAGGCTGTTGCTCCCAAAAATCTGCATGGAGCGGAGGTTTTGATCCAGCACAACAAAACTGTCTGGGGAGACAAGATTGATCAGCATGCCTGCTGGAAAAGGGGTGAAATCTTTCCCCAATGAAAGCTGGGAGAGTCAGATTGTGCTGAAATCTTCTAGCATTTTTAATGTGGGGCTGACTAGTTCTGGGGTGTTAGGGGAGGCCCTGGCCATGCCCTGGGCATCCTGACCCCCTGCATCCCAGCCAGGTGCCACTTTCACCCCACTTTCTGTTCCTGCCTCCCTCCAAACCAGGAGAGCCACAGCTGCCCCAGCGCTTCCCGCATTGCTCTGGGCTGACTTGGTGGCTGAGTGGGCAGCTCAGGCAGCTCCGGCAGCTCAGGCAACACAGGGAGCCACTGACCTCTCTCCTGGTGCCCTCCAGCATTCCTGAGGAGAAGCTCCAGGCCTGTCTCATCATTGGGAAAAAGAACTACAAATGGATCAAGGAAGCACCTCCAGCCCTGACCTAGGAGGAGCATGGGGACAGGATGCTGCTTTCATAAGCATCTCGCCTCCTGCTCCCCCTTTTCTCACTCCCTGTCAGGGCTTGGGGATCTCCCAGTGGATCAGAGACATCCAGGCTGGGGCATTCCCAGAGCTCCACTCAGGGACCACCAATATCACCCCTCTCTGGGCTACACTTTGGGGTGCAGAGAAAGCTGTGGAACTCAGGGCTCCTGTGGTCCCTGCCTCAGGGAGGGCCAGGCAGAATCCCTGGGATTTCCAGGTTCATGGGAAGGAAAGGAATCCCACCCTGGTTGTATCCAGGAATCCCTCTAGGGCTGTATCCAGTAATACCACGCTGGTTGGATGCAGCACTCTCACTCTTCCAAGGGAATGGTGTGTCTGACCAGGGGTGTGGGAAGGAGAGCCCATGTCTGTGCCATGGCTGGAGGAACCTGTCATGTGCCCACTCTGGAGGGGCGCAGGGCTCTGGAGCTTGACCGCAGTGAGTCCCAGGAGGAGATCCAGAATTTGGCCATCTCGCCAGGAATGTGGGCACACAAAGTGTGGTCCCGGCAAGCCCTCAAGAAGGTACCCAGAATTCAGCAGCACTCCCTGTCTCCACAGGAGGCCCTGAGCCAGGCCCAGAGCACGGAGCAATGCAGGGCTGAGCTGCAGGAGCAGATGGGGCAGTGGAACAAGCCAGAGGAAGAGCAGCAGGAGCAGAAGCAGAAGCTGCTGCAGTGGGGGAGGAGGATGAGGATGGAGCAAGCAAAAAGAGCTGAGGGAACTGAACACAGTAAGGCCAGTACTCCCTGCTGTTACCTGGCACCTGCCTCAGGTGAGCCTCAAATTCCTTGCTACTCCCAGGCTCTTCCTCCCCTTCTCCCAGCTCCCTGTGTCCCAGTCTGGCTTGGAGGCCAGAGACTCCTCCTACAGCTGCTCCTCAATGCCAAAGGCTCCCTCTTCTCCATGGAGGCACCCAGCCTTTCCCCTTTCTCAGCCACCCCATCCCTGTCCATGCCAGTATTTCTGCTCTCGGGAGCAGGATGGGGCCAGGGGAACCTTTCGGCTCTCGTATTCCCAGAGCCAGGCAGGAGGTCATACACCAGGCAGAGCAAAGACTGTGGAGCAGGCCCTGAGGGCCGAGGGGCAGTACCAGGAGGCCCAGAGGCAGCTGGAGCACCTGGAGCAGCTGAAGATGGAGGATAAGAAGGGGCGAGGAGTGAACAGGGCAGGTGGAGGAAGGTTGACACCTGGTTGGAAAGGTGTTGGAAGTGCTGGGTCAGCCACATTTGGGGTGTGGAGACAGCAGCCGGCGGGATCAGAGCTCTGCTGCCCTGGGTGGAAAATGCAGGGCAATCTGCTGTCTTGGGGGAAGAAGGCAGGGGTCTCCCTGGTTCTGGCAGCTGAAGGTGGGGTTCTCTGCAGTCTTGGGACGATTGAGGTGGGGGTCTCTGCTGCCCTGGAGGATGGAGGCGGGGGTCTCCACTCAACTGAGGCTGAAAGTGTTGCATGGGATGATGTTGCAGGTGGGGTTCCCTTCTGTCCTGTGTCAGGAAAACTAATCCACAAACACCAGAGGTTTACGTCCAAAAAGGAGACAGAGGAGTCCTGTAACTTTATTCAAACAAAGGGAGAGGCCAAGGGGCATTTCCCATGCGGTCTCTCAAACTGCTGGAGGACACAGCCTCCTTTTTATCCTCATCTCCCGGCCGCATTTCCCTCTCTCTTTCCCCACTGGCTGAGGTACTTGAGAGGTACAGACTTCCCGAATTGCCTAAAGACACCCTTTTTCCTTGTGTCTCTGTTCTTTTGCTCTAAGTCCAGGAATTTAGCAGGGCCTTAGGTGAGCAACAGTCTGTGTCAATTAGTGAATTCCTCTGGAATTTATGGTTCCTCCCATTGCTTCTTTCACCTCTCTGTATCTGGCTTTATCGACCAGCAGGCCCAGAGTTTGTTTGTGAAGACACATCCCTCTCAGTCCTTTCACCTGGAAGCACAGGTCTGCCCAGTCTTGGACGAACAAGGCCGGGACCTGTGCTGTCCTGGGGGATGGAGACAGGGGTCTCTGCTGCCCAGAGGAATAGAGGTGAAGGTCTCCCTTATGCTGGCAGATGCAGGTAGGTCCTGACTTTCCAGCAGGGGAAGACATGCAGACAATCAATGTGATCGATAGAGCAAGCTTCTATTATTTATGTTTTGTCTTGAGAGATCAAAGATTTTCCTCCCTTCTCATGGTCAGCACATCTTTATCAGAACAGCACTGTACCTCCTAAAAATTCCCTTTTTGTTCTCAGGCCTGTTTCTCACGCAGGCATTTTCTCATGGAGGCTTTTTCTCATGCAGGCATTTGCTTGCAGGCCTTTGCTTTGTACAGTTCTTTTATTGATTTGTCTTTATCAATGATCCATGTCCCTGATCCTCTAACCATTCTCCAACAGGTAGGGGTCTCTATAGGCTTGGACAATTGAGGCAAGAGTCTTTGCTGTCCTGGGAGATGAAGGCGTCTTGGTTCAAGGCAAAAGTCATGGTTGTCTTGAGGGATGAGGGTGGGGCCTCCTGCAACCCGGCAGATGAAAGGAATGAGAAGGAGCTGTCTTTACAAACCAACTGTGGGCCTGCAGGTAGATGAAGCCAGATACTGAGAGGTGAAAGAAGCAATGGGAGAAACCATAAATTCCAGAGGGATTCCACTAATTGACACAGACTGTTACTCAAGACTGCGTCAAATCCCTGGAATTAGAGAAAAAGAACAGAGACACAAGGAAAAAGAAAATAAAGGGGAGGGGGTACACATTAGGAAGGGGGTTTGTATTCAGCAATTCGGGAAGTCTGTACCTCTCAGGTACCTCAGCCAGTGGGGAAAGAGAGAGGGAAATGCGGCCGGGAGATTAGGATAAAAAGGAGGCTGCGTCCTCCAACAATTTGAGAGACCGCATGGGAAATGCCCCTTGACCTCTTCCTTTGTTTGAATAAAGTTACAGGACTCCTCTGTCTCCTTTTTGGACGTAAACCTCTGGTGTTTGTGGATTAATTTTCCTAACACAGATGAAGGCGGCAGTCTCTGCTTCACTAGGGGAGACCCTCTATGCCATTTTCAGGACCGGGAGCAGAAACAGGAACGGCAAAGGCAAATCCAAGCAGAGATTGAACACAGTAACGATGAGCACCGGAGGCTCAAGGAGCCGGGGCCCAGCGGGTTCCCGGCAGGACAGCGGGTCCCGCTCGGGCCGGGCCGTGAGGGAGCGAGCGCCCGCCCGTGAAGGGAACCACCAGCACGGCGGCGCGGCGGGCGAGCGGCAAAGCGGGCCCGCAGCTCGGCTGTGCCCTCGCCCTCTGCCCAGGGACTCGTGGAGGCGGGGCCGGCAGTGCTCCCTGAGGGCCGGGCCGGGGCGCGGGCCCGTCCTAGCGGTGGCTCGAGCGTGGCGGAACGGTCTGAGAGCCCGGCAGCTGCCGCCTCACGGCACCGGCCCACGCCCGGCACGCCCCGGTTAAGCTCAGCTGTGGAGACCCCTGTCTTCATTTCTCAGGATATCAAAGACCCCCTCCTTCATCCCCACGGCAGCACAGACCCCTGCCTTCATCCCTCAGAGAAGCAGAGACCCCCACCTTTATCTCCCAGGAGAGCAGAAAACCCATCTTGGAGCACCCGGGGCAGAGGAGACCCCTTATCTTTATCCACCAGGACAGCAGATGCCCTCACCTGCATCATCCCTTCACCCTCAGTTCAGTGGAGGCTCCTGCCTCCATCCTCCAGGGTAGCAGAGACCCCCACCTTCATCTGCCAGAACAAGGGAGATGCTGTCTTCATCCCTCAAGAGAGTGGGATGAAGACACCATCTTCATCCTCCTGCACTTTCCACCTAGGGCAGCAGGGAACACCCTCCTCCATTCCCCAGAGGAGTGACGAACATTCACCATCCTGTCCTCCAGAGACCCCCACCTTCACCACTCTGTATCCTGGAGACACTGCAAGTCGAGCAGAGACCCCCCCACCTCCATTCTCCAGTGCAGCTGCTGCAGCAGAGACCCCTGCAGCAGCTGCTGACAGTGACGCTTCCCTGGGGCCCCTGATGTCCCCAAGTGCTTCCTGGCATCCTACCCTAGGCCACCTGGCAGGTTCCTCTGCAGCCTCATCAAACCCTAACCCTAACTTGCTCCCAGAGCCTTACGGATTCTTTCCTCTGCAGAGCCTCTGAAATCCCTGAGATGTCCTGTGCCAGGTGCAGTGGAGGGCCCGGAGCCGAGCCAGCGCAGTGCCCAGCTAGGCTGATCCCCAACAGGAGCTGAGCTGCAATTGCCACGATTTTGGGTTTCCATTTCCTTATGACTTTTAACAGAGACATTTGTGGAGCAGTGTTTTCCATCCTTCCCTTGCCTCCGGGCTGTGAGGCAGGAGCTGCCCCAGGGCTGGAGGAGCCTGAGGCTCCTCATCCCACCTGCACCGCTTTGGGGACAGAGATTGTCCCTTGCCCTGTCCTCAGACCCACTGGGACAGAGCTGTTGGGGAGAGCTGTGTCCTCGGGAGGTCCCCATGGGCCGGGCAGGCTTTTCCCCCACCCATAGCCCCACCAGTGCCACCTTGTCACCATGGTGTCACCTCTGACCCTGTGGCTGAACCTTTCTCAGGGGCAAAGCAAAGGGGTTCAGAGCATAATGCATACATGCCAAATCCATGGGCTGGGGACCAGCAGCTTCAGAGGACCTGCAGCCGCAGGATCCCGCAGGAGTGGCTCTGACTAATTCCAGCTCTCTATCAGAGCAGCTGGAAAACAAAGAGAACTGGGAAAGGTGAGGCTGGCCATGGCAGGACACAGTACAGGGACACTGCTGGGAGCCCGAGCTGCTCCAGGCTGGGAGAGAGGGAGGACAACATGCTGTAGTCCTCTTACCCCTCTTCCCCTCTTAATGCCTCCTGCTCCCCCTCCAGCTCCTGTGTGACTCCATGGTGTGAGGGAGCCAGGCACTGCAGGGCTGTGTGTCCCTTTTGGGGATGGATCTGCCACCTCAGAGCCAGGAACTGGAGCAGCTTATGGCCCCTTGGCGGGGTTTGGCTCGGGGGAGAGCAGCAGAGCCAGCTGGGGCGGTCCTGGAACCTTCTGGAAGTGCTGTATGGTGCTCCAGGGCAGAGCTGGGCTGAGCTGAGCATGACCTGGCCATGGCCATTGAACCAGAGCAGGGACACAGCCTGGAGCAGGGGTACAGCACAGAGAGGGGGGTCACAGCATGGAGTGGGGGGTGACAGCCTGGGGGGGGGGGGGGTGATGCCCATAGTGGGGGCTTAGCCCCTCAAGGGACACAGGCATGGACAACGTCCCTGGGTGAGGCTTCCACAGGGCTGAGCCCTGCCTGCCCTGGCTGCCACATGTCCCTGTTCCAGCTACTCCATCCACTGCCACGTCCTTGTCGCAACTCCTCCAAATGCTGCCACGTCTCTGTCCCAGCTCCATCCCCTGCCAGTGTCCCTGTACCAACTCTTTCATCTACTGACAAGTGTCCCCATCCCAACTCCTCCATTCATTCCTGTGCCCCTGCTCCAACTCCTCCATCCTGCTGTGTCCCTGCTGTCCCATCTGAGCATGGCCCCGTTGCTGTCCTTGTTGCTGCCACCACCACCATGTCCCCGTGCAGTGACCCATGGACTTGGTGGGTGCTATGGTCACAACACAGCCTCTGCATCCCCATGTCTGCTGGCCAAAGGGGGCAGGTCTGGAGAAGGGATCTGCTGCATTTAAGCCCATAGTCCAATCACACCTTTAAGCAATTGCCCCAGTCCTGCTCCTAGCCCAGAAGCCTTCAGGATCTGTGGGACTGAGCTGACACCTCCAGGCAGCCACAGTGCCCAGGCTACTCCTGCTCTGCTGGTCCCAGGTGGCTTTTACCCACTTGCCACACCCAGGTGCTCACACTGGGTTAGCCACCACCGGGTCCAAGGCTGACACCATCCCTGCTCAGGGTGTCCTGGAGAGCTTGGTGCTCCCCTGTCCCTCTGCCCACCGGGGTCCAGCTGGATGGGTGCCCAAACCACAATCATTAGGGGGTAGGAGTGGAGCAGGTGAGCAGGCAGAACATCCATGCACAGCTAAGGCACATCCCACCAGATCTTCTGAGCTTCCCTGGGCCCCCCAGGGTTCTGCCTGCCAGGGATCCCCCCAAACTGCATTATTTCACCACACAGACCAACTAGTTCCATCCCCTGCCAGTATTGCCAGGAGCAAAGCCTGGTTTTATTATTTTGGTTTGGCGGGGTGAGGGTGGTACCACTGCACCTCCTGCCCAGGGCCCTGGGGGGCCATGGGGCTCCCCAAGCTCCGTGGCCATAATGGAGGGGCACCCTCTCTGCCCCGATAAACGGCGCCTCTTTCCAGGCCTGGATTGTCATGATCCAGGTGGGGCTGGGCTGGGGGCTCCTGCCAGTGCATGAGGGAGTCTCCTGGAGCAAAAAGGTGGGCCCCAGACTGGGGTCTGGGGATCCAATTGCCTCAGCAGGGCAGCAGCAGCCATGAGTGTGGGGTATGCCCAGCCCCTGCCTTGGAGGGAAGCCTGCTGAGATAAGAAGATTGCATAACCTCCCAGCGAGATCCCCTTGGAAAAGGCAGCACTTCGCGGTGAGGGTGAGAGAAAACAGAACCATGATCCTCTGGGAGACCCTATGTAGATTCTTTGTAACCCGTTGGCCTCTACCCTCTCACACCCGCCCTTGTATCCCTATAAGAACTGCAGTATCTTCCCTTAGGAGGGAGAGGTCGTCCCTGGCCTCTCCCCTTTGCGGGGTGCAGATAAATAAAGCTGCCCCGTGTGGAACTGCCAAACGAGCCCCTCGTCTTTCTCCTCCTGGTCTGGCCTGGGATTGCCTCGCAGAACAAGAGCTGAAATCCCTCTCGCTGAATCACTGAAGAGCTGACAGCCTGCTGAGACAGGCACCCCTCTGCAGGATTGTCCCTTGTGGGATGCTCTCTCTGGGTTGGTCACGGCTTCCTGGGTCTGAGCCACAGACCCCAACCCGGCCGCAGTAATGAGGAGGGGGTGGGCTGGAACGGAGCGGAGGAGGGGGGGTCACTGATGACTCCCTGCCGGCCCTGGGGGAGGCTGTGGGGGGGATCTGGGCAAGGGGGACACGGGTTGGGACGTGTGTGTGCCACACGTGCACGGTGGTGTCCGGAGAACCAGGCTGTGTGCCTGTGGGTGCTGTGGGTACAGCGGTTTCCAGGGAGCCAGACTGTGTTTCTGTGGTGTAGTGTGGGCATGGCTGGTCTTACCTGGTGTGTGTTTCATGCCCACCCCCGAGAATAATGAAGAAAACCCCAAGCAACCCCCAGGAGCAGCACTTCTGGGACTCTCACAGTTGAACATCTCAAAGTACTTTTCCAAGTCATATAATGTCTTGCAATGGACCATCAGAAGTCAAATGAACCACATTCAAGTTTGTCTTACAGCCTAAAGAAAACCAAATAAACTCCATTTTCCCAGCCCAGACACAGGGAGACCATTTACCCCAGGTGATCAAAGACCAAAGTCTGGGAAAGAACAGGGGGAAGTGCATCTCTCTTGGCTGCTCTTACACACCACTGTCAAGAGATGAAAAATCCAGTGAACTTAACTGCTGCACAGTCAAGTGAACAGCAAACAATCTGGGAATCCAGGGCTAGGACCAGAGAACAGTGCAACCAAAGGATATGAGAGAGGAAGAGGGAGGAAAAGCACAGGGTGGGGGGAAGAACTCTTGAGGAGAGGAGCATGGTATCTCTGGAAAAAGGAAAAGAGTACGTGATTTTATCACCAAAAAAATGGGGCTTGCTGGAGGGAGGAGTGTGGAAGGGGAGTAGTTGCAAGGCTAAAGAAGGAAAATGAGAATAGTTTGACCCAGTCAGTGCTCAGGATCCTCATTATGCCTCAACTGGCTCAACATTTTTAACTAACTTCCCTTCTGGAAGAGGTTCTCACGCAAAGAAGCCCTCCACAGTCTACTGCACCTGAAGTTTATATCCATACAAGACTTCCAAGGGATGGTGTGGAAATACAAGGACAACGAGTGACAGAGTGATGGAAAGGTAAATCTTCATGTCCTGTCCGCAGATGCCTGGCACAGGGAGGTGGACTGCAGAGCCATCCTGAAGCTAGGGGGAAAGTGTGGATACAAAAATGTTGTTAGCAAGGAATTTTCCTGCTTCTTCTAAACCATGGGATACTTTTCTCTCTCATGGAAGATAACAGCAGAAGTTCTGTAAACTAAGAACACCTGCGACCTTGTAGAACTATGTTTATGGTACAGTAGAAAAATATTTTGACAATGGATGTTTTAGGATTTTAGCCAATCACCCCCAAGGGGTGGCCGATCCTTTGTCCAATTAGGCTATGAAGAAAAAGTCTATAAAAGAGTTTGTAAAATAATTAAATCAATCAATCTTGCTGCACAATTCCTGCCTGCTGGATCTGCTCTCCTCCTCCCTATGGCTGCGGGACACGGTGGTAGAGGAAAGGAAGCAATCTTCCCGCAAAGCAGTTTACCACCAAAGGGAGAAAGATCATGCTTTGAACTGTTAGCCAATGACAGGTAACAGAACCAGGCAAAATTAACTCTACCCCAGCTGAAATGTGGACACCCCCCACCAGAATTAGGCACTTGATACGAGCCTGAACAGGCCTGAAATACAGCAGAGAAGATTTCTATCAATTGCTTAGGACTTAAAAAACCTAAGCTTAAAGAAACATGTATCAAACCATTGTTTCTTTTTTTAGGTAATCAAACTGTCGCTCTGACATTCTGCATTGCCTCCATAGTGTCTTGCTTTGTATAAAATTGGAGTCTGTGACTACATTCATAGTTCCTGAACATATTTAATTTACACTGCCAGGTGCTGAGGCCAGTTGGCACAGAACAACTTGCTCAACAGCTTCATCAGCTTCAAAAACTACATCTAATTCACTGCTGGGGAGTGGTCCCAGGACACCTTCACTTGAAAGTTTTGTCTGGAAATCATTTGCAAGAACACTACTGGGCCCAGAGTGAGTGTGCCAGGGACCTGCACGTGGCCAGGTAAGGAGAGGCTGTGCTGCACATGACTTGTGTGAGAGCTGCCACTACTCCAGTGTCAAAGTTCCAGAATTGCTGCTGTAATTCCATTTTTCTTGGCCTTTCTATCCAAGTGTCTGGTTTCTCACGTTTCTGAGACCTCTTGGAGCCAGCTCACAGCTACAGGAACTGCAGAAGGAATTGTCTATGGAAACCTTATGGAGAATGTGCACTGACGGACCAGTGCACAGAAAGCCAACACTGTCCTGGGCTGATCTCCCAGCATGGGCAGCAGGTAAAGAGGGGGATTCTGTCCCTCTGCTCTGCTCAGGTGGGAGCCCACCTCCAGAGCTGCCTCCACCTCTGGGGTGCCCAGCACAGGAAGGATGAGGAGCTGCTGGAGCAAGTCCAGAGGCCACAGAGGCTGGAACCTCTCTGCTTTGGAGCCAGGCTGGGAGAGCTGGGGGTGTTCACCTGGAGAAGAGAAGCCTCTGGGGAGACCTTAGAGCCCCTTCCAGGGCCTAAAGGAGTTCCAACAAAGCTGGAGAGGAGCTTTGGACAAGGGCCTGGAGTGCCAGGACAAGGGGAAATGGCTTCCCAATGCCA
The DNA here is from genome assembly GCF_009650955.1 of Corvus moneduloides. Classification (NCBI taxonomy): domain Eukaryota; kingdom Metazoa; phylum Chordata; class Aves; order Passeriformes; family Corvidae; genus Corvus; species Corvus moneduloides. The sequence goes on along the minus strand of NC_045504.1, from coordinate 264,790 downwards.
GAGGGCAGGGTTAGATGGGATATCGGGAAGAAATTTTTCCCTGTGGAGGTTGATGAGGCCCTAGCACAGATTGCCCAGAGAAGCTGTGACTACCTCATCCCTGGAAGTGTCCACGGGCTTGAAACAACCCGTGAAACAACATTGGAAGGTGTCCCTGCCCACAGCAAAGGGGCGGAATGGGTTATCTTTGAGGTTCCTCCCAGCCCAAAGCAGTCTGTGAGTCTCTGAACTCTATGGAATATGGCATAACCTGAAGCACAGAGCAGTTTCTTTCACACAGATGTGAACCAGAGTGTTATTTTATGACCTGGGGGACTAGAGAAAAAAATCTGAAGAAAATTACCACCACCTTTGCCTCTTACCTGCAGAACAGAAAACAGTTCTGTTTTACAATGGTGAGCTATTCTCAGGTTCTGTGAATTGGGAGAAAGTAGAAAGTGTGTTCCCTTCCAAGGAAAACCCAGTGCACTTTCCAAAAATACTCCCAGAATTTTGCATTTCTGTAGTGGTTTGTCATACAGAGGATTTTCGGGGAATATATGGGAATAGAATTGTGTGTGAGGGAGACACTGAGATAACATCATAGTGTGGGTTAAGTCCCTTCCCACTCTCTCATTTCCTTATTAGTGCTAAAATCTGTAGCACAATTACCCATAGCACTCCATTTGGCAGCTGCTCGTTGTTAAGTAAACACACATTCCCATCACATAAATACACTTTGGTGTCATAAACTTACACAGCCACCACATACAGCTTCGCTTCCAGCATCCTTCTGTCTCCTGCACAGATGGTGAAACCTGAAATAAAACACGAGGTTTGCTCCCAAGAGCCATCAACAGTAACTTGGTAACATGCTTTTCATTAAAAAATGCAACTAGTTTTGAAAATTATTAATCTGGGGATTAATAGTAGAAGCATTCCTAAATTGGCTTGGAAACCTAAAAGTTGCATTAGTCTTTGTCCCAGAGCAATGAGAGTGGCAGCAATGCTGATTTCTGTAACAGAAACGTCTTCCTGTTGCTAGAGCCCAGGTTTCAGTGAGGAAGAGAGGACAGGCACAAGGCAGTGGCAGCAGTGGTCACTGTGAAACTCTTCTGGGCAGGAATCAGGGACTGAAGCAAAAGCATTCTCATTCTTCATCCTTTAAGTATCTAAATAATTTGACAACTAATTCCTGAATCCAAACACTCCACGATGAAAAAACCAGCAAGCAGCGGAGAAGTGGCATGAAGGCAATCCTGACACAGGCTTTCCCAGCTCTGGGGCCCACTTCTGTTGTTAGTCTGCAGCTGAGTTAACTACTGTGATTTGGAGAGAAGCCCATCAAGTGGAGAAATGCCAACTTCAGTTTTCAAATCACTGCATTTGAAAATACGCAGGCTGCTTCTGCCTTAAGACTGAGCTGTCCAGTGCCAATGGCGTGGATGCAGATACAAAGGAAGATGATATTCCTGAAGAAAAAGGAGACATAAGGGATTTATAATTGAGCTTATAATTTACTTACTTTCCCAAAAATCCAGCTTCTACAACACAGTGCAGTTAGGAAGAGCAAATGGGCTCTCACATGAACATCCTTATTGTTGTGCAGGAATTCTCTCATTATTTTCATTTTATCAAAAGAGAATAAGGATGTCCTCAGAGCACCCAAGTAACTACTCAGGGAAGTTGAAGCATTCGGAGAAACTTGGAATCAGGCTCCAAAATGTCCTGTTTGCCTTTAGTCTCTTTTACTACAAATCAGATTGCTCATACCTGGAAAAGAGGATGGAGACACATTGGGAGATCAGATCCAGCTGGAACTCTGTGTCGAAGGGGACTCCGATGAAGAAAGAAAGAAGTGTTCTGTGCCAGGCACACGGCTTGCACAGTGCCCATCCTCACTGCTGAGCTGCTGGAGGAACGCGAGACCCTCGAGGGGCCGTAGCATAGTGGCAGCAATGTTCGAAGTCATAATGTTTAAGGGCAAGTTCGAATTCTGTAAAGGCAGCTGACTGTCCCTCACCTGATGGTCCCCCTACTCCAGGTTTTGGTGTTGACACTGGCCAACAGTAAGAGCTCAGAAAAAGCCCCCCTGCTCTGACTGCACAACCCTGTGTCCCACTGCCCAGCACAGGCAGGACAACAGCCCCTCAGCCCCACTCCCTGTTAGATTTTCAGAAGCCTCTTGGACTGCCAGGCCAGTAAACCAGGTGAGAGCTTCCTGCCTCACAGCCACAGCCATGCCCATTCCCCCATGGGAAGACCCTGAGCTCAGAATTTGGGGCTTTTTTCAAGATGGTCCCTTTTTCTCTCCAAACCTTCCCTAGCTCAGGAAAATGCAGCTTTCCAGTGCCTAAAGGGGTTCCAACAAAGCTGGAGAGGGACTTTGGACAAGGGCCTGGAGTGCCAGGACATGGGGGAATGGCTTCACACTGCCAGAGGGCAGGGTTAGATGGGATACTGGGCAGAAAACTTTCCCTGTGAGAATGGTGAGGCCCTGGCACAGATTGCCCAGAGCAGCTGTGACTGCCCCATCCCTGGAAATGTTCAAGGCCAGGTTGGATGGAGCAGCCTGTGGCAGGGCTGGACAACCCTTCCTGTGAAGAAATTTTCTCTAATATCCAATATAAACCTCTCTTGGCACAACCTGAGGCCATTTCCTTTTGTCCTGTCCCTTGTTCCCTGGGAGCAGAGCCTGACCCCCATCTGGCTGCCCCCTCCTGTCAGGGAGTTGTGAAAAGTCACAAGGTCCCCCCTGAGCCTCCTTTTCTCCAGGCTGAGCCCCCCCCAGCTCCCTCGGCTGCTCCTGCTGCTCCAAACCCATCCCCAGCTCTGTTCCCTTCTCTGGCCACATTCCAGCCCCTCCAGGTCTCTCTTGTCATGAGGGGTCCAAAACTGACGCCAGGGTCTGAGGTCCCTCAGCAGTGCCCAGCACAGAGGATGGGCACTGCCCTGGTCCCACCACCACACCATGGCTCGTACAGGCCAGGTGACCTTGGCCTCCTGCCCACTTGGGCACACACCACCTTATGTGCAGCTGCTGCCAGCCAGCACTCCCAGGTTGTTTTCCAGCTCTCCAGCCACTTTTCCCTAAGCCTGGAGCACTGCAGTGGGTTATGGTGACCCAAGGACAGTACCTGGCACTTGGCCTTGTTGACTGTCACACCACTGGCCTTGGCCCATTGATCCAGCCTGTACAGACCCCTCTGCAGAGCCTTCCTGCCCTCCAGCAGATCAACACTTCCACCCAGCTCAGTGTCATCTCCAAACTGACTGAGGAACTCATCTCCACAGTCCTGCTTTTGCACTCCAGCCCTGGCAAGTGCTACTTACCCTATGCCTGGTCATGCCCCCAAGAGATGGGCACATACCCCAGTCTTCATCCCCACCCTCATGCCCCCACCAGCCCACATAGTATAGCTCTGCAGCCAGCAGCCATGTGGAGGGATCAGTTTTTATTTCAAAAGACAGTAACACAATTTTTCAATTTAGTATCAAAACACTGGATAGGGTTTTTGTCTCCAGATTGGCCCCAAAAACTGCTACAACCAAGCAGCATGCTCAAACCACAAGCTACACGCTGTGAGTGTGACATTACCACACTCACACCTCACAACCACGACACATCAGCAATGCACAGCAAGATGGCTTGTACCCAATTAAGACAGTAAGAGCAGTCCTGGCCAGGAGGGAAGGCTTGGCTCCCTCCCTCCAGGTTGGCAAAAACACTTCTCCAAGAACACAAGGCTGTTGTACTTAAGCTGTTAAGTGTAACCCAGTGATGAGCAGTGAAGCTTGGTGCATCAGCACTTAGTGAAGGCAAAGTCAGCCCCAGGGTAGCAATGGGTTACAAGGGGCAGTGGCTTCTCTAAGCCCATCAGTTGTGGAGGGGAAGGGACACAACCCCTGTGAAGGTTCAATTGTTCAGATGACTGGCTTGGCTTAAAAAAAAAAAAACAACAAAAAAACCCCAAAAAAGATGCCTTTCACCCAAGTTGTTCCTTCCCAACACATAGTTACCTTAAAGCTGAAAAACTGAACTGCACTTTTGGCAAACAGCTCTTGGAAAGGAAGTTTTCCCAACAGGTTTTCATCCCTAGCCTGGCTACTCTGACTCGCAGCCAGAACCATCACATCCGTTTCCTGCCCTGCCAAAGCAGGGTGGCCCAGAGCCAATTAACAGAAGGTTAATACCAAATTTTAAAGCCAAGAGCTTTGAAGTGTAGCTCACCAGCCTCACATGTTATTTGGAATGTTTATAATGGTTGCTACAAAAAAAGGTAGTTACAAAATGTGTACATCTCAAACATGCTCTCCAAACATTATTGCATTGTTTATTTCCCTTAATGATGCTGTTTGAAGCTCTGCCCAACCTGGTGGCCTTTAACCCTGGAACAAAGGAGATTTGTGTTTGGTCAAGTTGGCAACAGAAAGTAAACTCTGGTCCCCAGGGTCAGAGGGCAGCAGCAGCTGGGCCGGCATCACATGGCAGAGGCAGTGGCAGGGATCCATTACATCTCATTCAGGTCTAGCAGGGTCTGGTCCAGCATTCTTTGCGTGCAGAGATGCTCCTCTTTGGTGGATTTCAGTTTATCTGGCAGAAACCAAGAGTTGAGAGTTACAAACCAGCATCAAACAACCGAGAGCCCTTTGCCAAAGAAAGCTTGTGCCAGCCCCTTCCCCACACGCTGCCGCAGCAATCCTTGGACCAGAGTGCCTGGCTGGGTGCAGCTGGAAGCTCTGTTACCTGGCTTGTGTGCAGCCCTCGCCTCTCCCACTGCCGGTGCTCCCAGTCAGCATGGCCACGGTGCACCTCAGCCAGAGCTCTAGGCAGTGGTTCACATGCAGGTGTCTCTGACTGCAGCCAGCTCTTCCCAGGGCTTCCACACCTCCACAGCTGGCACACGTGGCCCAGCAAGGCACCCAAGAGCAACACACACTTGGAAACCACCCCCTGGAACTACAGCTGGTTGTGCCCTCCTTCCCCTCAGCACAGGGCAGGGATGCCAAGCCCAGCAGCAGGGAGCAGACCGCCAGCCTAGAGGGCAGCGGGGCAGGAGCTGGGGCAGTGACAGGCAGAGAGCGAGAAGTGAGGGAGCTGCACCCTGCCCAACACTACAGGCAGCTGTGCAGTCAATTCTCACATGTTCCTTAAGCCAGGAGGAGAGCAGATCAGCAGCTAGTGCTCTAAGTAGGCTTTACTCCAAAGGTGAGCCCACCCATATCACTGGAGACATCCACACGCTGGGACACTGGACAGACAGGCTGTAGAAAAACGTCCTTTAGGTGCAGGCAGATTCCCAAAGCCACTCCCAACCTCCCCAGGGCCAGAAACTGCACAGAGAGAGAACAGCCTTCCTCGAGCATGAGCAACGGCAGCATTTAAACACTTCCTGCCGGCACCCAGGACACAGCTTCAGGCTGTGCATTTTGGCACTTGCTGTCAAATCTGTGAGATTTCCCAACCCATTTCTTTGCAGCTGCACTGGGGTCAGGCCTGGGAAATTACTGCTGTGCCCAAACCTTCACAGTTAGGACTCCCCTAGACAGGAATGTACTACAGGTATGCAGTGTCTCACAGACCACAAGGTCAGTCATTTATTGGTAGAAGCCATCATTGCATGCACCAGGAAATCCTACAGTCATTCAGCTAACAGTAAATTAAGTTGTAGCACTCGACAGGCAGCTTCAAGCAGACATAAGTCTAACTTCACCCCACCCCTCATTTGGGGGCTGCAGCTATTCTGGTTCCATGGAGGAGCCAGGCAGGACCCCCTGGACAAGCAAACAAGACTGCTCAAAAAACAGCCAAGTCTGGGGGTGACTTCACCAAGAATAGAGGTTACCTTTATGTATTAAAAAAAAGCTTAAATAAATTACAGGATAAATCCAAGTGCCTCATTAAAAAGCAGCAATTGCATAAAATTCGCAAGTCTGCCAGTCTTAATGATCAGATTTCACTGTGGTCCACAGCACTGGTGGTCGCAATAAGCTTGTTTAATGGGATTAGTGGGCCCCTTCTCAGTCACACAGATCATGCAGCGTTAACTTCAGCTCATTAGAGAGCAGGCGGTTTTTCTCAAGCTGGCTGTACAGGCGCTCTGCAGCAGCGACAGGATAAGGGAAGCAAGAGGAAGAGAGAAAAAGAGAGAAAGGGAAGGTTAGTAGAGCGCCAAGATGAGCACATCAAAAAAGCTGTCTCCACGTGTGCTTCTGAGGACAGCCTGGGCTATGCCCAAAGGTTTGTCTTTCTCTAACTTGTGCTTCAGCTCAGGAAGATCACAGAGGAAACCAAGTGTGGGCAGAAGTGAAAGTGCTGCCAAAGATGAGCAAAGGCAAAGAAAGGAAAAGGAGACACCAGAAGAGGAGCCTGCAGACTGGGCTGGGCTGGACCCCAGCAAGGACAGAGACCTGGGATGTGCTTTAAGCCGGTGGAGCACATTGCAGAAACATTGCCACGGCTGTATCAGAAATAGCTTCCAGAGGGAGCCACACCACACTGCAGTGGGACTGACAGGGTTTGAACAGCAGGACAGGCACACCCAGAAGAATGACAACATCTCATCCCTGGCCTGGAGGACCCTCCTCTGAAAACATGCCTGGTGCCACACTAACAACCCAGATAAGACCGAAGGCAGCAACTGCTTCAGGTACAGGACAGAGGGACTTTAGGAGCACAGGGTCCTCTTTTACATCTGCCCCAGAACAACTACATGAGCAGGGCACAAGCTGCCACTGCCTCTGCAGCCTCTCCAGTCCCTGTCCTTACAGCCCCACAGGGATCTAGCAGCCACACACATCCTCAAGGCTCATGCCAAGGACTCATGCTCGTCAGCAGCTCCACGGAGAGGGAGAACCAGTTTGGTCCCTTTCCAGGATCTGTCACCTCTCAGGGCTGGGTGGTCAGTGTCCTGCCACACAGCCTGTCAGCCACAACCAGCCAGTCTAGAGAACACATTCAGCATCTCTCCCTGCTCATTTGCATGGGCAGAGTGCTCCCAGCCTGACAGCTCCAATTCCTGCACTTAGGGGAATTCCAGGCAGTGAAAAATCATCTTCCAGCCTGGCAGAACTGACCAGCACCACCTGCAGTGACACACAGTGTGATGCCTCTGCTGCAGGACTGAGCCTAGAGCACAGCCTTGGCCTTGGGCTTCTCCTCTAATCCTTGTTGCACTGTGAGATCCTAGGAATCTCAGACATCCTCTGAAGGGGCGCTACACCATTCCTCATTGCTTTTGACCTCGGAATATTTTGCTCTTGAACAAGACCTAGCTGGGTAAAATTCCAGAAAGTCAAGTGTTTACATGGAGCAGCCAAAGCGTGTCACTCTCCCCAGAGTCTCAGCTCAGTCCCTCCAGTGTAACACCTGCACACAGGAGGAAGCTCAACTTCAGCTTCACCCTCAGCTTCTCTCAGTCCTTGGGACCTGCTCTAACTGCACTCGCTCTGCAGGACAGGGCAGTAATGCTGACTGATCGTCCCTTCTTTAAAGCCACCAAGGGACCAAGGCACAGCCAGAGAAGCCAATGATTTCTGTCCTACCACAATCTGGAAGTTGAGGGAAATTGTGGGTACAAACCATCCTGGCCCATGGCTTGCACAACAGTTGCTATTGCTGTGAGGGACTCTGGCTCCATGCTGGCTCTGAGCAGCCCCAGTGCCAGTCCCCAGCCCCAAGCGATCCAGGCTGGTTCTGGGTCTCCCCAGCAGCAGAGGATGAGAGTGAACTGTGCTCAGTAGGACTTGGTGCAACAGCTCACAGCTTTCAAGTAAACATTCCTGCTTGTGGACAGGGACCTGATGATGCACCCACACAAGGTAGCAGACTGGAGTGTTTAGCATGACCCTTCCCAGACTTTAGGAACAGCTTCTCCACATAGAACACTTGCCCAGGTCTGCAGCAGCTACCCCATGTTTGGCCTGCTCCCTTCTCTGCCCAGCCCCAGGGCAGCCTCACCAGCTATCCCTGCCACCCAGGGAGCCCCAGGACACAGGGAGCCCCAGGACCTGGCCCTCCTGGTCAGTTAACCTGTGTTTGCAGCACTCCCATGTCACAGCACAGCTCACAGTAACCAGCCTACACAAGCCCAGCAATCCAGTCAGACCAGATGCCTCCAAAACCTCCCAGGGTAGATATTGCATCACCCACCCACATACTCATCCACCACCCAGAGCGGATTCCTTGCGGATGAGCAGGGAAAGGGCTTGCCACAGCCCAGCCTTAGATAACATTCCCTGGAACACCACCGTGCAGAGCAGAGCCACCAGCTCCCCACAGCAAGAGTCAGGATGCAACCAGACCTCCCTGTGAGGAGAGAGGCACTTCCCAAGGGCAGGCTGCCACCTCCCACCTGCTAACAATCCCAGAAGGGGTGAGGTTGAAAGGGACCACTGTGGGTTATCTGGTCCAACCTCCCTGCTCAAGCAGGGTCATCCCAGAGCACATTGCACAGGATTGTGTCCAGATGGTTCTGGAGTATCTCCAGTGAGGGAGACTCCACACCCCCTCTGGGCAATCTGCTCAGTGCTCAGTTACCAACATAGGAACGAAATTCTTCCTCATGTTCAGGTGGAACTTCCTGGGCATCAGTTTCTATGTGTTGCCTGCACTGCTGCTGGGCACCACTAAGCAGAACCTGGTCCATCCTCTGACACCCTCCCTTCAGATACTGACAGACAATGATGGCATCCCTGTTGTCTTAAGAGCTGATAGTGGAACACTGGACTGGAAGCCTTCACATTTACAGAAGCCCTGCCCCTCCCACAGGATCCAGATCCTCAACTCCAGCTGCAGCTGGGTTACTGAAGAGTTCTGGGTTCTTGCTTTGTGCTTAAAAGGCACAGCTACCACCCCACATCCCAGGAGAGTCAGACCACACTTCGAAATTCCTTGAATGCTCCCTCCTTCCCTACCCAGACCTGCCACCAAAGATAGAGTGGGACAGGCTGGGGCAGGTGAGTGTGCCTAGATTATCCTGGCTGCCAGTGCAGTCATGTGGAGACCAGAAGGGCACAAACCTGAGAAAGCCACGGGAAGTGTCCCATTTCATCAGAACTCTGGTCACGAAGGGCTCTTCGGGCACTGTGGCAGATGAACCAATCCAGAAAGGAAAAAGTATTTGACCAACCGCCATGAAGCAGCACATACTGTTTTGAGAGGCTGACTAGTGTTTATGATACCAGATCAACTAGCAACAGTGCAGCAGTGACACACGCCAGGCATTCACAGCCCACTGCCAGTGGCAGTGCTCAGTGGGAAGCTCCTTGCCACGCTCCTAGAAGGATCCTGCAGCCCTCAGCCCCTGCATGGGGAGGGGAGGGCTCTGCAAAAGATTCCCTGGCTCAGATGCTCAGAGCCCTGCTGCAGTGCCTTCTCATTCCTGAAGCAAGAGGCCATACGTCCCTCCCCCTGGCACAGGCAGCACCTCGCACCCAACCAGTTCTGCCCCAGTGGAGACCAGCCAGAGCTCACACAGTATTTATTCGCTTCCACACCCTGACTAGAGACTATCAGGTGTGTGACCTCCCACTGCAAGCCAGCATTTGGCAACGGTGCTGGTGAACACTCCAGAGCAGGCAGGAATGAGGAGTGTCTTCAGTCAGGCACAGCTCCAGGGCCTCCTCCTGCAACCCCCAGCCTCCCGCTTGACCCCACAGGTCCTGTCTGCAGGGCTGCCATCACATCTGGGAGCCAGTAACACACCCCAAAGAAAAATCCAGTGTGCTAGTAAGGTCTGCGTTCCACCGAGGGTGACACCGGTTTGAAGGCAATGCTGAAACAGTTCCTCTAAAGCAGCAGTGGTCACTAGAAACCCATTTCTCAAAAGCAACAGCCATTTATACAAGAACTGTTTTCCTTAAAAAAGGTGACATCATGCTCGAGCAAGAGGCAAGAGAAACACAAAAGGAGCTTTATGGCTCCACACAAGATATGCAGATGAGAACAACATCCTCCCAGCTCCCCCGACACAGAAAGGGCAGCCCCTCAGAGCAGGCCGTGTCTGGCACATCGGGTCACACAGAGGGAGCTTTGTTTGGGAGCAAGTGCAGCAGAACTGAGGGGCTGCTGCTGCTGCTATCAAGCTTCAGTGTCTTTACAGCACCCGTTCCCAGGGATGCCTGTGCACAGTAACTGGAAAAAGGTACTGGAATTCAGAGTGAGATGAAGAGAGCGTGAATGCCGGGTGCAGATGCAGAACAAGCCACCAAGCAGAGAGACAAATCCAAAGTGGAGTTTGGAATCACAAGACTTATCTGTGTGAGACAGAAGGAGACACTAATTTTAAGAGAAGCTTCAGTGTTTGTGCACAGCAAACTCTGCTTAGGGAACTTTGGGACACTCATGTTAAGGCTCTTCTCTGTGGGGTGAGGACCTGGCCTCTCCTGGGTTAGTGCAAGGACCAGACGGAGCAGTTATTAGCAGCACCCACTGCAGATCTGAACACAAAGCTGAGGAGCAAAGTTGCAGAAACACACAAGTTCAGCTACTTCCACAGATCAGTTCATGATCTGGCCCATCTCAAGCCTGTTGTGGCAATTCCTACGGAATCCACCTGAGCACTATCCACAGCCTCTTCCAGAAGGAATCCCGAGACCATGGCCCAGTGGCTCCAGTAGACGACAAAGCCACATTTCCTGAGAAAGCCTTTCCCACTGGGAATGGGAATTGCACTCGAATTTCAGTCAGAACCCTCTCAGGCCAGCACAGCAATTGGTTACACATGCAGATCACGAGGACCTAGAGTTAGAAGACAGCATGCTGGGGCACCTTGAGCAGATCTGTAGAAGTAACCTGGACGGCACAGCGCCGTCGATTCTCCAACTAAAACCACAGCAAACCAAGCAAGCACTGGCGGTCCAGCCTGCTGAAGCGAGAGGCAAACGCCAGCCAGCTCATATTTACATGGAAGTCATGTCATTCAGGGCGTGGTCCAGTTCCTCACTAATTGCTTTGTACTTCAGTTTCTGGGCATAGAGCTCATCTAGAAGAGGTTTAGGAGGAGAACAAAAGGAAAACAATGAGGGAAGGCAAAGGAGTTCTTCCAACACTCGGGGGCAGGAAAAGCAGGATGGGATTCATGAACAGAAGAAAATGAAGTTAGATGCAGAGCCATCACGACTCCGTGTTCATCCCCAACAATGAATGGGAGAGTTCCAGCAGCCTGAGGACGGGTTGACCCACAAGTGCCTTCCAGGATTACAATCCAGCTCCAAGGGCAGCAGAGCCAAGCACTCAAACCACATCACCTTGTAAAAACAAGCTGTCCAGCTAGGTCAGCAGGAACCAGTGACAGGAGGAGCAGCAGGGAAGGGCAACTCCATCCACTTAGGGAGAAGCTTGCTACACCTGAGGAAAGCACTGATAATTGAGGTGCTTTGTTCTCACCTGTGTCTCAATGCAAAGACTGGCTTGGGAGAAGTCAGTCGTGTAATAGAGCTGGGCATCAGAGGAAATTCCCATCCTGCAGGACGAGGTGAGGTGGGGGAGCAGACCGGCCACACCAGTGTTCTCCATCAGATAATGGAGCAGACAGGCAGCTCTCCACCTCCGGGGAGGGGCGGGCCTGGAACTGTGCTGATGCATCCCTGAGCCCTGCAGAACTGGCACAGGCTGCTCCAGCTCTGGCTGCCTGGGCTATAGTACAGCTGGGCATGCTGTTAACAGCCTCGCAGAGCCAGGGAACTTTGTCAGTTGTCATAAACTAGGTCACTTCAGCAGCAAGGTGGTAGACCAGAGCCAACTCTCAATCAACAGGTTTCAAGGGGAGCATGCAGGGATTTGGAAGACTTTTTGCAGTTCCAAATGAGAGCTTGTCCTGGATCATGAGGTGGCTCAGATTGCTGCTTGGCTGCATTCTGGAACAGCTCAGCTGACACCATTGCTATTTCTAGATAATAAACCTCCAGAGTGACTCCAGACAAGGGTGTTTTGTATCTCCAAGACCTGGCACTGAAAGACCACAAAGGCACACCTGCGGTCACAGTAGGAGGCCTGTAAGGGTTTTGGTTTACCAGCATCACCACTCCAGCCACAGCAATCTACAGAAGAATCTGGCCACAGCCCCAGATTTAAGGGAGGCAGCTGGAACCTTCTCCTTCTGTGGCTTGGGGCAAGGTTCTGCAATGGTTGGCTGCTTGACCTCAGGAGTGTTCCTGAAGAACTGTGTGAAGGAATGGGAGGAGGAAAGGAACCCACCCTTGGCACAGGCTGACTACCTTGTGCCTTGAAATGCTGGCAATTTAACCTTGATTCAGGACTCACACTGGGGAGTCTGAGTCTTCAAAGGGCTGTTTCAAGACTCACTGATTCCTGTGCTTGACTCGCAAGACGCTGTTTGCAGTGGCCAGCACATGCAAGACGTTCTGCATGCAAGGATGTTATTGTGACCAATTCTTACAAGTTCAGGTGTTTCTTTCCTATGCCACTCCTAAATTAATTGGATTAAGCTGGAGCACAGGGATCTAGTTACATTCCTCAGGACATCACTACCAAAATGCACCAGCTATCTAGATAAGGCCAGGTGTCTGGACCAAGAGCTTGAGACCTGCTGCAGCTCCGTCAGGGAACTGTTTTTGGAGCAGAGACACAGGGCAGGACTCTTGCCAAGCCTCACCTTGGAGGCCAAGTCAGGTTATGCCCCAAGTAATGAGGAGCACAGCAGCCTCTCCGCTCTCCAGCTACATGAGAGATAGCCTTCCCTAGCTGCTCACTCAACACACATTACTTGGTTTCCTATCCCCAGAATGTACCTTCCAGATCATCAATGGTCTTCTCCAGCTTGGCTACAGAGCGTTCAGCAAATTCAGCACGGGTCTCCGCCTGCCAGACGGAAATAAGCCAGTTAGTGCAACAGCTCTACAGCAAAGGGCATCATGTCCGAGGACATGGAGTCTCCCACCCTCCACATCTCTTCGCAGTCAAGCTGAGGCCAGTTCACCCAGCTGGGCGATCCTGACATGGTCACTTACCTCTTTGAGTTTATCGGTCAGAATCTTGATCTCTTCTTCATATTTATCCTCTTTTTGAGAGTACTGTGAAAAAGGGAGACAGCAGTCAGCAGCCCCAGGTACCTCCCACCTCCAGAGAGCCCACAGCTACAGAGGGAGACATAAACTCCTCACTGCAGCACACATGCCCACAGAACCTTCCAACTGGGAGTTGTTCACATCCTTACCCATGTCCAACAGGACTGGGTCAGGCTGCAAGTCCCACATCATGCATGGAACACAAACTTGGGTGCAGAAAAATTCTCATCTTAACATTTTAGCAGCTTAAACATCCTGGCTGATGAAGTCTGCCCCAAGGCAGGGAAGGGCAGCCAGGCTTCCCGCACCCCAGCTTCCACAGCCCTCCAATGAAATACGTTAGCCCTCCCAGCAGAGCAAGCACAGCTCTCCTGGCTTGCTTAAGACTGCAGTTGAATCATTTCCACCCCAGTGGGTGCTCTGCTGTTCACACACCCTCCTAGCACCACAGCAATGTCTCTGGCCCTGGGACAGGCAGCCCTACCTTCTCAGCCTGAGCCTCAAGAGACTTGAGATTGTTGGTGACATTCTTCAGCTCCTCCTCCAGTTCGGAACATTTACTGTGGGGTTTTGTAAGGAAAGGGGGGAAAAAAAGGAAAAGAAGAAGTGGGAGGGAAAGACAGGAGACAAGAAGTGAATCCACGTGCAGGGAAGACCAGGAAGTTCTTTAGGAGACTGTCTGAGATCAGACTGGATAGGACCCTGCTTTGTGCAGAAAGCAAGTTCCCTTTTTGCCTCCGAGCTCATGTTCGAAGTATTCTGCCAGCACATGCACGGGGCACAGAGCTGAGCAGTGAGATGTGGACACAGGTTTCTGCCAGACCTGGAGTCTCTAAGGAGAAGCTTCATGTTTACCGTGCTGTACGGAGGGAAGCTGTTCTGACGAACAGGACAGCCACCACCACTCAGACAGGGATATTTATGGGCAGAGAAGACAGAATGTTCCAGGAGACAGAGAGAGAGAGAGACGCAGTTAAGCTGAGGGGAGGAGCATAGTGAGGAGACCACATGAGTTCTGGTTTAATGGTTCAAGAAAGGAAAGGTTAGTACCTTTTCTTCGGCAACAGACAGACACTTCAAGTTCTGGTCCATCACTCTGATCTGCTCCTGCAGCTCCCGGCAATGACTATTAGTGACGGTCACACAAGGGCACAAGCCAGGTGGGGGCAAGGTCAAAAGGAACACCAAAACCACACCACCACAGAGCAAAAAAGGGGGTAGGGGGAAACACAAAAAAGTCATGGTCACAACATGCACATCTGGGCGGGAAGCACAATGCTGCTGCTGCTGCGTACACACCAACTGTGTTAGACAAGGCCCAGAGCACGGAAAGATCCTGACCAGCTCCTCAAGGGTCAGCTAAAGCATCCAGACACATGAAAGGGGCCCAAACACCAGTATTTGTGTCTCTGCACTGAGCAGAGGAAGTCCAGATTCCCACTCAGCAGTGCAGAAGCCGGTAGTGGTTACTGCAAATACCTGGAGAGGCCCAGAGACCAGCCTCAGCCACAGCTCTGCCCTCGGCCACCCCATAAGCCACTTCAGCCCCTGGCCCAGGAGGCCTCTGCCACTTCAGGACAAGCACCGTGCTCTGTAGTAACGTGAACAATCTTGTGACTGCACGCACAAAGCAGTGCTGGTGAATGCTGAGGAGAGGAAGGCTCTCCAGCCTCCATGACCAGGGAGTGCCTCCATGCAAAGGGGGAGAGCATCTCTACCCAAGGCAAATTGCATCACAAACTCCATGTCCTGAGTGGAGCTAATCCTGTTCCAAGGAGGGGAGTGCTTTCATCCCTTTCCTTTAGGGACCTAAACCCACCCTGTGCTTCAGGCCTTGTGTAACAAGGTTAGCAATGCAGTGTTAGTTCCCATGCAGAGGCAGACGTGCCAGGCACATGCAAGCGGACTACTCACGACTCTGCGAGCTCAGCTCTCTCTTCAGTACGCTCCAGATCTCCTTCTATGATCACCAGTTTCCGAGCAACCTGGGAAGGAGAATCAGAGTCAAGAGGAAGGAGGACGGTTTTGTGCTTGTAGGCTGTGCACAGCACTGGATGGAATGAATGCCTGCAGGAGCCACTGGAGCTGTCAGAGGCTTTTGGCCAAGCAGAGCACTGATGTAGCTCTGCGGAGAGCCAGGCTCTGCCCCTGGGTTTGCTGTCAGCAGGAAGAGGCTCTTCCGGCCTCTCCTGGCCCAGGTCAGTCATACTAGAGCACCCAAGGGTCTCACCTCCTCATACTTCCTGTCTGCCTCCTCTGCAATGTGCTTGGCTTCCTTGAGCTGGATCTCCTGCAGTTCCATCTTCTCCTCATCCTTCAGAGCTCTGTTTTCAATGACTTTCATGCCTCTGCCCAAAAGCAAGCACAGGGAGGGGAGATGTGTAAAACAATCTTGGACAAGCCAGCACTGCAATGAGTTTCAGAGCATTAACAGCACTGCCCTGGAAGCACAGTGCTTCCAAATAAGCCATGACTCCTCTGAATGAAGAGGGTGGCACAGGAAGGCAGAAGCCCCCGGGCTGATGTGAATACAGCAACCTCAATTGCTTGGAATTAACTGTTCCTTGGAATGTTCCTCCAGCAGATCACCGGGCTCCCAGGCCAAGGGAAGTGCAGTGCTGCTGAGAAGAACAAGCCTGGCTGTCTTAGGGACTCGGCACAGCCAAGTCAAGCACTTTCCCATCTGGAATGCAGGAAGAGCCAAGTCTGTTTCTATGGCAGGCCACCAGCTGGGTCAGGCTGCTCAGCGTGTGCATGAGGAAGCACATCAGACAGCTGGAAGTGGACCACTCCCCTCTGAATCACAGGCCAGGTCAGGGGACACCTGCCAGTTAGGGAGCATGCTGGCAGAGGCAGATGGAAGAGAGGCTGCCCCACCAGCAGCCACCTTTACAAGGCAATGGTGTCCCTGAACCCATTTATTTCTCCTCCTTTGGAGGCGGGGATGCATGGTGGCACATGGCACTTCCTTGTTCCCTAACCTCAGGTTACAGGACATTCAAGGCCATCAGCAGCCTCGGGTTCATCAGCATTGTTTTAGCTGCTCTGCATAAGCAGGCACTGAATCCCACATCCAGCCTTGATGTGGGATCTCCTCCCCCACTCTGGGAAGCCCAAAAAGCTGATGGCACCGGACCCTCAGTGTTTGACAGAGTGCAAGCAGGAGCCCTTGCTCACCTTTCACTCTCATCTGCCGCCTTCTCTGCCTCTTCCAGCTTCTGCAGAGCTGTGGCAAGGCGCTCCTGAGCTCGGTCCAACTCCTCCTCTACCAGCTGGATACGGCGATTCAAAGATGCCACTTCTGCCTCAGCCTGGAGGGAGCAGAGGAGGGTACTCAGCCTGTGCAGGCTTAGCAGCTCGGGTAGGGCAGCTGAGCTCTGCCATCGGGTCAGCAGCAGCACACGGGAGCCCAAAGCAAACCCAGGGTGCTTTAGCCACTCTCCCAGAGGCAAGCAGCACATTTAGCTCTGCAACACCTCCCACACGCTTTGTCCGCACAGCAGCCTTCCTGCAGGCTTCTCGCTGTCAGCCTGCGTTGCTCTGACAGTTTAAGCCATAAACACCAAGGAGATGACTTACACCAAGGGGTGCCTCTGCAGCTGCCGGGATCCTGCCAGGCCATCCATCATAGCCCTGTTTATCCACCACACCAGAGCGTGCTGACAGCTGCCACTTAGCAGAGAGTCACTTTACTGGTGTGATCTGGACATGAGCATTTCTTGAGGCAAACCCTCTCACCAGCAACGTGCGAAGGATTAACAGGTTCAAGGATGTGCCAAGCTGTATTGAGTGCTGGCAGGCTGGGCTGGTCACAGGCACTGCCCAGCCTCGGGGCTTCTTGCAGCAGTGCCCACAGCCCCAGAAGAGAGCTTCCTTCCTCCCAGAGACTCACTAACAATCCAGAGAAGGCGCAAAAGCCTTCTCCAGTCTTGAGACAGGTTGAGGAGGCTGTTCCCCAGCAATAGCTGCCTTGGTTTCGTCATACACATTGGAAGCTGGTGAAACTACTCACAGCCTGCAGATATTTGCCAGAAATGTGACCACAAATGTGACTGAGGCTTTAAGGAACCAGCACAGATCAGAAGCCATTCCACCCCCCAACCACTGCAATCCATGTCCTAGTCAGCCTTCAAAGAAGCCACAAGGAACAAGCCAACCCCCATGGTGCTGTGCTGGCAATGGAGATGGTGGGGAACACAGACCATGCAGCTTTGTGCTCAGTTCATCACTCGTGTGGCAGAGCCACTTGCTTGTGCTCAGTAAGGCAATACAGCACTGCCCTCACCCTGTGGCTTGCTCCAGCGTTGAGTCAGAATGCAGTCAGGGCAGATAGAGAGGGGGGGAACTGCCCTTCAGTGCTGCTGAAAACAAAGCACCTCAAGGCCAAGGATGAAAATCCCTTCAGTGGCACTCCTTTTCTGGATCAGACCCAGACTAAACAGTCAACTAGAGACTTGCTGCAATCTTTTTGGGACCCTGGGGGCATGACCTGATTGGCCATGAGGCCCCTGCTTACAGCCGCATCCACGTCAACTCCAACCAAAGCCCAGGGGAGCCCGGATGCTTTAGGGACACTGACACCCCACCGGCCCGGAATCCCCAACAGAATTACGAAGTCAGGCAGGAGTGCAGCCATTCCAGGGCAGCACTGTGATCTTCTGCAAAGACCAGGCACATGCCAGACAGACACAAAATATCCCAGCTGCACATAAAGCATCCTACGCAGACACACTGCTCCTCACCGTGCGCGAGGAGGGAGGAGCAGAGTGATGAAAGACACCAGTGTTAGAGTGGGGCCCAACACTGGTTGCATCCAGCTCCCAGAGGGGCTCTCCCTGCCGCGGGCACTGAGGCACTCCTGGCAGGTTCCAAGAGCAGGCTGGGAGAGCACAGAGGAGCTCCCATGCAGGTACACCCAGCTCTGGAGAAGCCCACACCCCTCTGGTGTGGCGACACCCACCCCGATGAAAGGGGAAGTGGTCTGCCTGAAGAGGAACACAACAATACCTTAAACAGAACCAGGAAGGAGAGTGCCTGACGTACATATTTTCCCTATTAAAGGGGCAACCAGCTGTTGAGGTGGAGGACCTCCTCCTTCCTTCTCCCAGGCGACTGAGACACACCAGTACTGTGGGCCTCCACTTCCTGACCCTCTGAACTGCATCACTTAGCCCTGACTTCCTGCAGGCAGTTCTCAACCCACCCAAAAACCACCCTTAATTTTGAGGAAGTGTCTCTCCCCTGCTGCAGAAGAGCCCTTACATCTCCTGTTCTGCTGCTCCTCCCTGGATACAGATGAAACTGTCAGGCTTTCCCAGAGCACAGGGTGACACTTCCAAGTGACTTCCAGGCACCCCTGCTACAAAGCGGCACATTCCTATTATTCCATGCTTCCTTCAGGAAGGCAGCCCTGAACCAGGGAGCACCCAGAGCCCAGCAAATCAAGTGAGAAGCTCATCCAGGCCTTCGGGACTCACATTGCTTCCCCAAGAAATTCAAGAGGGTTCCCCAGGACCCGGGGCCAGCCAAGCCCTGGGCACCATACTGGGAGCACTGGTTCTCTCCCCTGAAGGAGGTTCAAGGAGCTGTGAGAAACACGCCTGTACCCGTGACAATACTGCTATTGCAAGGAGAATTCCTTATGTGGCTGCAAAGAAAGAGCCCAGCTGAGGCCTGGGAGTGGCAGGAGCTTCTGCCATGGGCCTGATCCATCCCCTGGCAGCGCCACAGCGCTGTCACGGACACGGGCTCGAGCACTAAGCGGGGCAGGGCTCAGCTTCACGCTTCGAACGCAGCAAAGTCACTGCAAATTCAACGAGAGTCACGCTTAGATTCGAGCCAGGACCTGCCCCGTGTCACCCCATCCCTGTCCCCAAAACGCCACCAGCCTCGCCTGTGTCCCAGGCCCAAGGGCGCCGGCCACCGCGAGGTCCTGCCCGTGTCACCCCATCCCTGTCCCCAGCCTTTCCGGCGTTCCCAGCCCGGCGGGGAGCGCGAGCGCTGCCAGCTCAGATCCTGCTGTCGTTGCTCTCTCCTTCCTTCCGCGCAATCCCAGCCCAGCCCCTGTGTTTCCCCGCGGCTGCCGGTCTCAGGGGCAGCGGAGAGCCCCGCTCGCCGGGATCCGGGCAGGATGCGGAGTTTGGGAGCGCTTCGGAGGGCTCCTGCGCTGGCCACATCCCGAGGGAGCCCGCTCATTCCTTCCATCTTACCTGCGCAGCTCCGGGCTCGGGGCCGCACAAGATGGCCGGGGCCTCCCCCTCTCCCCGGCCGGGTCCCCCCCTGCTGCTGTCCGTCCCGGGACACCGGCAACAGCGAAACAACGACCGGCCGATGCCCCCGGGCTCGGTGTCTGCTCAGCACCACGAGCCAGTCCCGGGGACCCAGAGAGAGCCACGGACACAGAGCGAGAGCCCCGGTCCCAGCGCACACTCCGGCCCGGGCCGGCATCTCGCCGGCACTGCCGCGGCTCGGAACGACCCCCGGCCCCGGGCGCGCCGCCCGTCCGGCTGTGCCCCCGCGCGGCGGCCCCGGCGGTACCTGCTCGCGGTTGCGGCGCTCGGCCTCCACCTCCCGCTGCAGCCGCTCCGCCCGCTCCTCCGCATCGTCCGCCTGCTGCTGCAGCACCTGGATCTTGCGCTTCACCGCCTCGATGGTGGTGGCCCCGGCCATGCTCGGTCCCTCCGCTCCAGCCCCGCCACCCCCAGACTCCGGGACCGCGCCCGGAACGGCCGCCGGAAGTGACGTCACTTCCGCCCCGCCCCGGGGGCGCGTTACCGGGGAGATGAGGAGCGGCCGCCACGCCTGGGGCGCGGCGGGGGCACCGGGACCAAAGGGAATGGGGGCACCGGGCGGGGGACACACACCGGCACCTGGCGTGAACGGGGCACCGCCACCGAGTGGGGGACACACACCGGCACCTGGCGTGAACGGGGCACCGCCACCGGGTGGGGGACACACACCGGGACCCGCCCCAGTGGGACGGGAACACGCGAGAACGGGGCACCGGCACCGGGCTGGGGGGGATCACCGGGGTCTGCCCCACGGGCACCTGGGTCCATCGGGACCCGCCCCATATGGGCGTGGGGGCAGCGGGACTGGCCCCAGGCGGGTGGGGGAACTCCGGGACCGGGCTCATGTCACAGGGACCAGGCGCAGCCTCACAGGGCCCAGAGGACCCGCACGGCCCCACACGGGCTTCCCCGTCCTGCCCCACGCCAGCAGCCTCACACCCGCCCCGCTCCGTGGCCGGACACTGAGGAGCCCACGGGCTACGCTTGGGCACGGCCTGGCCGTGGGTTCGGGCACTGCCAGCCCTGGAGAGCCCCCAGACCCTGCCGGGGCCCGGACCCCAGAGCCTTGCAGCAGATCCTGCTCCCTCCGTCCGCCCGGGGACAGGGCTGTGGCCGCCAGGCTCCCTCTCCGCTTCCATGTGCCAAATCCCAGTGGTGCAACAGCCTGAGCCGAGGCAGAAACCCTTCTGTCTCATGGCAGATAACGCTGCGAAGATCAGTGTTCATCAGAGCCGGGAGCTGTGTTCCTCGGCGTCGTAAGGATCATGGAGCCCCCCAAGAGCTCAATAAACACATCGCTGAGCCCTGTTACTGCTCTCATTCCCCACGAAGCCTATTCGGCAGTGCTTCAAGCGTGTGGATAGAAGGGAAAGGCTCCGGGCTGCTGGCCTGAAATCCTCAGCAGCCAAGCAGGTAGATGTGGCAGGAGCATTTGCCTGGGATGGCACCTGTGGCACAGCGTGTTTCCAGGGATGAAATGGGGATCGAAAGGACTCTCTCTTGGGCTGGAAGCACCTGGGAGGCAGCTCTGCTCTTTCATCGCTGCACGGTGCAAAATCCCCTCACTTCCCAGAGCCAGGGGGAAACTGGGGGACCCCATGGACCACCCTGGGGAGCAGCAGCCAGGAAAAGGGGCTCCAGGTGCACAGAGAGGGATCCACGAGGAAGCAAGTGGGAATGTGGTGACAGCAGGGGAAATGCCAACAAGGAGCACAGGGAGGCAAGAAAGGTGTGAGGGAGGGAAAGGGCTCCCCGAGCTCTGCAGTGCCGCACTCGACACAAGCCAATTCCAGTGCAGGGCTGGCGACAGGGACCTGCAAGCAAAGCTGCAGGGTGACAAATGTCCCAGGGCTCTGGAGCTCCCGGTGACAGCCTGGCCTCCAGTGAGAGCAGCCCAGGTGCTGTGCTGGCCTCAGGCACTTTCCCCTGGGCGCGGTGGGAAAGGACGGCTCCTGCCTTCTCTGCGTCGGAGCTGGGCTGCATTGCCCCGACATTGGACCCTGAGACATCCCGGCCCTCCAAGGACTGCCAGGTCCTGACAGGTGATGAACGGGCCTCATGCCTCGTGACGGCCGGAGAGCGGCCACTGTGTGAAACCCTGCACCGCTCGCGCCATTGTTTTCCTGGAAACAGCGGACAACAATAGCCGGGCTGTGCAATGCCCATGCGCCTCCGCCCGCAGGGGAATGAGGGCTCCCCCTCCTCCTCCTCCTCCTCGGAGCTCGGCTCCTCCACCCCCAGCCGTGACTCAGAGCTTCCTGGCGACTCGTGGACCCCATATCCCGCACTCGAGGGGCTGCTCGCTGCCCGGCTCTGCCCTCCGGATACCTCCTTCACAGGGGCACTCTCTGCTCCTAGACACCTACACAGTTTTACTGGGAGCACACTGAGCCGGGCAGGGGCCTTCCTGTGTCCCCAAGGCATAGGGAAGGGCTGCAGCCCCACCAGGAGGGCAACGAGAGGACGGCAGCGCTCAGCTTCCACCCTGCACCCCATACATACATCCGCTGCCTTCTTCTCTGCCAGCTCCAGCTTCTCCTGGGCGTCTTTCAGGGCCTCAGAGTATTTGTCCAGTTCATCCTCTGTCCCTTTTAGCTTCTTCTGCATGGCAGCAAGCTCATCCTCCAGCTGGAAGGACAGTGGTGTCACCACAGGTGGACCCCACTCTGAACCCCTGCACCCCAAGAGAGCCCTGCCTGCCCCATCCCAGGCTCAGCTCTGCCCCACGGCATCCCTCCTGCCCCATTCTTGGGACCAGCTCTGTCCCACAGTGTCCATCCCTTTCCCATATCCCACCAGCTGGCAGGGACCAAGCCCTGGAGAGCCCTTGGGGTGCCCTTGAGCTGTGGTATGGTGGCAGCTGTCGCTCTCTCATACCCCAGGCAGTGTCTTGTTGGGTCTGGGCTGAGCGTGACCCAACACAGGCAGAAGCCACCCCCCAACACCCCTGGGCTGGGGGCTGCGACTGCCTGCCCTACCTGCTTGCTCCGTTCCTCCGCCTGCTTCTGCTCAGCCTCCGCCTGCTCTGCCCGGTCCAGGGCATTCTCCTTGTCCAGCTTCAGCATCTGCATCTTCTTCTTGATGGCCTCCATTCTTGGTGGGACACAGGCAGCGGTGGGCAGCGGGATGCAGGACAGACCACGAGTGGGTAGCACAGCTGTGTTGCATGTGCCCCACTGACCGTTTATCAGCTCTGCCCAGCACAGGGGCTTTGCCTTTCTTGGGCTGACCCGCCTCCCCACCTTCCCAAAAAGTCTGTGCTCAGGACCCATTGTGCATCCTGGGGGCTCCGGGTGGTCACAGCCTTATTTGGGCTCCCGAAGACAGCTGGGGTGTTATAAAAAGCAGCAGCAGGTCTGCGAGAGGGGGTCCTACATTGTCCCAGGTGCCCCTTCCCCCCATGCAACGGGACACCCTGGCTGGTGCCCCAAGCGCTTCCTCAGGATGTTGAACTGGGTCCGTGCAGCACTGGCACGAAGTCCCCGCCCCCCATTTGCCTTCCTGGGGGGGTTTAGGATGTTTTGGTGGCCCTGCCTGGGGGCGGCATGGAAAAGGGCAAGATCAGCCTGGCGCTATTTTGGGAGCAGGGGCTTGGCCAAGAGGGTTTGGCTCTGCAAGGGAGCAGCAGGGGAAACTGCACCCAGCAGCAGGGGCAGAGCCCCCCGGGAGCCTGCTGAGCCCCGAGCCCAGCTCCGGCCATGCTGGTGCTTGGTGTTGAGGTGGAGGATGCTGTTGGCAGCTGGAGGAGCAGATTCCCCAGACGCAGGGAGGAATTCTCAGGGCAAGTGGTAGCGCTTCGTCTGCAGCCGAGGGATTTGCAGCCTCCTTGTGCCAGCCCAGAAGCCCCACTGGCCTCATAAACCAGGCTAGAATCTCCTATGGAAGAGACACAGTGCTCCCACCCAGGGACAGATGTTCAGGGCTAAAGGGGTCAGCACCCAGGGACCTGGGGGACAGAGACCTGGTGGCAGCTCCTGGCACCGTGGACAGGGCACTGGGGGGGACAATGCCCACCAAGAGCCCTGAGCAGTGGCTGCACCTCCATAAATAACCCCCCCATGCCAGGGCAGTGGAAGCAGTGGTGGGCACGGGGCCACGGGCCTTTGTATTGTCATCATCCCTGGCGTGAGCGGGGGGACAGGTGGCAAGCGCTGACCCCGCTGCCATCCCAAACCTCCGCCAACCCCCGGGACGGCTCTGGGCTCCCCCTCTCAAGTCCCATGGAAATGGGCAGACAGGTTTTATTGTGGCAGTGAGGACTAGCAGAGGGTGCAGGACAGGGTGCAGAGGGCCCCCCTGCCTGAGGCAGGGCACAGACAGCATCTGGCCAAGTCGGTGCTGGGCGTCCCTGGCGCTGTAAGAATATGTTTGATATTTAGTTGGTTTTCCAATAAAACAACCTAATATCAAACATATCAGACAGAGACAGGGGCAGACGGAGGTGGGAGGACCCGGAGCTCAGCTGCCTGTAAGAGAAAGAGAAGAGTAAGCCGAGAGCTGGGGGGGGGGTGGTATCCAGGTATAACCCTGAGGGACTGCCAGAGGCAGCACCCAGCCTCACCTCAGTGCCTGGAGCCTGCTGGGCTACTGTGCCGGTACTGGGGTGCTCAGGATGCAGTGCTGGAGCAGGAGGCGTCCTGTGGCTGGGATAAAGCCGGAGCAGGGCAGTGCAGGCATGGTCTCCTGGCATGGCATGTCAGGGCACACCATGGACGTGCACTTGGCAGGCAGCGCTGGCGCCAAAGGGACCCCACATCCATCACCATCTTAACCTGGGCTGGCGTGGGGGGACTCTGCTGCGCTCTGGCTCAGGGGTCGCCTGGCCGCCCTTTATAACTGCGCTCGGCTGCACCAAGGCAGAGGGACGTGGCCAGCAATAGCCCTGGCCCCTGCACACCGTGGCCTCGTTACCATTAATTACTACCCATTGACGTACCCCCTGCCCCCTCCATGGACCCCCGTGCCCTTGGCCGCCCAGCACTGCCGGTCGATGCGGCTCGATGGCCCCGCGCTGCCTGCTCCTGCCCCTGGTCACACTCCCTGTCATTAGTGGGGCTGTCAATACCGGGGGCCAGCCCTGGCCTGCGGGCCTGTGCCACCAAGGGGCTGCACATGACCCTGCCCAAGGACGAGCCCCACTGACACAGGGGAGTTGTGCCCCAAATCCCCTTGCTTTGGGGCTGCTGGAGCTCACTGGAGTATCTCTTCTGAGGAGCAGCTGGAGGGGCTGCCTGCCACCCTGCCGCATCCATGTTGAGGATGTGGCCCCACTCGTGCTGGGTGACAGAGGCAGGACCCCAACCCACACTGAGGCTGGGACCAGGGTGGTAGAGTCCAGCCAAAAGAGCACATGGGATATCCTGGAATGCTGGGAGCACAGCCTCCCCACACCACAGCAGTGCTTCGCTGCAGTGGGACACATCAACCTTGGGAATGGCACTGGGGGCCTTGTGGGGGCTCAAGCTTTGGGGTACCAATGAGACAGGACATGGGGGAACCAGGGTCCTGAGTGCCATGAGAAGGACAGGGGCACAGCCTGGCCTTGGGAGTTAGGGGCTTCAGCCCCCTGAGGTGGCCACACGATGAGGTGGCAGTGGGGATGGCAGGGACGCACGTGGCAGCAGCAGTGCCAGAGCCGGGGGCATGTGTGCGGCAGTGGGTGATGTGATGCAGCCCGACAGCCGAGCTAATGAAGGGCCATGGCGGGGGGTGCTGGCCCAGCGGCCCCCAGCCCTGTCAATAAGCAGAGCCAGGGCTAGGCACTGATGGGCCCTGGGGCTGGGAGGACACCAAGGTCGGGCACAGGCAGCAGGGATGGGAGGTGGGGGACAGAGCCCTCCCAGCTGCGGAGCAGACAGGGATCCTGGGGTGCCTGGATGGCAAGTGGGGACAGGGAGCATTGCACACAGCCCAGCCAGGCTCCTCTCCCGGCTGCTGCAGGGCTGTGCTGCACGGGGCAGGAGCACCGTGGCACATGGCACGGCACAGCAGAACCTGTGCTGGGACAGGGACCCAGTGCGGAGCACCCAGTCTGGTGAGGCATGCTGGCCGTGCTGCATCTCCTGGCGTGGGCCATGGGCGAGACGAAGTGTGCAGGATCCAGGACACCGAGGATTGCAGGCAACATGTCTGGATCCCAGCCACAGGAACTGTGCTGGGCTGTGTCTTTCCTGCACTGCTGCCCTGGGCTGTCCCATGCCTCACATGCAGCAGATGCAGCCTGTTGCTCAACCATGTTTTTATTCTCAGTCAGGAGCTGGGCGATGCACTGGGCTGAGCCCTCAGAGCCGCTCCACATAGAAGGCTTTCCCCAGCTGGCGCAGCTCCTGCTGGTGCTGTAGGTGCTCATCCAGGAGGAGCTGGCACAGGGCGTCTCGGCGGATCTGCCAGGTCAAGGGGCTGTGCTGAACCCCCATATCCCCCTGGCTCACCAGCGCTGGGAGATACTGTCCCCCAGGACGTAGTGGAGCGGGACAAAGGGGGCACCCAGCCCTGGCAGCACAGGGCTGGGGGACCTCAGCTGTACCCAACCAATGCCCCAGCCTCACCACTGCCTGCTCCCTGCTGCAAGGTACAGCTCCAACGTCCACACGCTTCTTCAGCCGCGACTCCATGATCCATTGCAGCACCCATGAGGACGATGCCAGCACTGTGGGTGCTCCCTGGCCCTCCTGCCCACAGCTACTGAACACAGGGTGGGCAGGTCAGGGATGCAGAGATGTTCCCCCCAGTCTGCCCTAGGCTCCCCATCGCCCACGATGCCCAGCACGGGGGATTCATCCCCCAGGGCACTTTGCCGGCTCTACCTCTCCAGGAGCCTTGGTCCAGCATTCCCATTCGCCTGGACCTGCAAACAAAGAGCATGTTTGCGTGGCCTGGGGTTTAACCCGCACCAGGGCACACTGCAGCCCAACTGTCACCACCGGCTTCCCAGGAGCCCAGGAGAGTTTCCATCCTCCCAACCCCTGCCCCGCCTGACCTCCTCCTGCTGCAGTGAGGGAGCTCTGGCTGTTTGTGCCCTGCCATGGCCAGTGCCCACAGGGACCCTGCGAGGCCACGGCGCTAACGGAGTGCCGCGGCAGTAATGGCACCCTGGTTACAGTAACAGCCTCCCAGTTACTGTCAGCGGTGGCACCGTGGTTACCGTAACTGCATGCCAATTACTGCCATCGTGTCTCAGTTAACACAGCAGTGATGGCAGCATCCTGGATACCATTAATGTTATCCTGGTTACTTTGTAGCAGCTTCAGGAGGCGGGGAGGCAGCCTGGATCGGGTAGGGATGGGCCCCTGCAGTCAAGAGGCCAGTGGCACGCATCCTACTTGGGCTGAACTGTCATTTTATTAAACAGTAATTTAAAAAGTGCCGAGGTCTGTACCCTCCACTCTGTCGCCCACGCCACAGTGACGGGTGAAGGCTGCCGGCGCTGCCCTCAGCCTGACAGAACGCAAGACTCAAGGTGGGGGCCACGAGCTTTCAGCCCCAGGAGCTCGGCAGATGCTGGCATGCGAGGCGCTGGTGAGAGTGGGAGCAAACACCCCTTGCAGGACAGGACGGGACATTTAACACTGCTTTGTCCACTCAAGACATCCCCAAACGCCCAGGTGCAGGAGAATGAGTAGAAACCTCAGCCCAAAGCGGTGAGCTCAGCCATGGTGCTAAGAACAGGCACCAAACTATTTCTACCCCATCCAGGACTCACAGGCAGGCTGGGCACAAAGGACTGACAGCAGGAACAATGACGTCACGGGGAAAAGTGTTCACCCTTTGGAAAAAAACAGACAAGTGGCTCCAGTGCCCAAGACCCAGATGGACAGGACGGACAAACATCAGTTTCCCGCCAGCTGCCGCAGGGAAGGACGGGCGGAGGGGAGTGCTGGCTGGGATCCATGTCTTTATAAATAAGCTCAAGCTCATCAGTTTATTCACAGGGTCCAAGACAGTGCAGGACGCAAAGCCTGGAGTGTGATAAGCCTGCAGCAGAGGAAGGCCATGGGGCTGATCCCATGGGCTCAGCAGCTCCAGGAATGGGCTCCTGGTGAGGGCCAAACTCCAGCAGCTGGAATGGAGCCCCTGCCGAGTGAATGACCTCCAACGTGGTGTGGAGGGGGGAGATCTGAGAGCACAGCTGGTTCCTCTCAGTGCTGCCTTGCACTGCAAGCCCAGACCCGCCCAGCACACCCACTGCACCAGCCCCCACACGCTCACAGGGTGCTCTCCAGCGTGTGTAGTTGTCCTTGAAACTCTTCAGCTCCAGAAGTGTTTGGCACGTTTGCTCTTCTGGCTGGGAAGGCAAGTAGGTGACCTGGATGGTGGTGGGGTTGGAGACTTCAGGGGACAGGGTGAGGGTCTTTCACTGCTGACTGGGTGCTGCCGCTGGCTGCTGCCCCCCGGGCTTGGTCCTGTGGGCAGAGAAGAGGCCACCATCACTGCTGCCTGCCACCCCAGAGGAGCTGGTATCTATCTGCCTAACACGAAGCAAATCTGCTTTTGTGATGACAGCACTCACTGACGTCTTGAAATCTAAGGCCAGAGGTTCTGTGCAAGTCCCTGACTCGAAGTGGTTGGGGACAAGCAGGAATGTTGACTGTGACCATGGAACAAACCAAAAACTGCAGTAACCACATGGGCTGCATGGAAGGAGTGAACGCAGAGGGACAGATAGGCACAGAGAGCCCCTGTCTCAGATGATGGCTGTGCCCCAAAACCCATCACACCTCCCCACGGGCTCCTGGGGCCCAGGAACCCACCACCACACCTGGGCAGCAGCACTTACATGTTTGCCAGTTCATTCAGAGCTTCCTGGTACTTCAGATATTCAATTTTCCCAAAGACCTTGAAACAGAAAAGACCAATGGAACACCCAGCTTGAACTTATGGCGTGACCTCAATCCTGCAGCATGGCAGAGCACAGGAATGCCCTATGGGGCCAGCAGTGCCCCACCAGCACTCACCCCGGTGCATAGCGGGCGCTCTCATAGCCATCCAGCAAGGTGTCAATCAAGGCTTTGCGGATGCCTTTGAAGGAGGTGCTGGAATTCCGCAGTTCCAGCAAGTAGGCACAGAAGTTCTTCCCTATTAAAGACTTTGGGTACCGGCCCTCTGCTTGAAATGGGATTTCTGGAAAAAGTCACAACACAACAGCTGAAGCGCAGGTAAAAATACTTGTGCTCATCCCTGTGGTCAGGAACTGCTGGCAGGATAAACTTCTGTCCATGCCCACTGCCTCCATTTGGCAACTGCCCCAGCACATGGAGCGTGCCAACCCTCAGATCACCAGCAGAAGTGACTGCTACTCCCCAGTGACCGACTGGAGCCTCCCCATGGGGCTGCTGGCACCCTCCTTCAGGGTCTCTCTGCACCCTTCTGCTCCCACTCTTGCCCTTGGCTCCCTTACCCGATGTCCTGATTGCATCCAGTGCCTTCATCCTGTACAGGTAGTTATAGCAGCCTGGTAAAGGGAAAGCACAAACTGAGATCTCTGCAAACCTTGGATCCCTCCAAGAGGAAAAGGAAAACAGGAGCAGAGACACCATCCATGTGACAGGACACCAACAAGGAGCAGCCAAAGGTGTGACTTGGCCCCAGGGGAAACAAGTGCGGGACGGTACCTCTGGGACGGTACCTGGTGTTCTCCAGCTGCAGGAGCCCGCGCCGTCGTCCTCTGCCAGCAGCTTGTGGCTCATACTTGATGTCCTGCACCCTTGACAGTCGAATGTCAATCTCTTCCTTTAAATCCTACACAGCAAGAAAAAAGCCAGCACGTTTACAGAGCACTCTGTTTGTGGGATCAAAAGGATAAGAACAGGCCCTGGATAAACTGCTCCCTCTCCCACTGCCCATCGACCACTCCGAGGTGGCAGCTGTGACGCTGGAGCAGCTCCTGCCTGTCCCTATCAGGCATGGATGGGCACGTGGGAGTAGGGGAAAGTAGGGTACCCACCTTGGGTGCATGCTGCCCCACAGGCACGTGGGGGCCACGACGGGACTTCATGGCAAAGCGCATGATCTGGCGTTTTACGAAGATGAACAGCAGCACAAAGACCTGAGGAGCCACAGGGGGTGGGGGTCAGGCATGAGCTGGGGGGATCTCACAGCCAGCCTGTGCCCAGCTCCTCCGGCCCCGGCGAGCACAGGGGTCCCTGTTCAGCCCACTAGGAGCCCCACGGACACTCAGGCCAGCCTCACACCCTCCCAGTCTCTACAGAGGCTGCCACTCACGTCCTCTCCCCGCCCCACCGACCCCAGGAGCCCACGGGCACTCCAGCCCAGCTCCATGAGGGCCCTGAGCCCGACTCCGAGGGGCTCCCCACAGACAGTCCGGGACGTGTCTCACAGGAGCCTCACGGACTCCTCGGGCCCGGACCCACGGGAGCTCCACGGCCGCGCCAGGATCAGCCTCGCGGGGGCTCCACGGACTCGCGTGGTCCCGGCTCCGCGGACACTCCGGGCCGCACAGACACGCCAGCCTGTCCCGCCCCCGTCCCGCCCCGCCCTGTCCCGCCGGGCCTCACCAGGCTGCCGTAAGCCATGACCAGCACCACGTTGACCCCCGAGAGCCAGTTGCTGCCGGCCCCCGCCATGCCCGGCCCGGCGCGGGGCCGCACAACATGGCGGCCACAAGCACCGCCCTGCGCCCGCACCACGTGACCAGAGGGGGCCTCGATCACGTGATCCATACGGGGCCGCCGCAGCGCCCCCGCGCGCGTCACGTGCTCTGCGCGGGCAGCCCCGCCCCGCCCGGTCACGTGCTGGGGGCGGGGTCGGGGGAGTTGTCAGTGCGGGCGGACCCAGGTAAAGTTGCGGCGGCGGCGGCGGCGGCTCCGGTAACCGCGCGGCCCCCGAACCCGCCCCCACCGGCTCCCGCCGCCCGCCCCCTGCCTGCCCGGCCTCGCCGCCTCCCACCACCACCCGGCCTCGCTGCGTCCGGTGCCCCGGGGGCGGCTCTGAGGTACCCGCCGCCGCCGCCGCTGGGCCCCCGCGCGGCCTAGTGGTGCCGGGTCGTAGCCGGGGGCTGGCGTAGCGCGCGGCCGCCGCAGGTGAGGCGGGCGGGCGGGCCGGGTGCGGGCGGTGGGGGTGGTGAAATGGCGGCCGCGGCCATGAGGGCGGAAGCGGCCCCGAACTCGCCGCCTCTCCGTTGCGGCCTGGCTTGGCGCCTCCGTGGGGGCTCCCGCCCGGCCCCGCCGGCGCCCTCCAGTCGTCCGGTCTGTCGCCCCCATTGTGTGCCATGGACTGGGCCGCGGGGTCGGGCGGCTCCGACCCTGCCGCGCTCTCGGGGCCCGCCCGTCCCCGCCGCTGCCGGCGGTAACAATGGGAGCCGTGCTCCCGCCCTGCCGGGCTCCTTGCGGGCCGCCAGGCCCGCTGCTGCCGCTGCTCTTCGGTGGCGCCCCGGGGGCCGTGGCCGGGGTGGTTCCACTGCCCACGTGAAATTCCCGGGCAACAGCGGTTCGGGGGTCCTGGAGGAGCCCCGGCCCGCGAGTGCCGCCCTGGTCCGCGTCCCTCCATCCCGGTCTGGGGGCTCTGCTTGTGTCCTCCGGCCCGGGAGACTCCCCAGCAAAGCGCTGCCCGTCGATTACCAAGTCGGGGTCTCTGATGGCATATCCGGGAGCATCTCCCTAAAAGCTTGTGCTTTGCATACACGGGATGACTCGGTTTGCGGCCGCCATGTCTTTGCTCCGGGGAAAAACTTCTCACATTGATAATCCTCTTTTGGGTCCTTGTTCTGTTCTGCCCCATGTTGCAGGAAAAGGTTTGCCCTCTCTGGCCTTTTCCTTTGGGGCTTTGGAGCTTTTTGCACATGTTAATTAAGCTTTGTCGGAAGGGGATGAAAATACCATTTTCCTGTATTAACACATCAGGGAAACTGAGACTGGGATGTGCCAGGGCAAGCGGCAGCCAGCAGCTCTGGCACAGCCACGGGACCTACAGATCATGGTTCTGAAACTGTAACTTATCTAACGTTTCTAATAAAATGAACAGTTTGTTACATTTTTGTATCCCCTCGTTTTCTGGAGACTCCACACTTCACTTGTGTAGTTGAGACTCTCCTCTTTAGGGCTGGTGGGTAGGCAGTGGTGTGGTCTGAGAAGGAAAGGGGGTAACAGCAAATATCTCATCTGATGCAGCATCTTTGACCTGAGGGTGTTGTAACCTGTAACTGTGAAACTTATTGTTTTCCCTAAGCCTTGTCCAGGTGCAGCACTGACCTGAAGTGTGAGTGCTGCTCCATTTAACCCTGGTGCTCCAGTGTGGACTGGTCACCACTCACTTTGGCTGGAGCTGCCCTTTTTTCCTCTTGGTGCATGTGTGCAGGTTTGCTCTTTCAAAAGAAGAGGTGAAATGCTTTTGATGAGAAAATCTTTGACCTGGGAAACTTGCATGCAGCTGCAGGGCCAGCAGAGGCATTGGGACAGCCACGTTTTGCAGTTCAATGCTGCCAGTGAGCTGGGCTCAAGTTCCCCCACTGAGGAACAAGTTACCAGTAGCCGAGTCCTCTTTCCTCAGGGTAGCTGTGGGGTCTGCATGGGGACACCCCCTCACCTGACAGCCTCAGCAGAGTCAGGGCCTGGCTGAGGTTTGGATTGTAGATATTTTTCTTACGATTTTTTTGCATGTTAAAGGACAAGTGCTTGTGTTTCTGGTGGCAGTGATGCAGCTGGGCAGGGCGGAGCATGGCAGCTGCTGAACAATGCCTGGGCACTGCACAAGGTTCAGACTCTGTCTGCTGGACCTGTGGCCCAGGGATGTTGCAGGTTGGGTTCCTGCAGATGCACAGAATCACTTCCCTCTGGGCCTGTGGTTCTGCTGCCGGGTTGGTTTAATATAACAAGCTGTTTGTGCGTGAGACTTGGAACTGGAAGAAGGCAAAAATAAATATATGCCATGGGAAAGAAGCGTGCACAGAGGGGATGGCTGGGGATAGGAAGCTTTTTCTGCTCTGCCTTGGCAGAAGCCCAGGCTTGGTGCTCTTCCCCCATACCTCAGGGGCTCCTGGTGGCTGCACAGGTAGCTTGGATTGTTTCCTGATAAGGGACCTTGGCATTGTATAGCTGTAAAACTGTGGTGTTACGTTGCCGTGAGGCATGGGTGGCCATGAAGGGAGAAGTTTGGAGGTTTTATGGGGAGCTGCAGGAGCAATTGCACAGAAACTTGCCTACAGAGGAAGGCCAGGCACTGGTGGGAGCAGGCATGGGGGGTGTGTGTCCAGTGTAGAGGCATTGTTAGGGCCTCTCTGCTCTCAGAAGGATTTCTTACCCAGTTGAGTACTTGCAAACTCCAGCAGAAGATTCCCCAGCTTTTCCTGGGCTATTTGCTAATGCTGCTTCTGAGCTTCCCTACTTGGCACACAGCATTTCTCTCTCTGTGCTGCCCTGCTCGTGTACAGCAGTGTTTTGGATGGGATCCTGCAGGTCTGGTCTGATTGTCTTGCTAAGCTTTTCTGCCTGCTCCTACGCTCTGTGGCCCCTTCCCATGTCCCAGGTGTCTGCCTGGGGCACAGCAGTAGGTCCTGCTGCTTTGGGGTCTTACTGATGAAATACAAAAATGTGAACTGTGTGATTATTGAAATTTCAGGGGCTCAGAAGCTGTGAGTCCTGACAAGTGCCGTGGGATGTCTCTCATATCCTTTTTACCTGGAAGGCACTAGAGAGGATAAAACCTCTGTGCTAATCCCTTTCTAACACCCCCTGCCCTGAGGCCCAGTGTGAGGTTAGAAAACTCTGCTTGCTTTGGACACTCAAACTCTTCTTAGGACTTTTTGCCTCAAGCAGTTGTCTAACAGTGTTACTGGCTGTTATTCCTTGTAATTCCTTCTTGTTCACTTTTTTGGTATGTTTTTAATCCGGAATACTAAGAAAAACTTAATTTTTCCAGTTTGGGGGAATCAATTAAATAAACAAAAATAGGCAGGGGCTGCAAGGGCAGGCTTTCTTTAAAACAAAAGTTCCACAGACCTGTAGCACCACTTATTGCTGGAGCATTTTTGCTTCCCCTGCCCTGCTTTGAAGGCAAGAAAGGAGAAGGGAAAGTAGCTGATGTATCTGAGGCTCTGAGATGCTCTGTTCTCCAAGTGAAGTTTCTTTGAAGCTTTTATCAAGCATTCCTGCTCCAGTTGATGGCCACAGCCTCAGCTTGGGCTCATGGCAGATGTGTGCCCACTCACACATGTGTTTCAACAAGAAGTTGTTAACCTCTTTCCCTCAAGTCCAGGGAATGGCTTCAAACTGAAGGAGAGTCAATCTAGATTACCTGAGAAAGAGGTTTTTTAAGATGAGGGTTGTGAGGCCCTGGCACAGGCTGCCCAGAGAAGCTGTGGCTGCCCCGTGCCTGGAAGTGTTCAAGGCCGGGTTGGATGGGGCTTGGAGCAACCTGGGCTAGTGGAAGGTGTCCCTGCCATGGCGGGGGGGGGGGGGGGGGTGGAACTGGATGAGCTTTAAGGTCCCTTCCAACCCAAACCAGTCTGTGAGTATGATTCTACTTCTGCTCCTGGGGCCTGATTGCTCCCACGTGGATGCAGGTGATGCACCATTTGGAACACTGCCATGGTATCTGGTGTGAAACCTCAGGAAGTACAAGTGGCTGTTTTGTGTTGGGAGCACATGGTGCTGGCTGCCTGGCTTGCTGTGGTTTTAGGGAGGTGGTGGGGAGGGTTGGGACCTGCAGCAGTCATTTTGGCTCTGTTACCCATGTGATTGTTCAGTCTCAGTGCTGCCTTTTGTTTTTGGTATCTAACAGTCCGTTCTCTCTTCTCCCCTGACCCACCACAGAGTTCAACCTTGTAAATACTGTTATTTGTATATACTGTAAATGATGACATCGGTGGGCACTAACCGAGCCCGGGGGAGCTGGGAGCAGACACAGACACAGAGCCAGACGCAGCACAAGCAGCGGCCGCAGGTAAGGGCAGTGGCCATGGGAAGCAGGTACCTTGTAGGTGGAGACCTGGCACTCCTGCGGGGTCCGGTGCTAACAGCGGGGCCTGACGAACTCCCCACGTGTCACAAGGTGCTGCTGCCAGAGCCAGGTTAATTGGGCAGCTGCTGACGCTGGGGTTTCCATGTCTGTGCCTCCAAGTGGGAGCTGCTGCTGAGATTTGGTTTTACTTCCATTTGTCCATTCCTCACACACTTTAATGAATGCAAGAAGCCACCTGCAGTGGGTCTTGGTGGTCTGGTGGTGGTAAGATCTGCTCCAAAACAGATACGGTTTGGGTGGCTGCTGCTCATCTGGTGCCATGAGGCCATTCAACAGTATATCCCTTTCTTCCAGACTCCTCTTCTTTCTCCTTTTTCATCTCACTTTCCCTGAAGTTTTCCTTCTCTGACCCTTGTTTGTACGTTCTCTTTGCTATACTGATTCCTTTCCAGAGTTTCCAGAGAACTTGGGGTAGCAGAATGGCCTTTGGAGGATGGTTTGGAAAATTGCCACTCTGACTATGCGCTCTCTCTCTGATTTCTTTAGGCTACTGCAGAACAGATTCGACTTGCACAGATGATTTCGGACCACAATGATGCTGACTTTGAGGAGAAGGTGAAACAAGTGAGTGTGGAAAATTAAGGTGAACTCTGACAGGAAGGCGAGATCAATACTGGGAGTACTGTGAATGCTAGGGGCATGGGAGGGACATGTGGCTGCTCACCTGAATTTCCTTGGACTGGCTTCATAAAGTTGTATCATAGCATGGTTTGGGTCAGCAGGGATGTTATATCCAGTTCCACCCCTGTGCTATGGTGATATCTTCCACTATCCCAAGTTGTTCCAAGCTTTGTCCAATCTGGTCTTGAACACTTCCAGGGATGGGGCAGTCACAGCTGCTCTGGGCATCCTGTGCCAGGGCCTCGCCACTATCACAGGGAAAAATTCCTTCCTGATATCCCATCTAACCCTGCCCTCTGACAGTGTGAAGCCATTCCCCCTTGTCCCGGCACTCCAGGCCCTTGTCCAGAGTCCCTCTCCAGCTCTCCTGGAGTCCCTTTAGGCCCTGGAAGGGGCTCTAAGGTCACCCTGGAGCCTTTACTTCTCCAGGCTCAACACCCCCAGCTCTCCCAGCCTGTCTCCAGAGCAGAGGGGCTGCAGCCCCTGGATCATCTCCGTGGCCTCCTCTGGACTCGCTTCAGCAGCTCCACGTCCTTCCTGTGCTGGGGCCCCAGAGTTGGAGGCAGCTCTGCAGGGGGGTCTCAGCAGAGCAGAGGGGCAGAATCCCCCCTTCACATGCTGCCCACGCTGCTGGGGAGGAGCCTAGGACAGCATTGGCTTTCTGGGCTCCTAGTGCACATGGCCAGGTCATGTTAACTCACACCCCCAAGTCCTCCTCAGGGCTGCTCTCCATCCATTCTCCCCCAGCTTGTGTTTGTGTTTGGTGTTGCCTTGATGCAGGTGCAGCAACTTCTGTCTTGCTGAACTTTTAGTTTGTTTCTACAGGTAACAGTGTTATCTGAGAAAAGGAGTTTGTAGGTTGGGTCATGGTGAAACAATGGTAACTCAAAAATTCACACCCTCAGTCACTTCTTGTTGAAGAACGTAATTAAGCTGAGAAGGCTGGGGAGATTCCCTAGCCCTTCAATTTTTTGTTGAAGGGTTTCTGGTTTGGGATTCAACTTGCTTGCCTCCTGAGATATCCATAGAAATTTTGGTGCCATCTTGGCTTGGAACATGCTGACCATGGTGTTGTCTTCTCTACAGCTGATCGACATCACAGGCAAGAACCAGGACGAGTGTGTGATTGCTCTGCATGACTGCAACGGAGATGTCAACAGAGCCATCAATGTGCTGCTGGAGGGCAATCCGGACACGGTAGGATTAGGTCCTGTAAATCTGGTGAGGCCTAGTTCAGTGTAACTGCATATTTGGAGGTGAGGCATCCAGTATGTCAAGATAAGGAGAGCCACTATGACTGACTAGTTCCACAGGAGCATGCACAGTGTGACTGTCACCTGGCTGCTGAATGCTGCTCTCTGTGGGCTTGCACAGGCTGTGAGAATGGCCCTAGGCTTGAAGGAATAGAAGAGAAAATGCCCTAAGTAATTTCCTTTCTATTACTTTTGAATTCAAGCAGTTCAACAATAGTACAGTGGCATCTGTATGTACTTTCACACCATTGAGTGTGAAGGAACTTACCTTTCCCCATGAGGGCTGAGTGACCTGCACTGAAAGGCAGGTGTGTGTCAGCTGTGGTTCCTTTCTGTCAGAGTAACGTGGTTTTGTGTCTCTGGCCCTAAAGATTCACTTCTCAGTGCTGCACCGACTGGCTTCTGTGCTGCTGCCTATGCCACGGTTTCGAGGGCCTTTTTGCTGTTTGTTGTTGTGGAGTTGGGCTTGGCTGCTGTTTCTCATGCAGGTGCTTGTCTCAGGCAAGCTGAGGTCAGCCAAAGAATGAGAGTGCTTGTTTAGGAGGAACCTTCTGCCTGCGTGCAGGGCGTCATTCCTTTTGTGACAGACAGCAGAGATGCAAGTTCTGTTACAGCCCAAGAAAAAGCCTACAAATGTCAGATCCTTCCAAACCGCTGCTGATCTCACTTATCCTCCTGGCAGCCTGGTTTGGTTGGAGCCAACTCAACTCTGAGTTGAGGGTCTAAATATCATTTTAGAATATTATGCTTTAGCTCATTTTTTTGCCTGTGATAAGCCCTGGGGGTATGTGGATGAGCTGGACATCTCAGACTGTTTTGTGTATTGCAGCTGCTCCCCAGTGTCTGGTTCTCTGCTTGGTTTGGCTTCAGCCAAGTTGTGTACAACACACATGTGTGTTCCTCCTTGTCTTTAGAAAGCCCCTTCCATTGACAACTGAATAAAATAGCTTTTGGAAAATCCTTTTAGAAAAGAGAATGATAGGGATGTGCATTGCTGAGGCACAGCTCAGCCACAACTATATTCTCTTCCACATGTCTTGTGATCAGTGTCTTCTACTCAGAGGACAAACCCCTGGTATCACAGCAATTTAATTGCCTGGAGAAACACATTGCTCATGAGAGTGGCATCCAGGACAGTGTAGCAGCACCTCCTTTATTGGATCAGCAGCACGAGGTCCTGTAGGGTAGGGCCATGGAGAAGCAGGCAAGGGAGCTGGCGGAGGAAGTGCTGGGCTGCCACTGCTCCAGCCCGGTGGCCTTGCAGTCACTGAGTACAGGCAGCCCTTGCACTGCCATTGGTCAAGCACCTTGGAGCTGCTTCTGGCCTGGATCCAGTTTGTGCAGCAATCCCAGAAAGGGGATTTTCTTATAAGAAACAGAGCTGTTAATTGCTTGGGTGCTCTGATGCTGAAAGCAGCTTACCTGCTGAGCTAGTTAGTGATAATGTACTGTATTTCAAACAGTAAAGGAGCAGGTATGATCTTAGCATTGGATTAGATTTGGTTAAAAAAATGTTTACTTGGAATACTGTAATTTTAAAGTTTATTTCTGAGCCAGATACCTATGGAGAAAGACTTTGGAAGCCTTGGGTTTGATGGCAGTTTGTGCCACTATGTTGTTGAGGTTTTTGTCACTGTCCCTACATGCTGCCATTCAAACCCAGCTGTTGATTTGTCTGCCAGTTGTGTTTTCAGGTGATTGTCAATGACTTAAGACTGTTTTTAATAGTTCCAACAGTGTGCAGCATCAGTTTAAGGGTATGAAACCACTGCAACTGTCAGAAAATACATGGGTGCAGGCCCACGGCAGTGAGCTGGAGGCATACTTAATGTTTTGCAGTTGAACTTGCCTGTTGGATAAATTCTATGATGTTTCTCTCCATCTGAGCTGATGTTTAGGGGAGGGGTTTTGTTAATCACTTTGCATCTATGGAAAACTTACCCCAAATGTTGACTGCATATCACTGTGAAACATTTACCTGGGTTATTCTGAGAGCTCCTGGTGACCTGTGTGAAACGGCAGGCTTTTTTTCCCCTAAGCAAGGTAAATTTATCCATGCTTTGAACTCCAGAAGTATCATGCCCTCTCTATTGAAGAATTTTAGTAGATCTTTGCAGAAGTAGAATAACTCATCTCCTGTTACCTCAAACTGCATGCCAGTCAACTGTAGGAAAGCTTGGCTTGAAGGAAGATGATGTGCTGTGTGTAGGCCGATAGACTCCTTAAAAAAAAAATTGGTCTGGAAACCATTTTTGCAGAGACCCCCATTACATTCTCTGTAGCATGTTTAAGTCTTTGTGTACTTGCAGCTTTCATTGATCAAACTGTGATTAATTTCTTTCCCCTCTGCAAACCTTCAGCATTCCTGGGAAATGGTTGGGAAGAAGAAGGGTGTCTCAGGACAGAAGGAGAGTGGACAGACAGAACCCAGTGAAGAAAGCAAAGAAAACCGGGATCGGGAGCGGGATTTCAGCAGACGACGTGGTGGGCTGCCAAGGCGAGGGCGAGGTGCCACCCGTGGAAGAGAGTGTATGGACCTGCCCTTTATTAAACCCCAAACTCTCACCCCAAAGCACTGTGTGCTGCATAACAGCTGTCAGTAAAGCTTTTCAGGCAGACACATCTGTGAGGAAAACCGTGTGTGTGGGGATCTGTTTAATGCTCCCCTGTCGGAGATGATTCTTTGGGTGATGCCCTCACTTAACCATCAGCTTAAATCAAAAGTTCAGGGAGCATGTGGTGATGTGGTCCCCCACACAGCCACTGCATTTTGGGGTTTGAGGTCTGGTTTGAGTATCCCCCCTAAAGCAGGATGAGTCTTGAAATTGTCTTTGCATTGTTCTGTCTTTCAGTTCGGGGCCAGGAAAATGGGCTAGATGGTGGTAAGAGTGGAGGATCTTCTGGAAGAGGCACGGAAAGAGGGAGGCGGGGACGTGGCCGAGGCCGAGGTACACATGGGATGTGAGGTCCAAGGGGGTGGGAGGAGAGGAATGACATCAGTGTATCTATCTCCCGTGAGGTTCCAAAGCCTCTTTTATGGGAGGAATTGCCAAACTGAAAGTATGCACTTGATGTTTCTGTTCTCAGGCTTACTTTTAGTGCCTACATGTTGCATTCCTATCCTAAAGATGCTAGAAACAGCACCCAGTTCTTGCATCCCATCTGCAGAATTAGAAAAAAATTGTGCTTTATTACAGAGGTGGGAAGTTAAAAAACTCAAGGTTGACTATTTTAGCAGGTGGGCCAATGGCTATTAATAACAGAACCTGCATCCTCATCATTCTTGCACATGTACCTGAGCACCACCACTGGCTTGGGCTTTAAATACTTGGGGCAGAAATTAATCTTACCCCAAAATCTGCTGCTTAGGAATTGTAGCCAAGGTCACATACTGCAGAAATCAGAACCTGGGGTCCAGTGCTTACAGCCAGCTGGAAAGCTCACCTGAGCCTGGAATGATGCATTGCTAATTGTGCTGCCAGCCAGCTGAGGTCACTCCCATACATGGAAAGATGTTCATGGCAATCCCATCAACCCAGGAAGATCCTCTCCACTTTCATATTCTGGGCATCAGAACTCTGTGTCTTGTTGAAGTGTTTCTTTCCCAGTGATGTAGGGCCAAGGGACTAGCTGTGTGTGTGTGTGTATTTACAGGTGGCTCTGGACGGCGAGGGGGAAGATTTTCTGCCCAAGGCATGGGGTAAGCTTCACTGACCCAAACCACAGCAAAAATATAAAAGTCTGTGCATGGATAGCACTGTTTGTGTCAGTCATTTCTGTTCCCATTTTCCTTTTTTTTTGTTGTTGTTAATAAGGCCCAAACTGCATCATAGTAACTTAAATTTGGGATGGCTGGTGTAGCTGAAGCATCTCTCTGCTGAGAGAGCTGCCTTGTGAGATGTGTTATGGTCTGAATAAAATCAATTCCTTTCAAAATGCTTTGACAGAGTGAACTTTTCCATCCTTGTATTTCTTACAGAACTTTCAACCCAGCTGACTATGCTGAGCCGGCCAGCACGGATGAGAACTACGGGAATAGCAACAACAACACGTGGAACAACACTGGGAGCTTTGAGCCAGATGATGGCACAAGTAAGTGTCTTCACGTGTGTGTGTGCTGGTTTGTGTTGAGTGGATTTTGCATCCATCCAGTTGCAATGAGGACATTCTAGGCAGGTCTTAGGCTCAGGGATGGAGGAACGGGTTGTTGGTTCAGAGATGGATTTCGGTGACCCTGACGCTTTGCACATTGGAAATGGGAGCTGGATGACTGCTCCATGTTGAGCTTGTGGGTGCTGTTGCCCAACAGAGGCACAGGAACACTCACCTCTATTTGTTTTCCTGTGGAAACCATGCTACTGTTTGGAAAAGTGTTTTTTGTAAACTGTAGTGTGATAAGCAGATCCCAGATCTCCCAGTGTTGGGTGCATCCTCCAGAGCATATTTCTTGGAGTCAGATGTATTGCTCTTGATTTTGATACTGGGAGCATTCTTTCTTTCATGGTCATCTTGCTCAAACCATGGTGGGATAGGACTTGGTTACAGAAACGAGCTGAAAGCAATTCTTCTTCCTTCCCTGTTTGAACCAAACGTGGGTGGTTCTGAACACCCAGCTTCCCCTGCACATTCTCCCGCATTGGAAAATTGTTGCTCTGGGTTTTGTTTCACGTACGCACAATATTGAGCCACAGGTGAACTCAGATTTTGCAGTGTGCTAATGGGACAGTCACAGTCCTTGACTGTAAGTGGCCTATTGGGAGGGACTCATTGGTGGTTTTGTTGTCTTTTTTATGGAGCAATCTTGCACCACTGCAAAGTCAAACTATTTTTCCACAATTACTGAATGTTGAAGTAAATAACACATCTTGGGTGTTAGAAGCATCCACACCTGTGTTAATGATGCTTTAGGCCACTTCCATACTTCTTGGTTTTGCTGAAAAACTGATAGGTTTGGAAAGAGAGAATTAAAGTCCCATAAACTGGGGTACCTTTTACTTCATACTGTTAGTGTCAGGGAGAGGGGTGGGGATGGTTCGTTTGTGTTTTCATGGATTTTGTTTGGGTTTTGGGTTTTGTTTGGTTTTTTCCCTTCTGAAAACAGCTGTTGTGGAAGGAGGGTGTTCTTGTGAAACACCAGCAGACAGAGTGATCACCTTGGCAGCTGAGAAGGGGTTTTAAATACCAGAGGGAGTAGTGTGGGAATGTGTTAGGGGCAGTGGGTGTGCTTGCCTCCTCAGAAAAAGGGATGAGAATGGACAAGCTCTGTGTGCTGGAAGTTTAACTGTCTAGTGGGAGCAGGTTTGTGCATGGATGGTTTTCTTTTTCCTGTGTTGGTGTTTGGTGGAATAAAGTGGGCTAGAGTGTGGTTAGGGGGAACTGAAGATTTTTCTAATGAACAGCTCAAATTTGCTCTAGTACTACAATACAGCTGTAAAGTTTATTATGCAATTCAGCTGGTCACCTGTGTTGTGTGTGGTTGTTTTGTTTCCATTTTAGTAGCCACAGGCATCTCTTTAAATTAATAATATCCACAGGTACAATGTGACTGGTGTACATGGGGGCAATGAAACTCACCTTCACTTCTTTAAGTCAAAATTTCACCGGTTGTCTTTCTTTTTTTTTTTTTTTTTTTTTTGTTTCAGGACTTGATTTCATTGGGGTGAGGGGTCAAATTATCCCCGAAAATTTGACACTGCTCCTGGTACGATACATCCAGGTGCACTAACTGCCCCGGATACCTTTACTTTATAGCTTTTTTTAAAAAATCTGAAATATCTGTGGATATGTCATTCTTCTCTCTCTTAATTTGTTCATTTTAATTAATATTTGACGTTTGTTCTGGCTGTGCTTTTACTAACGCTGACACCTTGAATGTAAATTGGGAGAGGCTAACACCAATTCCTGTGGATTATGCAAATTTTAACTTCAGCCATTGCTTCTCAATGCCAGAGCAGCTCTGTGTCCGCTGCACAGAGTATCCCACCCGAGGGCAGGAAGTGTGAGGCAGCTCAGTCATATTCCTTTTGTCTCACATCCTGAAAGCTGTGACTTGCTGTTGTCCCTGTGCCATTCCCCTGGTCTCCCTGCTGTCCCTGCTTAGGGTCACAACACAGCTGCAAGGGCAGTTGGTCTGGCTGAACTCTCTCTGTGCTTTGCCTCCACTTACGGCTGCTGCTGGGTGAGCAGTGCCTAATGGCTGCTCTGGCTTGCTCAGACTGCCTGGCTGCTCCTCTTTGCCTCCCTGCAGTTGGAGATGATGTTGGATTTTGAGATGACAGGGATGCTTGATGGCAAAGCTGCTCCGTGCCTGGCCACTTGGTTTCCTGCTCTTACACCATTATACCTTAGGAGGCCAAGAGATGCCCGTAAGATATCAGTTTGCCTTATCTCTATAGAATTCCATTGGTGTCCATAATAAGGCCAACATCGTGTTTTAGCTGTCTCCTCCATCTAACCTGAGAT
Source organism: Corvus moneduloides (assembly GCF_009650955.1). Taxonomy (NCBI): domain Eukaryota; kingdom Metazoa; phylum Chordata; class Aves; order Passeriformes; family Corvidae; genus Corvus; species Corvus moneduloides. The sequence continues at coordinate 222,183 of NC_045504.1, read as the reverse complement.
CTTGAAGTTGAGGCTAAGGGACCTTCTAGAAGAACTTGCCACTTGACTCTTGAAGGAGGAGAAGTGTTGAGGCCGAGAGTGTCTCTTGCAAGGACCTAAAGGCAGGCAGACATGTGGAGTGCTTCTGCTGTGTTGGAGCATTTCCTGGTTCTCACCTCAGGGTTGTCAATCTTTAACTTCCCCAGGCAGCACAAGGCCATCTGCCCCAGCACTGCCATTGTGGTTTTGCTGCCCTTTGGCTTTGTTTGGATTAACATTCCTTCGAGGTGCAGAGTGGTGGCCTTTGGGTCTGTTGCCTTCCCAGTGCAGGGTGCCAAGCCTGGATCCAGTCCTTGAGAGGCTGGGGCTGTGGGAGGAGCAAGCTGAGTCTCTTATCTCCCAGCTTAAAACTAAGAAAGAGCATATTTGGGGAGGGATGTGAAAAACTTGGAGACACAAGGGGATTTTTTTTTTCCTTAACCACATTCATATTTGCACATGTTGTTGGCTTAATTTTATTTTCTCCTCTTTTTTTTTTTTTTTTTTTTTTTGCTTTGAGGAGCTTAAAGACCAGCAGCTCTTTGAAGGGCTTTCTGAAAGCAGAGAGGAAGGCTTCCTGTTCAGAAGACCATCCTTCTGAAATGGTGTTAGAAGGCTCAGGGTATTGCTTGTGTTGCAGCTCTCCCCTTCAAAAGAGCTCGATGGAGAGTGATGCAGTTGCTTTCTTTAAAAAAACTTCCCATGCTGTGCTAGTTGGGAGCTTTCTGGAGAGTTCCTGGTGAATACCTGGTTATACATTGCAGGTCTCTGATTCTCCATCTGCCCCTTTGTGTGTAGGGAGCTCGAGCTGTGCTGAGTCAGTGTCCAGTATTTGAGGAGTAGACTTGCTGGGAAAGCCCTGTCAATGGCTGCTCTTAATCTGCAGGGTTTTCCTTCTGCTTTTAGTGCTGCTTTGCTTTCTTCTTATTTTCCCAAACAAACAAGACTTAAGAGTCCTATGCTGTGTTCCTGCATGCACAAACTCTTCTTGGGGCAGCTCTCCTGTCTTCCTGCTCTCTGGGCCAGCTGCAGGTACATTCAGCTCCTACTTTACCTCTTGGGTAAGGCTTGGGCTAGAATGATCCTCCTGATCCATGGAAATCTGGAAAGCAGCCTTCCCACTACTGCTGTGAGGGCACCAAAAATCTAAGGATTGGGGAAATTTAGGTTTCTAAACTGCAGATGTGTTTTGCATTGAACGTGTTGATGGTTCTGGCTGTGGAGGAAGGGGTAGTGTGCCTTAAGACTCCTGGTGTTCTGGCAAGTGATATTGTATTAATATCTGTATTTCAAACTTGAATATAGAAAAAAGTAAATCCTGGGAGACTTCTTGAATTAGCCCAACTAGTCAAACAAAACAAAAAAGTAATGAAAAAAGAATAATTCACTGTTAGTTATTTCATGCACTAAATCTCCCAGTTCTAGACAAGTGGTTGTTTAAATACACACTTAAAGTCTATATGGGGAGATCTGTGTCCTGCAGAAGAACTCAGAATGTTCTCCTTCCCCACGTGCTGTGTTTTATGCTGTAAAAGAGCTGATACCAACTTGTTCCATCCAGTAAGTGTCTTTAGGATTAACCCTGTAGGCACTCTCAAATTTCGTTGATCTGGTTTGTGTGGACTGAAAACAAGCTGCACAAAATGGGGCTGACTTTATGCTCTGAGATTTTTGGGGATGTGAAAGCTCCTGCTCTCTTCCCAAACCGAATTTTAGTTGTTAAATGGAGTCTGAAACTAGCGCATAATATTCAAAATACAGAGGTTAAACTGTGATGGAAATGAGGGCTGGAACAAGTTGAAAATGCAGCCAGGCAAAACTCTTACTTTCTGGTAAATTTTGCTCGCTTAAATTGCGCTGTGTTGGATTGCAGCTGAGGTTTTTCCCAATTTTTTCCTTGGTACTTCAAGCTGCACACTTTGAGCATATCTCTGAAGCTGGTCACAGAAAATGCAGGAACTGCTTAGTCCCTTAAATTTTCTTTTCTGAATCGCATTTGCCTTTGCACAGGAGGTTCTGGTGGGCTGAGGTTTCAAGACTTTTTTTGTCAGGGGAAAGATGAATCATGGGAATGGCTCAGTTATCCTTAAGTTTTATAGAAACTTGAGGTTTACCTGGGTGGTGAGATCCTGTGCCAGAGCTGGCAGGAGGCCCATGAGGGAGGTGCTCTGTCCGAGCTGCTGGGGTAACACTGAGTGCTTGCGGGTGCACAAACCTACAGCTACTGCAGTACGAGGGGAAGTCAGGAAAGTGGCACAAGGAGGCTGGGGACGATGCTGGGACTTCCTTGCGGAGCCCAGCTCCCCTTTTGGGTGTTGGGAGGGCGTGCATTGCCCTATCTGCCAACCCAGTGGTCCCTCTTTTTCAGCCCAGCCTGTGCCAGCAAGGCAGAGGCAATCCCATCACGGTACCGTGACCATAAAGCCTGGGTTGAGGTTGACTGCTTTAACTTGTCTGATTGGCAAATAGAAGTCCTCCTGGCTGCCTGCAAAGCTCCCCAGTGCTCCCCCAGCTGTTGGAGGTAGAGCTTTGATGCATGCATAACTTCTGTACCTGTTGTTGTCCTTGTAGGTGCATGGAGGGCAGCGACAGAAGAATGGGGCACGGAGGACTGGAATGAAGATGTAGGTATTTTCCAAACCCATCTCCTCTGTGTATCTGCCAGCATCTGCATCTGCTGTCCTGTCTGTACACACAGAGCTGCCAGGGCAGCTCAAAGCCCATTCTCCCCAAACTGTGGACAGAACCCCAGCCAGGCTCCCAGCTCTGGGAGCTATGATGAATAAGTAATTGTCGCAGCTTCTACAGGATATGTGTAATAGAGCTTGTCATAGGAGCCCAAGACAAGAAGAGATCTCCTGGGCCATTGAGGCTGATCCTCTCATTTCCTGTAACTGCAAGATGGAATTCTTCCAAAAATTAGCCTGACTCCACACAGGACTCTTGCTCCACTCCTCTGGTGGAATGGCAGTTGGGGAAGGTTTGCCTTTGATCACACCAGCAGCAATTTCATGGTTTCATGCACATCATGTGCCTCTGCTGGTCTTTGTGATTTGGATGGAAAAGAAGCTCTTGACTTTACCTTCTGACATGCTCTTTGGTGTGTCTCACCACCTTCTCTACCTGATGTCTCCTTCAGGGGAGAATGGGCACTGTTAGCACCTCCTGTTAATGCCTATCTATGAGTTCCTTCTGAAATGGGCTTCAGTCTCTCCAAATCAAGGAAGGACTTCTGTTCCTGCAGATGGGAGCAGGGTTGGGCTTTTTTAGTAAGATTGTTAGTTTTGTGTGCTCATTTTGGCTCAGCCCACAGAATGGGCAAGCACGGGAAGCATTTGCTTTCCAGGCACCACCTGAGGGAAGCACTACTGCTGTGTTTGGAGATATGAGCAGCTTTTCTTTGTTCAGTCAGGTCTCTGCTAAAAGGGAGCCTCTGAGAGCATTTCTTCCCTTCAGTGTGTGTGAGGTGCTCCCAGGAGTTCTGGATTTACTTTTTAAACTCTGGCAGTTCAGTTTGTGGCAGCTCCTCAGTCTGGAATAGAAGCTGTTCATGTTCAGATATGTTCCAGGCTAAATCACAGGTCGTCACTAACCCTCCACCAATATTTGAGCAATGTTATTTTCCCTTCCACAGCTGAAGTAGATCTGTTGGTCAGATCATCCAAGTGAGCCCAGGTCACTGGAAGCTTAGCTATGGGTCCAAAGTTTCTCCTTGGCTTTGCTACCAGTGCTTGCACCTACCTGTGCAGGGGCTTTTGCAGGTCTGTGCTGCATGCCATTGGCTCAGAGCAACAGCCCAAAGTCCCAGCAGTCTTAGGGGATTTGTGGACTATGGGAAATTTGTAGAAGGATTTGAGAGGGTTTTTTTTCACTGGCAGGTGATTTGTGCGCTTGCCTGAGAAGAAACAAATGAAATAGAAGCTGATTCTGATGGGAGCCAAATGCTAGAGAAGTTTCAGTCTAAGCACTTGAATTTCTTGAGTTTTTCTGTGGCTCTTTGTCTCAAATGTTCATGTGCTTTGTGTCATAGGCACTGTTATGAGGTGCTGTTCTCACTTTTGGATTCTTTTTTCCTTTTTTACCTTTCAGCTGTCAGAGACAAAGATCTTCACAGCCTCCAATGTGTCTTCAGTGCCTCTGCCTGCTGAGAATGTGACAATCACTGCTGGACAAAGGTGAGAGCCAATGGTCATGCTGTTTACCTGGGAAAAGTAGCTCATGAGTCTTGGAGCAATTTGCCATCTTCAACTAAACCTTACTAGCTAGCTAAAATGCAGCAGCTCTAAATGAGATGAGATGGGGTGGATTTAAGTGGAAGGGTTGACTTAGGGGTTTTTGGGTCTTAATCCTGGATTAGATTTTCCTAGGCTCTATTGCTGATTCTTCAGGTTTGGGGGCATTTTGCTGTGTTAAATTAATGTAGAACATGGTTTAAAATCAAAGGCCATGCGGAGTCTTGCTTGGTCAGTCTGTCTTTGAGGTTGCTGCTGGCAGTTGTGAGTTAATGTTCTGCAGATTCCTTCAATTTGTAAAGTAAAAGCTGTGAGGCTGGAGGGGGAATACTGTTCTAGTGGAAGTGGGAGCTTCTGGTAACCTCAGTGGGTCTTTGTCTACCCAGAATTGATCTCGCAGTCCTGCTAGGAAAGACACCCTCTTCCATGGAGAATGAGTCAACAAACCTGGAGTCATCCCAGACTCCTTCCCTGGCACAGCCCCTGGTGTTCAGCAATTCTAAGCAGAGTGCTCTAACCCAGCCTGCTTCTGGAAACTCCTTCTCTCACCACAGCATGGTAAGGAGATGCTGGTTCTGCCAGTGGGTGTTTGGCTGAGGTTGCTTATCCCCTGTTGTTCTGTCTGTTTGGGTAATACAGGAAGTAAAGTCCTGACACTTGCTCCCTGCTTGGGGCTGGTAGAGCCAAATAATTTGCTAGTCTGCTTTAAAAGCAGTGGCCTGAAGTTCATTGTTCAATTTGAAATAATTGGGATAATTCCTCCCCTGCTGCCCTTGTCAGATTTGCAAAACACACTTCTTTCCTGCTTAAAGGAAAGGAAAAGCTCTTTTGGTCCAGGGCTTGCAGTTCCAACAATTTGAGAAACAGAACTGGTTGGGAACTGGTGTGGTATGGAATGCTGGCATCCACTGACAGGAGAAGGAAGGAGACATTGAGTCAGAGTCAGGGATGGGCATAGACCTGGGCAGATGCTGCTTTGTGTAACTTTAGCAGAAAGAAATAAAAATTGTTTACTTAATGGTGAGATAGTTGAGGAAAGATTTTCATATTAACTATAAAGGCAAGATCTCCTGGTGTTTCTCTTCTAGTGTAATTGAATGCATGAGAATAATTTAGTACATTTTTTAAAGATCCTGTCTGTTAATTTCCCTTGTAATCCTCCGTGGCACTGTACCATGGCATGGGTTGGGCAAGAGATGAGCATACCTGTGCTCACACACGGTGGAGGCTGGGAAAGAAACATGAGCCCTTCCTGCCAGCAGCGGGTGTGTGTTCGGAGCTCAAGAGTGTTAAGCTGAGGCACCCAGTGAGAAGCAGCAGGGTACAGTGTGTTTGGCCTTATGTAAGGGATGCACCTGTCCTCTGAGCCCAAGCCATGGGACATGCTGACTTTTTCTCCTTGCTGAAATTGCAGGTGAGCATGTTGGGGAAAGGGTTTGGAGATGTCGGGGAGGCCAAAGGCAGCAGTACTACAGGGTCACAGTTCCTGGAGCAGTTCAAGACAGCCCAGGCACTGGCTCAGCTGGCAGCTCAGCACACCCAGCCTGCTGGGAGCACCACTGCTGCTTCCTGGGACATGGGATCCACCACACAGACCTCGTCTCTGGTGCAGTACGGTAAGGAAAAGCAGCGCGGCTCCCCAGAGGGGAGGGAATGTGTTCTCCCAGAACTGCAGGGCACGCTGTGGGCAGCGGTGGGAGGGGTTCAGCAGAGGGTCTGTTCACAACCAATTTAGCTGAGCTGAAAAAATTAAAAGAGCTGTGGGTGAGACTAAAATGTAATAGTGTGTGTGAGTCTCTTCTTGTTCCTTTTATACTTGAAACAGTTGAATCTGTCATTCCAGACAGTTTCAGGGCCAGGGATCTGGTGTTCCTGAGCCTCTCAGAGTGTGCAGAACTAATTCCTGGTGTAAAGCTGTGCCAGAAAAAGGTCTGAAAGGGCACCTCTGGAGAATAGCTCCCATATACAAACTCTTGTCAGTCTCCTCTCCCTGCTGAACTCATATTATCTTTTAAGGGAATTTTAAGGGAATTTGCTGGTCAATGCCAGGAAGTAATATTATCTCTGGGCTGGCATGAGGGAATAAATAGGGGTTGAGAGGCACTTTTCAGATGAGAAGCTGAGTTTTGCTGTGGTTGCGTGCTAGTGTCACTTCCTTCAGCTTGTGCTTGTTATAGGGAAATGGCTCTGGTTCAAATCTTGGCTCTGGTTCAAATCTAAGCTGAAGAAAAACTGAGCCCTGTCCTAGTGGCAGTCATTGTTGGCAGCTTCTGATCTTCTCAGACAAGAAGCCTCAGAGCAGAGTCACAGAGAATAGGAGCTACTTTTGAATGAACTGTGGAAAGGCTTTGTCGGAGGAGGAAGGTGGTGCAAATACCTGAGCGTAGGCAGCCCCAAGCAGTGATGTTGCTTGGAGATACCTAGTCCCTGCAGGGGAAGGAGAAGGCAATGGAATGCTGGAATGTTAACAGGGAGGGGAAGGAAGTGGCCTGCAGGACTCTGACATGCAGTGTCCCCACACGAGGGACTCTGAAGTCCAGCTTTTCTTGTAGAATGGAGGACTTACGTCATGCAAACTGGCTTTGTCCTGTAGAGTTGGTGGAATAAACTGAGGGAAGAAGGGCTTAAAGAGGCTTGGCATTGATGGTGGTGAGAGCATGAGGCTGGGAGCAGAGATGCTGAAGTTCTCTGCTCTCTAACAGACACAGGATGAAACACAGAGGGAAAGGATTTCTTTTTCTTGATAAGTGTCAGGACTTGATTTATTTTTAAGGAAACAAACCCTGCTAACTCACCTTTGTCTTGTCCCACAGATCTCAAGAACCCAACAGATTCTTCCGTGCATAGTCCCTTCACCAAGCGTCAGGGCTTCACATCAACTTCAACCATGATAGAAGTGTTCATGCAGGAGAAGCAGCCTGTGGTGACTGCCTCCACAACCACGCCGGCACCCCCATCCTCACCACTGCCCAGCAAAACCAATCAGTTCCCAGATGTCCCCAGGGTCCTCGACAACCAGTCCTCAAGTCCCCAGGCCAGCACAGCAGAAGCTCAAGCAGCAAAAGAAAAAAGCATCGTTAACATCAAAGGTGCAGACCAATGGTGGGGAAGCAGGCATCAGATTGTGTTAGAGCTGCAGAAACATCCATTTGGGCTGCTGAGGGAAGGTCTGGCCTTGGCCTTCCTGCTCTTAGCCCTGGGTGTTTGTGGGGGTGATGGAGTTGTGTGCCTGCCTGGGTTGAACAGGGTGATTCAGAGGCTGCAAGCCTGTAACTGCCTTTGTGTGCTGGGAAACGTGGGTGCTGAAGTCATTCTCTGGGCTAATCACTGGGAATGACTGACCCGTTCTGTTGTTCCTGTGTCCCTTGCAGATTCCTGCACTTGCGGTGGAAATGCCTGGCTCCTCGGATATCTCAGGGCTAAACCTGCAGTTTGGGGCGTTACAGTTTGGTTCAGAGCCTGTTCTTGCCGAGTACGAATCGACGCCCACAACCAGCGCCGCCGTTAGCCAGTCTCAGAGCAGCCTCTACACCAGCTCGGCCAGGTGAGGACCAGCAACAGATTAATCCGCGCAGGCAGCTTTGGAAGGTCGCTGGTCCTGTGGACTTGAGTTGTGCTGCATACTAGTAGACCCTTTCTGACTGTGCTTTGGTCACAAAGGGGGGACAATGTATGCAACAGCAAAGCACAAGTTGCCAGCAGACTCATCGGGCAGCTCTGTGCCTCTTTGGCCTGCGGTACTTGCACAGAAAGCAGTTTTCCTGCTGCCCTTAAACTGTGTTGTTGGAAACACAGGAAGGGGATCCCCAGCACAACTGCTCCATGTCTCTGGTGAACAGATTCTGAGTGGTTTGTCCTTCTTTTTGCCTGGCAAACTGGGACACAGTGGGGTAGGTGTACCTACAGTCATGGTGCTTTGTCAAAGCGAAGCGTTTGTCTTCTGTTGGGCTGACCCTTAGTAACTGGCCAGTCCCTTGAGTGCTGGGACCTGAGTGGTGGCAGCTCATGAAGTGTTGCCTAAGGCACAGCAGTGTGTGAGGCAAGGCTGCAGCTGGATGTCCATGGTTGGGCTAGCCCTGCTCTCTGGGCATGTTTCTTGGCTTGGCTGCTTCATGTGGTGCCTTTATACTGATGCTTGGGGCTTTTTATCTTGAGTATTTGAAGTGAAGAGCCCAGTCTGGGTCGGCAGTTTACAGCAGGGCTGTTTTGGAGGAAAATGGAGGAACCCTTTTTTTTTTTTTTTTTTTAATTTACTTTTTGTAGTGAATCTTCATCCACAATTTCGTCCAATCAAAGCCAGGAGTCTGGTTACCAGAGTGGCACAATACAGACAGCAACATTTACCTCCCAGAACAGTGCTCAGGGACCACTGTACGAACAGAGATCCACCCAGACGAGGCGATACCCAAATTCTATCTCTTCCTCGCCCCAGAAAGATCTGACCCAGGCTAAGGTAAGAGAACAGCTTTGCTCACCCATTGTGCTGAGTGAGCCTAATGTGTGAAGTGTCTCAGGGGAAGCTGAGTGGCTTATCAAATGGTTCTGTGATCCTCCAGCCTCACTGTGTAGCTCATGGGCCCTCATGAGAGCTCTCTTCTGGCTGCCCCCAGCTGTGTTTCATGCCTGGACCTGGGCCACTGGGGTTAACAGCAGTCGAGTTGATTGCAAGGGTGTGTGTTGTGTCACACAGTTACCCTGCTAGAGAGGGGTGTGCAGACAAAGAATTTTGTTTTATCTTAAGTATTTGGTTCTTGAATGCTGCACACCAGTTCAGTAACATCAGGTTTGGCTAATGAACTGGGATTGAGAATGTTGAGGCAGTCTAACTACCAGCAGCAGAGAAGCTTCTTGTACTGATTTCTCTAATATACACTTGGGGACCATGCTGGCATGGGGCTATACGTTGGGACTGGCCCCAGCATAGTCTGGTGATACATGTTGGTAGCAGGATCTTTTCATAACTGTGGATGGATGTGGGAGAGAGGTGACATTAGCTCTGCCTCTGGAAATGTGCAGCTGTAATGCCCAGTATTCCTTTTTTCTCTTCTTCCTCAGAATGGTTTCAGTTCTGTACAACCCACGCCATTACAAACCACACAGGCTGTTGAAGGTAAGAGTCTTGCAAGTACAGCAGGTGTCCTGCATCTCTTTTTCTGCTCATGTTCTCTGCTTTGAAGGAGAAGCTTTATCTGGGCTGATAGCAAGTCCTTTCCTTGCTGGACTAATTGCTGCCACTCAGTTTATTTGCTTCTCTCAAAACATTCAGCTTTCTGCTGATGGATGCTTGAGATCCTTGAAGGGTCACCTATGACAGTAATTTACTGTGTTTTGAGCATGGAAGGCACCTCATCTGTAGGTCGTGAAGCTCTTTGCAGAGCTGATGGTAGTGTTGGGGTAAAGTGAGATGTAGAACACAATCATAAGTGTGTAACTGGTTGGCAGCAGTGAGGGAAGCCCCAGATCTCCCAGCTCCTCTAGCTGAGCACTTGCTGATCCTTGCCCTTGTGTCACCCTCTGGAAATTGCCAGTAGCTGCCCTTAACCCAGAGCTTTTTTCTCAGGTGCTACAGGCCCTGCAGTGAAATCCGATTCCCCCTCTGCTCCCAGTATTGCACCTCTCAACGATGGGGTGTCTGCATCGTCCTTGCTGACAACAGCCAGCCAACACTCAACAGCTCTGAGCAGCCTGAGCCACAGTGAGGAGCTTCCCAGTACAACCACTGCCCAGCTCAGCAGGTGAGTGAGTGGAGGGAGTGCTTCTGAAGAAGCAGAACTAGAAGCAGGAATCTATATCAGAGTCTGTCTCATGCAATGAGGAAGACTAAGATGACTCATCCAGTTTGAGCAGATGGGAAATGGGATGGTGTTGACTCTCTCACCTTGGTTTGACAGCCTTTTATTTCTTTTCCTGCAGTGCATTACCCACCCAGCAGAACAGTCTGTCCTCATCCACATCCTCTGGGCGAACATCAACTTCAACTCTTCTGGTGAGTCTGGGTATGCTCTTGCACTGTGTACCACATTTCTGCTCGACTTGGCAGGATCTGCTGGGGTGCCTGACCTTGGGGCTGTGGTGGTGATGGGAGCTGCCAGGCTGCTGGCTGTCCTGCTGGAGTTTGGGTGCTGTGTGGAGAGAGAGGACACGGGGTTATGTCAGAACACTGTCTGTGCATCTGTGGCTCAAGGCTGTTGATACTCTGCCTGTTTCTGACTGAGCAGTGCCTTCTTTTGAGCCTGTAGTAGCCCTTGAAGGTGCTGCAGTCACAGCCACATTCAGAGCAAGCTGGTAGTTGATGCATTGTAACCAAACATCTCTACTGCTGGAGTTCTTGCAGTACAGTTCCTGGGTATCAGCTTCTGCAGCAGAATAAATCTTCCTGCTGCAAATGTGGTGTCAAGCCCTGCTCCCCTCATCAGACAGATGTGTTGGGATGTAACCACGAGAGAGGCTTGTAAGCACTGGGGGTTGGCTACTGTCAGGAGTTTGGACTTAAGCCAGGTTCACTGCAGAAACTTCCAGATGCAGCCAGAGCTGCACAGTGTTCTGTGTAGAGAGTGTCCTGCGGTGCCTTGGTTCCATCTTCCTGGTCCCCTGACTCTCCTCCCTTCCTTCCCTAGCACACAAGTGTGGAGAGTGAAGCAAGCCTCCATTCTTCTGCTAGTACTTTCTCCACCTCCTCCAGCACGGTGTCAGCAGCCCCACCAGCTGTCAGCGTTTCATCCAGCCTCAGCAGTGTCAGCAGCCTGGGCCTCAGCCTCAGCAGCAACTCCACCGTGACGGCCTCGACTCGCAGCTCCGTTGCAACCACGTCAGGTACTTTCCTGGGTACTGCTGTACTGAAGGAGGGTGTGAGGGCTAAGAGAGCGAGCTTTTGCTGTTTGCTTCACTGTGGAGCTTTTCTTTTCTCTTCCTTTTTCAGGAAAAGCCCCTCCCAATCTCCCTCCTGGAGTCCCACCGTTGTTGCCTAATCCATACATCATGGCTCCAGGGTTGCTACATGCCTATCCGGTGAGTGGAACTTTGCAGTGGTGTCATGCCACCAGGTCCCTCCCGTCTTCCTCTGCAGCAGGGAGGGATGTAGCATCGTGGAGAAAGCAAAAACTCTGACATAGCCTAGCAGGGCTGCCTTGCTGTTTTTTCCATGATATCCATGTGCCCATGGGGGTAAATGTGTTGTGACCACCCCAGAGCAGAATCTGTGTGCCTGTTCTCTGCAGCCTCTCCAGCATGTGAGGAGCAGCAGCCCTTGGGCAGAGCACAGTGTGTGGAAGCATAGAGCTATGTTAGAAATGTGATGTGACAAAGGGCAAAGAGTCAGGGCAAGGATAACAATGGCCACAAAGCCTAGAGGTGTGTGTCACACCCTCTCCTGAAGGTGAGGACAGATTTTAGTCTTGGGATGATTTCCAGAAAAAAACTGCTGGCTGGCTTTGTGGTCTGGAGCACTTTCCTTTGAACAACTCACACAAACTTCCGGCAGCATCAACCTGCGTAGAGCCTCTGGCTGCCTGCACCTGGTGGCTCATGTGGCTGTTGACCACCTACTTCTGGTTTTCTCTCACTTTTATCTAAATGTTTAATCTAAAATTAGTTGTCATTATCTATTCCCTGTCCCTAATGTCATCTCTGGCTCTTTTTCTAGCCACAGGTGTACGGATATGATGACTTGCAAATGCTCCAGACAAGATTCCCATTGGTGAGTACTGCAGAATGACAGGACACACCACTTCCACTGGTGCTGCTTGGGTAGAGACAGGTCAGCTGTGGGCAGTCCTGAAGAGCTGGCAGAATGGGGTGCTGAGTGGATGCACCTCTCCGTAGCAGCAGTGAGGAGTTAATCAGTTGTTCCTTGGCACGTGGGGAGCATGAGTTACTCATACAGCAGCATTCCTTGTGGAGCCAGGGAGCATGAGTTACAGAGGCAGTACTGTTATAAAGATTCACCTCTGATCCATGACTGAGCCAATGAGTAAATACCTAATGAGAATGGGCTTTATTTAGCAATAGGACGTGTCCAATTTCTTGTGAAGCAGGGGCCAGGGGGAAGGTCCAGGCAGTTTAAGGACTGCATACCAGTAGACTTTATCTGGTTCTTCTCATAGCCAGATGAGGGGGATGGTACATGCTACAAAAACCTGGGGCTGCTGTAGGTTATGATCAGCCTGGATGTGGCTGGTATCTTGCAGCTGCAGTACAGAAATTCCTCTCTCTCAAAAGATACTGCCTTGTACTTTGGACAGAGCTGATAAAATGTATTTTCCTTTTGGTTTTATTCATCAGGATTACTACAGCATCCCATTCCCTACACCCACCACACCACTGACTGGAAGAGATGGCAGCCTGAGCAGCAATCCATATTCTGGTAGGGAAAAAGACTGTTCTGATTCCCATCCCATCAGGGTTTGTGCTGCTTCTAGTAGTGTCCTGTGTCTTTGTCCACTGGAGCTACATCTGCACTGTGCCTCCTGCACTGCTTTTGGTTTGGAGCATGCTTCTCACAGCTAAATTCTTGCCTTCCCTTTGGGCATCTGATTGTGTCAAGGTCTGATACTGGGAAGAGGTGGGCAAAGTAGGAGTTAATGGGGCAGTTGGAAAGGGAGCGAGGAAGGGCTGAAAGGTTCTGCAAGGCCTACTACTGGGGAACTGCTTTCCAGGTGGTTGTGAGGCAGGTGGTAAGCAGTGCTTCTCAAGTACTGAGAGTAAAAATACAAAGAAACACAAAATACGGAGAAACTACTCTTTTTTTTCTATGGGACAGTCTCATGGAGAAAGCAAGTGAGAAATTTGGGACCTGTCAAACTCAACCCAAGAGCCCAGTGGGTGCATGATCTCTCACTGACCTTGGCAGGTGCGTTAATGCACTGCCAATCCCCAGCGGGCAGTGACTGTGCTGAGCTTTCACAGGCTTTAGGAATTGTTGCACTTTGAGGTTTGCTCTTTTTCCAGCACCACTTCTCCTCAACTTTGGCAGGAGCTGGTTCCTATGGAAGTGCTTTTGCCCAGCTGAGGCTGAAATGACAAGCTCAGAGCATGGCACTATGTGAGCTCTGAATTGGAGAGTGTTTGCATGGAAGAGCCAAGCAGGTGCTCATCCAGATCAGCACAGGGAGCTTCCCCCAGCCCTGCAGCCAAGCCCTGCACAGCCCAGGCAGGGATCTGGGTAGTGTTCAGTCCTGCTGCTGGTGCATGGAGAAGGATGAGGGAGAGCTCTAGCATCAGGCTCTGCTGGCAGGTTTATCCAGTGCCAGATTTGGGCTTAGCTACTGTGTATTCCTTTGTCTCTGTAGTCCTGTTAGGGCCAAGGAGCAATTAACAGTTTTGCCTTATCAGTGTACAAAGGTCTGAGGGTTCCTGAGGGCCACAGTCCTTGGCAGTGGCAGGAGGTGTGGGGGGGAAGGTGAAGTCACTGCTTACCAAAAGACTGGGTCACCTTTGGGCTGTGTTGGAACGGGCCAGGATCTAGCATCTGTTCTTCACTCTCCTTTCACCTCTGTTTCAGGTGACTTAACAAAATTTGGCCGAGGTGATGCCTCTTCTCCTGCTCCTGCAACAACTCTGGCACAGCCTCAGCAGAGCCAGACCCAGACTCACCACACCACGCAGCAGACGTTCCTGAACCCCGCGCTGCCTCCTGGCTACAGTTACACCAGTCTGCCATACTACACAGGGGTACCAGGGCTCCCCAGCACCTTCCAGTATGGGCCCGCCGTGTTCCCTGTGAGTTTCCCAGAGGCAAGGAGTGGGATTTGGGCAGAAGGGTGGCACAGCAAAGCTTCTCCTCACTCTGTTCCTCTCTGTTCTGTAGGTTGCTCCTACCTCTTCCAAGCAGCATGGTGTGAATGTCAGCGTCAATGCATCAGCAACCCCTTTCCAGCAGCCCAGTGGCTATGGCTCTCATGGGTACAGTACTGGTAAGAGACCCACAAGAGCACCTTCCACAGCAGCAGGGCTTGCTCCCAGTCTTACTGGCTGTGATAGGGAGTGCTGTCTTACAGCAGTAATAGAGAAAAATGCCAGGGGTGCCACTCCCAAGTAGTTTGATTATCCTTAGAAAGGCCCAGGATTGTTCTGCATCCAGGTCTGGGGCAGGTTTGGGGGTTATAGATCACTTCATGCCCTCCTCTGTGTCCCAGTCAGCTGTCTGGGCCCTTGGACCCCTATCAGAAGCTTAAGCTGCTGAATTGTTCGGTTTTGTTTGGGTTTTTTAACTGCCTATACGTGATTAACAGAACAGCAATTGTTCTGGATTTGAACTTGTTTCCCCCCAGTGTTTGGCAGACACTTTCTAGGGAAGTGTCCTTGATTCAAAGGTACAGGAAGGTCACAAACCTGCCGCCTGTCTTGGTACTTGTTTGGTGTGTGGCTGACTTACTCAGGGCTGCACTTGGCTCCCTCTTCCAGCCTATAAATTCCTCTTGTCCCTTTTTTCACTGCATTAGAGCCCTTCAAGATACTGTTTTTCCTTTGCAAAGGTATTTCAGCTTTCACCTGATGCTGAGTCCTTCAGACTGCTTTCATTTCAGCACTTTTTCCAGGCATTAAATGATGGCTGAGGTGTCCTCTGGGCCACCCTCTTTTACAGACAGCTGACACCCTGTGGGGCTTGTGCTGTCAGTCACTGCACCAGCCATCCCAGCCCACAGCTGAGTTGCCTTTACATGCAATTGGCTGTTTTACACACAAGAAGCTTTTGGGCTGTTCTTGCTGCTGTGCCACACGCTGTGGGTTTGTTTCCCTGTCTGTCCACTGTGTTCCCCAGCTCTCCTCAGAGCTGCTGTTTTCCATGTGTTTCTCTGGATGGCAGCCAGCCCTTCAGCTGGTTTCTGGAGGCATTTTGAAACAGTGTGTCTCCAGATCAAAATAACTTATATGGGTGCTTTGCATGTGGTCATGCCAGGGCCTCGCTGCCCAGGCCAATCTGTCTGCAGACCTCTGACCACTGGAGCTCTCCACCAGGTCCTGCTGGTGTTGGCAGCAAGCAGCTTCTGCTGGCCCAGTGGCTGCTGCCTAACACCGACCTCTCCCTTCTCCCCAGGTGTATCCGTGACATCCAGTAATACAGGTGTGCCGGATATCTCGGGCTCTGTCTACTCCAAAACTCAGGTTAGTGTCTGTGAGTGGGCAGGAGTGCATTGCTGGGGAAGAGAAGCCAAGCTCTGAGACAGCCTCCCTGGGCAATGAGGTCTCTTCCCCTTGGATCAGTCAGCCTGGAGAAGGGAAATGCTTGACTTTTCCCAGCTTAGAGCAATTCCAAGTCCAGAAAGAGCCATAGGAAGAGACTCTGTCCTTTCTCTGTATCACATGCTGACTCTGGGCCTGTGATGTGTAGAGATGGGGAGGGGCACACTGCCAGCCTGGCTCCCAGCCCTTATTCTGCCATTGGCATCTCCTTCTTAGCAATCCTTCGAGAAGCAGGGATTTCACACTGGAACCCCAGCAGCCTCCTTCAACCTGCCTTCGGCGCTGGGCAGCGGCGGCCCTATCAACCCTGCAACAGCGGCGGCATACCCCCCCACCCCCTTCATGCACATCCTGACCCCGCATCAGCAGCCTCACTCGCAGATCCTCCACCACCACCTGCAGCAGGACGGGCAGGTAAGCGATGCCCCTGGTGCCTGAGCCCCTTGCTGGGGTATCTCCTAGGGCTCTTGCTCCCCCTTTACTCCCCTGGTCCCCCTCTCCCGCCCTGCCTCCCTCCCTCATGCTCTGCAGCGGACACACGCAGTGACATGCACACGCTCACACCTGCACATACACACAGGGCTGGTAAGAGGACGAGGTGAGAAGGAAGGCCTGGGGTGCACTCTGCCAGGGTGGGTACTTGGCACAACCCCCCTGCTGCTGGGCTGCACCAGGTATGGCCAGGTAGTGCCCCCTCATGCAGACACATCTGGGGTACCCTGACCTCCGCCATCCTCAGAGGGGCAGCTCTGCAGGTCAGCACCAAAGGGGTTACTCGCCATAGCCACGACCCTGCAGGAGCTTTCAGGTCTAACCATGGATTTCTATTGTCATAGTTTGTCCCTTTATTTTACATATCCTGGTACTGCAACAGCTTCCATATTTGCAGATGATACTGTGCTGCCAACGCCAGCAGGAAGATCAGGTAATGAACTCTCTGAAAATGCATTGCACTTGCCCTGGGGTCTGCCCCGCCCCTAAGGCTCCCCAGGATCACATCGCCCCTTCCTTCTGCCCCGTGGCCCCGCGAGGCGAGGAGAGAGGCCCTCAGTCAGTATGTGCACACACACACCCACGTGCAGACACAACCCCCACCCACCCTTCCCTGTCTCCCCCCTCCCTGCTGCTCGGCGGCCGGCGCGAGCTGTCCATGGGCCTGTGCGCTGCTGGCCTGGAGGAAGGAGCGGAGCCCAGGGAGGGTGCTGGGGCTGCTGGGGCACGGACGGTGCAGCTGTGCACTGCCAGAGGCAGCCCCTGCCCCAGCGCCGGGGAGCTCAGCTGGGCTGAGCCAGAGTGGCGGCTGCCAAGGAGCTGTTGTCCAAAGTGTCTTCTTCTGGGGCCGAGGCGTGCCAGCACTGCCCTGTGGAGTAGGCTGGGGGTGGTTCCCCTGCACTCACCACCTGCTTCTCCTTCTGCCCTTTCCCACAGAGCGGCTCCGGGCAGCGCAGCCAAGGTAGCTCCATCCCCCAGAAATCCCAGGCCAACAAGTCCGCCTACAACAGCTACAGCTGGGGCGCCAACTGAGGCCTGGGCCCCTTGCCACCACTTGCTTCCGGAAGAGAATCCCAGCGACCCCGATGATGACGAAGGATCCCAGGGAGGAGAGAGCCCTGCGGTGGGGAGCGCCCGGGCCCCCAGCCCCAGCAGGGCCCCGCAGGGCAGGCTGCAGGCACCTCTGCGTTGTCTGTCTTCAGCCACTTTCCTGTTGTATGTAATATAGAATTTGTATTTTTTTCTTTTTTTTTTTCCCTTTTTTTTTTTTTTTTTCTCTCTCTGCATTCAGATCTGAACCGTTTGCCGTAGGGGCCTTTTTTGGTTTTTACTCCTTTCTATCCCCTCTCCCATCCTGCTGCCCCAGAACCTCTCAGATCCAAAGGAGTGGAAGCTGCGAGTCGCCTACAGCAAACCCCCTTATTATTAGGATTAAGACCAGTAATTGATATGAGCAGCATTGTAAGATTAATTAGTTGAAGTGTTTTTTTTGTACCGTGTTCTAAATTTAATGGATAAATGTGTCTTGTATATAAAAACAAAAACCCCATGCTGTCCTCTAGTTCTCTCATTTCTCCCCCCCCCCCCGCCCGCCACGGGGGGCCCCCCCCGGTATTTTATGTTCTCCATCTATGTCCCTCCATCCTCACGGGCCCAGAGTGCAGGTCCTGCCCTGCTTGCACGCTGTAAGTATCTTCTGCTTTTGGGTTGGGGATTTTTTTCTTTTTTTTTTCTTTTTTTTTTTTTTTTTGGTTTTTTTTGGTTTTTTTTTTTTGTTTTTTTTGGTTTTTTTTTTTTTTTGTTTTTGTTTGTTTTTTATTTTTTTTTTGGGTTTTTTTTTTTTTTGTTTTGGTTTTTTGTTGTTTTGTTTTGGTTTTTTTCTATGCAGTCCAGATCTTGTATTTTTCAGTTCTACCTGATCCCTTCAGCTGCAGCCCCAAGTGGGGATTTACTGAAGAGAATAAAGATCACAAAGTGATGTGTGTATTTTTTCCACCTTCTCAGCCTCGTTCCCTATTTTTGGTGCAGGGGGTGGGAGGCCCTGGGCACTGGGGGCAGCGCTTCCCCCTCCCCCCCAGCGTCTTGCTGATGTTTTTGTGCCCTCCTGTTGTGGATTTTTCCTTTGCCCAGCTGCAGCAGTGGGCAGCAGGATGCCAGTGCACAGATAATGCCACTATCCTACCCCTCCCTTCCCTGAGGCCCTCACCCTTCATTTCTGCCTCGTACTGTGCTCTGCCTCATGTCCCCACCAGCCTGCTGCTGCTGGTCCTCCTTTTGGAGGTTGAGGGGTGCTCCCCAGCCCCCTCTTCCCCCCGAGGCCAGCGGGACAGTCGGGGGAGGGCAGTGGGGCCACTGGTGCGGCTGGAAGCGCTGCCTGTCCCCGCAGCGCCTGCTCAGCTGCCCTTGACCCTGTGCTTCCCCTCAGCCTCCTCGCTGCAAGGTAAGGGGCTGCGGCTTTGGGGAGCCCCTGCGGCCCTGGGGGGCGGAGTTGGAGCCCTCCTGTGTTGTGTGGGGCTGGGGGGGGAGCGGCAGGGCTGCGCTGGCCTCACGGAGCTCAGCTGGGGGCCAGAGCCGGGCTGCTGCATGGAGCCCGCTACCCGCCAGCCCTCCCGCCCTGGTTCCGGCAGCACCCGCCCCCCACGGGGGCCCCGGGACCCACCCAGGCCCCGGGACACACCCAGGCCCGGGGTAGCGCGGGCACGGGGCCCGTACGGTCGGACGGGGCGGGCTCCGGCCCTCGGGGGGCACGGGCCGGGCCCCGCTGCCTCGCGACACCCGGCGGCGCTTTGCGGCCGCGGCGCTTTGCGGCAGCGCGGCCCGGGCGCGGCGGCGGGACGGGGGCGTGGGATCCGGCGGGGCCCGGAGCGGGATGAGCTTCTACGACGCGTTTCGCGGCTTCTTCGGCTTCCCGGGGCGCTGCAGGTACCGGGACCCCGCCCGGCCCGGCCCCTGGGTCCCCCCGGCCCCGCCCGCACAGACCCTGTCCCTCTTTCAACCCCCCGGCCCCCAGTTGCCCCCCCGGCACCGGCCCGCCCCCGGTTGCTCCGGGCTGTCCGGGTGTCTCAGTGCCGCGGTCCCGCAGACCACGGGACCCGCTGTTCGGCGGCGCGGCGTGGGACGAGGAGGAGGAGGATGGCGGCCCATCCATGTCGCAGCCCCCCCAGGACTTCGGCTTCGGATTCAGTCCTGGCTCGCCCCGCGGCGCCTTCGAGGAGCTGTTCCGGGACATGGGCGAGCTCCTGGGCGTCTTCGGGGGGTTCTGGGCCGATCCCCAGCAGCCTTTCGGTGGGTGCGGGAAGGGCTCAACGAGACGCTTGGGGCCGCTCAGAGCCCCTCGGCCTGACCGACCCCCTTCTGGTGCCCAGAGTCCGCCCTGCCCGGCCCCGATGGAGGCAGCGCGGGGCGACCGCTGCGGGACTCGATGCTGAAGCACCCGGAGAGCGCCCCTGCCAGCGCGGCCCCGGGGAGCTCCGGGAGCGCTGGCGATCTGGCCCGGCCATGGAGACCCTTCTTAGGGGTGGGTGAGGGGTCTGGGGTCTGCCTCCCGCAGGCGCAACAGTGGTGGCCAGCTCTGTGCTGTTGCAGTGCTGCCCCAGGCGTCAGTGGTGCCTGGCTTTGTCTTGCAGCTGGAAGATGCTCACCGGGCTCCTCCTGGCCTCAAGGAAGATCAAGGTGGGTGCTGGGGCTGGGGGGTCTCTGCCCTCGCTGCTCCACCACCTGTGCTGCCACAGCCTCTGGGGCACATCCCCATGCTGCAGCCACCATCTCACATCTTCCCCCAGACCTGGACTCCCAGGTCTCCTCCGTGGGGCTGGGGACCGTCCTGAGACCCAACGAGCCCAAGTCCCACTCTTACTTCCAGAGTGTCTCTGTCACCAAAGTGACTCTCCCTGATGGGGTGAGTGTCCCTGCAGGTGCAGCAGGGCTTTGGGAGACCTGGGGACACGGTCCCCGTGGCCGGGGAGTGTCTCAGGGCCTGGCACTCTGCACAGGCGGTAGAGGAGCGCCGCACTGTGCAGGACAGCCAGGGCCGCCGGGAGACAACAGTGACGCGCCGGAGGGGGGACCAGGCCTTCATCACCACCACCAAGGAGGATGGGCACAACAAGGACTACCGGGAGGACGTGGTCAACATGGATGACCGTGAGTGAGGTTTGGGGAGGACGCAGGAGTGGACGGGGGCCCCACTGATGGAGTTCTCCGTGCCCTCCCAGAGGAGCTGGCACAGTTCGCTGGCACGTGGCCGCAGCAAGACGAGCTTCATGCTCCCAACCTGAGTGACCCCTCATCTGCGCTGGGCAGCTTCTTCCGACGCTGGTTCTCGAGCTGGTAGCTGTGCCCAGTCCTGACTGAGCAGCCCATATGTGCGACAGGTGCAGGCTGGGGGGACGCTGGACTTGCCAGGGCCATCAGAGCAGGCAGTGGGCAGCAGCCTCTTCTCACCACCTGTTTTTGTTGTAGATGGGTTAGATCCTGCTGGGAAGTGGTGCCTGGGCTGGAGGCTGCCTACCCTCTGCAGTGCTGCGGAGCCACCAGGACCCCTGTGGGGGCCAAGTGTCTGTGTGTACAGAGCAATAAAGTCTATTTATGCTGAACGGTGACCTGCCATGCTCCTTCAGACTGGAATCTCATGGGTTTGGAGGCAGATTCCCCCTGGCCACCAGGACGTCTCTGGGGGACTGCCTCAGGGGTGCAGGTGGTTGCTGGGTTCCTGTGCCTGCACTGCTCCCTTCTTACCTCCCTCTCCCATTTCATTGCCCGATGCTGTGTTAATGCCTCCCCTGGGCCACTCGAGCGCCTGGCCCAGCCCAGAGACCTTTCCAGGGCCTCTTTATTAGTGTTGACTGCAGCTGTGGCTTGGGTGGGGATGTGGCAGGGATAAAGGGGATTCCTGGCCAGGAAATACCTGTGCCTGCTCACCTGAGTGAGGTCTTAGCTCCCCATGGCCACTTGGGGATCAGGGTGCTCCCACCAGGCCTGGCCCTACTGAGGTGCAGCATCATCACAAAGTGTCCCTGGCCCCACACAGGACTCTGTTCCCTGTCAGGCGTCTCCCTTGGTGCAGCCCTGATTGGTTTAAAGTCTGCACGTTATCATGCACCTGGCTCTGGGGCTCATAAAATCTGCTGCAAATGAGATACCTACACCACCCTCACTGCTGCCGCTGCTGTCACTGCTGCTGTCACCGCTGCAGTCACCACTGCCCCTTACCAGTCAGCACTTATGGGCACCACTTCTTTCTTGTCAAGGGCCCGGGCTCTGCTCCGCATCCGGAATCAGCTGGTGCGGGAATGCCTGGCTGAGCTGCTGTCCACCTTCGTGCTCATTGTAAGCAGGGCACGCGGGTGGGCTGGGGCTGATGGGGGGGCCGTGTGGGTGGGACAGGGCTGACGGTGGGGTGGTGGCAGACGCCAGGGGTCCCAGGGCTCTGCTGGTGGGGTGGTGGCAGACGCCAGGGGTCCCAGGGCTCTGCTGCTTGCCCCTTGGAGTTGGAGGGGTTTGGGGCTGCCCCACACTCAAATGTGCAACTCAGCACTGCCTGTCCTCCACTTGGACCCTGTTCCCACAGCATGGTCTGCCCTGTGCCATGGCTCTGGTGCAATTAGGGTGTGGTGGTGGGCAGTGTGTGCCTCCGAGCAGGCAAAGGCTGGGGCTCTGGTGCTGTTCTTAGCATTTGGGCTGCATCCCATGATAGCAAATGGTGTCCCTGTGGCTGTGTCGTGGCACCTCTTCCCCACCACCTCCCCACAGAAGCACTTTACTTAATTGCTTATAAGTTGGTTGCTTTGCCATCAAAACCATAAGTGAGAGCAGTAACCACCTCCCTGCCAGTCCCTGTCTGGTGTCCCAAGTATTGAGGAACAAAACCATGGGGGTAGCACCAGCATAGCCCTCGCCTTGCTGCCCTGCAGTATCAGCAATGGGAGGTTCTCAGCCCAGGGCCACCAGGGCTAAGGTGTGGCTACATCCCTCTTCTACAGATAATCACCCTGAGCGGTGCTGCACAGAAGATCACCAGCTTTGAGATGAAGGGGAACCTCCTCACCAGCTACCTGGCAGGCGCCCTGGCCGTCATGGCAGGCATCTACATAGCGGGAGGAATCTCTGGTGAGACAGAGGAAGGGGTCCCAGCTCTTGCTATCCCCTGGCACTGAGTCCCCCAGGACCCTCCACTCCCAGCCCTTCTCCCTACTCCATTGCAGGGGCCCACATGAACCCGGCGTTCTCCTTTGCCATGTGCCTGATGGAGCAGTTTCCCTGGTGGAAGTTTCCCATCTTTATGTTTGTGCAGACCTTGGCATCTTTCCTATCTGCTGGAGCTGTTTACATCCTCTACTATGGTATGGGGGAGCAGCATTGGGCAAGGGAACCCCACGGTGATGCTGGGCTGGCCAGGCTCATGGACATGCTCTGCCTCTGTCCCCCAGATGCCATCTGGCACTACAGCAACGGGACCCTTACTGTCTCTGGCCCCCGAGAAACTGCCTCCATCTTTGCCACCTACCCAGCTGACTATGTCTCCATTGCCAATGGCTTCTTGGACCAGGTGGGTGCCACCGTCAGCTCCCTCAGCCCCCTCCAGTTGTGCCAGTCCCCATGGTGCTGAGCTGCTGCATTGTCCCTGCAGGTGATTGGCACAGGGGTGCTGATTTTGGTCATCATGGGCATCATGGACACCCGCAACAAGGCTGTCCCCAAGGGCCTGGAACCAGTGGTCGTGGCTCTGTTGGTGCTCTCCATTGAGTCTTCCATGGGGTCCAACTGTGGTTGCCCCCTGAACCCTGCGCGGGACATCGGGCCCCGGCTCTTCACCTATGTGGCAGGTTGGGGCCCGGAGGTCTTCAGGTGGGTAGAGGGAAGGGGGTGAGGTGGGGATGGCAGGGATGATCCCCAGCCCACTCTGTCCCGTCCTCAGCAGGGGCAACGGGTGGTGGTGGGTGCCACTGGTAGCACCACTGCTGGGGGCCGCCGTGGGCGCATTCCTGTACCAGCTCTTTGTGGCTTTCCACTACCCGGAGGAGGACAGCGACGTCCTGACAGAACAGGGCTCCATCGTTCTAGTCAACACCACCATCGACCCAGACATTGGGATGTTGCCCAAGGAGAAGGACACTGGGGGGACAGTGCCTGCCGGGTATCCCCCACCACCATGTGCCAGCAGCACAGTCTCCCCCACAGTCCCTAACACACCATTAAAAAAGTCTTGAGGGCACGGGGTGTCTTGTCTATGGATACGGGGTTGCAGGGATATGGTGAAGGCCGTGGCCTCCAGCCCCCCAGGGAGAAGGCCGGCCGGGCTGCAGGGGCACCCTCGCCTGGGGAGCACGTGCTGCTGGTGTGGGGGTGCCCCACTGGGATCTGGGGCTGTCCCCGGGGCCCCGGGACTGCCCCCTGGCAACCCCTGGGACTGTCTCCGGCCCCCCCAGGAGTCCCCCGGGAGGCCCTGGGGCTGTCTCTGGCTCCCCAGAACTCACACGGCTCCCCGGGACCTCCTGGAGCCGCCCCGCTGGCTGGGACGCGCCGGGGGCTGTAGTCCGGGCCAGCCCCGGGGCCGCGCTCCGTCGCTTCCCCGCGCCCCCACCTCACTTCCGCCGCCGACCGGCGCCGCCGCGGCCATGGGGAGCTGAGGCGGCGGCAGAGGCAGCGGCCCCGGCCCGGCCCGGCCCGGCCCGGCCGCCCGCCCGCTCCCCATGGGCTGCGGGGCCGCGGGACATGGAGCGGTGCGCGGCCCGCCGGGCCCCGGGTGGGTCCGGTCGGGCCCCGGTGCGGCCGTTGCCCCAGTAACGCGGCTGGGCGGGGCGGGAGCGCCCGGGCCGGGCCGGCTGCGGCAGCTCGGGCCGGGGCCGGGGCCGGGGCCGGGGCCGGGGCCGGGGCCGGGGCCGGGGCCGGGGCCGGGGCCGTGCCCCGGGAGATGTCCGAGAAGTGGCAGCGGGTCCGCGATCCCGGCGGGGCGCGCACGGCGGGGGAGCAGAAATGGGGGCCTGAGGGTACAGAGATGGGGGTGCAGCGGTGCAGCTGAGCAGGGCTGGGGGTTTGGGGGGCAGAATTTAGGGGGTTGGGGGTGCGGAACTGGGGATCCAGGAGTGCAGCTAAGCAGGGCTGAGGGAGCAGAGATGTGATGGGGGGATGCAGGGGTGGAAGGGTCTGGTGACCTCGGGGTGCCGAGCTGGGGGAGCTGATAAGCCAGACGCGAGATGCGGAATCTGGGGCTCTGGGAGTACAGGTAAGAAGGGCTGGCAGTTCAGTTTTTGGGGGGTCTGGTATGCAGAATTTGGGGCCTGGAGGTACAGTTAAGCAAGGCTGGGGTTCTAGGTGTGCAGGAGTACAGGTCCTGGCATGGGGGAGCACAGGGCCACATGACACAGCTGGGGAGACTCCCTGTTCCCTGCATTCTGGGATTCTGGGACTAGCTTGGCTCTCAGGATGCAGAGGAGATTGGGGTGTCAGAGTCCAGGGTCTTGGGGTTGTCCAGCTGCAGATGTAGGGAGTGTTGGGGTGCATGGGGGTGACAGGGTGCTGTGTTGCAGAGGAGGAGCGTCGAGTGCGAGCCAACGCGCGGGAGTACAATGAGAAGTTCCAGTACGCAGTGAGTGAGGGGGGACTGAACCCCCTCCCGGGGGTCCTTGGGCAGGTTTGGGGGGCTGGGGCCTGAATCACCCATGCGTCAGTAGCGGGGGGCATTACAGAATAGGTGTTTGTCTCTGAGAAAATGGTGCTGATGACATTACAGCCAACATAGCTGTGGGGCTGGGGGGGGGGGCACAGTGCACTCTATGTGGGAGATTCAGCCCCCCATCCTTGGCCAAGGCCCAGAACCCTCTGGCTCTGCCCAGATCCCAGCCTGGGCCCATATCCCGATGTGGTTCATGGGTCAACTTCTGAAGGTGCCAGGGGAGGGCAGTGCTCACCTTGACCTCCCCCCACGTTGGAGGTTATCCCTGGCTGTTCCAGAGCTGGCTGCAGAGAGGGGAGCAGGGGGTCTGGGTTGGGGTCACCCTTGTGGGGGCCAGGTGCTGCTGCTGGAGGAGGCTGGTCCCAGGGTACCGGCTGGTGACTGAGACTGAGGAATTAGCTTCCCAAGGAAGCTGCCAGGGGTAGCACAGGAGCAGGAGCCTGACCCCCCAAAAGAGCATGGTGAGCCACAGCCCCTGCCCTCTAGAGTGATCTTGGTGAGCTATGGGGCCTCGGCAGCCTGTAAAACCCCTTCTTGCCCCATCTGTCTCCAGAGCAACTGCATCAAGACCTCCAAGTACAACATCGTCACCTTCCTGCCTGTCAACCTCTTTGAGCAGTTCCAGGAAGTGGCCAACACCTATTTCCTTTTCCTCCTCATCCTGCAGGTGAGTGCAGTCCTTCCCTGCCTGGGCATCCAGGAGGGCTCCAAAGTGGGGAGGTTTGGCACCCTCGAGCAGGGGCAGCACGGGCCTGGCTGGTTCCCCTGTAATTCCTGTTCCCTGTCTCCAGCTGATTCCTCAGATCTCTTCGCTCTCCTGGTTTACCACCATCGTGCCTTTGGTTCTTGTCTTAACCATCACAGCTGTCAAAGATGCCACCGATGACTATGTGAGTGGTTCTGCCTGCGCCCCTCTGCCCGCTGGGCAGGGGGTTGGGATGCTGTGCAGAGGTGCGGTGTCCAGGGCCATGGCATTTGAGATGGCAGGGGGACGCAGGACCCCATCGCTGACACTGCTGTCTCTTCCCCCTGCTCCCAGTTCCGCCATAAAAGTGACAACCAGGTGAACAACCGGCAGTCTCAGGTCCTGATCGGTGGAGTGTGAGTGTCACGGGCACAGAGCAGTGGAGAAGGGGCCAGGGACCCTGCGGGACGTGGCACAGGGCAGTGGGCAGGGCAGGGCTCCTGCCTGACTACAGTCCGCTGTCCCTCTACAGCCTTCGGCAGGAGCAGTGGATGAATGTCCGTGTCGGAGACATCATCAAGTTGGAGAACAACCAGTTTGTGGCGGTGAGTGCAGCCCTGAGACGAGTATGGTTCCAGCTGGGTGGGTGGCACACAGGGACCATGGAATGGTGTGGTGCCACTCCCGCTTTGCTTTCGTGCTCCTCCATCACTTCCCAGGGTGGGGACATTAGGGACTTCTCAACCTCGAAGTTGCATTTAGTTTGGAGAGTTGGAGCCCTGTTGGAGCCACGTTTTGAACTCTGAGGATCTGGGCACTTGGAGCAATGGTGGCTAGGCTCAGGTGCAAAGGACTCATGGGGTTAGGGAAGCCTTTGCAGGTGCTCCAGGGAGTTCCAAGGACATCCAAGGGCCAGGAGCTTCCCTGAGGAAGGCATTGGGAAGCCCCAATGTTGGCACAAACCTTCACAAGTCTCTCCCAGCAGGCTGACCTCCTCCTCCTCTCCAGCAGCGAACCCCATGGGTTATGCTACATAGAGACTGCAGAGCTGGATGGGTAGGTGCCCCCACTCACCTTGAGGAGCCAGGGAAGGCAGGAGGGTGGGAGCTGCTGGGCAGCATCTGCGAAGGCCCTCCCTGCCAGGCTGTCTCTAACCCACACGTGGTGCCTTCTTGCCTGCAGAGAGACCAACATGAAGGTGCGTCAGGCCATCCCTGTCACCGCGGAGCTGGGGGACACCAGCAAGCTGGCTCGCTTTGACGGTGAGTGCCTGCGACCAGCCCTCTGCCACGGGACAGCCTCCACGTTCCTTCCTCCGTCACCCTGGCTAGACCAGGACCAGCCATGTGGCATTGTCATTCTGCGGCTCGAAGCGGATCTCTGGGGAGCCAGGGATGGTGCTGGAAGCTTTAGGATGGAGCTGGCCATATGGAGAAGGCAAGTCCCAGCTGAGCCATACTGTGCACCCAGGTGAGGTGATCTGTGAACCCCCCAACAACAAGCTGGACAAGTTTGGTGGGACGCTGTACTGGAAGGAGAACAAGTACCCCCTGAGCAACCAGAACATGCTGCTGCGGGGTTGCGTCCTGCGCAACACTGAGTGGTGCTTTGGCCTCGTCATCTTCGCAGGTGGGATGAGGCAGCAGCTGCTACTGTGCTGCACAGAGGGGAGGGGAAGACACCCCCTGATGCCTTCCCACTCCCCAGGGCCCGACACAAAACTGATGCAGAACAGCGGCCGGACCAAATTTAAGCGGACAAGCATCGACCGGCTCATGAACACGCTGGTGCTCTGGGTATGCAGAAGGGAGATCATAGGAGCCCCGGCTCTGACCCAGTTGGGGCTCTGATGTACTGTCCTGTCCCCAGATCTTTGGGTTCCTGGTGTGCATGGGAGTGATCCTGGCCATTGGCAATGCCATCTGGGAGCATGAGGTGGGCATCTGCTTCCAGATCTACTTGCCCTGGGACGAGGGGGTGCACAGTGCCTTCTTCTCTGGCTTCCTCTCCTTCTGGTCCTACATCATCATCCTCAACACTGTGGTGCCCATCTCGCTCTATGTGAGGTAGGGCAGGGGGCAGAGGGGCTGGGCAGGGGGTGTATGAGAAATTAGGGGTGCCCTCTGGGGAGGGGAGACAGGGATGGAGATCCACAGGCAGAACGGTGTGTTGGGTGGGGGTGGGCTGCTCTCTTGGTGACTGGCCATGTCTGCCTTCAGGAACGCCCCGAGGCCTGAGGACCCCATGGGTCTCTCAGGGCACCCCCGGCTGTGTCTGTCTGGCTGCTCGTCTCTCCCTGCTCTGGCTGCACGCTGGCTATTTTGCTCTGCCCTCCTACAGCTCCCAGGCTCCTGCACTGTCCCATTCTCTCTCTCTTTTAATTTCTCTCTCTTTTCGTTCCCCAGCATGGGTTCTGTCACCCTTAGCCCCGAGGTAAGAATGTGTCGCCCCCACCCCTCCCACTAGTTCATTGCTGTCTGCCCTGGGGACTGGGGAGGGGGTTCAGGGTGTGTAGGTGTGTGAGATGCCTAGGGAGCCCCATGGGCTGCCCCCTGGGTGCCTTGCCTCGGTCCCCAGCCCTGGCTTAGCGGTGGCTGTCAGCAGGAATGGGTTGCAGGCCAGCCCCGGGGAAGGGTGTGGGAGCTAGCAAACAGTGGGGGACACCTGGGGTGCTGGAGTGGCCAGGGCACTGAGGGTCTGGGGTGGGCATGTCAGGCAGAGCATGCTGCCCTGCCCCAGTGACAACCAGCCATCCTCCCTGCAGCGTGGAGGTGATCCGGCTTGGGCACAGCTACTTCATCAACTGGGACAAGAAGATGTACTGTGCCAAGCGCCAGACGCCAGCTGAAGCCCGCACCACCACCCTCAACGAGGAGCTGGGGCAGGTGGAGTACATCTTCTCTGACAAGACTGGCACCCTCACCCAGAATATCATGGTCTTCAGCAAGTGCTCTGTGAACGGGCACAGCTACGGTGAGCGCCAGCTGCCAGAGCCAGGCTGGGGCTGCCCACAGAGTGGGGGTGCACTGGCTCCCCGCCTCTGGGGCAGTCAGGGGACAAGGGGGCTTAGCTGGAGCATTGTGGGGTAGCAGCAGTTGCCACGGTGTTGGGTCTCTGTCGTGGTTAACTCCATACCCTGTTTTCCAGGTGATGTGCAAGACATGCTGGGTCACAAGGCAGAACTGGGAGAGGTAAGGGTGCTGTCAGTTCGGTGCCTGCCCACGCCAAGTGCCGCAGGGGAGTAACCCCATCTTTGCCCCTTCCAGAGGCCAGAGCCAGTCAACTTCTCCTTCAACCCACTGGCGGACCCACGGTTCCAGTTCTGGGACCCCAGCCTGCTGGAAGCCGTCAAGCTGGGAGACCTCCATGTGCATGAGTTCTTCCGCCTGCTCTCGCTCTGTCACACCGTCATGTCCGAGGAGAAGAGTGAAGGTGGGCGTGGGGCAGGATCTGTCCCTGTGGGTCACACGACACTGTCACTGACCCCCATGCTGTCCGCAGGGGAGTTGTTGTACAAGGCACAGTCCCCGGATGAGGGAGCGCTGGTCACGGCTGCCAGAAACTTTGGCTTTGTGTTCCGGTCCCGCACGCCCAAGACCATCACAGTGCATGAGCTGGGTCAAGCCATCACCTACCAGCTGCTGGCCATCCTGGACTTCAACAACATCCGCAAGCGCATGTCTGTCATCGGTAAGGTCCTGGGCATGCCACGGGCTCTGGGGCTGGGAAGGCCACGTGGGGCTGCAGCATGGGGCTCGTTGTGGTGTGTTGGGGGACCAGTCCAAAGCTGGTGGGGTTGTGACTGTGGAGGCATTGGCAGGTTGATGCCTGGGGGTCAGAGTGGGACCTGCTCCTGCACCCCTGAGCCAGGCATCTTGTCCCCTCCTCCCCACAGTCCGCAGCCCTGAGGGCAAGATCCGGCTGTACTGCAAAGGCGCTGACACCATCCTGCTGGAGCGGCTGCATCCCGTCAACCAGGACCTGACCAGCATCACCACCGACCACCTCAATGTGCGTGGGACAGGGTCCTACAAGCAGGGTGGGGAGGAAAGAATGGCTGCCCAGGAGCCTGAGCACTGGGCTTGTGCCCTGTCCTAGGAACACCGTTGGGGTCTGGGGACACCATCAGAGTCTGCCAGCACACCCAGCTCTGACCATTTGCAGGAGTACGCTGGCGAGGGGCTGCGGACACTGGTACTGGCCTACAAAGACCTGGAGGAGAGCTACTACAAGGACTGGTCTGAGCGGCTGCATCGAGCTGGCAGTGCCCCTGAGGCCCGTGAGGATCACCTGGCTCGGCTCTATGACGAGGTGGAGCATGATATGATGGTAGGTGGGCTGGAGGTTGAGGAGTAGGGGGTGGTTGGGGGTAGCCCCTACTGACCTCCCGCCTGTTTGGGTCCCCAAGCTGCTCGGAGCCACAGCCATCGAGGACAAACTGCAGCAGGGGGTCCCCGAAACCATTGCCATCCTGACGCTGGCCAACATCAAGATCTGGGTGCTGACAGGGGACAAGCAGGGTGAGGCATGGCTGAGGTGCTGGCTGGAGATCAGGATGTTTGTGGGCTGGATTCCACCTGCCTGGGATCCCTACTGCACTCTCCTGAATGGACTCTGGCTTAGCCCCTGGTTTCCCGTCCTCAGAAACAGCTGTGAACATCGGCTACTCCTGCAAGATGCTGACAGATGACATGACAGAGGTGTTTGTGGTCACCGGCCACACTGTGCTGGAGGTGCGAGAGGAGCTCAGGTGAGGGTTGGGGGGCAGAGGACACGGAACAGTGCCAGTGTGGGGCACAGCTGCGACTGGGGGAGCTAGAGATACGGAAGGGCCCTGAGATGGAACCCCGTGCCCCCTCTCTCCTCAGGAAAGCCCGGGAGAAGATGATGGATGCCTCGCGTTCTGTGTGCAATGGCTTCTCCTACCAGGAGAAACTCCCCTCCAAGCTCACCTCTGTGCTGGAAGCCATTGCAGGCGAATACGCCCTGGTCATCAATGGGCACAGCCTGGTAGGACCCTGGGAGTGCCAGGCAGGACAAGGCCCTGTGCCCGTCTATGTACCATGACCCCGGCTGTCCCTCACTCTCCTTGCCAGGCCCATGCGCTGGAGGCAGACATGGAGGTGGAATTCCTGGAGACAGCGTGTGCCTGCAAGGCCGTTATCTGTTGCCGTGTCACACCTCTGCAGAAAGCCCAGGTGGTGGAGCTGGTGAAGAAGTACAAGAAAGCTGTGACTTTGGCCATTGGGGATGGGGCCAATGATGTCAGCATGATCAAGAGTAAGGCCTGGGATCTTGGGGACCACAGGAGAGACAGGCCCCCCCCCGCACCATCCTGGGGCCCATGGGAGCCTCTGTCCTCACCCCTCTGTGCCCCACAGGAACAAAGCGCCCTTGCTGGGGGTGCTGCTCTCATCCCCTGTGCTCCTGGCAGCCCTCTCTTCACCCATCTCTCCTTCCCTCCACAGCTGCCCACATTGGGGTGGGCATCAGTGGGCAGGAAGGCATCCAGGCCGTGCTGGCCTCCGACTACTCCTTCTCCCAGTTCAAGTTCCTACAGCGCCTGCTCCTGGTGCATGGGCGCTGGTCCTACCTGCGTATGTGCAAGTTTCTTTGCTACTTCTTCTACAAGAACTTCGCCTTCACCATGGTCCACTTCTGGTTTGGCTTCTTCTGTGGCTTCTCGGCACAGGTGGGTTGGTGGCTTTTCTCACTGAGAGGTGGGGAGCGTTTTCCTGCAGGGCTTCTCGGCTCCGAGGCATGTTCTGGTCCTTGGACTCCCTATGGGGACTCATCCTGAGCCAGGAGGCACAGCCTAGCATCCAGCGTGCAGTGGGTGTGAGGAGCCTGTGGTCGGGGTGGGCAATCCTGAGGGACTGGAGACAGCTCTCCTGTCCCTGCAGCTGTGGGCACAGAGACTTGGGGACTGGCTGGGGCACAGGGCGGGCAGGTCTCGTGCCTTGCTGAGTGCTCCATTCCATACAGACAGTGTATGACCAGTACTTCATCACTCTGTACAACATTGTCTACACGTCGCTGCCTGTGCTCGCTATGGGTGTCTTTGACCAGGTATGGCGGGGGATAGTGAGGGGGCTCCCTGGATGTGTGAGGAGCCTGTCCCACTTCCCTTCATGTGCACCCTGTGGGAAGAAGGGCTGCCTGGGTGCCTGAGTCGGGCTGTCCTTGTCATTCTGTGGGCTGTGGTGGAGGCTGCTCCTACCCAGGGCTAAAGGGAGGTGCCCATGCCCCCAGGATGTACCAGAGCAGCGGAGCATGGAGTACCCCAAACTCTATGAGCCTGGGCAGCTGAACCTGCTCTTCAACAAGCGGGAGTTCTTCATCTGCATTGCCCAGGGCATCTACACCTCTGTCCTCATGTTCTTCATCCCCTATGGCGTCTTTGCTGATGCCACCCGTGATGATGGTGCCCAGCTGGCCGACTACCAGTCCTTTGCCGTCACTGTCGCCACCTCCCTCGTGATTGTCGTCAGTGTGCAGGTAGGGACATGGCTACTCGGCTCCAGTCCTTCGGGGCACCTCAGGCATCCCCTGAGCCCTGTCTCCTCCTGCATCCCCCCCACTAGATCGGGTTAGACACAGGATTCTGGACAGCCATCAACCACTTCTTCATCTGGGGCAGCCTGGCCGCCTACTTCGCCATCCTCTTCACCATGCACAGTGATGGCCTCTTCCGGGTATTCCCCAACCAGTTCCGCTTTGTGGGTGAGTCCCTGTGGTGCCCTATGCCCCCCACCCCAGCAGGGTGCTGCCTCAGCCTAGCCCTCACTGGACTCACGCTTCCCCCCCTAGGTAACGCACAGAACACGCTGGCCCAGCCCACGGTCTGGCTGACCATTGCCCTCACCACCGTAGTCTGCATCATGCCCGTTGTGGCCTTTCGCTTCCTTAAGCTGGACCTGAAACCAGAACTCTCAGATACGGTGAGAGTGCACGGCTGTGGGAGCGGTCACGGGGTCCTGGGTCTGAGGAGAGGTGGTTCCACAGGTCCCTGACCCTGGCCCTGTGTCCCCAGGTGCGCTACACTCAGCTGGTACGGAAGAAGCAGAAGACACAGCACCGGTGCATGCGGCGCGCGGGGCACGTGGGCTCACGCCGCTCCGGCTATGCCTTCTCCCATCAGGAGGGTTTCGGGGAGCTCATCATGTCCGGCAAGAACATGCGGCTCAGCTCCCTGGCACTCTCCAGCTTTGCCCCCCGCCCTAGCACCAGCTGGATTGAGACCCTGCGGAAGAAGAAGGGCTGTGAGGGCAGCAGTGTTGGCAGCCCCAGTGGTGCAGCCAGCAAGACTCTCAAGGTCTGAGGCTGGAGGGGGTCACATCCCCTCCAGTGCACCTGGGGGCTCCCCTCCTCTGCCCCTGGCCCTCGGGAGGGCAGAACCCCTTGTCAGCAGGGTCCCATGGTAGGAGCAGAGGTCATGTGGGGGCCAGCGCTGAGGTTTGGAGGAGTCTGGACTGTCACCTTCTAGCCAAAAAGTATACTCTTTCCCTCCCTGGGGTGAGCAGATGGATGGATGGATGGATGGATGGATGGATGTCATCACCATCAGCCCCCCCCTCCGTTTGCTCCTCCATCGGTATTCAATTCCACTGAGCGCAAACGCCCCATCACACATGAATGTATCATGCCAGAGGTGCAGGGCTCTGAGGGGACTGTGGCCTCTCCCTGCCCTTCACCCATGTGTCTTTTTTTATATAAACAAAAAAAGGGGAAAAAAGAGCCCCCAAAAAATAGCAGCCAAAAAAAAAAAAAAAAACAAAAAAAAGGAAGGAAAAACCCTCTGAGTTTACAGAGCGACTCATTTATTGGGTGGGTACAGGGAGAAGGGGGGAGGAAAGTCACCCTCTTTGTCTCCCCCGCCATAGGGTTCACCAGGACAGCGGGTGCTGGGTGGGAAAGGGGAAGCGTTCTGTGCCGCAGGAGGCTGGGTGTTGGCGGCTGCTGAGATTCACTCCCACACGTGGTCTTGCGTAACCCTCGGCCTCTGCTTCCTCCCTCATCCTCCTCCTTTCCAGCTCCCGCGGGACTGAGTGTTCCTGGGTTAGGGTTAGGGTTAGTGGGGCAGTGGGGGACCCCCGGCGAGTCTCTGGGGCTGTTGGGCTCCCAGGGACGCGATACCAAAGAGGAGCTTGTTAAGACGGGTGTCGGCGAGGGTTGGAGGGGATCTGGGGGGTTTTGGGGGGTTATTTCGGTGGAGGGGACGCGGATCGGGATGGATAATTTATGACGCGTTTCTGTCTGGTGGAATTGTATCCTTTTACGATTCCTGAGGAAAAAAAACCCCAAACAAGCTTTTTTTAAAAAAAAAAAAAAAAAAAAAAAGTTCTGAGCAGCTTCTGCCGTGTGCTGTGTCCGGGGGAGCCGGGCTGGGCACGGAAGGGGTCCGGTGGCTGGGGGCCGGTGTGGGCTGGCCCCGCCCGCCGCGCACGTGCCGCCCCGCCCCCCGCCCGGTTTCACAACCGCGGCCGCCGCCGGTGTTTTCGCAGCCGGGACGGGCGCATGGCGCGGCCGCCGCCGCCGCTTCTCCTTGGCCTCCTCCTCCTCCGCCTCCTCCTCCAGCTCGCCGCCGCCGGGCGGCCCTGCGGCCCCACCGGTGAGTGCGACCGGCAGCGGGCAGGGAGGGAGAGGCGGGTGGCCCTGAGCCTCTCCCGGTACCTGGGCCTCGTGGATCCGGGCACGGGGAGGGGACACACGCGGTTCCCTGCCTGCCCCGAAGGAGCTGAGCCGGTGGGGGTACGGGGCACCGCTGGGAGTACCGAGGGGGTGGGGGCCGGGGCTGGGGTGCTGTGTCCGGGGTGCTGGATGGGTGTCGGGTGCTGAGTGCTCTGTGCTGGGTACTGAGTGCTGTGTCCCGGGTGCTGGCTGGGTGTTGGATGCCTTCCCAGCAGCAGGAGCCAAAGGGAACAGCAGGTTCACGCTGGTCGTTGACCTTTGGAGGGAGCCGGGAGCGCTGCCCAGGCCTGACCCGGGCTGCCAACCAGCGCAGCCGCTTAACCCCTCTGGCACTGGACCCCCACCCAGGGACTCCCGGGACCACCAGTCCCAGTCTGCCACCTTCCCTGAGCTACGCTCTCAATACACAGCCCACCGAGTGTTCTGGTGCCCATTCCTATTGCAGTGCCAGGGGTCCAGTACCCCACTGAGGAACCACTGCCACTCTCCAGCTCAGTGCCCTGACCCCCAGCAGTCACTGGACATGGGGAGCAGATGATGGGGTGCCTTCCTTCTCCAGGGACACCCACTGGGCCTGGGGTCTCGTCTTCATCGCCTGGTCCCCTCTTGTCCCTCCAGGACTGTCGCGGGACACGGTGCTGGGCCGCCTGGGAGCCAACATCACGTTAACCTGCCAGGACAAGGTGCCTGCGAATGCCACGGTGTTGTGGCAAGTGGAGGAGCAGGGATCAGCAGGGGGCTGGGCACGGCGGCTGGCGGAGGGTAGCATGCTGCTCCTGCGGCGGCTGCGCTACGAGGACTCCGGGCGCTACAGCTGCTCTGTGGGGAGCCACCTGCTGCGCTCCCTGCGTCTGCTGGTGGCAGGTGGGTCCACGCTGGGGGGGATGTCCCTGGCAGCATTGCCTGTGATGGCCCCTGTCCCACAGCACCTCCCTGCCTTGCAGAGCCCCCTGAAACTCCCCAGGTCTCCTGCTACCGGCGGAGCCACGACAAGGATATCTTGTGTGAGTGGCCACAGCAGGAGAGGCCATCCCCAGGGACACGGGCGATGCTCTGGGTGAAGCGGAGGTGAGTGCTGTCACTGCGTCCACCACGGGCTGGGACCGCAGTAGGACAGAACAAGTCCCTCTCCATGGACCCTTTCCCCGGTGCCATCTGGGACTCCATGGCTCAGCATGCTTCCCTCCCTGCAGACCCTTTCCCTAGCAGCTACTGGTGGCTGGGAGTCCACAGCATGGGATATGTTTCTTCCCCATGGCCTCTTTCCCCAGTGCTGCCTGGGACCCCATGGCACAGAATGTATCCCTCCCCACAGACCCTTTGCCTGACACTGCTGGGGTCCCCACAGTGTAGAACATGTCCCCCACAGCTGCCCCATGCCTAGAGCATGCTGCAGCCCTCCCTGAGCTGTGACCTCACAGGTTCGTGGCTGAGAATGGCACAGAGCAGCGGTGCCGCTACTTCTCCAAGGCACGGAAGTTCAGTTGCCGGGTGAAAGTGCCACCTGGCACCGATGACACCAAACACCTTGTGGTGTCCACGTGCGTCAGCAACAGTGCTGGTGGCTCAGCTGGCAAAGACAAGATCATCACCCTCAGCGGTGTCCGTGAGTGCTGCCCCTGTTGCTGGGGGCTGGGGTGGCTGAGGGTGCAGTGCCAGGCCCTGAGTGCCCCCCCTTCCCCAGCAGTGAAGCCAGACCCCCCCATCAATGTGACGGTGGAGGCACTGGAGAAGGCGCCGCAGCGGCTGCGGGTGAACTGGTCCTACCCCTCATCCTGGGACCCCCGTTTCTACTGGCTCCGCTTCCAGGTCCGCTACCGCCCTGAGCCTGCCCCAGCCTTCATGGAGGTGAGACCCTGCTTGCTGGCATGGAGCTGTTGCTTGTGCCTGGCCAGACTGTCCCCAGCCCTGTGTCCCCTCCAGGTGGATCAGGTGACAACAACATGGCTCGACATTCATGATGCATGGCATGGGACGAGGCATGTGGTGCAGGTGAGGGCGAAGGATGAGTTCGGCCATGGTGCATGGAGCGAGTGGAGCCAGGAGGCTGTGGGTACCCCTTGGACAGGTAGGAGGGAAACATGGGGCCCTGAGACTGACTGGGGGCTGAGCATGGGATCTCCCAGTCTCATACTCCCCCCTCATTGTGCAGACCCTAGGGACCTCACCTCTGAAATGGAGCCTTTCAGCTCACAGGTAACAATGGTCTCAGCCCTGGGAAGCATCACAGACTCCTGAATGGGTGTCCTGTCCCCGTGTGGGACAAGGGGACACCAGGGCATGGGGGCTGACCTGTCCCATTGTGCCCCCCCACCTTTTGCAGCTCCCCATGGAAGATGGCACCTATGGGGTGACACTGCCCCCCGAGCTCTTCGGGGAGGACCATGCTAACAGTGCTGGTGGTGAGGAAGGGTTCCTGGGTTGGGAGTGGGGGGCTGGGACACCCAGCTCCCTTATCCTCATACTGAGCCCAGCCATTCTCTCTGTGTCAGGCTCTGTCATGGAACCCAGCACCCATCCTGTGGCATCCCCCTATGCCTTCCTGGTGACTGGGGGGAGTCTGCTCCTTGGCATTGCCCTGTTTGTCGGCATCGTGGTGAGGTGAGTGTGGTGAGTGCCAGGGGGCTGGTCTGGGGGGCTCTGTCTGTCCCCCCCTGACCTGGAGCCACTCTCCTCCCCTGCAGGTACAGGCAGATGTGGTGGACAAATGAACAGGAGAGGACCAAGCCGGAGGGTGAGGGGCAGCACATGCTGGTCCCCCTAGGCCTCCCCCTGCCCACACTCAATGACACCCCTCTGCTCTCACACTCTTCCCCCTCAGCCCCTGGAATGCTCCACATCACTCACTCAGATTATTCCTCCTCAGGGCAGTAGTCAGGGGCTGAATATGCTGGTAGGTTCTTGGGGGTTGGATGGGGGGTCCCAGGGCTGTGATGTGGCTCTAGGAGCAGTTCCCCCCCACTATCCGGTGGCTCTGTGGCTGGGACCAGCCTCTGAGGAGGGGAATCAGTGCCAGCCCCCCATGGAGAAGCAGCTGGGAAGGGCCCCCAGCTGGGTCCTACCTTCAGCACCGTGGCCAAGCTGGGATGGCTGGGAGTGACAGCGCTGGAAGCACGGCTGCACCAGAGCATGGGAGCTGGCCCGGGGCCGGGTTTGGGGGTCCCGCAGGGAAGGGCCTGGTCCCTACAGTGCCATGGGGGTTGGGGAGGGAGGGAGGGCCTGGCTGGATCAGCCCCATACCTCTGCTCCAGCCCCCTCGGGGCTCCTTTTTAAAGCACATGTTGGGGAAACCGGACAATGTTGCTCAAATAAATGCTTTGGATTTATACTGGAATGGGTGCTGGGAGTGGGATAACAGAGGGGTTGCTGCAGCCCCCCCTTTGCCTGGGAGTGGCTACAGTTTGGGGGGCTGCACCCCCACTTCATTCACCCTCTCCCTTGTTGTGCCCCCTAACTGTGCTCCCCCCATGTTCCCCATGCTCTCTGTTTCACTGGTGCCTCCCAGGCTGTACCCCGTGTGCTGTGCACCCCTTCATGCCACAAACCCCATGCCCTGCACCCCCAGGCCATGCCTCCTGTGTCATGCACTGCCCACCCCATGCTGGGTTATGCAACACCCTGGGGAGCTGCAGCTGCACCTGGGCAGGAAACCACAGGACAAGGGGAGAGGGTGCTCAGGCACCCTGGGGACGGTGTTCCCCTTCCCTTCTGCTGGCCCCCTGCTATAAAAAGACTGGCAGGATGCAGATACGCTGGTGGGGAAGTGCCGGTACCCCTGGCCCCCAACACTGTGGTGACTCCTGCCAGCACAAGCCCCGTCCCAGGCCCCCAGGACCACTGCTCCCTCTCAGCCAACAAGTTTATTTTACTAGATCATTACAGGTCCCAGTCTCACTGCATGCCCCCACTTCGGGCACCTGGGCAGCCCTGTGACAAGTCGGTTCCGGCACAGGGTGATCAGGATTTGTCTCAGCAAAAGGGTGACAGCCTTGCTGGACCCAGGAGTGGGGTCCCTTCGGGACTGGGGACACGATAAAGGGGTTCTCACTGGACCCTTCCCGTGGCACGTGCCCATCGCTGTGGCCACACCCTGTCTCATGCCACAGGGGTAGGGGTCGCAGGCCACTCGGCGGAGCGGGGGCATCAGTAGACGCTAATGCAGCTTGCAGTGGACGGGGTGCAGCAGGGCCATGTGCTCAGCCCCCTTGAAGGGCAGCTTCTCAGTGGAGTAGTAGTGCACAACTTCAGGGATGCTGGCGAAGACGCCGCTGGCCTGGCTGAGCGTGTACTTGTTGTCCTTGGTCTGGGCCACGATGATGTGGACGCAGCCCTGGCTGGTCCTGGGCGGCCAGCAGGCATCAGTGTTGCCGCCAGCCCCCCGGCGCCCGCCTGCCCCGCGGCCGTATCCACCCCTGTTTGTTCCCGTCCCGCTCTGATTGTTTCGGCTCCAGGGGCTGCACTTCCTCAGGAAGGAAACGCCACTGGCGCTCCCGACAATGTGCCGGGGAGGGGGACACGCCGTACCCCCCTCCCTCCGCCCCAGCTCCACACCAGGATGCCTGGGTCCTCCCGTGGATCGGGGGTGCCATCCCTCGGGATCTGGGCTTTGATGTGAACAGCCAGGGGGGACTCCTGCCGCAGCATCGCCCCAGGGCGGGGATTCGCCCCATCTCCCCAGGGTGAGACCCCCCCCGGGGCAGGGATCCCCCTATTCTGTGGCCACCCCGACACTCACTTGAGTGCGATGGAGTACTTGCCGCTGCCAGTCTCGCTGGTGCGCACCAGGTAGCCGGCCTCCCGGCACGTCTGCAGCCGGCTCTCGGCCTCGGCCCGCGTGATGGCCCCGTGGTACCAGCTGTGGGGGGGACACGGGCAGGGGACGCTGAGCCGTAGCAGAACATTGGGCACTCCATCCCTCCTCGCCCCGTTCCCCACACGTGGATCGGCCTCGCAACTCACGGCTGCTTCTCCAGTGCCAGGGCAGGGTCCACCCTCTCCCCCTCGCTGTGCTCGGTGCCCGCCGGCTTCAGCATCTTGGGGGTCCAGCTCTTCTGGCGTAGATGCTGCCGCAGCGTCTCCTCTTTAGGACGCTCCGAGCCCTCAAACTGGACTGGGAGGGACAAGATGTGAGCCCCCAAAGCCCCACCTTCACTTTCAATCCCCATCCCTAGCTCCATCCCTGCCTCCAGCCCCAGCACTTTCCCCAGCACGAGTCCCAATCCCCTTCTCCAACCACGTGCCTGTCCCCATCTGGTTCAACACCCCATCATGAAAAGGGACATCAGCTACATCAAGTTGTTCAGAGCCCCATCCAACTTGACCTGGCAGGCATCACCTCTCTGGGCAACCTGTGCCAGTGCCTTGCCACTCTCAGCCCAAGAAACTTCTTGTATCTAAAGTGCCCCTTACAGTTAAAAACCATTGCATCTTGTCCTCTTGTGAAAAGCCCTGCTAGAAAGTCTGTCCCCATCCCTGTCCCAGTTGCCATCCCCATTCCCAGCCCATGCCTGTCCCTCCCCCCATCCTCATTCCCATCCTGTCCCTGTCCCCTACCTGACAGTGCTTTGACAATCTGCTCCTTCTTCCACTCCCAGGGCTGCTCGTATTCCCCTGCCGGGCGCTCGTCATTCTCAGGCAGGCGCCCATCACCAGCCCTCACCCTGCGCTCTGGGGTCCCTCCAGCCACCCCCTCCCCAGGCTCATAAGGGGTGTCGTAGAGCTGTGGCCCCTTCCCTGCCACCTCCTTGGCCCCCAGCCGCTTGGCAAGATCTGATTTGGCACCGCCTTCCCCAGGCTCTCCAGGACCGTCCAGCAGCAGGATGGCTTTGACCAGGGGGTCCTTGGAGCCACGACGACGGATTTCTGTGGAGAAGAGGGATGGTGGGTCAGGGATGTGTCTGTGTGTCCCCTGAGACACCCCACGCCCACTACCAACCCTCAGTGAGGGATGTGCACTGGGGATTCCATGCCAGCAACGCCCCACTGGGAGCCCGCTTGGGTGGAGCTGGAGCAGGAAGGGGCCCATCCTCACGGCGCCTGGTCTGCTGTCCAGCCCTGAGGCTGCTGGCGCCACAGGCACAGACCCACGCCAGTGGGGCCAGCTGGGCTCCATGGCAGCAGGATGCTACACCCCAAGCTGGAGCTCAGCTGCACGGGAGGCCACCCCAGGGCTCGCCCCTCCCAGCCCCCTGCTTCTCCCCACGGCGCCAGTCTTTGCTTTACAGCCTGGCCTGCCCTGCACGGAAAAAAACATCAGCAGCAAATCTTTTATTTCCAGCTTCCGGCCCAGTCAGTTCCTGTTGTTGTGGCCAGCTGGAGAGTCGCCACGCCAGCAGGGGTGTCGCTGGCTGGGGGGCAGGGCCATGGGGAACTCTTGGGGGGTGGTACCCTGGGATGACTGGGGGGCATTGAGGGCTTTGCACTGGCCACATGTGCCCGTTGGATGATGGCAGCAGGTCATGGCAACGGGCGAGGGGCCGGCCAGCACAGGTCAGTGTCTGGCCTTGCTCCCACTCCTTATCTGGCCCTGCGCAGCCGCAGGAAGCGGCAAGCAGCTTTCCTGTTCCCGGAGCCTCCCGCACCTTGTGGCTCCAAGGGCAGCCACAGACTCCCGGCTGGGGAGCGGTGCCAGCTGCGGTGCTGTGGCATGGCTCAACGTGGCACATACCTGTGATCATCTGCTGGGCATCATAGGGCTCCATGTACCCATCGTTCTCCCCCAGGCGCTCGGCATCCCGCTGCCCCTTGGTTCGTTTGGCGTCGTAAGGGTCTGCGTAATCCTCCAGGATGATGACCTGAGCAGAGAATAGGCATCGCTGGCTTCAGGGGGCTGGCAGGGGTCCCAGCAGAGGTGGCAGAGAGCCAGGCAGGGAACAGGGACACTGGGGTCCCCAGAGAATGATGGCAGCTTATCTGGGGTAAATGGAGCCATGCCACAAGCCCAGAGGATGCACCCCCAGTGGCACCGTTGGGTGGGGACAGCCCAGACCATTCCTGTGTACCTCAATGGTGGGAGAGAACCTGGGGGGAGCTCTGGGACGCTTCTGGGAGACAGCAACCCCCCCGACTGGCTCCCAGTCCTCCCAAGGCTGTGCAGGGGTGAAAGTCCAGCTTCCCAGAAAAGCTTTACATCAGCCTTTGTTTAACCAGCAGCTGAGCTCTGAGGTCAGGCTGGCATGGGACACGCGGGCCATGATGAGGATGCCCGACGACCCCCCCACCCCCACACGGGTGATGAAGGGCAGTTGGGATGAAGGCAGCTTTGAAGGAATTTAAAGACAGTGGAGCCGGGCAGGATAAAAGGACTAAGTCAGCCAGGCTAATGAGTCGGAGACCAAAGCAGTTAAAGCTGCCAGTGCTTCGCGCTCCTCACATCTCCCCCTCCGCTCCCGGCTCCCGGCTCCCGGTCCCTGCCTTACCGTCTCTGTCTTGGGGGGCTTCCCCTTGTCCTGCTCGGGGGCAGGCAGGCAGGCAGGCAGGGGTCCTGGGTGCCCCTTCCCGTTCTTCTCGGGAGCCTCCACCTTGATGAGGCGGTTGATGTAGGTTTTGGGAGGTCCCTCCGCTGTGCCCCCCTCCACTCGGGAATTCTTCCGCATCTTCCCGGTGGCGACCTGGAGTAGACCCTGCAGGTTGTCCCGTGACAGCCGGCTGCCCCCCTCCTTGCCCCCCCCAGCCGCCCGGTAGCCCCCCAGCTCAGCGGTTGAATTCTTGCGGCTCTTCCCAAGGCTCCCGCTTCCCGGCCGAGCTCTCTCTGAAACCGTCTTCAGGTTGGATGGGAACTCCTTGAACCACTTGGCCGCCATGGAGCTGGGGAGACGCAGGGTGCCGCAGCCCCCCCGGGGCTCCTCGACACCCCACGGCTGCCCCGCCGGCTCAGGGTCGACTCAGCCGGGGGGCCCTGGGCAGCCGGGCTGCCCCCAGCCCCGGAAACGGGATCCTCTGCGGACTGGGGCCAGCCCGGGAAGGGGGATGCGGGCCGGGGGACCGGGGCCTTCGTGGGGGGCTCCAGGCGTCCTTCGCCCCGGCGGGGACAGCTGGAGGGTCCCCAGGGGTGCCGGCTTCTGGGGCCCGGGCAAGGAACCGAGTGCCCTCGGAGGTCCCTTGCCCCGGGGAAGGGTCTCGGGGCGGGCCGGGGTATCTGCTCCAGCAATGGGTTGAGTCGGGGGATCTCGCCGGGTGTCGGAGGAGCCCGGCCAGGGCAGTCCCAGGGAGGTTCCAGGGGTCCGCTGCCCCTGGGGACGGGGCCCGGGGGGGTCTCTCCGTGCTCCGGAGGGCCCGGCCGGGAACGGGCAGCCGGGGGGTCCCGTCGCGGCTCCTCGGCGGGACCCGTCTCCGGGGGCAGCGGAGCTTCGGCGGAGCGTCAGGCCGGCCCGGGGGGCCCCATGCGGCGGTGGCGGGACGGGACGGACCGGGACGGGCCGGGCCGGGGCCGGAGGGGCCGGAGGGGGTGGCAGGGCCGGCGCTCCCCGCCCAGATCCGGAGGGGGCGGCCCCGGGGAACGGCGCGGCAGCAGCCGGGCAGGCAGCCGCGGCCCCGGCGGGCCCGGGGAGCCGTGGGAAGACACGGGAGCCGCGGTGGGAGTCCCGTCCCGGTGGGGCTGAGAGACCTCATGACCCTGCCCGGCTGATGAGACGACCGTGCACATGGATCCCACAGACGGACTCTGCGTGTGGACCCCGGGGAGAGACTACAAGGACAGCACAGACCTGCGTGCGTGGGCCCCCTCCACAGACTGGGCATGGACCCTAAGGATGAGCCTGGACATGAACTGTATGCTCCCTGTGGATGGGGACTGTGCACAGCCCCCCCGTGTGCAGCCCCCTGGGCACAGCCTGACAGGGCACAGGCACTGACTGTGTGCAGCCAGTGCACTCTCTGCCGCCACGGCCGTGCCTCACACCACACCGGCCAAGTTCTACGTCTGGCCGTGCTGTCACCTTGCCGGAAAAGCCCGGCTGAGCCCGGTGATTCGGCTTCCTGTCGGGCTGCAGTGCCGGGGGGCCCTTACAACAGCAAACCTTTCCCCTTTGCAACTGCATGGGAAGAGGGGAGGGCTTTATGGCAAAATTGCTCCCATAGCCCCCAGGATGGGAGTCTGTGGCAGAATACGGGCTCCTCTTGTCTACAGGGGGAGGTGCTGGGTGCTGGCAGCACTATAGGAAGTGATGGCAGTTTCCTTGCTGGTGCTGCTGGGCAGGATGTGCCTTTGCAGTGGTGTGATGCCACTGGCAGGCTGGTGCCCGAACTGACAGTGGGATCTTGGCTGGCTTCAGCTTTGCCTTTTTGAGGCCTAGGAAAACTGCACTTCCTCACAAGTAAACTCGAGTGCTGGTTCCTTTTCTCTCCTTGGCAGATTTCAGTCCCCCTCAATTTTTATGGGGCCTCAATAGGACACGCACGCAGGCAGCACTGTCTTGGTGGCTTTGTGCTGCAGTGGTGTTCGCACCAATGTTCCATGTGTCTCCTTCGGGAAGTCTTCCCCCATCCTTGTTCTCTGCCAGCTCCTGCAGATGAATGCTTTGGGAGAACCTTTGGCAGTGGTGACAGCACCACACACCTGCTTCCCTGAAAAGTCAAGCTTCCCTGAGCCAGTATGGAGGCAATGAAGGCCAAGCCTGGCTCAGAGTGGGATGAGTCCTCGCTGGGGCAGGTGTGAATAGACAGGACTGGCAGATGGCCTGCTAGACACCTGCTCCTGCTGCACTTTCAGCCTCGACGCTTGCCAGGTCAGCATTCCAGTGACGGAGTGTCCTGCAGGGCCCTCTTCAATTCTCCTGCTCATCCCAGCCTTACTGTAAAGCTGCCATGATTTGGGAGTGTGTGCCATGAGCTCTCCCAACCAACTTGGAGTACCCAATCCCAACCCAACCCCATCACTGGGCTCAGCAGAGCAGCCCCTGCTTCACCAAAGAGAAAGCCCCACAAGTGTTTTAAACCTTCATTAACTGACTTAACCCACTACCCAGCAGGTTCCTGAGCTAAAGGTGGGAGCTGAGTGCAGCTACCTCTGCCCCCCCCAGCCCCAGGTACTAGGAACAGGGTTGGAGAGGACCCAGAACCCCGACAGGTGCTGGTCTGGTCTGGAGGACATAGGGCAGAGCTATTCAGCATCACAAATCCTCTGGTGCTTCAGCAAAGCACTTAAAAATAGTCCCCAAGCTGAGGCCAGAGCCACTCCTGCAGCCGTCAGCAATCCCTCTCCTAACAGCATCTTTTTATTCCAAGGCCCTGAGCAGGACAGGGAAGCAGCTGCTGAAGCAGATAATGGAGTTCTTAGGCTCTTTGATTTTCTAATGACTTTTATTCAAACACAGTGAATTAATACGCATGGTTCCATCTTTGACACTAGTGCGTCAGTTCTGCCCTCCAGACGAGGACATGGCCCAAGTTAGAGGAGCTCCAACACCCAAATCTCCTTCCAGCAGACTCAAAACAGGGCCGTGGATATTCAAGACAACAGGCCACAACTGCAGCAACCCCATCCATGGAGGGCTGGAGTACAAAGGCAAGCAGGAACAACAGCTTAAGGAAAGTAAAGTAAAACCCCATAGAACGGGGTGTTCACTGCCAGAACAGGTCCTGGTCAGGGATGGGAGGACAGAGCAGTGCCCATGCTCCACTCCCTGCAGCAGCTTGCAGCCACAGCACAGCAGGGACAGGGACAAGGGGCTCAGCCTCCCCGCATGGCTAGTGGGGAGAAACAGGACAAAGCTCAGGCCTCAGCTCATCTTACTGTTCGGCAAGAGGACAGGGAGAAGTGTGGGGTGGGAGCTGGCAGCCCTGGGATACACCCACAAACCCTTCATCCACTGCAGGGGAGAGGACAGCCTCACAGATCTTCCCCTCTGTGCTTTGAGTTGTAGGTCTGCAGTTTATAGAGAAAAGCTGGGTTTGCCCAAGGAAGATG
Source organism: Corvus moneduloides (assembly GCF_009650955.1). Classification (NCBI taxonomy): domain Eukaryota; kingdom Metazoa; phylum Chordata; class Aves; order Passeriformes; family Corvidae; genus Corvus; species Corvus moneduloides. Next base: position 177,304 of record NC_045504.1, on the reverse strand, counting down.
GGGCAGAAATCCTGCTCCCTTAATGCCAAAAAAGAAAAAAGGGCTTTTCTTCTTCCAAGGCAGCTGCTCCAGCTCTTCCTGCAGGGCTTGGGCCCACCACAGCTCCTGGGACCAGGGCTGCAGCAGGGTTTGCAGGGTACAGCCCACCCAGCAGGAGCTTGGAAAAATTTGTTAGACCAGCATTCTCAAATTAACAAACTGTAATTTTTCTCCAAAGATACATTTTCCATACACATCCATCATACACCGTAACAAAAAAAAGCAGTGTACATGAAATAAGAAAATAAATTAAATCCATAGCATAGGTAAGGAGGATGCTCTAGACTGGAGTAGAGTCAAAAGTTTCCAGCAATACAAGAGGCTCAAGAGTTTGTTTTAACAAGAATGCCTGCTAGCATGGGCCCATCAAGTGTTCTGGGTCAGTCCAACTCCTTAAACAGTTACTTAGAGTTTTGAACAGCCAGTATTGTCCTGCAACAGGCAGAGCTATTACATCCTGGGAGAAAGCCAAGAGGCATCACTAAGATCCAAGTAGAGCATCCAGAAGATATTCAGATTGGTCCTGCAGCATCCACATTAGCCATCCTCCTTGGGCGGTGTATACCAGCCTGAAATGAGGAGAGAGATCCGTGAGGGAGGAAACTGCATGGGCAACAAGAATCTGCACCTGGAAAAGCTGCTGAAAGCAGCCAAGTCCCACTTCCAAAGAGCCACATATCCCCGATTACTGCGGGCTTTCCCTCTGGCTTACTTCCCAACACCACACGGGCAATCACAGACTCATTTAGGTTGGAAAAGACCTCAGACCATCAAGTCCAAGCAATCAGTGACGTGCTGCCTCTAGTTACAGCCACTGGAGCCCAGCACTGGGCAGCAGAGAGGGCAGCAGCGCTCTGCAGCCACACTGCGTTACAGCAGCTGCCACTGCCGCTGCCACCACTTCCAGGTCACCTCTGCACTTGAGGCAGGCTAAAACTCGAGCGGCTTGTCTGGGGAGCCCAAATGAGCAAGCAAGGGGAAATGCAAGCCCTCTCCCTCAACCCTTACCATTCTTCTCATGGATCTGAACCAGGGACTTGTAGGACTGCTGTGCTCTTGTCAGGCTGTACTGGTTCTGCAAGGGAAGGCAGGAAGACCATCAGTCCAGCAGGAACCTTGGGGAAGCCATCCCACACACCCTTCCTGTGTGGCCAGAGCTGGCTGTGCCCCCCTCTGCCACCCCACTGGCACCCACCATTCTCCTACTGTCCAGGCCCTACCTTGTTGGCTCCAAATTGTACTCGCGCTTTCCCTTTCACCAGCGTTGCACTGATCTGCATGATCACCGACTCGATGGAGTAGGCACTACTCCAGCCCTGAGGGACCAAACACACGGTGAGGCCAGACCCACCCAGAGACTGTGCTCCCCGTGCAACCAAAGGGCCTTGCCCAGCTCTGCCAGGCAGTGGTACAGCAGGAGCTGTCAGGGATACGGGGTGTGGCAGGAGGAACAGCTCCCCCAGTTCCTGCAGGGACCTGCACCCACCTGTTTCGTAAGCAGCTCCATGCAGATGGCACCGCCACCCAAAACATACCTGGGAAGGAATCAGACAAAGTCACTGCACAGATAGATGCAATCGTACCCACCCACTGCTCCAGAGACGAAACACCTTCTCCGATTAGTTCTCTGATGAAAAAAATATGCTAAAAAACTCCACCCTCCCCTGTCTGCTTCCCAATGACAAATCCATGTCAAGGAAGTCACAGGATTGCACAGCACTGGATAAACCCAGTGAAACTACTGCAGAAAGCAGCACTGCAGAGCAGAGACAGATACTCACCCCCCTGACAGCACCGGGGATACAACCCTTACAAATGGTGGATCAAAAGGAAAGTTATCCTGGAATGAGAGAAAGGAAGCAAAGCCACTGAGAAAGGTGTTCTCTGATGCCTCGCCGAGTCAGGGATCTCTCTAGAAGGGGGGAGCCTTACTTTAAAAGAGAAGTTGAGGAGGATGAAATCTGTTCCTTCTTTCTCTTTGAGGATTTGGAGATCGTTGTGCAAAGCGCTGTCCTCGTCAACCCTGTGACAGGAAAACCCCAGAGGGTCAGTCAAGGCTGTGCACCTCAGGTCAGCCGTGCTCACTGCCACCACACCCCAGAGCTGCCCTACCTGCACAGCTGGGCAGTCACATGGGGCCCTCAGGCTCTCACTGAGGGCAGCGACAGCACGGGCTGCCAGCATTCTGCTTCCGGCTTGCAGAGAAGACCATCACACCCCTTTTCCATGCTGCCAGCTTAAAAATAAAGGCTGCCTGGCCCACGGAAAGGGCAGCACTGGTGTCTGGAGGGTGTGAAAGCTGAGGGTTTGCCTGCTGCACCTCTTTCCGGACTCTAGGAACAGCAGAGACTTGCAGAGTCCTCCAATTACCTCATCTTGTCTGGAGATATCATCTCCTTTTTGTCATGGAGACAGCAAGCCAGCTGCCTGAGAGAGGCTAACCCAAGGTCTGCTTGGTGCTCCCCTGCCATGCTCATGTCCCCTCTGCTCACAGGGACAGTCCCATCACCAAAACCCACCACAATTGCATGATCCCAAGACAGGCCACCTACTTCAGGAGTTTGACGTTCCAATCGTACAAGCTGTCATTCACTAGTTCAACTGCATAGTATCCTGCAAGGAGAACACAGGTGGGTCACTGCAGGGGGACACTGAGAGGGGGTTGCGTCATCACCCAGATTTCAAATCCCCTGGGTCCTGCAGCACAACTTCGCTTGGGACAGTCCCTCCATGAAAGCAGCACTTATCCAGTACAGTCCTGAGGGCAGCAGTTTCTTTCTCTGAGTCCCTGGGCTCAGGAAAGGAATAGGAACACCATCCCCCCGAAGTCAGATAGTTCTCCAACCCACAGCATGCTCCTCACTTCCACCCAGCAGTGGCAGGGAACAGAGAGAGTAAGGTGGCTTTGTTGACTCTTGACAGAGCCACAGCCATCAAATGCCAGAGACCCTCCCCCTCAGCTGAGCAGAACAGCCCCAAGGCCCACTGGGTACCCCACAGGACGAGGAGGAATCCTCCTCCAAGGAGCTCCTGGCAGCACTCACCGCCCTTGAAACTTGGTGATCGGTAAATATCCCTGAGCTCCTTCATTAGCCGGTCAGTGGCCTGCACAGACCCAGACACTGCACCCTGCAAGGAACAGGGAGGGAGAAAGTTGTATTGTTACGCTGCACCCACCATGGCTATTGCTCTATGAGGTCAACACCTGAGCTACAACTCTGTCCAGCCTCTATACCAGACCATATCCTGCCCATCACGTCTCAGTCTGCCCCTTGCCCCAAATATGTCACCTCAGGCAGCAGAGCTGCAGCACAAACACCTCTGTGTCCTCTCCACTGTCTCTGAATCTCAGCCCAGGGGTACAAAAGCACAACCCACCAGCCACCTCCACAGCCTCAGGTGATTGTGGGGGCACAGCTCCTGGGGGCAAAAGGGAGCCCCAGATCTTGCTGCAGGAGGACCACCCCCTGTGGCACCAATGCCCTGGGGGCAACCCAGTGCCCTCCCTGAGCTGCAGAGGCAGTTCACAGACTTCTCTGCTTCAGCCCCATCAGCCCTAGGGAACTGGTACTGCTGTACCTTTGGCTGGGGACAACCCCTCTGATTTAGGGCTGGAGGGCTGGCAAGGGCCTCCATCACTCTTGCCCTTGAGTCCCTCTGCTTCCCCAGCCCAGCTGCCCACTGGGTGACACGTACATTTAAGTAATCTTGCCTCTGGTTCTTTTTTATTTTCTCTAAAATGGCCAGGTTTTCTTTCCCAATGCCTTCATCCTCTGTCTTCCTCCCATCTGCCGGCTCTTCCTCTTTCATCTCATAGTGGTCCAAGTCCTCAGTGTCCTGGAAAGAGAAGAGGAAAGCTCAAAGAAATGTGCCTTTTCTCCTCCCTGCTCTGGGTACTGAGCTGCCCTGACCCAGGAAGGATTCCTAGTGCAATTCTTGCCCAAGGAAGCCCCAGCTCCTGATCTGAGGTACAAATAAGAGTGGAAGACGCAAGGCCTGGACATTCCACTGGACTCACACAAGCTCTTTGTTTGCTGGATTCTTCCCTGCCATGTCTCATGCCTGTTCATAATGAGCCATTAATATCTCACTCCTCAACGAGCCCCATGTAACCGAGTGGCCCCGGATCTTGGCACACCTGTGGCTCCAGCAGCCTGCCCTGTGCTGCTGGATGGCTGGAACAAAGCACAGCCCCCAGCACAGCACTGCCAGGCCACCCGGGCCCCCTTCGCTAGCCAAACCCCAACACGGACACCAGTCACCGGCACCACAGGAACAGACCCTTGCACCCAAATCCAGCTGCACACCATGTTAGTCCCTCAAGAAGAGTGGGTATTTCACAGCATGTCTGGGGGCTCTCTGTAGATCAGCTCAGCACACTCCAAGTGTGGTACCTGACCCCAGAAGAGCCTCTGCCCCTCACTGTTTCCCACAGTAACACACGGCAATGCAAGATCCTGATGGCAAAAGCCAGTTGCAGTCATCTGGGCCCATGACAGAAGTCTCTCCCCATGCACACAGGGGTCAGCTTCCTGGAAATGGCTATGGGTATGCACTGCTCCAGCGCTGGCACTAAACCCTCTGAACAAGTGTTTACTCTGGCTTCTCTGGTCTAGCCGTGGCTGTTGAGCAGCGTTTTGGAAGGGCTTTGACATTTTTAGATCCACACAGGAAAAGAGATCCTCCTAGAAAATCCCTCGAGTAGATTAACCTGCATAATGAATCTCTGTGCCAGGGCACAGCTCTGCTGCTCCACTCCTCCACACAGCTCAACAAATCCCACTTTGCTCTACGTGAGTGTTCTCCCTTAGAGAACACATGGCCTTAGCAAAAAGCACAAGGGGGAATGCTCAGCTCCTGGGGGTTTATTTTTCAGCCCACAGGAGTGGAGGCCTTGCACACACTGATCTGCCATGAAGCAGCAGATTTGCAGATTCACAAGGTTATGCTGGTGCCAGTTTAACCCTTCCTCTTTTCCCCGCAGACCCTGGCAAAGCGCAGTCTTAATTTAGCAAGCAATTAACTTTGCTAAAACCCCCCGACTGCTGGGGTGCTGCTGCTCAGTGACCTGCCCCCAGGCTCCACGGCACTGCTGACTCAGTGCCCGTGCTGCTCGCGTGTGTGAGGCATTGCTGAGTGTCACCATGGAGATTCAAGATTATTCCACCCACTTCTAGAGATCTCCAAACTGCAAACCAAACAACCAGAGCCTGTGGGTTTCTGCAGCAAGGTGCCCTCAGCCTGCAGTGAAGTGTGGCTGCCTCCACCACTCCTGGCAATTAGCTCACTTGCACACTCAGCCACCTGACCTAATCCTCTCTGTGGGAGTCCCGTGCAACAGTGACTTCCCCGCCAGCAACAGCAGCCCGGAAATCCCATCTCTCACTCAGAAATTGCAGGCTCTAGAGAACAGCATTATTGTCCAAGCAGCTCTGCTCACAGCTCATCCACTTGCCTTTGGAGGCCATGGCTACGCTGCTCAGCCTCTGTGCTCTCCTGGGGTTTGTGAATATGAGGCAGCCGGCTGTGCCTCAGCATCAAAATGCTGAGAACTAACCAGCCTTTGAGCCAAATTTCCCTGTCTGGATACCACCAGCTTGTCCCAGGCAAGACCCCTGTACCCTCGCACCTTTCAGCATCTTTCTCCCCGTGCTCGGCTTTCCGGCTTATTTCCTCACACTGAGGTGGCACTTACCTCTGGCATCTCTTCATCTTCCTCTTCCGAGGACACCTCTTCCTGGGTACTCTGTGGGGAAAGAAGGATAGAGATGGAGACTGTGTGGTCAGTGTCCTGAGAAAATGCTCTCCTGCCTTCCCAGACGCTTCCAAGGTGAGGTCAAACAGGGATATACAAAGCAGAACCAAATTAAAAGCAAGGAGTAGCTGAGAGCCTTTACAGAAAACAGCACCAAGGCCCAGTGGAGCAAGCTGGCATCAGTCAGGACAGGAATCCAACCCCTCATCCACTGTGCTCCTCCTCTGGTAACCCCTAGAAGCCTCCACAGCAAACATCAGGGAACTTGTTTTCTGAGCTTTGGAAGCCTTCTCCTGAGCCACTCACCTGTTCTGCCGGCAGAGGCTGGTCCAGCATTTCAACATCTGGATGTTGGGGGAGGTTGTAGAGTTTGCACAGGTCAGAGATTATTCGCTTCAGGTGCTGCAAAAGCTGTCCAGAGAACAGAAGGTCAGGGAAGGGTGGGGACCTCCATGCTGAGCTGAGCCTCAGCACTGCAGCCAGTGAGCAAAGGCCCCATGGCTGCTCCTTCCTGCTCCAAGCAGTGGTAGACATGGGTGCAAAATCCCACCCCAGCTTCAAACAAAGTCAGAGAAGCTCATCCCAAATATCTGGAACATTTATGAGACCAGAGGCAATCCCCACCTCGGGCAGCTGGGGACATGCAAGCAGGGAGTTACCCCCCCAAAGCTGCCAGCCCTCCCCTCTCCCAGGCAGCGAAGCGTATCTCACCAACGTATTTCCTTTCCTGACTTCCACCAGCCTCTCCAGGATAGCTGCCAGGTTGGGATCATCTGACTCCACAGACCATATTGGGGGAACAGCTGGATAAGACTCCTGGAGAGGAGGAGAAGGTGGTGTTGGTGGCATGGAGGCCGTTGCAGTGCACAGAGCAGTGAGCCAGACGGGGTGGGGGCTGCAGCCCAGCATCTTCTGCAAACAGATCCCTCTGGACCACAGAGATCAGGCCACAGGTGACTGATCCACCCTCCAGCACAAACCTGGGGCTGAGGGCAATATAGACCCCTGCTCTGACCATGCTGGGCTGGCTCTGTGGTGTGTCCCCCGGCCCAGGGTGTAACACGGAGGGAGGGTGGTGGCATTTCGGCCAACCCTCTGGTCGTGGGGCGATTGGTGGTGGGAGGAAGTTGAGGCAAGACACTGAGGGCATCCCACATTGCCCACAGGCTGCTCCCCTCGCAGCTCTGCACCAGCAGTTGCAGAAGAACCCGGCAGCACCCAGGCAGGCACCTTTAACCCAGGACAAAGCCTCTGGCACACTCCCAACTCGCCCCTCTACAAAATCGTGGTCACTGGCCCCATTCAGAATCTGCACCAGGCGCTATCCAAGCCCTGCTGGCCCTCCTCGCCTGGAGACACAAACCAGTTGTAACTTGTGATCAAAGAGGGCATCAGCACCCCAGCGCCAACCCACCCAGCACCAAGAGCCCTAAAGCCCCGGTGCGGATGAGCCAGAGCAGACAGGAAGAGCCGGCGCTGCTGCCGCAGGTGCCTCTTCTCCAGGCAGCTCAGGGCCCCCCGGGAAATCCACCAAAACAAAACCGGGGGAAGCGGGGAAAACGGGGCCGCAGCCTCGTACACCGGGCCACTGGGACGGCGGGAGTGCTGCCGGGCACTGCCCCCCGCCTTTTCCCTGCGCCAGCCGCTGTCCCGACGAGCTGGCGGGAAGCTCGTACGGCGCTCCCGCAGGCCCCGCGGAGGGGGGGCCCGGGGCAGCTGCCCCCCCGCGCCCGGTAGCCGCCGCCAGGGGCGTTGGGGCTCGGGCCCAGCTCACCCTGGGCCCCAACGGCGGCAGTCCCGTAGGCGCGAAGGGAGGGCCCCACTCGGTGCCGGGGCCGCCCTTGCGGTGCCCCCGCGGAGTCTGGGTCGGCCGCACCCCCTGGGCCTCACCGTGATGTTGCAGTGAATACGGACGGGTCCCGGCGGCGGCCCCCGGGAGGCGGAGGCGCCGGCTCGGGCGCCGGCCCCCGGGACGAACTCGCAGCTGATCTCGTCCGGGCAGGCGCTGCCGATGCGGAACCGCTCGTGGCCGCGGTGAAAGATGGACTCGAGCAGCCGCAGCTCCCGCCTCAGGAGCCGCCCGGCGGGGGCCGCCGCCACCTCGGCCCCGCTCCGCCCGGGCCCCCCCGCCACCGCCTGCGCCCTCGCCGCCTCCTCCGGCCCCGCCCGCTGCATCTTCCCATGGAGGGACCCGCTCCGCCGCCGCCGCCGCCGCAGCCCCGGAGCCCGCCCAAGATGGCGGCGGGACGGCCCCGCTCCCGGAAGTGCCGTCACCGGAACGGGCGGAGCCGCCCCGCCGGAAGCATCTCCCGTCGGAGCGGAAGTGACGTTTGGGGAGCCCCGGGGAAGCGGGGCGGGGCCGGCGGGGGGGCAGCGGGGGAGCCCCGCCCCTGCCCGGGAGGGGCCACGGGGGGAGGGGGCACCGGGCACGGCGGGAGCCCCGCGGGGACGGGGCTGCCCAAGGCCCGGCAGTCCCGGCTCTGAGACCCCCCCCCTACTGGTGTCCGGCGGAGCCGCGGGGGCTCCGGTCCCGGGTTCCACCCGCTAACTCTCCCACCGCTCCGCCCCCCGCTCTGATCCCCGCCCGGGGCTCCGCCGCCCCGCTGGCACCGTGCAGGAACCCCGGTGGAGCGCAGGGCTGGGGGAGCTCAGAGCCCTCCGCCGTGTCCCCGGGCCGCGGCGGGGCGGAGGCGGGGGCGGCCCCGGGGCCGCTGACGGCGGCGGTGACGGCGACGGAGCTGGAGCACGGGGCGGCCCCGGCGCAGCGCCCGGCACCGCCTCCCGCCCGGGGCCGCCCCGCCCGGGCCGCCGCCGGTTCCAGCACCTCGGACAGCGCCCGGTCGGGACCGTGGACAGCGCCGGGTACCGGCGGGGGCACCGGGCCTCCCCCATGGCGCTGCTCCGCGTCCTCTGCCTTCTCGCTGCCCTCAGACGTAAGTGTCGGGGGCTATGGGGGATGGCACCGGCACCGGCGGGGAGGGGACCGGACCGGGCCCGGGGCTGCGCCTGTTGCACGGGACAGATCCGGAGTGGAGCCGGTACCGGCCCTTCCAGCGCTCCTCGACCCCCCCGGGGCTGTGCGGCCGCCCTGGGCTCCGGCTCTCCGAGGCGGTGCCGGGGGTGGGCAGGGACCGGCAGGAACAGGGGAGGGGGTGCCAGGAACGGGCAGGGAACGGTAGGGACAGGCAGGGGAGGGCAGGGAGGACCCCCCAGCCCTGCCCAGCTGCTCGTCCCCAGTCATGGAGCCCCTCAGAGCTCCCACCCTCCCCCCGGCCCTCCCCGCTCCACAGCCGACTGTGACACCCGCACCCCATCCCCGTGCCTCTCGCCGTTCCTGCTCTCGGGCCGCAAGGCACAGAGCCCCAGCCCGGGTACAGCCTCTATCCCGGGGGGTCCCCCGGCCCTCGTGGGGGGCCCTGCCCGCCGCCATGGGGCTCAGGCTCCGCCATGCCCCAGGGAGCCTGGGTACGGATACAGAGGAGCGACTGGTTGAGTATCTGCTGGACCCTGCGCGCTACAACAAGCTGATCCGGCCGGCGACCAATGGCTCTGAGCTGGTGACTGTGCAGCTGATGGTGTCGCTGGCGCAGCTCATCAGTGTGGTGAGTTGGCCAGGACTCTACTCCCCAGCCTACCAGGCAAGTGAGGGGGCCACAAACCCTCCCAGCACCCTGAGTGACTGGCCCCCCTCTCTCTGCAGCATGAGCGGGAGCAGATCATGACCACGAACGTCTGGCTGACCCAGGTGGGCACCCTGGACTCTGACGTGGCCCTGGGACCCCCATGTCCACCCTGCTCCAAGACTCCACCCTGCACCCTGTCCTGGGCCCCCATGCACTGGGAACCCCCATGTCCACCCTGCCCCAGGACTCCCCAGCTCCTGCCTTGAGACCCATCCTTATCATAGGGACCCTCCCATACACCCTGTGTGGGATCCTAATGTCCACCCTGCCCTGTCATAGCCCTCCATAAAGCCTGTGTGGGACCCCTGTGTCCCCCCTGTCCTGACCCACCCCCTTGCCCCAGGCCCCCATCCTGTGGCTGGGCTGATCCCGCCTGTCCTCAGGAGTGGGAGGACTACCGCCTCACATGGAAGCCTGAGGACTTTGACAACATGAAGAAGGTCCGCCTGCCCTCCAAGCACATCTGGCTACCCGATGTCGTGCTCTACAACAAGTAGGTCGTATTTTGGGGGAGGTGCCATGTGTTCCCCAACTCCACCCAAGGTGGGGGCCGTGGGGTTGTGCTGCTGGGGCTGACAGCATAAGGACTGACAGCACATCTCTTCACCCCAGCGCTGATGGGATGTATGAGGTCTCCTTCTACTCCAACGCGGTGATCTCCTATGATGGCAGCATCTTCTGGCTGCCTCCTGCCATCTACAAGAGCGCATGCAAGATCGAGGTGAAGCACTTCCCCTTTGACCAGCAGAACTGCACCATGAAGTTCCGTTCCTGGACCTACGACCGCACCGAGATAGACCTGGTGCTGAAGAGTGAGGTGGCCAGCCTGGATGACTTCACACCCAGTGGCGAGTGGGACATCGTGGCACTGCCGGGACGGCGCAACGAGAACCCTGATGACTCCACCTATGTGGACATCACGTACGACTTCATCATCCGGCGCAAGCCGCTCTTCTACACCATCAACCTCATCATCCCCTGCATCCTCATTACCTCCCTGGCCATCCTTGTGTTTTACCTCCCGTCTGACTGTGGCGAGAAGATGACACTCTGCATCTCTGTCCTGCTCGCCCTCACCGTCTTTCTCCTGCTCATCTCCAAGATCGTGCCACCCACCTCACTGGACGTACCGCTGGTGGGCAAGTATCTTATGTTCACCATGGTGCTGGTGACCTTCTCCATTGTCACCAGCGTCTGTGTCCTCAACGTGCACCACCGCTCACCCACCACGCACACCATGCCACCCTGGGTCCGCACGCTCTTCCTCCACAAGCTCCCAGCGCTGCTGTTCATGAAGCAGCCGCGGCAGAACTGCGCACGCCAGCGTCTGCGCCAGCGCCGGCACACCCAGGAACGTGCTGCCGCCGCCGCTCTCTTCGTCCAGGCTGGTGCCCGCACCTGCACCTGCTACGCCAACCCTGGTGCTGCCAAGGCCGAGGGGCTCAATGGCTATCGGGAGCGACAGGGGCAGGCACCAGCCCCCGCAGCTGGCTGCAGCTGCGGGCTGGAGGAAGCAGTGGATGGCGTGCGCTTCATTGCTGACCACATGCGCAGTGAGGATGATGATCAGAGTGTAAGTTGGAGTGGGCAGTGTGCATCTGGGGGTGGGCAGTGCTCAGGGATGGCCAGAGCTGTGGGGTGCAGGCAGAGCTGTAGGGTGCAGAGTGTGTCCTGGCTCATGGCTGCACCACAGGAAGTGATGTGCACAAGCACTAAGGGCGTCCCTGCCTAGCCCTGTGCCCAGTGAGGCCCTGCAGCTCCTGCCTGAGTAGGGGGTCCAGCACTGATCCCTGACCCACCACTGCAGTCCCAGGCTGAAGCAGAAGCAGCTGCTCTGGAGACCCAGGAGGCTCCTGGGAGGCCTGGCCCTGCATGGCACTGTCAGGCTGCAGATTTTGCAGAGCTCCCCGCGGCTCTGCTCACTGGGGAGGTGTTTCCTGGGCTCAGCAGTGCGGGTGACAGCAGGGGGAGTGAGCCCCGTGGGGCCCAAAGCGGGCTGGCAGGCAGCTGCAGTGCTGAGGGAGCAGATTCAAGGCCCTGAGGATATGCCGAATTCCCAGGTGGGGCAGTGTCAGGCAATACCTCAGGCCCCAGCCTGACCCAGCATTTTCCCCACCCCCACACAGGTAAGCGAGGACTGGAAGTACGTGGCCATGGTCATCGACCGCCTCTTCTTGTGGATCTTCGTCTTCGTCTGTGTCTTTGGCACCGTTGGCATGTTCCTTCAGCCCCTCTTCCAGAACTACACCACCAACTCCCTGCTGCAGCTTGGCCAGGGTACCCCCACTTCCAAATAGCATGGGGAGTGGCCAGTCCCAGGGCCAGAGAGCTGGGTACTGGGCTCAGGCAGCCCCTGCAAACCAATAAATACTTACACAGGACCGGGTTGGTTCCATCTGGTGTAATTTCATACTACACTGTGCTCTGCAGGCCAGAGAGAGCAGGATGCAGCTGGAGCTGGGGGGGCTCTGGCTGCCTGTGACCAAGGTAAGAGGCCAGGAAGGCATTATCTCTGGAAGAGTAAAATCCCAGCTGCTGAGGGAGTGAGCATAGGAGCATAAAACCAGCTCCATGGGGACATGCCCAGCTCTTTCCTCTGCTCCTGGGAGCACCAATTGCTCACTGCATCTCCTGTCAGGCCATGCGGGGCCAGAGCCCCAGCCTCAGCGGGCAGCCCTTGGCTCCTGCCGGGTGCTGCCAACCCCTGTGCAATCTCTGGGGCTCCCAGGAGGTGACAGAGCAGGAGCAGAGGCACGGGGAGGAGGATAGGGCTGCTCAGCTCTGGATCCCCGAGCTGAGCACATGGACCAGGCAGGAGGAGGCTATTTTTAGGTCCTACCTGCAGGCAGAGCCAGGGCAGCAAGTGCCAGGGGCTGCTCCAGCTCCATCGTCTTCTGTTCCACTCCAAGTTCAGTGCACTGGAGCCAAGAGCAGGCACAAGATGAGTTGCACAAGGAAAAGGAAAACAGTTAATCAACCCAAGCTGGGAGCTGCTGGCAACCAGGCCCCACCATGGGTCACTGGGCTGGCAGCTGTGGCCAGGCCAGCAGCACTTCCCACACTCCCTTGGCCAGCAGGAATTGCCCTCATTGGGGAAAGTTGAAATGGAACGTTTGCTATAAATACCACTAATCCCTGGGGCTGGGGGGAGTGGCATTGGCAGGGCCTGGCAACACACAGGGCCAGGGGAAGCTGCACGCTAGAAATTAATTTAAATCCCAGCACTTCACCCAGCCAGAGAAAGCCCAGCTGCTGCTCCTGGAGCTCCTACTCTCAGGACTGCACCCCGATATCTAAATGTTAAGAGCTTTGCTCCTACAGCAGCCCCATGCCAGGGTCTTATCCCACTTCATCCCACTTCTGTGTCTCCTCTGCTGCTGGTCCAACCTCGAGTGAGTGCAGAATGGGGGGGATTCTGCTGCACCCTAATGGGGAGTGGAGATCTGTGAGCATTGGGATGGTGTGGGGAGCACAACAGGAGCCCCCATTGCCTCAGGCACAGCTCCCTGAGCAGCTGCAGACAGAGGAGCCCCCCCAGCCCTGCTCTGGACTGGCTGCCAGGGCAGCTCCTATCCCTCACAGCACTGCAGGGCCGTGGGTGTCCAAGGGCAGTTGCAGGCAAGGGTGAACCTGTGGCAGGTGGACTTTCAGCAAGTGGTGACCCTGCTTGGCCCCAGCCCGGCTGACTCTGGCTGTCCTGTGGAGATCCATGGCCAGAGCCGGGGTCTTGCTCCCAGCCTCAGGGCTCCTTGCTCTGGGCTGCGCTTCCATGCTAACAGCTCTTTGGTCTCGGTCTCATACAAATAGTGTCAGCTCTAATCCTAGGCAGAGCCAGCACTTGCCTTGCACGGAAGGGGCTGCTCCAACAACACCCAATAAACTTGCTGGTGGATGGCAACAGCATTGCTACTTCTCACCTTCCACCACCATGTCCAGACTCTGGTTCAGCTCAGATGCAAACGGACACAGGACAGGGCCTGGCAGCCACCGCTGGCCTCCAGAGACTGGAGAAGAGACACATCCCATCCTAGAGCTAGCAGTGAGGGAAGGAGCTGGGAGACCTGCCTGCACATTTCAGAGCCAGTCCAAGCCCTCAAGGGCTCAGCTCTGCCCAATGAGCCCCATGTTTGAGGCAAGAGGCTCAATTCCAAACTCTACCTGTCTCCTTTCATCATTTAGCAAATACTAACTCATTTCTGTCCCTCTCCAAACCCCACCATGGGCCCCCTCTTCACCTCAGCAGGAATTAACACACCCACAGCCAACAATACTGAAACTTTGTTTTTTGTTACTAATTTTGTTGTTATGCTGGTCCTGCTGCTGCACCTTGCAGAGGACAGTCCCAGCTCGGCTGGGCTGCCAGTCATCTTCCAACAAAGACACAGACAAGCAGTCAAAGAGCCTGATGGTTTTTTTTTAATCTCAAAGGAGACAATTTACCTTAAAACCTGCCAGAGGGATTTGCAGTACATGGTCCAAAGGTTTCAAGCTCACAGTCTTGAAAATTCCTCTGGTTTCTCATGCCTTCTTTTAAAAACAAAAAAAGGGGGACAAAACAATAAAAAAGCAAATGGGGACTGAGCCTGCCCTTGCTTAAAAAGAAGGAGAATCATTTACATGCACATTTTAAAAATGTAGGGAGAAGGCAGCCGGGCCTATGAGGAAACTGCTGCACAGTCCCAATTCCACTCCAAAAACTTGGTGAAAGAAGGATGAGCACAGCCATGCATACGCCTGCGCACATTCACCCCCACTCCTCACAGAGTGCTTCATTACGCATCAGGGACAGAGAAACTGTCTTCCTCTTGGGGTTTGCGAATCCAGCTGCCATAGCCCAGCTCTTCCAGCGTGCTGAAGAAGCACTGCTTGGCTGCCTGGTATGCTGTGGCTGCCTCCTTGGCATCCGAGTACACAGAGAAGCTCAGCAGGTCTTTGCGGTTGTTCTTTGCACAGAGCTGCTGGAACAGGGTGAACATTTTCCTCTTGGACACACGAGACACCTCCAGCTTCACACTGAGAAGGAAGACAGTGGCAGCAATGAGGGACAGGACACTGAGAAGAGCCAAGAGGACCAGGGGGCTCAGGGAAAATCCCATGGATTTCTGGGAGGAACCGTGGGCTTAGCAGGCTGAGCAACATTCTGTTTTCCTTCAGGAGTGCTTGCTTACGTATCTTTGAAATTCCTCCCTCCAACCCTCCCTGTGTGTAGGGTGCTGTAACAGTGCAGAGTGTACTCCCCACCTCAGAGCTGTCCCCCTTCCCCCAGACAGTGTCAGGAAAAGGCAGTGTCAGGAAAAGGCTCTTCTTACCCATCTACTTTCCCTTTGGTGCCATCCAAGACTTCAACTTCGCTTTCATCAGCAAGACACCAATTCACCGATGACTCCTTCGTCTTGCCTGTCTGCCTTGCAGAGTCATACACGCTGACTCGCCCGACCTGCACAAGAGGGTTCCTTAACCTGGTCCTGCTGGGGGAGTCTCTTGCCCCTTTCATCCCTCACAGTTCCAGCTCACCACAAACTTTCCAGAGCCACAAGGATAAGGTTCTTACTGAGTTGAAGGCTACAGAGGCAACTCTAGTGTCCTTTTTTCCAGACTAAGACATTGCCAGTAACCCCCAAACTGTGGGGCAATACAAAGAGGGCAGGTTCTTGGGGTTGTGCTGTGTAGGGCCGGGAGCTAGACTGGATGAGACACTGTGGGTCCCTTCCAACTCAGGATATCCCTTGATTGTATGATTCTGTGTTTCTGGTCACTAATTCTTGCCCCTGGCTGGAGGGCTGCTGCGCAATGACCCCCCCTGCAGAGCGCCTCGGGCACCCCCAAACCCGCTGGCAAAGGAATGTGGGACAGAAAGATGAAGAGGTGCTATGGCTGCAGTACCTCAGGATGGTTAATGTGGTATGGAGCCTGGAGCTTTTCCTTCAGCGTGTTCCCATCCCTCTCCATGCGGCAGCAGATGGCACGGGTCAAGTGACCCTGACTGTACAAGTAACCTGTGGAGACAGAGGTGAAGGTGTTAAGAAACAGGATGACACAGGTGATGGATTGGCCAAACCCCAAGAACTGCAGCACTGCTCACAGGCTCCCAAAAGCCTACAGCATGTGGATCAGCATAGCCACATGTATCCTGGGTGTGTAAGACAAGGGTTTGTAGACTGCAACATTTCTCACCAAAGACACAAACACGCAGTTTTTGTCTCACTCTCCTAGATCACGTGTCTTCTAAAAATCCAGAACTTTGGAGGGAAACCCATTCTACACACAGTCTAAAATCCATAGACTCCCTTTTCATTTTCAAACAGCTCTGCCAAGAAAGACATTTCAGTCTGTTACTCCTACACCCTCCACAAACTTTGCCATCACACGGGGCAGTGAGACAAGTTGTTACTGCATCCCAGCTCTACCCAGAAAGGACAGAGGGTTTCGCACCGAGTGTAACAGAGCGGAGATAAACTGGCTCCAGGAAGTGTGACAGCAATGCCCCTTGCAAGCCAAGTATATTCCAGCGTAAGATTTTGTCACTGCAGGACATGGTTCGTAACCGTTCCCCATGCTGGATCCCGTCCCATGTGGGCACAATGTCACTCGACTCCACGGGAATGGTACCTTCCCCTGCATAAGAGAAGAAGAAAGCTTTTCTGTATAATGTCAGATATTCAATAAATCAAAACCCCCTCAGCAACTGCACAAGAAACTTCTGGATACCCAGAGTGAACTCAGAAGTCTGACACCAGGTTCAGGACACACTCTGGCATTCAGTATTGGGTACTGATGAGTAATTTTCAACATGGCTGAAGCAGAATGGAACACTACTTGAAAGGGAGGGCACAGAGCTAGGAGCTTTGCATCAAACTTCAGCTGCAAACTTCATGAGCGTGACAGTGAAACAGGCAGAGCTGGGAAGGGAAAGGGACTCTCTCTAAAACCTTCCATCTCCCTCTTTTGGTTCCTGAATGCTTCAAATCCCACAAGAGCACACAGAAAGGGGTAAGGAAGCTCTGGAGCACCAGAAAGGCTCAGAGGAGAGGACTGAAGCCACCCAATCATGGAGGGAGTGATTGCACTCACCATTCTCCACCTTGGTCCGCAGTTTGCCTTGCTTGGGGTTCTCAAAGAGAGGCTGGTGCTGGGGTTGCCCCATCTCGTTTGCCTGATCACTGCAGGATTTATCAAAGAGTGCTCCGTCTCCACATGGTGCTGTGCTAGAAAACAAATCCTCCCTGGTTAGCACTGACTGTAAAGGAAACAGCCAGGGCCAGGGGCATGACAATGCTGCTGATGCCAGTCATTCAACCCCTCCCCACAAACCTGATGTAGAGGTGAAAGGTAACACTGCTCTTTATTTTGAGTTTCTTTCCTCCTGCTTGCTCAAAAATGCTCTCTTCCGCAGAGGAAGGATTAGACGGGTCATACTTCATCAGCTCACTGTAAAGAAACCTGAAAATAACACCATCCTGTCAAAAGGCTGCTCTGCTTCTCAGACAAGGAGTGCTTCAACTGACAGGCAGGGTCCCACATCATGCATGGAAGAGCAGAGACCAAGAGCTGGGGCTGAGGATGCTTGGGAAGCCAATGAACAGTGCTTGATGCACAAAAAGGGCAAAAAAATCCAGATTTTCTGCCATGCAGAGGACAAGCAGTAGAAAAGCAGTATCCTGTCCAGGAAGCAGAGGGAAGCACTGGCAGGAGAAAAGAAGGAGCCCGGCTGGGTGCTGCTTGCATGCATCTGATCCCAGTGTGTAGAAGACTTCAAGGTTGTTAACCAGCATCTTTAGTCAGCAGCAAGTTTGCATTAAATGTAAGCAACCCTGCAGGCAGCTGAATTCAAGCAGTATTAGAATGAGCCCATGATCTGTTTACAGTCATGGGGACTTTTATGGCTGCTCTGGCCAGGGAAAACCCTGAGGTCTCCAACATCGTCTCAAGGACTAAAGAAAAACTGCAGCTTCCCAGAGAGTCCTTGAGCAGAGCCTGTGCAAGGGACTGATTTTGCAAGGAGAGGCAGAGTTCACTCTGCTGTGCCAGAGCAGCCACTGCTGTCAAGATTAACAGCTGAAACAGACAGTAAGCAAGATGCAATCCTGATTCATCACTTCCCAGGGACCTGCCCTCAATGCTTTCCCTTGCTGAGAAATGCAGAGCACAGCGGCAGCACACAAAGGCTTGAAGGAAGCAGCTGATTTTTTTGTTCATAACTGAAGGACAAACATTAACCAAGCAGTCCAGCTTCATCTCACTTCAGGTTTCAAAAACTAAGAAGTGCCACAGTGGGGAAGGGGAGGAGAGGATTCTGCAGTTTAGTTGGGAAAAAGGATTGCTGACTTATCAAAGCAAACAAATGCAGTATGTTTTCCTGACTCCTTCTACACCCAGACCCAGAAAGGCCAGGAGACCAAGCCTGCAGTGGCTTGGCGTGGCAGGAGCTGTGCTCAGGCTGGAGAGCACCCTGCACATCAGCCCAGCAGGAGGCTTAATATTAAGTACATCAGATGCAGCCCTTGGGCTCCTGGCAAGTCTCCCACTCAGTACTTATTTGGGCATCATTCAGGCATGGCCCCTTCTTATCAGAAATAACTTCCATCTATTTAACAACACACGGGTAAACAGTGTCTGAGGATCACAGAATCTCTCAGCACAGCAAAGAACTAGGGGTGTGTTTCAGCTGCACCCCTCCAGAATGGGTGAGCAGGTCCTGGCAGGCCCCTCTCCTTTTCCTTTGGGTTTCCCCTTTTCTCACCTCACAAAGCCTCTTCGAGAAATGATTTCTGCATGACAGTCATTTACTGTCTCCCCCTTCAAGCTTAGCTCCTCTCCTTTCACACAGCGATTACCTGAAACAAACAAACAGAATTAAATAATAGGGCAGGTGTCAAAGTCAAGATGGCTTCAGAGACAGAGGGAGGAAGTCTTAACTCTTGGGGCTCCTGAGCAGCAGCAGCAGCAGCAGCATCCTGCCTATTAAATCATTATCACAGGCAGTTAAGAAAGATAAAGGGACACCACTTTAGGGACAGATAGATTTAAAGTGCCATGAATTTTGGGGGACTGTACCTTCTCGAGGGCTTTTCAACCCATCCCTCCTGGTAGAAGCCTGGCAGCAAAGTAGGGGAGATAAGGTACGCGCAGCTGTGAGGAACTGGGGGATCGTGTGCTGTAGCACATGAGGAACCCATGCTCTGATGCACAGAGTAGCACGCAGCAATGCAAGCAAAGATTAAGAGCAATACAGCTGCAGGCACATTCGCTTTGTTCTCTCTCTCTCTCTCTCTAACCAGATCACTCATGACACCATGTGAGCCCTGGGAACGTTTTGTGCCCTCTCTGAAGAAGCCTACAGCAACAGCCATTTCTGAGCTGTGGCTGACAAGGAAATCTAGCATGGAAGTCAGAGTTCAGTGTGCTGGAAGAAGCTGCTCATACCCGTTCCGATGCTGACCACCACTCCCAAGCCCGTGTTTCCTCTCCGCATGATGACGGCAGCCAGGATCTTGCGCCCGAGCAGGCTGTGCTGGATGCGGGCAGTGAGGCTGTTGAAGCGCTGGTGGCTCAGCATGGCCATCTGATCGTGTAGGGTGCTGCCGCTCACAGGGAGCTGGGATGGGGACACAACAGCACAGACCATGAGCAGGTCACACCGCACAGCTCAGGAATGAGCTAACCTGAAGCACAGCTTTCCAAGCAGAAGGCAGAACACAGAAAACTTTGAGCTTTGGGCAGTGCCATGTCAAGGGGTGGGTGAAGTTCTTCTAGGTATTTCTGGGAAAACCTCATCCAAGGCTGTGAGTTCTGCTTTGGCCGTATCAGAGGCAGCAGCAAGCTGTCTTCCTGGCAGCAAGTGACATGGGCTGAGGAATGGCCTCCTCAAAACGCCAGGGAAAACCCCAAGCAAGAGGGAACAAAACCATCCTGCCCATTTCCAGAGACTCAGCCAAGGAAATCTGTTCCTGGCTTTGGAGGAATTCCTCCTCTAGCTGCCTGTGAGGAGAGTGCACAGTCATTCCCAGTGCAGACCAACTCACCTCCTCCAGCACTGCTGACTGACAAATCCTCCCTGACAGCTTTGCTATTTAGAGCCCCAGCTGCTGTACCCAGTTGTGCTGCCTGGAATGAGGCTTTTCAGAGATCACAACACCCTTAAGTGTGATTTAAATCAGCCCAGGTTTGGGACAGTCATCCTGACACAACCAGGGCTTTGCGTTTATCTGATTCATGAATTTTTTGAGCTGGCACACAATTGGAAGACATAATAATTGAAAGAATTAAAAATAAGCATATTAAAAAATTAAAAATAGTAACATAATTAAAGTAAGTATGTTCCTACTCAGGAACATACTACAGGAACACATTCCAGTAGCTTGTAGAAGAATCTGACAACAATTTAGCCCTAAAGCAGAGGCCCATAGGACAGAAGGGTATGCCTGCGCCCTGAGGAAACATCTAACCCACTTCAGGAAAACCACATCAGATTATCTACAGCCGCAGAGAACAAAGGGATCACAGTTGATTCTGAAGGCATTTTTCTGCTGGAGTAGAAGGAGGAGCATAGACAGGGCTACAAACACAATCCCAACTTTGGCAGAAGATTTACCTCAGTGGTGTTCACCCCTTCCATGTGCTCAGTCTTCTCCGATTCCCCAATGAGGACTCGGAGCGCTGCATCAGCTGCCTCCTGCTTGCCCTGCTTTTTGTTGTGTGCAGTTACAGCTGGGAACCAGCGGCCTCCAACTTTTGCCTGATAGACAAACCTATAAAGAAACCAAGAAACCTGTGGATTTCAGTTCGGTTTTTACATTCTCTAAGTGGAGAGAAGAGGGAATCAGAGGGACAAGGTTTGGCAGAGGCAGCAACTAGCCCTGTTGCCATCTCAAAAGGCATCAGCAATTTTGAGCTTTCTGCCCTTTTTCTAGGACAACAGCAGCAGCACAAAATTTCCTTCTCCCAGATGCTGCTACTTACTTGGGATCATGGGGAGGTCCTGACTGGTCAATGAGTTTGAACTCTGCAGCAAACCCATTGGAACGGGCATACTCCAGCAGGCCACTAACAGGATTGACGTTAAGATACTTGATGAGCTCCCCTACACCCTTTGTTTTCACCACCTTGGATTC
Source organism: Corvus moneduloides (assembly GCF_009650955.1). NCBI lineage: Eukaryota > Metazoa > Chordata > Aves > Passeriformes > Corvidae > Corvus > Corvus moneduloides. The sequence continues at coordinate 156,716 of NC_045504.1, read as the reverse complement.
ATCTGGAGTGCCAATATTGTGCATGGACTGGTCACTGTGGGGCTTCACAGCAGGCTAGAGCAGAGTTAGACAGGAGAAGGATGTTAAACACTGAGCATTTAGCACAGGCCAGGAGCAGCAGCAAAGCTCTGCTCCCCACGACCTTGTGGAGTGCAATCCAGCAGAATAGGAAATAAAAGGGGGGGAACACCCGATTCAAAACACTTGGGTCTTATAAAGAAACCCTTTATACCTGTTCAGGCGAGACATGGGGTACAGACTCTCCAGAAAGAATCTTCACAGCAACTTCTGCTGCCATTTGCTTTGCTCCCTTCTTGCTGTTTCCTACCACAGCAGGGAAAATTTGGTCACCCATTTTCACACAGTAGCTGAACCTGACAGGACATTATAGTACATGAAAAGCGTTAACCATAGGTGTCTCAATCTGGTTATTATCCCCGTCTCCCACTTCCAGGTGTATCCTTCTGGATTATCTCCAATTTATCTGTAATTGTAATCTATTGTGATGGCCCTAAACACTCCCAGTAGAGCACCGCCAGGTAGGGTACAGGACTGGAACCCACTCCTGCTCTGGTAGAAGACACAGCGTCCTTTCTCTGATAAAGGGCATCATTTTGGGTCTCTTTCTGGAACTAGATGTCTTGGATGAGCCATGCCCAGAATCCTTGGATAAGAGGAGCACTCAGCTAGGTCAGTGACAAATCCAAGGATGTGGGCAGCATGCTGAAGGGGAAGGACAGTGAAGAAAGAGTTTCCATCCTCCCTCAAAGCTGACAAGAATATGCCATACCTAGGATCATGAGGTGGGCCTTCCTGAGAGAGCAGCTGGAATTCAATTATGTTCCCTGATTTTTGACCATACTCCATTAATATGCTGATAGGGTGCTTCCCAGGAAGCAGGCTGAGGTGAGCTGCTGCAGATGGCAGCTCTGGCTCCAGCTGCAAAGGCTACAGCAAGAAGATGGAGGAAATCAGCGTCAGACTCAACACTGTTTGAGCAGCCTCGCAAAGTAAAGAAAACGGGACTCACCAATTCTGGTTCTGAGCTGTCAGAGGGAAACTGCTCTTCACATTTAATTCCACCATGCCTTCCGTTCTCCGCTTCACTCATCAGGACCTTCATTGCATTAGCTGCTGCCTCCTGTTTAGCCAGTTTTTTGCTCCCTGCTTCTGCTGGTGGGAATCGGCGTCCATTAATCACTGCCTGGAACTTAAACCTTTGAAAGAGAAAAAATCAAAGGGGTAAATTGAGAGGCAGAAGTGTGGTCTTCTCAGAGTAAGCAAGGCTGCTCTTGGAATTCAAGGGAGAAGAAACAGCAACTTCCTGGCTGGGAGAGTAAACCCAGGCTGCCATGTGCAGAAGACAAAAATACCAAGGGTACCTGAACAGCACTGCATCTGGGCCTTGTTTCATTGCATTTCCAGAGCTGTTCACAACAGAGGAGCAGCTCCACATTTTGTTCTGAAGGAACAGGATAAATTGCCTTACTCCACCACAGGTGCCAGGAACAGGTAATGCCTGCTGTATGCAGGCAGCAGCTCTGTTGTGGCTCCTGCCCAGGAATAAGAAAGCTCAAAAGCAGCGTGCACTGTTTCATTTGCATCTGGTCATTTGGGGTCACTCCTCCCTCTGGCATTCTCTGTGGCTATCCAGAGCATTCACACCATCTTAGAATGGTGCCACCTCACATAAATCTCTTGCCTTTGACATTTCTGCCTCCCCCATTCCTGTGAACTCTAACAAACAAGTTTATCTTCCATCCTCCAGCCCTGGAAACCCGCTTCCAAGGAGAGTGGGTCAAACCAGATCTGGAGCGGGATTATGGTGCTGAACCTATTCAGATTCCTTCTTAAAAAAAACCAAAACAACAAACCCTGGGACTCCATCTTTAGAAATTAGGCCAATTTTCCTGTCTAGCGAATCTATTGATGTACTCCAGTGTGGCACATATGGTGCTTTTCACGGTCTCGCTGGTGCTCAGTAACAGCCACGATTCTGCAAGGGGAAGCAGGACTCCAGAGACTGATTTGGCCAACTCCAGTGTCATACCACATGCTCAGCTCACAGAATCTGCTCTGACCTGCTACAACACAGAAATGTCCAGAGTGGGGCCACCTTGCCTAACTTAAGACACCTGCACCCAAACACTTTGTTCTGGGCTCCCTTTACACCATTTCCAGGGTGAGAGCATCTTGAAAGGCAGCTTAGAAATACCAGTTTCCCCCTATATGATCAAACTGAAGGCAAGTAATTGAGATGGGACCTAATGAAGAGATTAATCCCACCTTCACTGCTCAGAATGAGGAGCAGGGTTGCCACAACTGGGCTACCTGGGGTTAAATTTTAGCCTTGTTTTATTTTTTAAGCTGATGCAAGGAATCAACTAGGCTAGTCCTTCTGAAATGAAAGAAACATTAATAACAGGCCCCTTCAAGACAGCTAAGTGGGTGAACTTAGTTGAAGTGAAATCATTTTAAGGAAAAAGAGCTCAGAAAAGGTAGGACATTTTGTTACCGTGGCTCATGAGAGGGTCCATTCTGCTCCAGCATGATGAAATCACAGTGTTGGTACGTGTACTGGGAATATTCAGTAAGGCCACTCACTGGGTTCTTCTCCCGACAAGCTATCAGTTTCTCTACAGGTGTACATGGAAAAGTTTCGAACTGGGCAGCATAACTGGGGGAAGCTTGAGAATTCATGATGCTTTCTGACTTATCAGGCTGCTTGTTGATAGCATTCAGATTATCTGGGATATCATCTGTGGTCCACTTGCTGTTTTCCGAGTTATCATAATTACTCAAACTGGAGAATTCCAGCTTAGTGTCCTCAGATGCATCTGCTTCTGTGTCATTGACATTTCCCTGACAAGCTTGCCCCAAAAGCTGCTGCCCATTGACTACACTTTCTTCTTCTGATGCCATCACTGCTGGTGAAGCTGCAGTCATCTCCTGGGGACATGGAGGGACAAAGGAAGAGGGAAGACCCGACTCAGGAGGTTTGGGATCTGCCATCTGCATTACTGAGCTGGCCTTCAGCCTCATCTGCATCCTCTTGCGTTTCCTGTCCGTCAGGGACCATCGTGGTGGAGTTGCGTTCTGCTTGTGGACATCTCCCAGCTTTTCCAGCGCGCTAAGAAACGCGTTAACGTCCTTGGCCCTTGAAAACCCAATGTTTTTGGCAAGATTGAGTGCCGTCGTTTCCACCACACTGAACAAGTAGTTGCAGATTTTCTCCTTTGTCTCAGCCATGTCTGGGTCTCCTGAGCCAAGCGTGCTCCGCTCACCTCCTCTGCTCTCACAAGCCAGATCTGTGCAACTGGCACTGCAGTCAGCAGGGCTTCTTTCTCTCCCTGAGCTGAGGCTGGCAACTCTCCACAGCGGCGGTGTCTCTTCCCCTTTGTGCAACTTGCCTTCTCTGAGGAGTTTATACAAAACACGGTTGACCTCTTTCTTGTGAGTTTTAAGTTTACGTGCGAGATCATTAGCCGTGCAAGTCCTCCCCTCCCCAAGCTGCCTGAAAACAGTCAGAATTTCTTGTTCATAGTCCTGCCCAGCAAGAGACAGTCTTTGGAAATTCAGCCTCACAGCATCAGAATCTCTCCTTGAGTTCTCCTGACGATGGTACTGTGGAGGGCAATACCGAGGCGAAGTCTCAACCCACGGATGCTGGCTGGAGAACCTACTCCCTCCAGCCCTGCTGAAGCTGGGCTGACATCTGTCTGCAGGAGCCGGTGCCGCAGCTCGCCTGCCTCTGGTGCGTGACTCCTTGTGTGATCCCCGCCCCTGCAACACAGAGACTTCAGCGTCCTGCTCTGTTAGGAACTGCTGGTGTAAAAAGGTTTCCTGATTAGTTTCTTGTGAGGTACGAGGGTGGTTAAAAAAACCTCGATTAGTGCTGGGGCAGTTATGTCTTGACTGGGTAAGATACGAGCCTCTGCCTCGCCCAGCGCCTCTAATCATAGCGCACTCCTGGGACACACGTGGGAACCAGGCTGCCGATGAGCCAGGAGAGGAGCTGTCACTCACTCACTGCACACTCTCCCGCCCTGAGGAGAAAAAACACAGGAATTCAGAACATATTTACACAACGACAGGATTCCGGAAATGCAGTTTAAACAGCTTCTCAGCTACTGAGGCATTTCAAGTATCTTCTCCCTTGTCAATTTTTTTTCCCTACTTTTCTAGGAGTGTAAATTAGTCCCATAAAAACAAACAGCAAACTTTGGCTGCCCAGCAGAAAACCAGCAGCCCCAAATTGCAGGTGAAGTCAATCACGAGAAGCAGCTTTGTCAGAAGCGGCCCTCTGCTCCTGTTACACTTGATTCCAGCACAGGGCTGGGTGGCCTGTTCAGGGTGCACTCCTGAAACACAGCAAGCTCCACTCCAGAGAGGGGGAGAGAGAGAGAGCAAGAGAGAGAAGAATCTCAGACCTACTTTGCAGTCTGAGAAATGGGGGCATGAGGAGGTGAAGGAGTGCAAGGAGGTGAGCTGGAGCAGCTTGTGTGGTCGCACAGAACAGAGCTGCAACAGGCTTGCAATTATTTTCAGATTCATGGCCAAAACGCTCTGAAATCCCAAGCGTCTTTTTCTCCCTGGACACTACGTGGTCTGTAGAGGTAAAACATCACACGACAGGGGAATGAAAGCAATAACAGGCAGAGAAATTGGATAGGTGTGCAGCTCGCAACAGCATGACAAGTTTGTTTGGATTACAGCCTAAATTTCACTGTATCACACATAGTTGTGCTGCCCTCCTGGGGTACAGGATGCAAGACTAAACTATTAATATGCTTTTTAAAAGTAAGGAATCCAGCCCAGCATATTCTAATTCTCTGATAATACTTCCTGCGAAACTGAGAGGATAAAGACACGGAACATGATACACACTGCCGGGTCCCCATTCTGCCTGCTCCTCCGTGACCTCCTTAAGGCACCTACCGTCCCAAAGATACGTTTTCCCGATGCAAGTCTCATCTTTAAAAAGCTCCCCATCTTCACCAAACACACCTCAAGGCCAATTTAAATTGTCTCTTCATTAAACAACTGCACTCGGCTGCCACCACCGGGACTTGAGTCTGAGTGCAGGGAGGCTGAGCGCAGCGCGATGGGTTCCCACCTCCCCAGCTACGAGGGAGCCCTGCTGCTGCCCCCTGCTCAGTGACCTCGTTTTACAAGTGCTACCTGAGCCAAGGGCAGGGCAGAAACAGGAAGAAGGCTTTTGAAAAAAACGCTCTTACCTCAGTCTCATCCGTACGCTAAATTATTTTATGAGAAAACACAGGGGAAAAAAGAAACCCCGACCCGCAGAACGGAGCAGCACCGAGCAGCCGCCAAGATGGCTCCGAGCTCCCTTTCAGTTTCGTTTCCCGCAGCAGTCGCTCCGCCCCGCCCAGGGAGCTCGCAGCGGGGGCTGGCCGGATTTCGGGCTTTCCCAGACACGCTCTCGGCTTTGGGAGCAATCGTGAGGTTCCTCACCAGCGGCGGAGCCTGGGGCGGGAAGGCGAACCCGGCAGGGCGGCTCCTTGCCTCGGTCCCTGTGGTGATGCAGCCCCGTCACTCACGAGCTGCCGCCGGGACCGGGTCCTGGTCCGCACAAGAGGAGCGGCTGCTCTCCCGCTGGGAGAGGGGCTGCGGGAACACCGGTCACCTTCAGCTACACCCGCAAAGGGGACGCAGGGAGCACGGCAGGACGGCTGCCACCCGCACCCGTGTCAAACCACGCTCCCGGGCCCGCGCATCCGCGGCAGCAGTGACGGCACCACGAGCACGAGGGCGAGGCCCCCGAGTCCGGAGCGCACTGTACGGGAGGGCGGGCTGGGGTACACGCGGCGAGCACCGGGAGTCGAGGAGAACGTTTTATTCTACGCGTCCCGCCCTATGGAGCCCGGCCCCGACAGGGCCCTTGGGGAACCAGGACACGGTCACACCGCACTCCGGAGGCCCGCGGGGCTGCCTGCACTGGAGGCGGCACCGCGGCCTGTGCGGCCCGGGCCCGGCAGCCGCTGCAGGACACGCGGGCCGAGAGGAACCGACCGGGGCCCGGCAGCCGCTGCAGGACACGCGGGCCGAGAGGAACCGACCGGGGCCCGGCAGCCGCTGCAGGACACGCGGGCCGAGAGGAACCGACCGGGGCCCGGCAGGGCCCGAACCCGGCCCGCGGCCGCCCCCTCCGCGCCCCTTTACCTTGCCGCTGGCGCCGCTGCCGGCGCATGGTGATGACGCACGCGAGCCCCCTGCGCCTGCGCAGGGCGGAAGGTGCCGCGCGGCAGCCATCTTTCCTCGGGGCAAAGGGCGGCGGCCATGTTTGCTGCGGGCAGCGCCGGGCTGTGCCGGTGCCCATGGCGGGGGCTGTGGCTGTGCCGGGGGCTGTGCCGGGGGCTGTGGCTGTGGCTGTGCCAGGGGCTATGCCGATGGCTGTGCCGGTGGCGGTGGCTGTGTCTGTGCCGGCGCCGCGGGCCCAGCGAGGCCCAGCTCGCCCGCTCCGCTCCCCCGGCTGGAAGGCAGCGCCAGGGCCGCTGTGTCCCAGGGCAGCACCCGCCGCACCGGGAGCGCTCGCCTGAGGCGGCGGCGCGCACCGGTGCTACTGCCCACGCGCCTCAGATGCCGTCCCCGCACCCCGCTGGGCCAGCGCGTGCGCCCTGCTCGTCGCCGCGTGTATCGGTGTCCCCGGTGCCCCGCGTGAATCGGTGTCCCCGGTGCCCCGCCGTGCCAGGGTGTCCTCGGGACTAGGGGGCTTCTCCCCTCCTCGATGGCCTGCCCCCGCGACCCGTGGGACACCCATTTCCTATGGGCCCTCCATCTGTAGTGGGGTTCTGCTGTGTCCTTTGGGGCCCCCTTCTCCCTTGGAGCTCCCTTATCCCCCTGTGGTCCTCACCGTGGGCTCCCCCAGCGGGGCTCCTCTTTTTCCACAGGCTTCCCACTTCCTGTAGGACTCCCCTCATCCCCATTTTAATCCATTATTTTAATGCCAGAGGTGCAGCAAGTCACATCCCACCCTGTCCCAGGTTCTTTCCAAGCAAATGGAGACATTCCCTTCCCTAATCCCAAACCAGGCACAGTCCTTGCAGCCTGTGGATCCTCACTTTCCCAGGCAAACACCATCCGGATCGTGTGAGTTGGAAAACTACCGTCAGAGAACAGATTGTTCCTGTCTGCTGCTCCACCACGCTCATCAATAGCCGTGTGTCATTTGCCATCTGGCGCAGGGATCCCAGCAGGCGCCGTCCAGGAGCTGCGCCGGCACTGCCGGGTTCACACAGCTCGGAGGCTCTCTGGCTTGGAGCAGCACCTGTTGGGCAGTGGGCACTGTGGTGTTTATACTGGTGGGTATGGATCACAACCCAAAGGCTTGGGAACAAGCTATTATTAGGTGCATGTATGGACCAGCCGTGGGGCTCGGGTTCTTCTTCCAGGTAACAAGTGACAGAACAAGAGGAAGTGGCCTCAGGTTGCACAAGGGCAGGTTTAGATTGGACATTAGGGGAAATTTCTTCATGGAAGGGGTAATCAGGCACTGGAACAGGCTACCCATGGAGTCACCATCCCTGGAAGTGCTCAAAAATGGAGTGGGTGTGGCACTTGTGGATATGGGTTAGTGGTGGCCTTGGCAGTGATGGGGAATCAATGGCTGGAATCAGTCTTTTCAGTCCCAACAAATCTGCAATTCTATAATTCTGCTGCTGCAGCACAACCAGTGAACAGCTATCACATCCAGGACCATCATCTGGGAGTCCCCAGACCCTCTTTGGCCATGTGGTGGGTGTGGAGGGAGCTGGGAGGGATGGGCATGGGTTCTGGATGAATTTTAGGGGTCCATCTGCCTGCATTTGTCCATGAATGGACAAAACATACAAAGACAAGCTCTTCAGAGTACCCTGGTCCTCACCAGCAGCTTTGTGCGTCCCAGTGGAGTGGTAGCTGTATGTGCCTTCAGGTGAGGACCCTATACCCACCGTGGCCTCTTCCCTGCAGCTTTCCAAAGGCATTTCAATGAACCTGGTGTAGTGGCAGGGTGTGGAAATGGTGAGTCAGGCCCTAGAATTGCCTCAGAATAGACTCAGCTGCTGCTCGTGTTCAGTGGGGGTCATGGATTGTTCAGGGTTTGGGGTTTTTTTTTCAGATGATGTCTGGATTTAGAGATTTTGGGGATTGTGTGTCATAGTGTGGTTTTGGTGTGGGTTTTATTTCTGTAATGGAGAGACTCCTTGCCTAAAAAAGAACCCTGCATACTCACTGAAGTTGTCACATCTTTGTTCCTAGGAGGATCTGGGAGCACAAAGACTCCTGCCTGGGATGAGGCTCGTGGCAGACCATCAGACATGGGGGCCACAGTCCACATAAACAGTGTCTCCCACCCACTGCACTGAAGAACAAATGACTCCACAGCACACAGAGCACACAACTACTGACTCCTCAATCTGTTCTTTTCCTTTTTTTCCACTCCATTTTAGTTGCTGGTGATCACTCCCAAGCTTTGCCCCAGGCTCGGTGGATGTGATTCATCTTGGCTGCTGTGAAGATGGAATGGGAAGGTTCCAGCACTGCTGTCCACTGCCTTGGTGTGACAGGCTGCTCATGAAATCATGTGTTGCCAGCACTGTGGGGCCATGTATCCTTTTGAATTGCAACGCCCTATATGTGACAAACAGCCACTTCATCCGTACAAGCTCATTCTCCTTTCTCCTTCTTTACGGGAAATTGGCAGACTCCCAACCTGTTTCCATAGGAACAGGCTGGGAGACCAGGAGACCTCCAGCTGCTGAAGTCCCAGCATTAACACAGCCATGGCCATAAGAGAAGCTCCTGCAGCCTCTGGAGATCGCGGTCATTGGAAAACGAGTCAATTTGTGGTGGAGATAAGGAGCTGATAACCAGCTTACCTGATGCTGCCTGGCTGATTTTAGTGGAGGATAGAGAAAGTTCCATTACTTGCCCTTGGATGGTGGGACTCATCCTGCTCCCCTGCTTTTTGGGGACTGCCCCAAACCTCCCACTTTCCCTGAGCAGAGGCTTCCCCGCAGGATGGCAGCATTCACTAAACCTCCAGCGTCAGCCAGAGATGCCTCAGGTGTCTGCTTTGATTTGCTTCCCTCTTATGAAATGAAAAGAGAGGAAATAAATTGTGGCACAGCTCCCCCGCCTGACTTTCTGCTCAGATGCCAGTTCTCAGCTCAGGCTATTGTTCTGCAGAGTTTCATTTTAAACTCCCTTATTACACACACTAAAATATCACTTCCTTGCTCTTGCAGGCAGCCTGTGCCTACAGGAGAGATTTGCACTTCTTAATCAGCTGATGGTGGTTTCTAGGGGAAGGAAGCCCTGGGAGTGGTGGTTTATCACCTGCCGTGCTGGTGTCTCATCTTCTCTGCCCCAGGGCCATGCTGTGCTCTCACACTACTGGTAAGAGTTGCAATTAGGGTTTGGCCTCCTTGCAGACGTGCCCATCAAACACTCCAAGCTCCTCATATGTGGAGTGAGGAACTGGGCTGAGCTGGTTCCCACCTCCTTCCAAGCGTTGCACTTTCTCCAGTCTGGCTGCAGATGTACAGCTGGGAACCGACATGGAAAATCTCCATAACTCCAGAGCATCAGTTCCCCTAGGAGGGAAAAAATGCTTTATTTTCTTCTAATGGATTTTTATGGTAGCTATAAACATGGAGTAGATAATGCATGGGAGATGGTGCCCCATTCTGAGCCTGCAGCCTTGGTATGGGCACCAGAGCAAGGAGCTGCATCCCAGAAAGGAACTTCTCCTGCTTTGCTTCTATTGCTCCCAACAGACAGGTTCCCACGTGGGGAAGCAGCAGAGCTATCCAGGGAATTGCACAAGCTTTTGCCTTGCTGCTGAGCGAAGGAGTGAACCTGAGCTTTGGTACAGCCCCAGCAGCTGCCATGTCTGTGGCCACAAGACATCAAGCAGGAATTACTCATCCTGAGAGCTCCCAATGTGGAGCAGAGGGGAAGGGGAACTCCCTACACCTCTGTCTGTGTGATACTCATCCCCTCAGGCATCAGTGTGCTCCAGGGAGGGACAGTATGCTCCCATGGCTCAAAGCTGCAGTGGAGCCCAGCAGTGAAAGGCAGGTGGGCCTGGCACATCTGCAGCAGAAGGAGCCGGCACACTGACTCCCACGGCAGCTGCAGTGGTGGGAAGCAGCATGGTTTTATTCTGTCTGGTACAAAAGGTACCCTTGAAAAAAGGCAGGAGAAGGCAGACTGTGGCTCAGCCACCGGTATGGCAGGACATGCCACATGAGCATGGCCTTCACTTTAAGTTCTTGGATGCTCAGGGGCTCTTTTCATGTGGTTTTAGAGCCGTCATGGCATGTAGGGTCAAATCTTCCCTGGAGTGGGCTCCTTGGGCTCCTCCCTCTCAGTGTCATGATGGCCAGGGGCTCCTTCAGCTTGGAAAGGAGCTGTGGGGAGACTGGCTGCTCAAAGCATGCTTCAGATGTCCATCTCTCTTGGGCTGGTCAGCCTCTCCCTTACCAAGGTGTTGACTCAGGTGACGGCCAAAGCATTGCTGCAGGAGGTCAGACAGGGACCCTAGACAGACTGCAAACCACCCAGCTTGTTCTTGGAGGGGGACTAGCGAGGAGAAGAGGGTTCTTTTCACTGCTCTTAGCACATCTGATGCAGTGGTTCCCAGAGTCAATCAGCTGAATTAATGAATCCTTCCTAAAGCCAGATTTCAAAGATCTTCCTAGTACGTGTCAGTTGACATGGCATTAATACTCCCTTCTGTGACCTTTACATCACCATCCAAGCCCAGGTTCTCCTTTTTGTCCTTTCATATTTAATCTTAAATCTGATTTATCTGCAAGAGGGCTTTATCATGTGCTCAGACAAATCTACAGGATTTCACAATCCATCCCTGAGGCAGAGCCATGGGTGGGAAAAGCATTGACCTGAGGATAAAAGCATCACATGCACCCTGGACAGACCTCTCCACTACTACTCCCTTGCCACTCATCACCACTCCAGTACCTGATTGTTACCTGTGTTGCTTGAGGTACTTGCTGACCCCTCCTTTTTCTTCAATCTCGGTGCTCAACAAACTCTGGGGACTGCCCGAGGCAGCAGCCACTGCTCTCCACCCCTCTTTATTTATGTGCTATTGAGCACAGAGAGACTAATGGACAGGGAAAAGCCTGGCACAGCTGGATCTCCGAAGGACTTCCTTGCATGTCGGACTCCTTCATGCCTCCCATGAGATCCCATTACTCCTCTTTCACTGCTTTTTCTTTATTTGCTGCAGATCTTTTTTTTTTCCATGCGGCGCAAACTGACTGCTGCTGGAGTCAGTGCCATGTGCTGATGGAGACACAGGAGGGTTGGCTGGAGGGAGTAATGGATGGCAGAGGAGATGCTGGTTGCAGATCACAGGGACATGTACAGCACTGTAATTGGTTGGCTTGCACAGATTTCCTTCCAAACAGCATTTTTTAATCTAAAAGAAAGCAAGAAACTGGAACATGTCTTGCTTCATTCATGGCTTCCCTGGAGGCAGCAGCTGCACGTTAAGGAAAAAAGAGAAGGAGGAGGAAAAAATAGTCAGAAGCACCAGGTGGCTGAATATCTTGCAGCTTAATTGATTCCTCTTTAATTAGAACAAAACCTGTTGCACTCAACCAGCATTCAGTGCCAGCTTTGGAGAAAGCAGCATCTTCCCTGGCCCTGTACCAGCACAGCTTGGCATGGAGGGAGGAGAGGAACCTTAGGGAACCATGCGAAGCTGACAGTGCTTCTTCCACACCTGGGAACTGGGGCAAACTCCAGCTCGTACAACTTTCTTCAAGGCAGCAAGAGCAGGATGAAGGGGAGCCAACCATGTCGGTGTCTGTTGCACACTGAGCTGCAGCAAGGGGCTTGGCTGGGATTAGCTGGAGTAACTGAGACTTCACAGGGATTTCTGTGCCTGTGCCTGACCTCACTTGGGAATTGCTCACCACTTCTCCCACAAATCCAGTTATTTTTAAAATGGGAAAGAGCTCAGCTTCATTTGCAGTGAAATGGCTTCTCTGCTTTTTGCCTCTTAAATTTTGACTGGATGTCCAAACCCTTGCATGGCTGCAAACCCACCTGCAGGGCTGTGTTTAGCTCTGGGGCCCCAACATAAGGACATGGAGCTGCTGGAGAGATTCCAGAGGAAGCCACAAAGATGTTTTCATGGCTGGAGCACCTCTGCACTGGAGACGGGCTGGGAGTTCAGCCTGGAGAAGAGAAGATTCCAAGGAGACCTTAGAGCCCCCTCCAGTGCCTAAAGGAGCTCCAGGAGAGTTGGAAAGGGACTTTGGTCAAAGGGCTGGAGGTACAGGACAAGGGGGAATGGCTTCCCACTGCCAGAGGGCAGAGTTAGATGGGATACTGGGAGGGAATTCTTCCCTGTGGTGGTGGAGAGGCCCTGGCACAGGCTGCCCAGAGAAGCTGTGGCTGCCCCATCCCTGGAAGTGTGCAAGGCCGGGTTGGACAGGGCTTGGAGCAACCTGGTCTAGTGGAAGGTGTCCCTGCCCATGGCAGGAGGTAGGACAAGATGAGTTTTAAGGTCCCTCCCAGCTCAAACCAGTCTGTGATTCCATTCAACCAGGTTCTGCACTGGCTGGTACAGGTTAGGTGGCAATGTCAAACCTCATCCCCTGCAGCACCTGGTCACATCTCAAGTGCTTTTGGCAATGCCACCTTATGGTTTTAATTCTTTGGTCCTTGTGACATGTGCAAGGGTTTCCCCTGGTGCAGGGTGGCTGTGGGGGCTCTCCTGTCCCCTCACAGCTTCTCCCCAGCAGACCCAGGAGCTGCACTGCACTCCTGGCCCTGGGCTGCTAGTTCTACTGAAATATCAAGGATGAAGTGACAACTTGTCTGCGGGTTTTGTAGGAAAGCCCCCACCACCAACTGGCTTGTGACGGCTGCTGTTGTTCCAACACAGTGACTGCTCCCCAGCAGGAAACCCCAAAATAATCATTTAAGTAGCAAAGTGTCATTTTCCAGCCCATCCCTGCTGAAAAACCATTCTTATGGTGCGAGCACAAGGCCAGCAGTCTCTGGGAAACCAAGATGACTTCTTCCATCCATTTAACATGTAAAGAGACACAAATGCTATTAACACTAGCCTGGCCTCTCATCAGGCAGCCCCATCCTTTGTGGGTGCTCCCAGGAATTACAGGGAGAGAAGAGGAAGCCGATATGCAAACACTGTGGCTGAGCAGGAAGCTCAGAAGGTAAAAAGCATCCTGCCAGCTCTTTCATGCAGCCCCAGCCCTGCTCTCAGCACTGGGCAGGGGACCTCGCAAAAGTGGCATTGTCACAGGCTCCAGCGGTTAACTAATCCCATTGGAATGGCCTGTAGCCAGAGCTGGAGCATCTGTCTGGGCTTATGAGGGCTCAGGAGCTGTTTTCAGGGTGCTAAGCTGTTCAGCTGATGTTACCCACACTGCTTGGAAGGCGCGATCTGGCCTGCAGACCTCACACCGCTGCACTGACAATTAACAGTAATGAATGAGCCCGTTGGTGCCAGGAATCCCAGCGCTGGCTAGATGAATTAGCAGCAGAGCAGCCTTAATTTTACCTTGGAAAAGGAGCATATCCATGATGGAAATAGCTACAGGACAGCTCCCCACCTCATTTTATCTCTGTAGCAAGTGCAGGAGAGGGTTTCCTGAATGTTTTTCTTCCTGAGTTCAAGAGCTGGGGGACCTGATCTGGGTTGCCCAGCTGGAAGCCACATCTCCTCCTCCCTCACCACCCACCCCACCCCCTTGTAAGCAAAAGCTTCTCTGCAGGGAGTGAGACTCCCAGCTCCTGACTGGGGAAATGCCAGCATACAGAGGTCGTAGCTCAGCACCAAAGCAGTTGCCTGCCTGATCCGAAGCCCCTGTTCCCTGCCTCCCCCTCCCTCGCCCCCAGGAGCTGTCTCCCACATCCTTCTCACTCCCAGCAGGCAGATGCTGATTCAAACCTGTGCCCTGTGGAGCTGTTTACTTGGATTTTCCTCTCCCTTGTGGAAGGCCAGTAGTTCCCCACTGTTTATAAAAAGTTCTACCTGTGAGGGACTGTTTAGCAAAACAATAGCTATTTTCTTTTCTTCCCCCCCCCCCCCCCCCCCCCCTTTTTTTTTCCTCTTTTCCTTGGAAGTGCACTTCGCCTCCTGTCACTGCACATTCCAGCGCTGCTGCGGGCACATTGCATGGGGCTGGGTAAAGATGCCCAGACCTTCACACCAACGGCATCCTTCTCCTTCCTCTCACTCCTGGGACTGGGAAAGTGAAGGGCAGATGCAGGGAGGTGGAGATCTATGCTATTGTTATTATTACCTTTCTCTTTGGAGAAGCTTTAATCCTGAGCCATTAATAAAAATGGATTTCATGCTGCACATAAAGACTGAACACATTTTGCATTGCCTTCATGGGCAGTATCAGAACTACAGCTGCCTTTGTACGGCGGGGCTGTGCTGCACTAAGCCATTAATACTGGAAATTAAGCTCCAAGGATTTAATGACCTATCAGAGAGTCCCCCAGACTGCTGGAGGTATTTTTAGGATTTAGAGGTATTAGCTCAAAACTAAAAAAGCCCCATCTATTGATTCATCACAATTCAAATACTGCCCCTCACCTTCCTCCTCCTTCTTCTCTGCTGGCTCCACAAAACCCATAGCCATGTTTAGCTAGGGGAGCTGTTCCTGTTGGCATCCTCCTAGCCCACATATGGGGATGGAATTTGGGGCACCAGACCCTCAGCCTGCCATCTTCAGAGTGAGCTGAAGCCAGCAGTGCCCCATTGCCAGGCTCTGAGCAAGGCTCAGAGTGGTGCTCATTGGGAAAGGATCCAGCTTCCCCTTATCTTAACCAATGAATTAACTTTGGGAAAGTTATTTGCACCCCAGACAAATTTTATCATTGTTTATTTAGAGGTGAGGGATGAACTAGAGGGAGTAGCCCAGCTCTGATTTTGAGCAGAGTTGGGTGAGCATGGGGAACCTCAGTGCAGAGCCAGAGGAAAGAGCATCTGCCATGCCATCAACCTCCTACACTCCTTTCTTGAGCCACAGCCCAAGAACATGGGAACCAAAAATCCTTTTTGGGAGCAGGTCTGGAAAACCTCTCACTGCTCCCATAAAACAAGGCATCTGGGGGTTCCCCCTGGTTTTGCAAAGTGCCAGCAGCTCTTGGCATGGGGGGTCCAGAGATGTAATCCTAGTCTCAGCTTCCCTTTGCACAAGGGAACAGGGATGTATTCCCTTCACTGGGGTCTTCCCAAACTGTGCAGATGGACCCTGAGAAGCACAAAGCTGCTTCCTGAGGATGAACAGGACAGCTCAGCACCACCGAGGGGAATCACTGGACCCAGCACACCCCTTGTGGCACCAAGTCTCACTTTGGCAAGGGGTCCCTGTGTCAGGAATGCCTCCAACATTGCTCCACTGTTGGCCCCAGTGGCAGAAGGAAAAGAGCTCTCACGGCTTGTGGAACAGAGGGTCTGAGGCACTGGCAGCAGTACGTATAGATCATATATTTGTGTGTGTAACTCTGCACAGAGAGCTGCATCCTTACACACCGCACAGGTAAATACTTCTAGATACTGACCTCTTCAGATTAAAGTCCAAGGCACTTTTTACAGTGAACAGGTTAAAGCCATAGTTTAAAACATGCCTGTTTCTGGGTACAGCTCAGGTTTATGGCAATGCTGTGGGGACGGGCTGTTGTCATATAGGCCAGTCCCCACTCCTGTCCCCCAGCTGAGAGACTGGCCCTGAAGGAGGAATGTAAGCCTGGGGCTGGATCCTGACCCCAGAGACATGCAAGCAGCTCCCACTGGCAGGTGCATCGGCAGTGCCGAGACCCCGGCGGGGGAAGAACACTTTGGGCGGAAGAAGGAGCAGAGCTGGGTGCACAGCTTGCAGCACCCAGAGCACCAGGGCTCCCAGCCAAGAGCACCCACTGGGCAGGTTGTTCTGGGCCCTGCCTGGTGTCTTGTGGGGCTCTGAGGTGGCTCATCCCATAGGGAAATAACTAATTCCATGGAGAAGCTTTTTCTCTCTCCTGCAAAAGCCCCTCTCTACAACCTTGAACACTTTAGATATCTTTTGGGAGGGAGCTCAGAGTCAGGTGGGAAGAAGCTCAGACCAGTACAGAGCCTGGCAGCAGAATCTTCCCCTTCCCAAACTGCTGAGCAATCGCCGCCACCGCCCCCCCCAAACATACCTGGTGGCCATGGCACAGGGCTCTGAGCTGGCTAGGAGATGCTGGGCAGGAGAACCCCAAGGGAGAGTGGTGCAGAGGACCAGGAATCCCCATGGGAGCCCCAGACCTAGCTGGCAGTAGCAGAGGCTCAGCTCTGGTCTCAGAAGAACCAGCCTCTTTCCTCCATCAGAGCTGGTTCCTGCAGGGAGATTTCAGGTCGGGGGTCCAGCAAGGAGCCTCCAGAACTCATGGCAGCTCATTGCTGCTAGGGCTGTGCTGGGTTTGACTGTCCTGGAAGGGTGAGACCTTCCACCAACACAGCTCTGACAGTGGTAAGAGTGACAGCATGGCAGTGACTGCAGCTCTGATCAGGAAGGGCCAGTGTAGGGACTTTTAGACTTTCTCTGGACAAAAGCAGCAGGAATTGGTCCCATAGGTGCTGCTCATTTCCAGGTATGTCATGCTCTGTGTGTGAAGACTGGTCAGGACGAAGTGTGGCTGCCAAAGAGCAGCTTAAGACTTATGATCCAGTAGGGATCAGGTCCAGCAGCTCAGGGGCTGGAGGTAAGGAAGTGATGCTCTCTGAGGCTCAAGGAGTCCATAGAATCACAGAATCACTGAATCACAGAATGGTTTGGGTTGGAAGGGACTTAAAGCTCATCTCGTTCCACCCCCTGCCACGGGCAGGGACACCTTCTACGAGAACAGGTTGCTCCAAGCCCCACCCAACCTGGCCTTGAACACTTCCAGGGATGGGGCAGATACAACTCTGGGCAGCCTGTTCCCAGCTGGAAGGCTGAGACAAAGTAGTCCCTGCAAACTCATCTCATTTCTCTTTCATGCTCAGGGTTTTGTCCTCCTATGCCATCAATACCCTGCAGTTGAGCAAAAGCTGCAGCTCCCCAGTGCAGGGTGTGAAATGTGAACTGGACATGGCCCAGTCTCTTGTCTCAGGTAACAAATGAAAGGACAAGAGAAGTGCATGAAAGTTGTGCCAGAGGAGGTTTAGGTTGGATGTTTGGAAAATTTCTTGTGTGTAAGTGTGGTCAGGCTCTGGTACAGGCTGCCCAGGGCAGTAGTGGAGTCCCCATCCTTGGAGGAATTTAGAAGATGTGTGTGTAGCACTTGGGCACATGGGTTAGTGGTGGGCTTGGTGGCGCTGGGTTAACAGTTGGACTTGATGTTCTTAGAGGACTTTTCCAACCTTAACGATTCCATGATTCCATGAAAATATACTCCACACCACTGCTTCCTCAAGAGCCTCTGTCCTGGAGGAAAAGGGGAAATTTGAGTGGAGTCCCTCTTTCAGCTGGAAGAGACAACCTGGGGGGGATGGCTTTCCAGAACCTGGGAACAAAGGGGAGCCTGGCCTTTCCCTAGGGAGAAGCAAAGCTCTGGTGCCATTGGGCTACACACAGATCCAGACCTGCTAGAGGTCAGCTTCCAAGTAATGGGAATGAATACAAGGGGGATAAAGGAAAACGACTCAGGTTCTGCACCTCTCCCTGCCTCCCTGTCCCCCATCCTCACTGGCAGTAGTAGCTGTACTCAGAAACAGACATTTTTGGCAGCAGCCTGGCATTGCTGCCTGCTAACAACCATGTTGGGTACAAAACCATAATTGAAAGTTACCATAACCATCATAATATAGCAATATATTTCATAGTTAAAATAAACTATTATGCTTTCCCCTATCATTAAAAAAGAAGCGAGCAGTACAGAGGCAAGATGCAAACCCAGGTCAAAGCTCCTTAAGTCTGGACAGAAACATCCATGAGTTTGCAGAGAGACCGTTGAATTTTTCTGGTATTTCTAGGATAGTTCCTTGCAGGCGGCGCAGGAAGGAGAGTCGTGGAGCAAAAAAAGCCCCCAAGACTGCCAAAAATGGGACTGGCTGGGTTAGGTGAGTCCTGGAGGGACATTGGGGATTGGCCCCATTGGAGTGTGGGGTCAGATGCTTCCCAGCTGCAGGAGGTTGGCATCTCTTTGCGATTTTCCTCTTGTGCTGTTCCTCCACCTTGGTAGCCGATCTCAGCTCTTCTCTCTGTCCCTTAGGGTATCCAAAGTGATGATCTCAGGTGTGTGGATAGGACTGGCTGGGGAGCATTTACTGGAGCTGTTTACTGGAGCCGTGCCAGCCCAGGCTGCTGGTGACCAAGAGCTGCCGTCAGGGAGCAGGGCAGCAGCTCTGGGTGGGCGCGCCGGGCTGGATGGCACTGGGGGCTCCCCACCACGCCTGCCCTTACCGTGGCCTCGGGGTGGCTCTGCAGTCCTGGCAGCGGGGCTGGAGGGGGGTTAGTGTCGGTGCTGGCCACTGTGTAGGGTGCCCAGGGTGATGGATCACGGCTACTGGCACCGGTGCTGAAGAACTGGCAGGGGTGTGGGTGAAATACAGGGGTGCAGGGTGTGGGGTGGGTGCTGTGGGTTGCATGGGCTGCACGGGGTGGGATGGGGATTCAGGGGTGTGGAATGGGGGGTGCAGGGGGCGGGATAAGTGTGTGGGGTTGTGTAGGGTGCAAGGTGCAGGGCATAGGGTGCAGACACTGGGCTGCCAAGTCCCAGGCAGAAGGGTTGTTGCAGGTTGTGCAGGTTGTGCTGAGGTGAGGCCAGGGGAGGGAGGTTGTGGGGTGCACAGGGATCGAAATCCCACTGCAGCAGCAGCTGCTCTGCCCCAGAACAAGGATCTCTTGCTCCAGTTGCAATTCCAACACTCTCACCGTGCTCCTTGCCACCTCCAGCCTTGGGGCCTGCAAGCTGACAGTGCCTGCTCTTGTCTCACTTGGTTGGATTTCCCAAACTTGATCATGAGCCTGTAGGGAGGTTCCTGGGTTCCTGCTGGCAATATTGATCTTTGACGATCAACACTTCCTCTGGCTCTCTGATGCCCCAGGACAAGTCTTCGCACCTTGCCCCACGCACAGCCCCATGCCATGGGCAGTTTGCTCTTCTCTGAGGCCCAGAAAGCATTTTTCTCCACTAGCTGCCTGCAGGCCAGGGAAAATGCTGCATTTCAGGCTCTTTCTCAGAATTTCTAACATTTTCTCCATTGCTGTGCTGGGAACCTCCTGACCGAGATGAGCAGGAGCTTCTGCTGGGCAAGATGGACAGGGAGACACCCAGAGGCATACAGGGAGCAGCAGCTGGGCTAGGAATAGATCATGGGGGGCTGCCAAGGCAGCAGTGAATTCCCAGCCACCCATGGGATATCAAGGACACTAATTACAAGAGCTTGGAAGAGCAGCTCATTCCCAGAAGCCGAACATGTCCTACTGGCCAAGGACCAGTAGCAATGGGCACATGCCTACATGAAGGCAACAGGGATGCCCGTGTTCGGTCCCCTGCTACCAGCACATCTGCAGCACAGGCAGCTCATTTTGCAGTACTCCTGCTGTTGCCTTACAGCCTTCTTCCTCCTCCTCCTCCTCCTCCTCCTCCTAGGGCCAGCGTGGGGGCAGCACTCCTCACTAACTACTGCTTATTTTCCACGTAACTCTAACTGCAGGGCACAAGGAGGTGTGAAACCACCTCACACCACTGGCAGCAAAGAAATTCTTCGGCACTGGGAGTGTAGGGGTGGTGGTGCAGGAGGATGGTGTGTCTCTGCCCCTATATGTGCACAAAATCCAGCATTATTTATGGACAGGAAAAAGTTACAAAGGGGAACATTACAGGCTGAGTATACCTGGAGTAACACAGTGGCTGATTACAATTACTGACACTGCTGGGTGAGGTGTAATTAATATTGCAGAGTAATTACATGGTTACTTCATCTGTTTAAAAATAGATAAATATTCTCTGCTGAGTTTTCATGGAAAGCAGCAAACACGAACCCCAAAGTCGGAGCCTCGCACAGCTCCATGCAAGGATCCAGGAAAGCCAGAACACGACACTGGGGAAGAACTGAGGAGGAAAAAGGGAGAAATAGTGAAAGCAAAACAGAAAGTGGCTGGTTCCAGAAGCAGCCAAGTGATGCCAAGGGTACCTCAGGAAGCTGCACACCAGCAAAAACTATAATGGAGTCTGAGGTGCTGCACTTTGGCAGGCATGGGCAGCACTGCCATTGCCAAGATGCTGCCAGAGAGTGCTGCTGCCCTCCACCAAACCCAGCAGAAGTGGCATAAAGGCGATGGGCTTTGTTTTAAACAGATGAAGCACCTGCCCCTGCTACCACATCACTTGCCAGTGAGCTCCTGCTTGATCCTGGTGGATTTGACACTGCCAACTGGGCTCAGGCAGGGAGCCCAGTTGTGTTCCCAGCACAAGTGGAGGTGGTTGGAGCTGGTGAGGTGTTTCATCCAGCACTTCTGAGACTGCTGCAAAGAGCCCACTGGCTTTGCAAAATGCTGAGAGGCTCCCAGCAGGCAGTGATGTGAGCACCTGGAGACCCCCCCAGCGCCCGGGCTGGCCTGCCAGCCCCATCACTGGCCACCAACACATTGGCTGGGGCAGCCCGTGCGTGACCCTGCACGCTGTAGGCACCGCTTTCCTGGCTCTGGCATGTGTCTCCAGGCAGGATATGACACTAAGGACCAGAAAGAAGAAGTGTCCATTGCTCTTCCCTGGGTAGAAAACACTCACAGCTCCAGAGAACTCCCCAGGAAGGTTACAGCCAGACATTGTCACCCAGCTGTCAATGTGAAGGGGCTGTCCTGTGGGTCCTGGCAAGGAGATGGGATGGCAGGGAGCATAGGCAGCGTCAGCCAGAGCCTGCATAAGGAACCTCCCACATTGGCATCTGCCTGGCGAGGTTTGGCAATGGTGAGAGGGGCAGGGGGCAAGGGGAGTGCCCCAGGGAGATAAACTCTCCCTCCGGTGTCTCCGTTGCTTCAGTGCTTCTGACTTGGTGTCTTGTTTTGTTTTGTTTTGTTTTGTTTTTTCAAATGTGAAGACCTGAGATTGAGCGTGGGTTTTCCGTCTGCCACTGGATGCCGCAGCACAGGCTGGCCCGAGGCATCACCTTCTGTCCCCTTCCTTCACCACGTGTAGAGGCACCTGAATGGGGATGCAATTCCCGATACCAAGGCGTTGGCAAAGCTCCGAGCATTGCTCGGCACTGCTGGTCCCACTGGCTCCAGCTGAAGGGTCCTGCAGCGGTTCAAGGACCAGAAGAAAGTTCACAGAGACCTCATGATCTGTGTGGAAATGCTTCCCCTGTCCACAGTGGGGTTGAGGGGCTGCATTTTAGCAGCTGCTTGAGCTCGTGTAAGGGGTGGGGAAGGAGGTGGAGCTGACCCCAATGGGGCTCTCAGAGAGAGGTGTTTGGGGGGTGCCTACCGGCACGCTGACCCCCCGGGCCTCCAGGACGGCGGCAAGCAGGCGCTGCTGCTGCTGGCGCAGCATGTCGGCCATCAGCAGGGGCAGGGAGTTGAAGCTGGCACTGAGCTGCTCCAGCTTGGATTCCAGGCCACTGATCTGCTTTTCCAGGTCCTCACTGCGGTCATTTAGCTCGGTGATGAGGTCGTACATCACGTTCTGCATCTGGGGAGGGGACACAGGGGACAGTGGCAGGGTTAGCACCATGGCTGGAGGGGTTAGTGCTGCTGCTGCTGGCAGAGCTCATTCCTTTACCCCTTTCTGCCCTGAGAGCTGCCCCATCTCAGCCCGCCCCAGGTTGCAGCCCCTCCAAGGGTTCTGTGACTGCAGTTTTGCTCATGCTTGGCCATCAAAGCAAGGAAGCTCTGCTGGCCCTGTGCTGCTGAGAAGTGGTATCCCTTGCAAAAAGGGTTGCAGGGAACCCCTGGCTCATGTACGTGCATTTCCTCCTGCTTTGCAAGGGCAGCCGCCCCATAGCAGCTATTCCTTGCTGACATTTACTGAGTCGGAGCATTTTGAGGTCAGCCAGGCTGCTTTAGTTTTTCCGAGTGAAGAAAAACACTCAGGTAGTCTGGCCAAGCCCCAGGGTCCCTGTGGGACTTGCCTTCGAGAGGTCGACAAGGGTGTTGGCTTGGTCACTCAGCTTCCTCTGCTCCATCTTCACGCTCCGTAACCTGGGGAGAAGGAAAGAGCACATGGCTGTACTCCCTCCCCTGTTTCACAGTGCATCTGGAGACCTGCCTGCATCCCAGGCAATGGAAAACTGTCCCCACACCCCTGCCAGGGACAGGATCCTGGTTTATCTGGAGCTCAGTTTGCCCCCAGCCCACCGCACAGCCTCTTACTGGTGGATGGCTTGTAGGAACTTCCTCTGGTGCTTCCTGACTTTAGCATGGTCAATCTTCTTCAGCAGCTTGGTGTGCTTGTAGATAAGCCATGTTTCCCGCAGGACGTTGGCTGCTGCGTTCTTGATCTGAAAAGGAAGGGTTGCTGCAGGTCACCAGCCATGTGAGATTTCACAGAGACACTGGTCTGGCTCTGCTGTGAACCAGTGTTGCAAGAGCACTTGACCTGCCCCAGCTGGCGTGAGGCGCTCGGCTTTGCACCCGCACGGTGTCCTGGACTGTTGCAAGCGATGATGGGCAGCTCAAGCAGGAGTAAGAGAAGGCAGAGCACCCACATCCCCATCCTACTCTGCACTCATGCTCCAGCACCTGGCTCTTTGCCTACACACAAAGCCTCAAGAAAAAAAAATCCCCAAGTTTTTCTTGATTCCTGCACCCATCTGCCCTCTCGGCAGGTCCCAGTTGTGCTGCTGGCACTGGGACGTGACTCCGCAGACTCCCCAGCTAAACCGCAGCTCTGCTGCTCGTTCCAGGAGGAACTGGCTGTCGTCTGCCTGGCATGGAGCCTGCAGATCCATATCAATGGCCAGTGGAGTGGGGCTGACCAGCTGTTTTGCTTTCCCAGCCCGGTCACACCAAGGTCCTGACTATTCCTGGGGTGTCAGGGCTGTCTGGGGCTCTGCTCTCTGGGGTGAAGTGGGTGCCCTGGTTGCATACCACCACTGGTTTCCTTTCCAAGGGCTGCACTGATGCTCATTTTGCCACCATACCCTCTAAAACATATTCTAGTGTGCAGAGCCCATTATATGACACGCCACTGTTGGTTTGCCAATGCTTTGCCATGACAAAGCTGCCGAGACCAGAGACTTCCTGCAGCTCCCGCAGGCTACCAGGGATGTGACACCAGACCCTGTATGACAGTGACCCCATGGATGCCCCACTGCAGGCTCTGGGTCCCTCCTCAGGGGAGCCTCACCATGTGGTTCTTATCCGTAGTGGGCACTTAATCACTGACATCCAGTTTTCTTCCTGACACCAAGAGAAGTGAGATCATGCTCTGGAAGAGGAGGGAGTATGCTCCTAGAGGGAGTGTCACCTAAATCCCTGCAACAGAACTGGTGCTCTTTGTCTCAGTGTAACACTTGTGCCTGTGCTGCATCCACAGCACTTGGACAACATCCTCAGCAGCGGTACCTGCAGGACCCACATCCAAAGATGCCAACACCTTCCTCTCCTGTTGTACCCTCACTCAGAGATGCTTCCGCCTTCTTCCACTGTGGTACCCACAGGATCCAGAGGTGCTTACACCTTCCTCCTGCCATGGTAGCCCAAATCCCCAGCTCCTGGCACACAACATGGCCCCCACTCCTGCTGTCCCCCATGGCACCTTACCCGCTTTGTCAGTTGTGTATCCATCATGAAGTTGTGGACGTGCTTCTCAGCTTTGGTGAGCTCCAGCTTCCTGGCCACCACAGCCACCACCAGTGCTGTACATCCAGCACCCTGTGCAGGGACATCAGTTGGGGAAACAGTTTGTTATCTTCTTGTAACACCAGCACTCCCACCCTCATCCTTGCAATCCACTAATTAACTAAAGCTACATGTCCTCCCCATTATCCTAACAAGGAGATATTACAGAGCCTGGATGTCCTTGAGTGGCTGATGATAGGCTGTGTAACTAATGGCAGAGGCCAGGGCTATTAACAAGGTCAGCAGTGGTCAGTGGTGAGCCTGTGCCACTGTGGGCCAGAGATCTGCCCCGTGCCAGTGCCCTGTGAGATGGGGAGCCCTCCACTCCCAAGAGAGGTCTGGAGTGGGAGAGCAGTGGGGAAGCACCAGGCGACATGGGTGAGAGCAGAGAAGAGGCTCCAAATCAGGACCCTTCAAACTGCCATGCATCCCAACTGCACTAGCTGGGAACTCGCTTATCCCAGCAATCAGGGCCAGATCTGTGTGGCAGCCATCATCTCCAGTGCACATTTGTGCCAAGGTGCTCTTTGCAGAGCCTCCATGCTGTGCTCCTGAGCTCTGCCTGCTGCTGCTCCTACCAGCTGAGTCGCTTCCCCCTAGTGCTCTGGCAGAGTGCTGTCAGCCTGGCAAGCTCTCCTTAATTTAATAAAGAGTCATTAATTAACCTCATACCCTGAGCTGAATCCTTCAGCATCCTCAAAGGTCCTGCTGCACACTCTCAACTCCCGCCACCTCCCTGTTCCTGGCAGGGCGACCACCCCTGGTGCTGGGAGTGGGGAAGCCCAGCAAAGCCTCCAGCTCCAGTGGACACGAGTGTCTCCGTTCCCAGGGGTGGGGGGGCTGTGCTGGGTGTGGGGGGACACTTTGCCAGATGGTGTCTCACTTCAAAGTAACCACTGGTTAGGGAAGAGCTCTGGGAGCCTGCAGCACCGGAATCCCCTCGGCTGAGCCAGCAGCTTCTCCTCTGCTGGCAATTGCTGCATCACCCCATCCACAGGGATTTTCTCCCTTGCTTGGCTCCCACCACTAACAGCAGCCTTGCTGCATCTGACCTCATCCAAGACTGATCAAGGACTTGCAGATAATACAGAATTAATACCCCTTGGTGGAGCCTCCACAACTGATGGTACTCATGGGGTGTCAGCTCGGGCTGCCCTAGCTGGGAGGAGGGATGGCTCCATCCCCAGGGCCTGGAGCTGAGGCAGGCAGAGCCAGGGTGCTGATGGCTGGGGTGGATCTGTGGAGGAGCTGTGACCACAGGGCCCCCAGCTGCTCCTTCAGCAGCCTGGGCTAGAAAGTCCCACAAGCCAGGAGATCTCATCAGCGCCTTGGGGCAGGTACGCTGGAGGCCCTGGAGAATGGTGACCTTTTGGCCAGAAGGAAAGGAAGCCATGGCAGATGAGCAATGGAAGCCAGATGGTATGGACCGGATGGCCAAGGGATACTCAGGTGCCCTTCTGCTCCCTGGTGACATCCACCAGGGACTCCACCAAGGGCCTCCTACCTTACTGAATGTGGGTCCAAATCCACCTGAAATTCATCAGCCGAGACAACTCTATCAACTTCCAGGCTATGAGACCTCAGACCTGAAGCCATTAGGCCTTGTACGTGGACAAAACAGGTGGGAAACAGGTCCCCGTAAAATCCAGTGGCCCTGCCTCTGCAATGGAGACAGGCAGAGCCCACAGGATGGACAACCAGCTTGGCATGGCCCTTACCATGATGCCAGTGAGCAGGCAGACTCCCTTCCCACAGTAGGTGTGTGGGACCATGTCACCATAGCCAATGGAGAGGAAGGTGATGGAGATGAGCCACATGGCACCCAGGAAGTTGCTGGTTACATCCTGCTGGTCATGGTACCTGCCAAGGAGACACGGACATCAGCGTCACAGCAGGGGACAGGGATGGATGTGGCAGAAATGGGGGTACCGTGGCTTCCCCAGCGCGGGCTGTGCACAGGGTACAGGATTAACAATACAGTGGGATGTGCCATAGTAGCAGTGGTTGCACAACTTCTGGCACTGGAAAACCCGCATGGACAAAATGAGAGCAAAAACTCAGTGGAAAGGGCTTCTGCTTTCAGTCAGGCCTGTCACCACATCCCAGTCCTGTCGGGTGTCCCCAGTGTCATGTGCTGCTGCAGTGAGAACTGGCTGATGGGAGAAAGAGCTGTGGCTCTGCAAAGCCCCTGACCACAGCAGCCCACCGTGGGCATCCTCGCCTGCATCCTGCTGGTGCTGCAGCCTGGGCTGTGCAGCCCCAGAAGACTGTACTGTCAGCAGCCCCAGCAGAACTTCTAGGGATGGATCCTATCGAGCCTCTGGCATGTGTTTGGCTTTCAGGAACAGGGGAACAGCTCACACGCTCAAGACACAGCATATGTGGAGTGGCTGCAGCTTTGGGAATGCTGCAAATTTTCCAGGTCCCTGCTGAGATGTGAGGTCAATGACCACTCCGGCTGTCTCAGACATTGGCTGTGGCTCCTCCAGCAAACACGCAACCAGGGGCCCCAGCTGCCTCCAGCTCCCCAGGGCTGGCGCAAGCACAGCCAAACCATGCAGGTACGTTTCCTGAGGGATGCGGTGCCGACTCCTGGCAGCGGAGCAGAGCCTGGCCCAGTCTGCAGTGGGACTCAGCCCTAAGTTGGCAGGGGCAGGCAGTGCCTTTACCCCACTATCAACAGGATGGTTGTTCTCCTGCCTCTCTGGCAGGCTTCTCCCAGCCTCTTCACAGAATCCAGAGAGGGAAAACAGATGGAGCTTTTGGCAATCCCGGCTCCAAGATCATCACTCGCAGAGCAGTTGGGTTTTCTCCTCTTCTGAAATGTTTTTCCCTCAACTGGAGACTCAAATGAAATCCTGGTTCAGGAGAAAGCACCCTCAGCCATGGTGAGACTCACTCTGGGCAGGGTTGGCCAGGGGAGCTAGAGCCCATAAGCACAGTGGAGCTCCCCAAAACTCCAGCGCCAGCAGTGGGGCATGCACGCTTATCCCGGCCAGTGTACTCTCCTGAGGAGAGCTGAGCCCACCTCATCCCGCAGGATGGAATGTCCTGAGGGGACAACCCCGAGAGCATCATGCTGGACAAGGGAGTTATAGGCCTACTGGACAGAGGGGCATTTACTCTTCTGAGCAGCACTTTGAGCAAGAATTGATAAACCAGAGGGGCTGGCATGTGCCACAGCTGGTGTGGGCAGGAAGAGGGGCCACCTGCTTATGCCAAGGGTTGCTGCAATCAGTCAGACCCCAGCACCACTTTCTGTTGTCCCGTTGTCCGCCCGCCCCCACTAAGGCCATGGCCACCCTCACAACTGTGGCGGCTGCGAGCATCACCCTATTGCCACGCCATGCCACTGTGGTAGCACCATCCCGGCTGAACCGACCCCATCGCTTCGGGCAGCCGCAGCCGGTGCTCGGGGCTGGCTGCAGCCCCGTCCGGGAGCGGGCTGGCTGCACGCCCAGGCACTCGCCCAGGCACACGTGCGAGCCCCCGTGCGCGCCGTCGGCGGGCAGCCCCGGCAGCGCTGGCGGCAGCGCAGGCACCGCGGGCGGCGGTGCGGTGGCCGGGCGAGCGGGCGAGGTTGCTAAGCGACTCTCTGCCTTCGGAGAGGTGCGGCCCCGCGGCGCGCACGGGAGGATGCTGCGCCCACAGACACTGGAGACCACAGTGCCGAGGAGACGTGCCACGGCCGTGCCACCCCAGCCCGAGGACCATGTCTCGGAGAGGCACAGCCACCTCTAAGCTGCCTGGCCCCAGCGGGTGCTGGTTGGGAATGGTCCTGCAAACCACAGCAAATTGGTTTCCAGTGCCAGTGACATCGGTGTGCACAGGGGGACACATCCGGGGTAGCCGTTGTGGGAGCTGTGTGAGCCCCAGGGCTGGTGTACGCACAAGGGGTGTTGCATCCCTCACGCATGGAGCATGTCCCAGGGGTTCTGCGTTCCCCCAGTCCTGCATCCCCCAGGACTGACGCATCTCCAGCCCACCTGGGTTCGCTTCTGCCACTCTGTACATAGAGGGAGGTGATGGCAACTGCGGTGCTGATGATCTGCAGTGCCTTGTCGGCAGAATTTCTGGGTTTTTTTGTTTCTAATAGTTCTTAATTGCATTTTCCAGCCTAAGCCTCACCAGGTGTGGGATTACCCTCCCGTGTATGTCCTGGGTGCCTGTCTGCCTGCTCCCTGTTTAGGAGGCATAAACCACAATTTCTCAAACACAATTAGGTAGTGCCTGAGGATCCAGCTCATAAGGAGAGCATCATTAAGGGAGGCAGGAAGGCAAACACAGCCAGTAAAAGCTCATAAAATCTCAGTGTGCCATCCCACACCACTGCTGCAGCACTTACAGCTGCCCTAATGCCCCTTTGCAGCATGACCAGAGCAATGGGTCCCACCCTGGGGAAGAGGAGGGGTGGCCTTCCTCTCACTTTGCAAGCAATCTGGGTGTCCCAGGTAACCCTGGGGTGCCAGCTGGTGTGATCCCACCAAGTTAGTTCCATCCTTAGTTCCAAGGATGACACAAAGCTGCCACAAAAGGACAGCTTGTGGAGGACCTGCCCTCCCTGCCCCAGGTGCTGCTGGCACCTTGCACTGTGGCTGTGGAGAAAACCTTCTGGCACAGCACTGGGATGCCACCAGCGCAGCCCCCTGGTTCCTTCAGTAGACAAAGAGTGGTGGCAGGTCCCTGAGAGATGGAGGTGCAGTGATACCCACCAGGCCGGTCGCCACAGCAACCCCGGTGCTGAGCACGCCGATGCTGGCATCATGCCATCAGGCTGTGGGTTTGTCACCGCAGTGTTGTCATGGCAGTCAGTTTCAGTGATGCTGGAGCCTGAGCCAGGCCCTGTCACTCACCATCAGCACCTCTGGCCTCTCCCCATACACAGCCCCCCAGGCTCCCACCATTCTCCATGTCCCCCACCTGTGCTCCTGGGGCTTCTGGCACCACACACTGTCCCCTTGTACGAGGACCCTGCCTGGCCCAGGTACTGCACTGTGAGGACAGTGCTGACCCTGCTCTGCTTCCTGCCTGTGTAGACAGTTTATCATCTGATAATAACAGGGCTCAGTGGAGGGAACCCGTGGCTGCTGAGGCTCCAGAGCCCTGCATCCCTCCGGCTGGGTGTTGGGACACCACATCTCCATTGAGCATCCCAAACTGCCATGAATCCTGAATCACAAACTGCTGAGCATCCAGAACCACTGCACATCATCATGCACATCCTGAACCATTGCACATCTTGAACCATGAAGCATCCCAAACCTCTGCACATCCCAAACTGCTGCTTGTTGTGCTGTCCTGAACTGCCGAGCATTCCAAACCACCAAGCATTCCAAACTGTTGAGCATCTTGAACTGCCGAGCATCCTGAACTGCCAAGCATCCTGAACTGCCACATACCCCAAACCATTGCTCATGCCAAACCGCTGTGAATCCCAAAGCACCCCAATTCCAGTGCATCCTAAACCCCTCTCACCTCTCACACACACGGACTGTCCATGCAGCAATGATCCAGAGGGAAATGCTGAAGACCAGCAGCACTGTCCCAGGGCAGATGGTCATGAGTGTCTTCATGACAAAGCGGGTGTTGAAGTTAATTTTGTTGAGTGCCCCAATGCTGCGTGAGGAGGCATCAGTGAAGAGCTTGCTGTGCAGCAGCATCACCCGAGCAATCAGGTAGAGGCGCAGGAACATGGGGATGGACAGGATGATGTCCACATCAGCCTCTGCCCGAGAAGGTGTGTAGGAGAAAGCCAGGCGAGCTGTCCAGAAAAATTTGTACTCCCCAGGGATGGGGT
Organism: Corvus moneduloides; assembly: GCF_009650955.1. Classification (NCBI taxonomy): domain Eukaryota; kingdom Metazoa; phylum Chordata; class Aves; order Passeriformes; family Corvidae; genus Corvus; species Corvus moneduloides. The sequence goes on along the minus strand of NC_045504.1, from coordinate 127,115 downwards.
GTATGGCACAAACCAGCATCTCCAGGCTGATGTAGAGGATGCGCTCATAGGTCATCGCTATCCGCCAGTCGTCAGCTCCGTTGTCGATCACAAAGAGCTACCAAGATGCAAAACCACACGATTACTAGTGGCCCCAGACAACTTGCCCACTGGGATCCCTCCCTCCATAGACAGTGGGGGTCTGACACCAGAGCCAAAAGCAGCTGGGTGTGGTTTATCCAGGAGTGCTGGGGATGGACGGAGAAGAAAAATGTGGGAATGAGCCACCGCCAACCTCTCTGCTGCCCTGCTAAAGTGTGTTGGGCATGGTCACGTTGCAGGGGACACCAAAAGCTTTAAGGTGCCCAGAGCACACACCCAGGCACAGCATGGGGACAGCTCACTCAAACTCTGTCTGGCAGGAGCCCACCTCCCAAAATGTCCCCCTCACCCAGGCCACGGAGATGGGCAAGCCGTGGTGCCACAGAGCACCAGCATGAGCCACCCCAGCCCCTGTGCTCCTGGTGCTGCACTGATTTCACTGACAGTCACCTGGGTGCCAGGGCAATTTCTGGGGAGTGAACGCCACAGCGAGAGCATCCAGCTGCCGGCGGAGATGGGATCCAGTTGTCATGGCAACTGACAGTTCATCCTGGGTACACCAGCTCCTCTCCCATCATCAGTGATGGAGTTGGGGTCTCTGCAGGAGCTGGGGAGATGGCAGCTCAGTTGGCCTCTCTGGGATGCTGTCAGAGCCCTGGGAGTCACCCACCCTCTCCTGCCTCGGCAGGGCTGTCCTGAGGCTGCCATCGGCTTCTCCCTGGTGTGGTGGGGACACCAGTATCACCCACAGCAGCAGGGATGTGCTCAGGGCCTCTCTGCAAGCAGCACTTGGCAAAGAAGCCACCAGGAAGGGATCCAAGGGGGATGTGGCAGCCGGTGCTACTGTCCACGTCCCCAACCCTGCAAGCATGAAACGATGCTGGCTTGCTCACTGATCCAGGGCTGCACACAGCCAGGGCAGCGGATGACTGGTGGGTGGGGAGCATGGCCCCAGCTGGCACTGAGCCCAGGAACAACCCTCCTGCCCTGCCAGAGGCCTCAGTGCACCTGTGCCAGCCGCCTTGCTGGCATGGCACAGCACTTGGGGCTCTCCCTGGGGATGGCAGGAGCCACCAGGACTGACTCATGGAGTGGCTGTCCCAGCCACCTCCCTTTCTGTAGGGAAAACTCTGCTCCTTTTAGCTGCTTTGTTTGAGAAATTGTTTACAAAAATGCTCCAAGCTGTCAAGGGAGATCCTCAGGCATTTAGCAAGCTGACAGCCTATTCCTTCCTGGAAAAGGGTGTTAAAATAAACAAATTAGCAAGAGGGAAAAGGCAGGAGCCTTTTGACTGCATGGTGGGGGGTGGCATAAGCCAGGGAAGGGAAGGAGCAAGAGAGGATTTGGGCAGGATTCCCCTGAGCCAGCCCCTCTCAGTTCTGTACCTGTAAAGCATCAATATGGGTTTCCATGGAAACCTAGTGTGGTTCAGTGGTACCCAAGGGGGCATTCCCCGACATATCCAGCATCACTGGCTCCAGCAGGGGAAGGAACAAGAGTGTCAGCCACCACATCTCCAGACAAACAAAGCCCAAGGAAAGCTACCAAGACACCTCATGGGGACTAAAGTTTCACCAAAAGTGTAAACAGCCCCAGGCACTCCAAGTACAGGGACAAGGGGTCTCTGCCCCCCCAAAACACCTTGGCAGGAGATGGCAGCATTGCCAGCACTGCTGTCCTTCACATGTTGTGATGATAGTGTGGTGCTGGCAGAGGATAGCAGAGAAACTGAGGCACAGGAAGACCCTCAAGTATCCCAAAGGACTAATTAACACAATTAGTAGGATGATAGAATCACAGACTGGTTTGGGTTGAACAGGACCTTAAATCTCATCTTATTCCAACCCCTTTCATGGGCAGGGACACCTTCCACTAGACCACGTTGCTCCAAGCCCCGTCCAACCTGGCCTCGAACACTTCCAGGGATGAGGCAGCCACAGCTGCTCTGGACAAGAGAGGAAGAGGGAATCCTGAGGGAAGAGGCTGAAGTCATTGTTTCCCAGAGGCTGGGAGGTCTGAAAAGTGCCTTGGCCAGGGAGCACAGTTCCCCACCTTGGCTGAGAGGTACAAGAAGTTGAGGATTTACAGCTCTGGCAGCCCCATTCCATTCAGCTGGATTATCAACAAGTCCTTCAGAACACTTTATAACACATAGGGCAACCAGCAGCCAGCACAACTTCCTTTGGAGCAGATCAAGTCAAATTCATCTAATTCCCTGTCTTGACAGTGTAACTGGCCTGGCAGAGCAGCCAGGACCATGGTGAGGTTCAGTCCCCATGTGCAGAGGGACAGCAGTGGGACTTTGGCTCTGGTCAAGGCAGGAGAGGTGGGATGACCTGTGTGTCGCCTGGGTGGATGTTGTGTTTGCACAACCCACTGCCAGGAACAACAAGCGGAGGAAACACTGAGCACCAGGGGCACGGCTCGCCCGGCTGACCCCAACCACCGTCATCCCAGGGTAAATATTATCCCAGCAAGAACCAGAGCTCTCAAATATTTGCCTTGAGTACCTCACCCCCAGGCTTGGTCCCCATGCAGGCAGGCTGAGCTGGACTGGGGGCTGCCCGGACAGAGGCAGGCAGGGAGTGGGATGCTGCTGCCAGCAAAACCCCTCAGTCCCCCAGCCCCAGGAGGGACAAGGTGGGATTATGGTGCACTCAGGGCCAGGGGCTTTGACATCCCTTCCCAGGATGCTCCTTCTCCTGACTGGTGATTCATTCCTCCCGTGCCCAAAACAGGCTGGCATTGTGCCAAAGCTAGGTCGCACAGGGAAGCACAGCCTTCCTGGAAAAAACTAGGAGTCCTTTAACTTCCCAGGGAGGAAGAGAGTGTGCAGCCCTGATTAGAAAAGGATTTCATGGCTTTTCTTGGCACTTTGACTGGTCTGAGCCATTCCTGGTTACAGTCTCCCCAAGCCACCAGCAAATCTGCCAGGCACCCGGGGCCCAGACAGACCCCCTTGGTGCCTGGTCTGACTGCCCCCCAAGAATCCTCACTGCCCCCCAAGACCCTGACAAAGAGGAAGGAGTCTCCAGGATGGAGCAGGATGCGAGCTCAGGTACTGTGTCCCACCCAGGTGGTCGGCAAACCCCACAGCAGCCCCTTGCTAGGCACTGGTGATGCCAGGACCTACCTGCACCTCCCGTGTGTGATAGGCGATAATGAGGCCCAGCAGGATGACGGTGGAGAGGCTTATAAGGCATTTCAGGGCCAGGGAGAACATGGAGTCCTGCAGGGTGAAAGCAGGGAAGGCATTAGGAGGTACACAGCTGTGGGACTCTGCTGGCACTGGACTCCACACCCCAAAGAAGATGCTGCCCCCCAACACCTGCTGTCCCTGTCCTCAATAGCACTTTTGCTGCTTCAGCTTCCCCCCCAAGCAGCTCGGCATGGTAGTAAGGGCACATAAGTACCACCAGCATCACTGGCACCGCTGGTACCACCAGCACCACATGCCCTCTCTCCAAAACTCTTTTTTAATTCTCTTCTGCCGAGTGCAGTTCCCAGCCTCCCCTCTGAGATGTGCGATGCCAGTGCCCTGGCCCCGTCTAGCCTGAGCCCAGTGTTATGGTATCCAAACAGATGATCTAACTAGACCCTCCTGCTGCTTAGTCTTATGTAAATTAAACCAGCCCCTGATTCGCTGATGGCTGAACTGGTGGGTCCCCAGAACCCCACTGGGAAAAGCAGGAGTCACTGTTCCCTTTGGATACTGGTAAACTCACGTGCGTGCCAGCCACAATCCAGCCCCACTGATGCTAGGGCATTGGCAGCCCTTCACCAAGGTGTTATTCCCAAACCAACCCCCTCACTACTGCACTACACACCTCCACACCATCCCCAGCATGCCGAGCCCCAGCATGGTGAGGCCTGGCACACTCATGGCATGCTAATAAGACCTGGCACACTCATGGCTCCCCAGCGTGCTGGGCTGGCTTCAGCCTTGCTTGGCTCCCTCTCCCCAGTGCTCCTCATCTCCACAGGGTGTTTGCATGCAGAGAAGGGACTATTTGCTGCGGAGGCGGCACTGCATTGTTAACAACTTGGCTCTGGCTGTGCAATTGTGTGGATATAATGGCTGGTGCTGAGAAAAGTGCTGGGACTAAACACTAGCTATTAACAGGCAAACTCTGGGGCAGCATCATGCCAAGGTGGCTCTAGCAAGACCCTTCCCAGGCACACAAACCCTGCCTGATGCACGGGCACCCACTGCCCCACCTGGCAAGTGTTACATACTATGTTTACCAATGCCTCCTGCCAGTGCTGGGTCTGAAGAGACCTGTCAGGAGGAGCCATTCCTGGATCCCATGCTCGCAGCAAACAACATGGGGTCTTGGCTGAAGTGGGGCAAGACCTTGGCACCCCTGGCACATGTCCTGTTCCACCATGTGGGTGGCAGGATGCTTCACTCTGGTGGTGTTGCACAAGTGGTGGGAAGCAGCAATATTGTCCTGTGGGCAGGAGAGGCCCTGTCCTGCCCACAATCGATTGACAGGCAGGGAGCAGGCAAACCCTGGCCACTTCCCAGTTCAGCCCTGGCACCCTCTGGCTGGGAGCATGAGGTGGCGTGGCTGGGGCCATGGGGCAGAGTTGGAGCTGTGCTGACATCCCCAAATGCACAGAGGCAGCCAGCCCTGATCACACGCACTCCCACACTCATGGTCATGTCCCTGCTGGTGAGTGCTGGTTTCTCACCGGGGGCTGTTGTGGGGGGATTTATACACGGTCGCTCGCTGCTGCAAATCTGGCCAAGGGCCTGCGGAGGCCGGAGCCAGGGACTCTCCTGCACCCTGTGGCTGTCGGCACAATTGTTTGTGTCACAGCGGGGCAGGGGCGCAGCAGCGTGTCACAGCTGCTGCATGGCAGCAGCGCTGACTCATGGGGTCTTCCCCAGCTGACACAGCAGCTCAGAGTCGTGGGGCCAGCGAGCACAGTAGCAGTACTGCTGGCAGCTTGGTAAGAGTGGACAGTCCCCCTGGCAGCAGGCATGCAGGCATGTGGAGCCTGTGAGGGCGGCTGCGACTCAACAGGTAGGAGATGCAGGTTGGGGGATGGTGGTTTGGCTTCGCTCCTGCCAAAGGGGAGTGGGAACCACCAGAAAAAGGTGCTGGCATTGAAGCATCTTTCTCTCTCAGCAAGGGTGCCAGGGATGCCAGCTTGGCACCAAGGCATGCCCCTGCCTCAGACAGAGCAGTGGAACTGCTGCCCGCAGCCCCCACACACCCACTGACCCTGGCAGCCATGGAAAGACGGGGCTCAGTAACCGCCCCATGAGGCACCTCTGTGGGGAGGCAGCAGGGCTCCCCAAACCCACAAGACCCCGGCAACATGCCTCCCTTCCTCCACCTCCTCTGCTCACACTGCCCTCCCCGCTGCCCATGCCGGATAATGGCAGGAAGTGGTGAGCAGCCCCTTCCCACCCTGCTTCTTCCCTTCCACTGGCGGCACCATGGCATGGGGACCCCCGCTGGCTGCACCCCAGCCCCCTCAGCAGTGCCGTCCCGCTGACGCCCATGGGTGCTGGTGGGGGTGCTGATGCCTTCCCCTTTCTGGATAGATATAAATAACATGACAGATGTCTATACAAAGAGTTATTCATATCGCTGCCAACCAGCGCAGCCTGGGAGCAGGAGCTGGAAGGGACGTGGGGGGGAGAATTATAAATAAAAGACACTGTCCTGCAAAAAAAAAATGGAAAAAAAAAGGCAGGAAAGGGTGTGGGGGAGGAGGCGGAGGAGGGAGGGGGTGCTTTGCTGCACCGCCGAGGGCACAGTGTTTTTGAGGAGTGCACTGCCATGCCAGCAACAGGCACCACAGACCTCAGTGGGTCGGTGCCTGCTGCTGCAAGTGCATGGGGCAGGACTCGATAGAGCACCCACCAGCACACAGCCCCCACGCCTCCAGCCAGGTGGTCATCCTGTCCAACACCTGTGGCTGTGGCATCTACTAAAGCTCTGGAACATCCTGTCACTCACCAGCCAGCCTGTCTGACCCTGCTCCACTCCAGATGGGCCAAAGAGCTCCATGTTTATCCCATGGGATACTAGATGAAGCAAATGGCTCCATGCTCACCCCACCAGGCACCATCTGGTGCCACCAGCCCCGCACACACACACCCCTGGCCCCGTTGGTACCTTGGAGTAGAGCCCCCAGGAGAGCTCGGTCTCAATGACCATGACGACAATGCCAAACATGCCGAAGATGAGCGCGTAGTCGCTGAGGCGCTTCCTCTTCTCGAACAGTGCCCGGCGGTGCCCAAGCCGGTAGCCAATGTTCTGTGCCTTGCGCTTGGGCCCCTTGGCAAAGGTGGTGGGGGCTGGCCGGGCAGGCGGGCGGGTGGGACGGTGGGTGGCAGGTGCATGGTTGTCCTCGCGTGAGACAACAATTTCAGGCGGTTCCCCGGCACCAAAGAGCTGCAGGGGTTGTGCCTCCGGCTCGGCCTCGATGAGGTTCCGTCGGGATGCGCTGAGTCGACTGAGGGGCTTCATCACCCCCCCGCTGTACTTGCAGGAGCTCATGGCAATCTCGGTGAAGGGGTTGCTGTCCCGCCGATGAACCAAGGGGCTGGGCTGCCGGTGTTTGCTGCTAGCCACCCCAGAGCCCGCTGGGTGGTCGCCGAGGTTGAGCTGGCTGCCGTGGCGGGAGGAAGGGTGGAGGGCGGCGGGGGCGGCGGGAGGAGGAGGAGGGGCCCGTAACGACCCGGGCGAGGAGTGCAACAGGCTGTGCTGGAGCGGCGGCAGCGCGGAGGGCGGCGGCGGTGACCGTTCATCCCCCGGTAACGGGCAGGGACACCGACCATCCTCCTCCAAGTCCCCCACGCCCGAATCGTGGAGATGCCCCGATGTCTCCATGACGGCGGTACCGGCGCCGCTTTACAGGGCACCGGTTCCGCTTTACTTGCCACCGGCCCCGTTCGCTGGATCATGAATGGGCTCCGTGCTCTCGCCGCTATCGCCGCCGCCACCGCCCCCGCCGCTGCCGCTGGCCCGGCCCCGCAGCGCCATTGGCCACGCTGGGGCTCCCCGCAGGCTGACATCATCCCCGCCCGCTCCCCGCTTTGTATCTCCCCCCCCATCACACCCCCGGTTCCTGCATCTCTGCGGGGTCGTTCGGGACTTGTAGTGCACCGGGTTGCACCAGTGCGCCCCGACGGACAAGTCCCGAACGACCCCTCATCTGTTTAACCCACTGAGTGCCCGCACGGGCATCTCCCCTCCTTTTATATAATCCCCTTAATCCTCTTAGAGGCTGGAGATTACGAGCAGCAGCTGGAGCAGGTGTTCCCATTCTGGGGGTGTTGGGGGTGTGTGTCTCACGATGTCCCCAAGGTCGGGGTCAGGCTAATGGTAGACCCAGAGTATGGGATACATATATATACATATATATATATATATATGTATATATAATCCCCCCTCAAAACCCCCAGCCCACCCAAGAACCACCACCCCCACCCCCCGTGCCCAGCTGTTGCAGGAGAGGAGCAGATATGAGTGCAGGAGTTTGGGAAGCAGATAATCTGTAGGGAATTGGCTGGTAGAAACACTATTAAAGGACACCATGAAAAATCCAGCTGGTGGACTCCCTGCTTGGACAGAAGGTATTGAACTGCACTTCTGCCTCCCAAAAGCTGGGAAGCCCATGGCGAGGGTGGGGCAGCATCACCTGTGTGTCCCTTCCCCAGAAATGAGACACAGGCCCAGCGTGGCAGCAGTTCTCAGTGTCAGAGCTTTATTCCAGAACAGGAAGCATTAGCAGGAGGTGGAGGGGGAGATGCTGAGGGGCTGGGGGGGGGGGAATTATGTGGTCCCCAAGCTCCAGTAGAGAGATGTGGAGCTATAGGCTCCTGTGGAGTGACTGCAACAGCATCTCCAGCTGCTCGCCCAGGGCCACCTTATCCCCGTCATTGGTGATCACCCAATCAAAGGCCACTCCCTGGTCCAGGCCGCACTCAGATTCAGCATCGTCCACCCCTAGCAGCACAGAGTCCAGGGAGGCCCCAAGGATGGTCAGGATCTGTCCATCTGTACCCCCACTATGGCCTCACCCTCCAGAGCTGGGGGGCTTGATCCAAAGCCTCTCACTTTGCTAGTGGAGGCTGTGCCCATGGGGCAACCCCAGTTTTGGTGTCACACTTGGGGAAGCTGCCCTTCACTTGCTCACCAGTGACAAAGACCCAGTTCCTCCTCTTCCTCGTCTCCTCAGTAGCCACCACCCGCACAGTCTGCACCACATCCCCATAGACATCCCGGAACCACTCCACATCCGAGAGGCGCCGTGTGTCACTCACCACCTGCGCAGGGGCTCCATCAGCACCTGTCCTCTGCCCCCAGAGCCCCTGTGCACCCCCCAAAACTCACCCACACTGGCTGCAGTGCCCCCTCCACTGCTGCCCGGCAGAAGAAGCCAGGGTCAGTGTGGCGCTTCTCCTCGCCCCAGCGGATCATGTCCTGGCGGAACATCTCCTTGTAGGCGCTGGCATCCAGGAGACGCTGGAAGTCAAGACCATGCTCCTGTGGGGAAGGGGGGTCAGCAGGCATGGCCTGGGCCAATGACCATGGCATGGCACAGCCATGGCTGTTGTGACAAGCCGTGCCTCAGCACAGCACGGCAGAATGGCATGGCTCACTACAGCACAGTGTGCAACAGCTTGGCACGATGTGGTACAGCACGATCAGGGGATGGCACAACTCGGCGCAGCATGTCCTGACACGGCTTGGTGTGGTGCAGCATGGCACAGCTCAGCACAGGATGGCAAAGCATCAGACGGCACAGCACAGTGCGGCAGGGCAGGGCACAGCTCAACACTGTGTGGCATGGTGTAGCGTGGCATGAGCACGGGAAGGCACAGAACAGCAAAGCACATGCCCTGGCACAACTCAGCGTGGCACGGCACGGCTCGGTGTGGTACAGCACGAGCGTGGGACAGCACAGCCCGGCACAAAATGTCCTAGCACAGCTCGGCGCGGCCGCGGTACCTTGGCGTACTGCTCCTTGAGGGGCCCGGAGAGGCGCAGGACGGTGCAGACGTCGGGGCCCAGCCTGCGGGAGAGGGGTAAGCGGGACGGGCACTGGCACCGGCTCCACTCGGCCAAGTGCCGGCCTCCCCGTCCTCCGGTGCCATCCCCGCAGCCCGCGCCCTCCCCGCGCACACCCCCGGCCCCAGCCGCGCCCCGCCCGGTACCGGCTCCGCAGCTCCTCGGCCACGAAATCCTTGCCCGATTTCCTCTTCCCGCTCAGCAGCAGCACCGCGCGCGGCGCCGCCATCGGCCCTCCGCCCCATGGCCCCGCCCCGCCGGCCCCGCCCCCGGCGGCGCGCCCGCCTCGCGGCGCCCCCTGCAGGGCAGAGCCGGCACCGCAGCGAGGGCGCCGCGCGTCCCCGCCGGGACACGGCGAGCCCGGGCCCCCCGCAGGATCCTGCACCCCAGGCAACCCTCTGTCCCCCTCCCTCCCAGTTCCTCCTTACACCCCCCATTCTCCTCTGAAGCTCCCTCTCCCCAGCATCCTGCTCCCCCCAACACCCCCTTTCCTCCCAGCATCTCCATTTCCCCAGCACTCTCCCCCCAACAAACCCTATGCCTCTTCTGCACCCCGCTTTCTCCCAGCATCCATTTCCCCCAGTACCCCCTTTCCTCTCCGAGCACCCTTCCTCCTCAACACTCCCTATGCCCCCTCTGCACCCCACTTTCTCAGCTGCCCCTCACTTCCTCCAGCACTCCCTTTTCCCCTTCACTGTTCCTCCTCTAAATCTCCATTTTCCCCCAGCACCCCCAATACCCTTTCTTCTCCCCCAGCAACCCCCTTCCCCTCCAATACACCACATTCCTCTCTGTCCCCCCTTTTCATCTGCACCCCCTCTCCCCCAACAGCCCTTCCTCCTCCCTGCACTCCTTCCTTCCCTCTCAGCACCTTTGCCTACAGCACTTCGTTCCCCTCTGCTCTCCCCTTACACTCCCTATTCCTCCTCTGAACCCCCATTTCCCCAGCTCTCTTCCCCCAGCACCCTCCCTTCCCCCCACCCCCAGCACCCCCCTTTTCCCCACATCCACACGGCTCTGCCCAGCGGTGACTTTATTCATGGTGGCAGTGCAGCATCACACAGTGCCTTTGGTTGGGAATGTGGCCCTACTTGGCCCTACAGGGTGCGATGGTAGCCCCCAGATGCCCACAAACAGCACGCGGGGAGCCCTTGCGTGGGGGTGCTGGCACACTATAACACTGCCCCCCCGGCTCTACCCACCCATGCCATGCTGCCTCTGGGCTCTTTGTCTCCACATGTTCCTGGAGGTGCTGCAAGAGAAGGGGAGGTGTGAAGGGGTGCAGGAGGAGGGAATCCCTGGGGACCCCCGGCACCACCCGCCCCAGCTCACCCACTGTAGTGCTGCAGCATGTACTCCTCGAAGCCATCAACCGCCTCCTTGTCGCCCCACTCCTGCCATGCCACCTCCTCAAGCAGATCCTCCACATCATCCACAAAATCGACAAACCGCAGGCGGTCGTGGGCAAAGACACCGTCAGCCCTAAAGGCTCCATCAAGCTGTGGTGCCAGCCTCTTGAAGTGCCTCCCCAAGCCCAGCTGCCCCATGAAGCTCTCCAGCAGTTGCAGGAACTGCACCTTCTGCACCGGCTCCAGTGCAGCCCTGAGCACTTCCTGGCCCTCCTTGTGGGCACAGTCAGTCACCCCAAAGCAGCCCTGTGGTGCCCGGTACCGCCTGAGCCAGGGCAACTCATGGGAGCCATGCTGGGGGTGGCTGTGAGACAGCTTCCCCCAGGCTTTGCCTGGCTTGTGCTCATGAGGGGTTCGGGGATCTTTCCTGTGGGGTTTGCCATGCTCTCTCCTCTCCTGCTCGTGGGGTTTGCCATGCTCTCTCCTCTCCTGCTCGTGGGGTTTGCCATGCTCTTTCCTCTCCTGCTCGTGGGGTTTGCCATGCTCTCTCCTCTCCTGCTCGTGGGGTTTGCCATGCTCTTTCCTCTCCTGCTTGTGGGGTTTGCCATGCTCTCTCCTCTCCTGCTCGTGGGGTTTGCCATGCTCTCTCCTCTCCTGCTCGTGGGGGTACCCCCCGGCACCATGCTGTTTGTGCCACCTACTCTCCTTGTCCACCTTGAACGGCTTCTTCCAGGGTGACGGGAAGGACCCCAACCCCTCTGCCTCCAGCACCTGGGCCAGGTGCTGCTCCAGGATGCTTAGTTCCTCCAGAAGCCCCTTGAAATCCCCAGAGCCCCGTGCACGGTCCAGGGTGTCTGCTAGCTCCTGCCGCAATGAATCCAGACTGCCATGCCACCGTGCCGCAGCTTTGCCACGCACGGGCGTGCCTGTGGCACGTGGCTGCTCTGCTGCTGGCTCCCTGGGGCTGCCCGGTGCCCCTGTGGCCTGCAGGCGCCGCAGCTCAGCCTGGGCCTCCCGCAGCGCAGTGACCTCCCGCTCCAGCGCCGCGCGCAGCTGCGCATTCTCTGCGGCCAGACTCTGCTGCTGCGCCCCGGCTGCTGCCGCCTCACCCTCGCTCCTGTGCAGCAGGGTCCGCAGATCTTCCTTGTGGGCCTGGGGCAGGGGTGGGGGCTGTGAAAGAGGTGGCAGTGGGAGAGCAGCACCGGGACACAGCACTGGGACATGGCACCGGGCACCAACCTGCAGCTCCGCCTGCATGAGCCGGATCTCCTGATTCTCTTTGGCCAACTTGTCCAGGAGTTGGCTCATGGACTGCACACTCTGGGAGCCCCCAGCATCTGGCAGAGGGGCCTTCTGCTGTGAGTCCTGGAGGACAGGAAGGTTGGAAGCCCTGGGGACATTGAAGACACCCTCTGCCCTCACTCAGCCCTGCTCGAGACCCCTCCTTACATTGCTGTCTACAGACAGCAGCAACTCCTGCTCCCCAGCAGCCAAGTCCCAGCTCCCCACACTCTCCACAGGACCTGCAGAGGAGGACATGGGTCCGAATGTCCAGGCTGCTGCAAGACGTCCCCCTGCCCGGGTGGGCTAGTCCCCTGTACTCACCCTCTGCCATGTCGTAGATACCACCTGGGGAGAGGAGGGGACAATGAGGGGGATGTCTGGACCTCATCCTGTCCCTGGGGCCTCAGCCACTGAGACCCCCCACTTACCAGTGATGATCAGCAGCCCCACAGCGACCAACGCCAAGGCTCCCAGCAGGTACTTGCTCATATTGAGCCCATCCTCACCAGCGTCTGATGTTCCCCGGTGTGGGGAAGGTGTGACCGTGGGGGGCCCAGGATGGGGCTTGTGGCCCTGCCGCCACCGCAGCCCCTCCGTGTCATTGTCACTGCTGGTGCAGCACACGTCTTCCATTGTTGGCCCTAGGGGGAAACGGGGGGACCTCCAGGGAGGGTCTGCACCTAAACACTGCCAGCACAGATTCCCCCAGGCCAGTCCCCTGTGAGGCCCTGACCTGCTTGGGGGGTGTCAGGGCAGGGTTGTGGCTCAGCCTCAGCATTTGGCTCCTGCTTGTTGCCCTCCAACATGCTGGGCACTGCAGAGCCATCCAGGGCAGGCACTGCTGACACTCTGGAGTCCTCACGCTCCTCTGGGTCCTGCAGACACAGGCACTAGCACATGGGGTGTCCCTGTAGGGGGAGCAGCCCACCAGTCCCAGCTCAGCCCCAGCGCCCCAGTTCTGACTCACCCCCTGCCTGCTGCCCTCGGGGCACAAAGTCCAGCTGGGGAAGGTAGTGGTGCCATTGGTGGCCGTGGCTGGGGAGAGGCAGAGCATGGGGATGAGACAGTGGCACAGGAAGGTGACACCAGGCTTGCCCCATACCCAGAGTGGCTGCCTGCCTGTGACTGTGTCCTGGGTGTCTTCATCCTCCTCCTCTTGTTCCTCATCCTCAGACCCGTGGGAGGTTGAGTCCTGCTCTGGACCCACCGTGTCAATGGGCAGACCCTAGGGGAAGTGAGGACATACGGAGACACCCTTAGCCCTGACCTCCATGTGCCCCACTCTGCCTGCAGCCCCAGGTAGGCTCTGGAGGGTCTGCCCAGGGGTCTCCAGCTCTGGGGGGCTGCCCTAGGGGCCCCAGTTCTGGGATGTTGTCCTGGAGATCTCAAGTAGTGAGGGTCTGCTCTAGGGGTTGCCAGCCCTCACCTCGCTGCCCGCCAGCACCCAGCTGCTCTCTGAATCTCGGGGCTCCAATTTCTCCGCCATAGGGACAGTCCAGTGCTACCTGCAAGGAGACAGACCAACGGACGCACGGACAGCAGGACATGACCCAGCTCCCAGTGCCAGCTGGATATGACCGGGAGAGCCATGGTGCCACTGCCAGCCAGTTCCCCCCCAGCCACAGGCTAGGGGGCTTTCAGGGAGCCGTCCCGGTGCACCGGCTCTGCGGCTCCACTCCCACTGACACCAGCTGCCGCCGCTGGGTATTTTTAGCCGGTGATGCCTCCCGGCAGGTGGACGGGTGACGCGGGGCCTGGCGTGGGGAAACCAGGGGCCCCCGGTCCGGATCCCACCGCCCCACAGCAAAACGGCAGCACCGGAAGGGGGTCTCGGGCAGCCCCAGCCTCCCTCTTCCCCCCCACCCACCCGGGACCCAGAGCCGGCCTGGGAGTGACGGCCCCGCCGGTGACAACCCCGCCGGTGACAACCCGCTCCTCTCCCCTCCCCACGGCCTCCTCCGAGCCGCGCCCGCGCCCCCCGCCCCCTCCCGGGGCCAGGTCCGGCCCGGCGGGGGCAGCGCCTCCCCGCGGCCCCGGGCGGTACCTGCGCCGCCGCGTCCCGCCGGGAACTTTCCCCGGGGCCGCCGCCGCCCTCGGGACGGGGCGCGCACGTGACGCGAGCAGCCAATCGCAGCCCGCGGCGGCCGCGGAGCGTCGCAGGGAGGCGCGCGGGGGGCGGGGGGAGCGCGCGCGGCCCCGCCGGTACCGAGCACCCCACCCCGCGCCCCCCCCCCGGGACCGGACACCACCGACACCCCCGCACACCTTCCTCGGACAGACACCGAGACGCGCGTTTAAGAGTTTTATAACGACGGTACAAAAATTTCCATTAACGATTGGCTAAAACGGACGGAGCTGGGGTGGGAGCGGGTACCGGGACCATTCCGAGCACCGGAGCAGGGGGCACCGGGACTGCCCCGTGAATGTGGAAGGAGGCACCAGGACCGCTGCACAGCCCAGGAGGTGCCCCCTGCAAGGGCAGTGACCTAACTGGGGGCAGCACTGCGGAGCACCAGGAAGCCTCAGCCCTCCCAAAGCCGCTGCACTGGGGCCTGGCAACGGCATGGCCACCACCGTCCCAGATCCCCCGGTGGGTCCCGGTGGCAGGCAGTGCCTGGCGAGCAGCCACAGCCAGTGCATGGCAGTGCCTCTCTGGCTGGTGTGGGGGCAACAGCTACAAAAAATGGGGGTTTGGTCCTAAATCAGTGGGGGAAGCTGTACATGGCGGCTGAATGGTGGCTCAGCCGTCGTTGGCGGTCACCAGTTGTCCCATGCCCTCCCGGATGTAGACCGACTGGATCTCTTTTGTCTTGAGGCAGAAATCGCAGGCCCAGACGGCAGAGGCCTCAGTGGTGAGCAGCCCATAGGCATTCTCGGTCATCCCCGTGCACTCTCGGTGGAACCACTTCTGGCAGGAGGCCTCACACAGGATGGCATCCTGGTCATCGTTCACCTCGTTGCGACAGGCCCCGCAGGGGTACACAAGCCCCGGTGGTGGCTGGTGCCCTGAGGTGCTGGTGGCCTTGCCGGGGGGCGGCAGTGGGAGGCTGTTGGTCTCCGGAGTGCTGGCACTGCGGCCAGCGCTGTTGGGGGCAAAGCCAGGCTGTGCCCCGTTGACGGTGGCGGGGGAGCCCGAGTGCTGCTCCTGGGCGAAGGTGCTGGGGGGAGGGTTCTTGCCCCCTTCTTCGCTGCTAGCAGGGAAGCTGGGATCCGCCCCAGGGAAGGGACTGGCGGTGGGGGGCAGGGGTGGCATGTTCTGCCCGGGGCGCTGCATGGGCGATTGTCCAAAGAGGTTGCTGGGCTGGCTGAAGCGCTGAGCCACTGCTGGCCCCCCAGGGGGGTTGAGGGCTGGCCCGGGGCCCATGTCCCCCCGGGGGGGCTGCCCCATAGTGGGGGACATCATGGGCCCGAAGCCCGCAACAGGCCCCTGCATGAGCTGCCCCATAGGGGGGCTGAAGTTCTGTCCGAGGGGCTGGCTGAAGGGCTGCCCGGCGAAGGTCAAGCCCCCCGGCTGCACGTAGTTGGGATTCTGGGGGGGAATGCTAAAGGCCGGGCCCATCTGCCCGGGGGCGAAAGGCGGGGGCTGCCTCCGCAGGGGCTGGGGACCCCCGCCGTAACCGGGGGGCACCTGCGGCGACATCCCCCCCTGCACGCGGAAACCGCCGAAGGGGACGGGGCTGCCCAGGAAGGGGGCAGGGGCCGCCCCCACCTTGGGGGCTCCGAAATCATCCTCGAAGGGATTGGAGGCCACCAGGTGGTCCACCATAGGAGTGGGCGGCGGGGCGAACTCCGAGAGATGCGAATAGGCAGGGCCCTGCGGGGAGAAGGTGACGGTCAGGGTTGCCGTGGCCCCCCCCCGGCCCCCGCGCCGCCCCTCGCCCGGCCCTACCTGCGTGTTGGACTTGCGCCGCTTCTTTTCGGGGCTCTTCATCTGCAGCCCTGCGGGGACAAGCGAGGCCGCGTCAGCAGGGCCCGGGCGACCCCCACCCACCCCGGTCCCGGTCCACCCGCGCTCACCTGCCTTCCCCTGCTTCCGGCCGGGCCCGCCGGCGGCAGTGCTGCCCGCGGGGTGCGGGGGCCCCGGCGGGGGCGGCGGGGCCGGGACGGGTCCCTCCAGCTTCTCTGCGTGCGGGGCAGCCATAGCCCTCACAGCGCGCGCGTCGCCGCCATGGCCCGACCGGAACCGGAACCCGCGCGGGGTCAATCACACCGCGCAGGGGGCGGGGCCAAGCGCGCGAGACATGTCAATCACCGCAGACTCCCACCCCACCCCTCGGCCGGACCAAACCAAGTGCAGCGCAATGGAAGGGGGGGGGGAAGGATGCGTGAGGGAACAGACGGGACAAACCACGGAGGCGGGCCTGGGGAGGGCACGGGAAAAGGACGAAGGGGAGCACAGGGCGGAGCCCACAGCGAGCACGGCTCACACCGGCCAGGGCCTAGAGAAATACCACCTCTAATACAACCGCCCACCCCACCCCCAGTGACCCGTCCCAGCTCTCACACCAGCCAGGGCCTAGAGAAATACCGACTTTAATACAACCGCCAGTTCCTTTGGTATAGCGGGGCCGGGGGCCTGGGGCTGCGACGGGCGGGGCTGCGCTTTGGCTTGGGGGGAGTTACACTGTGCATGCAGGGGGGTCCTCCCGCCAGCCCCCCGGGGCTGCCAGAATTGCCCAGGCCCCAGCCGGGCGGGCAGGGAGGAAGCGGACGTGGTGGCGCGTGTCCTGGAGCACAAGCGTGTCACGGATGGGGTACAGGGTGCTGGGAGCATGGGGGAGGCTCCGTCCCCAGCCCCTGCCCTTGCATAAGAGTGTGGGACCTGCGGGGTCAAGGCACAGTTAACACGTAAAGTGATCCGGTACAGTCGAGGGCCTCGTGCCTGGGGGAGCAGAGCCCCCCCACTGGCCCCCTCCTTGGCCCAGGGGCCAGAGATAAGGACAGGCTGTCTCTGGCTCAGGGGGGTTTAGCCCTGCCAGTCCTGAGCCCGTGCTGGTGAGCACAAGAATGGCTGTGGCACGACAGCAGGGCTGGGTTTTGGTAGGAGCTGAGCTGCTCTGCAAAGGCTGGAGCTGAGGGTTATGGGCTTTGCAAGAACAGTTCCCCACCCTGCAGGCACTCACAGCCTGAGCCCCCCATGGCCACCAGCTCCATGTGGTGAGAGAGGCCCTGTTCTCAGCCAAGTCCGAGCTCAGTGCCGGGTGGAGCTTGTAGAAGAGTCTGAGGGCTCCCTGGGGCATTGAACAGGGCTGAGGGCTGCGCATTGGGGGTGCTGTGCACTGGGGCCCCCGGGCGCTCACAATCTCCTCTCCACTGGCTGCTGCAGGCACATCTCACTGCCAGCTGAGATGATGGGCAGGTGATTGTCCATGTGGTAGCTGATGAGGTGGCTGACGCTCTCAAAGCGATGATCTTTTGTCCGCACCTGGGGGGCCAGAAAAGGGGTGCTTCAGGAGGCTGTCAGTGCCCACGTAAGGCCAGAGCCACCACCCTCCATGGCATGGGCTAGGCACAGACCTGTGGTTGCCGTCTCACACCCATGCTCCACCAGGCCCTCTCCATCCTCAAAGCCAGCCCAGAGTTGTCCCCTGATGACCAGCGCACAACCCCAATGCTCTAGTAGCTCTTGTAACCCCTAGGACCCCCCAGGTCCCTACAAAGACTCACCACTCCCTCAGGATCGACGAGCAGCAAATGCTTGGGCTGCCCACCCTGCAAGCCAGTCAGCACGTACTGGCCCGGGGTGGTGGTGCTTTCCCGAACCAGAAAGTCTCCGTTCACCTTCAGCAGCTTCTCAGCCTCCTTGCGGTTCATCTTCCCATGGTACCAGGGCTCCCGTCTCAGCTGCTCCTCCATGGAGGCCACCACCTGGGCGGGGGGCAGCCCCACAGGCACAGATGGGGGCACACGCAGGGCATCTTCGAAGGGCTCTGCAGGGAGAGAAGAGCAGAGGGACCATGACCGAGCCCACAGCCACCTACCCCCTGCCCTGGCTGCAGCCACTGTTGCACTCACTCATGTCGAAAAGGTCCCTCTGTGTGCTGCCGTTGGCTGTGGCACCGGCAGCTGAAGCTTGGCGTGTCTTGTCTATGTTCTGCACATTGACGTAAGATGGGTCATCAAACAGGTCCGTGCGGCCAGGTGTGCCTGCTGGAGCTGCGTATTTTTCTCTCCCTGCTACCAGGAACACTGTGGTCAGCAGGGCTTCAGCCCACCTTGTCCCCCCACCAGTGCCCACCATCAGAGCACTCAGGGTCCGTGAAAGAGGATGGAGACTGGCCACACCCATCACATTACCTTGGGCAGGAGTATGCTGCTTCTGGGCGTCATACTCCCCACCGGATGACTGGCCGACAGGCTGCAGGGAGAGGCAGTGATGAGCCCCCACCCCCTTTCCTGCTCCCCACACCCCAGGCTGTTAGAGACGCCGGGGAGACATGAATAACCTTCAGCAGAACCCATGGCCCAGTTGGGGTCCCTACATCTCCCTTACAAGATGGTGCCTCCCCAAAAGGACATGCCCCGAGCCTCACCAGTGTGGCACCCAAGTGATTTGGGGTCTGAGCAGCCCCATCCTGCAGCCGCATGTCCACAACCCCCCCAATGGGAGGTTCCTTGCCAGGGAAGTCATTGTAGTACTGGTGATCCGGGGCTGGTTCCTCCTCTTCTTCGTCCCAGGCAGAGCCATCAAACCCTGCCATCCTGGGAGAGCACAGCACAGATAAGCCTGTGACAGCAGCCACGGCTGCATCCCCTCTCCAAAACCACCTTCCTCCTCCTCACACAACCCTGCCCTGACCTGTCGTGGGGGGTCACCAGCTTTGGGGGATTCTTCAGGTACTGCTTGAAGCGCAGCTCGAAGGCCTGCCCGATGGTGCTGATGACATCCTGTGCCAAGCCTTCAGGACACTCCAGGATATGGCAGGCTGGGTAGAAAAAAGAGGGATGGAATTGTGGAACTCCAGCACTAAAAGGTTCTTCACCCCTGAGCCTGCCCTGTACACCCCAGAGCTTTCTTACAGGTCACCCAGTTTCCCGCCCTACACTGAGCTGATCCTAAACACCTCCAAAGTGGGGCTCTGGCACTGAGGACCCTTGCAGCACCCTCACCTCTCTGATTGACGGGATCTTTGGCAACATAGGCAACGTATTCGGCTGTGTCCTGTGGGTGAGACAGCAGCAGTGAGACAGGGCTGCTGGGGAGCACTGGGCCTGACACCTTGGGAGAGGGCAGGAGAGGCACCAGTCCCCTACACACGGCGTGGATGGGGACCTTGCATACTCACCGGGTCTCCCCCTGAGGCGAAGGATATAGACTGCATGTGGTGGTTGGCGATGATCTGCGAAGTGGAGAGCTTGTTGGACACAGCCAGGAATTTCTTGTTACCCACCCAGGGGTGGCACATCCCGCTCCTCCCAGGGCTGACCCACCATGGGGGCTCAAAATCCTCCAGAGCCCTGGTTATGAGCCACAGACCACCAGGAAAAGGACTGGGACATCACCAGAAGTGGGGTCAAAACCAGGAGATCTGGCCCCAGGCAAGGGAACTTGGGTCTCACCATCTCCAGGAGAGAGCCCACAAAGCACAAGGGATATTCCTCCCACCTCTTCAGCCCCAGGGACTGTGGGGAGGTGGGCACGCATCACACAGCCCACCCAGACATTCCCTGGGGAGGCTGGGGGCATCCCCTGCCCCAGTGAGACCTGGGGTGAGGTACATGAGGATGCACCTGCGTGTCCAAAGCCAGTCCAACCCCTCCCCACTCTCACCTGCTTGCAGTCTGAAGCCATGAGGTTGAGGCTGCTGGTAGAGATGGTCAGGGTGATGGGCATGCCTGCAAACTTCAGGTTGCTCTTGCCCAGGATGGAGTTCAGGGAGCGGCTGCAGGGCTAGGGGCAAATGGTAGTGTGGAGAAGGGGCTCCCCAGACCAGACAGCCCAGGAGCAGGAGGACAGAGCACATCCCACTGCTTCCACAGCAGAGATGGGCACCTTGTCTTCACCACTGGCCCTGGCCCAAGCCTTAGTTAGGAGATCAGAGCCCTGGGCTGACCAGCATGGCACTGCCAGCTGGGCTGGGATCTGATCCTTGGCCCTGTGCCCAAATCAGCCATGCATGATCCCCCAGCAGCTCCCCAGCCTGGCCTCACCTTCCTTCTCCTCACAGCTCCCTTGGCACCAGGCACAGCCTCACATACCAGCCCAATGGCCTCCCTGCAGGGAGTAAAGTGAGATGTCAGTCCTCACAGTGCCTGCCTTGCCCCAAGACCCCCCCAGCCACAGGACTGAGGACATGGGGATCAGCACAGGAGAGACAGGGTGACAAAGGGGAAGCTCTCAGGCAGTACTAGCTGGGGCTCTTTGGGTGGGCAAAGTGGTCTGGTATTAGTATTTGATGGGCTGCAGCAGCCCATGGCCCCCAGTGAAAGCCCCACGTGCTACCAGGGGCTTGCGTAGGGCTCAGACAACTTCCTCACCCCTCCCCAAAAGGAGCAGCCCCTGGGGAAAGGCAGAGCTCACCTGGTGACCTGTGTCCTGGTGTTGAAATCCAGAGCCCTCATGGACTGAAGCACTTCCACACAGCCCATGTACTGTGCAAGAGAGCAAAGTGAGCTTGGCCAGCCATGGGGTTTGCCCCCATGCAGCAAGGGAGGGGGCTGGGGCCTCAAGCACCCCAGCTCTGCAGCAGTAACTTCTCTGGGAATCCCACTGCCCATTGCCCTGCCCTCCCCCTCCCCCAAAGAGCATGGTGCATCCTACCACCAGGAGGTCCCCAAACCCCCCCAGTGACCCCTCCCACTCTCCCCCACTCCCCAGCACTCACCCGGACATGGTAGGAGACACCGGAGCCCATGACCTTGTCATCGGGATGCAGCCAGCCACGGGTGGGCTTATTGACAAAGCTGCCATGGCGGGTCCATTCATCACCCCCCAGCTGGCCACCTTCCACCCGCGTCTTCTTCCCACAGCTCAGCTTGTTCATATCCTGGGAACAGACAGTGACAGGTCTCGCTGAGCCAGGGCTGGCAGCAACCCCTGGCACCAGTGCTGGCATCCCAGGGGGACCAGGTTCCCCTGAGCTGCTGCTGGCTGAAGAGCCCCGCAAGCTGAGCAGGTTGGCGGGATTGGAGAGCTTCAGGTTGGCCATTTTGGGGAAGAAGGAGCAGAGGGTGGTAGGGCTCTCCTCCAACTCAGGCGAGAGCTCCCCAAGAGGTGCAGCATGGCTGAGGGAGGAGGAGGACAGGGAATCAGGCAGAGACCGCATGCTTGCAAGGGACTCCACTGGGGAGGGCGGGACTCCCAGACCCCCTATGGCCTCCTCCAGAGAGGAGACAGACTCGTTCCGCAGGTGGCTGTATTTGCTCTTTTGCAGGAGATCCATGCTGGAGACAGGTGAGAAGGGCCACTGCCGCCCTGTCCAGAGTGGTGAATGCAGCCAGCTGGGCCTCACAGGGACCCCACCGAGAGTCCGAGTGCCTGCAGCCACCGGGAAGCTGCCCCCAAGCAGAAGCCTTGGCTGAGCTCTGTGCTAGGTCCACGCCAGCCCGGCATGGCTGGCAGGGAGAGCTGGGCCTGGGACGCTGGGCAGCGGGTCCAGGGACTGCCCGGCACCGGCAGGTACAGCCTATCAATCGTGATCGGCGTCAGCAAGGATGTGCAGATCCGTTCAGACTGAGAGCAGCACACCACAGCAGGGAGGAAATGGGGCTGCAGCGACACCCTGGGGAGCCGCTGGCACAGGGAGGGGAGCTCAGAATGCTCTGTCCCCAGCCTGGAGGTCCTCAAGCCCCTTGCCACTCCAACACCAGGCCAGCAACAAATCCCATTGTCTTCATCCAGGGCCAGATCCAGCTCCCTCTGCCCTGCTGCTGGGTTCAGCACGGCCACCCTCCACCCCACAGCTCACTCCAGCCCCTGTGCCGCTGCCCGCTAAGAGAAAATCAAAAGCATGAATATTTAAAGCCCGGAGACAAGGCAGACACAGAGTGCATCCAAGCCCATCCCAGCCCTGCTCCGAGCAATGTCCAGGAGGGAACAAGGTCCTTCTGTGGCAGCCAGCACCATGCAACCCACGTGCCGGCGGTGAGCAGCTGCTGTTGGCTCGCTGGGCTCTGCCGGGGGGAGCAGCGATGCCGAGATGACACCGCTGCTCGCAGCTTCCTGGAATACAGGGACATGCAGTCCTTTGAGAGCACAGATCTTGCCTGGAGGGCTGGTGGGAGAAAGAGGAGGATGGCCAGGAGCAGGATACAGGTAGGCTGTGCGTTGGGCGAGGCAGGGCTCAGCACGAACCCCCAGCCATGGTGGGGAGCCAGTGGGAGAGGCTGCAGCTAATCACTGCTGCTTCCCGCATCCCAGCCGTTTCTCCCGGGAGAAGAGATGAAGGGGCTGCGGCTGATCGGAAGAGCTGTGCTGACTCACAGGCGGCAGGGCAGGCTCTGCCCGCGGCGGGGGCTGCGCTGGGGCTGAGGCACAGCGCAGGAGGGGCTCCCGGCGAGGGGTGGGGACGCAGCGCTTATCTGGAGCAGAAAAATCAAGGTCACAGGCGGAGCTAGCGGAAGCGGGCGGCGAGAATGTGCCGGGGCAAAAATTGGCCCCTTCAACCTCGGGGAGCTGGGCAAAGCTCCCACCTGTAGATCAGGGGGCTCAGGGGCAGGTCTCTCCTGTTCCCCTATCCTTGATGCACTTGCATGCAGCAGGAACTTGGGCCAGCCCGACTGTGCTGCCCTCCACAGCCTTGGCCCCACTGAGGGACAAGAGCTCTCCCCCCTCCACCACCTACAGGATGAGGCAAGGATTTCAGGCAGAACCCAACCCCTGACACACCACGAGCCAGAGCCTTACCAACGACCAGGTGCTCTGGCCACCAAACCAAAACTGGGGAAATCCAGGCCAAGGAAAGGGCTCTCCCTGCTTGGAGCCTTCACTCACCCAGCGCTGCTTGGTACTGGCAGCTGCCTGCCCCACTTCACAAAGCCTGGCACACTGCCAGGGGGACAGGGAAAGGAAAGCCAGAACAGGGCTGGAAATTGCCACCTACATGATGCAAGGGGCTGTGGCACATGACAGTGGGCCCGTCACTGAATCATCTCCTTGGCCATGCACGCTAGCTCTGTGAATGCCAGCCAACCCACCCCCCCCCACCCCCCCCCCACCTCAGCCGTGGTGGTCCCAGAGGCGCAGAGAGTCCGTGCTGGATGTTCCACAAAGTGCTTGTCCCCGCCAGGGGCCCCTGGCTGTTCAGCGCTGTGACCTTCCTGTGGCCGCAGCACCACTCCTCTAAAGAAAAGCAGGAAGCCCGGAGCCAGGAAGCTGCTGGCCCGGCGAGGCACCAGTGCAGCCCTGCTGCTAGGGGAGCCCTGGCTGGGTGGCATCAAGTGGCCACAGGACAGTGGGGTTTGCCCATGAGGGACTGGCCACTGGTTGATGTGGGCCTGGCACGGCAGCTCTGTGAACCCTGATGCTTCCCCAGGATAAGAGCAGGAGGGAATTGCAAGGGGGCAGGAGCGTCTCCTTGGCCCATTCCCACCACTCCAGGGCTTGGAGCAGTCATCACCTCCAGGCAGCAAAGAGCTCCCAGCTGAAGCCCCTGCTCAGACACATCTCTGCTTTTATAAGCTAGAGTAATTCCTGATTTTCTCAGAACCTTCAAGGCCAGTCCACCCACAACATTCAACAGCCTGTGACAAGGTGCATTGCTGCTCCCAGCCCTCAGAGACCAGACGTGCTACCATCACAGCCCCCCCACCCCAGCGTCCACCCCAGGGCATCAGAGCTCCCTCCCAGTGGGCTCTGAGTGCAGAAGGCAAACCTGGAGGTGTGCAAAGGCACAGAACACTGACCCTGCCTGAACAGGCAGCCCCAAGCTCCATCCCACAGGCTGCAGCCCTTCCCCTGGCCAGGCAGATGGCAGGAGCTCCTGCCCCTGCAGCAAAGTATGAGCAGAGCAGCTGGAACAACATGTCCCCAAGGAGCTCGGGGGCATGTCCTGGCCCAGCAGCTCCATGTGCCCTGCCACCACAGAAAGACAACGGATCAGAGAAACACAGCCTGGGGCAAGGAAGAGAAGCGGAGAGGGGACGCTCAGGGCCCCATTACCAACATCCTCCCAGGAAAAAAACTGGGAGCTGAGTCAAAGGCCTGGAACATGCCAGTGGTTTGGCAAGAAATCGCAGCAAGGCAGCCACACATACAAACCTTGCCCTGGGCAGGAGACCCCTCTGTCCAACTGCAGTCAATGCTGAACCTCCGGGGCAGGGATGAAGCAAAGGAGAACACTCAAATCCAGCCAATAGCTGATTTTTCCCCCACACATCACAGCAGCATCACACAACATTTATGCATTCCTGCACGCAACCTCTCCTTCATTCTGAAGAGGGGGTTAGGGGATGCCAGTGGAGATCTGGGGAAGAGGCTGGAACCCTCCTGGAAGGCAGAGGAGGCAGGCAGGATCCACCACCGAAGCCACTTAGCCCTCCACCGAAGTCCTTACCACATACTCCATCGCCGGCGGAGGGCAGGGCAGGCCCCGGGCAGGGAGCAGAGACACACAGCCCCTCTCGTCTGGCACTCCGACCTGCGGTTCGGGGACAAACAGGGAGTTAGCCAGCCCTGTCCCAGCCCGCTGAGGTGGGGGCCATGGTGCCAAGAGGCAGACCCTGCTCCTCCATGCTGTCCACAGGTGGATGGGGCTGTGGCTGCCGTGCAACAAGCTGCTGACACAGGGGGTGAGAGAGACCTGGAAGCCACCTTCTTCCCACTGGCGAGAGGATGGAGCTGTGATGCGCTGGGACAGGAACATGAGGCTGAGCCTGGCCCTGCCCACACTGGCAAATGGTACTGGGGGCCAAGAATCACTCTGTGACCCAAGACAAGTGTCGGAGCCGATCCCTGCCCAGCCCAAAAACCAGCACTGGAAAGCCACACACAAGGAGGAAGAGTGGAGGCAACCCAGGGGGGAAGAGCTGCCCCCTCCTCCACCCCCTCAGCTGGCACCCTGATGCAAAATTACACACAGAGCCCCCAGGGCTGTGTCCCTTCCTCTCAGGGCAGCAGTGAAGACAGGAGTCATGGAAAGAGTCTACAAGGGGTGAGCTGGCAGAGGCAGGAAGCTCTGCAAGGGGAAAACAAGGCAAGCAAAACAGCAGCAGCTCCAGAGCTGCTGCTCTTCTCACTCCCACTGTCCAGCCAAGGCAGTCGAGGCCAGGCCAGTGGAGCAGTGCAGGGCAGCAGACATGATTTACTGCTTGGCAGCAACTGTACCCTTATCTGTGGCCTGTGCCAGCTGTCACCATTAGCTTGGAAGGCAGCAAGATAAGGAGGGCTATACCTGGCAATGGCAGCAGACTGACCCCTGCAGCACTACGCCACTGCCAAGCACAGCTGGCGACCGGGCCCTTTGGACATCGGGCATCGAGGCTGGTGGCAGGGAAGGAGCATCTGGACCCAGACCAGGGTGCTCAGCCTTACCAAAGCCCACTTGTGTTTCTCCCGAGGATGGGACACTGCTTTGCACAGCTCCAGAGGTGGCCCAGCTGAGGCATTCCCCCACCAAAGGGCAGTGGATGGATCCTCACACCCTGCTTGGCTGGGAAGAGATAGCATCTTCAACTCCTCTGTTACAGTCTGAGACCAGGGCAGCCCTGGCAAGCACCAATAAGAAGTGCCCTTTGCCCACAGAATTCTACAGTGCCAACGTGGCAAGCAGGGCCCAGGTTACATTTCCTTGGAACCCATGTCCATGGTCTACAAACTGCGCAGGTGACCCCGTTGAAGAGATTCAAGGGGAGAAGCAAGGACAGATGGTCACAACACACTGCGAGAGAGCAGGCACAGACCTGCACGGGGAAACAGCTACCCCTGTCCACAACAGTCGGGTCTGCTCCACGTACTCACCGCTGCCTTACTCTGAAGCACAGAAGGCAGGATGGCAGCAGGGCAGACCCTAGCACGGCAGAGGCCGAGGAACCCTCCAAACCCAGCCGGTGCCCGAGGTCACGCCAATCTCGGGGCTCGGCGTTCCAGCCCTAGACCCTGGAGCACCTCTAGAGCTGGTGTCCTTCCCGTGTATCGCACCAGCACAGGGTGGGGCGATGCACGCCCGAGCCCCAGGCACACACAAGCAGCCACCACGTCGGGTGGGTCACCCCAAGACCTTAACACAGCGCGGCACCGGCTCCTCCAGCGCCCGTCGGGCTGCACACGGGAGGGCTCGGGCCTGCCCCACGGCTAGGCTCCCCCACGCTGGGCAAACGAGGCAGCTGGGAAGGGCGGCCCGGCCCCCGCAGCACTGGGAGCGGCGGCGTCTCGGGGGCGGCTGCGGCAGGGTCCCCACTCGTTCCGCGGAAGGCGGCGGCGGCGGCGGCGAGCGATGCGGCCTAAGTCCGGCGGCACTGCGGCCGCGGGGGCACCGCGGGGCCCGGCCTTGGATCCCGGGCCTTGCGTGGGTCTCCCCTCCTCCATCCGCGCGCGCCCTCACCGCCCCGGCCGGCGCGCGCTCACCGGGCACCATCGGTCACGCGCGGGCCTCCCGCCGCTCTCCGCCGCTCCCGCGCCCCCTCTGCCCCCTGCCCGCCCCCGCCGCTCCCGCCGCCACTCACTTCCGGCCCGCGCCCCTCCGGCGTGGCCCCGCTGCGCCCGTGTCACGTGACCCCGCCAGCCAATCGCGGGCCGCGCCCGACCCGCGGGAAGCGGCGCCGCGGCCCGGTCGCGTCGCGCGCGCAACGGCCAATGGACAGCCGGCCCGGCCCGCCCCCGGCGCGGCGCCGCCCAATGGGCGCGCGAGGCGGCGGCGTTTGAAAGCGCCGCGGGGGGCGGGGGCGCCAACGGCCGCCGGGAGGGCAGCGCGGGGCTGTCATGGCGCACAAACAGATCTACTACTCCGACAAGTACGACGATGAGGAGTTTGAGTACCGGTACGGAGGGGAAGGGGTCCCGGTAACGTCTGTTTGATAGGGATGGAGGGATCTCGGTTAAGGGTTACCCGAGCGAGGGACGGAAATGTCTCGCTAACGTAAAGCGGTGGGGTGGAGAGGCTTCTAACGGCTCGCTAGTGGGAGGGGAGTGGTGGGCGAGTCATGGCTCCCTGGGGAGGCGAGAGGGGAATTGTCCCGGTAACAGAGGGTGAGAGGGGGGTCCCGGTAAGGGTTCTGTACCGGGTCACGGTGCTGGTCCCATTAGCTGTTCCCCAGTAGGTAACCTCCGTCCTGGGAAATGAGGGGCTGTGGGGGGTGCCTCGGTGTTGACTGAGAGGTGCGGGGGCGCAGGCACGTGATGCTGCCCAAGGACATCGCCAAGCTGGTGCCCAAGACCCACCTCCTGTCGGAGTCGGAGTGGCGGAACCTGGGGGTGCAGCAGAGCCAGGGCTGGGTCCACTACATGATCCACGAGCCAGGTGAGCCCCGCGGGGGAGCGGGTGGCGCCCGGGGGGCCCGGCCTGACCCCTTCTTTTGCCCCACAGAGCCCCACATCCTGCTCTTCCGACGGCCATTGCCCAAGAAGCCGGAAAAGTGAGTGGCCCCTGGTGTGCCGAAGCTCCCAGTCCTTCCACGCTGAGAAAGCACCTTCCTCCTCCTTCTCCTCGGCATTCCTCGGGGGCTTCACCCCCTGACCCTCGATGCTGCCTGGGCGCCGTTTTGGCCACTCGGCCCTGGTTCCGGGGGCCCTTCCCGTTGCAAGGCCTCCAAAGCTTCAATAAAGTGATGTTTGGGAGCTGTCTGTCTGCAGCCGTGGGGAGATGGGGTAGGGTGGGGTCCCGGTACCGTGGAGCCTCTCCTGCCTGGGTTCCCGGCGGGGACCTCCCCGTGCCCACCGGAGAGGGGGCCGCACGTGCCCCGGCCCCACGGGCAGGGCGGCGGAGGCGGAGCTGCGCCGGCACCCCCCCCGCGATGGTTCCGTCCCCGTAGGTCCCGCCTCCCGGCCAATGGGCGCTGGCGACGCCGCGTGACGGACGTCCTGGCCGGCCCGTGAGCGCGCGGGGCGGTGCCGCGGGGGCGGCCGGGCGGCTCCATGTGGGGGGTGCTGCGGGCTGCGCTGCGGGCTGCGGGGCCAGTGAGCCGGCCCCTCCGCGCTGTGGCCTGTCGCCCCATGGCTGCTTCGGCCGCGGCGGCGGTGGCCCGGGGATCCGCCAGCACCGCCGGCATCATCGTCATCGGCGACGAGATTCTCAAGGTGCGGCCGGGGGTGGGCCTGGGCTTCGGGGGTGGGGCGGGCTGGGCCCGGGGCACCCTGCCGTCATGGGCGTTCCCGTTCCCCCCAGGGCCACACGCAGGATACAAACTCCTACTTCATGTGCCGGCGGCTGCGTGCTCTTGGCGTGAGGGTCGCCCGGATCTCGGTGGTGCCCGATGACGTGGAGGCCATCGCCAGTGAGGTGGCCGCCTTTGCTGCCCGCTTCACCTACGTGCTGACCTCCGGGGGCATTGGCCCCACGCACGATGATGTGACCTTCGAGGCTGTGGCTAAGGCCTTTGGGGAGAGGCTCGTCCCCCATCCCGAGCTGGTGGCCTTGGTGCACAAGTTCTTTGGCAAGACAGAGGTGCAGTGCCCTGAGATGAAGCTGGCTCGCGTCCCCGAGTCCTCCTGCCTCAACTATGGCACGGACGGGCACACTGGCAGCACCTTCAAGTACCCGCTAGTCAGTGTGCGCAACGTCTACATATTCCCAGGCATCCCAGCACTGATGGAGCGTGCCCTGGATGGTCTTGCTCATCTCTTTCGCAGCAAACAGACCCACTTCTACTCCCACACCATCTACGTGGCATCCGATGAGATGCTCATTGCGCCCGTGCTGGACCGGGCTGATGCCGCCTTCCGGGGACGCGTCAGCCTGGGCTCCTACCCAGACTGGACCAGCAACTACTACCGCGTGAAGCTGACCCTGGACTCAGAGTCGGAGCAGGACCTGGAGGAAGCGTACTGCTTCTTGATGAGGGAGCTGCCACCGGGCATTGCTGTGCCGTTGGTGACAGACTGCGTCTCTCCAGCAGCTGTGGAGGTTTATGGCCTGGCTGAGTCAGGTACTGGGAAGAGGTGCTCCAAGCACAGCTCCGTGCCTCCATGCTTCTGTGCAGCCTAGCAGGGCTGGGGCAGTGGGAACACCAGCCTAGGAGCAGAGCTTGCCTGTTGCGGTGTGCTGGGAGGCTTGAGGGGTGCTGCAGCTGCAGTGGGCTTCATCCCACACAGGTGGGAATGGGACCTGTAACCTCAGCTAGGGCTGTTGGTGGCAGGGTCTGAGAGCACAGTGCGCAGTAGTAGCAGCAGTGCCACAGTCGCCCAGTGCCCTCATGATCCCTGTCACAATGTGGCTCAGATCTCCGGGCTGAACAAGCTTCTTGGCTGTGGTGTGAGCAATGGCTTCGCTATGTGTCTGGATATGAGACAGATCCAGAGGGTGAAGTGCTGTAGGCCCTGGGGCCGTGCCGAGGGAACATGATCTGGGCAGGCACCAACTGTCCTGTCCTGGCAGGCTCGGCCCTGGGGCAGAAGGTGGCAGCAGCCCTGCGAACCATCGAGGAGGCTTTGGACCAGTACAGCCTGGTCCAGCTCTGTGTGGGCTTCAACGGGGGCAAGGACTGCACAGCCCTGCTGCACCTCGTCCATGCCGCCGTGCAGAGGTACCCACCCACGGGGCTCCAGGCTGGGGCAAGGCTGAGAGGTCCTACAGACCCTGGCCAAGGCTCTGGGGCTCTTGCTTGCTCCACCCTGGGGGTATGAGTGGATTCCTGGGGTCTGCCTGGTGGGAACTGGATGCTGTCTTGCCTCCAGTTGCCATCAGAGTCCAGCTGCACTGGGTCTCTCTGCAGGCGGTTCCCAGCGAGGCAGGAGAGGCTACAGGTGCTCTACATTCGCACTGTGTCCCCATTCCCTGAAATGGAGCAGTTCATTCAGGCAACGGTCCAGAGGTAGGAGGCAGAGTGGGGTGGGCTGCTGAGCAGAGGGTGTGCAGTGTTGCTTGCAGCCCGCAGGCAGCTGCCCCCCTTGCCTGCACAGGTACAGGGTCCAGCTCTGCACTGTGGAGGGCTCCATCCGGGAGGCGCTGGCCCACCTGAAGGAGCAGCAGCCACAGCTGGAGGCTGTCCTGATGGGAACACGGCGGACAGATCCTTACTCGTGCACCCTGACCTCCATGTGTGTGACAGACCCTGACTGGCCCCCTTACATGCGGGTGAACCCCTTGCTGGTACGTGGCCTCCACCTGCTTTGGGGCTGGGACTGCTGCCATAGGGCCTGGCAGGGGGACTTGACAGGGCTGGGAACCAGCAGTGATCCACCCCCATCCTGGACAGCTTCTCTCATAATTCCCACTCTCCCAGAGTATCTGCTGCCCCACTGTGCAGCTGTGGTGCCCCTTGCTGCAGTGAGGCTGCTTGGTGCTGTTGGGCAGGGCTCATTCTGGCCTGCTGGGGGGGTTTCCCTGTGTTTGGGGAGGTGCTGGGAAGGACATTGGTGCTCTGATGACCATCTGGCTCTCCCAGCTGCTCTCCAGGAAGGTCCGACTTGCTTCCCTGGGGGGCAAGGGAGCAGCCTGTTGCCTCTGCCTCAATCCGTGCCCAATTCTGCCTGCAGGACTGGACCTACCGGGACATCTGGGAGTTCCTGCGCAAGCTCTTTGTCCCTTACTGTATCCTCTATGATAAAGGGTGAGTGCCCAGTGCTGCCCTCCTCACATGCGCAGCCAGTGCCCCTGGGTGCAGTCCTGCAGCTGCTTCTTCCCTCCACAGCTACACATCCCTGGGGAGCATGGCCAACACACAGAAGAACCCAGCGCTACGCTATACTGACGCCCAGGGCCGGGAGAGCTACCGGCCTGCCTATGAGCTGGAAAATGAGGAAGAAGAGCGCACTTCCCGCCAGTGAAGGCCACACTCTGGGAGGCTCCACTGGAATGCTGCTGGGGGTGACACTGAATAAAATTGCAGCCTGTCAGCACTGAATAAATGCGCTGCAGTCTGCACTGCACTGGCACGTGGCCTTGTCAAGCCCTGAGGGCTCCATGGGACGGGAGTGGGAGGAACAAAAGGGTCCCCAGGTTGTGCCTCCTCCCTGCACCCACTATTGTGGAAGTTTTGGAAGTGCAGAGAATGTAGCAGGTTCCAGTGCTTGCCAGAGCCCCGCATGTCAGCACTGCTGCCTCTCCCACCGTGTCAGATCCTGCTGATTCCTCATGGGCCATGCACCTCTTCTGGACTGTGGCAGCCTGTCTGCCGGGTACTCCCCGGCAAGTGGCACAGGTACAGGCAGTGGCACTGCCAGCACTCACTGCCACCTCCCTGGGGCTGCGCCTGGGCTCCTGGTTGCTGCGGCTTCTGCGGGAATGCGTCTACCTTCTTCTCTGCAGCTGGTGCATCCGTGAGCTGCTAGACTAGGGAAGGGCCTCCCCCTCCCCAGTGTCACGGGACCCTGGCACCCCCCTTGCCTGCTCTGGTGCTGTGGGTGAGTGACCTGCTTGCAGCTTGACTTGACGTGGTGCTTGGAATGTGACAGGGGCCTGGCCATGGTGTTTGGGGGTGATGGAGCCCAATCGTGGTGCTTGGAATGTGACAGGGGCCTGGCCATGGTGTTTGGGGGTGATGGAGCCCAATCATGGTGCTCCTGGAGTGAAAAGGGCCTGGCCACGGTGCTTAAGGGGAGACAGGGAGCCTGGCTGTGGTGCTTCTGGGGGTTGAGAGGGTGTAGCCTTGGTACTGGTCAGTGGGTCCTTACCCCTGTGCCTCTCTCCCCTCCTCAGGACTGTGCTTGTTACCTTGTGCTGATGGAACTGATGGACCTCTGGTGCTGAGACTCTGCTCCAGCTTGCATTCCCCCCAGTCAGAGACCCCAATAAACCTGAGCAGTGCCTGACTGGCTGCATCTATTTGGGCAGAGCTCTGGGAATGTGTGTGTCTGTGTGTGTCCCTAAACCTTCTAATCCTAGTCTTGGGTAGCACTAAGGCACTCCAGCACACCCCTTGCCCCTGTCCAGGACTGAGGGTCCCCACACCCCTTGGAGCCAACAGGCAGGCGTGGGGAGCTGGGGTTCTGCTTGCACCTCCCGCCCGCTCCCCCACTCCTGGCCATTTCCTGTCTCAATCTGTGGGAAGCCGCCAGAGCAAAATACCTCCAATGGGCCCAGCCTGGCTGGGGGCTGTGGCAAAGGTCGTGGCTGGTGGCACCAGAGCGTGGCTGTGGGGGTGGCTGTGGGTCCGTGAGCCTACCCTGCCCCAGTGCTGCTTGTGCTGGTGCCTGGCCCTAGCACAGGGGAAGCTCTGCATGCCCCGTCCTCGGCAGCAGCAGTGGCGCCAGTGTGGCCTCCCTTATCTCGGCGGGAAGTCAGGAGCAGGAAGCCTGGCCCGGTGCGGGATAAGGGTCCCGTTTACATTAGCTCCTTTGTTGTGGAGCAGGCTTCCACCCTCACCCACTGCCCACGAGGGGGGGCCCTGGCTGGGCCAAGAAATGAGGGGCAACAGGAACCCCTGCCCAAGATCCATGAGGGGCTTAGGTGGTCTTTGCAATGGTCCCTGTGAGGACACGAGTAGGGATGGGGTCTGCTATGATGGTGCCCTGCCACTGTGCCACATGGCTTCCCCCTGCCCAGATCAGCTACTCAGCTGGACCCTGCCCTGTGGCTGTGCACTGGTGTCTGCAGTGCTGTCTGGGCTCCTGGCTGTGGCCAGCTGCCTTGGTAGCGTGGTGCTGGGCATCCTTGACTACTGGAGCCCACGCATCTGGCACCTGCCACGTCCTGGCGTGGTGGCCCTGATGTGGTGGCCCTGGCAGTGGCTCAGCCCCAGGGCTGGCTGGGATGAGGGAAATCAATGAATTCCCCAAACGGGAAGGTCTGGGGGAGGGGAGAGCGTCCCAGCACAGGAAAAAGTCCAGGCAGTGACGCGTGGTGGGCAGAGCAGTGCCGGCCGCCCTGAGAGCACAGCCCCATGCACTGCCCTGGAGCCTCTCACCCACCTCCGCCACCCACCGTGAGTGAGACCCTCTTCTCCAGGGACCCCTTGCCCAAACCCGTGATAGGGGGGTGAGAGGGGAGTGGGCGGGTGCTGTGGGCAGGAGCATGTGGACCCCTGCCCTCGCTGTCTCAGCACAGGCAGGTTCCCCAGCAGTGGGGGTTGCTTTTGGGGTCATGTCTGATGTGACTCTGGGGATGCCAATACCCCTCGAAGCAGCACCGTGCCGTCACGGTGGGGGTGGCAGCAGCAAACCCAGGCAAAGCAGCCTTGCCAGGGATTGGGGAGGACACAGGAGGCTGCAGCAGGGTCCCCACTGGGACCCCCTGGAGCCACAGCCCTCTCAGGGCACAGGGGCGATGCCTCTCTCTATCCTGCAGGTGGTCCCCACAGCCACCCCATGTTCCGCTCACACCGTGCTGGCCTGATGCGGAGGCTGTGGCGGCAGCGCTGTGCAGCAGCCAGCCCTGAGGATGGCCCCAGTGCCCTCAAACTAGCGGCGCATGCCCTCTTCAAGAAGCTGAAGGATGAGGAGCTGGAGCTGCTGGTGCAGGTGGTGGAGAGCGGGGGTGCCTGGGAGTCTGGCTGCGTTTTGGCACCACGCGGGGACCCACGAGGGGTCAAGCAGGGACTCTCCCCTCAAGTCCTGCTCTGTCGCCTCTTCCGCTGGCCTGACCTCCACCAGTCCCATGAGCTCAAGCACCTCTGCTACTGCGCTGGGGGTCAGGGGGCCTGCGGGGACTTGGCTGTGCTGTGCTGCAACCCCCATCATTTCAGCCGCCTGGCTGTACCTGGTGAGTGCTGGTGGCAACACTGGAGGCTGCCTTGCCCACTCAGGCTCTAACCTCTGCTCTCTGGGGCTGGTTCAGGGCTCCAGTGGGCTCCAGGGGGACAGGATGCACTCCCAGCCTCTCATTTCCTTCTCTCTGCCCTGCAGAAACCCCGCCACCCCCCTACTTGAAGGCATCCTGTGGTCCCTCCTGGCCAGATGAGCCCCAGCACCCCAGCACTCAGCTCCTGGAGTTCAGCTACAACGGTGGGGACTGGTGCGGTAAGATGGGCCCTCCACACTCCACAACCCCCTGCCACACCCAGCAGAAAGGAGAGCACTGGGCAGGGCTGAACCCCTGGGTCAGAAGCAGACATTGGAGGGGACAGAACATGAAAATCAGGGAATGGAGCCAGCAGTCACTCCCAGCAGGAGGAAAAGACTCCGACACGGGATGAGGGGTTCCTGCTGGGGGAGCAGCCTGGGCCCAGCCCCCCCCCCCCCCGCCCCCGAAGCTCCTGTTGTTATTTTTGGCGGCGCCAGGCTCCCTGCTGGAGGAAGCGCTGCCTATGGGGACACACACAATGTGCCTTGACGCACACAGCCGCAGCTCCCGCCTGGCTGCTGGCCACCAAGGCTGCTAGCTGCCACCGCCCCACCTTCTCCTGCACCCGGGGACCAACCCCCCTCACAGCCCTCCCCCACCCCTTCACCACGGTACTCGGGAACTGGGAACGGCTCCAGAGACTCATGCCCAGTGCAGGAGCCTGTGCTGAGGCATCCCTGGTGTGCCACATCCATCCATCTGTCCTCATACCCCCTCTGTGCCCACTTCCCTTGGCCCATCCAGCTGCTTGGCTCAGTCATGTCCTGGTGGTGACAGCTTTGCTCTCCCCTGCCAGACACCAGCCTCTCATGGAGCACCATCAAGGATGGCTGCTGGTGCAAACTGGCTTACTGGGAGTACCGGACACGCGTGGGCCGCCTCTACGCCGTGCACGAGGCATCAGTGAATGTCTTCTGCGAGCTGCCATGGGGCAGTGGGTTCTGCCTGGCCCAGCTGCCGGCCGCCTACCGCAGCTGTGCTGTCCGGCGGGCACGTGGCAAGATTGGCCGGGGGCTGCTGCTGAGCCGGGAGCCAGGTGGCGTCTGGGCATACAACCGCAGTGAGCATCCCATCTTCGTCAGCTCACCTACCCTGAGCCCCCCTGGTGCCTGCGGGCTCACTGTCCTCAAGGTGCTGCCTGGCTACTCAGCAAAGGTGTTTGATTATGAGTGGGCAGGGGACAGAGGGGGCTGGCAGCTCCCTGGGGAGGGACCCTGTGACCCTCACAGCATCCGCATCAGCTTTGCCAAGGGCTGGGGACCCTGCTACTCCCGGCAGTTCATCACCTCCTGCCCATGTTGGCTTGAGGTCCTGCTGAACCAGCCATGCTGAGGCTGGGGCTGGAAGGGGGTGCCAGGGAGTTCCCCCAAAGCAGGTTCACAAGCTGGGGGGCCCTTCTGTTCCCCAGCCTGTGTCTTCCAGGGCTGTGTTGCAGCAGGATCATCCTGGCTCTGTGGGACTCTCTGCCCGAGTGCTGACTGGATGCAGTGCCCTGCTTGCATGGCTCACCACCCTGCCAGCACCTGCTTCCCCCAGCCATGGGGCTCTCAGTGACACAGAGCACGATTTTAATTTTTTTAAAAATTTTATTATTTTAATGTTCAAGTTTATATTAATTAATCTATTTTTGTAAAAAAAGCAAAGCATGAGGCAGGAGTCCCCATTGTCAGGGCCAGGGCCGGTGGGGACAGGGGAAGTAGGAGAGACGGGAGGTGGGACAGAGTGAAGAGGAGGGGAGAGCTGTGGGCCTGGGTGTCACAGCAGACAAAGGGAAGGGGAGTGAACTGGCACTGCTGGGGTGAGAACAGCTGGAGTGTGGGGCAGGTGCTGGGGCAGGTTAGAACAGCTGGATAGGTGTTGGGCAGGTAGAATGAAGGGGAGGGCAGGTGAACACTCCTGGGGTCGGGACCAGTTCAGGGTTACCCAAGCTGGGTCCCAGGCCCGGGGGGATCCTTCAACCGTTCTGGCAGCATGGGGGAGCCCCGAGCAAGTGTAACCGAGGGGATCCCGAATTGCCCGAGTCGTGTCTGCAGTTTTTAACCCAAATAAACGGTGCCACCGGCACCAAGAGACCCCCCGTGTCTCTACGCGTATCGGTGCCGCCCACGGGGCTCGGCTCCGGGAACCAGCAGTGCCCTCTGCCGGCAGCCGCCACGGGCCGCGATGACCACCCGGTCCTTCCTGCCACGCCGCCGGCCCGGCTGAGCCCGCGGCCCCCGCCCGGCCCCGGTCTTGGCCCCGCCGCGAGAGGTCAGTGCGACCGCGCCGTCGGCGTCGCCTCGGGGGGAGCAGGCAAGGAGAGACACCGGGAGCACAGCCGCAGGCAGTGGCAGAGCGCAGCGGCTATGGCGAACCGTGGCCCGAGGGGACGGGCGGGGAGCGATGGAGCCGGGGGTCGGTGGCAGCGGCGCGGGGATTGAGGTGGTTCTGCGGGTTCTCCCCGCCGCCCCCGCGGAAGCCCGGAGCCTGGCGGGCCGGTGCCCTCGACAGGGATGCAGGTGCACGGACAGAGAGACGGAGCTGGGGGGAGCGAAGCGGGCGGCTGGGCGAGGTACCGGGGCCTGGCGAAGGGGTGGGGGGTCCCGTTCTCAGCCCCGGCGCAGTGCCCCGGCGCGGCCCCCCCACCCACTGACATAACGTCTGCGCGGGGCCGTGTTTGCCTTGGCAGCCCCGGGGCGGCGGTGGCTCCTCACACTTTCCGCTAGCGCCGGGCAGTGGCCGCACTCCGAGCCAGGCGCGGGGGGGGCCGGGGTGAGCCGAGGTGAGCCCCGCGGCCGCCGCTGCCTCCCTGAGCCGGCAGCGGCCAAACAGGTTGCGCGGGGCCCGCGCCCAGGCACCTGCGAAGGAGCCACCCCGCTGGGGGCCGCCGCGCCCCGCTGCAGCGCCGCCGAGAACAGGGGGCTGCTCTCCGCGCCACGCCCGTCCGCCTGCCCGGCACCCTGCGGTGCCACGTTCTCCGTGTCCAGCTCTCCATGTCCCCGTGCCCGCCACTCCAGTCCCCCGGTGCCCGCTTCTCGGTGCCCGGTTTCCCGAGCTCGGCTCTCCACCCGCTACCTCACCCTATGCACGGTGCCCGGTACTCGAAACTCTCCCTCGGTGCACACTTCTCGGTTCTTACCCCCCCCCGTCCCCCCCCCCCATGCTCGGTTCCCCGCCCCCCCGTGTTCGCGGGGCGGAGAGGGCAGTGCCGTGCCGGCCCCGGCACTCGGCGGCCGCAGCGGGCGGGGCGCGCTCGGCGCCTGGCACCGCGCTCGGCGCCGGCGGGGCCGCACTGGGGCCGTCGCGTGCTCTCCTCCCCAGGCCCGGGGCCGACCCCCGCCCGACCCCGTTACCCGCCTCTGACTCAGCTGCCCCCCACCCGCGCACCCCGGTCCCGGGGGCCCGCAAGACCCCCGCCCTCCCGAGGGGCGTGTGGCGGGGCTGATGGGCGGGGCATCCCACCAATCGGACGCGTGACCGCCGGCGCGCTGCCCAATGAGCAGGCGGGGGCGGGCGCTTCCTGGAGCCCCGGTGGCGGCGGCGGCGGCGGCAGTGACCAGGGGGCGGGCGGGGCGCGGCGGCGGCAGGTGAAGGCGGAGGCGGGGCTGTGGCCCCGGGACCGGTCTGTGGCTCGGGCGGGGCGCGCAGGTGAGCGGCGGTGGGTGGGAGAGGACAGACCCACCGGCGGGGGTTGCGCGGAGGTACTGACCCACCGGCAGCGGGATCGGGACAGGGACCGGTGCGGCGACCGCTTTTGCCGCCTGGTTGCGGTGAGTCGCGTGGATTTGGGATGCTGCGGGCGGCGGGCGGGCACGGTTGGCGCGCGGATCAGTGCACGGTCCCCTGTGTCCCCGCCCGCCGCCGGAGCCGGTGGACACGTCGCCCGTGGGGCGGGGGGTGTCACTCGTGGGCTGTTCCCGGTCCCTGCGCACGGGGCTGCGGGAAATCGGCAGGTCCCCGCTGCGTGCCGGGGCGGCTGCCAAGGCTCCGCTGTGGTCCTGTTGCTGTGCTGCTCCATCCAGCCAGGGTCCCCCGCAGGTCTCCCACGGGTGACTGGGTGCTGCCAACCCCCTTCCTAACCTGGTGAGCAGCTTGGCGGCGTGCCTGGTGCACCGAGTAGGGACGGCATCGTTGCACGGGGAAGGCAACTCAGGGAGTCCCTTCTACGCCGGTATTGGTTGAGTTGGAGGGTATCCCAGTGTCCCGGCACGCTGTGCTACGCTGATGAGCCCCGGACCTGGCACACTGGCAGCAGCAGTGGGTGCCTTACTGCTGGGCTGTGCAGTGGTCCCCACCGGGATCGGTGTCGTGGTAGCACCTGCCAAGCACCGGTGGACTCTGCCCCGTGCGCCCAGCCCTGCCGTACCTGTCCTCGTCCCCCTGGCTGGCTGCCCCCGGCCGCTGTTTGCCCGGGGCGGGGTGCGGTATTTACCCTCCCGCCAGAGCAGATCCACGTCTTGGGCCACAGCCGCCCTTGATCCGTGGCTGCGTTCACCTGGCGAGGGGACACAGTGCCAGCTTTGTCGTGGGGTGAGTCGCGCCGTACCTCGGTTTCCCCCACTACAGCTGGGCTAGTGGTAGTGGGGAGCGGGCTGGGATCCCCGGCGCTTTAGGAGGCACGCGGCAACTGCAGCGACTCAAGGCTTCAGTGGTGATGCTGGTGCTGGGTGCGGAGGGAGGGACTGAGCTCAGGAACTTAAAACTGGGTGCATAGAGAAGGGGAAACTCTGGCGCAGTGGAGGGTGTGGAGCAGCAGGGCTGGGAGTGCCCATGCTGGGGACGGGTGCAGAGGTGAGCAAGGGGAGGTGACAGGTGTGTGTGGGGGCACAGCAGTGTTGGGTCCTGGGGACCCTCCAAGACCCCCTGCCTGGGCACCGGCTGCCCCCAGCGCTGTGGTGCTGAGCCCGAGGCTGTGGCAGCACGGCTCTGCCAGCTGGTTCCGTGCACCCTCAGTGCACACGTGGCACGACCGCGACAAGCCCGAGCACCCGGGGGCGGGGAGTGGGCACTGCAGGGGGTGCGGGACCAGCGTAGCCCCTGCTGCACCCCAGCCCTCGAGGAGTGGCTGCTGCCCCGTGCGTCAAGCAGGAACTTCTCCTTCAGGGCAGGCAGCGGATGATGAAACCAGGGAGAAATTTCTCCTGGCAGCGTGTGGGCTGCTGGCGGGAGCCCCCGGGAGCCTGCGCTCCCCCTGCGCCGCCACCACTGCCTTCCCATGGTAACTCCACGGCGGGAGCAGGCAGGGTGCCGGTGGGAGCGGCCGCCCCGTCTGGAGGATTGGCGCCCGCCTGGCTCCCCGTGGCAGCACTGGCGTCCCTGACATGCCCCGAGAGCTGCATGTCCACACCCCAGCAAGCCCCAGGGCGGTCAGAGGACCTGGCGAGGGGCTGGGCTGAGACCCGTCAAACTCGCTTTGTGCCAGGAAGGTGGTGCTTGGGTAGCCATGCGGGCGGGGGGGGTGGTGGTGCCGGGGCTGTAGCCGGTGACCTTCAGTGCACCCGGCCATGCCCCGTGCCCAGGGCTGGGGGGTCAGTTGACATGCAGGGTGGTGCAATGGGAGCCATGGGGCCTGGGTGACTTGTATCCCCAGAGCTAGTGGCATGACTTAATGGAGCCATGGGCGGGCAGGGGGACCAGCCAGGGTGAGAGAAAATGAAAGCAGGTGATGCGGAAGGAGAAGTAGGTCAGGCGAGCTCTGGCCTCTCCCGGCAGCCTCGGTTGTGCTGCGTGCTCCACTCTGCCGTCTGTCTCTGTCGTGTCCCCAGGCCCCATGGGCAGTAGCTTGAGTGGATACGGGGTAAGGGGGTCCTGCTGCCAGGCACTGGGTCCCAGGCAGGGTGGGTGCTGGGCACTGCCCACCCTGGACACCAGCAGGGTGGAGAGTGTGGCTATGTTGGCTGACATATGCTGGGTACAGTGGCACCCCAGCAGTTTTGCTTTGATTCCCCTCCCATGGGCAACCATCAGGGCACAGGGCTTGGAGCCATAGCAAGGCTGGACAGGAGGATTGTCAGCCCCACTGCAGGGCCAAGGAAGAGAAGGGAAGAGGCCCTTGGGTCCTGCTCGGGTGGCACAAGGCAGCTGGTGTGGTGCAGACATCATGGTGGGCCTTGGGGAGAGCCCCATGTCCCATAGAGGGGCTCCACAGAGGCTGCCCATGCCTGCTCCACTGTGGAGCCATGGGGCCATCGCCCTCCCCTTGGTGCAGGGCTGGTGGGGTCTCACCAGTGGCGCTACGTGGGCCGGAGTGAGTGTGGCGGGCACGGCCTCACTGGCTGTGCTGTGTGGGCTCGGGGGAGGGGCGGGGGGGGATTAGAATCTCCTGCCCCCCTTCCCTCCCCAGGATCAGCCGTGGGCAGCGGGGAGCTGGCAGCAGGCAGCTGCCGTGGGGGGCGGAAGCCGGGCTATTTTGGAGGGTGTGGAGGGGGGGCTGTGGGCTGGCACTGTCCTTGCCAGGTGACCCCACCAGGACCAGCACCACCCTGGTGCCAGGATGGAGCATTGGGGCCCAGCCTGTGCCACTGGCGATGCTCAGTCCCCGAGGTGCTGTGAGGACATGAACCCTGCATATTGAGTAGGAGGTGCCACCAGCTGGGGGGGCCCCTTGGGGCTGTGCAGCACAGTGGGACCCAAGGGGTCTGGCTGCCCTCCAAGGGGTTCCCATGACTGTGCTGCAGGGCCAGCAACTCCAGAGCCAGCTCACCCTGGGACTAGTGAGCAGGCCCAGTTGCAGGTGAGCCTGCCTGTCCCAGGCTGGTGGCTGGCAGAGCTTTGTCCTGCTGCCCCACCTTCCTTCCTTCCTTCCTTCCTTCCTTCCTTCCTTCCTTCCTTCCTTCCTTCCTTCCTTCCTTCCTTCCTTCCTTCCATCCATCCATCCATCTGTCCTTCCCCCTTGCATGTTCCTGCCTGTGCCTCAGCCATCTCCTTGGCACATTGGGAAGGCCAGAGGTGACACACAGAGGCCACATCTGTCCTGAGGGATGTGTGGCCATGGCACCCCATGCCATGGCAGGTCGGGTTGCTGCTCTCTGTCAGGAGGTGATGCAGGAGATGGGGTTGCCCTTCCTGCTGTTGGAAGAGGAGCTGGGATGAGGCCATGTCCCATCATTGGTGACACTGGTCAGGGTGCCACTGGCCAAGGCAAGGGTAGAGCTTGGAGGAGAATGGATGGATGGATGGATGGATGGATGAAAGTTGCCCCTCAGCCCCTCAGCCAAGGCAAGCAGCAGTTTGTGGCCAGCACCTGGGTGGTTGCAACACCCCCAGGGTGGGGGGGCCACAGTGACTCACCCCATCCTGGCCACCAGTAGGAACCCTGACTCAGGGCTGCGTGCCCATGCCGTGCCATGCCCCTCCCTGCCCGCCTCGCCCACCTTATCTCCCGCCCTTAGCACCTGGCACACCTGGGCCAGGGGGGACTGGCGCCGTTCCCCTCCTTTATGGGGAACAAAGGGCAGGGGAAGGGTTGGCAGCAGGTGCCACATCCCTCCCTCCTCCCTTCCGTCCTCCCTCCCTTCCTCTCAGGGACACTGTCCAGGGCTGTGCCCTCTTTTGTGCCCCCCACTGGAGCAGCTGGTCAGCCTGGAGCATTGTGGCAGTGTGGTGGGCAATGCTGCCCACAACCCTGCTGCCACTGGCTGTGTGCTGCCTGCACTCCAGGCACTGGGCAACCCATGGTACCACAGCTGGCTCCTGCCCAGCACATGGTCCACAGTGATGGGAGAGGTGGGATACCATGGAGGGCACGCTAGCGATGCCCCTCTGCCCACCTGCCATCTCCGCTGCCTGCCCACGGGCTCTTGCACAACCCAGCTCTTTCTGTGAGCATTGCTGGGGCTGGGCCAGAGGCCCGTTGCTGTCCAGCTGGTGTGGGGCTCTTCCCCTTTCTGCCTGGCCTCCTGCTACAGACGGCACCAGCATGGTGCCTGGAGCCTATCCAGGGCCATGCCAGGGTGCTGCAGTGCAGGTGCCCCTGACCAGTCTGGCGTGGGTGGCCTGGGCGGGTGCTGGTACTGGTGGTGGGGTGTGGGGCACGCTCTCCAGGCTGCTAATTGCTGTTTAGCTGGGGACACAGAGGGTGTAATTATGGGGGGATTGCGTGAATCTGCAGCCTGGCTGGGGGGCCCACGAGTGCCCCTGCCCAAGGAGCGGAGGGGATCAGGCAGCATAGTCCAGCTGGGCCGGCGTTGCTTCCCACATTCCCCATGGGACCTCAGGAACCTGCTCCAAGGGTAGAGCAGGACAGGAATCCATAGGACCAGGGGGTGGCTCCAGGGCTGGCCGGGCAGGCTGCAGCATGCTGCACTGAGCCCAGCCCTGCTCCCACCAAGCGCAGGCGCCCTCCCAGCTCGGCCAGGCTGGCCACGGCCAGTGGCGAGCACCCAGCACCCTGCCTTGGGGCGGAGGAGAAGGTGAGGGCCTGTATGATTCCTCGGCACAGGGGGCAGGGGCAGACAGCTTGGAGACAATGCCAGTGGTGAGGAAGGCATACTTATGGTACGGAGTGCCTGTCCTGGCAGTGCTGGCAATTTTCTCCCGTGGGACTGGGCCAGGGGATGCCCCCTGCCCGGTTCCGGGTTGGCGCCCCACGGCGCGGTGCCGGCTGCAAAGGGTTAATGCCGTGTGTGTTCTGGGAAGCGGGGCTGGGAGGTGCGTGACCCGGGGTGTGGGCGTCGACTCCTTTTGAGGTGGGATCCTGAGCTCAAGTGCAGCGGGGAGCGGGGCCAAGTTCACACAGCACCCTGCCTTCCCCTCCCTGCCACTCGCGGGCCGCCAGCCCGGCCGCGACGCAGCGCTGAGCCACGCCAGGACCCAGGGCAGGTGAGCTACACACCCACCCTGCCATCACTGGCCGGTATGGTGGAGGAAGTTGCCAGGGTGGTGGGGACCCAGTGTGGTACACTGGGCACTAGGAGAGCTGGGCCAGCTGCTTTGGCACCAGCAGGCTGCGGGATGTTGGTGTTGCCTGAGCCCTACACCACCCTTGCTGCTGGTGGGATGGGACGGGACGGGACGGGATGGGACGGGAAGGGACGAGTGGCAAGATCTGGGTCACTTTGGTTTGGCAGAGCAGGGCCCACACCCCCCAGTGGCAATGCCAGGCGGCTGGATGTGGCAGTGGGGTAGGTTTTGGCAGCAGGAGGGGGCCAGGATGCCAGCACAGTTCCAGCAGGCTGGGTGGGCGGCATGGCGACTTTGCTTCTTGTCCCTGCCACAGATGCCAGGAGTGGTTCTGGCAACGTCGCTAGTCCTGCTCCACTGTGACAGGGATGCCTGTGCCCAGCCTCCATGGCAGCTATCACACCGGGCTGGCACTGGGCCCCAGGTGCAGTGCCGGCTGGGCGCTGAGGCAGTCCTGGGCCACAGTGCCCCAACCCCTTTTTCAGTGCCGATGGCTAATGTGCCATGGCTGCGCAGCACACGGCTGTGCCTGGGAGCTCTGTGGGTGAGCTGGCCAGTATCAGGGGGTCTGAGCAGTGCCATGGGGCTCGCTCTCAGTGCTGTGGGGT
Source organism: Corvus moneduloides (assembly GCF_009650955.1). Classification (NCBI taxonomy): domain Eukaryota; kingdom Metazoa; phylum Chordata; class Aves; order Passeriformes; family Corvidae; genus Corvus; species Corvus moneduloides. The sequence continues at coordinate 84,066 of NC_045504.1, read as the reverse complement.
GGGGGACTGTTTATCCTCTTTAATCTCCAAACCATTTCCTTTTGTCTCTGCTCGTTCTTTTCTTCTTTCAAAGAGCAGTGCTGCTTTCCCACTCCCTCCAGCAGTGGGACCGCCGGCATGTGCCTGCTGTAGGGTCACCAGCTGAGCCAGAGCCCGGCCGCCACCTTCCCTGCTGGGCAGGCAGAGGGACTGCAAAGCCCCTGCCTTGCAGCCACACCACCCTCCACACTGTGGCCATCGGCACCAGGGCCACTGCTGCTCCCCATCGGCTTCAACCAGGGCAGTAGCAGGGTGGGGGAGTTGCACAGCCCGGACTCCTGGGTCCACGTTCCCAAAGGGTGAGGGGCCCCACAGGGTGAGGGGCCAGGGCGACGCTGCGCTGCGCTGCGCTCCCCTTCCTGGGTGACTCATTCTCCCCAATGTGGCTGTGAAGTCCCTCGACAGCATTTGTGACTCTTGTGACTGAAAGCAGGGGTACTTGGCAGCAGCCCAGGGTGGGGACTGTACTCCCCAGGACCTCTGCCCTCCTTCCCCATGGGGGAACAGTTCGGGAGATCCCCCCCAGACACCCCTTTCCACCTCACAACTCCCACCGTCCCCAAGCCATGGCCCAGTGCTCAGCGCAGGCTGGCGTTTTGCCCTCATCCAGGGCACCATCCCAGTTTGGTGGCATGGGATGCAGCCTATCCCCATGCAGGATGGGTGCTGCAGGGGCCCCACCCCAGTGTCTGTGGCTCTGGCTGGGTGGCTGGACCCCTAGGATGGAGGGAGCTGGCAGGTGGGTGGAGCCTGGCCATGGTTGTTCCAGGCAGCATGGGCTGGCAGAGGGATGTCAGGGTGACCTGGGCAGGCATTGTTCGTGCTGCCACCCGCCCTGCATGGGAGCCAGCTCAGCATGGGGAGCAACTCCCCCTTTCCTCAGTCCCATTTGGCTGCTGCAGCTGAAATGTGCCCAGCCACAGCATTGACATCACTGAGAAAGCTCTGGCATGGCGAGGACATGGGCATCACCACCTGCTCCCTCCCAGCCACCATCTCCAGCACCAGCCAGGGAATGCTGGGGGGCCGGGGGTGGCTCCAGTCCCCTCACACCTCATCCTCCGCCATTTCCTTATCACTGCGGTGATCTCCTCGACGGCAGCGCCCGCTCAGCATGTGACTTCGCTCCAGTGAGGAGGATGTGCGGGGGGGTGGGGGTGTCAGCAAAGGAGCCGTAACAGGCGGTTTAGTGCGATGGAAAATCCCCCTCCTGTCACCGCCACCTCGCCCCCACCCTGCCCCAGCCCTGCAGCCATGTCTGCTGGCATCGGGTCCTGTGGCTGCTCGCAGGGGTCCCAACTCCCTTACCAGACCTGTGCTGGTGGGTTCTGCGGCATTGGCAGCACTGAGGCTGTGTCCACCTGCACTGTGACATAGTGAGGCTGGTGGCTGTGCCCATCCCTCAGAGCACCCCCCCACCCGCTGGGATATGACAGGGTCTCAGCTGCTGCCCTGCGCCCAGACACCTCCACAGACACGTCCCAGTGGGTGCCATCAGTCTTGTGAGTGCTCTGTGCCCAGAGCTTGTGGGGCTGGAGGTGCTGTGGGGACAAGGGCAGAAGGGAGGCTGTCCTGGTGCCATCGCTGGGGGAGGCAGTGTTGGAAGGGAGGACACAGTGCCACCCTATCCTGTGACCATTGCCTGCAACAGTCCTGGGGGTCTGTGGGGCTTTGGGCCACCCTTGGCAGGTGCCACATCCCTGTCATCCCTCTCCAGCTGCCCAAGCTGTGGCATGGGGTACTTGCCCCCCCATCTTAATCCTGCCCCTGCAGCTAATCCTGCCTAATCCCACTGGGGGCTGTCACTGCCTGTTGGCTCCCAGGGCCCTGATGGTTTAATCACCCCTAATCCGATCACCCCCGCCTCAGCAGGCAGAGGGGACCCCAACCAGTGATGGGATGGGCTCCTGCCAAGGAGGGGGGCTTGGCCATGGGTGCTGGCGCCAGCATCCCAGGCGGTCGGCACTGCCTGGCTCCCAGTTTCAGGGGCGGCTGCTGCCTGCCATGCCGGTCGGGCCTGCTCGGCAGCGGCTGGGGCGGCTCCGCAGCCGGTTGCTCCGGGGCCGTTCCCAGCTGCCTGCCGAGGCAGCCCCAGCTGGCGGCCGCCCAAGCGCAGGGAGCGGCCGGCTTGGGGATGGGCCCCTGTGCCGGGGGCCGTCGGCCGCGCCGCCCCTCCATGGGCAAGAGGGGGCACGTCCCCCACGCCTGCCTGCCGACGGCAGAGTGTGGCTTGGCACAGTGTGGTGGGTTTGGGGTGGATGGGCCTGGCATGGCTCAGCGTTGCCTGGCATGGCTTGGCGATGCCCAGTGCCACGTGCCGCTGTCCACCATGGCTTGGCTTGGCATGGCACAGCTCTGGCAGCACCAAGAGTCACAACCCAGAGGTGGTACCCACCTCTGCCTCCCCCAGGCTGCAGTTGCTGGATTCCCATCCCACTGTCACCCAGCAGTGCCGGTATCACCCGGCAGCCTGGCTGGCCTCAAGGGCCATAGCTGGGCATGGTGTCAGAGGGCAGGTTGCAGCCCTGGAACTGCCACTGCTGCCTGCACCCTGCCTGCAGGTTGTGAGGGTCATGGGCTCCCCCTTCCCACCTGTGCTGGCTCCACAGGAACATGTGGGTCCTTGGTGGTGCGCCATGGGGACAACAGTGGGAGTGCGAGCAGTGCTGGGTTTAGGGCTGAGGCCAAGCTCTGCCAGCTGCAGCGTGGGAAAGGCCTGACTGGCGCAGGCTGGGCTTGGTTGGGTGAGGAGTGGCCCCGGGCTGGGGCACAGGGGGAGGGAGGGGGCCCAGTCCCGACCAGGAGCGGGGGCAGGAACCGGCGGCACGGGTGCTGATCCTAATCTGCCGTGGCAGGAAGTGTGGCCCCTGTTCCCAGCCCAGCTGGGCTCCATGGGGCGGCCCCCAGCCCTCAGGGTGCTCTTCCCAGCACTCGCCCGCCTACCTGTGCCTGCTGCCAGTGAGGCCCTCGTTCCCAGGATGGGTTGCTGGGAGCCAGTGGCTGCGCCTGGCCATGACAGTGGGCTGGGGGGGGATTGTGGGTGGGCTGGCACAGGAAATGCTGCACTTTGGTGCTGTTCAAAGGCACCACGCTGAGATTTCCCCCTTTGCTGTGGCGGTGCGGGCGGCTGGGTGCTGGTGGTAGTGGAGGAAGCGTGGGGGCCTGTGGCAGGGGGCCTGTGGCAGGGGGCCTGTGGCAGGGGGCCTGTGCCCGCCAACCTCGACACAGCATGGAGGGGACTGAGGGCAGACTGCGGGCCCCAAGCCTGCCCCAGTTTAGTGTCCCGCTGAAACCCCAGTGCCACCCAGCATGTATATGGAGGGTTCCTTGTGCCCTGGCTTTGTGACAGCGATGCTCCAGCTGCAGTGTTTCTTCCAAGTGCTCTCTCCCAGGTTGTTCCTGTATCAGTCAGGCAGCATCCTATCCTTCCTGCAGGTGAGGACGATGGCCAGCCCAGAGGACGACCTAATCGGCATCCCCTTCCCTGAGCACAGCAGCGAGCTGCTAAGCTGCCTGAACGAGCAACGGCAGCTGGGGCTGCTCTGCGACGTCACCATCAAGACACAGGGGCTGGAGTACCGCACCCACCGTGCTGTCCTGGCTGCCTCCAGCCGCTATTTCAAGAAGCTCTTTGCAGGGCCGGGGCCAGGGCAGGAGGTCTGTGAGCTGGACTTTGTGGGGCCAGAGGCACTGGGTGCGCTGCTGGAGTTTGCTTACACAGCCACGCTGACCATCAGCAGCGCCAACATGGGCGAGGTGCTGCGTGCTGCCCGGCTCCTGGAGATCCCCTGTGTCATTGCTGCCTGTGTGGAGATCCTGCAGGGCAGTGGGCTGGAGGCACCTGGCCCTGATGATGGCGACTGCGAACGTGCCCGCCGCTACCTGGAGGCTTTCTCCGCCCTCCCCGAGGGTGAGGTGCCTGCCCCACCACCCCCCCGCCCCACCGCCCGCCGCAGCAAGAAGACCCGCAAGTTCCTGCAAGCCCGTGGTGCCCGGCTCAACAACCATGCCGAGGAGCCACCCACCGAGGCTGAGGGCTCTGGCAGCCCCCTGCCGCCCCCACAACTGCCCTCACCACCTCTGCCTGAGGGGCTGCCCCTGCCCTATGACAGCTTTGAGCTGCCTGAGGAGGAGGAGCTGCCCCCACACCCCTTCCCCTTCCCCTACCAGCCCCCCTTATCCCCTGATGAGGCCGCTTCTGACGATGACGCCATCGACCCCGACCTGATGGCATATCTGAGCTCGCTGCACCATGAGTCGCTGGCGCCTGGGCTCGATAGCCCTGACAAGCTGGTGCGCAAGCGCCGCTCACAGATGCCCCAGGAGTGCCCTGTCTGCCACAAGGTCATCCATGGTGCCGGCAAGCTGCCTCGCCACATGCGCACGCACACGGGCGAGAAGCCCTTTGCCTGCCAGATCTGTGGAGTCCGATTCACACGGTGAGTGCTGCTGGATGGACTCTCCCTGCCTGACATGTACTAAATGATATCTCCTATGGCACTCCCCCTGCCAGTCCTAGGGGGGCCTGGTCACAGGCCTGGCATGGTCCATGGGGTCTTCTGCATCCCCTGAGTGCTGCTGGGTTGTCTGATGGCATACTGCACAGCACCCCTCTGCCAGTCCTGCCAGTGCAGTGCAGATTCAGAGGGTCTTCCGCACTCCATGAGTGCTCTGGACCAACATAGGGTACCCAATGGCATCCTCCATGGCACCCCCTGCAAGCTCTGTTGGGGTGCAGTGGGTTATGGGGCCTTCTGCAGCTCATGAGTGCTGCTGGACTGATGTAAGGTACCCAGTAGCATCCCTTGTGGTGCCCCTCTGCCATACCTGCTGGTGAAGTCAGGTCAATGGTGTGTTCTGCACTGAGTGCTGCCAGATCAACCAAGGCTTGATACTTGATGGGCACCCGTAACACCTCTTCTGCCAGCCCTGGCATGGTGTAATGCAGGTCCAAGGGAGTCTTCCACACTATGTAAGCACTGCCAGACTACCCAGGGTACCCAGCAGCATCCCCCCTGCCAGCACCCAGCTGCATCTCAGCCATGCAGCCGTTCAACGGTCCCCTGCCCTGTCAAGCCCCTAGACCCCTCTGCCCTGCAGAGCATCCCTGCTCTGGGACTTCCAGCACCACTGCCCTTCCTGCTATGGCTGGGTGGCATGTCAGCTACTCAATGCCAATATCTCCCTGTGTGTCCCAACTCCAGGAATGACAAACTGAAGATCCATATGCGGAAGCACACAGGTGAGCGGCCCTACTCCTGCCAGCACTGCAGTGCCCGCTTCCTGCACAGCTATGACCTGAAGAACCACATGCACCTGCACACAGGCGCCCGGCCCTACGAGTGCTACCTCTGCCACAAGGCCTTCGCCAAGGACGACCACCTCCAGCGGCACCTCAAGGGCCAGAACTGCCTGGAGGTGCGGACCCGCCGCCGCCGCCGCGATGAGCCGCCTCCACCACCCGCTGGGACCCCTGGCCTCGACCTCTCCAATGGGCGGCTGGAGGGGCTGCGCCTCTCCATTGCCCGCTACTGGCCTCCAGGGCAGCCCGAGGAGGAGGAAGAGGAGCCAGAGGGTGAGGAAGGGCCGCAGCCAGATGGCGCCGTGCCGGTGGAGACGGCATAGGGCCGATGCAGCGGCAGGTGTCGTGCCGTTCCATGCCGAGCTGTGCCGTGCCCACTGGGGTTTCTGTTCCTGTTTTTCCCGTCACGGTTCATTCCTAGTTATGCAAAGGGGGAAACTCCCCTCGGCCGATTTGCACAAGGGGGTGGGGGGCCCCTACCACCCCCCAGCGTGCCCGGGCCCACCTGGTCATGCCCAGGTGGGCGAAGGGGGGATTGGGACTTGGATGTCCCTCCACCAAACCCCTCGTGGATGCCAGGACCGGGCAGGGGCACCCATGGACCGAGGCCCCCCCCCAGTTGGGGAGAGCCCCCATCCTCTCCCCAGTGGGAGGGCGGCCACTGCCCTGCGCTGTGCATAGCTTGTCCCCACCTCCCCACTCCGAGCAGCCCCCCCCCGGCGAGCCCCCCTCGCCCCTGCACTCCCGGCTGCTTTCTCTTGGTTGCACTATTCGGGTGAGCCCACCCGGGTGCGGGGCAGCCCTGGCCCCCCCCGGCCCCTTTCTCCTTCTGAAATCCCCCGGCCCTGTGGGACCCCCTTTCCCTGGGGTGGCCGGGCCCCCACGGTCACCCCTCTGTCCTTTGCACATGCCCCCCCGCGGGGCGCAGCCTCCCCGGGGGTGTAGGGGACTGGCACTATTTGTCTACAATAAGAGTTTTATCTATATTTAAAAAGATGATGTAATATATTCCCTCTCACAGCCCCTCCGCTGCCAGCCACCAGCGCTGCCCGGCCCCACATCTGCCATGGGGTGCCGGCAGGGGTGATGGGGCCGGGGGGGCTCTGCTCCCGTCATGGCTTTAAAGTGCCTTATGGTGAACTTGAACCTTTTCGGCTACTTGAACCTCTCTGGTGTCAGGAACCAAACAAACCATGGGCGGGCGGCCCTCCGCCCCGCCGGGCCGCCTCTGCCTGTCTGTATGTCTGTTTGTGTTTGTTTGTTTGTTTTTTTTTTAAAACGAAGGCTGCTTGGTAATAAACGGAGAAGCAGGGACTTCCCTCGCGTCCAGCTGTCTGTCCATTCTGCACCCCTGCCCCGAGGCAACTCGAGATTGGGGGCACTGTGGGGCTGGGGACAGGGACATTGAGAGGCTGGGGCACCACAGGGATGGGGAAGGGGCACCATGTGTGGGAAGAGGGACATCGAGGGGTGGGGGGCAGCTTGGGGCTGGGGGCACCACGGGGATGGGAATGGGGACACCATAAGGGCTGGGGACAACCATAAGGGCTGGGGACAACCATAAGGGCTGGGGACAGGGATGTGTAGGGACTGGAGGCACAGTGGGGATGGAGATGGTGGCACTAAGGTGCTGGGGATGGGGGCTGGAAAGTATTGAGAGGCTGGGGTCACAGCAGGGATAGAGCCAGGGGCAGCGTGGAGCTGGGGTATCACAAGATCAGGACCACCATGGAACACTGGATGCCAACTCAGAATACCAACTAGGTACTTTATTCACCAGCCCTTCCCCACCCTGTGGCTCTCAGCTTCTGCCTCACTGGTGGGGCCCCAGCCACATCCCAGCACCCGCACCCATGTTTTTGCTGCCTCATGGCACTATCCTGCTGTCACTGGGCCCTGCCCTCACTTTCACTGCTCTTGGCCTGCTGCTGGTAGTTGAAGTCTTGCTGGGACAGAGGAGCACAGCGTTGGCATCCAGCATCCCCAGTGCCGGGGAGGACAGAGGACATTGCCACTCCCACAGCCAGCCCTCACCTGCAGAGCAATTTGTTCTTGTTGGCCACCCCACTGTTGCCTCCGTCAGTCTCCTTGCTCTTTTCCTCCTCCTTCAGCTGGGCTCACACCCGGGTGGCCGTTCTGAAGGGGAGTCTCCAGCCCTTTATCATGTCCTTGATGCGCTGCCGCAGCAGCCGCCCTCGCTCCTGGCCCCGCGGCGACCGCACAGCTCCCAGCCACAGCCCCGGTGTCTCCTCGTCACTGGAGTCCCTGCAGGGGCAGAGAGGGCAGGGGGCAGCTGCAGCCCCCCACACCTGCTGCAGCCCCCCAGGCTCGGGTGGGCTCCTGGCATCCCTCTGCTCACATCTCCTCATCCCCAGAGTCCGGGTAGCTCAGGGGGGCCATGCAGACGGAGCAGGTGTTGTTCAGGGCTGCGTAGCACTCGCTGCAATACAACCCTGCAGAAAATGGGGCTGTCGGGGGGACGTGGAATTTTCTGGGGAGAGGGACCCCAAGCTGTGGGAGCTCCTACCTTTGCAGCCGGGTGTGAGGCAGGCGCTGAAGCCCGGCTGCTCTGCCGCCCCGCAGGTCAGGCAGTGTTTGCGCTGGATGCCCACGAAGCGAGCGAGGCAGGTGAGGGCAGGAGACTCGTGGGCACGGGATGATGCTCTGGGGGTCAATGCCATCCTGGGGGTCCTTGACACAGACCCTCAGGGATACCACTGATCTTTTCCATCCCACCAGGGGTAACTTACCTGTATTCACAAATCTGCTGCCACCAACACACAGGTTTTGCCTGGTTCCTGTAAAGGTTCATCCCTTAAATGTGCTTGACTTGGCATCTACCTGCTCCATGGTGTGCAGCCAGTCATATTGAAAAGGTCCTTGCCTTTCAGTAGCGAGCAAAATTACTTCATTCAAAGTTGGTATCATACACATGACTACTTCTCTCCCTGGTTCATTAGCACAGCTTGGTATTTTGCCAGTCAGCTTAAGAGAGATCCAGTGATGTCCCTTTGGATTCCAAATAGCCAGCATGGCATCTGAGACTAGCACAGTTAGTGATCATCCCAAAGTGAATTTCTGGGACTCCTGTATCATTAGGGTGGCAGCTACTATGGCCCATAAGCATGCTGACCATCCAGTTACTTGGAAAAGGATGCCACTGGCCTTTGCCAACTTCCAAGAAGCTGTGTCATCCCCACAGAGGCTACTTGTTGCCTTTTGTGCACACATCATGGAAAGGGTTTAGTCCAATCTGGAAGGCCTAAAGCCAGTGCTTCCATGAGCATCCTTTATGGTGTTAAAACTGGTTCAACATTCTCGGGGCCATTCCAGCAATTCTTCAGGGCCTTTGATTACCAAATAAAGGGGGTTGGCAATTTGTCCAAAATTTTGAACTCATATGGGACAAAATCCCGCCACTAACAAAATTCCTGTTAGTTATCTTTTAGGCTTAGGAGCTGCAATTTGGAATATCGCTACTTTTTTTCTTCTCCCAGATCTCCTTGTCCTTTTGATACCTTAAAGCTAAGGTATTGGTCTTACCTTTTTTGTCTTGAAATTCCAGCAAGTCCCAAAAAGTTCCCCAGGCTTATGGTCACTTTCAAGCAGGTTTGTTCCTTGTCAGCTCCAATTAGGATGTCATCAACAGGCTGTAAAGGAGGAACACTGTTACCTTTTTTCCATTGTTCTGCTTCTTTTGCTAAAACCACCAAATAAAGTGGACCTATTTTTGAGTCCTTGAGGGAGCACCGTCCAACTTCATCTTTCTTCCAGTCACAGAGATTTTCTCATTCATAGGCAAAGATGGTTTGGCTTTGCTTGTCTATTGGGATACAAGAGAAAGCACCCTTTAAGGCCAAAACAGTATGGTAACAGTTTGTTTTTGGCACTGAGGTTAACAAGACATAAGGATTTGGTACAGTTGGGTGTATATCTGTGCATATTTGATTGATTGCTCTTAAACTTGTACTAATCTGCATGCTCAAGAACAAGGCTTCTTTACTTGTAGGAAGGCATCTAAAAGTCAGATTGACATTGTCTGAGTATGCTGAATTGTAAGAATGTGTATATCAATGGTTTCAGACCTTTCTGTGCTTCTGTCTTTATAGGATATTTATTCATTCTTAATGGTTTAACTTTTGGTTCTGAGCTTTTCCTCTTAACTGGAGACATATTCTTTGCTTTTCCTCATTTTCCTGTAGCCCATGTGGATCACTGCATTTGAAATGGCATCCAGAATATTTTCTCCAACGTCCTCCAATGGTTTACCCATTAACAGGTAGATCTGAGCTTTCCAGCCTGTCTCAGGTGGAAATGTGAAGCTGCGCAGTATTTTCAGAAAAGGTTAAAGGGTTTGTGTGTTTAAGCTACAAAATATATCTCATCCCAGCAAGGGAAGGGGGCATTACAGAAACCGATGAGTTGCTTTAGTGTCACCAACTATACATGCCATGGCTGGTAGGAGTGGCTGAAATGCTGCCCCAACAATCTGTATTGGAACTTTTCTCAGCAGGCCCTTGCAGCAAGTTACTTCTGAAGGTGTGGCACCACTATCAATACAAAAATCTAGTGTTTCATTCCCCAGCTTTACTGGAACCAGAGTATCAACTGGGCATGCCCTGATATTTTCCCCTGGTCCCCTTCCCTCACTGTCAAAATCCTCCACCATCATAACATTTACCTCTTATAACTGACCTCTCCTGTCAACAAATAGCACATTCAGGCCAAGACCCCCAAATGTCCAGCCCATTCCTCTTCTTTCTTCTTCTCTAACACCATTCTTTCTTTTCTACGGTAAAAAAGTTTGACCCTTAAGTAGTTATACTGCTCCCACCCCACTGATTGATTAAGGCCCAGTACCACGTGTTTCCTTGTGACTTCCATGGAGATTGATCCCACTGATCAGTTACACTGATAAACCTACACCTTTTGTAAAAGCAATGGGAAAAAGGAACAACAGTGCACTTGCCAATCCAAGAATTCCATCCACCCCTCCACCCTTGCTTGGATATCTCTGGAGCACTGCATTTTGGATTTGCTCACTGCCATGATGCTGAAGAGGATTTGGAGGAGTCCATGATCATCTGGCTGGTGCCCACTGGAGTCCTGTCTGTTCTGATTCTCCATTGCCAGGGGCAGTAAGATGATCCAGGCAAGGCCTTATGGCCACCCCATCTGAGTCACCATAACGTCCCCAGGGTGGGTTCTTTCCCAGAGTGTGCCAGGAACTGATCCACACCCAGAGTCGGGATATTTGTTTCTTCTAAGTCTGTGCAGAGATGGGTGCTGGGTAGTGAATCCTCTAAATCAGCACCCCCTCAGGTGCCAGTCACCCTCTTTGATACACTTCAAAGAGCAACAGATCCACATTTCCCATAAACACCACAGTCTAAAGCTATGGATAAGCTATGGATAAGGTATCGATCATCTGTAGCCATGGGCTGCAACTTCCTTTGTCTCTTTTTAGAGATCCAGCACACAAGGATTTACTGCACATGCTCTCTGGAGAAGAGCATCAAAACCTTCTTGCAAGTTAGTGGGGAGATGGAGATGGTTGCTAGCTGCCCCTCTTAGAGCTTTGGACCATGAAGTTACAGCATTGCAGAGCAATGTGAGAGTTGGAAAAGGAAGTCAGGACTTTACAAGATGCAGAGGCAATCACACAAGATGTAATTATACTCCAGCAAAGTGGTGCTATGAGCAGCAATGCAGTGTAGAACGACTGTAAAATGGCAATATGTGGTGGTACATATGGCTCACAAACAAAGGCACAGATGTGGGAAAAATAAGATTTATATTCCCCAATCATATTCACAGGATCCTGAGGAATGGGATGGAAATATCTTGAGTGAGTCCTCAGACTCCAAAGTTGAGCTTTAGCTAGATTTAGCAGAAAGGGAGGTGGTAGAAGCACAATCTCTCATACAAATGGAGGGGCAGAGGGATCTGCTAGATGGAGGGGTGCACTTACAATCCAAAATGGAATTTTTGGAGATCTACCAGCAGAAGAGAGCAGAAGAAAAACTGACATGGATTTTGTGAGCTTGGAATAGTGGGGCTGTGTCTGTCCACTTACTAATTGGTGAAAAAATCCATTAAGCCCTATAGGCAGTAAGGATCAGATATACCAGGGATGTGCTTGGGGACAAAGTATCAGGGATCCTGTTTGGCAGGATATTGCCACCCCTGTGCTGTATCAAGGGTTGTGTGCAGCAGTTTTAACAGCATGTGCAGACATTGATGAGTTAGTGCCCTCAGAAGTTGATGTTCAAGGAAGAAGGTTTCCTTTTCCTGCAGCAGATGGGGCTGGCTCATGCTCTAATTACAGGGATGGGGCAGCAGTACATAAAAGTATCATAATGCAGCTTTTGAGAGGGGCACCTGTTTCATTGAAGACCTTGATTACACCAGCAGTCACAGTGCTACTAGTAATATAGGTGTCCTAGCAAATACCTTAGGGGAAATTTGGGCTCTAATTTCAGAACCAGCTGTGTGAGTGGTGAATGAAAATCAGCCGGCAAAACTGTAGACTTACCTCATGTGTGATGAGGACTGAAATGTGGAATGATCTTGCGCAAGCCAGTGTCCCATGATCGGAAATAAATAGGATCTTAACAGCAAAAATGTTTCATCATTGACAGAAGTCAATGCCTATGCAAAAAAATTCTTCCCTTTCATCTCTCTGTCAGCTCACACCAAGACACTGTCTGGCAAATGCTAAAACAGCAGAAATGGACCAGGAAGAAAGTTGTTTGGCAATGGACAAAGAAACAAGAAGAAGCCTCTGATACCTGCAAAAACGTTCTGATTGAGCAAGCCAAATTACACACTCCTAGGCAACGAAATCCTTTTGAACTGAAAGTAACAATTCTAGACGACAAAGTCTCATGGGGATTGTGGCAGACAACTGGGCTGAAAAGTCAGAAAAAATCTGTAGGATTTTGGTCCAAGCCCTTACAAGGCTCTCCTATACATTATAACCCAATGGAAAAATGAATTAAAGCTGTAATTTGGGCATTGCAAGAAACAGAAAAAATTACAGGCTGAAATAGTGTGACTGTACCTCCAGTATAAAACATGGTGAGGACTGAAATTCTTCCCGATAGTGTCTCTTCCAAAATGTTAGAATAAGTGGAATTGTTTATACCAATGGATTCTGTGATGGGACTGCAACCTATTAATCTAGAAATGACCATTTTTTAACAACCCCTGACAATGCAGTATGGTTCTGTACTCTGCTTTCTCCCCTTCTACATCCTCTATTCGTATCATATTCTCAAGTTCCTGTATTTTAGGTATCTTTGATGATTTCCTGTGCCTTATTTAGGGGGGATAGCACTGGAACTCTGTTATTGGTGTCACAAACCAAACATCAAATTAAAATTCAATCTGAAAAAGTGCAAACCACAGCCCTTCAATCTCTGTGGGCAATTATCCTGTATCAAGTTCCCAAGCCTGGAGCAATATTAGCTGGAGGAACTGGAGCAACACTGTATGTATTACTGGACAGAGATGACACTCCTATTTTCCTCCCTTATCACAAGCTGGTTCCTTGTGCTTTGTAAGCCACACAGCAAACACATACCTTGAATACATTTCTGCAAGAACAATATGTAAAAACTTGTGTGTAGGTTTTTACTGTAACTAACCTATTATTATTCTTTCAGAGTGGTGACTACAGAGTAGCCAGCAGGTACCTTCATGGAAGGTTTACCTTGGACATCCAAAGCAGCTTGCCTTAATTTGAGAGTAACTGCTATACACTGAGTAACTTTATAACACTGATTACTGATGAACTACCTTCCTCTGTCACAGGCAGGATGGGAGCTTCAGACAAAATTTGTTAGAGAAGCCCTCTCGTTGTGACATGAGGTGCAGAAACGATACCCTGGCTTTCTAAACTCCTTCTCATAGAGGAGTCTGGGTGTGGCTAAATCCAATCCCAGGCCCAGATGTGGTCAAAGGTTTATGTCTAAAGGATCATACAGGTGTAACCCTACCTTTATACAACTTTGTCTTGCGGGATTAAGGATGGCTAACCAAATATATTTATATATATTGAAAAAATTATTTAATTTGATTACAATACTGATAATGCTTAGACAAAAAGACCTTAGTCAGAATTATCTAGTACACACAATAGGTAGCTGTAACTTCTAGCGTAATGCTCTATTTTTGAAACAATATTGAAGCAATTTCATTAAAGCTAGAAAAAACCCAAATTTTAAGTAGAGATTGATGTTCCTCACCCCTATCAGAAACTGTGGGCAAATCGCTTTTGCTCAGCCTCGAGGTATAACCTTGAGGGGCACCCCCACTCATGGGAAAGATCTTCACACACACCTTAGGGACTTCTGCTAGAAGTCTTCACTATGAAAATGTGGGACTGGCCTTTAACAGCATAAAGTGACTGACTGTCAGTCACATTCATTTTTAGATTATGTGTTGCTAGGCTTACTCAGCAAAATAGACTTTGCTGATGAAAAAGGTGTGATCAGCTCTTTGGTGACACTTCTGCCTCTAACTTCCATATCAGGGCCTGCACATCCCTGCTGCTCCTGGCCTCAGGCAGGGAGCACTTGTCGAGTATATCCTCATGCACTCTGTACATTCCTTCTTGGCTATATCTACCATCATGTTCTTTGGATCCTGGAGTCTAAAGCTAAATGGAATTGTTTCCATGTAGGGCTGAGCTAGGGATATGTATCAGCACAGGTAGCTGTCGCAGCCCTTCCCCCTTAAAACTGATAACTTGAATTTGTCAGGCAGCCAAGTGGCAGCCACGCTCTCCTTGCAGCCTGTACAAGTACACTGCGTGCACAACCATGCTGCTCTGCGGGCTCACTCTTTGCCTTATGTAACATCACGCATTTTCCTTCTCCCAGAGTGGGAAATGTCCATCTACTCCTCGCACACAACAATGTGCCAGCACAGGAGCCGTCCAGCGCACTGCTTCTGTCGAAACACACCAGTGCCATGCACATTCCTTCTCACATCTATGTACTGTCACATTCTGTTACTCTTCTAGTCTGATTCTAAACCAAAAAGTTTTCCGCTGCATCTCACACAGATAAATGTGTGCCAGGAAAAGAAGCTTTCTTGGACCTTGCCCCTTATGTGTGGAAACTTGTATTCGCTCCACAAGAGGCAACAAATTATGGTGTCTTTTAACATCCTGAGGGAATTCAACATTCTCAAAAAGTGATGTGTCAGACCTGAAGGGAGAGAAGGAGGTGAAAGGCTGGGAAAAAAATCATCCTCTTCTGTTGTCCCAGCAGGCTGGGTGCAATCATTAATAAACCCCCAGAAGCAGCATCCCAGACCAGGGCAGGCAAACAACAATGAATGTGCATCCAAAATGATCTTCAGTGCCACTGATGTTATCTTTCCATAAACTGATATCTCAAAGTGTATCCACAAAGCAGTCTTGGTTTCTCTCTCTCCCTGATCTGAAAAAGGACATCCATCATGGTGGGCAAACGGCTCCACATATACGGACACATATATAAAGTTAGGTGCCACAGCCACATGACCAGACCCAGCAGCATGGTGACCAGGGAGTTCTGTACCCAATATACAAGTGTTTTGGACAAAATTGTTATTTTGTCACTTTCTCTCTCAAGCCCCTTAAGTTGTGTGCCAAACTTGTCTTAGTTTAAGACTATTTATGGGGTGAAGCCTGGGAAACAAGCTACCTCTCCTTTAGTTTTAAGCACTCCCCTTTCAACAGAAGGAGAGACAAATGTGAGAAGATAAAAGTGAAAAAATAACAGTTTACTAAAAAACAAAACACCAATTAATAAGGAAACAGCAGTAACCAAACATACAAAGGCTCTAAAGCAAGAGACTCCCTCCTCCCTCCCCCAGAAACAACAAAATGTCAGAGAAGCCCCTCCCCCAGGATAGGGCTGCAGTACCCGAGTGCCGGGCCCAAGGACAAAGCCAGTATGACAGGGAAGCCCCCTCCCCCAGCGTGGCAGCCTCCATAGAAGACCACATGGAGCAGAACACAGGATGGCAGAGAAGCCCCTCCCCCATATGGTGGCCTCCCTAGAAGACCAGGTAGTCCAGGGGACAAAGACAAAATGGAGGAGAAGTCCACAACTCCTGACAATGTGGTGGAGAGGGGGAAGAAAGAAAAACAGCACAGCAAAGGACCCTCCAGGTTTACAGAACTGCCTCTTCCCCCCCCAGAAACAACCAACGCAAAACAGCGACAAAAGTAAAGCCTGGAAGAACCCTTTTCTTGTCAAGCTTGGGAGGTGGGTGAGCAAGGCAGTGCCAGGCAATGGAGTGGAGGAAGGACAAGGGAAGAACACAGAGGGGTCCATAAAGAAATGCAAGGCTGAGGTAGGCATGGGAAGGCAAATCAAAGGAGGGGTAAGCCTTGCAAGAGAAGGCCAGGAATGAAAGCAGTAGACAGGTTAAGGGGCAGATGGGCATGCAAGGTAATGCAAGGCCAGTAAGGGGTAGCAGGGCAAGCCAAGTAAAGGGTTGGGTTTACAAGGCAAAGCAAGTGAGAAGTATGTACAAGGATTGCTCCCAGACAAAAGCTGCCAGGACAGACTGGGCTGCCTGGCATTAATCTCTCCTGGGCTTCCCCTCATCTGCACCTGAAACACTGGGGCTACGTGCTTTACTTCCTGTGGAAAAGAACTCTCATTCTTGTCCAGGAGCTCATGGCCAAAACTTTGATTCCACCTCCAAAATGCAATCCATCCAAGGATTGCTCCCAGATGAAAGCTGCCAGGACAGATGGATCTGGCTGGTCTTGGCCTCCCCTGGGCTGCTTCCCATCTGCACCTGAAACTTTGGGCCTACGTGATTTCCTTGCATAGCAGGGCATCTCACCCTCCCACAAGGGCTTATCTACTGTTTGCTAACCAGCCAGATAACTCAAACAGGACAAGCTCTCTTGTAGGGAGTTATTCTGGCACCATGGGCTTAACACTGGTCTGGCATCTCCCAACTGCCAATAAACTTCTTAATGTTGAAGTGAGATCTGGCAACATCATTTTTTGACTGACAGACACCTCACTTTACAAACTCTAAAAGCCACACCAAACTTTCACAAGTCAGAAATCTTCTATACATTTCCCTGGAAATGTGTGGAGATTCTCTTGTGAGTAGGGACACCTGCTTCACCGTTACGCCCCAGGGGTGAAGGTGAAGGAATCTGTGTACATTATCTTCATTTTGGTGGTAAGTTACATTTGCCTCCTAATCAATACTGTTTCTTTTGCTAGCTTTAATACAGGTACTGGTTTATGTTATGCTATAATCTACTAGTAGGTCTTTAGTTTTCTTCTGTGTAGTAAGTAATTCTGAACAGGATCTTTCATCTGTTGTCTCTTGTCTGTTTAATAAAGAATTAATTTTTATAAATAGATCTGATTTGCCATCATTAGAACTTGCAGCCCAGAGTGATCCCTTAAATTGAAACTGTTACCAAAATCTGAGGCTAAGGCAGGGCTTGGCTGAAGCTTCCACTCGTCACAGAAAGCCTTCCTATGGACAAGAACTGTCATTATCATTCAGGACCCCATCGCAGAAATTGGATTCCACCTCCAAAATTCAATACATCCACGGACTGCTCCAAGACAAAAGCCAGATTCATTCTCTGCAAGGAAACCACCACGGAAATTTTGATCCCACCTCCAAAATTCATTATGTCCAAGAATTGCTCCCAGACAAGAGGAGCAAGGACAGAAAGATCTTCCTGTGGGGCCAGGGGCACGGTTTTCAGTGCCTGCCTTCCCCCACTGAGCCTTCCTTCCTTCCTTCCTTCCTTCCTTCCTTCCTTCCTTCCTTCCTTCCTTCCTTCCTTCCGCCAGCACAGAAGAGACCAAAACCAGGAGAGTCCATACCAGCTGAGTCCAACCAAGCTGAGGGAGAGCCCAGCTGATGTGAAAAGGGCCCCGTGGGTGGCAGGAAGAGGCAGAGAAGTGCCAAAACTGACCTATACAAACGCCGCTGCTGTCACTGAGAGGGAGCAGGGAAACTGATACCGCAGGTCTGGAGCTCACTAGGCAATGGCAGCACCCCCCATCCACCATCAGAATTGCTCCATAAGCCCCTGACATCCCGGGGTTTTTGTTCCAGGGGGAAGTGTTGAGCCAAGAGAACCTCTCCACCATCTCGTCTTTGTCCTCCTGGGCCACACGAGCTGCTAAGGGAAGCAGCAGCCATTTTATCTTTGTTACAAGGGGGCTGCTTAACACCTTGTTTTTTGCTGGTTAAAACATTTCCCTTCATTTTGCACCAATTTCTTTCCATCGTGTATGTCTCATTCCATTGCTTTGTGATTTTATTTTTAAAGAAATTGTTACTTTAAGTCATCATCTCTGATTTATTGTCCCTCCCTTGACGGCAGGAGGGGAAGGACAGTGGCTTGTTTGGAGTTTAGCTCCTCACTGGTTGTTGAAACCAACACGGACATCTTTTGGGGGTGGAAGTCCCCTGTGACCCCCTCATCCTCCTCACACCTGCTCTTCCACTGCACCACTGCCCACCCCCCACTCTGACATTTGGATGTCCCAATAGACATGATCTCACCCCAACTTCCCAAAGAGCCACACAACAAGGGAAAGAGCTCTGACTGGCAGATCATTATTTTTAACAGTGCCATTCAAAATGGACAAACTCCCTCCCTCCAAAAAAAAGGGAGATCCACCCGCCAACAGCTCCAGTCCTTGCACTGGTGCCGCACACCACACTGGCTTGGTCAGTAAAACTGGAACTGAAGTGTAAAACTTTAAAGAGTAAAATAAAGAACAAATCTCAGTAACTCACTTTATCCTGAAGAGGGGTGTGTGTGGTTATACACATCCAGTAAAAATACTCATATGACACAAGTCTTTGATTGTCCTTTTGCATTAACTGAACTTACACAGCTGTAAACTGGTACCATTACATTTTCCATCCCCAAAATACACGGTTTTACCCTGACTAGGGGTTTTCATGTTACAGAGCTAGCAGGGACATCTGGCCAGCTGCACTGCCCAGCTCCACTGCACTGCTGGCTGCTGGGCCACACACCATGGGAAGCCAGACAATTCACGCAGAAGCAATGCCAGCAACTTTTGGAAGACGTGCTGCGCTGGGGTCTCTTTCCAACCAAAGTCAAAACTACACACTGGAGGGCAGCAGTCCCTGACCCCTCAGTGGAACTTGCAGAGGGTGGGGGGATCTGAAGCCGTCCTCAACAGAAGCCACATCAGCTAACTGCACCATTCCTGCAGCTGGCAGGTTACTCTCCATCATCTGCAAGAAAAAACCCCGGTCAGAATCACACCGGTCACCACAAAAGTCTTCCACAACAACCCTGCCCTCAAAAGCTCCTGCTCACCTGCTACACACCGATAGGACGCTGCAGCCGCCATCACTTGTGGCACCAAAGTTACCAGAAGACAGAAAACTACCACTGCACTTGCGAGAAATCCCCAGCCCTGAGCTCCTCCTCGCTATGGTCCAGCTCAGCTCAAATACTCATCCAATTCCTAAAGCTGCCCACACAGCACCTGCAAGGCCAAAGGTATGGCCACACATTTCTCTGCTCTTAGACGCTGACTCAGCCAACAACCATATCACCTTCTTGGAACCCCTTCTAAGTGTGTGGCTTCACCCCTCCTTAACCCAAGTCAGAGCCTTCCGGAATACAGTTATGTGGGTGGCAGTGGAGCTGTGGCATCTCCTCCTCCGGCCTGACAACCATCACATAGTGACCACCAGCACCAAGAAAGGTGCTTACTGGGGAGGAATGAAACATTTCCCAAAAATGCTCTTGCTTCACAGAAAAAGGTCTGAGGTTCTAAGAGGCAGGACAGGCAGTGTATCAGTGTTTTGAGACTGAGAACAGCCTGCCCTGGCTGCAGCAAACCACGCAGAGAGGTGGGGTGCGGTGGGAGAGAAAATGGTTAAGTGGCCTCCGTGGCCAACAAGGGATTGGACCTCGGTCTTGCTTTCCGTTGTCTGCAGCTTGGAGAAGTTCTGTCTGGGGCAGCAGGGAAAGAAGAAAGTGGCTGTAGGAAGAGGTGTTGGCACAGGCTGGGAGTGGAGACCTCCAAAGAAAGGGTTTGAGGCGGCACACGCAGCCAGTGAGAGGGCCCTGGATCAGTGCACACGGGCTGCTCATCTGTGGGTGTGTATGGGCAAAATGAGCGCAGAGGAGGGCCCCGGGGCCCTTTTGCCACCAGAGGGCAGCGGCCTGAGGAATAAGGGCACGGGGAAGCTCTCAAGGCATCCTGCGGTGCTGGAAATGCCAGCAGGGTTGGTTTGGTTACTGACTTCACACCAGGGAGGTGAGGACATGTCCTGATCCACTGTCAGCAGAAAGCTGGAGCCTGTCTAGAGGAGGGGGGTGTGGGTGGGTGTAGTTAAGCGGAGCGTCCCCAGTGCAGGAAGGGAGAATTTCCTGGCCTCTGCACCTCCTTCTTGAGCAATTTAACCCTGATCCTCCTCCCTGCACTCCTCCTTCATTGCTTTACAAGTCCACCATGGACCAGGGCAGGCTGGTGGGCCAAAGAACAGCATCAACAGGGCACAGCAGCAGCTCTGACATCCTCTATCAAATCAGACCACTGATGCTGGAATTGAGGTCCGTGGACTCCGGCGGGGGGAGGAATTGCAGTCCAAACCAATATGGTTGATAAAAGCAAGCTCCGTTTATTAGCAATCCAGAGGCACGTATATAGTATACCAGCTTGTTAACTCTTAAGTGGCTTAAAACTTATCAAAGCGCATTTCTGCTTCTACATAATTGGACTTACATTGGCAAGCTTCTACAGTTATGATTAAAAGAATTCAGAAGAATTAAAAGAGTTCACCCTCCCTTCTCTCCCGGCCAGCACATCTTATCAGCACAGCTGCATCGCTTCAAAACTCCCTTTTTGTTTCCCAGGCCTGTTTCTCACACAGGGATTTTTCTCATGCAGACAGTTTCTCACACTAACCTTTGCTTGTATAGTTCTTTTATTGATCCCATAATTCTATCAATGATCCACGTCCCTGATCCTCTAACCATTTCCCAACACACTGATCTGTGGTGTCACCAGAGCGAGCTCCGTCCCGCAGGGCAGGCAGCACCCTGAGGGGGCCCTGAGATACGACACCCTGCAGAAAATTGCAGCAGGCAAACGGGAGCTGGAGGCAGCACAAGGGGCACAGCCCCACAGCCAGGCCCCTCTGGGCACTACCACGCTGCTCGGATTGCTGCGGCTGCAGAGGGGCGAGGGGCTCCGGCTCCAAAGGGGCTGACCAGGCAGTTTGGGACTTTTGGTTGTTCTTTTTTCTGCTTGCTTGTTTCTCCTTTAGAACACAGAGGACACCTCACCACTGCTGCTGCAGCCACCAAGTCCTTTGCCCTGCAGAGGGCTGAAGCACGGCCCAGGCAGCACCTGGCAGGGAACGGTGCCATCCGGACCCAGCCGCTGCTCTTGGCGGTTCAGGATTGTCCTTTGCCGAGCTCTGGGGTGCTGGTGGCACTTGACTCTGCTCAGTTCTTTTTGGTCTTGGGGGTGTCGTACTTCCTCTTGCTCGAGTACCAGAGCAGCAGGGGGATCCCGATGGAGGGCAGGGTCATCACGCCAAAAGCCGCCCAGTCCAGCTGGAGGGAGAAATTGTTAGAGAAAAGTCAAACCAATCCAGTCCACAGGTGTCTTAGAGCAATGACATCAGAGGAGGAGAGTGAGGGGAGACCTCGCACTGTCTGCAGCTTCCTCACGTGGGGAAGCGGAGGGGCGGGCACTGATCTCTGCCCTGTGTGACCACTGACAGGACTCCAGGGAACGCCTGGAGCTGGGTCAGGACAGGGTTTAGGCTGGATATTAAGAAAAGGCTCTTCTCCCAGAGGATGGTCTCCCAGGCAATGGAAGAGGCTCCCCAGGAAAGTGGTCACAGCACCGAGCTTGACAAGAGTTCGAGGACTTTGGACAGGGTCGGCAGGCGCGTGGTTGGGATTCCCGGGGCTGTTCTCTGCAGGACCAGGAGCTGGGACTGCGCGATCCTTGGGGGTCCCTTCCAACCTAGGAGGTTCTAAGATTCTACTCTCAGATTCTCTGGCTCAAATCCCACAGTGCAGCTCCTTCCCAGAGGGAGCTGGGACAGAAACTCAGCTGCTTCTGTGATAATACTCCTCTGGAGAACTGAAGGGAATGAACTCCAGCTCCCGCTGGAGCTCTCCAGGTGACTGCAGGGCAAACCACACACACCACGTGCCAGCAGGAAGCCAGCGCACTGGGCTGTGGCTGCCGTGGTGCACTTTTCCACTATCAATTGAAAGGTACTTACAAAGTGAGGGGAGAACCGCCTGTCAAAGTCGCGCTGAGCCAGGATTCCTCCCTGCCCGGGAGCACTAGTGAAGCCAACCTGGAAAAGGCAGGGAAAAGACAGGCTTTGCCACCTTTCCTCCTCCTCGCTCCACAACTGGGCAGGGTGAGAGCACAGGGACACGCATCCTCCCCGAGCACCCAGCTCCAGCAGCGCGGTCAGCTGTAGCCGCAGGGCTCCTATAAATCATCCACTTACCACGACCTGGGCACCCTCCTGGGCCAGGTACGTGATGGTGGCAGAGGTGAAGTTGAAGTACCCAGCTTTGAGAGGCCGTAGAACCACGGTGTGGGACACGTTGCTCGCTCTGGGAGCCGGACATTAAGGAAAACGGTTGTATTTCATCCCAGCAAGAAAAGTGAGGAGATGGGAAAGGGCAGCCTGGAACCAGGTGCAAAAGTCAGTGCTGCTGACAGATCGGAGGGCTCGTGCTCACAGACAGCCCGACCCACCCGAGGCTGACCCAGCTGCTCCTCGCATGCTCGTGTGAGGAGCAGTATCTGTACAGAGAAGGGTCCTGAGGCCCTTCTCCCACCAGAGGCGTGTGCCTGACAGACACGGGCACAGGGGAGCTCTCGAGGCTTCCGGCAGCGCTGGAAACGCCAACAGGTTTGTGATGTTACTGGCTTTGCACTGGGGAGGTCGGGACATGTCCTGTTCCGCGGGCAGCAGAAGGTTGGAGCCTGTCTGAGGGCAGCGAGCAAAGCAGGGTGTCCCCAGTGCAGGAAGGGAGACTTTGGCGTTCTGGGCACCTGATTCTCGAGGAATTCAGCCCTGCTCCTTCTCCTTCACTCCTCTCTCACTGCTTTACACATCCACCGTGGACCTGGACAGGCTGCTGGAGTGAGCAGAGCAACTTGTTGTGCCGAGACGCAGCTGCTGCTCTTCCCCAGAGCCTTACCGGAGCCCAGCCCAGCCCAGCCCAGCCCGGCCCGGCCCGGCCCGCCGGTACCGCCGGTACCGCCGCCCGCGCCCCGCACTGCGCCGCCGGCGAGCGGGGGGCAGCGCAGGAAGCGCGTCCTGCGCAGGCGCGGAGTCCCTGCGTGCGCACGGGCCCAGACTCCATTTCCCAGGGGCCCTGGCGCCCCGGAGGGGTGGGTCACGGGGTCACTTCCGCGGCGGCTGCGCTGACTCGGCTGTGCGGCGTTGGCGGCGGGAGAGACGGTGAGGGGCGGGAGGCCCGGGGCCGCTCGGGGCTGCGCTGGGCCCTGCGCTGCAGGAGAGGCTCGGCCGTGGGCTCGGAGGGGCCGGGAAGGGCCGGCCGGGTTGTGGCGCTGGAGCGTCAGAGTCGGGGTCTTCCGCGGGCAGCGGTGGGTGAAGCCGGGCGGTTTCACCTGCTGAGAGGTGTCCCTGAGCCCCCGTGGGCCCCTGGGCTTCGTGGGTGGGCAGGAGCAGCCTGGGCTGGATGCGCTGGGGTGCGGCTGCAGCAGGGCAGCACTGGGGGGAAGGAAGGAAGGAAGGGGCTTCTGGCACCGGCACTGGGACAGGCTGGGCAGGCGGGGCTGTGCCAAGCGCAGGAGGTTTAGCGAGGCCAAGGGCAGATGCTGCAGCTGCATTGGGGCAACCCGAAACACGAAGAGACTGGGGAAGAATGGGTGGAGAGCAGCCCTGAGAAGGATTTGGGGGTGCGGGTGGACAAGAAGCTCAGCGTGCCTTGGCGGGGTGCACTGGGGGCCCAGAAAGCCAAACGCTGTCCTCAGTGGGCTCATCCCCAGCAGCGTGGGCAGCATGTGAAGGGGAGGATTCCTACCCTCTGCTCTGGAGAGAGCCCCCTGCAGAGCTGCCTCCAGCTCTGGGGCCCCAGCACAGGAGGGACGAGGAGCTGCTGGAGTGAGTCCAGAGGAGGCCACGGAGATGCTCCGAGGGCTCTGGAGCCCCTGTGCTCTGGAGACAGGCTGGGGGTGTTCACCTGGAGAGGAGACGATTCCAGGGAGACCCTAGAGCCCCTTCCAGTGCTGAAAAGGGGCTCCAAGAGAGCTGGAGAGGGACTTTGGACAAGGGCCTGGAGTGACAGGACAAGGCTTCCCACTGCCAGAGGGCAGAGTTAGATGGGATATTGGGAAGGAATTGGTCCCTGTGAGGGAGGTGAGTCACTGGCACAGGCTGCCCAGAGAAGCTGTGGCTGCCCCATCCCTGGAAGTGTCCAAGGCCTGGTTGGACGGGGCTTGGAGCAACCTGGTCTAGTGGAAGGTGTCCTTGCCCATGACAGGGGGTTGGAATTGGATGCTCTTTACAGTCCTGTTCAACCCCAACCGCCCTGTGACTCTGTGGAGGGCAGAGGCCCTGATGTTGAAGCAGTTTTTGCATTTAAAAGTCCCGTCAAGTGTCCTCACTGATCACATCTGTAGTGTCCCTGTTGTCTCCTTGTCCTCTCAGCAGGGTGGCTCCAGAGGCACTGTATTTGGGTAAATTGAGACACGTGGCCTGAAGCAGGGGCTTGTGGGGATCATCAAAGCCACTGGAGGGAGTTGGTGGTTCCTCAGTGGCTGGAAATAGGAAAGAAGAAATGTTGGAAGTGAGGAGCTGGTGTTTTCTGAGAAGAACGAACTCTGTTGTGTAAGACAGTGCTGGAAAGTTGCCAGGCTTTGCAAGGGCAATTAACTGTTAGTTGCTAAAACGGGTGAAATTGTTAACTGCCAAAGCTTTTGCTCTGGAAGTTACTGGAAGAGGCTCAGTGATCTGAAAGCTTTGCCCATTACTGAGATGTGCAGGGCCAGGGGTTGGACTTGATGATCCTTGTGGGTCCCTTTCAACTCAGGATGTTCCAGGATTCTGTAAAGGGGAGTGACACTGGCCAGGGCTTTGAAAGGGGAGAAGACCATCGGCATTTCTTCCACGGCTGCAGATCTGGGGCGCTGCTGTGCCAGTTCTTACGTCCTCACAGGAAGGTGTTCAGAGATTTCAAATGATCAGTGACATTCCATTTCCTTGTGTTTCTAGATGAAGCTCCTGCTTCTTGCTGTGTTTGCCCTGGTGTCTGTGGCTCACTGCGAGGATGGCGCCAGGCTCCTGGCCTCCAAATCCCTGTTAAACAGGTACGCAGTGGAGGGCAAGGACTTGACTTTGCAGTACAACATCTACAACGTTGGCTCCAGGTAAGCCGATTTCTGAGCTCCTGCTGTGCTGTTGCTTTTGCTCCCTCGGACTCTGAGCTTTCCAGCAGTGCCTGAAGGATTGACCCCGAAATTTGTCTTTTCCTTCCTCTTCCATTGTCCCTGCTTTCACCTCGTGGCTGCTCAAGCTGTCAGTCCAGCATGTGGTGTCCTGTGACACTCTGCTCCCCATGCATGCAGCTCCCTTTCTTGGCTTTGTTTATTCTTTTTAATAAAAGTTTCTTTTTGCTATCAGGACTTAACTAAGGACCTGACAAAGATAAAACAGAACTTCTGCAATGCTGGTAAAAAGCTTCATTCGCAGAATGAAAAGCTGAGTGGACAAAATGCAGGAGCCTATTAAAGTGCTTTGAGGTTTTGTTTTTAGATTTTTTTTTTAAAGGCAGAATAACGCATGCTGAGGGTAGTATTGCAAAGAGAAGAATATCTGTAATGTTGGACTCATACAACATTAATGAGATACTATAACCTTATATGTGGGATATGGTTATTATTTAGGCCAAAGTGTGTATCCATGGGATGGTATCTGAAGTTCAGCAAACTGCCAAATCCTGTTGTGGAAAAAACGGTGTTTTTCCTGTCTCTGTGGTTGTTTCTCTCAGCTTTGCCTTCCTCTCTCTGCAGTCTCCCTGTAAGACACCTCAGCTCTCCTCCCCATCTTCTACTGGTGACATTTTATCTTTCAAAGATCAGTTCTTTCATTTGGTCAGGATGGACCTGTCAGTGCACTTTGCTGCAGAGCCTGTAAGCAGATGGCAAATCTTAAGATTCCTGTCGCACCCCTCTCTTTGTTGTGTTTAGCGCTGCCCTAGATGTGGAGCTGTCGGATGATTCCTTCCCCCCAGAAGATTTTGGCATCGTCTCTGGCATGCTCAACGTCAAGTGGGACAGGATTGCTCCGTATCTTTTTGTGTTTTGAAATTTCTCCCAACTCTCTTTCTTGCCCCTGAGCATCCTGCAGCTGCGTCCTATCTTCATCTGCTGTCTCCGAAATTCCTTCCAGACAGGGTGCCGAATGCAAACCCCTGCTCTTCTGGACAGTGCTGTGTAAAAATAAAGCTCCTTGCAGAGAGGACCAGGTCCCGGAGTAGTTCCTCTGCCTGGGGAGGAGCAGCTGGGTGGGCCGGGCTGTCTGTGAGCACGAGCCCTCCGATCTGTCAGCAGCACTGACTTTTGCACCTGGTTCCAGGCTGCCCTTTCCCATCTCCTCACTTTTCTTGCTGGGATGAAATACAACCGTTTTCCTTAATGTCCGGCTCCCAGAGCGAGCAACGTGTCCCACACCGTGGTTCTACGGCCTCTCAAAGCTGGGTACTTCAACTTCACCTCTGCCACCATCACGTACCTGGCCCAGGAGGGTGCCCAGGTCGTGGTAAGTGGATGATTTATAGGAGCCCTGCGGCTACAGCTGACCGCGCTGCTGGAGCTGGGTGCTCGGGGAGGATGCGTGTCCCTGTGCTCTCACCCTGCCCAGTTGTGGAGCGAGGAGGAGGAAAGGTGGCAAAGCCTGTCTTTTCCCTGCCTTTTCCAGGTTGGCTTCACTAGTGCTCCCGGGCAGGGAGGAATCCTGGCTCAGCGCGACTTTGACAGGAGGTTCTCCCCTCACTTTGTAAGTACCTTTCAATTGATAGTGGAAAGTGCACCACGGCAGCCGCAGCCCAGTGCGCTGGCTTCCTGCTGGCACGTGGTGTGTGTGGTTTGCCCTGCAGTCACCTGGAGAGCTCCAGCGGGAGCTGGAGTTCATTCCCTTCAGTTCTCCAGAGGAGTATTATCACAGAAGCAGCTGAGTTTCTGTCCCAGCTCCCTCTGGGAAGGAGCTGCACTGTGGGATTTGAGCCAGAGAATCTGAGAGTAGAATCTTAGAACCTCCTAGGTTGGAAGGGACCCCCAAGGATCGCGCAGTCCCAGCTCCTGGTCCTGCAGAGAACAGCCCCGGGAATCCCAACCACGCGCCTGCCGACCCTGTCCAAAGTCCTCGAACTCTTGTCAAGCTCGGTGCTGTGACCACTTTCCTGGGGAGCCTCTTCCATTGCCCGGGAGACCATCCTCTGGGAGAAGAGCCTTTTCTTAATATCCAGCCTAAACCCTGTCCTGACCCAGCTCCAGGCGTTCCCTGGGGTCCTGTCAGTGGTCACACAGGGCAGAGATCAGTGCCCGCCCCTCCGCTTCCCCACGTGAGGAAGCTGCAGACAGTGCGAGGTCTCCCCTCACTCTCCTCCTCTGATGTCATTGCTCTAAGACACCTGTGGACTGGATTGGTTTGACTTTTCTCTAACAATTTCTCCCTCCAGCTGGACTGGGCGGCTTTTGGCGTGATGACCCTGCCCTCCATCGGGATCCCCCTGCTGCTCTGGTACTCGAGCAAGAGGAAGTACGACACCCCCAAGACCAAAAAGAACTGAGCAGAGTCAAGTGCCACCAGCACCCCAGAGCTCGGCAAAGGACAATCCTGAACCGCCAAGAGCAGCGGCTGGGTCCGGATGGCACCGTTCCCTGCCAGGTGCTGCCTGGGCCGTGCTTCAGCCCTCTGCAGGGCAAAGGACTTGGTGGCTGCAGCAGCAGTGGTGAGGTGTCCTCTGTGTTCTAAAGGAGAAACAAGCAAGCAGAAAAAAGAACAATCAAAAGTCCCAAACTGCCTGGTCAGCCCCTTTGGAGCCGGAGCCCCTCGCCCCTCTGCAGCCGCAGCAATCCGAGCAGCGTGGTAGTGCCCAGAGGGGCCTGGCTGTGGGGCTGTGCCCCTTGTGCTGCCTCCAGCTCCCGTTTGCCTGCTGCAATTTTCTGCAGGGTGTCGTATCTCAGGGCCCCCTCAGGGTGCTGCCTGCCCTGCGGGACGGAGCTCGCTCTGGTGACACCACAGATCAGTGGTCTGATTTGATAGAGCATGTCAGAGCTGCTGCTTTGCCCTGTTGATGCTGTTCTTTGGCCCACCAACCTGCCCAGGTCCATGATGGGCTTGTAAAGCAATGAAGGAGGAGTGCAGGGAGGAGGATCAGGGTTAAATTGCTCAAGAAGGAGGTGCAGAGGCCAGGAAATTTTCCCTTCCTGCACTGGGGACGCTCTGGTTAACTACACCCACCCACACCCCCCTCCTCTAGACAGGCTCCAGCTTTCTGCTGACAGTGGATCAGGACATGTCCTGTGCCAGCAGCTCTCGCCCCGTGCCGTTCTGACCCTCGGTGCCCTTGGGTGACACTGAACCGCCCGGGGCTCAAAATGGCCGCTTGCGGTCGGGGAGGGCTTAGGGCCGTGCTTGGAGGGCACACCGGAGCCGCCAGCACCGGCTCAGTTCGTCCCAGCAGCAGCCGCTGCTCCTGGACCCGGGCGCGGCCGGTGCTATCGGACAGGCGGTGCCGCCTTAAGACCCGGCGTTTGTCCGGGGTCCCGCAGTGCGGGCTGGGCTGACGGAGAGGGCGGGCATTGAGGGCTGTCTGTGCGAGCCGAGGTCCCCCGTGGCATCCCGGACCTGGCGCCTTCCGGATGCAACGGGCAGGCGGCAGCGAGGTGTCCAACCCGCGCCCGCCCCGCGGGGTCCCCCTCTTCCCTGGGTGTGTGCAGGGCTCCTCCCCCGGGCCCGGCGAGCACCGCACTCGCGCGGAGCCCCCGCGGCACCGCCCCGTGTGCGCGGCGTCACTTCCCAGCCGGAACTCGCGGGCGTTCCCCGGATTGGGCACGGCGCTCACGCGCGATCCACTGCGGCGGTGGGAGGCGGTGCGCGGAGTCGCGGCCCTGCGAGGCGACACTTCCGAGGCTCCAGAAGGTTCCGCTGCGCTCCATCCGCCGCGATGATGGGCCCGCGCCCCGTCCTGGTTCTCAGTGAGTGCCGCCGGCCCGGCCCGGCCTCCCGGGGCGGAGGGCGAGGGGATGGAGGGTCGGACCCCCGCCCCGCTTTGCCGCTCGCCTGACTCGCCGCCATGTTGGGTCTCCTCATGGCCGGGCGCCCTTTCACAGCCCGTCGCGGCCGGGGCCCTCTCCTGCGGGGATCCGCTGGGTACCGCCGCCGCCCCCGCTGCGCCCCGAGCTCCCCCTCGCAGCTCCCTACCCGCAGCCTCTGCCGCGCCCTGCCCGGGAGATCTCGGAGCCGCGCTGCTGTCATTCTGGCAGCCCTCCGTGCTCTCAGCTGTTTTCGCGTCTTTCTCAGCACGATGCTTTGTATTGCCCTGTTTGAACCCCATGTGAGCCCTAATTCTTGGGCCTCCAGCATGGGAAGGACATGAAGCTGGTGGAGCGAGTCCAGAGGAGGCCACAGAGATGCTCCGAAGGCTGGAGCCGCTTTGCTCTGGAGACAGGCTGGGAGAGCTGGGGCTGTTGTGCCTGGAGAAATAAAGGCTCCGGGGAGACCTCAGAGCTCCCTCACTTTTCCTGCCGAAAGGGGCTCCAAGAGAGCTGGAGAGGGACTTCGGACAAGGGCTTATAGTGGTAGGATACGAGGGAATGGCTTCCCACTGCTAGAGGGCAGAATTAGGTGGGATACTGGGAAGAAATTCTTCCTTGTGAGAGCGGTGAGGCTTTGACACACGTTGCTCAGATGACTGCCCCATCCCTGGAAGTGTCCAAGGCCAAGTTGGACAGGGCTTGGAGCACTACTCTAGTGGAAGGTGTCCCTGCCCATGAAAGGGTTTTGGAACAAGATAGTCTTCAGGGTCCCCTCCAACCCAAACCATTCTATGGTTCTATGATTCTCTCACCATTCACCAACATGAGGCATTCCCAGGATTACTTTTTCTGTTTGGGTATCCCATTCTCTTTTCTCCATCCATTCTGCTCTCTATTAACCCTGTAGGCAGACTGTTGTAGCCCAGGGCCCCTTTTCTGTAAGCCTGCTTGCTGATACGTGGTGCTGCTCTTACTGTTTCCTTTTGTTCTGTCTTACACCTCCTTGTGCGCATGCATCTGCTCCTGAGTAAATCTGGGCCTGGCCGGGCCAGGCTTGTCATAGCAGAAGCATTCCTGAGCCCAGATATGCTCTAGGGCTGAGTTTGTTGACAGCTGGTCTCCAGCTGTGGTTGTGAGCCAGTTGGTACCCCAGCTGCTGCTCACCCTCATGTGCTAAAGGCAACATTGATGGATTCACTTTGTGTTCACCCAGTTCTGCTTACTGTACATGAGCCTCTGTAACTTTTTTTGACTGAACACTGCTGTAAAATAGCAGCTTCTTGGCTTTGTGAGATTTGGCAGTCATGAGTCACTGGAGTTTGATTTTCTGGTGTAATAGGTTCTGTTTCAGGGTTGCAAAGCTTTGTCTCAGGATGCTAACGAGGAGTTCTGTTACAGTAGGGAATGTTGTTTTTCACTGACAGTTTTCTATCAATGTCTTTCTCATAATGACTGCAGTATTTATATTGTAACCTCTGAATTTCGAAGTGGTCACATGTTGAATGTGTGTGACTAAGAGAGGTGCTGCATTGTTGTTGTTTTGTACTTGATTGTACTTGATTTATTTTATTTTTTCTGTGTGCTTTAGGTCAGAATACAAAACGTGAATCTGGAAGAAAAGTCCAGACAGGAAACATCACTGCTGCAAAGGTACCAAATTCTCAGGCTGTTCTGCTCCTTTTTTTGTGTGTGTTTATTTATATATTTCAGAGGGAAAGCTGGATGTGAAGCATACTTCCTCTATTCTATATGAATATAGAGTAGAAGAAGCAACATCGAAAGTAATTGTCTATGTTAACAGAAGATGCTTTTGTACTATTACATAAAAATTCTGGATAAAAAGTAAAATGTTCATGTAATGGGTGCCCTGTAAATAACCATGAAGGGGGTTTAACCAACCAAATCTCCTTTCTCTGCAAAGTCTGAAAGTGTCTCAGTTTTGACATCTGATTGAGATAATAATTTAGTGTGGTGCCAGTGTCTTGATAATCCCCATATTCTCATTTCCACACAATTCTTAACCTTGGCTGCATCTCAATCACAGCAGAGTTGCTGGGTCACTTAAATTTTGCAGGGGCTGCTGATTGCACTATGGGGTTTTTTTAGACTTTTTGATGCTCTCCTGAATTAGCTCATTTCTTTGATTCCTCCTAGACTATTGCTGACATTATCCGAACATGTTTAGGACCAAGAGCAATGATGAAGGTAAGAATTTATGCTGCAACACCTGTGCTGCAGCTGACTAGAAGTGAGACACACATGGGGCAGAACATTCAAATGTTGGTTCTCTTGTGGTTGCAGATGCTTTTGGACCCCATGGGTGGGATTGTGATGACCAACGATGGCAATGCTATTCTTAGAGAAGTAAGTTTCTCCTAAAGGATTGTCTTGCTTAACATTAAGTCAGTATGTACCTGAATCTTGGGTGTCAGTGGAGCTGTGTGATCTCCTCACTTGTCCTGGCAGCCAGCAAGTGCTAACCAGCTGCCCCAAGAAAGGTTCTCACTGGGGAGAAATGAAACATATTCAGCAAGTGTTCTTGCTCTACGGAAATGTAGGTTTGATCCTAGGTTGGGAAGTTTTCATGGAGTGTTTACAAGACTGATGTAAGTTCTTTGGTAATTGGAGCTATTATCAGCTGCATTGAGACCTGAGTAGATGGTGGTGTCCACAGTGCCACATGACGAGACCTAGAAATCATTATCGTTTCTCTGGTGCAAGTGCTGTTAAAAGAACATCCTAAAAACTGTAATG
Source organism: Corvus moneduloides (assembly GCF_009650955.1). Classification (NCBI taxonomy): domain Eukaryota; kingdom Metazoa; phylum Chordata; class Aves; order Passeriformes; family Corvidae; genus Corvus; species Corvus moneduloides. The sequence continues at coordinate 52,659 of NC_045504.1, read as the reverse complement.
CTTGAGAAACAGTGAGAGACACAATATTGTCAAATACAAGGGCTTGGTTTTGGTCTCAAAAAGGAAGAAAAAGTCTTGCTGTTGTTAGACAGAGTGCCTTTGATTGTATTAAAAGTGTGGTATTTGTTCCATTGAGTGACATGAGACGTTTCTGCTTTAATATTCCGGGACAAATCCATACCCCTTGCTCCTACACAGATTCAAGTCCAGCATCCAGCTGCAAAATCAATGATAGAGATCAGCCGCACTCAGGATGAAGAAGTTGGAGATGGGACCACATCTGTCATTATCCTTGGTAAGGAGATTGACTCAGACACTTTGCATAAAACCTGAAGTTCACTCTTTTTTCTCATGATGAGAAACATCTTAGTTATTTACTAACCTTGAGATGGAGAGGGGCTTTTTTTACTGTGCAAGAGCATGCTAGGTTCATGAGACCCTAAGATGATCAGTTCCATGCTTTGGGAAATTGTTCTGTCCCCATGATAACCACAGTTAAGTGTAAAGAAAGGTATAGGTGATGTTAGAGCTCCCTGCATGGATAGAAGATATATTTTTTTTGATATGTGCTCTCCTTTCTTGACTGTTGATTATCTTACTAACTTACTTGGGGGATTTTGATTTATTTTTAATTTTTTTTTTTTTTTAGCTGGAGAGATGCTCTCTGTTGCTGAACATTTTCTTGAACAGCAGATGCACCCAACTGTGATCATCTGGGCTTATCGTAAGGCTCTTGATGACATGATCAGTATTTTAAAGAAAATTGGGTAAGTATGGGCTGGTGGGAGTTAGAGAGGAGGGATGTGGACTTTCTGTACTGCTTCAAGCTGCTCCTTCAGGCAGTTGTGTTAGTCAGATACAACTTAGCAAAATTGGAGAGGGAGTCAAAAGGGTTAGATTGTTGCTTGGAATAACACCCAGTTTGCTCTTTGGTTTTTCCTTTATCTCAGCACTCCAGTGGACGTGAACAACAAAGAGATGATGCTTAAAATAATAAAGAGTGCGATAAACACCAAGGCAATAAACCGCTGGTCTGACTTGGCCTGTAGCATTGCTCTTGATGCTGTTAAGACTGTGGAGTTTGAAGAAAATGGCAGAAAGGAAATTGATATTAAAAAATATGCAAAAGTAGAAAAGGTGAGTGTGTCCTGAACTGTTACTTACCCTTGTGCCCCTTTCTTGTTCTGAACTAGTTTATTGTAGGGTGCGTTGTGAAGAATTTTGTGTTACTTCTCTGCAGTCCACAGACATAATCCTTGAAGGTATTTCAATCAGTGGTATCAGCCATGCTCATTTACAATGCTAACGGGGGCTGTTATTTCAAGTCTTTTTGAATACCTGTCAAAAAGATAATTTCAGTTGCATTTGGAAGATGGGAAATGAAACATGTTGCCAGACAATAGAATATCAATCTTAAGTTCTTTCATGGCTTCACGCTTAAAATCTAAGTCAGCGTGTGCTTAAAATTAAACTTGTATAGTGATCTGGATGCACCGTGGTTACTTGGGAGATGTTTTCCCTTTTCTGTACGTGGGACAGCTTCAGGAGATGCTTTCAGATACACAGGTTTTTGTAGACTAAACTGACTCACTTAATTTTCTCCCTTCCTTGTGTCTGTCAGATTCCAGGTGGTTTTAGTGAAGACTCGTGTGTTTTGCGTGGAATCATGGTGAATAAAGACGTAACCCATCCCAGAATGCGTCGCCTTATTAAGAATCCACGCATCGTCCTTCTGGATTGTTCGCTGGAGTACAAGAAAGGAGAGAGCCAGGTAAAGTGAGTCCTGTTGGAGACATCCGCAGCTCTTGATTTAGGATGAGTAAAACGAACAAATGCAGATGGCTTGTTGAAAGTGCAAGTGGTGAAAGGCTTTCTGTGTTCTACCTTTCAGAGGCCTTTTGCATGCATGGGCTAATTCTGCCACGGGGTCCAGAAAAATAGGAGTGAGGCTTCAGCGTTTTGACCCACTGAAGCAGCTACAGTGATTTGTGTATCTAAGTGCTGGTCAAGAGCAAAGAAATATTTCTGAGCTTGAGCTAAGACTATTGCTCAACTGACACAGTGTCGCTGTTTATTTGATCAGTGTTTTTCATCCCTGACTCTTTCCCTGGTGATAACTGGAGGAGCTGCTTGAAGCTGGGGGATGTGTGTCTAATGCAGTGAAGAGTTGGAATGAACACTAAGCTGTTTACCCCTCTTTTGTACAGACTGATATTGAAATTACGCGGGAGGAAGACTTTGCCCGCATCCTGCAGATGGAGGAAGAGTACATTCAGCAGATGTGCGAGGATCTGATAAGAGTCAAGCCAGATCTGGTCATCACGGAAAAAGGAGTTTCTGGTAACAGCACATGTGATCCTTTGTGTTGAATTCATCTCAGTGAGGTTCATGGTGTTAAATGCACTGCTCAGGAACTTAAAAAAACCCAACCAAAACTAAAAACCACCACAACAGCAAACTAATACAACTCCCCCCAAACCTGGTGTTGAACCTGGTTTGGGTTTTATTTTAGCTTTCTAGCAAATAGTGTACACTGCAGGCATTGAAGTTCATCCTTGGCGTTGCTTTGTGGAAGTAGACTCTTATAATAATATTTTGCTTTTCCAGCATTTGGGAAAGATACTAAAATACAAGTGAGGCTGAGTCTTAAACCCTTGAGAGCTGTGCTACTGTTTTGCCTTGCAGCCTGGTTTAAAAAGCTACATTTAGGTGCTTTTTTTCTGTAACCCCTTTTGCTTCAAAGACTGGAACTGAAATAGCTGGATTGATAACTGATAAACAGATAAAGTTTGTCATGATACTGCTGATTAATTACTGAAATTGCACAAACCTGGTTTCAGACCTGGCCCAGCACTACCTGATGAGAGCCAACATCACCGCCATCCGGAGGGTGCGAAAGACTGACAACAACCGGATTGCCAGGTAGGTATTGGCTCCTGTCTGGAGCCTGTTCCTGCTGTGCCTGACATGGAATTGTTCTGATCTCACCCTTTGTCAGTTCTGATTTGTGAGTGTCTAATGTCATGCTTTGGTGTGCTAGGGCCTGTGGAGCTCGCATTGTCAGTCGCACAGATGAGCTCCGGGAGGAGGATGTGGGAACTGGTGCTAGGCTCTTTGAAGTGAAAAAAATAGGAGATGAGTATTTTGCCTTCATCACTGATTGCAAAGATCCTAAGGCTTGCACCATCATCCTCCGGGGAGCCAGCAAGGAAATCCTAGCGGTGAGTGAATGCATGGGCTGCTTCCTCCTGTGCCAGCCATCTTCATGGTGTGTGAGTCATGGCCAGCAGACTGTGGGCTGGGCTTTCAGCTGGTATGGTGCTCCAGTTAATAATGAGAAGGGCAGTGGAGCTGAGGATGGGTCTGGGCTCAGCGAGGACCTTATTGCTCCCTGTTTAGTACTACTTGACAGAAGGGTCTAGCCCACTGGGGGTCAGGCTCTTCACCCTAGTAACAAGTGACAGGGCAAGAGGAAATGGCCTCAAGTTGCACCAGGGGAGGTTTAGATTGGATATTAGGGAAAGTTTCTTCATGGAAAGTATGGTCAGGCACTGGCACAGGTACCCAGGGCAGTAGTGCAGGGATTTAGCAAATGTGTGGATGTGGCTTGGGACTTGGGTTAGTGGTGGCCTTGGCAGTGCTGTGGGAGTGTTTGAACCTGATGATGTTAGAGGGCTTTCCAGCCTCAACAAGTTTGCGATTCTGTGCCTGTTGCAGGAGGTGGAGCGCAACCTGCAGGATGCCATGCAGGTGTGCCGCAATGTCCTCATGGACCCACAGCTGGTGCCAGGTGGGGGAGCCACTGAAATGGCCGTTTCCCATGCACTGACAGAGAGGTCCAAGGGCATGACCGGCGTGGAGCAGTGGCCCTACCGCGCAGTGGCCCAGGCTCTGGAAGTCATTCCCCGGACGCTGATCCAGAACTGTGGCGCTAGCACTATCCGTGTTCTGACCTCACTCAGGGTAAGGCATGTGGCAGGGGCACCAGGAGGGAGTCAGCCCTTTCCTGCTTCACCCAGCTCCTCGGACCAGTCACCGTTCAGAGCAGTGCCCTTGTCGTGCTATCAGTAACATGTTCTTGTATAAACTCCAAAATTGAGACTATTCTAATGACCTCTTGCTGTTTCCTGAGCCCATGGTCAGTTTGAGACTCCAGAGGGGAATTTGCCATCTCACCCCACTGGTGGTGACCTGTTTTGTCTTTCTGCTTTCAGGCCAAGCACACTCAGGAAGGCAGCCAGACATGGGGGGTGAATGGGGAGACTGGAGCCCTGGTTGACATGAAGGAGCTGGGGATCTGGGAGCCCTTGGCTGTCAAACTTCAGACCTATAAAACAGCCGTGGAGGTAAGGAGAAGTGGAAACTTCAGAGCCTCTGTGGATATCATTTGGGAAAGGAGGATATCCTTCCCTGTGTTCTGGGGTGTTTGGGTGGGCATCACGCACCCAGTGTGTCTGAGCTCGTTGTTGCTGGAGGTGGGATAATGAGGGATGTGGGAGCCAGACTCAGGCTTTCCCAGGGTTTTTGATCCTGCAGCTAAATTTCATCATGTTTCATCCCACCTTTTCCTGCACACGGTGCAGAGTGCTCTCACTGCTTCCAATGCCAGCCAGAGCTGTGCCTGAGCAATTCCTTACCAGCAACATGCTGGAATCATCAGTGGTTATGGGAGCTGTATCCCTTTGCCTGGTTGGGGCTGCCAGGTCTCAGCTGCCCTTCTCCTTGCAGATCCTGCCATTACCTGGCTGGTGTTAGATCAAAGGCTGTTCCTCGAAGGGATACTGTATCCCTTCTGTGTCAGCCAACAAGAAGAAACCAGTGTCCTTGTTTCCGTGGTGGCGGGAAAGCAGCCCCTTGCTGCTCCCGCAAGCCTGTGAGGCACCGTTCCGTTCTCCTGTGCTGAAAGAACCATTTCAACCCAGGCTGATGGTTGTGTGGTGTGGAAGCTGGGCAGGTTGGGTTTTGTCTTTTGTGATGAGCTCCAGATGAGCCGTGGGTGTGCGGTTTCTCTTCAGACTGCAGTTCTCCTGCTCCGTATCGATGACATCGTTTCGGGGCACAAAAAGAAGGGTGACAACCAAAGCAAGCAGGCCGCAGCACCAGAGGCAGCCCAGGAGTGAGAGGTTCAGTGTCTGCAGGGGAGAACCAGCCGCCTTGACGATGACATGGAGAAGAGCTCAGTGCAGTGCCCTGGTCTTGAGGCTGAGCTGGGAAAAGTTTGTTTAAAGGCTGGGAGGGATAGAAAATACCCTGGACAGGGGGAAAGGGCATGGTTGTTGGTGTCCCTGCACTGGTGGACACTGCTCCTGGGGTGAGGCATCCAGACTGAAACTCCTCTTTGTCTCAAAATAAATACATTGTTTCAGGCTCTTTCTGTGTTTAATCCCCATGGGTAGGGAGGTATGCTTGAAAGGCTCTGCCCAAGGGCTGGACACTGCCAGGGATCTTGGGACAGAGACCCAGTGTGGGGGTGACCTGGAGGTGCCAGGACCTTGCTAGGCCACTGCTACCAGCCTCTCTCTGCCCCCACAATCCCTCCAAAGGTTGGGATCTCCTGTAGGCAATGGTGGGTGAAGCTGGGCGGTTTCACCTGCTGAGAGGTGTCCCTGAGCCCCCGTGGGCCCCTGGGCTTCGTGGGTGGGCAGGAGCAGCCTGGGCTGGATGCGCTGGGGTGCGGCTGCAGCAGGGCAGCACTGGGGGGAAGGAAGGAAGGAAGGGGCTTCTGGCACCGGCACTGGGACAGGCTGGGCAGGCGGGGCTGTGCCAAGCGCAGGAGGTTTAGCGAGGCCAAGGGCAGATGCTGCAGCTGCATTGGGGCAACCCGAAACACGAAGAGACTGGGGAAGAATGGGTGGAGAGCAGCCCTGAGAAGGATTTGGGGGTGCGAGTGGACAAGAAGCTCAGCGTGCCTCGGCAGGGTGCACTGGGGGCCCAGAAAGCCAAACGCTGTCCTCAGTGGGCTCATCCCCAGCAGCGTGGGCAGCATGTGAAGGGGAGGATTCCTACCCTCTGCTCTGGAGAGACCCCCCTGCAGAGCTGCCTCCAGCTCTGGGGCAAGTCCAGAGAATGAGATATTGGGAAGAAATTCCTCCCTGTGAAGGTGGTGAGGCACTGCCAGAGGTGCCCCAGAGAGCTGTGGCTGCCCCATCCCTGGCAGTGTTCAAGGCCTGCTGCAATACGGCTTAGAGAAACGTAGTCTAGTGGAAGGGGGTTTAACCTAGATAGTCTTTAACCTAGATAGTCCCCTCCAAACAAAAGCAGTCTGTTAACCCTATTACTCCATTATCACTTTACTCCGATTCTACAAGAGCCCATGGAAGCAGAAATTGCCTGTTGTGAGCCTGGCTGAAGAGACTTACAGCTCACTAAACCCTGCAGGCAACCTGGTTTTGAGAGCACTTTGGTACAAGCAAGGCTTCTGTCATGGTGTTCCTTTCATTTTCTTACAAAATCCTCAATACCCCAACACAACTCAACCGTGTGCAGAGGAACAAAAAAGAGGAGGAACAACACAGTTCTCTGCTCAACAAAACACATCAAGGTTTCCCAGAGAACACCATCAACAGGGACATCCCTTAGTGCCCCTTTTGGAAAGAGCAGCAGCTCTGACATGCTCTATCAAATCAGACCACTGATCTGTGGTGTCACCAGAGCTCCGTCCCGCAGGGCAGGCAGCACCCAGAGGGGGCCCTGAGATACGACACCCTGCAGAAAATTGCAGCAGGCAAACGGGAGCTGGAGGCAGCACAAGGGGCACAGCCCCACAGCCAGGCCCCTCTGGGCACTACCACGCTGCTCGGATTGCTGCGGCTGCAGAGGGGCGAGGGGCTCCGGCTCCAAAGGGGCTGACCAGGCAGTTTGGGACTTTTGATTGTTCTTTTTTCTGCTTGCTTGTTTCTCCTTTAGAACACAGAGGACACCTCACCACTGCTGCTGCAGCCACCAAGTCCTTTGCCCTGCAGAGGGCTGAAGCACGGCCCAGGCAGCACCTGGCAGGGAACGGTGCCATCCGGACCCAGCCGCTGCTCTTGGCGGTTCAGGATTGTCCTTTGCCGAGCTCTGGGGTGCTGGTGGCACTTGACTCTGCTCAGTTCTTTTTGGTCTTGGGGGTGTCGTACTTCCTCTTGCTCGAGTACCAGAGCAGCAGGGGGATCCCGATGGAGGGCAGGGTCATCACGCCAAAAGCCGCCCAGTCCAGCTGGAGGGAGAAATTGTTAGAGAAAAGTCAAACCAATCCAGTCCACAGGTGTCTTAGAGCAATGACATCAGAGGAGGAGAGTGAGGGGAGACCTCGCACTGTCTGCAGCTTCCTCACGTGGGGAAGCGGAGGGGCGGGCACTGATCTCTGCCCTGTGTGACCACTGACAGGACCCCAGGGAACGCCTGGAGCTGGGTCAGGACAGGGTTTAGGCTGGATATTAAGAAAAGGCTCTTCTCCCAGAGGATGGTCTCCCGGGCAATGGAAGAGGCTCCCCAGGAAAGTGGTCACAGCACCGAGCTTGACAAGAGTTCGAGGACTTTGGACAGGGTCGGCAGGCGCGTGGTTGGGATTCCCGGGGCTGTTCTCTGCAGGACCAGGAGCTGGGACTGCGCGATCCTTGGGGGTCCCTTCCAACCTAGGAGGTTCTAAGATTCTACTCTCAGATTCTCTGGCTCAAATCCCACAGTGCAGCTCCTTCCCAGAGGGAGCTGGGACAGAAACTCAGCTGCTTCTGTGATAATACTCCTCTGGAGAACTGAAGGGAATGAACTCCAGCTCCCGCTGGAGCTCTCCAGGTGACTGCAGGGCAAACCACACACACCACGTGCCAGCAGGAAGCCAGCGCACTGGGCTGCGGCTGCCGTGGTGCACTTTCCACTATCAATTGAAAGGTACTTACAAAGTGAGGGGAGAACCTCCTGTCAAAGTCGCGCTGAGCCAGGATTCCTCCCTGCCCGGGAGCACTAGTGAAGCCAACCTGGAAAAGGCAGGGAAAAGACAGGCTTTGCCACCTTTCCTCCTCCTCGCTCCACAACTGGGCAGGGTGAGAGCACAGGGACACGCATCCTCCCCGAGCACCCAGCTCCAGCAGCGCGGTCAGCTGTAGCCGCAGGGCTCCTATAAATCATCCACTTACCACGACCTGGGCACCCTCCTGGGCCAGGTACGTGATGGTGGCAGAGGTGAAGTTGAAGTACCCAGCTTTGAGAGGCCGTAGAACCACGGTGTGGGACACGTTGCTCGCTCTGGGAGCCGGACATTAAGGAAAACGGTTGTATTTCATCCCAGCAAGAAAAGTGAGGAGATGGGAAAGGGCAGCCTGGAACCAGGTGCAAAAGTCAGTGCTGCTGACAGATCGGAGGGCTCGTGCTCACAGACAGCCCGGCCCACCCAGCTGCTCCTCCCCAGGCAGAGGAACTACTCCGGGACCTGGTCCTCTCTGCAAGGAGCTTTATTTTTACACAGCACTGTCCAGAAGAGCAGGGGTTTGCATTCGGCACCCTGTCTGGAAGGAATTTCGGAGACAGCAGATGAAGATAGGACGCAGCTGCAGGATGCTCAGGGGCAAGAAAGAGAGTTGGGAGAAATTTCAAAACACAAAAAGATACGGAGCAATCCTGTCCCACTTGACGTTGAGCATGCCAGAGACGATGCCAAAATCTTCTGGGGGGAAGGAATCATCCGACAGCTCCACATCTAGGGCAGCGCTAAACACAACAAAGAGAGGGGTGCGACAGGAATCTTAAGATTTGCCATCTGCTTACAGGCTCTGCAGCAAAGTGCACTGACAGGTCCATCCTGACCAAATGAAAGAACTGATCTTTGAAAGATAAAATGTCACCAGTAGAAGATGGGGAGGAGAGCTGAGGTGTCTTACAGGGAGACTGCAGAGAGAGGAAGGCAAAGCTGAGAGAAACAACCACAGAGACAGGAAAAACACCGTTTTTTCCACAACAGGATTTGGCAGTTTGCTGAACTTCAGATACCATCCCATGGATACACACTTTGGCCTAAATAATAACCATATCCCACATATAAGGTTATAGTATCTCATTAATGTTGTATGAGTCCAACATTACAGATATTCTTCTCTTTGCAATACTACCCTCAGCATGCGTTATTCTGCCTTTAAAAAAAAAATCTAAAAACAAAACCTCAAAGCACTTTAATAGGCTCCTGCATTTTGTCCACTCAGCTTTTCATTCTGCGAATGAAGCTTTTTACCAGCATTGCAGAAGTTCTGTTTTATCTTTGTCAGGTCCTTAGTTAAGTCCTGATAGCAAAAAGAAACTTTTATTAAAAAGAATAAACAAAGCCAAGAAAGGGAGCTGCATGCATGGGGAGCAGAGTGTCACAGGACACCACATGCTGGACTGACAGCTTGAGCAGCCACGAGGTGAAAGCAGGGACAATGGAAGAGGAAGGAAAAGACAAATTTCGGGGTCAATCCTTCAGGCACTGCTGGAAAGCTCAGAGTCCGAGGGAGCAAAAGCAACAGCACAGCAGGAGCTCAGAAATCGGCTTACCTGGAGCCAACGTTGTAGATGTTGTACTGCAAAGTCAAGTCCTTGCCCTCCACTGCGTACCTGTTTAACAGGGATTTGGAGGCCAGGAGCCTGGCGCCATCCTCGCAGTGAGCCACAGACACCAGGGCAAACACAGCAAGAAGCAGGAGCTTCATCTAGAAACACAAGGAAATGGAATGTCACTGATCATTTGAAATCTCTGAACACCTTCCTGTGAGGACGTAAGAACTGGCACAGCAGCGCCCCAGATCTGCAGCCGTGGAAGAAATGCCGATGGTCTTCTCCCCTTTCAAAGCCCTGGCCAGTGTCACTCCCCTTTACAGAATCCTGGAACATCCTGAGTTGAAAGGGACCCACAAGGATCATCAAGTCCAACCCCTGGCCCTGCACATCTCAGTAATGGGCAAAGCTTTCAGATCACTGAGCCTCTTCCAGTAACTTCCAGAGCAAAAGCTTTGGCAGTTAACAATTTCACCCGTTTTAGCAACTAACAGTTAATTGCCCTTGCAAAGCCTGGCAACTTTCCAGCACTGTCTTACACAACAGAGTTCGTTCTTCTCAGAAAACACCAGCTCCTCACTTCCAACATTTCTTCTTTCCTATTTCCAGCCACTGAGGAACCACCAACTCCCTCCAGTGGCTTTGATGATCCCCACAAGCCCCTGCTTCAGGCCACGTGTCTCAATTTACCCAAATACAGTGCCTCTGGAGCCACCCTGCTGAGAGGACAAGGAGACAACAGGGACACTACAGATGTGATCAGTGAGGACACTTGACGGGACTTTTAAATGCAAAAACTGCTTCAACATCAGGGCCTCTGCCCTCCACAGAGTCACAGGGCGGTTGGGGTTGAACAGGACTGTAAAGAGCATCCAATTCCAACCCCCTGTCATGGGCAAGGACACCTTCCACTAGACCAGGTTGCTCCAAGCCCCGTCCAACCAGGCCTTGGACACTTCCAGGGATGGGGCAGCCACAGCTTCTCTGGGCAGCCTGTGCCAGTGACTCACCTCCCTCACAGGGACCAATTCCTTCCCAATATCCCATCTAACTCTGCCCTCTGGCAGTGGAAAGCCATTCCTCCTCGTTCTGTCACTCCAGGCCCTTGTCCAAAGACCTTCTTCAGCTCTCTCGGAGCCCCTTTTCAGCACTGGAAGGGGCTCTAGGGTCTCCCTGGAATCGTCTCCTCTCCAGGTGAACACCCCCAGCCTGTCTCCAGAGCACAGGGGCTCCAGAGCCCTCGGAGCATCTCCGTGGCCTCCTCTGGACTCACTCCAGCAGCTCCTCGTCCCTCCTGTGCTGGGGCCCCAGAGCTGGAGGCAGCTCTGCAGGGGGCTCTCTCCAGAGCAGAGGGTAGGAATCCTCCCCTTCACATGCTGCCCACGCTGCTGGGGATGAGCCCACTGAGGACAGCGTTTGGCTTTCTGGGCCCCCAGTGCACCCCGCCAAGGCACGCTGAGCTTCTTGTCCACCCGCACCCCCAAATCCTTCTCAGGGCTGCTCTCCACCCATTCTTCCCCAGTCTCTTCGTGTTTCGGGTTGCCCCAATGCAGCTGCAGCATCTGCCCTTGGCCTCGCTAAACCTCCTGCGCTTGGCACAGCCCCGCCTGCCCAGCCTGTCCCAGTGCCGGTGCCAGAAGCCCCTTCCTTCCTTCCTTCCCCCCAGTGCTGCCCTGCTGCAGCCGCACCCCAGCGCATCCAGCCCAGGCTGCTCCTGCCCACCCACGAAGCCCAGGGGCCCACGGGGGCTCAGGGACACCTCTCAGCAGGTGAAACCGCCCGGCTTCACCCACCGCTGCCCGCGGAAGACCCCGACTCTGACGCTCCAGCGCCACAACCCGGCCGGCCCTTCCCGGCCCCTCCGAGCCCACGGCCGAGCCTCTCCTGCAGCGCAGGGCCCAGCGCAGCCCCGAGCGGCCCCGGGCCTCCCGCCCCTCACCGTCTCTCCCGCCGCCAACGCCGCACAGCCGAGTCAGCGCAGCCGCCGCGGAAGTGACCCCGTGACCCACCCCTCCGGGGCGCCAGGGCCCCTGGGAAATGGAGTCTGGGCCCGTGCGCACGCAGGGACTCCGCGCCTGCGCAGGACGCGCTTCCTGCGCTGCCCCCCGCTCGCCGGCGGCGCAGTGCGGGGCGCGGGCGGCGGTACCGGCGGTACCGGCGGGCCGGGCCGGGCCGGGCTGGGCTGGGCTGGGCTGGGCTCCGGTAAGGCTCTGGGGAAGAGCAGCAGCTGCGTCTCGGCACAACAAGTTGCTCTGCTCACTCCAGCAGCCTGTCCAGGTCCACGGTGGATGTGTAAAGCAGTGAGAGAGGAGTGAAGGAGAAGGAGCAGGGCTGAATTCCTCGAGAATCAGGTGCCCAGAACGCCAAAGTCTCCCTTCCTGCACTGGGGACACCCTGCTTTGCTCGCTGCCCTCAGACAGGCTCCAACCTTCTGCTGCCCGCGGAACAGGACATGTCCCGACCTCCCCAGTGCAAAGCCAGTAACATCACAAACCTGTTGGCGTTTCCAGCGCTGCCGGAAGCCTCGAGAGCTCCCCTGTGCCCGTGTCTGTCAGGCACACGCCTCTGGTGGGAGAAGGGCCTCAGGACCCTTCTCTGTACAGATACTGCTCCTCACACGAGCATGCGAGGAGCAGCTGGGTCAGCCTCGGGTGGGTCGGGCTGTCTGTGAGCACGAGCCCTCCGATCTGTCAGCAGCACTGACTTTTGCACCTGGTTCCAGGCTGCCCTTTCCCATCTCCTCACTTTTCTTGCTGGGATGAAATACAACCGTTTTCCTTAATGTCCGGCTCCCAGAGCGAGCAACGTGTCCCACACCGTGGTTCTACGGCCTCTCAAAGCTGGGTACTTCAACTTCACCTCTGCCACCATCACGTACCTGGCCCAGGAGGGTGCCCAGGTCGTGGTAAGTGGATGATTTATAGGAGCCCTGCGGCTACAGCTGACCGCGCTGCTGGAGCTGGGTGCTCGGGGAGGATGCGTGTCCCTGTGCTCTCACCCTGCCCAGTTGTGGAGCGAGGAGGAGGAAAGGTGGCAAAGCCTGTCTTTTCCCTGCCTTTTCCAGGTTGGCTTCACTAGTGCTCCCGGGCAGGGAGGAATCCTGGCTCAGCGCGACTTTGACAGGCGGTTCTCCCCTCACTTTGTAAGTACCTTTCAATTGATAGTGGAAAAGTGCACCACGGCAGCCACAGCCCAGTGCGCTGGCTTCCTGCTGGCACGTGGTGTGTGTGGTTTGCCCTGCAGTCACCTGGAGAGCTCCAGCGGGAGCTGGAGTTCATTCCCTTCAGTTCTCCAGAGGAGTATTATCACAGAAGCAGCTGAGTTTCTGTCCCAGCTCCCTCTGGGAAGGAGCTGCACTGTGGGATTTGAGCCAGAGAATCTGAGAGTAGAATCTTAGAACCTCCTAGGTTGGAAGGGACCCCCAAGGATCGCGCAGTCCCAGCTCCTGGTCCTGCAGAGAACAGCCCCGGGAATCCCAACCACGCGCCTGCCGACCCTGTCCAAAGTCCTCGAACTCTTGTCAAGCTCGGTGCTGTGACCACTTTCCTGGGGAGCCTCTTCCATTGCCTGGGAGACCATCCTCTGGGAGAAGAGCCTTTTCTTAATATCCAGCCTAAACCCTGTCCTGACCCAGCTCCAGGCGTTCCCTGGGGTCCTGTCAGTGGTCACACAGGGCAGAGATCAGTGCCCGCCCCTCCGCTTCCCCACGTGAGGAAGCTGCAGACAGTGCGAGGTCTCCCCTCACTCTCCTCCTCTGATGTCATTGCTCTAAGACACCTGTGGACTGGATTGGTTTGACTTTTCTCTAACAATTTCTCCCTCCAGCTGGACTGGGCGGCTTTTGGCGTGATGACCCTGCCCTCCATCGGGATCCCCCTGCTGCTCTGGTACTCGAGCAAGAGGAAGTACGACACCCCCAAGACCAAAAAGAACTGAGCAGAGTCAAGTGCCACCAGCACCCCAGAGCTCGGCAAAGGACAATCCTGAACCGCCAAGAGCAGCGGCTGGGTCCGGATGGCACCGTTCCCTGCCAGGTGCTGCCTGGGCCGTGCTTCAGCCCTCTGCAGGGCAAAGGACTTGGTGGCTGCAGCAGCAGTGGTGAGGTGTCCTCTGTGTTCTAAAGGAGAAACAAGCAAGCAGAAAAAAGAACAACCAAAAGTCCCAAACTGCCTGGTCAGCCCCTTTGGAGCCGGAGCCCCTCGCCCCTCTGCAGCCGCAGCAATCCGAGCAGCGTGGTAGTGCCCAGAGGGGCCTGGCTGTGGGGCTGTGCCCCTTGTGCTGCCTCCAGCTCCCGTTTGCCTGCTGCAATTTTCTGCAGGGTGTCGTATCTCAGGGCCCCCTCAGGGTGCTGCCTGCCCTGCGGGACGGAGCTCGCTCTGGTGACACCACAGATCAGTGTGTTGGGAAATGGTTAGAGGATCAGGGACGTGGATCATTGATAGAATTATGGGATCAATAAAAGAACTATACAAGCAAAGGTTAGTGTGAGAAACTGTCTGCATGAGAAAAATCCCTGTGTGAGAAACAGGCCTGGGAAACAAAAAGGGAGTTTTGAAGCGATGCAGCTGTGCTGATAAGATGTGCTGGCCGGGAGAGAAGGGAGGGTGAACTCTTTTAATTCTTCTGAATTCTTTTAATCATAACTGTAGAAGCTTGCCAATGTAAGTCCAATTATGTAGAAGCAGAAATGCGCTTTGATAAGTTTTAAGCCACTTAAGAGTTAACAAGCTGGTATACTATATACGTGCCTCTGGATTGCTAATAAACGGAGCTTGCTTTTATCAACCATATTGGTTTGGACTGCAATTCCTCCCCCCGCCGGAGTCCACGGACCTCAATTCCAGCATCAGTGGTCTGATTTGATAGAGGATGTCAGAGCTGCTGCTGTGCCCTGTTGATGCTGTTCTTTGGCCCACCAGCCTGCCCTGGTCCATGGTGGACTTGTAAAGCAATGAAGGAGGAGTGCAGGGAGGAGGATCAGGGTTAAATTGCTCAAGAAGGAGGTGCAGAGGCCAGGAAATTCTCCCTTCCTGCACTGGGGACGCTCCGCTTAACTACACCCACCCACACCCCCCTCCTCTAGACAGGCTCCAGCTTTCTGCTGACAGTGGATCAGGACATGTCCTCACCTCCCTGGTGTGAAGTCAGTAACCAAACCAACCCTGCTGGCATTTCCAGCACCGCAGGATGCCTTGAGAGCTTCCCCGTGCCCTTATTCCTCAGGCCGCTGCCCTCTGGTGGCAAAAGGGCCCCGGGGCCCTCCTCTGCGCTCATTTTGCCCATACACACCCACAGATGAGCAGCCCGTGTGCACTGATCCAGGGCCCTCTCACTGGCTGCGTGTGCCGCCTCAAACCCTTTCTTTGGAGGTCTCCACTCCCAGCCTGTGCCAACACCTCTTCCTACAGCCACTTTCTTCTTTCCCTGCTGCCCCAGACAGAACTTCTCCAAGCTGCAGACAACGGAAAGCAAGACCGAGGTCCAATCCCTTGTTGGCCACGGAGGCCACTTAACCATTTTCTCTCCCACCGCACCCCACCTCTCTGCGTGGTTTGCTGCAGCCAGGGCAGGCTGTTCTCAGTCTCAAAACACTGATACACTGCCTGTCCTGCCTCTTAGAACCTCAGACCTTTTTCTGTGAAGCAAGAGCATTTTTGGGAAATGTTTCATTCCTCCCCAGTAAGCACCTTTCTTGGTGCTGGTGGTCACTATGTGATGGTTGTCAGGCCGGAGGAGGAGATGCCACAGCTCCACTGCCACCCACATAACTGTATTCCGGAAGGCTCTGACTTGGGTTAAGGAGGGGTGAAGCCACACACTTAGAAGGGGTTCCAAGAAGGTGATATGGTTGTTGGCTGAGTCAGCGTCTAAGAGCAGAGAAATGTGTGGCCATACCTTTGGCCTTGCAGGTGCTGTGTGGGCAGCTTTAGGAATTGGATGAGTATTTGAGCTGAGCTGGACCATAGCGAGGAGGAGCTCAGGGCTGGGGATTTCTCGCAAGTGCAGTGGTAGTTTTCTGTCTTCTGGTAACTTTGGTGCCACAAGTGATGGCGGCTGCAGCGTCCTATCGGTGTGTAGCAGGTGAGCAGGAGCTTTTGAGGGCAGGGTTGTTGTGGAAGACTTTTGTGGTGACCGGTGTGATTCTGACCGGGGTTTTTTCTTGCAGATGATGGAGAGTAACCTGCCAGCTGCAGGAATGGTGCAGTTAGCTGATGTGGCTTCTGTTGAGGACGGCTTCAGATCCCCCCACCCTCTGCAAGTTCCACTGAGGGGTCAGGGACTGCTGCCCTCCAGTGTGTAGTTTTGACTTTGGTTGGAAAGAGACCCCAGCGCAGCACGTCTTCCAAAAGTTGCTGGCATTGCTTCTGCGTGAATTGTCTGGCTTCCCATGGTGTGTGGCCCAGCAGCCAGCAGTGCAGTGGAGCTGGGCAGTGCAGCTGGCCAGATGTCCCTGCTAGCTCTGTAACATGAAAACCCCTAGTCAGGGTAAAACCGTGTATTTTGGGGATGGAAAATGTAATGGTACCAGTTTACAGCTGTGTAAGTTCAGTTAATGCAAAAGGACAATCAAAGACTTGTGTCATATGAGTATTTTTACTGGATGTGTATAACCACACACACCCCTCTTCAGGATAAAGTGAGTTACTGAGATTTGTTCTTTATTTTACTCTTTAAAGTTTTACACTTCAGTTCCAGTTTTACTGACCAAGCCAGTGTGGTGTGCGGCACCAGTGCAAGGACTGGAGCTGTTGGCGGGTGGATCTCCCTTTTTTTTGGAGGGAGGGAGTTTGTCCATTTTGAATGGCACTGTTAAAAATAATGATCTGCCAGTCAGAGCTCTTTCCCTTGTTGTGTGGCTCTTTGGGAAGTTGGGGTGAGATCATGTCTATTGGGACATCCAAATGTCAGAGTGGGGGTGGGCAGTGGTGCAGTGGAAGAGCAGGTGTGAGGAGGATGAGGGGGTCACAGGGGACTTCCACCCCCAAAAGATGTCCGTGTTGGTTTCAACAACCAGTGAGGAGCTAAACTCCAAACAAGCCACTGTCCTTCCCCTCCTGCCGTCAAGGGAGGGACAATAAATCAGAGATGATGACTTAAAGTAACAATTTCTTTAAAAATAAAATCACAAAGCAATGGAATGAGACATACACGATGGAAAGAAATTGGTGCAAAATGAAGGGAAATGTTTTAACCAGCAAAAAACAAGGTGTTAAGCAGCCCCCTTGTAACAAAGATAAAATGGCTGCTGCTTCCCTTAGCAGCTCGTGTGGCCCAGGAGGACAAAGACGAGATGGTGGAGAGGTTCTCTTGGCTCAACACTTCCCCCTGGAACAAAAACCCCGGGATGTCAGGGGCTTATGGAGCAATTCTGATGGTGGATGGGGGGTGCTGCCATTGCCTAGTGAGCTCCAGACCTGCGGTATCAGTTTCCCTGCTCCCTCTCAGTGACAGCAGCGGCGTTTGTATAGGTCAGTTTTGGCACTTCTCTGCCTCTTCCTGCCACCCACGGGGCCCTTTTCACATCAGCTGGGCTCTCCCTCAGCTTGGTTGGACTCAGCTGGTATGGACTCTCCTGGTTTTGGTCTCTTCTGTGCTGGCGGAAGGAAGGAAGGAAGGAAGGAAGGAAGGAAGGAAGGAAGGAAGGAAGGAAGGAAGGAATGCTCAGTGGGGGAAGGCAGGCACTGAAAACCGTGCCCCTGGCCCCACAGGAAGATCTTTCTGTCCTTGCTCCTCTTGTCTGGGAGCAATTCTTGGACATAATGAATTTTGGAGGTGGGATCAAAATTTCCGTGGTGGTTTCCTTGCAGAGAATGAATCTGGCTTTTGTCTTGGAGCAGTCCGTGGATGTATTGAATTTTGGAGGTGGAATCCAATTTCTGCGATGGGGTCCTGAATGATAATGACAGTTCTTGTCCATAGGAAGGCTTTCTGTGACGAGTGGAAGCTTCAGCCAAGCCCTGCCTTAGCCTCAGATTTTGGTAACAGTTTCAATTTAAGGGATCACTCTGGGCTGCAAGTTCTAATGATGGCAAATCAGATCTATTTATAAAAATTAATTCTTTATTAAACAGACAAGAGACAACAGATGAAAGATCCTGTTCAGAATTACTTACTACACAGAAGAAAACTAAAGACCTACTAGTAGATTATAGCATAACATAAACCAGTACCTGTATTAAAGCTAGCAAAAGAAACAGTATTGATTAGGAGGCAAATGTAACTTACCACCAAAATGAAGATAATGTACACAGATTCCTTCACCTTCACCCCTGGGGCGTAACGGTGAAGCAGGTGTCCCTACTCACAAGAGAATCTCCACACATTTCCAGGGAAATGTATAGAAGATTTCTGACTTGTGAAAGTTTGGTGTGGCTTTTAGAGTTTGTAAAGTGAGGTGTCTGTCAGTCAAAAAATGATGTTGCCAGATCTCACTTCAACATTAAGAAGTTTATTGGCAGTTGGGAGATGCCAGACCAGTGTTAAGCCCATGGTGCCAGAATAACTCCCTACAAGAGAGCTTGTCCTGTTTGAGTTATCTGGCTGGTTAGCAAACAGTAGATAAGCCCTTGTGGGAGGGTGAGATGCCCTGCTATGCAAGGAAATCACGTAGGCCCAAAGTTTCAGGTGCAGATGGGAAGCAGCCCAGGGGAGGCCAAGACCAGCCAGATCCATCTGTCCTGGCAGCTTTCATCTGGGAGCAATCCTTGGATGGATTGCATTTTGGAGGTGGAATCAAAGTTTTGGCCATGAGCTCCTGGACGAGTATTACAGCTGGTGATGGGGTCAGTGGCTCTGACCCAGGAAGAGGTGACCGGTCCGGGGAGATGGTCCCGAAAGGAATCACCTTCCTGAGGCCCGGTGTCTTCCCTCAGCTGCTGGCAGGAGGGCCCTTGCAGAGGCTGTCAGCTCTTTAGTGATTATCAGCTCGTGATTTCAGCTCAGCTCTGCAGGGCAGCCTCCAGGCCAGACCAGACAAGAGAGAGAGACGAGAGGCCCGTGTGGCTGGTTCTGCATGGAAGGAGCTTTATTGTTGGTCCCCTCTGGCGAAGGGGAAAGCCAGGGAGGAGAGCTCTCTCTCCACAGGGGCAGAGGGCTTGCTTTTATAGGGATACAGGGGATGGGTGAAGGCCAATGGGTTACAGAGGATCTGCATAGGGTCTCCTAAAGGATTGTGGGTCTGTCTTTTCTTGCTGTGACCAAAGAAGTGGTTGCCTTTCCAGGGAGTCCTGCTGGGCAATTGCAAAATCTCTTATCTCAGCAGAGATCCCTCCAGGGCAGGGGCTGGGCATACCCCACAACTCCCCCTTCTGTATTTATTAAAAAGGCATTCCCAGCAGCCTTTCTGCAGCAACGTAGGAGGTAGGAGAACATAAGTAACACAGTAATAATTACAATGAATACCCACAAAGCTCCCTTAATCAAAGATGCAATCCATCATGTTATTCCCCATCATCCAAAAAGGTCATTGACCCAGTCTAGGCTCTTACCTACTTTTAGGTCATCGAGGCAGTGGTGAGGACAGCATCAACGTAGATACATTTCATCTTTGGGCAGGGATGGGGCTTCTGAGAGGGAATATAAGCGAGATCTGTTAGCTTTGTGGTGAGAGGGGAAGTTTTGGGGTTTAGGGAGGTTTGACATGGGTTGAGGGAAGGGGATATTTTGGGGTAACAAGGGGTGATAACATATAAACTAAGGATCAGTTTTTCAGGCTGTGTCTGGCCTACAGCTTGACTTTTGCCATAGCTTCTTGTTCAGCTTTCTGTTTTGTCTGCTGCCGTGTGGTGGGACGATCTTTTTCCTGGTTGGTGGGCATTCGGTGACATTCTCGTCTCCATGCAGAGCTGGTCTGGTTTTGGGGAGTGAGGTGTATTTTGGTGTATTTGACTCAGGAGAGTTCTTGTTGGTGTTTGTAGGAGCAGTGTTTGTAGGGCCTAAGTATGGTTTTATACTTTTTCCTGGGAACCACTTCAGGCCAGATGGTAGCTGGACACAGGCGTAGCCTCTCCCCCAGGTAATTAATTGGAAAGGCCCAGAGACCTGGTGTGATTCTGGGTCCTTCACCAGCACTGGTGGCTTCTCTGTGAGCTTAGCTTGGGTTGAATTTGAGAAGTGGTGGAGTACTGGGGGGTCAGGCTCTGATGATGTACCATTTAGGAAGTTAGTGACATAGAGAGCCTTACAGAGTCTTTCAACAGGAGACAAGATTTCTGTTTCTCTTCGTTGCTGATTGAGGACTCTTTTGAGGGTTTGGTGCGTCCTTTCTATGATGGATTGTCCTGTGGGATTGCTAGGTATGCCTGTCTTGTGTTTTATTCCCCATTGGTTGAAGAAATCTTTTAACTTACGAGAAGTGTAGGCGGGCCCATTATCTGTTTTGATTTCTTCAGGGACTCCCAGGGTGGCGAAGGCAAGGAGAAAATGCTTGATGACGTGGATGGCATCTTCCCCTGCATGGGCTGACACAAACACTGCCCCAGAAAATGTGTCAATTGACACATGCACGTATTTGGATCTCCCAAAGGATGGGAAGTGGGTTACATCAGTTTGCCACAATTGGCAGCTGTTCAGACCACGGGGGTTGACTCCCTTACCCATAGATGGTATTTGGTAGTTCTGGCAGTTCGGGCACGTTGCAATGATAGCTTTTGCTTGATCTTTTGAAAGCTTGAACATTCTGACGAGGGCAGGAATGTTTTGGTGAAAAAATGCATGTGACAACTTCGCCTGGGCAAAGATGTCAGGGACGTTTGCAGTCTCTGCTGGCATGGCCAGTGCATCTGCTCTCCTGTTCCCTTCGGCAATGGGACCAGGGAGGTCAGTGTGCGACCTCACATGCATAATGTAGTAAGGCTGTTTTCTGTGGGAGATTAAATGAATTAATGTGGAAACCAATTGGTATAACTTTTGGTTGGAGACCTTCTTTAGAAAAGCATGTTCAGCCCTCATAGCTATGCCAGCAACATAAGCCGAATCTGTGACCAAATTAAAAGGTTCATCTTTAAACTTCTCAAAGGCTCTGGCAACGGCTGCTAACTCAGCAATCTGTGGAGATCCCTCTACTATTTGGATATCAGATTCCCATTTTTGGGTATTGGGTTGCCTCCATGTCATAGACCGATGGGATGAGCCAGACCTATTGGTAAAGACGGTCAGAGCTTTGAGAGGTTTTCTACTTTGGATTAATTTTGGAATCAATTTAAAGGCTGCATCGCGGTAGAAAAATCTATGTTTTGGCATGTGAATGAAAATTTGGCCTGTGTAGCTATCTAGGGCTAACTGGAGGCTCTCATTGGTCTGGAGCAACTGCTTCAGATCTTCAGTGGTCAATGGCAAGTATATGCACGTGAACTCACACCCTGCAAGAGAGCGGAAACGAGTTCTGGCCTTTTTTATTAAATGTGCCATTACCTCTTGGAAGGTGGTTAATGTCTTTGTAGGTTGATGGCTTGTGAAGACCCATTCAAGTATCAGCAAAGGGTCTCTGAGTTGAGGGTCCCATTGGAAGATCAGTCCGTGTAAACGGGGAGCCTTACCCAGAACTGCAAACTGGAGAGGCAGGCTGGGTTCAATGCGATGGGCTTGGCGTGAAGACAGGGCTTCCTGGACTTTGGTGATGGTATCTCAGGCTTCAGGTGTGAGGGCATGTGGAGAGTCCAAGTCTCTGCTGCCGTGGAAGAGGTTGAAGAGGGGAGCGAGGTCTTCTGTTGTGACTCCCAGTAAGGGGCGTATCCAATTTATGGATCCGCACAGGCTGTTTAAGTCCCTTAGGGTTTTGGGATCCTCTTTGATGGCGAGTTGCTGGGGTACAATGGTTCTCTCACGGATCTGGAGGCCGAGGTAAGTCCATGGGCTGGAGTGCTGCACTTTGTCCTCACGAATCTCAAACCCTGCTTCTTCTATGGCTTCAATTGTCTTTTTAAGAGTTCTGTCCAGGTAAGTTTTTTCTGATGCACAGATTAGTATGTCATCCATATAGTGGTAAATGATTGCTTCTGGGAATAGGCTCCTGATGGGGGACAGAATGTGGGCGACTTACCACTGGCAGATGGTCGGGCTGGGAGGTTGGGAGGACGAGCCAATGGTATCTTCTGAGTGGGGCTTGTTCGTTAAGAGAGGGGACGGAGAAGGCGAACCGTGGTGCGTCCTGAGGATGGAGTGGGATGTTAAAGAAACAGTCTTTAATGTCTATGATGGCCAGCATCCAGTCTCGGGGCAGCATTGATGGTGATGGCAGGCCGGGTTGGAGGGGGCCCATGTCTTCAGTGACCTCATTGATCTTTCGTAGGTCTTGGAGTAGTCTCCATTTGTCCTTGCTGGGCTTTTTCAGTACAAAGACGGGGAATTCCAAGGGCTTGTGGTTTCGGTGATATGACCTTTGGCAAGTTGCTCTTCCACCAGGGCTTCCAGCGCGCTGAGTTTTTCTTCTTCAAGGGGCCACTGCCTTGTCCACTTTGGGTTGTCGGTCTTCCAGGTGAGCGGGGAGTAGATGGCAGTGCACCTTTCTCAGTGGCCCCAGTCAGAAATCCTGGCTGGGAATGGTGAGGGTGGCACCCCACTGGGATAGAAGGTCTCTGCCCCATAGGGTGATGGGGGCTCTTACCACGAATGGTCGGGTGGTTGCTATCTTGCCCTTGGGTCCTTTGATGATGACATTTCGTTTGCTTCTCATGGATACTGCAACTCCACCAATCCCGGAGATCATACCTGCCACTGGCTCCAGTTCCCAATTCCCTGGCCACTCGGAGCGGGCGATGATGGTCACGTCTGCTCCAGTGTCCAGCATCCCTGGGTGGTAGACCCCCTCTCCTTTACAGAACAAGCTGCACTTGATGGTCGGTTTGTTTGAGCCCACAATCTCTATCCACATTGCTGTAGGATTGAGAGGAAGCTGTTCTGGGCGGTTCTGTGGAAGTAAAAAAGCTTGAGCAATCAGTGTTCCCTGTGGGAGAAAGAAAGGTGTGTCCATGCAGGAAAGCTGGACAAGAATCTCTTGTCCAGGGTGCACTGTTTGTATCTCAGGTAATACAAAGAGTTGTTCTGGACCATGGATGGTATCGCTTAGGATAAGAATGTCCCATGGGCCGTTCTGCGGTCCGTACTTTCCTGTGGGGATACAATAAAAACGCTTGTCAACAAAGTTAAATGGCAGTGATGTTACCAGTTGGCGTCTCGTTCCGATCGGTAGCGCTCCGTGTGTTGGATCCTTCTCACGTGTTCTGGGATCGCCTGGGATGATGGTGCCGGGTGAGGTCCAGTTGTCTGCTCTCGGTGGTCCGATGTGGAGTTCGCAGCCAGGGCGGGGTAGTATGGCCTTTGATTTGTTGTCTGAGCATGGGGCCTTGACACTGTGCTCCGATAGAAGTTTTTTGGATGCTGCTGGTGCTGTTGCTGTCTCTGGTGCCTTTGGTAGGCGGCACAACAGTCATGGGTGGGTGACCTTTGTGGGCAGTCCTTTATAAAGTGTCCAAGTTCGCCACAGTAGAAACAGCGGGCATTCTCCTTAGACACTGCTGCAGCAAATGCACCAGAAACTCCCTCTGTGATGCCCTTTACAACTGCTTGGGTCATTGTGTTCTCTGTGGATGTGTGTCTAGTACAGGTCTCTATCATTTGTTCTATTGTGGGTTCTGTGTCCATGGGTAGGGCCCTCAAGATATTCTTACATTGTTTGTTAGCATTTACCATGGCAAGTTTACCCAAAAGTTCCTTTTGTCCATCTGGACTCTCTATCTGTTTCTCTAAGCTAGCTTTTAAACGATCAACAAACTGAATGAAACTTTCATTTGCTGACTGCTTGATGTTAGAGAAATATTGTGTAGGAACAGAATCATCTGGAGTAAGGAGCAGAGATGTTTTTGCTGCATTAGCTATGTCTTGTAATGCTACTTCAGGTAAGGTTGTAGCTTGATCTAAGGGTTTTTGGAGGTCACCTTCTCCAGCCATTGTTCTATTGTCCAATCTATCTGACTTGCATCTTTAGCATAAGTGTCAGACAATGTTTTTAAATGTCTTTTCCAATGCCTTTCCCATAACATATATTCGGCAGGGGAAAGGATGCAGTTAATAATGTTTTTAATATCATGTGGTACTAATGTATAGACAAAGTGGCTTCCAATAAGTTTCTAAAGAAATGTGACCCTCTCCCATGTTCTTTTGCTGCCTTGAAAAGCTCTTAGACTTCTTTGTATGGGATAGGTTCCCAAGTTTTTGTAGTTGGACCACCCCTCCTCCCTTTCCCTATAATGACTGGAAAGGCTGAGATTTTCTGGGCTAACTCCCAGTCTCCCTCCCAGTTCGCTTCCCTGCGTGTCTGTGCCCATCGATCCTCAGATTCAGAGCCAGAGCTGCTGCTACTGTCATCTGAAAAGGAGGGATAAGCTGTGGCAGGGTGGGGCCGGGATACAGGGGGCGTAGTGCAGCATTTTTGAAATGCCGGCTTTCCTTTAGTCAGGGCAGGGGTAGCGGGGGGTCGGGGATGGTTTGAGGGGTGGGAAGGGGGTCTGTTGTGGCAGCATGGGGGTGGAGAGGTTGTACAGCAGCAGGTTGTTTGGGGGGAGGTCGGGTTGCAGGTGGTACCAGTTTCGCAATTCCATGTGGAGTCAGCATGGGCTGTAGGAGGGTGTGGGGGGGCGGTGGGCTCTAGCGCAGCAGCGGAGGAGATGGGGATTGCGCAAGAACCCGTGGTAGAGGGAGCGGGGGGTGCAGGGAGAGTGGGATTAGTAGCAGGGATTGCGCAAGATGCAGCTGTGGTGGGGAGAGAGCGGGTGTGCCGGCGCCTGCCAGGGTGCCAGGGCCATTGGCGGTGGGGGAGGGAGGAGGGAGGTTCCACTCCTCGGGCGGTAGCCTGGGGCAGTGCTGCGGATAGCTGGGTCCCGCCAGCGGCGAGAGGGGCAGACGCTTGTTCCGTGCCCCACAGGCTCTGCGGGACCGGCCCCGTGTTGTACCATGCTTGTTCCGTGGCTGCGGGGGGGAGCAGCGGCGGTGGGGCGGCTTGCTGGGACGGGGCCGCCGCGCTGGGGTGGGACGTGGTGGGGTGGCGGGGGTCGGAGGCACCGCGAGCCGGGGCGAGAGGGGGAAGGGTGCTGTCGTGCGCGAAGGGTTGCAAAATACGAGGGGCACGGGGAGATGGGGCTGGGGGCGGCTCAGAGGCATCCATCCCGGGGAGGGGGGATGGGTCTGGGATGGATCCCGCGTGCGCTGCCTGGGGGGTGGCAGCGGAACCGAGGGGGCGAGGGGGGGGTTGGATATGGGAGAACTGCTGGAAATAGGGGATCGGGGTAGGGAAGTGGGGTGGCCGGCGCTCCAGCCGGGCCAGGGCCAGGGCGGCAGGCGGGGTCCGCGCTCTGGCTGGCCATTGCCGGAGGCGGGGAGGGGGAGTGGGAGGGGGGGAGGGCAGAGAACGGGTTTGGCGGAGGGGGGTTTTTCGCATGACACATTTTAACCAATACATGAAATAAAGGAATGAATTTGGAAACAGAGAGGTTTCCCATGGCTTGAGAGGAATAGTTTCTTCCCCACTCTCAGAACGGATCATAAAGGACAGAGTCTGTGGTAGTGTCAGTAAAATTTCGAGATATCCAATTAGTGAAAGATTTGAGATTTTTCTTAGAAAGAGCACCTCTGGAGAATTTAAAGTCAGATTTTAAGAGAAGAGTTAGAAGAAAGGGGTATAGGTCTCTCTCAGATTGGGAAAGGCTGGGTTTAGCTTGCCTATGTCCCATCTTAGTTTCTCCCTCAGCAGAAAAAAGAGAAAAAAACCCAAAATTACTTAAAGTTGCGTGCAAGAAAGAGGAGGAGAGCCCCAAATTTAAACTTACAAATCCCGTTTTCTGGTGAGGCTGGCTCCTAGAAAGGTCTGCTGGGGGGATGGTCTGGCAGTTCGATCCTCAGGGACTTCAGTCCTAGGTGGGAGGTGAGGGTCTTGAACTGTCCCCGTCAAAAAGGCCTGCTAAAACGTAGGTCTTTCTTCAGAGGATCAGCACACGAACGGCTGGTTCTGTCTTGGTGTGGTCAGGACGCAGCTCAGGCCAGGTCCGGGGTCCGGGGTCCCAGGCTGTTTGGGCGCCAGTTATTACATCTGGGGATGGGGTCAGTGGCTCTGACCCAGGAAGAGGTGACCGGTCCGGGGAGATGGTCCCGAAAGGAATCGTCTTCCTGAGGCCCGGTGTCTTCCCTCAGCTGCTGGCAGGAGGGCCCTTGCAGAGGCTGTCAGCTCTTTAGTGATTATCAGCTCGTGACTCCAGCTCAGCTCTGCAGGGCAGCCTCCAGGCCAGACCAGACAAGAGAGAGAGACGAGAGGCTCGTGTGGCTGGTTCTGCACGGAAGGAGCTTTATTGTTGGTCCCCTCTGGCGAAGGGGAAAGCCAGGGAGGAGAGCTCTCTCTCCACAGGGGCAGAGGGATACAGGGGATGGGTGAAGGCCAATGGGTTACAAAGGATCTGCATAGGGTCTCCTAAAGGATTGTGGGTCTGTCTTTTCTTGCTGTGACCAAAGAAGTGGTTGCCTTTCCAGGGAGTCCTGCTGGGCAATTGCAAAATCTCTTATCTCAGCAGAGATCCCTCCAGGGCAGGGGCTGGGCATACCCCACACATAAGGACCACAAGAAAAGTGAGGCCGATAACTCTGTTCTAATGAAATTGGCTGACGACAGCACAAACACAAACAATTCAAAGTCCTTCCTAACAGAATCTGAAAAGTACTTGAGCTATGTTTGCAATGTCCACACTGCACAACAACAAATGGATGACACGGATTACACACCGGACACAGAACAATATCACTAAGCCCCCGCACACAACTGGGTACCCAGACTAAATCCTGACCTCCCATATGCCATACACAGACACACACGTGCGGTATTTGCACTGGAGAATTTGGAGTCCAAACCATGATGTGTTTGATGCCCTGATAGTCTGCGTCAATAACCCCTGGTAGCACAAACACTCCTTGACGGGAGGTTGACGATCGGCCCAGCAAAAGTGCACTTATTCCTTTCCCTAATGGTCCCTTTGCATTGGTAGGGACACACTGCGCTTGTGAATCAAGCAGTGTCACTTCCCGGGCTGTGGAAATGTCCACTCCGGCACTCCCTGAGGTGGCGGCGCAGAGGCGATCCAAGCAGCCCTCTGTGGCTCCCTGTATTGGTCCTCACACCGGGGCCCCCCGCGCTCTTCTTCCAGTTTCCCGGTGGGGTACCATCCTTTTTAAAATTTGGCCTGCACTCAAAGGCCCAATGCACAGTTTTCTGACGATTACAAACCCCGGAAAAGGTAACTTTTTCAATTTTAGAAGCTCGACATTGTGCTTTTACATGCCCTCGTTTCCCACATTTAAAACAATGCAGCCCCTTATCTCCCCGACCTTGTTTTACAAGCAGCTTTACAGCCACAGCAAATGCTTCAGCCATTAAGACAGCATTTTCTGCCAGTGTCCCGACTTTCTCACATACCTCCACCATATCTACTATGGAAGCAGTACCAGGGAGTGCCATCAGAATTCTTTTGCATGCCGAATTAGCGTTTTGAACTGCTAGGGACATAAGTACAGAATCCCTTGCTGCTTCAGGAACGCCGGACCTTTGAATACTTTCTCACAATCAATCCAAAAAGGACATGTATGTTTTGGTTGGCCCTTGTGTTACTTCAGTAAAAGGCGGCACTATTTTGCCATCCTCAGGCATTTGCCTCAGAGCCTGTCGAGCTGCGTGGGCTGACTGATGTAAAATCTGTACATGCATTCGGCTCTGTACTTGAGCATCAATAAATGCACCTGTTCCTGTTAGCATTTCTACAGACGCATATTTCAAATTTCATATTCCATCCCTAAGTTAGCTACAGCAGCTTGCTGACATAAATCAGTCCACTTAGACTTTCACAATATTTATTGTATCCCTGTGAGTAATAATTGCATTAATTGTTGACAATCATAAGGGCAAAAAATATTGGACCCAAAGATGTTATCAATAAATGACTGTGTGTAAGGATTCTGCAACCCATAAACACAAACTGATTTTCTAGCTTCTTTGGTCACCTCCCAAACAAATGGTGTCCAGTGGTTAGGTGTCCAGCCCCCGTCAGGATTTGCGCCTCCCAACACTACTGGATAAGCCCCAGGAATAAATTCTCCCTCTATTATGGCATTCTGTATAACTCCTTTCCAGTGTTTTTCAAAATAGCTTGGCCCTGACCCATCACTTGGCCCTGATCCACCACCCGCTGATCCATCCCCCACCCCATTTGTCTTCCCTCTCTCCTCCGTAACTCTTCTGCTTCCATTTCCTTACGTCGAATCTGCTGCAAACGATCCCAATCTGACTCTCCCCCCAAACCTTGAGTTACTTGGTTAAGTCTTTCCTCCATCTTGTATTTCTTATGTCATTTTTCCATATGGTTTGCAGCAGTCTCTCCCACTCCGCGTTCTGTTGTTCTCTTAAAGGCTGTTCCATTGCCAGCCGTGCACACTCCTGCTCCTCTATCTTCCGAAGCATCTCGAGACCCCAGTCTGCTGCAGGCGGGGGGGTGGTGTGGGAACAGCACAAGGTGGCGGAGGTAGAAAAGTCTCCCCTCGGAGGGGTAGGTGGCAGTGGTGGATACTCAGTGTCAACTTCCATAGGTGCCGCCAGAGGTGGCTCCGATTGTGTTGGGGCTGTAGGTACAGCAGGTGCCTCCTCAGGTGCACTTGGATATGGTAAGGGAGGTTCAAAAGCTGTGATAACAGGGCAGGCTATCGGGGCTGCTGCAAATGCCTGCGTGGCCCCATCGGCAGCTGCCTGCTCTGCTTTCATATCTTGCAAGGTCACATAAACTAATTTCCACGCTGTAGACAAAGAACAGGCTTCCTTATCCCACAGCATCCCACAGGCGGTCACCCACTCCCTTCCAAGTTTCTAAATTAAAAGCCGTATTTGGCTTGGGTGCAGAGCCGTTTTGTCGGCACCATTGCAACAATCGTCTCAATGTGGACTCCTCATATTTCACCCCTCTCGTAGGAAGGATTTCTAACAGTAACCTGTTGTAACAGTAACTATGGCCCCTTCTTCTACAGAAACTTTCTGCCCCATAGCCAGGGGTCCTGTGTGTCCCAGGGCTCAGGTTTTGTGCCGCTTCAGCACCCCAGAGATGCAGGTCAAGTGAAGAAGCCAAACTGTTTATTAATAGAAGGTGAAAGAAAGGGATGAGCTGGGAGGGAAAAAAGGGGATGGGCAGTGTCTGAGGGCTGGAGGGATGGAGCTATCTACAGGGAGGGAGAGGGCTAAAGCCACTCGAGCTTCCAACAGGCTCAGCTGTGCCCAGCATCAGCTGTGCCTGGAGCTCCAGCAGCATTTGGAGATGATGTCCTCTTCGTTATCTTCTGGTGCTATTCTTGGGACACTGGTTCACGGGATCCAGAAGATGAACCTTCTTCAGCTGTTTGGTCAAAGTGGGCTTGAATTTCCTGATTAGAGCAGGATGGGCCAGCGTCATTCCTTGGGGCTTGAATGGCTAGAAGAGGAAGAGAGCCACGGTCAGAGCCTGGATCTGGGGGAATCCAAGGAGACCATTTTGCCAGAGCCATCTCAGCCTGCTCTTGCCATGGCCACAAGAGAGGAGTGACAAATGGGATCAGCCCAAAGGTGCTGGCCATGAACCTCCCCACCGTGTCCCTGAAGCCTCTCTGTGCTCTGCCCACACCACCCCTCGTCCACACAGGGAATGAAGCCCTCCACAGCCGGCGCAGGGATTGAAGCCTCATGCCCAGGCATTGCAGCTCGCCCCCGCCAGCCCCCGCTGCCAGCCCGCTGCCCTCACTCACCCTCACTGAGGAGCTGGAGCTCTTCCTTGTGCCCCCTCAAGAACACCCTGGCAGCCCCTGGGAGCACAGAGGCGGTCACGGCCCCGCGGCACAGCTCCCTCGCAGCGGCGCTGCCAGCCCCGTGGCCACCCGCTCTCCTGCCCCGGCAGGGCTCAGCCCGGGCCCTTGCCGCATCCTGACGCCCGAGGGCACGGCTGCGAGAGGGCGGCAGCGGCCCCGAGGGCAGGCGGGGCTCCACGGCCCCGGGCCCGGATCCCGCTGCCGGGGCAGCAGCCGGGGCTGGGGCCGAGCTGCGGCGGGGCGGGGAGGGGCCCCGGGCTCGTGGCTCACCCATGAACCTGACGGCCGCCTCTCGCAGGGACTCCTGCGGGCTCTCCACGAACGGCAGCGCCTGGTGCAGGCGCTCGGCCGCTCGGCTCCTGTCCTCTGCCAGCTGCAGAGAGCGCCAGGAGGGAAGGGTTGGCGCGGGCTCAGCCCCTTGGCCGGGCTCTCTGCGCCCAGCCCTGGCCTCCCCTGCCCGCACGGCCCCGAGGCCCGGCCAGCAGCCGCTGGCGCCGGGCTCTGGAGGGGGCCGAGGGCCGGCTGCTGCCCGGGGAGCCGCGGTGCCGCCCCGCGCCACAGCCCAGCGGGGCCGGGGCTCCATCGGCACCCGGCTCGGGGCCACAGGAGCCTGGAGAAGAGCCCGGGGAAGGGAGCAGCGTGTGGGGCGCAGGCTGGCACCCCTGGTGCAGCACAGCTGCCAGCCCCACACACTGGGCACCAGGGGCAGGGGGCTTCTCCAGGCTCAGCTTGGGCTTCCAGGTGATCCCTACCAGGCGCTCGGCAAACTTCAATCTCTGCTCCTTCTTCAGCAGCTGCTCGAGATCTCTCCTCTTCAGAAACTTGGCTGCACAAATCAGTGTTTCACGAGAAGCCTGGAGAGCAGCAGAGACCCAGAGATGGCACCGCAGCCCAGGGCACAGGACCCGCATCCCTGTGCCAAGGCTGGGAGGAGGCTGCAGCCCAGGAGGCGCCAGGGCAGGAGGCAGCCGAGCCCCCTCCCAGGGATGCAGCAGTATCACACAAAACCTTACCTTTGCCACACGCCAGTTCTCATCATCCCAGTAGATTACAAGTGGGTACAGGCTCTGGTTCACAATCGTCTTCAGGGGCTTTTTTCCCTCATCCACTACCAACTCCATCACCTTGGAGAAGAGGTGAATGGAGAGCAGCTGCACATGGCTGTTGTCCTGGAGGAAAGGAAACCAACTTGATGCCATGATGATTTTTTGCCTTTTCTTTCATACCCCATTTATATACCTTTTTATAGCTTTTTGTATTCTTAGTGTTTTTTAGCCTACATTCTTAGACTTATTTTGTTAAGCTAGGAGACTAAACATCTTAGAAACCCCAGACACCAAGGTCCTCTCCAGAACACATTTTGTAAACTAAGATAGGACCATCCAGGGGGAAGGTTCCTTGGGGGGGGGGGGCTCACTTGAGCCTCTCACTAGGGAATCTTTGATAGATATGCTAATTAGTAAGATCTATAATGTTATACCCGATCTATCGTGTGTGTGCATTGCAGGGTGCATTTCGGCCTATTCCACCTGGGCGTGGTGTACCTAAGGATCCTTATAATAAATACAGATGTAAAAGCCCTTTCTCCCTTCTAACTGTGTTTGACTCTTGATTTTAAGACCAGGAAAAGGCATCAAACTACTCCAGGCCTACCTAGGCAAAGGCCTGAAAATGCAAAAGGCACAAAATTTCTGGGCAGCACCCAGTGCCTATGGCTGGGGGCACAGAGTCTTACATTATCAAAGAGTGGCAGGAGCGCCTCAGCCAGTTTCGGGGCGGTGGTGCTGGATACCAGGATGTCTTTGTTCTCGAGCACATTCATGAACACGGAGAGGGACATCCTGACCACCTCTCCATCTGTATCGCCCAGCAGCTCCACAAGCCGTTGAGACAGGCTGCCCATTCTTCTGGCCTGTGTGGAACACAAGGCTGTGCTGTGAAGTCATGAATGGCTGCACTTCCTACACCACCCTGGCCCTGCAAGCCCACCCTGCTGCCGCAGGGCCCAGAGGCCAAAGGCCTGTCCCGAAGCACTGGGGCAGCTGAGCCGGGAGGCAGGAGAGCTGGGAGCAGCTGCCTCAGCTCCTGAAGCCCAGCCAAGCCCATGTGACTGCTTTCCCCAGCGCAGCTTCAGCCGCTGCCGCCTTCTCACCATGGCGGGATCCTTGCTGAGCACCACGAGGCCTCTGAGTGCCAGGCGACATCTCTGCCTGCACTCACTCAGCAGGTACCTGGACATCATCTCCAGGATGCTGTCACCGCATTCCCTCAAGTCCAGGCACTCGAGGACCTGAAAGGCACAGGGCAGTGACAGGGGAGCCGGCCGGCAGGAGCCCGGAACCGCCCAGGGCTGGGCCCAGGCAGCAGCGCAGGGCGCGGGCACGTCCCAGGCAGCTGCGGCTACGAGAGGGCAGAGAGGCGGGAGGCAGCTCAGCGAGGCAGCGCTGGCCGTCAGGCTCACCTCCACGAGGAATGCCAGGAAGGGCAGATCCCAGCGTGGCTCCTCCCTGCTCAGCAGTCCAAGCAGGCGGAGTGCAATCCCCAGAAACACATGGGGAGGGAGACCCGGCGCATCTCTCTGGCAGAGGGAAAAAGGCATCAAGGCTGTGAGCTGGGGGGGCAAACATCTCCCAGGACTGACTCACAGAGGTCTGGTCTTTCCCCAGCATCCCTGCAGGGGATGTGGGTGCTCTGGGAGGTGGCTGCTCCTGAGCACCCTTCTCCAGCCTTTTCCAGCGTCCTTGGCCATCCCTCATTGACCAGGCCCTCTGGCACATGGCTGCAGGGGCTGTGTGGGGTACCTCGGACACAGGGCACAAGTGCCGGGGGCAGTGGGGAGAAGGGGGTCTCACCTGGCCAGCAGACCCACTGCATAGTGCTGGGTGTCAGCACACAGCAGCGTGTCCCAGCCACGCTTGCGCTCCATAGCCACCACCTCATTGTCACAGCGCAGTCGACAGAGCAGAGCCTTCATGGCCTGCACTGCAAACCTGTGTGCAGAGCAAAGCCCAGGTCACACTGGGAGCACTGGCGCTGGCCACAAGGGCATGGGAAGGACAGGAGGACTGGGACCTGTTGGGGTTGGTGGGAAGGCGGTGTTCCTCCCGGCACGCTCTCCAGAAGTGATCAACTTCCTCTGGCATCTGCTGTGTGGTGATGACAACATGGGAGAGCAGAGCCACAAAGATGCGGGAGGAGTAAAGGTTCACTGCCTCGTGGCACCAAGGCACCTGGACAATCACCCACAGCCCCAGAGTTGCCTGCAAAAGAAGCAGCCCGAGACAGCGCTCGGTGCCGAGCTGTCCATGTGGCAGGGCCCGAGGGGAGACGCAGGGGGAGCACCGGGCCTGGTGCCCCCCTGAGCCTGCCCCTAGCCCAGGTTTCACCCAGTGCTTGAGGCAGGGAGAGGATGGAGAGCTGCTGGAGAGGCGACCTGGGGGTGAACAAAGGCCAGTTCCAGAAACTCACAGCCAGGGCAAGGACAGGTGTGTCGTCCCCATCAGAGGTGCACATGCTGTGCAGAGGCCAGTCCTCCATCACACAGAGCAGTGTTGGCAGCACCTTCTCCAGTGTGCTGCCTGACAAGCCTAGGAGTCTCCACATCATTGTGGCAGCTCTGTGGGATCGGAGCTCTGAGTCAGGGGCGTCTCAGTCACAGTACCATGCCCTGTGCAGCTGTGGGGGCCCAGGTGACAGAGCCCCGGTGCCCTGAGGGGCAGGGAGGGAGCATGGCAGCAGGCTCAGGAAACAGAGGGGCCCGAGGGTCCTGCAGCTCTCCGCCTGTCTGGTAGACCCCATTGGACAGGCGGCACAGGGCGATGGGCCCTAAGGGCTGGTGAGCCCTGAGCTCTCAAGGCAGCTGGGCCCCGTACCTGTCGCACGATGGGGCACAGCGCAGGAGGGTCAGCACCACATCAGCGGGGTGCTCTTCAGCCAGCCTCAGAATGTTAAAGCCCAGCCTGGCGCCCACAGTGACATGGGACCCGAGACTCTGGTGAATGTTCCTCACCATGGCTGGCACCTGGAGGAGGCATGGGGAAGACTTGGAGCACTGTCCAAGGGAGCAACTTCCCCAGCTGCCCCCAAGAAATGCTTCCCTTCCCACTGTACTGTGCTGGCCTCAAAGGCTGAGGAGGCCCAGCAGCCGTGGCTTGAGGGGGCACACGATCCTTGGAGTCTCCAGCCCTGGCCCCAGGCTGCTTACCTGCTGCTGAGAAGAAACAGCACTCTCCTCAAAAAAATCCAGACTGGGAGCATGAATCCCAGTGGGAATGGGCGTAGTGTCAGTATTTGGGATGCCCTGAGTCTCTCGGTGTTGGTGTTTGTGATGGACATGTCCCTCAGTCCCTGCCATGTCCTCAGTCACTGCCCTCGTCAGTCTTTCACCGTGTGATCATTCATTGGACTGTCAGAGTCTTCTGAGGGTGCAGTGATATCTGTGTTGACATCAGGCTCTGCCTGGAGCTCGGTCAGCCCAGAGTCAGGCTCAGCTGTGCCCTCAGTTGCTGTGGTGCTGGTCTTTCCTCGCCGAATGCACATGGACTCTGGAAACATCTGCAGGAGAACAAAGGACAGGGAAGAGAGGGATGTTCCAAGGGGTGCTCCAGGCCCGGTGCTCGGCTGAGCAGCGACAGCAGGCCCAGCCCAGGTGGGGATGGCTTGCAGGTACCTGCACTGTTCTCCGGAAGCGGCCGTGGGCACGGTCCTGCTCTTGTGTCCGGTCCGGGGCTGCATCTGGCAAAGAGCGAGCACAGCCAGAGCTGAGGGGCTGCAGGAGAGGCCGGAGAACGCAGCCCAGCCCTGCGCTCCCCAGGCAGGGACAGCCCCGGGATGCCCAGGGGATGGAGCACGGCTGCTGCGGGGGGTCTGGCCCGGCTCCTCTTCTGTCCTATCCATGGGCCTGTTCTCCAGGGATGGGATGGGATGGGATGGGATGGGATGGGATGGGATGGGACGGCATGGGATGGGATGGGACGGCATGGGATGGGACAGGATGGGATGGGATGGGATGGGATGGGATGGGATGGGATGGGATGGGATGGGATGGCATGGCATGGCATGGGACGGCATGGGACGGCATGGGATGGGATGGGATGGGATGGGATGGGATGGGATGGGATGGGATAGGATAGGATGGGATGGGATGGCATGGCATGGCATGGCATAGGATGGGATGGGATGGTGCCAAGCTGGCTGCTGCCATCAGCCCTGTGGCCCAGCTCTGTCACTCACCGTCCTGCCGTGGCTGGAACTGCTCCAGCTCTTCGGGATGTTGTGCTGGGGCAGCTCCAGGGCCATTTTTCCCCCTGAACACTTTGAACAGGCCACGGAATCTGCCCGCCATGCCACAGTCTGGCCTCGAGGGCACGTTCGAGAGAGATGCCTTCGAAAGCTCTGACTGAACAAGTTCTGCAGTTGTGCCTTGAAGGCACCAGCAGCAGAGAAGCCTCAGGAAGGCTACAGGACAGCAAGTCCTGCAGCCTGGTCTCAGAGGGCTCCTGCCACAAGGACAGGAGACTCCTCGTCAAGGATTGTGGTCAGCAAAGCCCACGGTCTGGTCTCGAGGGCACCGGCCACAGGGATGGGAGATGCCTTAGAAAAGCTCCGGGGCACCGAGTCCCATGGTCTGCCCTCGAGGGCACCTGCAGAAGAGAAGCCTCAGGAAGGCCACGGGTCACCAAGTCCTATGGTCTGGCCTCGAGGGCACCTGCAGGATAAACGCCTCGGAAAGGCTCCGGGTCAGCAAAGAACAAGCGCGCTGTGCGGGGGCTCCTCACAGCACCGCTCTGTCCTGTCCTGTCCCGTCTCGTGCTCCGAGCACTGTGGCGTGGCCGCGTCACCGCCAGCACCTATGTCAGCACGTGTCACAAAGGGCCCTGGGACACCCTGTCCCATTCCATCCCATGGTGACCATGCTGCACCGTGTCACAAAGGGCCTTTGCACACACTGCCACCTGCCCTGGGGCCGCCCCCAGCCCACCCCAAGTGGCCCAGGTTGGAAGGAATCCCTTGCTCCAAGTGCCTAAGACAGCCCGACAGCAGCTTTAAGAATGGCTCAATCCATAAGCAAACGCTCCCCTGCTCTGTGGGTTCGGAGCAGCACCAGGAGCCCCCACGGCCACCAACACAGCCGTGGCAGGAAGGGCACGGGGTCTTCCACAGAAGCTGGCACGGCCTCCGTGGGACACATCCCGGCTGGTGGCCATCCTAAAGCCGGGGCTGTGACACAGACACAAGGACGTGTGAGCCAGGGCGCAAATGCTGCTCTGACCCCGGGGCCCCGGGGAGCGCTGAAATCAGCAGGTGTGGCAGAGCCCCCGCCGAAGCAGACCTGCTAGACCCCCTGATGCCCTGGCAGCGCTGGTGCCCGTCTCCTGCCCCAGAGACCTGTGCCCCCGGGGGACTTCTCTGCCAGAGGGCAGCCAAAGCCAAGGCGCATTGGGGTCTGTGCTCCTTCCTACAGGGGGCTGTTGGCAGGAGCACCTGGAGTGACTGGGGGAGCGCTTGGTATCCAGCAGGAGATGTTGCTCCTTTCTGGAGTGAAGTTTTTCATGGAAGGGGTTAGCAGTAGCACCAGAACAGCTTCAGCTGCTGAGTTCCACAGGACAAAGAGATTCTACAGAGACACTGTGACGTTTTCCTTGTGCTTTTCTGTCTTTCTTGCATTCTGGAAATGAAAGAATCGGCCCAGCCTCTGATATTCAACATTGCAATTGCTGCGTGTCTGGCTGTGGCAGCTCACGTCCAAACACAACTGTGTCCCTGCTGAGCAGGGCAATGGACGGCCACAAACAGGGAGGTTCCCCAGGGAACATCAAGGGAGCCACCTGGGGAAGCGCAGAGGATAGGGATAGCTGTGGGAGGAGAAGCTGTTCTGTGTCTCTGATGATGGTGCCAGCACCCTGAAGGAGCAGCCAAGACAGGCGCTGGAAGCACACAGGTCCCACCCTTTTTCTGCTGTCACATGGACTTGGGACACGCCTTGTTGCCACAGGTCCAGCAGACGTGATGCAGGAACAATGGAGGGCCATGCATTGGTAGGGAATGGCCTCCAGCAAGAGCAAAGCAGGATCCTCTGGCAGCAAAGCCTGAGCTTGTGAACCAGGCCATCTCCTCTGCACACAGCAAAGCGCTTCCCTCCGCCCCTGAACGTCTGCCAGCACTCCCTGCTTTTCTTTAGTGCCGGCTGCATCTTCCTTTGTTTCAAGCAAGTCCAGGATTTCATTTGGAAGCTCATGTACGTGTCTTTAAGGGGCCTGCATGGAGGAGAGGGATGGCAGCTGCAGTGCAGGGCTTGTGTCCCATCAGAGTCTCTCTCTCACGATGGCACCAATGCCGCTGCCTTGGGACACCTGATGGTGGAAGGTGAGTCTGCCCTCAAGCACGGCCACTGAAGTCAGTCAGGGGCACAGGCTGCAGCTGAAGCTGCCAAGCGTCGCTGTGAGGCTGGCAAGACAAGAGGAAGCCATTGTGGCCAATTCTGCTGGAGCCTTTTGCCCAGCCATGTGCAGCTGTGCCCACAGTATGGCCCCGTTTGGCGTCCCGGCTGGTGCAGATGCCTTGTTGAGCTGGTGCCGGCACTGGGGCTCCTGCTGTTCCTGTGCACACTCTGCTGCTGTTTCTGTGGCGTCCAGAGCTGTTTCCGCAGCAGCGACTTGGCAGCCCTGCTCGAGGAGACATCGCCGCCCTCCCCATGGTGGCAGCAGCTGTGCGGGCCCAGAGCTCTGTGTCAGGGGGGCCTCGGTCACAGCTCCGTGGCCTGGGCAGCCGCGGGGGCCCGGGCTGGCCGCCAGCCCTGCCTCTGCCCACGGCCCCTTCTTGGCAGCAGCCAGGGGCCGTGCCCCAGCAGGGCCCCCTGCCCTCCTGGTCCCCAGCCAGCCCAGCCTCAGCACCTCGGGGTGGTCCCCACCCTCGTGCTGAGGCCCGGCCGTGAGGGCTTCTGCCGCAGGCCTGGGAGATGCTCGGGGGAAGCGCCAGAGCAGCGGGCGGCAGGAACGAGGCGGCTGCCTGGAGGCTGCTTATGGCCTCTGACAGCCACTTCCTCGGGCCTTCCCACCACCCCAGCCCCTCAGGGGCCTCCTGTTGTTCTGCCAAGGGGCAGAGGTGATTTAAAGGACACAGACAGGACTGGAAAGAATGCTCTTATTTTACTGTGAAATTAAGGAACCGCAAACGTAAAAAAATACATTCAATAAAACTAGCACAACAAGCAAAAATAAGCAAGGTAATGCACCTAATTATTACTATCCAAGAGAAAGGAGATTGATTTAGAAAGATGCATCACCAATTGCCTACATACCTTACCATCATCCAGATCTGCAGTCATTGGGGAGCCCTGTTTCGCAGCAAGGAGCTGGAGAACCCTTCCCGTCAATTGGGAAAATCCTATGGGTGCATCTACCCCATATGTGAGGCCTCCAAATTTGCCCCAAACATGGTTCCAGCTTTTATAGGCCCAAATCAGGAAGTCCAAGTGACTTGATTGTGTTTTTAGCCCAGAAACACCTGGATCTGATGGCACACTTTGCAACCAGCAGGGGCCACAGCTTGGCCAGTGCCCAGGCCTTGCCTGGGAGGGTTTCCCCTCAAACACCCTGCAAACAAACCTTTATTCATGTCAGCTGGGGAAAGTTTCTTCAATTATCCATTTCTTGCAGATAACTGTACACAGTGATGGGAAAGTTTCTAAAGCAGCCCGTTTGGCATTAAACAGCTAGCATAAGCATCTTTGTCATCTGTTTTTAGCTAAATAATACTGATGGTGTTAGTCACAGATTGGCCAGGGTTCATCTCGTAGGTCAGCTCTGGCTGAGGCCTGCTGCTCAGGCCTCAGCACATCAGTTGCTCCTCTGACTTACAGGATGAATCATGGTTGTCAGACTGCCTCTGCACTTGTTGCATACAGGGTTGGTTGATCTTGAGGCGTAGCTGCGAGCTGCCTTCCCTGTACTGTGTGCTGGATGAGTCGTACAATACAAGGAACGAAACAAGGAATAAACAAGAAGGTAGCAGCTGCACAAAGGGAAAGGAGAAAGGGCCCCTTTGAGCCACAGACTCCCTGGCAGCCACAAGAATATATCTGGTTCCCAACATTCCCATATCTGGGTTGGTACATGGGCTAATTTTCTCATCTTCCTAGTTGTCTGTTTTCCTACTTTTCCATTGTCATCAATTTGCAAACAACAGTTGGATTCATTTTCTTTCCTGCAAAGTCCTCCTTCTTCTGCTGGTAGTCTAAAACCATGCGATGCTGGAAAATCGCATTCCGCGTTTGCGTGGATTGGTCGGCCATAAGGTCAGGGGCGGCAGCTGTCTGGTTAGTTATTATCTCCGAGACAGCTTGCAGTCTTATTATCCAGTTCAGATTACAGGCAAGTTCTCTGGCCCCTGACACCAATTGGCTAGGGCTCCATGGAGCCGGTCCATAATGTTGTTCAACTCTCTCAGGTGGCCGTTCATCATGTCCCCATCTTTGGGAGCTTCCCTTACTTAGGGAGGTGTCAAGAGACCATGTTTCTCTGACCAAATCATGATATACTTTGACTCTGAGCCCCGTCCCCTGACTTTGTGTCCCTGTCCCTGATGAGCCTATTGTTAAGGATGTGCAGTGCATCAGTGAGATGAGTTCTCCACCAGGACAGGTGTCCACCTCCCAGGTTTCTCAACTGCTCTTTCAATAGCCCATTCATTTGCTCAGGTAATCCCGCAGCTTGGGGATAATATGGTATGTGAAAACCCCACTGAATATTTTTCTGCTCAGTGTACTGCTGAATGAATTTGTTCGGGAAATGAGACCCATTATCTGTTTGATTCGGTAATGGAATTCCATAATACAGAATTATTGTGTCTATACTACAGATGGTGCTATGCTGAGTGGCCTTCTCACAAGGATGGGCAATCAAATACCCAGGATATGTGTCTACAGCAGATATATTTACACCCTCGGTCCTGGGGTAGAGGTCCAATGTAATCCATTTGCCAAGTTGGTCCGGGCAATTTTCCTCTCGCCAGCAGTCCTTTTGCAATGTTTGGCACTGGGCGTTTGTACATATGTTGGCACACGGGGCATTGAGCAACTCTAGTTCTACTCATATCAAGTGACATGGCAATGCCACGCTCTTGAACCCACCTGTAAGTGGCTTTTTGTCCAAGGTGCACACATTTTTGGTGTGCACATTTTGCCAAGCCTCCTTTGGAGGCAACTCTGGTCTGGCTTGGGAAATCTTTGCCTGGTTGCCGGCAATAGAGTTATAAAGTCGCTCTAAAGTGTCTGTGTTACTATGGGCATAAACATGAATCACAGTCACTCAGTTCTTTGTACCATTTCCCAAAGATCACTCCATAGTTCCTTTCCCCAGACCTCTTTGGAGTATTGTCTTGGTTTTGAAAGACAGGTGTCTGCTAAGGAAGGCAGAAGCCTCCTTGGAGCGGCAGATGTAAACCCCTTTCTCTCCGAGTTATTATAATTTTGAAATCAAGGGCCTTTAGGCAAAGATGTGGGAAATAGGAATAACAGTTCTTTACTATTATATATATAACCAGTCAAACAAACAGCAATACCTATGGCAGTAACAGCAAACAATCACAAACCCAGTCCCAGCCTTCTCGGCTGTCAGGCCCTTTCCCCTCGGGTGCAGTTCCGCTCGCAGCCGGCAGGGGCGCTGGCGGCTCCCGGTGAGCAGGGCAGGTGCGATGGTTCCCCCGCGGCTGCAGGGGGCGCTCCGGAGCGAGCTCGGGGAGCACGCGGCACTGGTGCCCCGGGATCCCGGGAAGGGATGGAACAAAGGCTTCACAAACCGCTGGACAGCTGGCCTCGGTGTCCAGCTGGACCTTTGGGAACAGCAGGCTGGAATGGCAGGCTGGAACGGCAGGCTGGAACGGCAGGCTGGAATAGCAGGCTGGAATAGCAGGCTGGAGCGGCAGGCTGGAACGGCAGGGACGGGCACAAATCCAGGGTGGCAGACACGATGTATCCAAGCAAGGAACACCCCGGAGGTCGGGCAGGCAGGTCGAGCACGGCTACAACGTGGCGAAGGGCTCGAAGCAGCAACGGGGCAGGGCAGCCACAGCCCGGCCTCCAGCGGGGCAGGGAAGGCGGCTTTGGGATCCCGGTGTTGTTTCCAGCAGAAAGAAAAGTAGCCGAAGCAAGCAGACTCCTCTCTCTCTCGAACCCAGAGAGTGACGGACCCCACACCCAGGTGAAACAAAAGAATAGCCAGGCGCACCCCACCACCAGAGGGTAGCTCTTTGTCTTTCCTTAAGTACAGAGCAATTTGTATCTTAGTAACAGTATGGGGGAAAATTCCTTTAACAGAAAAAACCCTAGAACTCTTAAAACCCCAACAAGTATATTTTCCAGGCTCTGCCTACCCATGTCGGTAGCCATGGAGCGAACCCATTTAGCTACCGACCAAGAAGCAGTATAGGAAAGGCATTCTCCTAGATCTTCTTGTTTTAAAGCCATATCAATTACATAGAATTCAGCATATTGACTGCTTTTCCCCTCTCTGGTCATTTCTAAAAATTTTTCTGAATGAGGATTGTGAAAAACGAGGTTCACTCTCCTGTGAGAATTTAAAGAGTTTAATATAAAGACAATAAGAGACACATAAAATAAAGCAAAGGGATAACGGCCGGGTGCCTTGGCGCTCTGCCAAGAGCACACCTGATGCCCGAGGTGAGTCCTTTTTATACCATTTTTACTGTCTGTTCTCTATTCATATTAAAACTTTTCCTGGAGCTGTTCTGCATGGCCACTCCTTGGGTCCCGCCTTTTAGAGCATGCTTAGTCTTCGGCCTTGCGGTTTTTATTTCTTTTGATTCTTGGGGTTGGGCCCGCTAGGTAAGAGTCGATGGTAGGGTGGATCTCTTAATTCTCCAGACAGTCAGGGCTGATTGCAGCTTTGGGCCTCTTTGCCCCGGGCAGAGCGGTGATAGCGGCTCTCGGACCCTCCTGGCCGCCAGTTCTCCGGGCGGAGCAGCCTTTGGGCCTTTTGTTTCCCTGGACAAAGTGTTGATTAGCAGCTCCTTGGGCCTCATCCTCTGCTCGCTTGGAGGTTATCTTACTTGCTCACACTTGCTAACATTCTTGCTAAAAAGAGAGAAAACTACATCCACACAGAAAAAGCATTTCTAACATTATAGAATATCTACCTTATACTTTGCGAGAAGCCAATATTATAATATCTGTTTATAACAATCCCCCCTTTTTCTATTTTATAAATCATTTGCCTTGAGCAATAATTCTTTTTTCTTGGCTTCTAATGACTGTTCGTTCTTTTCACAGATCAATTTGGCTTCTTCGAGAGGGTCTTTTATATCACTTTGCTTTTTAATACTATAATTTTTTGTGCTGTTCCAGACATAGCCAACTTTGGGTCAGTAGGCATTGCCAACAACTTGCATGCCTTGAACTACGCTGGTGAATAGCTGAATAAAGCAGGGGATCAAGCAAGGGAGAAATATTAGACCAGCTGTAGCACATAAGAGGAAGAAACCTAGCTTCTTCCACCATTCTTTCCCCAATATGCCATCCCACCAGTTAGCAGTCATCATTGATTCCCATTTTTGGACCGGTACATGGGCTATTTTTCTGATA
Organism: Corvus moneduloides; assembly: GCF_009650955.1. Lineage (NCBI taxonomy): Eukaryota > Metazoa > Chordata > Aves > Passeriformes > Corvidae > Corvus > Corvus moneduloides. The sequence goes on along the minus strand of NC_045504.1, from coordinate 10,700 downwards.
TTGTTGGATATCTGGAACATCATCCCCATTGTCATCAGTTTTTAAACAGCAATCCGATGTATTGAACTTCCTGCACACACCCCCTTCTTCAGCCAGTAAATAGTCTAAAGCCAGCCTATTTTGATATATTGCAGCTCTGGTTTGGCGTTGCTGGCTGACTATTAATTCCATAGCCCCAGCTGTTTCATTGGTTATGATTTCTACAAGAGCTTGGAGTCTGATGATACGATTCAGCATGTAAATTGGGGTTTGATATCCCCAACTTCCATCTTGTGCCCAGGTAGCTGGCCCATATGTTTCTAATATTCATTCAGGGGGCCATTCCTCATCTTTCCATTTTTGGAATCCTCCAATTAAATCTCTTTTATTTCTTTTGAAGTCTTCATAGACAGGTATTCCTAATTGATCTCCCTCTGGTTCTGGTAAAAGGAAAAACCCTGGTTGAATGATTCCTAATGTACAACTCCGTTTCCAATATGAAGGGAGTCTTGGGTATGCCCTTTTCCCACATATCCAAAATAAGCCATCTGGTGCTTTCCAATAATCACCTTCTTGTTGATTTATATTCTCCCAAAATTTGGATATTTCTGGGATTCCAAAATAAGGATTTTTCCTTGTGTCATTACACTGAAAGAGTCCAATTTCATTATCATATATACAGCCTTTTCCTTTTTTCTGAGCCCAATACCAAGTTGGTTTTTCTGGGACCCACCACGTTGAAGTTTTGTTGCTCACTTTATACCTTTTACAGGGAGTGTTTCCTACTTCATTAAGAAAGTTCTTCCCAGTTCGCCAGAGGCATTCTTCCCCTATCACTGTTGAACTTAAAATCCACCCCTCAGGTCGGTTCCCCCCTCTTATATTTGTCCGGTTCCATTTAAGGAGTTCTACTGGGCCTATGCTGCTACCTTTCCATGGCCATTCTTCTGTCATCAAAGCTCCTCCACAGACCCAACAGTTGGTTATGTTAAGTTCTTTACCTATCCTCTCCCCCAATTCCACAAACAGGTTTTTTCCTAACCTTGGGGTGTTTTCCTCTTTTAACTGTTGTTTAAGCTTTGCATACAGGTCCTGGCGTGAGGTGAATATAGGGCGAGGTTGCTGTGCTGGCTTTGTATTTTTACTTACCACTTGTTCTTTTACCAAATCTTGGACTGTTCCCCTGGTGGCAGCTGTGAAACAAATCCATTTTTCTCCTTTTGGACAATTACTTCCTAGTCTGTTTCCATTTGTTCCCAAATTTTCTGTAATCCAATATTTTTCCCCTTTATGCATACAAATACCTAATTTGGACGAGTCATAACAGTGACTGTTGATATGGGTATGAGTAATAAGAAAGAAGCCCCGGTGTCTTTCCATGTAGAGCTTTCGATAGCATTTGTAACATGGTCTTGCCGGTGTCCCGAAAGGGACCAGGATAAGTGACAAAAGAAGGAATAACAGAGGTCCGGCATGGCTTATACGCCCACCTCCCTTGCCTATGGGGTTGCAACCCATAGCAGGTGTATTGGATCTTCTCGGTGGCGAGTACAGTGGCCAACCCGGTCTTGCCCTCTATTTCCTTGTCACTTCCTTTGTAGCTTTTAGGCAAATTTCTTTTGGCACCCTTTTTAACTGTTTGTATCTTAGGTATTTCCCATTCAACAGGCACTGGTAATTCCCATCTGCAGAGCAAAGTTATTGCTTTTGTTGCTTATGATTTTGTCTGGATAAGGGGGTTGATTTGTGCTTGACACCCTTTACAGCTAGGGTGTCGATGATGTGAAATGCCAGTTTCCTTCCAGATTAATTACTTATATTTGACCTGGCTGGCATGCCCCGTATTAGAATGATTCAAACAGGGTATATGATGTGGCACTGATGGAAGTTGTGATTCTCCCCCTCAATACAAATCACAGGCTAGAATCAGAATATGAGAGTTCCCTGTTTGATACAGTCCCAACCCTTCCTGTTTGAAGTGAGAATATTCTTCTCCAAGATGTCCCAGAATTTCTCCAGGGGGCAAACTGATATAAATTTGGCTTTTACTTCTCAGTTAGGTGTGATTCTTTGCATATCTTTTGGATTATTTAGATTTGTTCTAGTTCATTGCCACCTGGCCTCCGTTTAAGAATCAATTTGGTATCACCTGGTTTGGATATTACAGTCCATTCTTCAGGTTCTTTTACAGGTCCTTTGATTCTGCTGGCATGGATCCACCCTCGTTCCTTGGTCCGATTGCGGCCTCAGTCGTCAGCAGTACCTGAAAAGGACCCTCCCATTGTGGAGTCAAAGATTGTTCTTTCCATGTTTTTACCAGTACCCATTCCCCTGGGTGGATATTATGAATTTTGAACTCTAAAGTTGTGGTTTGAGGGATCATTCCTTTCAGCCTCAAATTTTCAAGTGTTCTGGCAGTTGTGGTGACATATTTTTTGACACTTACTTCTCCTACTTCATAAGTAGCTGTTTCATGTTGAGTGGTAAGGAAGGGTAATCCGAACATCATCTCATAAGGAGATACTCCCAGGTCTGACCTGGGCTGTGTTCGGACTCTCAACAGAGCCAAAGGTAAGCATTTTACCCATGACATTTGAGTTTCAATCATTAATTTTGTTAAAGTTTTTTTCAAAGTCTGGTTCATTCTTTCTACTCGGCTTGAACTTTGTGGGTGCCAGGGGGTATGTAATTCCTATTTTATTCCCAAGGCTTGAGTTATTTGTTGTAAGACTTTGGCTGAAAAATGTGTTCCTCTATCTGAGTCTATTTTATTAACCATTCTATATCTGGGAATAATTTGTTCCAGAAGGGTTTTGCATACTACGTTAGCTGTAGCTCTGGTAGCAGGAACTGCTTCTACCCAATGAGTTAGATGGTCTACTATTACTAATAGGAACTTCCATCTTTGTACTTGAGGAAGTTCAGTGAAATCTACTTGGATACTTTGGAATGGTCGCAGAGCTAACTCACGGCCTCTAATGTTGTTTTTCTCATTATTTTCCTATTCACTCTTTGGCAAGTTATACAGTTCCCAGTTATTTGTTTTGCTACCCCAAAGATTCCCATACACCCATAATTTCTCAGAAAATGATCACACAAAGCTTGAGTGCCCCAATGAGTTTTTTGATGCATATCTTCTAATATTCTTCTAGTGAGTGGCTTATTAAGTAACTGTCTCCCATCAGGGAGTTTCCATTTTCCAGATTGATCCTGTTTTCCCCCTATCTTAAATAATTCGTTTTCTTCTTCTTTGCTAAATTTGGGGATTTCTAATTCTCCCCTTTCTGGGGTCAGGATTAACATAATTTGTTTAGTCCCATTTTCTGCTGCATCTTTGGCTTCTTGATCTGCCAGATTATTCCCTCTTATTTCTGGGGTCATCCCTTTTTGGTGTCCTTTGATATGCACTACAGCTATTTCTTCAGGCAATTTTAATGCCTCTAACACTTCTGAAATCATGCCTTCATGTACCAGTTCCTTCCCCTTTGAATTTAGTAAACCCCTTTCTTCCCAGATCTTTCCAAAGGTATGTATTACCCCAAAGTCATACTTTGAATCAGTATAGATGGTCCCCTTTTTGTGTGCTAAATGCTCCAGTGCTCTTTTAGAGCATATAATTCACAAGATTGCGCCACCAGTTTGAAGGTAGTTTTCCTTTTTCGATGGTCTGCATATTTATCCCATCGACTAAGGCATATCCTGACATTCTTTTTCCTTGCAAGCATCTGGATGAACCATCCACATATATTCTTTCCCCTTCTAAGAGGGCTTGTTCTTCTAGATCTTCCCGAACTTTTGTTTGGTATTGAATAATTTCCAAGCAATCATGTGCCAGGTCATCTTTTGGTTCTCCATAGAGGAATTGGGCCGGATTGAGGCTTTTGCTTGTTTCTATAGTTAGATCATTACTGTCAATCAGAATTGCTTCATATTTTAGTATCCTGGAGTCTGTTAACCATTTTTCAGCTTTTTGATTTAGCACATTTCGGACCGCATGGGGTGTGTATACAATCAGTTTACTTCCAAAGGTGAGCTTACGGCTCTCCTCCACCAAAATAGCAGTAGCTGCTATGGCTTGAATGCATACTGGCCAGCCACGGCTTACTGGGTCCAATAGTTTAGATAAATAAGCTATTGGTCTTCTCACCCCTCCCCATTCCTGGACTAATACACCATGAGCTACTCCATTTTCCACATTCACATATAAATGAAAGGGTTTTTCTAGTGAGGGTAAGCTTAGGGCTGGTACCGAGGCTAGTTTCAACTTCAGTTTTTCTAATTTATTATCATCATCTTTGGTCCATTGTATATTGTCTCCCCCTGTTAATTTTTCATATAAAAATTGTACTGCTTGTGTATATCCTTCAATCCATAGTCTGCAATATCCCAGTAGCCCCAGCAGTCTCTTAACCTCCTTTTTTGAAGAGGGAGGAGGGAGGGATAAAATCCCTGTAATTCTTTCAGGACAGTTTTCGGCTACCTTTGCTTATCAGGTGGCCAAGATATTTTACTTCTGATTCCACAAACTGTAATTTCCTTTTTGATGCCCTTAGTCCCTTTTCCCCAAGAAAATTTAGAAGCTTTATAGTAGCTTCTTTAACTTTAATTTCATCTTCTCCTGATATTAGAAGATCATCTACATATTGGATAATTTGTATTCCTGGGGGAGTGGGGAAGGTTTGTAATATTTCTCCCAAGGCTTGCCCAAATAAATTTGGGGCCTCACAATACCCCTGTGGCAGTTTAGTCCACCTCAGTTGGTTCTTTTTTGTGTTTGGATCTTCCCATTCAAAGGCAAAAATATTTCGGCTTTCCTCTGCCAGTGGGCAGGCCCAAAAGGCATCTTTAAGATCCACCACACTAAACCACTGATGTTGAGGTGAAATTTTGCTTAAAAGAGTGTAGGGATTAGGAACCATAGGGTAGCAGGCCCATGTTCTTTTGTTTACTTCTCTTAAATCTTGCACTAATCTATAATTTCCATCAGATTTCTTCACTGGGAGAATAGGGGTATTATGAGGGGATTTACAAGGTTCCAGTGTCCCATCCTTTATTAATTCTTCTATTACTGGTTTTAAGCCTTTTCTCCCTTCTAAAGATATAGGGTACTGACGTACACGAATGGGACATTCTTCTTTTTCAATTGTGACCCTTATGGGGTCAATATCTAGTCCACCCCTATTCCCTTCCCCAGCCCAAACCTCTCTGTTAATTTTTCTTTCATCTTCTTGGCTAAGTTTTAACACTTTGGCCGTCATTCTCCCTTCTTCTGGTATGACCCCAATCCCCAGCTGGATTTGTAAATCCCTTCCTAATAAATTGCTGCCAGCCCCAGGAACTAACAAAACATCCCCTATCCCTATTTTTGTTTCCCCTTCAATAACCACATCTTTAATGACAGGGACCTTAAATCCTTCCCCCTTTGCTCCCGTTACTTTTACCATATCATTACTTACATGACACCCTTTTGGAATATTCATCACACAAGTCCTTTCTGCCCCAGTGTCAACTATAAATTCTAATACTTCCTCTTGGGGGCCTACTTTTAAAGTTATCAAAGGCTCCAGATGGTATTTATCCCCCAAAAAATAGAGCCCATGACTTCCCTATTTTTTCTTCTGTGTGTGTCTCTTGAAATATTTTCAGATCCCTCCTCAGGTGGGGGCATTCTCTTTTATGATGCCCTTCTTCCTTGCAATAGAAACAGGCATCTCTGGGTTGTTCTTGGAAACTTGACTGTGCTGAGGTTTTATTTTTCTCCTTTCCACCATTTCTGAATCTTGAACGTTTAGGAGTGTTACCTGAGGGCTTTCGATTTAGATTTTTTTGGAAGGTACTCTCTCGCATAGTGGCTATCATGATCTTTGCTTCCACTTTGGCTTTTTCTTCATCCCTCCGGACATATATCTTTTGAGCTTCCCTTACTAGGTCTTGTAATGGTTTCTCATACCATTCTTCTATTTTTTCCAATTTTTTCCTAATATCTGGCCAGGCATGTGTGACAAAGTTAACTCTTAGCAGGGCTTGCCCTGCTAGGGACTCTGGGTCTATCCCAGATATTGTTTCATATTCTTTCGGAGCCTCTCCCCCTCAGGGGGTTTCTTCCTTCCCTTGCTGCCCCTCAAAGGCCTTTCTGACATTTTGTCCTCGGGTGCCCCTCTTTTATTCCCTTGATTATCAAATTACGATAATCATTCATATGTCCCCTCCCAGCTTCATCATTTTGGTTCCAGTTAGGAGGTGTAATGGGCATTTTCTGATCCCCAAGTGGACCTTGTTGGTTTTCTCTTTCCCAAATTTTTATTCCAGCAATTCTAATCATTTCTCTTTCTTCTTGGGAGAATATTATTTTCATTATTGATTGCATTTCTTCCCAAGTGAAAATGTTGGGACCTAAGAACTGGTCCAGCTGTTCAGCTGTACCTATGGGGTCTTCTAATAATCCTTTAATTTCTTTTTTGAAATTCCTAACCTCTGTAGAGGTTAGAGGAGCATTCACAAAGCCGGTTCCCATAGGTACTTCTCTTAATGGAAATAAATGAATTTCTCGACTTCCCTCTGTTTGTTTAGCAATGGAGGGATTGCTGGGCTGCCTCTGAGCCTTAATGGCACCTCTTGTATCCTGGTATGGTGCTCCCTTCGTTAAGAAGAGGGTTTATTTGGGAAGAAAGCACGAACTCCCCTGGGAGGAGGGCAGATTCAGAATCTGGTGCTGAAGCCAAATATTCTGTGGTGCAGAGGGTGGGGGTGGGGTATGGCAGTGAAGCCAAATATTCCAGAGCACAGGAGGCGGGGCCGGCTCTGAAGGCGGGTTTCTCAAGGCAGGAGAGGTGGGGGCTGAAGCCGGACGTGTGACGTTTCCCTTGATTCAATTGAGGCTGCTGGGATTCCCGAGATTCCCGGGAAGGGTGGGATCCCCGGCAAGGGCGGGGGCAGGGCTCCCCCCCACCCCCGCTCCATTGGGGCGGGAGGGCTGGCGGGGGAAAGGCCCCCGGAGCCAGGGGGAGGGGTGGTGGCGGGGGAAAGGCCCCCGGTGCAGGCGGAGGGGTGGCTGGCGGGGAAAGGCCCCCGGAGCCAGGGGAGGAGGGCAGCTCCTGATCCTGGCGGGGGGGAAGCCCGGAGCCAGGGGAGGGGGGGTGCAGCTTCTGGTGCTGGAGGCGGGGGCAATACTTCTAAAGGGTCCCAGCCTTTTTTCTCTTCTGTTTGCTTCTCCTCTGGGTTTCTGATATTTTAAAGACTTTGGTTCCCAGAGGTTTTGTAATTCCTGTCCAGCAAGAAGCATATTCTCCCTCCTCAGGGTGGGATGGCTCTTTTGAATTACAAATACATTTAGAGCCTGGCAAATCCATGCCTCCTCAGACCCATATTTTGGCCAGTACACATGATCAGATCTGATTTCCTTTTTTACCCACTCTTTCATGCAGAATTGAATCATGTTTACTTTATCTTTTCCTTTTGTGGAAGGATCAGTTTCCCAGATCGCGAGTTTGACCCCAAGGGGACTGTCTTGGGTATCTCCTCTGGCACCCTTGAACTTATTTTACTAGGTAGTTGTCCCATTTTCCAGGAGTTCTCTATTTCAACTTACTCAAATACCAATTTATACCCCCCCCCTTTGAAATACTAATTCATTCCTTTAAAACACCAATCTTCACTGCTGTAAAGTACTACCCACCCTATCACAGTACAAAAACAAACAAAAAAATTTATTACAGCCCACCTCCCCAAAACCAAAGTTAACTTCTAATTACACAGTTTTCCATTCACACATTCATTCTTTTTAATATTTGTTCACTCACTCATTCCTACTCACAACAGAATAATAAGGTACCTCTTTCAAGTCACTTGTTAGTGTCCACCCATGGGTATGAAATAATCCTTAGGATTCTGGGTGCTCTTGGATTTCCCTCAACCTAGCACTGCTAGCATCTAACCCCAACTCCTCTTGGGGTACTTTTAGACCCTGGGTTCTCTTGGAGTTTTCCTCAACCCAGCATATGGGGGGGGCTAGCTCCCACTTTGCAACCCCTTCCCTGGGACCCCGTCCCAGTCACCCCGGAAGATTCTTTCACTCCTCTTATCTCTTGCTTCGTCTCCTCGCTGGCTGCTGTTCTCGCGAACAAGACGGAACCGCAGCACTCAGAGACTGCCACGCTCGCTTTGCAGATCTGGGGCAACCAGTCCGCGTCTCATTCACACACACTCATCTCCCGTAACCACCCCTTTTTCTTTGGACAATACTTACCAGTCCTGTTGCTTTTCCAGTGTCTGTGGGATTTTTGTCGAGAGCGCTCTCTTTCATTTACTTTATTTTTGTGTCTTTCTTGTCCTCCGGGTGTTGCCCTGCTGCCACCAAACCGCGCCAGAGGATGCTAAGCAAGAATCCTGCCAACTTGGGCGGGAGGCGCCTTACCCTTGCTTCTTGAATTCTCCCACGCTTTTCAGAGGCGAGGTGTAGGTCCCGGGCGAGGCCCCAGTTGTGAAAAACGAGGTTCACTCTCCTGTGAGAATTTAAAGAGTTTAATATAAAGACAATAAGAGACACATAAAATAAAGCAAAGGGATAACGGCCGGGTGCCTTGGCGCTCTGCCAAGAGCACACCTGATGCCCGAGGTGAGTCCTTTTTATACCATTTTTACTGTCTGTTCTCTATTCATATTAAAACTTTTCCTGGAGCTGTTCTGCATGGCCACTCCTTGGGTCCGCCTTTTTAGAGCATGCGTAGTCTTCGGCCTTGCGGTTTTATTTCTTTTGATTCTTGGGGTTGGGCCCGCTAGGTAAGAGTCGATGGTAGGGTGGATCTCTTAATTCTCCAGACAGTCAGGGCTGATTGCAGCTTTGGGCCTCTTTGCCCCCGGGCAGAGCGGTGATAGCGGCTCTCGGACCCTCCTGGCCGCCAGTTCTCCGGGCGGAGCAGCCTTTGGGCCCTTTTGTTCCCTGGACAAAGTGTTGATTAGCAGCTCCTTGGGCCTCATCCTCTGCTCGATTGGAGGTTATCTTACTTGCTCACACTTGCTAACATTCTTGCTAAAACGAGAGAAAACTACATCCACACAGAAAAAGCATTTCTAACATTATATAATATCTACTTTAATACTTTGCGAGAAGCCAATACTATAATATCTGTTTATAACAGGATGGTCAGCTACTGCTTTCCAAAACCTTTTTCCTCCTATATATTTAGCTGACCCATCCATAAACCAAGCATGTTCTTTTTCCTGTGGCGTTAGTTGATCTGAAGGCTTTTCCCACTTCCCTGGAGATTCCCTCTCAGCTGTGAAGTTGGCACTCACCTCTTGGTTCCTCACGGGGGCAGCTGCTATTCCCTCATGATGAATCACGCGGCAACCAGGCCAGGAGACACTTGAGAGACAGAGTCAGAGAAGTGGGTATTTGCTTTATTTGGCGCGCCGGCTGTGTGGGGATCGCTCCTCCAAACACACACACCTGGTGCTCTCTACAACACAGTATTATGGGCTAAATTATGAATACTCATCACATTCCTTGGGACAGGTGTCATTGGAAGTCATTAGCATATGGGCCACGCGTGCGCTGTGTGTCCTGGTGGTCGCGCTGAGGAAGGCCTCTCCTCTTCCTCGGGGTCTTTCTGATGAAGACCAGCAGTCATCCTCCCAGTGAACTTTTCACCTTTCTCCCTGGGCATGTGTAGTCCTTTGAGGAATGATTCAGCAGTCTCTGAGATGATCCTTGTCCCCTCTATCTTGACAAGATTAGGGTGAATTCGGCTTCTCAGGTTTTATAATTAACATCTTCTGTCTGAACTAACATTTGCTGTCTCCCAATAGTTAACTTGTGCTTACATGAGTTAGTTATTGACTGCCTCTTCTTCAATGAAGAGTGGCTATCCGCCCCGTTCCCACCCTGGCCCTATCCCGAATATACCACTTCCACTTTACGATACCACACTCCGGAGCGTGCCCAATCCAATGGGCTTTCGGGGACCTTCTGACCCACTGCACAATAGGAATTTCCGGATGAAGAGCCACTTCATATCCTATGGTTAAGTTGTTCTGTTTCCATCGGTGCCCAATAACATGCCAATAACTGTTTCTCAAAAGGTGTGTAGTTGTTTCCTGCTTCTGGCAACTTCCTCCCCCAAAACCCCAGGGGAACCTTTTTCTTTCCCTGTTTCTGCCAGAGGCTCCCATCAGCATGTGACCCATTTACAGGTACATTTAACTCAACTTATCCCTTTTGCTTAGGCCATAGATCTAAAGGCCTTTTTGGCTAATAGCCTCTTTGGCTAATTCAAAGGCAGCCTGCTGCTCACTTCCCCATTCCAATTGCCTATTTCCCCTGGTTACTTTATGCAAAGGGGTTGAGATTTGTCTCAGATGCAGAATATTGTCTCCAAAAGACGAATAATCCAATAAATCTTGGTGCCTCCTTTTTATTTTGTAGCATGGCAAACTCTAAAATTTTCTGTCGGGCTTTGGGGAAGATTGCCACTGAATTCCCAAAAATTTCACTTGAATTTTGGTAGGGTTAATTTCCCAGTCTTTCTGTTTCCTATGATCCACAACTAATTCAAGGACTTGTTGCACTTCCTCCTCATTGCTGCCCTGGACCAAGATGTCATTTATATAATGAATTAGTTATGTATGAGGAGTCAGTTTGATTTCATCCAAGTGCTCGGCCGCTGTTTGATGACAAATTGTTGGGCTGTGCACACATGCCTGGGGCAATGTGCTGAGTGCGC